>NC_061869.1:13006124-14388624 GCF_907164915.1 Impatiens glandulifera | reverse complement strand
TATTATTATTATTACAGTATTTATTATTATTATTATTATTATTATTTATTATTATTATTACAATATTTATTATTATTATTATTATATTTATTATTATTTTTTTTATTATTATTATTATTATTATTATTATATTTATTATTATTATTATTTTTATTATTTTTATTATTATAATATTTATTATTATTATTATTATATTTTATTATTATAATATTTATTATTATTATTATTATTGTTATTTTTATTTATATTATTATTATAATTATTATTATAATTATTTTATTATTATTATTACAATATTATTATTTTTATTTTTATTTTTATTATCATGTGAAACCCTATAAAACACCCATCATTATAAACTTGAAATACTATAATATAAACATTGTATTTATCAAATACATTACCTCACATTATTTTTGTCGATGTATGATAGCATTGGAATTTTGTTGTTGGATAGTGCGACGATTTCGTTTTTAAATACTGCGGCGATTTGATTGTTTGTTTTATGAATATTAACAAAACACTCATTATGATTTTTCAAAACTTGTCAACATAGGGTTTCGTTTCGTGCATATAATGTAAAAAACGTACAATTTTAGTGATATACGGAGGTTATTTCCGGCGAAAAATCGAGATGTGAAATAGGGTAATTAATCATAAATCATTTGAGAGAGAAAGTGGAAAGCAAGATGAACTGAGGAGCGAAAAAATATGATGTTATTATTAATTAAATGTAAAGTGTGCTTTACACTAGCATATATTGTGTAAAACGAGCTTTACAAAGAGTTGGTTCACAATAGTTATCGTGTAAAACATTTTACAAGAGAGTTGCTTCACAGCAGCTATCGCGCTTTACAAGAGAACTACTCCACGACTGCTATCGTGTAAAGCTTGTTTTACGATAAAGATATTCACAACAGTAATCGTCTAAAGCGAACTTTACAGGAGATTTATTGTGCAGTGCTCTTTTGTAAAGCTCATTTTACACGATAGTTATTGTACATCGCTCTAGTGTAAAGCTCGTTTTACACGAGCTGATGTGCATCGTTCAACTGTGAAACGATTCACACATTCATATGAACCGTTAGTTTGACTTTAGTTTAAAGTGATGTAAAGCTCGCTTTACACTATATCTATTGTAAAGCGTTATTCTGTAAGCGCGCTTTAAATGAGAAAAAATATTAGATTTATGTATTATTAATTTAAAATTTTTAATTATAATAATTTTATATTATTTAAAACAAAATATTATGTTATTATTATTTTAAATTAAAATTATTATATTTCTGTATTTTTATTTTAAAATTATTAATTATAGTAATGGTATATTTTTGATACACAAATATTATTTCATAAAATATAAGTTATTTAGAATTTTATTGGATTAATTATCAAAATATTTTTTATATTTAAATTTTAAATTTAATAAATCAAATTTCATAAATTCATGACAATTCATATTATATTGTTCTTCAAGTATCTCCTATTAGACAATATAATACATGAATTCAAATTTAATGTATCTATTATTGGCTTACTTCAATTATAATATTACTTAATACAAGATAATTTGGGATTCTAAACGTGGAAAGGAACGGATCGGGTCGAAAATGAGTTTCAATTTCATTTGTTTTTTATAATCCAACTAAAATATTCAAAATATTTTGAATGGTAGATGAGTTCACTTCAACAAAAAGATTCGAACGAAAAAATTGTTAATGTAAACTGCATATCCCCACCATCTTTCTCCACTCTAAATTTTTTCTACCAAATGGACAACGAACTCAGGGAAGAACAACTGTCTCCACTACTTGAACATCAGCCATCGCCATCGCCTTCGCCACCGCCACCAACGCCGCCTATTCCATCATATTTGCTTGTTTATTTGTACACCGGCCACTTCTTGACTAGATGGGGTGCCAGGTAGAACAATACATCATAATTAATCTATCCATTCAACTTTCTTGATGGTTTCATTTTGTTTTGATTCATGCTTCGATTGTCGATTCATTCATTGTTTATTGCAGGATGTGGGAATTCTCTGTTGGCTTATATATGATCAGTATTTGGCCTAATTCACTACTCTTAACTGCTATCTATGGAATTGTGGAATCGGCTTCTATTGTCGTTTTTGGTCCTCTTGTTGGACAATGGATAAATAAACTGTCGTATACCAATGTAAATTTCTCTGTAATACCCATTTGAAATCCTTTTAAAGTTTTTTACCCTATTCTTCTTTTACTGAATTAACTCAACAATTTCAGATCCTCCGGCTTTGGCTCATAACACAAAACCTCTCTTTTCTGGTAGCTGGTGGTTCTGTTATTACCTTGCTCATCTATGAAAACCTTAAGCTAACTAAATTTACAGTTTTCATATTGCTGGTTATATTGACAAACATATCCGGAGCAATCGGTTCTCTTTCAACTCTCGCGGGCACAATCTTGATCGAAAGAGAATGGTTAGATAATAATCTAAGCTTTCTTTTGTATTAGTTTAAGGTTTTTGTTGAATTATTGTTGTTATTATTACAGGGTTGTGGTTATATCAGAAGGACAACAACCTATGGATGTTCCTCTTCTTCCTAAGATGAATTCAATCATAAGAAGAATTGATTTAGTTTCCAAGCTATTTGCGCCAGTTGTGTCTGGATTAATCATTAGCTTTGTATCGCTAAAAGCTTCTGCGATGGCTTTCTCGATATGGAATGTTTTGTTTGTTCTAATTGAGTATTGGCTGTTCATTTCTGTCTATGAAGGTATTCCTTCTCTGAAAGAAAGTAATAGAAGAAGGATTTCTTCGAGGCTTTCGCCAATACTTGAAGAAGGAGAAGAAGAGATAACGAATGAGTTTATGGATAGATTTTCGCGGTTTTCCTATGTTAAAGCTTGGAAGGTTTACCTTAGACAAGAAGTACTCCTTCCTGGCTTAGCTCTTGCTTTGTTGTATTTTTCTGTTCTTAGGTGAGCTTCAATTGAGTTTTTATTTTCATTTCTAGAATCTATATCAATTTTTCTTTGCTGTTATTTTAGTTTTGGATCTTTGATGACGGCTGCGCTAATATGGGAAGGAATACCTGCTTATATTATCGGGATTGGACGAGGAATAAGCGCGACAATAGGGATAACCGCTACTTTTTTGTACCCAATTATGCAATCTCGAATTTCTCCACTTAGAACAGGGCTGTGGTCTATTTGGTCACAGGTATCATTTTTAACTTAATGTTTGTATTAAATGAATGGAATTATTTATAAGTTACTAACTTTTGGAATATTTGTGAAGTGGGCTTTCCTTATAGTTTGTGTAGCTTCTATATTTGTCAAAAAAGGCTTTGCTTCTGCTTATATGTTGATGGGTGGTGTGGCCGCGTCGCGTTTAGGGTTGTGGATGTTTGATTTAGCCGTCATGCAACAAATGCAGGTACCCGATAATAATTTATTTTTTTCGTATTAGACTAGTTTCTTATGTGGGTATTTGTATAGGATCATGTTAGTGAATCCGATCGCATTGTGGTGGGAGGTGTTCAAAATTCGATACAATCGGTTTTGGATTTGATGACTTATGTTATGGGTATTATAATATCTAATCCAAAGGTACTTTTTTTTCTTATGTTAGCTATTGTTTCATTTCTCTTGCATCTTTTGGATTTCATTGAAATGTTTTTGTTTAGGATTTCTGGGAATTGATCGTCATATCGTTCGTTCTTGTCACATTGGCTGCGATTTTGTATTGTTTGCATATATATCGTGTTCGAAAGCATCTCATTCACTTTGAAAAATTAGTATTTCTTGCGCCATGGCGCGCTAGATCCTCTTAACTTATGTTTACCAATATCAATAATTATTTAATGAATATTTGTTTGTGTTTCTAGATTGGTTTTAGCTCTCGGTTTGATTTATCAATATTTGTTTATGTACTATGGACCTTTTTGTATCTTATATAGCCTTTTAACGTTTTTTTAATATTTTTTTCCTTACTTATTTATCAAAATGAAACTTGTTTAAATAATATTAATCTAAATATTGTTAGTTTAAAGAAAATTAAAGTGTATTATTTAAACCAAAATAATTTCTTTTTAACTCTAATCTATTTACTACTATGAGCCCTTGTTTATCATTTTAGCTTCAATAAATCATCGTGATTAATCAGATTTTTTATATATCTTTTCAATAATTAAATTATTAATTAAAATGTTATTTAATTCATTTAAAAAATAATTGTTCCCTTACTAACTATTTATGTCTCTTAAACTACAAAGATTCTTAGTTGACCAAAGAAAGTAATATTTTCAATATATTAATATCATTAAATAAATGAAATTTGAGCACTGAGAACAAAATTATTTTAAAATTTTAATTTAAATAGAAGGTTAGTTGTCAATATATGTTATAATAAAATGTTATTAGTGAAAATAAAATTTACTCATTAATTTGAGATATTGTTTAGGTGAATAATAGTTTATTCAATACTAAACATGGTTAGTATAAACAAGGACCTCAAAATATATATTTTTGCCTTATGAACTTTACACAAATAAAGTTCTTTATTTTTTTTATTTTAAATGATAGTGATAGAATTTATTAAATTTAGGTTAAATTAGGATAGAGAGGTAACTAATCCATTTTTTTAAAAATAGTTTGGTTACACTCCTAGTTAAGTTTGGTCTCATTAACTTTCACAATTTGCAACACTATACAATAACTATTTTTCTGTCGTTATTGTCATATATATACAAAATATTTTGGGCTACACGAGTTACAACCCGTATAGCCTTATACATAGATTCGCCCTTTGTCATCAAACACATCTAAAATACAACGAGATTAATTATTTGAGATCAATAATGAAAAGATATACCAAATATGTTTACTAACGGACAAACATAACATAAAATCTAATAATTAATGAACTTGGATATTCTCAAAAAAATCAATAAGTTCACCGACCGCTTCCACCGATTTTTCAGAAGAGATCTCTCATATCGTCATAATAATAGCGTTGTGGAATAAACGCATTGGTCGATCGCGGTCACTAAATGTTATACGGTTCTTTTCAAATCAAATAGTTCACCATAAAATAATTGGAATAGAGACTCATCAACTGAATCAAACCAAGCTCACGATTTTTATTCACATATCCCATCAACCGACAATTGACTCAGACATCGCTCACTTAGTGTTAGTGTTAATCATATTCAATGTAAACATCAAATTGTAATCAATTATTTGTAATGCAAAAATAAGTAGAGTATCATCTCCACCCCTTCAAAAATACATTTTGTATTGCCCAATTTTTTCATTATTTTTACATTAAATATTAATATTCTGTAACTAATTTGATTCATAACTCAACCCTATCATTTTAGCCTATACTTCTATAATAATAATTAAAAAAAAAAAGTTAAGATTTGAATGACAAATAAAAAAATCTGGCGCGGGGCGGTCTTGTACCTTCTTCACTGGATAATGCCTAAACTAGATTCACCTTTACCGGTCTTATACAATATTTCAAAAATAATATTTTATTAATCATTTAATTTATTAATTTTAAAATGTTATAACTAGTGTCTCATCTATTTAGGATTGAGCACACCTTTAATAAAAATAAAAATAATTAACAGCAAAATTGCGACATCCCTCTTAATTTTATATTGTTATTTATTTCACTATTTTCATTTTTAATTCAAAAAAGAAATTGTAAAATATACATTTAACATTCTTTTTATACATAATTTTCTGTTATTGACTTTTAAGTCTATTTCAACTTCTTTTTTTTCAACCCACACAAACTTAAATTCATGAATTCGTGCATAATTATAACTTTATTTTAAATATAAAAACATATTTTAATAAGTTATTTATAAAATATTTTAAATAATTTATTTTTATTTAAAAGTATTTGAAAGAGAAAGTCTGTCTCTCTTATTTAAACCCCACTTATTTAATATTTTTTATTATATAAATAATTATACCTTCCCCAATTAAAACCTGAATCGGTCGATACCAAATTTTCTGGTGCCGTTCTTATCATGGGAAGGTCATTATTCATTAACATCTATTTGAGAAAACTTCAATAAATCATGGTTTTTATTGAGTTATCGGTTCAATTTGCTCTAATAAAAGATAGGTTAATTGATTTTAAATTTTATTTTTTTAATTCATTAATAAGTAATATAAGTTATGCATAAAGAAAAATATTATTAAAAATATAAGAAATGCGGCATGCATCAGTGAACTTCAAATGGAGGGCAACCTTTTGAGTATGGTGTGATATGGTAAGAGATATTAAAAGTTTGATGCCGACAAAAAACACATTAATAGAGGAGGTTGTAGCAATGTTCATATGTATTTTGGCCTATAACAAAAACAAAAGTATGATAATTTCTCTACTTTTTATCGTAGTACAGAAACCGCGAGTCAGCAATTTCTTGTGATTCTTCATGTAATTTTGAAATTACATTAAATTTTACTAAAGTAGTCATAACCTATCTCTTAGGATTGTCGCGATGAAAAATTAAAATGTTTTCAGGTACTTTGATGACATTATACATTTTAATATTGTAATACATAAAAAAAAAATAGAGTAAATAATTAGTTTATGTAATGTTGACTAGGGTAGATAATCATAAACTCCTTCAATTTGTAGGGTTATTTAGGAGTATGAGATGGAACACTAATTAAAGTTACAACACCTATAATGAGAATAAATCTTGATATCGCACCAAAAAAAAGTCGAAGTTGATTTCCTTGAGTCTTTATCTTCCGCAAAGTATGAGTCCATGTAACCAATTACACTAAACTCTGCATCACTTCTTTTCTTGTACATATCCCCACATTAGTAGTTGAGGTTATGTATATTAGTAACCACTTCATTGCGAGTCAATGTTCACGGCCTGGACTCGCCACAAACCTGCTTAAGACACTAATCTCGTGTTCCAAGTCTGACCTGGTATAAACCATTTAGTACATCATAGACCCAAATGCACTCGAATATGGAACCTTGTCCATGTAAGTTTGATCTGACCTAGTTTTTTATCGAGCTCACAGACGACATCATATATTTATTCGTGATCGGCAACTTCGTTGGATTGGCTTATCGAATCTCAAAATTGTCAATCACCTTCTCGAGATAGCACTGCTAGCTAAGATTCGTTACACCATTCTTCATGTATTTGTTAATCCTTATTCTTAGAATCTTAGCAGCATTGCCTAAGTCCTTCATATCAAACTCGAAACTTAGAATAGTCTTCACACTCGAAGCTTCTTTGTTGATTAATTAGTAGCATATCATCTACATATAACAAAAGATAATCAACTTCAAGTATACTCTTCTCTCGAAAGAATAAGCAAGTATCATAATTGTTCTTCATAAAGCCTTGTTGAGTCATCAAACTGTAGGTACCACTACCTCGGTGATTATTTGAGTCCAAACAATAACTTTCTAAGAAAACACAGCATGCTCTTCTCTTGCTGCTTCATGAAGATGGTTTCCTCTAGATTTCCATGAAGAAACACAGTTTTAACATCCATCTATTATAGCTCGAGATCGAACCGAGTTACCAGCGAGACCATGATCTGAATGGTTTTGTACTTGACAACTGGTGAGAAGATCTCATTATAATTCACTTATTTTTTAGAGAATCCCTTAGCAATTAATCTTGCTTTGTACTTGACCACTTCCTGAATCAAAATACTTTCCTTGATTTTATATATCCATTTGCACTTGATCATAAATTGCTTGACAGGCCTCGGAACAATATCCCAAGTTGAAATCTTATAAAGAGAATTCATTTCTTCCTTCATAGATTCCATCCACTTGGATCTATCACTAGAACTCAAAGCCTATTTGAAATCTTCCGACTTAGTTTTATCTAACTCAACTGTTGTCATAAACGAATATGTCAACATATTGGTATAAGTTGAGAACCCATACCTCTGAGTAGGTTTTGGTTGTCTCATTTCTCTATCCCTTGTGAGTTGATAACTAGCTTGCAACTGATTTGTAACTTTCTTGTCTTGTGCCACAACATGTTAAACATATGTACTAGTAACTCCTCATGATTATCAAAAACCATTTTAGTGTCTTGGTCTGAAACTAATGGCTCCACCTGACCATGATCCCATGTATTACTTTCCATTTGCCCAGTATCACTAACTTTTGAAACATTAATAGAATTGAATTTGCATTTGTCCCATGTTCGCTTATACCCGAGTCATCATGATTAGTACTAGAGTGCTTGCGAGAGAGACACACAAACTCCTCTTCATTAAATATTACGTCTCTTTGATGATTATAGTTTTCAAACTATCAGACTATCTTATCCACAGCCTATAACCTTTCACTCCTTGAGGATACCCATAAAGCACACACTTCTTGGCTCTAACTTGCCTTCTTTTGATGAGTAAAGGTTATGCATCTAAATGATCTAAGATGAGACAGATCCGAAGGCTAACCGGTCCATAATTTTTTTTTAGGAGTTTTGAACTCAATTTTTATTGATTTGACATTTTTACATATTAATGTTCAATTTAAGCATACGAAACAAATTTATGGATAAGATGGATGTTAAACTTTACCATGATTAAATAACTGTAAAATTGAGTATTTTTAAAATCTAAGGTTAATTAATAATAAAAAAATTTAGAGTTAAGTGCAAAATTTAAGCACAAAATGTTTTTATCATGCTTCAATATGTGTACTTTGTTTTGTTTTAATGATATGATAAATTAAGTGCTAAATAGGTCTCGGAATAATAATATTAAATTTTCACTATTATTATTATCAATGTCAAATTACTCATTCCATTCACTGAAATATACTCTTATTTTATTAAATTTAAATTTAAATATAAAATGGCATTTTAGTAACTAAACCATTTACAAACTCAAATAACTTGTTTCTTTATTCTATAATGCCTTCTTTTTTTCTTTTTTTCTTTTTTTTTTACAAAACTCAAAAAAAATCAAGATCAAACATATAAATAAATTTCTTAGATTGTTTCTCTTCAACAAGAGGGGGACATCTACAATCAAGCAAATGTGTGATATCTTCTTTTCAACATATTTTCATTGGAATGTATTTCTTTGAATCCTGTTATTCTGTAAAGCTTGACAAATGTCACAAGACTGATATATATATTATGGGTTTGATAATTTATTATATACTAATCTCAATCGGTCTTAATCTTATTCAAACCTTAAACTCCTCTCTCTTAAATTGAAGTCTTTTAAACAACAAATTTTTTATCTCTACCTGTCTACCAAAGGAATTTTCCAATACTTTTTTTTATTTGTTATCATAGTCTTTAAATATAAATATTGAGAGTCTAACTTCTTCGTTGAAGTTTTGAATTTTGGGTTATGGGGTACAGAGAGATAGATATATGTTCTTTAAATTTACTTTGTTGTTTAATTTTATTTTATTATTTCTAGGAACTTAAAATAATATTATAAATAACTATAATTAATTAGCATAAATGGTCCTATGGTCTAGCGGTTAGGACATTGGACTCTGAATCCAGTAACCCGAGTTCAATTCTCGGTAGGACCTAATTTTTTTTTCATGTTTTATTCATACTCTACTAATTAAGTAAACAATAATAGTAAAGCATGCATTTTTTTTTCATGTTTTACCTTTTTTATTCATACTCTACTAATTAAGTAAACATAAATAATAAAGCATTCACAGATACTTATCCATCAAAGTTCGATTCATGCGCTCAACATGTCCATTTTTGGGGGGTGATTTGAAATGTTCCATGTCTCTGACCCAAGCTCACGACAGTTACTATTGAATACTTCGTTACAAAATTCTAACCCATTATATGTTCTCAAGGTCTTTAACTTTCTAATTCTCAACCAAAGTCTTCCATGCTTTGAACTTATAAAATTCATCACTTTTGTGTTTAAGAAGATAAACTCATACTTTACAAGAATAATCATCTACGATTGACAAGAAGTACGAGTTACCTCCATACGTAGATATTTTCTTAGGATCTCATATGTCTGAATGGACATACTCCAACACGCCCTTAGACTTGTGAACCCCGGTCTTAAATTTTTGTCGATGTTGTTTGTCTAACACGCAATGCTTGCAAAAGTTTAGACCTTAGACTTTATTTGAGCCTAATATCTTCTTGTCACTGAGAATCATCTACATACCATTTTCACTGATGTGACCGAGCCTCTGATTCTACATCATGCCTTCTTGTCTTCATCTAAAACTATCAGTGCAGATTGTCTCGACACGGTCTCACGAATCAGATGATACAAATCTTCTTGCTTGATACAAACTTCTCAAGTACTGTCAAAATCTTTTAAAATAATGTTTTCTTTTAAAAAGATGTATGGCACGCAAACCAAAGTTGAAATGCATCAAACTTCGAGCTGTCTTGCAATCCTAGTGTGTCCTGGACACGTGCTAAGCTACGAACCAAGGGAATTCATGGGGGTTACAACAAGCAACAACAAAGAGAATACAACAACACAAAATTTGATATCAGAGTTCGACTCAAAAAGTTGGTCTCCGTCGAGATCTGTTAGAAACTCAATTTCACTATCACAATCAAACGTTTTAATTACACACTTGATCTTTTTATATCAATCACACTTGTCTCTCCTATCACTTGTGTGAATTACGTATCTATTTATAGAAGCAACTTGTCATAACTCCTTTAAAAACTTAAGTCTTCAAACGCTCCCTCATTGTTTGCGTTTCCTCATTGTTTGATTGTGCACTTCCACCGAGATCATGACATGTGAAGGATTGAGTTTGGACACTTCGTTTAAATTAGTCATGACCTATCATCTCAATATCAACATGAAGTAGAAACCCTTGAGGAATACTTCAACATGAAACATTTCAAAGCCAAAAATATTACATAGAGATGTTTTGGGTTGTTTAAAGGAAGATGGAATATTTTTCCATTCCCTTTATTCTTTTCCATTCAAATCCAAGTTACATAACTTGATTCGTATTATCAGTTTCAATCCACGAGATTCAATCATTGAAGAATAAGATTGAAGAATAATAAGAAGACAATGATGATGAAAGTGATGATGGAGTAGAGCATATTAGCCAAATTCCATGTAATGAGTGGCTATAATTTAAAAATAATATGACTATTAACATGTATAACATGTGTTCCACTAGATTCATGGCAATGATGTTGATTAATGTTTGTTTCATATACTTATTATGACAACAACGTGATTTGAATTCATGCTTGAATGATTCTGTACTTGATAGATTATATCTATAATTCAATTATCGTGTTTCAAATTTTCAAATATTTTAAAATTTCAGTAATAATAATTTATATTTAATGAAGTTTGTCTTTATATTGTATTCAATTTTATGTTATTTATTTGTATGATGTCTATATTTACACATGTTTCTTGTGGACAGGAAAAAAAAAAAACAATTTTGGACCGGGGATAAGGTTGAGGCTTTGATTGCCAAGAATTAGCTTGTGATCCGTTATAAAAAGTAGACTATGGTTGTAAGAACAATTACATGAGTTAACTACGTAAGATGATAATACGTAAGATTCTCAATTTCAATAAAAAAAAGTTATTCCTCACGTTGAATCAAAAGATAAAAAAAAAAAATTAATTGAAATAATCTCTTTAACCAAACCAAACAATAACAATGATGATAATTATTATAATATCTTTTGAAGAGGGAAACGGGACAACGCATTAAGTATATAGCCCGTAAATACTTAACTTTTTAACTAGGCGCATAATTTGTTACCTGACGGACTCGAACTCAGAATCTTAGGGTGAGTATCTTACCGGACACTAAAAAAGCAACTTGCACTCGTTTAATTTAACCCCCCAAAAAAATTAAGTAAAATTACTCCATAATTTCTTAAGAATAAAAAAAAAATCTTCCTAACCTAGACTTGCACATCTTTACACGACAATGACAACCATTTTGCTTCTTTCTTTTTTAAACCTATAAAATATTTTTTTATTAATCTATTTAATCATAAAAATCACAACTAAAGGCTGAGGTCATAAAAACAAATAAATGTTTCATTATAAGCTATGTTATGAGTGAAAAAATAAATCAAAAAATTATATGATCCTTGTATCGATCTAGCAGAAATAATAAAAGAAATAACATCACATCCAACCAAATACGTCATAAATCATAGCATAAGATTTTGCTAAAATTTCTTAATATGGATAAACTTATTATTTTAATTTGTTCTAAGATACACAATTACATTTATTCTTACATGTTTATTTTCATTCACGTTATTAAAACTATCTACACATAGTTTAATTATAACATTTTTCTCTAAAATTTAATTTTAGTAAAATATTTAAAACAGTTTTGCTTACCTTGTGAAAATGAACATAATTGAACAAAGTAATGGTTTTAGATAAAGTCTAAAGAGAATTACATTTCAAGCCAACCACATGGGCCGGCCGGTAAAACCTTAATTTCTTCTAACTAAAACACTTCCAAACTCAAAAGCATATAGCTCAAAAAAATCAAATTGAGAGTTGGATCCACCTCCATTTCAAAAGAAGAGCTTCAATTTGCAAATAAAAAAAAAGAAAAAAATCAAATTTGGGCTTATTTGGAAACTTTTGTTTTTACTTTAGTTTCAATTTCAAACCCTCGCCCTAAATATATGTTAATACCATTAAGAATTATTATATTTAAACTTAAATTAAACATCCCACTTTTATAATAAATTAAAAAATAAGCTTGTTAAATCTTATTTTAAGAATTTTTTTTTTTGGAATTAAAGGAGAGCTAACATGACACCCCACAGTCATGGATCCCTGTTTAAATTCAAAGCGCTTCTAGATGAAATCGAATCCGTGACATTTTGGTCTTTTAAGTCAACTCTTATCACTGGGCTACCTTGGTGGGAAAAAAATGTTGCTACAATGGTGTTGGGACATAGCCCGCAAACACAATTAACTATTTAACTATGCGCATAATTTGTCATCCGACGGGCTCGAACTCAGGAACTCTCAAAGAAGCTGGGATATCTAACTCTTGTTGTCGTTAGGCTAGGAGAGAAGATTATATTGAACATTTTAAAATAACATTTCAATAAGTTTGCGTGACTTTTATAAACCTCTAGAATTCCTTCATGGTACTATAGAAGAATTCATCCAAAAAACTGGTTTATAGACAATTTTATTGTAAATTAAAAAAAAAACATAAGGAATAAAGCACATAAATATTGGGACGGAATTCCTCTCTGGTTTTTCTTTTTTCCCTTTTCATTCACTACAATAAAGGTGATGCTTTGCTATGTACAATTTTAAAACATCTTTCATCGAATAATTGATTGCAATGGATAATTGCCACTAATAACAATATCGCAAATAGCAAAAGTAGTGTCTAAGAGACCACATATTACATTTTCGATTTTCACTTATAATATTTATAATTAAAATAGAGGGCATGACTTTTAGTGTCATTTTAATTTCTTATATTCAAATACAAAAACTGCAATAGTATTTTACTTTAAAAGTTATATATATAATAATTTGTAATAGTAAAGTATAAAGTGAATTTATTTTACAGTCAAGATGAAGATATAAAGAACACATTTATATTATTTAAAATAAGTTACATATAATATTATTCAAATTCAACATAAAAAAAAGAAAAGTTCAGTTTTGTGACTGATTATCACAAATAACATGGGTTTATCACAAATTCATTGAATCTAGGTTTTCTCTCATTAGCTTGCAACAATACCAATCAACCAGCCAAACAATCAAACTTAAATAAATATAGCAACATCATTAATAATATTTACATATCTCTACTCTTTAGAATTAAAACCATTTAAAGGTTAAAAAGTAAACCTTGCTAGAATTCAATAACAAGTAGTGGATTATCTAACTTGATGAGAAAATAGAAGAATAACAAACAAACAAAAAAAAACTACCAATGCATACATTATTTTCTCTTCTTGCAGCTAATATTCAAATTCTAGTTTGTCCACATTCTATGTTAATTGGTGCCTATATATATCATCAAAATCATTTATATTGTATTTTTAAAATTACATAGGATTAATAGTTATCTGACACAATGATTAACATATGTTGATATGGCCGAGTTGGTCTAAGGCGCCAGATTAAGGTTCTGGTCCGAAAGGGCGTGGGTTCAAATCCCACTGTCAACATATTTTTTTTATTTATTTTTTCCCACATTCATATTCAAGAACTTTCTTCAATTTGGCCAACATGGTAAAATTTTACTTAAACTACTAGTTAAAGAACATATAGTATTCTCTGTATGAAGTATATGTTACTTGGCTGCCTTAACACAATAGTTAATAGGTTATTTACCTTATAGAAACTCAACAATTTCATCACAAATTGCAATAACAAGACAACTAGCTTTAAAGTAGAGATTTGAGTGTTGTTGATTTGGACTTACCAGAAAATGAAGAGTATGTTCATATATAATTCTTGATGAAGTGTTCTTATCTCAAAGGTTGATGAGAGTTCAAAATGGTGAAGAAAGGCACATGAAGCACTAACTAAGTTCATCAATTTTTCTTGCATAAGTTAGTAATGCACGTGCCCTGCTTCTCCATCTTGTTCAAACATCACCCTATTTCTTTATCATTCTTCAAAAGGATGAATGGTCATCGAAAAGACTATGTATATTATGAAAGAGAGAGACCCAAGTGGGGAATTATTGTTTTGAATTTGATTGGAAGACTATTTTGATACTTTTGCCCATTTATAATAAGAAATATTGGTTACACTTAGAGTTTGTTTGATCGATTTGGAATTATTTGAAGAAATTCGGGTTATATGAATTGAAAAGTTGGTAGATAGGACCATCTCTCAATACTTATTTGATTATTTAAAAGTATTATTTCACCTAAATTTCTCATTCATGTATGATCGATATTTGAAAAGATGGGTGTAACTGAATTTCTTTTAATTCAATTTTATTTATGTTATTTAAATTAGAGTGTTTTTAATAATAATTGAATATAGAACTTAAAAAAACAATTATGTGAGATCTTTTTGTCTAACTAAACTTAGCATAACCTAAATCGTGATACACCTAGGGTCGGCGTTAGGGTGTGGTGCCCCCTCCCCATAGCCACCTAACCCATTTTCATAAAAACGAGTCGGTTCTAAGGTAAGGCAATCCCATCCTTAGGACCACGCAACCCATTCTCAGAAACACTCATGTCGGTCCTAGGGTGAGGCAACCCCATTCCGGGACCACCCAACCCCTTTTCAAAAATTTATACATTTCAAATTCTTTCTTAAAAAGTATAAAATATGTCTTTTAAAAATATGTCTTTTAAAAATATGAAAATAAAATTGCTTAAAATTCCCCAACTATAGAGGCCAACTTTGAATACAGCTACCAAATGTGTCACATATCATTGATATTTGTGTCAAATTGTACTATATGATATGCTAAAAACAATAATCTACCAACAAACTATTCAAATTTAATGATAAGTTTATGGTTGGTTAATCAAATGTGGCTTGAAAATATAACCATTTTCAATATTATCACTACCAATCTCAATGTTTATATTAAATTTATTTGAATTTTGTATGTAACTAAACAATCATATATAAAGCATTTCTAAATAATTGAGTTCAATATCACCGACCATGCATGTGGAAACCAAATTTGCAAGTAAAATGTCCATCACTTTCATGGTTTCCTCCAAAGGCTTGTCCCTCAAATGGCTCTCTATATTGTTTTGAAGTTGGTCATTCTTTTATTGAACATCAATATGTTCAAAGAGTAACAATTTAGTATAGGCTTTATAGTCCAACCATATTTACATTCTTTAATGGTTTAAGATTTGATTGAAATGACTATTTTCATTACTCTCTTTTGTGATTGTAGTTCCGAAAGATGCTCAAAAAGGAGACCAACCACTTTAGCACATTCTAATTAATGAGCCTTTTTATTAGAAGTTCAATTGTGCAAAACCACAAACCAGACTCCCAATCGACTCACTACACCCCTACGAGCGCACCAGGCACGGGAAGCAAGAGCAAAAAAAATGGCAATCGCTTCTAGAGGCATAAATACATTTTAACCTCTAGCTATACTCGAATCAAATTTGACATTAAATATTTTCACTTCTTTCCATTTTCATTGATATCAAATGTCATTTGTCACATGAATCAATATAGGGGAAGTACACAATGAACCATAAGCATGAAAGTTATTAAACATGTCATAATTGTGTGGTCCTAATGTAGTGTTAGATGGTGATAAAATATCTCACGCTTGTATTTGTATTGAAGAAGCAATTGAGCAAGATGGATCATGATTGATTGAGAAAGTACAATTCGATTTATAGGTGTCCTTTAATTGCAAACCAACTTATTGCGGAGGAAAATGTTACGAACATAGCTTAATATTTAACTGTATTTGTTTTTAATTTGAAAGCGATTACATCTTATTTCAAATTTATAAGAATTAAACAAACAAAGTAACTAAATCTTTAATTACCAAAATCCAAT
This sequence comes from Impatiens glandulifera, assembly GCF_907164915.1. Taxonomy (NCBI): domain Eukaryota; kingdom Viridiplantae; phylum Streptophyta; class Magnoliopsida; order Ericales; family Balsaminaceae; genus Impatiens; species Impatiens glandulifera. The sequence continues at coordinate 14,372,122 of NC_061869.1, read as the reverse complement.
CCTCAATCTAGAGTAATTAAAAAAAAATCGATTATCAATCAATCAAAGCAAGATGGAGAGGAATAGTCTCTCGTCATATTGTCATATTTGCAGCATGAACATTCGTCCGACTCCAACATCTATATAAAGAACTCTTTATGGACCATATTGAAACTGTTCTTTCTAGTAGTATCGTTACTGTATTTTTTTTTTTACTTTTGTAGTTGTCGGGACTATGTCGTATGGTTCAACAACTACCCTATCGAATTATTTGGGCCTACTTGTTATCCATGGGATTGGAGGTACTTTCAAGAGTACTTCTAACCATAGATATATCGAAGAGTTAGTAATGGTCTAACCGAAAATCAAAGTTTAGCATAAATTTAGTTTAAAATTCCCGAGAAAAAAAATAACTTTTTATGAATCAATCAAAACCCTAAACTTTCTTTAACATGTATAAAAAAAGATTGTAAGGTGTTAAAAAAGAATTGGACCTATAATGGGCTTTCAAAATAAGACCAAATAAAATTTTCAGAATAAGATCAAATACTATCCAAAATCAGTTTCAAAATCATCCCACATGAATAATCTTCTTCTTCATCATCCCTTTTCTATCTCTCCATGTATGTAATAGACTATACTTTTATGGGAAAATCTTTCAATAAAATTGCATCAGTTTATAACTTTCAACAAAATCTCGCAGCGCCGCAGCTTTCCCAAGTTTCGAAAGGTAAAAAACCCATCTCCGCCGCCGTCGTCGGTTCTGGTGGTTTGCCGGCGAAGTCATTGAAAAGGAAGATGGAGAACAGTGGCAACTCCGACAAGAACGATCATCGGTCTCCTCTGTCTGTTGTCGTCTCCGATTGTGTTAACAGGTGGTTTCAAGATACTCTGAAAGAGGCTAAAGCTGGAGACATATCGATGCAGGTTTTGGTGGGTCAGATGTATAATAACGGCTATGGAGTTGCTAAAGATGCTGATAAGGTCAAATTCTTGATCTTTTAGTTGATAATAATTCTGTCAGGAAATTTCTATTTGAGATTATCTTGGTTTGGAATTTCAGGCAAGAAATTGGATATCAAGAGTTTCAAGAACTAGATCTTCAGTTTGGAAAGTTAGTAAGAAACGCCCAGGTTATAACTCTTAATGATGTTTTCAAATTATACCCTTATCTGTTTATCATATTTTAGTAAGTGGGTTAATAGTTTCTTGGTGAAATTTTGATTTTTGGATATGATTAGGTTATAATGCAAGTGATTCTGACTCTGATGATCATGAAGATGATTCCAGATGATTCCAGATGATACAGATGGATTAGGTTATGATTTTTGCTATGTTATTGAACATGGTGTTAAGATAAAAACATTATAAAGTTCCCTCCATTCATTATATGAAGCTTTGTTTTCTTATGTTTGAACTCTAAAGTTGTAGACTGTAGACTGTAGACTGTTTCAAGTTATACTAATCCTATGAAATTGATGACTTTAATGCAACTTCTTACTGAATTGTGAATGAATCGAACTCTAATTGATATGTCAAGAAGCTTTTGGTCTACTTATTTGGGACTTTGTTATAACAACTATTTGTGATTTGGTTAGGATTTTGCATTTTGAATTTTGAGAATATCTTGAAGTTTAGAAGAAAAAGAGGTTCTATGGGTTTTTCTTAAAGGAGAACAGCATGGGAAACATTTATCGTGTTATAATCTCCTCTTTGTCATCATCATAACTCTATGTGGAAAAACTTGTGATTCCCTAGAGTCTAGGTGAGATTCGATGAATTGCCTTTTTCGTATTCTCGTATTCATGATCTCGTTACCACATTTTCCTATCGATAAAATGAGCTAAGTTGCAAAGTCCAAAGTAAACTCATTCATGGCCATTTGTTAGAACTTCTTTTCCTTTCTAACACCTCCACCATTTCCCAACTTTGCATTAACTTCTTCGAGAATTTTGATCAACAAAACATTTCACAAAGAGGCAAGAGAGCCTTTAACAACTTCTTGACCCAAAACAAACTCATTAAGTTTGATTCTTCTTTGTTAATCGTTATGTTGTTCCTATCAAAATAACTCAATTTTAGAGACCTTCTTGACCCATTTTTCGCCAATGTTAAAAACATTACCTGATCAACTTCGATATTGAGAGTTCATGAATAAATTTATAGAATTTTAAACATATAGGATCGTGTTTCCAAAAAAAATCAATTTTCTGTGTTCTTCGTAAATTTGATCTAATAGAATAATTTTTGATCTAATAGAATAATTTTGGCAGGCAGCTACGAAAGTACTACAATAAAAAAAAATTAAAACAGTAATTGTCTACCTTTCTTACTTGGTGTAGCTTGTTACATGAGTCGTGAGTGGGTTTTTGGGGCATTAGTTTGCATTACTCTGGGAGTTACGAATACTCTGGGAGTTACGAAGGAAGTTTCGAATCATATTGATCACTAACTAATACGAATTTAATTAATACTAATATAATATAAAAGAACTATCTTTTCTGTATACTTTCCCCGGTTTTGTTGCTACCGTGGAATTTATGCAATCGATCGGATAATTAAACCGTAATACGCCCTGACGAATTTCTACCAGCAGGCTTTGATTGGAAAATAATCTAATCCTAGGATAACTATAATGTCTTAAGTTCTTTTAATGTTATAAAGTTTGCTTAATTTTTTTTTACAATTTTATAATGTTCCTCACCAACGATTCGGGGTTTCATTCAGAGTTGAAGCGCTTATGATTTAACATTATAAGTATATTGATTTTTCTCCAATAACAAATTTGTCTGTAAGTATGCAATAAAATCTATTTTCTTCCCTATAGTTCTAGTATCAATAATTGTTCATATGTATATATGAATATAAAACATCAATTCGGTCAATTCTAATAGATGGTCTCATTGACGTGCATCCGGGAGTAATTGAACTTGTGAATTCGCCAATTATAAGTTGGGTGCTTTAATCATTGAGTTATAAATGTTTAGCGAGAATTCTTGTACATATAAGAATTATATATAAATTACAACGATATCAATGTTTACCAACTTCAAAAGACCATAAATAGAGTTAGAAGGCGGTCGTGTTTTTCGATGTGAATCTTTAATTTGATGCCAACAAAAGATACAAGCTGATTTGATAAGTAAGAACCAAGCTAAAAACAAAACAAAATTAGAGATAGACAAAATTCTAAGCAAATTTCAAATATTTATATCATCAAATCTTAATAGATACAAGCTCAATTGATAAGTAAGAACCAAGCTAAAAACAAAAATAAAATTAGAGATAGACAAAAAGTCTAAACAAATTTCAAATATTTATGTCATTGTAGTGAACAATAATGTTTTATTTATCTGGCCCACTGAGTAAAAAATAAATGTTTGGAAAAGGATGGAGGATTAGTTTTACATTTAATTAATAATGATTTAAAATTATTATTTTATAAAATTGGTATTTCACTGCTAAATAATAGGAATGTGATATATATTTAATTAATAATATATTTTGAAAAGTTATTAAGTTGTTCCTCATAAAATATATATGTATATATATAATAATTTAATTAATAATTTACTTAATGAGTTAATATTAATGAGTTAATATTATGGTAAAAACATATATAATATTTTTATGCCATTAACTAATAATATTAATATTATTGTGATATATATTTAATTAATAATAAAAAATTTAAATTATTAAGTTATTTCTCCTAACAAAATTAATAATAAGATGAGTGATAAGATAATAATAGTGTCACCCTATCACAACAACTTATGACAGCTGAAAAAATAATAAAAGATATGGAGAGAGAAAAGAGAAAAAATTTGTTATTTTTTCACTAAAAAAATCAAAATACGTCTAATTCTCCCTCAATTTACCTTTCCAATTTTCATTTCAAATCATTTCTCATCAAATAATATAATATAAATATATATATATTTAATTAATAATAATTTAAAATTATTATATTATTTTTAATTTATAAAATAATTTAATATATTATTTCCTCATTTAAATTTTAAAATATTTATGAGTTAATTGTGAAATAAATAAAATTTAAAGATTGATAAGGGTTAATTAGGGAATAATTAGGGAATGAATTGAGGCTGGATACATAGTAGCATCAAACTAACCGAAACAATGTATTGCCTCCCTCAGCTTTACAAAATTGTTCATGATTACTGCATATCCCCATCATCTTCCTCCACTCGTTAAGTTCTTTCTAGCCCATTTTCCATTCCATCAAAATGGAGAACGAATTCAGGGAAGAACCATTGTCTCTGCAACTTGAACATCACCCATCACCGCCGCCACCACCACCACCACCAACGCCGCCTATTCCATCATATCTGCTTGTTTATTTGTACGTCGGCCACTTCTTGACTAGATGGGGTGCCAGGTAGAACAATACATCATAATTAATCTATCCATGCAACTGTCTTGAGGGTTTCATTTTGTTTTGATTCATGGGTTGATTGTCAATTCATTCATTGTTTATTGCAGGATGTGGGAATTCTCTGTTGGGTTATATATGATCAATATTTGGCCTAATTCATTACTCTTAACTGCTATCTATGGAATTGTGGAATCGGCTTCTATTGTTGTTTTTGGTCCTCTTGTTGGACAATGGATAAATAAACTGTCATATATCAATGTAAATTTATCTGTAATACCCATTTGAAATCCTTTTACAGTTTTCAATTTCTGTAATTACTGAATTAACTCAACAATTTCAGATTCTCCGGCTTTGGCTCTTAACACAAAACCTCTCTTTTCTGGTAGCTGGTGGCTCTGTTATTACCTTGCTCATCTATGAAAACCTTAAGCTAACCAAGTTTACAGTTTTCTTATCGCTGGTTATATTGACAAACATATCCGGAGCAATTGGTGCTCTTTCAACTCTCGCGGGCACAATCTTGATCGAAAGAGAATGGTTAGACTTAGATAATAATCTAAGCTTTGTTTTGTATTAGTTTAAGGTTTTTGTTGAATTATTGATATTATTATTACAGGGTTGTGGTTATATCAGAAGGACAACAACCTATGGAAGTTCATCTTCTTCCTAAGATGAATTCAATCATAAGAAGAATTGATTTGGTTTGCAAGCTATTCGCGCCAGTTGCGTCTGGATTAATCATTAGCTTCGTATCGCTTAAAGCTTCTGCGATGGCCTTCTCGATATGGAATGTTTTGTTTGTTCTAATTGAGTATTGGCTATTCATTTCTGTCTATAAAGGCATTCCTTCTCTGAAAGAAAGCAATAGAAGAAGGATTTCTTCTAGGCTTTCGCCAATTCTTGTAGACGAAGAAGAAGAAACTAATAAGTTTATGGATACATTTTCGCGGTTTTCGTATGTTAAAGCTTGGAAGGTTTACCTTAGACAAGAAGTAGTCCTTCCTGGCATCGCTCTTGCCTTGTTGTATTTTACTGTTCTTAGGTGAGCTTGAATTGAGTATTTTTTTTTCTTTCTATAATCGATATTAATTTTTCTTTGGTGTTATTTTAGCTTTGGATCGTTAATGACGGCTGCGCTAATATGGGAAGGAATACCTGCTTATATTATCGGGATTGGACGAGGAATAAGCGCGACAATAGGGATAACTGCTACTTTTTTGTATCCAATTATGCAATCTCGGATTTCTCCACTTAGAACAGGGCTATGGTCTATTTGGTCACAGGTATTATTTTAACTTATTGCTTGTATTAAATGAATGCAATTATTTATAAGTTGCTAACTTTTGGAATATTTTGTGAAGTGGACTTTCCTTATAGTTTGTGTAGCTTCTATATTTGTCAAAAAAGGATTTGCTTCTGCTTATATGTTGATGGGTGGTGTGGCTGCGTCGCGTTTAGGGTTGTGGATGTTTGATTTAGCAGTCACGCAACAAATGCAGGTACCCGATAATTTTTTTTCCTTTTTTTTGGCGTTAGACTAGTTTCTTATGTGGTGGGTAATTGTATAGGATCAAGTTAGTGAATCCGATCGCATTGTGGTGGGAAGTGTTCAAAATTCGATACAATCGGTTTTGGATTTGATGACGTATGTTATGGGTATTATAATATCTAATCCTAAGGTAATTTTGTTTTAATTTCTCAAGATGAACTATTGTTTCATTTCTTTTGCATCTTTTGGATTTAATTGAAATGTTTTTGTTTTAGGATTTCTGGGAATTGACTGTCATATCGTTCGTTCTTGTCACATTGGCAGTGTTTCTTTATTGTTTGCATATATACCGTGTTCGAAAGCATCTCATTCACTTTGAAAAATTGTTACTTCTTTCGCCGTGGCGCGCCAGATCCTTCTAACTTATGTTTTACCAATATCAATAATTGTTGTTGTAAATGAATATTTGTTTGTTCATCTAGATTAGTTTTCACCTCTGAATTTGATTTACCATGTTTGTTTGATGTATTGTAGCCCTCTTTGGTACCTTATTATAGCTGATATTATGTAGTTATTAATAATGGAAATGTAACTGCCCACTAATTCACTGATTAGTTTAACAGTTGCAATTGCAATAGAGAACATATCAGACTCTGTCTGTTTTCAATTCATCAAAATTTCACATGTTATTAGAGCATTAACTGCTCCGATCACAGGCTATCTTCTTCCCGATTCTCGAATCCGCTTCCTCTTATTCTTCTCTCGATGACGAAATCACAGGTCTACTCCAATTTCTGTATCAGATCAAGTTGTTGAAAATTCAGAAACAATCTCAGAAAACTCATTCATAACTTCTTACAAACTTGGTAAGAATTACATGGCTTGGGCAAACTCTGTTAGAATCATAAAGTGATGTCGTGGCTCTTGAATTCCATGTTCACTACTATTGAAGAGAACTATCTTAATCATACTACATCAAAGTCAATCTAGGACATATCAAGAGACGATATTCTTGCATTGACAATACCTCCAAACTGTTCCAAGTCGAACTCATACTTCACAGACATGAAACAAGGAAATGAAATGTATGTCGAACAGTTCTTCAGCATCCTATATAAAAATTGGCAATCGGTCGACTCTTATGAAGACAACCATTGAAGATGCCTTGAAGATTCTAAACTTCATCGAAAAAACACAGAGAGACGTCATATTTATAAATTTCTCTTTGGATTAAATCCCAACTTTAAACTAGTACGATCGAGAATCATGGCGATGAAACCTACGCCAAGCATCGACGAAGTGTTCTCTGAGGTACGTTAAGAGGAAATTCAACTCCAAGTGATGGTGAAACCTAAAACATAAAGTGTTATTGGCGAAGTTGACGCCCTCTACTCTGAAAATTCAGACGAATATATTGCTCTTGTAAGTCGAAAACCTATTTCTGATTTGAAGAAATGTGCATCTGATCACATGATTGGGAATAAATCGATTTGGTAAATTATCGTCCATGTAACAATGTTCCGGAATTAAAATTGTTAATGGATCGTCAATTAAAATATTTGGATTCGGAGTAGTTTTTATTTCGAACAAATTATTTCTCAAGACGGTTCTCTTTATACCTCAACTCGAGTGTAATCTATTATCCATAAGAAGAATAACTATGGATTTAAATTGTCGTGCTAATTTTTCACCAAACTGTTGTGATTTTCAGGCCACGGGTTCGGGGACGATGATTGGCAGTGCTTAGCTGTGTTCGGGTTTTTATATCCACCGTGACAATTCTCCACATCTTTCCAATGCCCCATTTTTTTCAACTCTATATAGAAATGTGAAAGTCATGTTGTGGCAATATAGATTAGGTCATCCCAACTTTATTTACCTCGCTAAATTCTTTCCTAATTTATTTAGCAATGCAAAGTTTGGTGTTTTTCAATGTGAAGCTTGTGAATATGCTAAACATTCTCGTACTCACTTTCCTCGATTGTCTTATAAGGCTTTCAAACCGTTTGTGCATTGTTTCATAGTGATATTTGGGGTTCTTCGAAAGTTAAGACATTGACGTTGGTTTCTTATTTTTGTTGATGATCATACAAGGCCAGCATGGCTTTTTCTCATGAAGGATAAGTCTGAAGTCAATTAAATCTTTCAACAATTCTATTCAATGATCTATACTCAATTTCAAAGCCCGATTCTTACTATCAAATCAGACCATGCAAAGGATTTTTTCTCTCACAATCTCACAAAATTCCTCTCGACGTAAGGGATTATTATTCATCTTAGTTCATGTGTCGACACTCACAACAGAATAGATTCGCCGAACGTAAAAACCGACATCTTCTTGAGGTTACTCGTTCACTACTATTTTCTTCCAATGTTCCTAAATATTTTTAGGGTGATGTCGTATCTACCGCTACCCATCTTATAAATCGCATGCCTTCGAAAGTCCTAAAATTTCAAACTCTCATTCAATGTCTTCTACAATCTTTTCCTCATACTAAGACAGTATATTCTAGTCTTTCTCCTAAAGTCTTTGGTTGCTCTTCTTTCGTACACATTCATTCCCACAACCGAAGTAAGTTTAATCCAAAATCAATCAAATGCATTTTTATTGGGTATTCAGTCTTTCAAAAGGGATATTAAAGGGATATCGGTGTTATTCTCACATCAATAAGAGAATTTACACCGCAATGGATGTTACAGTTTTTGAAAATCAACCTTACTATCGTGCATCTCGTATTCAGGGGAGTCTTTTAATGAATATCAATATCACTCTCTATCTTCATCACAATCTGATCTTCCATCACAATTCGATTCTCAAATTCCCAATTACGGTCGAGTTCACTCTTTATCTTCATACCCGTCTCCATCTCTACCTCAGTATAATTCTTCACCTCAATCAACACCACTTCAATGTTCAATCATCTAAAGATCAATCGCCTAAAGACCGAACATCATCACAACATACATCTAAGTCATTGTCGGAACCGGACCCAGAAGGTCACTCGGGTAATTTACTTGATCCTAGTTATATTGACGATTTACTCATTGTGTGGAGAAAAGGAAGAAGGAAATGTACTCAACATCCAATTGGTAACTTTGTTTCATATAAAGTTTGTCCTCACATTATAGAGCATGTGTTAGGATCTAGGTCGCCGCTGGTGGACCGGGGGTTAGACCGGTTAGCGGTTCTCACTCGTAGGGTGGTGGTTAATCCGGTTAGAGATTAACACCGGGGTTTCAATACTACACAACCTGTCACAAACCCTTGAACTAGGTTCAAGCGCGGAAGAGGTTTGCTTTCAAGTTGAAGCGGTACAAGTGTATGATAGGCGGAATCGGTTTCGGAAGAAGGAGATTTGAAGAATGGTGGGTCGGTTTCGGTTATCTGGATATTCGGTATGATTAGTATGGAGTCGGTTTGGAGCGGTATGGATAAATTAGTCGGTTATGTAATGAAGCCAACAGAAAGTAAATGACACAACAGATTTTATGGATGTTCGGAGATAAAACTCCTACGTCACCCCTTCCTCTCGAAGCCGCGAGAAGGATATTCACTAAGGAATACAAATACAATCCGATCGAGACTTATTTCCTGCTCGATAACACTCTTACAATTCACACCGAAATTGTAACACACACTTAGAATTTAGCACTTAGGCTTTCTTAGAATACCACACTGTTATCACTTGTAGTAAATGCTTTCAACGCTTCACTTGTCTCACTTAATGTTTCTTAATGTCACGCATTTACTCTTCTGCAACTGCCTCCTTTTATAGGTGAAATATGCCAACGGTCATATTTCAAAGCCTTGAATCTGATTGGCTGATCAGAGATGCAGTGATTCAGTGTCTCAGACCTGCCGGTCGTCTCAGACCTGGTATCCTGTTTCAGACCTGCCGGTCTGTAAGGCAAACCTGCTGGGTTTGTCTTTTACTTGATATAGGCACTGTCTGCTTGGACAGTTGTCTGTACTTTGAAGATTTCCTTTCTGGCTTATCCCGAAGTAGAAGGATACGGTAGTACTGTCTTCTGCAGCCTACAGGCTTTCCTCAGACTTGCATGGATATGGAAGTATTCAGTCTGTTCCTTTGGTATCATTCTCAACAGATACCCAAAGTGTCTTCTTGTACTAGTCGGCCTCTTGACTTGGCCGAATGTCTTTGATAGTGAAGTAACCGAATTTCTTCCGGTTATGCTTGCCTTATGGATTATCGGCTGTATGATGGTTCCGGTTTTGAGCTTTGGCCGATCCTTCCTCTGTGCGGTCACATTCCGAATATTCTTGATCGGTTTGATAGCTTGACCGGTTAGATTTTCTTCAGTCGGTTCTCTTGTTCATCCGGTCCGGTTCCTTGTTCCTGATGATTCCGGTTTTGAGCTTTGGCCGATCCTTTCTCTGTGCGGTCACGTACCGAATACTCTTGATCGGTTTGGTAGCTTGACCGGTTAGGTTTTCTTCAGTCGGTTCTCTTGTTCATCCGGTCCGGTTCCTTGTTCCTGATGATTCCGGTTTTGAGCTTTGGCCGATCCTTTCTCTGTGCGGTCACGTACCGAATACTCTTGATCGGTTTGGTAGCTTGACCGGTTAGGTTTCTTTAGCCGGTTCCGGATGACTTTAGGTTTTTCATAGCTTCTTCTGGCCGGTTTGATATTCAATCGGTTAGATTTCTTGACCGTTCTTTCGGTTTACAACTCAATCGGTCCTGAACTTGAACCTGTCCGGATTTCTAACTTCTTGACCGAACCGGTTGACCGAACTCCGGTTGACCGAGCCGGTATACATTGTCGAACCGATCTTGCCTGTAGGTAAATTTCGGATTTTGCTCAGCTTCCCTGAAATAACAAAACTTTAAATATTATTTGCTGTCGATGAGATTTGATCCCTGGTCACATGTGTGACAAGCATGGGTGTTTACCACTACGCTACAACACCTTCTTGTTATATTTAAACCAATTAATATACTTGATATGACTTAACGGTTTATTTTCTAACAATTTCTCCCTTTTTGATTATTTTATTTAAAATTATCAAAATCATGTAAGTTTGCAACCGTAGGCCGGTTGTTTTTGTTTGTCCGGTTTTTTGAAAAAGACTTAGAGAATTTTTCGAAAAATTTTGGGAGAAAATTTTGAGAAAGGTTTTGGAAGAGTCTTTATCTTTTATCTAACAATTTCTCCCTTTTTGATTATTTAGAATAAATATTCAAAACCATGCAAGAAGTAAGAAGTAGGCCGGTTTAAAAATCTTATGTTTGTTTGGCCGGTTTAATCTAATAATTCTAAAATATTTCTAAGGGAAGAAAACTTAGACTCGAGAAGTGGCTTTGTGAGGATGTTAGCCACTTCATGCTTGTGTCCCTTCATGTGATGTGTCTGTCAGCAGCCGGCTGTCCGAATGCAATGTTGTCTTTTCCAAGCCTTTGTCTTGATTTACCTACATTCATAGACAATAGAAAATCTGGTTCCCATTTTTCTTTGGGTCCGCGGTTGATTAGTCCCTTGGGTATCCAAACTTTAATAAATCGGATAGCTTTCTTTGCTATGGTTTTAATTGTCCTTTTGGCGCTCGGTCTCGTGTATTTCGGTTTTCCTTCAAATGTCCTAAATGGTGGTCTTTGATTCGGTGATCTGTGGTTTGACCTACGCGGTTCAGGGAAGTTTTTCTTATATCTGAGGATTTCGGCTTTTCTTTTCTCAGGGTCAAGCCATGAGTCGGTTGGACCAACATAATCGTATTTTAGCTTCTCTTCCCTATAGTATGCGGTCTCTTCTTCTTCCTTGGTCAGTTCCCTAGTAGGTTCACTAGATTGTTCGGTCTTGGGATCTAACTCGGTTTCTAGAGTAGGAGTATCATCAGGTTGTATGGCTTCCGGTTCGGTTATGATAAGTACCTCTGGTTCTGTCGGAGTGGGTATTATGGGATCGGTTCTAATGTTAAGGTGCTTAGGTAGCATGGCCAGTAGGTTCTTATATTCTTCGACCATGTCATTCAATGCTTCATATAACTCATCTTTAGTAAATTCATCATAGGGGGAATCAAATACCTGTTCCTCATTTGCCATGAGGCACGTGAGCTCATCATCGCTGTCACTACGAGCCCACAAACTTCCACCATCGTCGGCTATTAGTGTTTTCGGTACCTCACTTCCTTCACCGGTTTGTTGATAGTTATTTCGGTTATTTTGATTGTCCGGTTTCCGGTCATCTCTCCTCGGTTTTCTGCATTCCCACTTGTTTTCCTTGGTTCTTTCATTTCCCTCGAAGATCTGGATAACTGTGTTCCATGTCTCCTTCGCGGTTTTGCAATATCTAATCTTGCAATATGTGTTTCTGTCTACGCTGTTGGAGATCCGGTTTCTTGCATGGTTGTCCAGATTGTTCCTTCTCCTATCTTCAGCCGTCCATTCTTTTCTATCTTTATCAATGAATATCGGTCCTTCGGTTAGAATGGACTCCATTTCATCATCCAAGGTGATTAGATGTAGATACATCCGTGCCTTCCAGTTGGCAAAGTCATCACCTTCTAGCATTGGAGGCCTATCCTGATACATGTTTGCTTGAGTATTGAAACTAACTGCTCTGATACCAATTGTTAGGATCTAGGTCGCCGCTGGTGGACCGGGGGTTAGACCGGTTAGCGGTTCTCACTCGTAGGGTGGTGGTTAATCCGGTTAGAGATTAACACCGGGGTTTCAATACTACACAACCTGTCACAAACCCTTGAACTAGGTTCAAGCGCGGAAGAGGTTTGCTTTCAAGTTGAAGCGGTACAAGTGTATGATAGGCGGAATCGGTTTCGGAAGAAGGAGATTTGAAGAATGGTGGGTCGGTTTCGGTTATCTGGATATTCGGTATGATTAGTATGGAGTCGGTTTGGAGCGGTATGGATAAATTAGTCGGTTATGTAATGAAGCCAACAGAAAGTAAATGACACAACAGATTTTATGGATGTTCGGAGATAAAACTCCTACGTCACCCCTTCCTCTCGAAGCCGCGAGAAGGATATTCACTAAGGAATACAAATACAATCCGATCGAGACTTATTTCCTGCTCGATAACACTCTTACAATTCACACCGAAATTGTAACACACACTTAGAATTTAGCACTTAGGCTTTCTTAGAATACCACACTGTTATCACTTGTAGTAAATGCTTTCAACGCTTCACTTGTCTCACTTAATGTTTCTTAATGTCACGCATTTACTCTTCTGCAACTGCCTCCTTTTATAGGTGAAATATGCCAACGGTCATATTTCAAAGCCTTGAATCTGATTGGCTGATCAGAGATGCAGTGATTCAGTGTCTCAGACCTGCCGGTCGTCTCAGACCTGGTATCCTGTTTCAGACCTGCCGGTCTGTAAGGCAAACCTGCTGGGTTTGTCTTTTACTTGATATAGGCACTGTCTGCTTGGACAGTTGTCTGTACTTTGAAGATTTCCTTTCTGGCTTATCCCGAAGTAGAAGGATACGGTAGTACTGTCTTCTGCAGCCTACAGGCTTTCCTCAGACTTGCATGGATATGGAAGTATTCAGTCTGTTCCTTTGGTATCATTCTCAACAGATACCCAAAGTGTCTTCTTGTACTAGTCGGCCTCTTGACTTGGCCGAATGTCTTTGATAGTGAAGTAACCGAATTTCTTCCGGTTATGCTTGCCTTATGGATTGATCGGCTGTATGATGGTTCCGGTTTTGAGCTTTGGCCGATCCTTCCTCTGTGCGGTCACATTCCGAATATTCTTGATCGGTTTGATAGCTTGACCGGTTAGATTTTCTTCAGTCGGTTCTCTTGTTCATCCGGTCCGGTTCCTTGTTCCTGATGATTCCGGTTTTGAGCTTTGGCCGATCCTTTCTCTGTGCGGTCACGTACCGAATACTCTTGATCGGTTTGGTAGCTTGACCGGTTAGGTTTTCTTCAGTCGGTTCTCTTGTTCATCCGGTCCGGTTCCTTGTTCCTGATGATTCCGGTTTTGAGCTTTGGCCGATCCTTTCTCTGTGCGGTCACGTACCGAATACTCTTGATCGGTTTGGTAGCTTGACCGGTTAGGTTTCTTTAGCCGGTTCCGGATGACTTTAGGTTTTTCATAGCTTCTTCTGGCCGGTTTGATATTCAATCGGTTAGATTTCTTGACCGTTCTTTCGGTTTACAACTCAATCGGTCCTGAACTTGAACCTGTCCGGATTTCTAACTTCTTGACCGAACCGGTTGACCGAACTCCGGTTGACTGAGCCGGTATACATTGTCGAACCGATCTTGCCTGTAGGTAAATTTCGGATTTTGCTCAGCTTCCCTGAAATAACAAAACATTAAATATTATTTGCTGTCGATGAGATTTGATCCCTGGTCACATGTGTGACAAGCATGGGTGTTTACCACTACGCTACAACACCTTCTTGTTATATTTAAACCAATTAATATACTTGATATGACTTAACGGTTTATTTTCTAACAGCATGTCTTGTAGTTCATGATAACATACAAGTTTCCAAGGATGTTGATGAAGCTTTACAACATTCTCGTTGGAAAGAAGCGATTTTTGAAGAATTACAAGCTCTTCGGAAAAATTGTACAGGAATCGTCTATGATCTACCTAACAATAAGAAAGTTATTGGGTGTAAATGGATTTTCAAAGTGAAACACAATTATGATGGGTCTGTTGAAAGATTTAAAGCTCGCTTAGTAGCAAAAGGTTATTCACAGTCATATGATATTGATTACCAAGAAACTTTTGCTCCAGTTTCCAAACTAATACCATCAGAATACTATTATCTTTAGATGCGAGTAAAGATTGGTCATTATACCAACTCGATGTGAAAAATGCATTCCTAAATGGAGATTTAGAAAATAAGTCTATATGGAAATTCTTCCAGGCTAAGAATCAGACTCACAAAGAAGTAAAAGTTTGCAAACTTCACAAGTCATTGCATGGGCTCAAAGAATCTTCACGAGCTTTGTTTGACAAGTTTACGAAATCAGTTATTAGCTCTAGCTACACTCAAAATCAAGCAGATCACAAACTGTTTATTAAGACTTCTTGTGAAAATAAAAAATCTATTTATATTGTGTATGTTGATGACATCATTCTCATAGGTGATGACGAGAAGGAATTACTTAAATTAAAAAACACTTTGGTCAAAGAGTTTGATACTAAAGATCTTGGACATCCCAAGTTATTCCTTGGAATGGTAATTGTTTGTTCGTCTAAATGTATTTTCATGTCTCAACGTAAATACTTTTTAGATTTATTGAAAGAAACAGGGATGTTAGGTTGTAAACCAATTGACACCCCTATTGATGATCCCTATACACAAGATAAGTTCTAGAAATGACATCTTAGTTGATAAAGGAAGATATCAACGACTAGTGTGTCGTCTCATATATTTATCTCATACATGACCAGATATTGGCTTCTCAGTAAGTGTAGTTAATCAGTTCATAAATAGTCCTATTCAAACTCACATGGATGTCGCTTATAGAATTTTACAATACTTAAAAAGTACTCCCGGGAAATGATTAATGTTTCTAAAAAACGACAATCGAGATATACCGGTCTATACAAATGTAGATTGAGCTGGAGTATCACAGACATATGATTTACTTCAGCCTATTGTACTTATGTGTGGGATAATCTTGTGACATGGAGAAGTAAGAAATAATCAACCATGTCAAGAAGTAGTGCTGAAGCTGAACTCCGAGTCCTTACTCTTGAATTATGTGAAGTAATATGAGTTGTTAGAATTTTGATGGAATTCGAGTTTATTAATAATGATAAAATCAAACTTTTATGTGATAATCTTGCAGACATTAGTATTGCTAAGAATTATGTGCATCATGACAGAACAAAACATATTGAGATAGACAGACATTTTATATCCAAGAAAGTCAATAACTGGATTGTTGAAATCTCTCATATTCTGTTAAGACTTTAAATTGTCGATATACTCACTAAAATCTTACCGACATTTGAAGACTTGTGTGGCAAGATAGAAAGGTAGAACTTGTACCTCCCCATTTGAGGGATAATGTAAATATTATGTACTAATAGTGTAGCCCATTATGTTAACTGCCCATTATGTATTCCATTAATTAGTTTAACAACCCATTATGTATAAATATAGTTTAAAAAGCCACTATGTATACCCTTAGCCTATATATTAATAGTTGCAATTGCAATAGAACAGTAACCTAACTGTCTGTTTTCACTTTATCAAAATCTCACAAGAGCCCTTTAGCATCTTTTGGATTTTTTTTTCTCAAACTTATTTATCATAATGAAACTTGTTAAATAATAATAATAAATATTGTTGGTTTAAAGAAAATTAAAGTGTATTATTTAAGCCAAAATAATTTCTTTTTAACTCTAATCAATTGCTACTATGAACCCTTGTTTATCAGTTGGTTTAGCTTCAATAAATCATCAGGATTAATCATATTTTTTTATATCTTTTCAATAATCAAATTATTAATTAAAATGTTATTCATTTTATTTTATTTTATTTTATTTTACTTAAAATACTCTTGTAGAACTACAACAAAATTATTTTAAAATTTTAGTTGGCAATATATATTAAATTGAAATATTTTTTAGTGAAAATAAAACACACCCATTCATTTGACATATTGATAAGGTGAATACTAGTATATTCCTATTCTATGCTAAACATGAAGTATAATTTGAGATATTAATAGGGTGAATAATAAATACTAGTCTATTATAAGTAAGGACTTCAAAAATATATATTTTGGTTTCTATAAACCTTAATTAAAAATATATATTTTCTATTTGTGATTATATATTTTTTATTTTAAATGAAAGTGATAGAGAATTTATTAAATTTAGTTTAAACTACGACAGAGACATATCTACGTCAAGATAATTCTTTTTTGAAATGGTTTGGTTACCGATTATCCATGTTCTCGTGCTAGTGAAGTTTGATCGTGATAATTTTTGTATTTTAAAAGAAAAGAAAAAAAAATGATATGAGTGTGCCAATTATTTTTAATTGATAGTTTAAGTTATTTGAATAACTCATTATTTTTATATTAAATATTCTCATTGATAACTCATCTTTAGCATGTTAGCATATACTTTTATAATAATCTTATTAATAATAAAAGGAAAAATAACAAAATCTGGCGTGGTACAAAATGACGGTCTTGTACTTTCTTCACCGGATAATACCTAACTAGATTCACCTTCATTTTCACTTGAATTTCCAAATAAGCCCATATATTCGCCAATAATAATAAAGATTGAGGGATAAAATAGTCATAAACCTACTACAGTTGGGATTCGAAAAGACTGATGGGTCCCACTTGAACTGCACCAGATAAACCATTCACCCTTTCACACGTAATTAACACGGAGTATTGTTTTCTTTCTTAAAACAATATTTATCTACACAAAATTAATTTTTAAATAATACTTAAATTATAATCTAGACATTAAATAATATATTAAATTTAAAAATAATAAAATTACAATAAAGATAATTCAAATAATCTTGTGTTTTTTTAGAGTGACTTAACTCGTTTGAGTTTCATAAAGATAAGTAGGGAACTAAAGCAAGCCGAACAAATCAATTTAGCTGTGTTTGAATAATCTCGACCAAATATTCTAGACGGCAATGCAAATTTTCATTGTTCATGGATCGGTAAACAACGTAAAAAATGTTATGTTAGGTGATAATTGATCATCTATATAAAAACCTTATAAGAAACAAGGGATAATAGATATAAAAGGTCCTATAAATGGAAATAAATTCAAATAACTCATTATTGAATAAATGAGAAATAACTAAAAATTTAGTAACTTCGTCTATTTTTTGCTAAGAAGATGATAGACATACTCGAGAAAAGATTATTAGAATAATCAACATGTAATAATAACAAACTACCCATAAAAAATTTGAGAAAAATCTGATCGGATTATATATAGATAGAAAAAATATAGAAATGAGCTATTTCTAAAATATTTCAAGCAATTTATTTTTTATTAAAAAATGTTTGTAAGAGAAAGCCTGTCTCTCTTATTATCTCCCTCCCCACTTATTTAATAATAAAATAATAATAATAATACCTTCCCCAATTAAAACCTGAATCAGTCAAAACCAAAATTTCTCTCTCTAGAAATGCGCCGTTCTTATCATGGGAAGGTACTTCCTGGACCAACCAATAAGTACGGCACCACCCATGACCTGTTTTTTTCTTTCAACTTTATTCATTATTATTATTTTTTTCAAATTAATTCTTATTTTTATAAAATGTTAAAGTAATTTGATTTAACTACCTTCTTTGTATAAATTTTATTACTATTATTTTTTATGAACAAATATTAATTTATTTTTATTGTTAAATTATTATTTTACTTAATAAGTATCAAATATATAATTTAATATCTTCAAGTCATTCATATAAAATTTAGTAATTAACATTCTCAATTTACAATTTTTGTTACTATATGAACTAAATTATAAATTGATTTATTCAAAATGGTTGACTAGAATACTTCACTAATTAGTTTATTGTTTTAAATTCTTAATCAATTCTTCAATTTTCTTAACAACTTTTTGTCTCACAATTCAAAAAAAAAACTCATTAATTTTGACATATGGTAATATATTCAAACGCTTAAATTCAATTTTAATATTACACCGATTCAAGACAAAACGTTTTTAGATAAAATCAAACCCGTGACATTTTAGTTTATTAAGTCGACTCTTATAAATGAAATACCTTGGTGAGTTAGTTTGGACTCGTTTCCTAAATTAAAAAAATAATATTCAAATAAATGGATTATGTTAATATTAATTATCACCCATTATGAATAATGAATTCAATCATCTCACATGCAATCTCCAATGTCTTCAAAATCTCCTCAACCACAATGCCAGTCTTTTTCTATTATAGAGAATCTTAAACTTTAGATGGATATTTTAACAAAATTATAGCATAACTTCATGACTACATCCGGGACTTCTTTGAGGAAAGAGTTTTTTAGTTTTAACTGAATTTTATCTTAAAATTTCTTGTTTAATAAAAAATAGAAAAAAACGGGTTTTTAAAATTAGAAGACTAATTTACTCTTTGACTTTAGGGAAAACGGTGTAGGTGAGAGAATGATGATTTAGAGAGAAATTATAAAATTAGAGGATAATTTTGATATTTATATGATAAAATTTTTTAATTTTATGGTTGATAAGATGTTTAGGTTTTGAGATAAAAACTGGATTTTATCCTAAAAACTCTTTCATCAAACAAGACCCTAATTATTATGCAAATCAAGATACAATACAATATTGGACTAATTTGATTCGTCTTATTTGCTAAATGTTAAGATACAATTAATATTATTGAGTATATTCTAATTGTGTTAACGTGTGATCTATTTCTCACATTTAATCATTCTAATTTATATTTCTTATTCAATAAACGATTATGTACATTTGATCTAACCGTTTATTACAAAATCACCACTACCAAATCAAACTAAACCTAATTTCTTTCTTAGGTCTTGTTTTATATTAATGTTTTTGATATTTTTACACAAAACCCAATATCAAATAAGCTTAATCTATTATGCATTGTTGACCAAAATATTTGTATTATTAATGTTCAACTTTGAGTTTGGCAAAATAGTAATAAAGTACATAAAAATATATATAAAAAGAATAGAGATATGTTATATTTTTATAAGAAGTTTTTATTTATTTATTTATGAAAGTTGATTTTTTATTTTTAATAAATGTTTTATTAAAAGTAGTTGACGTTTGGGTAGAAACTGAAAAAGAGAAAGAGGTGATTCTATTTCGTACTGTCCGCATTCGTATTGTCCTTCCTCATATGTTTTCTTCACCGAATAAAATTGAATTCTTAAAAAAATAAATAAATAAAAAATAAAATGAAAGAGACTCCTCAGTAAACTTCGGACACTTTTACCCTTATTCATTCCGGGTTTCTTCAGTCTTACCCTCCTCTGTCCTTTCCAGTACAGGTCTATCAAAAGACATAAATATCCTTTGTCTTTTCACAAATCTTAATATTAATTTTGACTAATTCACCCCTATCCCCTAATTTCATTTTTATCTTATTATTATTAGTCAATCTTAGGATTAGTTTTATTTTGTTTATTGACAGTTTATTCATTTATTTTTTATATATGTTTAATAGTTTTTTAATAATATTTTCTCTCATACAAATTATTATAACATAAGCAAGATTTATTTAAAATTATAATAAATTAAATTAGCTCTTACACAATTATATAATCCAAGATGTATCTTACTTAACAAATAAATAAATAGCTTTAAGTCATAAAGAAGTTTTACAACAGCTTGCAAATTTAGTAATTGACCAAAAATATGAGCTTAGTTTGTTAATAAGTTTTTTAATCAAAAATTTATATATGAAAATTTTATTTTTTAATTATCTAATAACTAAATTTATTAATTAAAATATTAAAATTATTTTATTTTTATAGAATTTACAATTTAAATATAAAAAATATTATAATAATTCAATAAATTAAAAATATAATAACATAATTTTTCATCTAATAATATCTTTTTTAATCCAATAAAAATCTTAAATATCCCAACATCAAATAAACTCAAATATCACATCTTAATTATTTTTAATTATCCAATCTTGTAATTCATGTTAAAAATATTAAAATAATTTTTTTTATTTATAAAATTTAAATTTTCATTAAAAAAATATTATAATAATTTAAGAAATTAAAAATCTAAATAACTTATCTTTTAATCAAATAATATATATTTATTTAAATCAAATAAAGTAGTTTAAATGAGTCAACATCAAACAAACTCTTAGACATGCCCAACATGTACTTAAATAAGAATAAGTCAAGAAGTATAATGGTGACTATACTTAATTTCAAGATCTAAAGTCATTGAACAATTCAAATATAAAATTATAAATAAAATGTAATGTAATTGAGAATAATAATACACTACTTTAATCATGATTATATTTAGGGACGGATCTATGTAGGGTTTAGGTGATCAAAACAAAAATATTTTTTTACGGTAAAAACATGACATTATCACATAATTTCTTAAAATTTTTTAATATAATTCACTGTTTATTTATAAAATTATTAAAAAGATGAGTGATAGGGACATAAATCTTGGGAGAGGAAATGAACATAATTAGCTAGAAAATGAATGTAGGGCAAGGAGAAAAAAGAGAGAGAAAATTTGTTGAATCGACAACTTACTTACTTTTGCATTGTCGAAGGGTGACTTGTATTCAGAGTCTTTTGTGAGTATTAGTATTACTGAGATTCACTACGTGATAACCCGAGTTTTTGAATAGTTACTAAAAAATTTGGATTGATGCGACTGATATGAGAGACCTACATATTTGAGTTACCATCACAATTATCTTTGGTGGACTATTTAGTTGAAATTTTTCATTGAATATTCAATTATCGTAGTCGTCTAATTTGTATCATTCATAATGTTATTATTATGACGTTGTATGAGATTCATTCCAGAAAGTCAATAGAGTTAGTCGGTTTAATCATTATTCTCGAGTATCTACCGGTTCGATAACATATTGAGTAACGTGGTTATATTTTATTATATTTTTTCTCATTTAATACATAATCGTTGTCCTTAAACCACTTTTGTCATTTTTAATATAAATGAACTATTTAAAAAAATATTTAATTTTTTTTTTACTAAAATATATTTTTAATAATATATGAGTATTTTAAGTTTATAAATTGACTTGTATATTTCTTGGTCTCAATAGGAAAATTTGAATAATGAATTAATTATGAAAATAAGTTCGTACAGTCAATAGAAAGGGTAAGTACGTACTTGCAGTTTTTTAGAGTACGACCCCTATCAAGTATCACCTATCTAACAATTACAAACAACAACAAGGATAATTTCGTAATTTCACTCTTGCCTGGCTGTTACAACTGCCTAAACCAATTTTATTTATTTCTTTCTTTCCGATTATTATTATTATTATTATTATTATTATTATTAATATTATCTATCTTTCTTCTCTGTCATCTTTAATCTTCAATATAAAATCAGATCTCATCCAATCTAACCTGCAAATTCTCCAGATGATGATGAAGAAGCAGAAATCAACAATGGATCATAACAGTCATTTCGATCTTCTCTCCGAAGAAATCATCTTCCAAATCCTCGATTTCCTCAACGATAGTTCATCCGACAGGAAATCATTCTCTCTAGTCTGTAAATCATTCTATACTATCGAATCTCATCATCGTAGATCTCTCAGACCACATCGTTCCGAACATCTCAACAACATCTTAACTCGCTATCCATATGTAACTAATCTCGATCTCTCGTTATGTCCTCGAATTACAGACGGTTCACTCTCCGTTATTTCTACTGTTTGTAGCGAAATGCTTAGGAAGATCGATCTCTCGAGATCGAAGTTCTTTACTCAAGCTGGTTTGACTGTTTTAGTTACGAAATGTCCGAATTTAGTTGAGATTGATCTGTCGAATGCGACGGAGTTGAAGGATTCGGCTGCGGTTGCTATTGCTGAAGCGAAGAATTTGGAGATTTTGCGTTTGGCGAGGTGTAAGTCGATTACTGATATTGGGATTGGATGTATTGCTGTTGGATGTAAGAAATTGAAGTTGATTAATCTGAAATGGTGTTTGGGAATTGGAGATTTAGGGATTAGTTTGCTTGCTGTTAAATGTAAGGAGATTCGTAGTCTGGATCTTTCTCACTTACCGGTAACTTTCTGTTCTTCATTTTTCATTGTGATTTGTGTGTAATTTTGATTAATTTGTCTATTTTACTACAGTGTTTTGAGTCAAATTTATTAAGAATTAAGTAGAATTAAGTGATTCTGATCTGATCCCATTAAGGTGATTGACTTTAATGGACATGGCTGCTCCACCTTGGAAGATATATATAGAAAGGCATATACTATGATTGTTTTAGTCTAATGATACATTTAGGACATCTCTAAGTGGGATTATATTGTTCCATGATTGAAATGAAGTTTGACTAGTAGGCAGGACTTATTATTGTCTTCATTTTTGTTGTTTATTGGTAGAAAATGTTTGTTATGGAACACATAAACCAAAATTTGATTAAGGTTTTTCATAAAACTTACTTCTTTTTATGATTCTGTTGTTCTGCAGATCACAAATAATTCTTTGGAAGCAGTCCTAAAACTCCAATATCTTGAGGATCTGGTTCTTTATGGGTGCTTTGGTATATATGATGATTGCTTAAGTGTCAACAAGCAACAGTGCAAATCACTAAAGGTAACTTATTGTTTTTTTTGTGTGTGCTGAATCTAACAAATATTATACAGAAGAAAGGGTGTTACACAAATTGAGACAATAATAAGATAGAATGAATCCAATATTTTTCTCATTTGGAGACATTTTCTGGATCTGGGTCTTGATTTGGACGAGAAAACGTTAACAAATTTGTGAATATATGTCTAATTAAGTTATGGTTCCGAACATTATCTCATCTAAATCATCATCCAGACGAGATACTCAAACAAAAAATGTGCATCGAAAGAAATTTATTGACATTTTCTTGTCCAATCCCAGATCTAGATCCAGCTTCAGATCTGTTGAAAGAAAACTTTCACAAATAATAATACTCTTATTCTCTTTGATAAAATAAAACTTTTAATGTAGCTTCTGTAATTGATATTATGAGTTTGAGGGGATATCAGGTAGTGACTTTTGAAGAAATATGGTTGAAAAGTACATCATTCCTATATTTTCAAATAATCCATATGCTAATTCAGAAGTACAAAGTGAAATATGAACTATGTAGTCAATAATATCCCTCTTTTACTATTAAAGATTGTAACAGGCTTCTTAGAGAAATTCAAAGAATGGAAAGAATTGTTTTTACCTATTTCATTCTGAATGACTATTGTTTTATCACCTAACAGATGCTTGATATGTCAAGTTGTCCTAACATCAGCCATGTCGGGTTGTTATCTCTAACAAATGGAACAGGATGTATTGAACAACTTATCTTAGCATCAGGCTCTCCTGTAAGTTCTTTCCTCGGTTTCCAAATAGTTAAAGGAAGTATTTCTCAATCTTATTTTTTATTTTTAATTATTTGTCTGTTGTTTGTTCAGGTCACTCTTGGACTTGCCAATTCTTTGCAAAAGCTTTCAGCATTGAAATCAATCAAACTGGATTGGTGCATAATTACATGTTCAGGGCTTGATGCAATAGGAAACTGTTGTACTTCTCTAAGGGAAATAAGCTTAAGCAAATGCTCAGGTGTTACTGACGAAGGCCTCTCTTCTCTCGTGAAGAAATGCAAGGACTTAGAGAAGCTAGACATTACATGTTGCCGTAAAATCACTTACGTTTCAATCGCCAATATTACGAATTCTTGTTCTTCTCTTACTTCTCTGAAGATGGAAGCATGTACTCTGGTCCCAAGAGAGGCGTTTGTGTTGATTGGAGAATATTGCCACCTTCTTGAAGAGCTCGACATTACAGATAATGAGATTGGAGATGAAGGTAATTCTAGATCATTCAAGTTTAATATCATCCACATCTATATTTATTAATTGATCAATTTGTGTTGTTAAACAGAGGAAAATGAATTTAAAGTACTCAATTATACTTTCTTAAATTCCATATTAGAAATTCTATTTTTAGTATGTGAAGCCTTGTTTGATGTGGGTTATTTGAGAATAATTTCAAATAATCCAACATTCAATCAACACATCATTCAAATCATCAACCAAAATACTACCAGAGTCCTAAATGTTAAGCTTTCAGTTATATAATTTACTGATTTTTTATCTACAGGTCTAAAGTCCATCTCAAGATGTTCCAAGCTTGTGACCTTAAAGCTAGGACTCTGCCTAAATATAACTGATCAAGGTCTTGTCCATATTGGAAAGGGCTGCACAAAGCTTGTAGAACTTGATTTATACAGGTTTGTGACTCTCAATCTCTAAGACCTTGTTTGATGTAGTTAAATAACAACGTTAACGACTATTATTAAGATCTTTTATGATTTTCTTTTTTAAATTCAGATCAGCGGGAGTTAAAGACACAGGTCTTTTATCAATTGCCCGTGGTTGCACCAACCTGGAGACAATCAACATGTCCTATTGTAAAGACATCACAGACAGTTCCTTAATATCATTATCGAAATGTTCAAAGTTAAACACACTCGAAATTAGAGGATGTTCATTCATTACATCAACGGGTCTAGCAGCTATAGCCATGGGTTGTAGGAATCTAACAAAGCTCGACATAAAGAAGTGTTGTAGTATTGATGATGCTGGAATGATTACTCTAGCTCATTTCTCCCAATACCTAAGACTGGTACTAGCTATAGCTTCTTCTCTGGTCTTGGTGTAACATGTTCTAAATATGAAACAAAATCTAATGAATTATATGATTTTGCAGATAAACTTGTCATACAGCTCGGTGACAGACATTGGATTACTATCGCTTGCGAGCATAAGCTGCTTGCAGAGCTTGACCATCTTGCATTGGAAAGGGTTGTCAGCAAATGGGCTAGCGACTGCACTTTTGGCATGTGGAGGTTTAACCAAAGTGAAGCTTCATACTTCTTTTAAGTCATTGTTGTCGCAACTACTCTTTGATCATTTGGAAGCTCGTGGCTGCGTTTTTCATTGGCGAGATAAGGAATATCAGGTATGTTGTTATTATTTGGCTGTTTTCTGTTATAAACTTTTGTCACTTTCAATATATTTGAATGAATTCTATCTTGGAGCCAATATATTTAAATTTTCTCTTGGCAGGATGAATTAGACCCACAATGTTGGAAACTAAAAGCCGAAGACATGCAGTAAGATCAAACCGAAGATTTTAATAAGGTTAGAAACACTTTTGAAAATGCGAGGACACATTGTTGAATCTTGACTAAGGAGTTCATTTATATCATTTAGGTTGTGTTTATTAGGCTAATTTGTGTAAAAGGTTTGGTTTTAAAGATCAAACAAGGCCTAAGAAGGAGATCAATTGTAGTAATATATGTATATTTTTTTATAAAATGTTGAATTTTCTTATGAAATTTTCACATTAGAAGGAGATATGAAATTGCAGAGATGAGTGGTTGGTTTTAGTCTTTTATTTTATTCTTATAAAACAGTCAATTTATTTACACTTAATTGATGATCAAAGCAAGTTTGAATGGTTTTTTGTTGTTTAAATAATATATATTTTCCAATTAGACACAAATTCTAATTATGGTATTCAATAGTTACAAATTAACCTCAATCCAAAACAAAAGAACAAACAATATCAAAAGAGAAGGAAAAGGAAAAGGAAAATCAAAGTCATTGAGAATAGTCTTTCTTTTAGACATTTCTCCTTACATTTTAAAGCAGATTTCATTTTGTCCAATTTATTATTCTTTGAGTCATGCTCTATTACTTTCATTAAATGATTTATATGGTTTGATATTTTAAAATAAAAATAAGAAAAATGGATACATGTAATGATTTGATACACAAAAGTTATGGAATGATGAAATATATATTGTGTCATTAAACCTAGATGATTGTCATTACATCGTCAATTATATTTATTAATGAAAATATTTTATATTTGTTTCAAACAAAATTATTATTATATATTAATGCCTTTAAAAAAAATAATATATCATTATCATTATATTATATTTTATTTTGAAAACGATACATATATATTAAAAATGATAGAATTTGTGTAAACACACGATAACAAAACATGAACATGAAAAAAGACATTACTTAATACGTTATCGAGTTCATACGTACTCGAGAAAAACGATTAACTTCCAGTTTGACTCTATCGACTTTTCGGAACGAATCTTAAAAAACGTTATAATAATAATATTATTAGTTATACGCATCGGACGATTACGATCATAAAAAATTTGACAATTTCTCTCTAATCAGATAGTCCAACAAAATTTATTTGGGATTGTAACTCAAATATATAAACTTCTCAACTCAAATATATAAGTCTATTAAATCAATCGCATCAATCTAAACTTCTCAACAACTACTCAAAGACTCGGGTATCACCCAAAATGAATCTCAGTAATACTTCACAAAAAACACCATATACTAGTCACTCATCGATAATGCAAAAGTAAGTAAGTTGCAAATTCAACCTTCTCGTGACACATACGCATAATAAAACTTTTTTCATGCACATATCATTTGTAAGAATTCCACCGTGAATAATGTCACGTTCAAAGAATGAGATCTTAGATTAAATCTTTGACTCTCAAAATTTCTCCCAACAATTTTTTTATGAAGTTATCTTAGCGAACAAATTGTAGCAATGTCTCATATATAAACTATCAATGTTTTGACAACGCATAACCTCTTATTCAAACGGGGACACTTATTTGCATCATATCAAAAGTAAAGCTCTATTATGAAACAAACTCTCTCTAATGTTTAATCTCATTCTATATCATTCGGCTAGCAAAACCATTAGACCGAAAATCAAATATGTCATTAATTGTGACATTTGTTCATATAAAAATGAAAACAAGTTTAGGATACGTCGTAACTAGACTTTTAACATTACTTCAAATGTCATCCCAAAAACTGATCGAAAAATCATCCTCACAATAAATCTAGATTACTCATGAAAACTTTTATACATTGAATATATTCACCTCCAAATACCACACTCCACTGGATAATTAGATATTTTTGTGAACCAACGATACCAATCATAATCATAATTACATATCATCGATATCTAAAAACTATCCGGCTCCATTGCAAATCTACTATACCATTATAATATAATGTCCATAGAATTTACATATTATTCTCTCTATTTTTATTGCACACTTTTAGGGCGAATGACAACACACTTAATGAGAATCAGTCGACCCCTTTTTGAGATTATTTTGTTTTTCTACCTAGATAGTTTATATTTTATTTTAGTGATCCCTAGATAAGTTGTGAAAGACCAATGATCATAAAGAACTTAACACCCAATGGTATATCAAGATAAGTTAATGGAAGATCACAAATTTTGAACCCCAACACATTTGACAACCTCATCATTCTTTATTTGAAATAGAGTATGAAAATAGTTGTTTGACTTATTAAGATTAACTCGAAAACCGAAACATTTACTGAATAACCATAAAATATTCTAACGGTGTTTAAAATTCTTATAGGTAGTCTGAAGAATGCAAAACGTGTCATCAGCAAAAGACAAATGTGATATGATAAAAGAATATCGTATTGACCCACAACTCACTTTACTGATGAGTCCCGAGTTTTTTTCAAAAATTATCATTTCTGATAGATCTACCATAACAATGACGAATAAAAAATGAGAGAGTGAATCGCTTTGTCTGGTCTTTTGGGAGTTTTTGAAAAATATCTAAGAACTCCATTAAAAATGACAAAAAAAACATAACCATCGAGAGACAAAATCTATTTCAATCAATTCATTTTGCATTTTTTCTCATTATGTCCATTACGTGAAACAAAAATTCTCAATTGATGTGATAATAAATTTTTTGATATTTAACTTAAAAAAATCACATTTATCATTCATTATCTTTATATATATATATATATATATATATATATATATATATATATTTGAATTCTAATTTTAATTTTTAAAAATGACATTAAATTTCATTTTAATTCTTATGTTTTGAATCTAATTTCTATTTTCAAAAAAAATATAATTAAATATAATTAAATATATATTATCTATATTATTAAAATAGTTGTATGAAATCGTTCAAATAAAATATTCAAATAAATTATTGAATAAAATGTTAACTTTTAAATTAAAAATTATAAAATACATTAACCGTTTTTTAATTAATAAGTTGTTTTATTTAAAAATAAAATTTTATAATTATAATTATAATTGAGAATTACATGATCACTTTATTTCATTAAAATTATAATTTCAATTCTAATCTTAATCTTATATAAGTCTAAATAAACTTATTTAGAAATTCAAATTACACAATTAATTCCATTTTCTAAACTTAACAACAATCAATCTCTTAACCCACCAAAGCTCAGTCATAAGAATCGATTAAGAGACTAAGTTGAATTCTATCTGAAAGTTTTGAATTAAAACAGAATAATAGTTGTGGAGTTCTTACTAGTTCTTCTTAATTCAATAAAAAAAAAATCAAACTCTTCTTAATATCAAAAATGGAAAATAAGATTAGAATTGAATTGATAGTCCAATAAAAAAAAAGAGCAAAAAGTGTTGGCTATCATTTCTTTTAATAAAAAAACTATTTCTAACCATCATTCTAATTATTAAAATATTTTAATAATTTATTATACAAAATAACTTTTTTTTTTTCTTTTTTTTTTGTGACCGAGTGAAAGAACAAGACCCAGTCAGTGTTTGACCACATCCACCATCAAACCACAACTTTTCTTCCCATTTCATTTCTCCCGCCCCCAAAGAAGATAAAATTCAACAATAAATACTCTCTAAATCTATTCCAAACCACCATTTCAAATAATTCCCATGGCTAATAATATTCCTGATTTCTCTCTCACTCATCTTCTTCTTCAATCTACCTTTACCGACAAACCTGGTCAACATGACTTAAGCAACCTCCATTTCCATGACATCATCCAACCTCAACCTCTTTCAATGGAATTCCCTAATCATTTGGACATCAATATTATTCAAGTAAGTACATCAAACCTATCTCAACCCCATTTATATCTTTCAATTTCAAATAAAATCAATCAAACAATTTCAACAGGCTGAGGAAACATTCAAAACTGATCAACAAGGACAATATTGGAGTATGAATGATCAAAATGAAACTGGTGGAATATCAGTTGATCAAGTCACTAATTTGCTACCACCACCCATTTCCCATGTTCCATCCATTGATGATGATGGATATAATTGGAGAAAATATGGACAGAAACAAATGAAAGGAAGTGAATACCCGCGAAGCTATTACAAATGTGTGTTCAAAAATTGTCCTACTAAGAAGAAAGTTGAGAAGGATTCCGATGGACAAATAATTGAGATTGTCTACACCGGAACCCACACTCATCCCATGCCAAGATCTTCGATATCAAATTGCCCAACTGATAATTGTATCAAACAAGAGACTTCTAGTTATAGCTTTCGAGAATTCTCTTCCGAGTCGAAAAAACCTAGGATGGTTTCTGGATCCGGAGCTGAGTTTGAGACCAAAGTAGTTATTCAAACTACTAGCATTATTGATATTCTTGACGACGGTTATAAGTGGAGGAAATATGGGCAAAAGGCGGTTAAGGGAAATCAAAATCCTAGGTACTAAATTAAGTAACTAATTTGAATTTTAAGTATTTATGTCTTAGAAAACAAAATTGAGTATTAATCATTTGTTTCAAAATATAGGAGTTACTATAAATGTGTCAACAATGGTTGCTCGGTTAGGAAACAAGTGGAACGGGCATCTGAAGATTTAAGGGACGTGATCACTACATATGAAGGAAAACACAACCATGAAATACCTACGAAACAAGGTAGGGGTGGTAACCAAAGGGGGGTGTTTGGATGGGCCGAAAATGGAAGCAACGACGACAACATTTCCATGCCGATTAGGCCTATAGCCATTCCAAGAAGCACAATGAACAATAGTTTCAATGCCTTTCAAGATGTCCTTCAAGATGCAATAACACTCAAGGAAAAGAGGACTAGTCATGAGTTTTCTAGTTTTGGAAGCTTTATGGGACCATTTTCCTCCTTCTATGGTCCTTAGAATTAGACAATTTATTGGGCCAATTAAATGTTTTCAAATGGACATCATATTTGTATTAAGAAAGAGTATGTTGACTCTAAAGACTAAGTCACTATCATCAAGGTTTACAAGTCAAGATGTACTAGTAATCTTATTAGGCTTTTCATTTTTTTAGGTTTTAGATCAAATTGCTTATAAAAAAAAGTTTTATAGTTACTTATGGTGCATTGTAAACTTTATACTAATTATATAAAATCGTCATGTTATTAGTCCAATAAAACATATAAAGAATCTAAGCTAAACATAGTATGTTGATCAGAATTAATATATAATCAAAATTTGATTTATTAAAATAAAAAAATTATTGTTCTTTATATTAAAAACCGGCATTTTGAAAAACGAATTGCACCAGCCGGGAATTGAACCCGGGTCTGTACCGTGGCAGGGTACTATTCTACCACTAGACCACTGGTGCTTATGAAATTTATTTATAAAACATTTAATATATACTAAATTAATATTCCATATAAAATTATAAAACAAAATAAATAGATCAGTTGAGCGATTTACATTTTACATGTTCTGAATTTAAACAATAAATTTTTAATTTACTTTTTAACGTTTAATATTTTATTATATTTTCTGAATAAAATTCTGAATAGTAATATTTTCAATAACCTAAATGTAGAAATGAAATTATATTTTATTATATATTTTAAAGGTAAATAAAAATTTACTAGAAAGAAAGAAAAATATTATATTATTTTACCTTGATTTTGGTAAATATTATATTTTTGATAAAAAAAATATATTAATTTAAAAAAAAAAATAGTATGATTCTTACATAAATATTATATCAAATTAAAAATTAAAGATATTAATCATAAATATTATTTTAAAAATCCAACATTTTAATATACTATTAAATATTAAAAACTAAATTTAGTTAAAAAAAATAAAATTAACTAGATAACAGATCCAAAATGATCTTTAATTCCATATTAATTTTAAATTTTATTTTTATAATGATAACATAATTCAGATTAAATAATAATAAATATATATGGTTCTACATCAAATCAATTGTTCTGGATATAAATATAAATTAATCATATATACACAGCTAGTACATCAAATTGATTTTCTAAGTATATAAAAAAAAAATTAAAAATTTAACACTATATAAAAGAACAGCAGATTTTAAGAAAATATTTGGTTTAAAATATGTATAAATCTATTTAATAGTTAAAGATTTTCAAAATACAATAAAAACCAAATATCATAAGATGAATAACAATATAGAATATAAATAACATTAACCAAAAATGTTACTCTAACAACAATGTATTACTACTAATCAAAGAAGCAAAAATCCAGATTAAGCAGAAAATGAAAAATCACTCAAAGTGTTCATAACCAGCACTTAAAATTCAAAAACACCAACAAATTCTTCATTACATTAAGCAGTGGCTCCGGTTTGAGCCGCAAGCCTCTTCTTAGCCTCCTCAATAATCGACAACTTAATTCCCTTACCTTTAGGAAGAGACACCCATGGCTTCGATCCTTTACCAATTGTGAACACATTTCCCAAACGGGTAGCAAATTCATGACCGGTAGAATCCTGAACGTGAATAGTTTCGAAACTTCCCTTATGCTTCTCCCTGTTCTTGATCACACCCACACGCCCCCTGTTCCTTCCTCCAGTCACCATCACAACATTCCCAACGTCGAATTTGATGAAGTCGACAATCTTGTTTGATTCTAAGTCAAACTTGATGGTGTCATTGGCCTTGATTAGAGGGTCGGGGTAGCGAATTGTACGACCATCGTAGGTATTGATGTATGGAATTCCCTTCTGACCGAACTGGACTGACCTAACTTTGCATAGCTTATACTGCAAATTCCAAGAGTATATAAATTAGAGGACAAAAACAAATAACATCATCCATCAAGAATCAATTTTTATCAATCAAAACATTGCAATCATCAAACTAAATTCAAAATTACCCTATTATTTGAATTGAGGGTATTTGGTTGATGATTTGATTAATTTTAAAGAAAACAGATAAAACAAGGACAAAAAAAGACCCAAATATTTAACTTTTTCAAATCATTGGAGTGTTTACATAGAACAAGCTCTTTAGTAAAACAATGATCAAGCAAATGACATACCTTGGCCTCATCATCCCTGATGGAGTGAAGTCTGAAGCGACCTTTAGTATCATAAAGGAGACGGAAGTTCTCATTTGTCTTAGGGATCGATACAACATCTGAACAAAGATAAATGTTTCCAAAAAATAGTTAATGACAGATAAAACCTAGCTAAAACAAACACAATGGTAGCAATAAGAAGATTTGGTAATTAAAAAAAACATACCCATAAAACCAGCAGGGTAGGTCTTATCAGTCCTAACTTTCCCATCAACAAGAATATGACGTTGCATCACAATTGATACAACCTCACCATATGTCAAAGCATACTTCAATCTGTTTCGCAAAATAAGGATCAATGGAAGACATTCCCTTGACTTATGGGGACCAGATGATGGTTTGGGAGCCTACATTACCAAAAAGAAAACCCATATCTCTAAATAACACATCAAGATTAACTTATAATTGTGATGTTTATATAACTTACAAATGCACCACCAAGTTTGTCAAGCATCCAATGCTTGGGAGCATTGAGCCTCTTCAAATGTTTCTTCAAACCTCTTGCCTGTCAAACACAATATAACATATTCTTGAGACCCAAAGAAATCTAAAATCAATTCAGATTCATAACATGAACAAGATAAAATTCAGATCAGATATGAAAAATCTTAACTTTCTTTGAAGATAAAGGAAAATATACAATTCAACTTGCTTATCATACAGATTATTCCATGGAAATCACTCTTTAACAAGTTATTATATAGAATCAAATGCTTGACAAAGAAATCAGTCTTACAACCTTTTAAAAATAAGATCTTTAACGCGAAACTATACAGAAGATAAAGATTCAAAGAAGGGTATGAAGCGTATAAGAGAGATAGAGATCTATACCATGTTGAATTAGCTAGGTCAAAGAGGAGCTCTTCTCACAGTGCCTGCTTTCTTCTCTAGCAGGTGGAGGCGACAGGAAGATTGAAACCCTAGGAAGTCTGTTTATATACGATAATTGGGCCGCTGATTCTTCTTTATGGGTAATTATTAGATTTTGTTATCGGCCCATTATTAACTTTCAGTATATTATAGACCCAATTTAAGCCCAGTCGAAGTTTGAGTTGAACTATTTGTTTTTGTAATAAGGGTTGTTACAAATTAATGATTTCTTTATTTATTTATCAAATGAATAATTTAAAAAATTAAATATTATAAAAATAAATGTCTTATAGTTTATATTATTAAGATAAAGTATTTTTTAATTACGTAACACTATTTTTAGTTTTTATTTTCAGTAGAAAAATGTAAGAATAATTAATTAGTTAAGACTACTAGTTAAAGATAATAGGTAAATGTTGCTTTCTCATTTATTTATTATTTAAAAAAAAATTCAATAGATGAAATACAAAACAAATATTAACTAGGTTAGTTTAAAATGATAAAAAAAATATTTAGTTAGCATGAGACCACCTGTTAATGACTTTCATTAAAAGTGTTTTATGTGAGAATTGAACCCGTGATAATCATATGAATTAATTTTGACACATATGTATATTTTCTTATATAACATTTTCATCTTAATTTAATAAGTTATATATATATATTTATTTATTAGTATGATTTAGATTATGATATATATTCATAAATTTATTACTTATGATTTAGTTCAAATAAACATTCTTACAAATGTTTACAAAGAGTTAGGCCTATATATATATAAAAACTACTTGGAAAATAAAAAAAAAATTAATTAGTTAATTAAGAATTTAAATATTGGTTATGATTTTGGACTTGGCTTTTTTTTTTTTTTTTTTTTATATATAATGATCTCTATGTTAATAAAATAGTAAAAATGGATAAGTTTAGGCTTTTGAGTTATCATGATATAATAATAATTTGTAAGTCATATTCTTATATTATTTTTTTTAAAAATAATTTTTATCATTTTTAATATACATAAATTATCTTTAAAAAATAATAAAATTAAAAAAAAACTAAAAGAGAAACACTTTATCATTTTTTTTTGGTTACATAATTTAATTTTGAAAAGCAAATGAGCCTACAAATTCAGCATAGAAATTTTATTATATACAAACATTTCAAAATGTACTTATTATTCTTACATAACAAAACCTAAAATGAATTACAATCTTTCTTCTTCTTCTTCTTCTTCTTCAATCTTCATTCGTGAATAACAGAGTGAATCAACATGGAAGCTTCCTCTGTATCTGGAGATACACCATCTACACAGTTTACACAAACAAACATTTACAAAAACAAATTTTTAAAATAAAATACTAATAAATTTATAATTATAATTATAATAATAATAATAATAATAATAATAATAATAATAATAATAATAAATGAGAGCTTACTTGTAATGGCTGCGGGTAAGTGAGAAACAATCCCATGAATGATTCCATTTCCACCATTTTGTGTTGTCTTCTCCGGCGGAAGTACAACTTGTTCTTCTTTTTCAATATGATCATTCTTGGGAAGAAGAAGATGACCGGTGACAATATTATCAATAAATCCGCCATGGATGATCTCCTCCAATTCCTTCTCTCCCTTGCCGTCCCTACTCTCCATTTCACTTTCTTTTCCACCACCTCCTACATTCACCAGATCAGAGATTATGCGTTTAATCAGGCCGCCGCCATTGTTTGATTTCTCCTCACTTGATTCATTCATACTTTCTTCCTTCACTTCCATTTCATCTTTTCATTCTCTCTCTCTCTACTGTAATTAATTTATAAAGGAGGAGTTGGACAAAGGTCGGTGGGTTGTGTCCACGTGTCTTTTACTTTTTTTTTTTTATGGTCGGTTGGATGAAGATAATTAACAACCATATCTTTTAACTTTTTCTATATATATAATGTTTTTTTAATTCTTACATAGAGAGAAGAGATTATTTCATTTTTTAATGCATTGATTGATGTTAACAATTTTTTTTTTATTTTTTTGTTTATTACAAATAATATATCCATTCAAATGCTACTTGGGCTTTGTCCCAAATTGGTTTGTTTAATGATTTTTTGCATAATAAAAAATTGTTGGATAGAAAATTAAGTTATTTGATTTTAATTTCTTAAATCATTATAATATTTTTTTTATTTAAAATTAAATATATTTTAGTATTTTAGTCGATAAAACGTATGTTTAATGATTAGGTGTGTTTGTGGATTATGTGTTTAATCCGTGAGAATTAGTCGCACTCTAAAGAATAAATTAAAACTCAACGTTTAAAAAATAAAATAAAAATGATAGTGACGTGGAAGAGAGATAATTTGTAAAAAAAAAACGGATAAAATAAAAAATTCTAAACAAAACAAGATCTTGAATTATTGTAATTTTTCAAACATTCTTTTAAAAAATATTGCACAACTTAACTGATATATGTAAACAAATATGTTAGCAGTTTATATATTTATATTTGTTATAACATTTTTTTAACAATATTATAACAAATCCCTTACATTATGATGATCTAAACCTTTTTAAAAGAATAATTAAGTATATATTTTTCCCATACAAGTTCAAGATATTATCAGGATTAATCTTCACTAATTTTTTTATTGCCTATTATTTAAATTTAAGACATGATCAACTTCTATCGTCTTGTTTTAGTTGATTGATTGTTAGTTTTATTATTTATTTAATTTTGTACTTTAATTTAATGTCCGCGTGCGTTTCTTAGGCCAAATGTGGATTCCTCATGACCATCGTGTGTTGACTTTGAGCAAATTGTTGCAAGCTCAATTTCAGCTCTTGTACTCCTTTTATCCTTTTCGGGTCTTTTTAATTAATGGCGTAAACTATTTCTAAAAATAAAAAAATTCAATACATGATCTATGTTATTTTTTAAAATAAAATTATTTCAGATTTGTATTTGAAATAATTTGATACGTGTTAAAAATGTACTTAAATATAACCATATAAACTAAATAAAAAACAGATACATTATCTTGTCCACAATTTTACAAACAAATCAAAATAAGATAAATAAACACCTATAAAATTATTAATAAAAACCAAAATTACTTTTTTTTAAATGGCATGTGTGGGACTCGAACACATTAACCTAAATACATACGAGTTTATGTATTTTTTCACTATAAAACACACATGATAAATCAAAACTCAAAATTAAACTACTTATATACAATCCATTCTAGATGATGTTTTTTTAAAGTTATTCATTCCAGTGACTCATATTATAAGATTTTTAGACTTAAGGAGGGCATCCTTTATGTTCCTTTTTGAGAGTTTTGTTGATGTTATTTGTTCCTTGGCAAGAGTTGTGATTGTGTAATAAGTATGATATTGCTAATTTTAGCAAATAAATTATTCCAGAGTAGTGATTAAGCTTGAACATTTAGAACAAATATTATAAATAAACTAAAACTGGACGGTCTTCAAAAGAGTGGTTGTACTATAGCAGCATGGTCAAGTCATACTAATTAGGGTATCCAATATACATAGGTATCCGAGGGTCGGGTTCAGATTCAAATATTTTAAATCGAGTTTGGGGTCGACATGAGAAGTGAAAAGGATTACCCGATCGGATTTGAGATGAGGAATGTGCAAAACCCAAACTCGATACCAAAAATATTTTTGTTAAAAATTAGAATGACTTTTCAAATTTCATATCAATACCATCATTACAAATTTACATTAAATATATTATCTATATATATAATGATGCTTAATTTTTAAAGTGTCCGGATTGCCGGGTCGAGAGCTGTGATTAATTTGGATATATGTGAGAGTAAATGGATACTTGGGTCGGATTATGGGTTGACCCGCCCATAAACTTAAAACGGTTAAAAATAAAATTAAAAATACTATAGGTATGGTTCGAACTTGCAACCTAACAAAACAAGTACAACTTTTTAACCAAGTAGGCTAATAACACTTTAAATTTTAAATTCAACCCAAAATTTGATAAACGCGTGATATTTTAACAATATAAGTTAAACTTTTTAACTATCTAATCTATATATATATAATGATGCTTAATTTTTAAAGTGTCCGGATTGCCGGGTCGAGAGCTGTGGTTAATTTGGATATATGTG
The DNA here is from genome assembly GCF_907164915.1 of Impatiens glandulifera. Lineage (NCBI taxonomy): Eukaryota > Viridiplantae > Streptophyta > Magnoliopsida > Ericales > Balsaminaceae > Impatiens > Impatiens glandulifera. Next base: position 14,334,299 of record NC_061869.1, on the reverse strand, counting down.
AGAGTAAATGGATACTTGGGTCGGATTGTGGATTGACCCGCCCATAAACTTAAAACGGTTAAAAAAAATTAAAAATGCTATAGGTATGGTTCGAACTTGCAACTTAACAAAACACGTACAACCTTTTAACTAACTAGGCTAATAACACTTTACATTTTAAATTCAACCCAAAATTTGATAAACGTGTGACATTTTAACAATATAAGTTCAACTTTTTAACTAACTAATATATATATATATATATATATATATATATATATATATATATATATATATATATATATATATATATATATATATATATATATATATAATGATGCTTAATTTTTAAAGTGTCTGGATTGCCGGGTCGAGAGCTGTGGTTAATTTGGATATATGTGAGAGTAAATGGATACTTGGGTCGGATTGTAGGTTGACCCGCCCATAAAAATTTTATCGTAATATTTTTTCACAATTTTTTATATTATTATTACCCGTACAAATGCACGGGATACATGCTAGTTTAATTAGTTATACAATACTCCACTCCATTGCACCATCATCATTTTAATTTATGTTTCAAATGACTCTTAATCTTCTATTTCATTAATAATAAAATAATTTTCCTCTCTAATTCACTTTTTATTTTCAAGATTAATGTCTCTTCATCTTTTTTTTCTTTAATTTTTGTTGAACTTTTCTATAGACATAACTATGCAAGTAAGTAATATTTTCATATGTATTTTTAATATTTAGAATATTTAGAAAATAATAAATAAAAAATTTATATTTTAATCGGGTAATGGGGTACCCGGCGGGAATCGAGTACTCGGCGAATCAAGGATGATGATACAAATAGATATACTCGTCGGGTTCGAGATTGGGGATGAATAATAAAATAAAAATCGAATTAAAAAATAAGTACTTGTTACCCGACGGATAGAGTAACCGTTGCAATTCAGAAAACTAATCTTTTTTTAATAACTTGACCATTATTCCATGAGATAAGTTTTCTTATTTAGTACATATAATTATTATTTTAATTTATAAATTAGTTAAGTCTTCTAAATAATAACTTGTATTTTATTAATATTTTTTTATTATAATGGACTTTCCCTCAAAGGTTGGGCTCACCGCCAATGAGTTTGTTAGCTTATCCAGTGCCCAATCTGAATGTAGCTTTAAGTGTCTTTTACTTTTTTTTTTTTAATCAAACATATATAACAATTAGCTCATATTAAAAATGTTTTATATATAAAATATGGTTATAGGAGTTACATTAAGTCTTTTTTTTTAAAAAAAAAAATTGATATAAAAATTCAGACTAAGTAAGAGTTAGTGAAAATTAAATCATATAAGAAAAATTGAAGTTCTTTTTGCTCATTTGATAAATTAAGGATGTTTGATTAAAAAAAACAAATTTAAAGTTTGAAGATCCTGTGGAAGGAATAAATGAAGAGCTCTCAAGATTAGAATAGTTGTTATGCAAATTACTTAATAAGTCCTATATGTTTGTTTATATTCTAATTGTTTACTTACGTAGTAGCTCATCATCTTTCTTCTTATCCTCTTTTAGGTAAGAATCTTTCTCTCGTCTCCTCCATGATTCAACCTTGAAAATCCTAAATAATTTCTTCAAGAGCTGACCTTCATGATCGACCATGGTAGAAACACGACAATAGACGGATAATGACATTTTACGTGCAGTAGTGACGTTTATATCTAAAACCCTATAGGAGCAACGAAAATGGATGGAATCAAATGAAAATCGCAGTCAGTTAAGGCTAGATTACCTATAACAGATAATCAAAGTTATGTTTGTGAGAAATGGAGATACGACTGAATCTTTCCATATGAATAACCTTAGGGAGAGAGCTTATCATATACGATTGACGAATGTGGACTTTTAGAAGTTTGATAGAGCGGACGTGGAAGGATGGTTGATTTCTGCCTAACAAATTTTCATAGTTGATCACACTACTAATATGATCAAAGTTAAAATCGCACATATTTATTTCCAAGACAGCAAAAGGCTCTAGTATATATGGCTCTTACATCCAATCACGTAGTCAATCGATAACCCTTGAAACATTTTCCGTTCTCTCTTCAATAGTCCAGATCCTCAATTTGTGAAAGTCTCATTAATTAGTTGATGAATCTGAAACAAACAAGTTATATTCAGGAATATAATCTAAAAAACATAGTTATCTCACATACACTCATTCAAATGCCAAATGAATATGTAATTAAATGTTATCTTAGACTCTTAGTAGCATACACGAAAAGATTTCGTGTAAAATTACTCAAATCTGATTCCCTGAACTTAGCCAAAACTATAGCTAAAGTCCAAGAGCCTATATTTAAATCCATACTTAAAAAGGTCACATATGAAACTCCAACCCACATAGAATACCTAAACCAAATCAATATAAACCTACCTAGTCAGTTTTTGCAAAACCACCTTATTCTAACCATTCATATTTATCTCCTTTTCCTCATAACCCTCGATAAAATATTTACAACAAATGAATCTAATTTTTTTTTTTTTGATGAAAGACATAGAAAAATGTTTATGCTATATACTTTGTGAGGAGAAATTTGATTCAAATCATAAATGTAAAGCTAAACTATTGATCATCATGATCAATTTAGTTGAATGGGAGATATCTTGGAATATTTCTCACCTAAACTTGTTGACCCTTCCCTTTCACTTTCTTAACCACCTTCTTATGATGAACCTTCTATCTCAATCCATTCCCTTGGTGGTACAAAGAATTATCAAACTCTTTGTATCCCTAGCAAGGTTAGGCAGCTGTCCATTAGAATTTAATCGATACTAGAAACACTCATAACTTCATAAACAATAGTATTATGAATAACATTAATCATCAAGCCCAACAAACATCAGTTTTACTTGTTAAAGTTATAGATGGTTCCAATATTTTTAGCCATGCTTATTGTAAAGATCTGTTGTGGAAAATAGGGGTTTGGAATTTAAAACTGACATTTGAGTGCTTACCATGTCTACATACGACATGTTATTAGGTATCAAATGACTAATTATTCTAGGACCATCAAAGTGAAATTTTGAGATACTCACCATTTCTTTTGGTAAACACAGAAAAATTACCTTCTTCAAGGAATGAACCAAATGCAGATTTATATTATGGAGGGTGATCAACTGGCCAAGCTCTTGATGAAAGGAGGGCAAGCGACTTTGGTTCAATTGCAAAACCGTGAAGAACATCAATGCAACTTTTTTGCACTTACAGCCTAAGAACCACATAACACTAATGAAGAGCTTGAGCAAATTCTAAAACAATTCGAAGATTTATTCTAAGAACCGAATAAATTACCACCAGCGAGAGGACATTATCACTAAATCCCCTTGAAAGGGAAATTTGATCAAATGACCCTCAAAAGAGGGGTCATCTCAAAACTAACCCCCATAAAAGACATTTGCAAAAATAACATTTTTTTAAAAATTTGGACCATTTACCCTTCTTAAATTTTACTTTTTTTTCTTTTTTTTTTCGCCCCACGCCCTTCTTAATTTTTTTTCCCACGAATATTTTTTGTGCCCCATGCAAAATGCTTTTTGCGCCCCCACGCAAAATGCTAGAAAACTTGTTATTCGCATAAACTAGAGTTTTTTCATTTGTTTGTATATTTAATGTTACTCTTGTTCGATTTTGGGTTCTCATTCACATTAGTGTAATATTCAGTGATAATTGGCTTACAAACTCGAACTTTAATAAGGTTTGAATATTCACGGTTTTTACCCAGAAATTTTTCAATATTCGCCTACTTGATTTGGATGATTCCTCATTACCAATAGTTTTATCTCGTAATAGATGTTAACGTGTACACATATATCGCTATTTATTTGATCTCTTATGCATAAAAAATATACATCTTTATTATGTAAAATCGCTATTTATTTGATCTCTTATGCATAAAAAAATATTCACATTCAGAATTGATGAGAACCATGTAGGAGACCTTGAACTTCAATACTAGCCACTGTTATTACAATCAACATGATCAATGTCAATAACTATATAAACATAATATAATCTCATAATCCACATTTATACATCACCCATGTACTAAAAAGTTAAAATCAAGCTTCTCCTTTAATGCATTTGATTCTTTATGCATATACGATATCTCAACTTTATTACTTAATAGGCCCTCCAACTGCTTTTCCATTTCATGCCTTAACATTGAGAGAACTTCCATTTCTGATTCAACAGCAATAGTGCTTATCTGGATGGAACATCCTGATGTAGCCTATTTTTTAAGATAATATGTTAACTAGTGGAAATTTCACAAAATAAAAGATGAATTTACTGCATACATGCCTGCCAAAATTAGAAGCCTTACATTTGGTGCACCAGGAACAATTTTGGTTACAATTTTTTTTTGCATGCAATCAATTCTTCCATCAAGTTGTAGTTAGTGAGTAAACCTATACAAGAAAAATAAATAGTCTTGCTACATCATATTAGAATATGACTGCAGGTGACGATGAAATATAATATAAGATTCAAATGCTTACATCCAAATGTATAACACAAGACAAATCAACTCCTTACTCTTTACCTATTTTCACAGCCTATGAAAGAACTATCCCGAAAGAACATTAAGAATGATTCAGACGATATGCTAAACTAGATAAGATAGTCTCATAATCTTAATATACCTTTTGGTGCCTTGGAATTTTCCTTTTCAGCCACCACACCTCACATTTTGTCCTCCCTGTCTAAATCCTCAATTGATCAATGACAGCTAACCTAAACAAAATGTATCACCTGCTGCAAGCAATATCTGGAAATTTAACAACAAGAAGGCAATGTAAAAATGTCTTAAAAGGATATATGTTATATATAAAGACCAAAGGATAAAAGAAATCAAACCAATTTTTTTTCAACCGGATTATAAACCCTATAATAAGCTAGAATCAATAATCATATGTACTATATTGGTTAAATTTATAGTCATAGTTTTTGTAAACGAAATCTTAACCAACCTATTTAACCCATAGTTAGAATAGTAACTATAATGAACAATATAGAATGTAGCCCTTCAAGAACTCGGTCCTCCCTCTCTCAGTTTTACTGTCATTTTATATTTGTGTGATTCTCAACATCCATATGCATAACTTGAAATGTTAAGGAACCATAAAGGCAGAAGTGTCTTACTTATTAAGAGATGTTCCCCACCTCCATTAATGCCTACAATCATGATCAAAACCGATTTCCTTGTATAATAAAGAACAAATGCTTCAAAATTAGAACACCACATAGCAATGCATGTGATATCAATGTTACAGTACCACCAACCTAAAACCAAGTTGAAGCTCTATTTTCTTTCATTTCTTAGTCAAAAAGTCCAGCACACTCCTTTTCAAGGCATTCTATAAAGAAGATAAACTTTAAACCTAAATTAGTTAGTGAAATCATAGTTATAGATGAAAGATTGTGTTGCTAAGAAAATTTGCATTGACATTTAGACATATGGAGTCAAGGTTGTACAAAACTCGCACGATCTTAACAATAATCATCGGTCCAAAATCAGCTTCTAGCAACGCCTTCAAGTATGAGATAAGACAACTTTTTGAAGCACTAATCATCACATTTAATAGTTCTTGACCGTCTTAATAGAGAAAATACTCTCACTTTTCAAACCATACTACAACGAATCCGTCAGCAGATAATCCAATATTAGAAGATAAGAACTAGCAACAAAATAGGTAAAAATTTCAGTTCAAACTTGAGTGAAATGTAAGAGCGAAAGGAAAGAAGAAAGGAAGACCTCTTCTAATTCACCGAGGACACATTTCTTTTTATCGTGGGACGCAAAATGGAATTTGCGTGGGACGAAAAATGTAATTTGCGTCCCTCGTAATATATAGAAATTCAGTTAGGATAATAACCATTCATACTCATTCTTCTCATCTTCATTCAAACCATATCCAAACTAGAAAAACATTCACCTAAAACCTTAAAACCCTAAAAACCTAAAACCCTAAAACCTATCATATACAACATGCAAAGGGAGCGAAAAAAAAAAATAAAAACTCACTTGAATATGCAAGCGGTGAATGGTTGTGGGGAGGCATACGTCGTTGCTTGGCGATCGTCCGGCATTGCTTGGCTTGGTGATCATCGGGGAGGAAACCAAGGAAGAGAGTGAAGGGAGAGAAATGATCGGGGAGATATATATTTATTAGAACTTCAATAATCTAATAAATTCTTAGTTTATTTTTCTAATTATTCAATTGAAGTCTAGCTATACTTATATCACCTCAAATGTCTATAATTCAGAATATCTTCTTATTTATCTTTGTAACACACTTTACATTATTCAAGAACTAAGTTTTCATTTCATTCATGTCTCCCCTATTTTTTTCAATCACTCTAGGATCGATCTTCTTATTCACTCTCAAATCTCGCTTTTTATTTTTATAAATCTCATACCCCTATCCTCAGGTTTCGGCTCGCTTAAAAAAACTTTATAAACATATATTCCTTCAATCAATCGATTCTTTTGAAGCTTGACTACCAAGAGCTAGAGGTTTGACTATTGTTCACGAGTTCTTTGAGCTACACTCTTAATTCTCTATTCATAAAGGTTTACACAATGACTATAAGTCCTCAACACGAGTTAAACACGACACTATTTTAGGAAGACTCAGTCCGAGTCAGATAGCTGTCGGCTATTGGTTGTACAAGCCATTGGAGAATTAACTTTATCCGATCTAATAAGATCGATTGAGACAAAACTTACTGTAAATAAGCTGAAAACGCCAATAATTTCTAGAGATCAAAACAATCAAGGTGGTTAGAGTGATCTTTTAGTTGAACTTCTTGACATGAAAAAAATGGCTACTTTTGACTAATAAAACAAGACTAAACAATAAAACTTCAAAGAAAAAAAGTTACATAAAGTTAAAACATCAAAACAAGTTAATTACGTTTCAAGAGAAAATCTTACAACCTAAGATAACAGATTCACGTCGATTTTAGTATTTTTAAGAATCTGAATCTCATATATTAATATTTATTTATTGACTTGTCAATGTATAGTGAATGTCAAAAATTCATTTTTTGTGATCATGATTTATTTTATAATTAAGTAGGGCACAAAGTCACAATCATATTATTGTTGTTTCATTTTGTAGCTTGATTTATGTAGGATTTAGTCTTTAAATATTTGGATGCTTTAAACTTATGTTTAAATTTCTAATTAATATTTTTGTTGATTTTTTTTTATTATAAATTTGTAATTTTTGTAATCATATATATCCATTTAAAACAGGTTAGGGTGAGACAGTGGTGGCATCCTATATTCGGAAAATAAAAATGCAAATATATATATGAGGAGTGATAGAAAGAAGGAATTTGGTAAGAGAATTTGGTAAGGGAATGACATGGCATCACCTTCATTGGTTGTAAAATATAAAAGTGGGAGGAAGAGAGAAAAGAGAGAAATTATTTGATTTTTTCAGCGAATAAGATTATGTTAAATCATTCCCTCACCAAATTTCCTCATATAATCATTTCTCTCTCTATATTAATAAAATGATTTTATCCTTAAAAATAATATGGGCGGATAACTCGTTTATACTTATTATAAGAAGTTTATGAATAGATTACTTAAATTAATTTATTTATATTTAATATAAGGCTTAAAAAAAACTCTATTAATAGAATAGAAAATGATAGAGAAGCTTCAAGAACACCATACTTTGAAATGAAAGTCAACGCGGTTTGCTATTCAAACTTACGTGACATGAAATTAAACTCCATTAAAATAATAGCTTTAATGGAAAACTTCAACTAAGTCCTTAATATATATTATTTCAAATAAGTTATTTAAGTAACATAGATTAACAATATTTAATTAGTTAAAGAATGTAGAATTTGATAGTGAGGTTTTTAATATTAATATTAATCTCTAATAAATGCAACCAACTCAGCCTAAGCATGTCAACATTTGTTTGTCAACATTATTTATATATTTTATTGCGCTAAGGAGATGTATAATTTGATAATAAAAAATAAAATAAAATAAAATATAATTTAATTTAAGTGAAAATTTGTTGATCAAATATATTAATGTTAATTTTCATTATATATATATATATATATATAATTATAATTATAATTATAATTATAATGATACTTAATTTTTAAAGTATCCGGATTGCCGGGTCGAGAAATGTGGTTAATTTGGATATATATATGAGTAAATGAATTTTTGGGTCGGATTGTGGACTGACCCACCCATAAATTTAAAACGGTTAAAAATAAAATTAAAAATATTATAAGTATGTTTCGAACTCACAACCTAACAAAAATAAGTGCAACTCTTTAACCAACTAGACTAATAATACTTTATGTTTTAAATTCAACATCAAATTTGATGAACGTGGGACGTTGTAACAATATATTTTTATCCGTGTGTATCGCACAGGGATCTTCCTAGTTTCATCTAATATCTGGTGTCGCCCGTCTACCTAACAAATGACCATGCTAAACTTGTTATCTATGAATAAATTAACCTTAAAGAAACATGAAATCAATTTTTTATTGGGTCATTTCCAAATATGGTTTAAAAGATATTTGTCACTTTATTGCTTGAGTTTTGTTTGTTGCTTTTATTGATGAATTCAATTTCAAAGAGTTAGTAGAAAAATTATTTTCTCTTAATAATTTTTTTTATATTAGAAGTCCATCTTGATAACCATATATACTAATCTTTTTTTACCTAATATGCTAAAATATAACTAAAGTCACTCAATAATGAATACACGTGCCCAAGAATATAAGCTTGAGTTTCTATACATGACCATTTCAAAGGAGAAAACAACTAAACTACTATTTTACTTCTTTAAGGAAGATTGTAAAGTTGGTAATAAACTATTGCAAAGCAAAGAAAAATAAAATAAAATATTTACTTCATGGATTATGTTAATTTAAATTTAATTTAACTAGATTTATGACCTTTAAACTTTGATATTTTAGATATAACAACCTAATTAAGTTATAAAATATATTTTTTTAATAATAAGTAAAATTATTATTATTATTTTGAATATATGTAGCTAACATGACATTTCAATACCTATAACTTTTAACTTCATTTTTGTGTTTTAAGTAATAATAATTCCTTGACTTTCGAATTATGTTAATTTAACTAGATTTATATCTTAGAAACTGATTTTATATTTTAAGTTGCCTAATTAAGTTATAAAATATAATTGTTTAAAATTATTATTATTATTATTATTATTATTATTATTTAAATATATAAAGTTAGGATGAAACTTGAACTTTCACATTTTTTAAGACATTTTGAGTGACAATCCTCCACCATACACATAATCTTTGGTATGTTATTAACCACTTTTACATTTTAAACTATTTTAGTGAGATAATAATAATTTTTATAGGCCTTCAATTTTGGATCAAGCACAAAATCACGACCCAAATCGAATAAGAAAAAATTAGGTGAGGGTCATGTATTTTTTTGTTAGGTCAAAATCATGTCGGCGTGTTTAACCTAATTAATAAACATGTTAAAATCGGGTCGACCTAAAATGACCCAAAGTAGACCCAATTATTCGTTTACAAGTTTTTTTTTAAAATTTTGTGTTTTTTTTTTCTACTCACTCATTTTTTTATAGAATTTTTTAAAGAAAATTTATGATTTAATTTAATTTTTATTTTGTGTTGATGTAATTTTAATTTTAAATAGAGTGATGCGAATTAATTATATCGGGTTGAGTTTGAGTTAGATAAATTGGGTTAATCGGGTCGTGTTCGGGTCAATCACAAATAAATATATCAGGTTTAAATTAAAGATTTTGATACGAATTACTAAACATATTAGGCTCATGTTAGTACTACTTAACCTCTTAATCGGACCATCTTTTCTCTTTATATTCCGAGTTGTTTTTGCAAACCGAATTGTCACCCGTAAATTTTTATATACATAATAATTTTAGTTTTTCTTTAGTATAAAGCTGAATAACATTCACTTTGTTATCTCAAATTTAACTTTAGTCATTTTAAATGATAATCCAAACTATCATATTTGGTCTCACTTAATTGACCTTAATGAACTTGTTAACATAAAAAAACTAGTAAAACTATTATTATAATAAAGTCTTGAAATGAACCCTATATATGTTGACTATTTCTCATGACTTTGACCTAACTAAATGAACTATCATCACAATTTCTTCAAACCCTTCTCCACCATTAATCATTACTCCATCTCTCTTTTATAAGTTCAACTCATCTCATCATTTATAGATATAGAAACCCATCTTCTTCATTCTTTTCCACACAAAAAATAAGAAAAATGTCTGCATTTCGCCTAAACTCCATCATCATCTTCTTCCTCCTCATCCTCATCACTAATCCATCCATCTCCATAAACTTCACATACACCGGTTTCAACGAAACCGTTGAAACCCAACTCGAATATCAAAACGGAGCAACCGTCGACAAAACCGGAGCCTTAAAACTCACCGGTTTCTCCATAAACGACACCGGCCAAGCTTTCTACCCTTTTCCGATCAAATTCTTTTCAAGAAACTCCACCAATTCATCCCCAATCAACGTAACTTCATTCAGCACCTACTTTATCTTCTCCATCGTCTCTCCCGTCGGCCATCGCGGCGGCCATGGCCTAGCCTTTACTCTCTCGCCGGAAAAGAAGTTCGCCGGTGCTGAAGCCGGCCACTACATGGGTATCTTTAACTCGTCCAACGATGGTTCTTACTTGAACCATATTGTGGCGGTGGAATTCGACACGGTTAACGGATACAATGAAGGAACCGACACAGATGGTAATCATATTGGGATCAATATAAACGGGATGGCTTCAATTGCGACAGAACCAGCTTCTTATTATGTTAAGGAAACGGATAAGAAGGAAGAAGTTTATATGGAAACAGGGGATCCAATTCAAGTTTGGATTGATTTTGATGGGGAGAAAAAGATTCTTAATGTAACAGTTGCTCCTCATCTTGTTCCTCGGCCGATCAAACCGTTGAAATCGCGGGATATTGATCTATCGGAGATACTCACGGAGGAAGTTTACGTGGGGTTTTCGGCGGCGACGGGGAGGAAAACGAGTTCGCATTATATCTTAGGTTGGAGTTTGACCTTAAATGGACTGGCAGCTCCTATTGATCCTTCCTTATTGCCAATTCCTCCAAAACCGAAGAGATTGACCGGTTTTAGCCTCGTGGTGAAGGTTCTTCTCGGTGCATTGGCAACTTCAATTGTGCTGTTATTTGCGGCTCTAGTGTATCTTATTGTTTATCGAATAAAAGTGGAGGAATCCGATAGGTTGGAGGAATGGGAATTGGATTATCCTCATAGGTTTAAGTATAATGATCTTTGTTTAGCTACTAAAGGGTTTAAGGAAAGTGAGCTCATTGGAAGTGGGGGATTTGGAGCGGTTTATAAAGGTGTTTTACCTAGTACGGGATCATTGGTTGCGGTTAAGAAGATTAAGAACAATTCGATTCAAGGGATGAGGGAATTCGTGGCGGAGATCGAGAGTTTGGGGAGGTTAAGGCATAAGAACTTGGTGAATCTTCAAGGTTGGTGCAAGAGGAAAAACAAACTTTTACTTGTGTATGATCATGTGTCGAAAGGGAGCCTTGATACATTGCTTCTTAGGCCGATGAATGGTTTTGTCTTGAGATGGGATCAACGGGTGAGAATCATGAAGGATGTCGCGGCCGGGCTATTGTATCTTCACGAGGAATGGGAGCAAGTTGTAATTCATCGGGATGTTAAGCCGAGTAATGTTCTTGTTGATGGCGAGATGGGTGCTCGGTTAGGTGATTTCGGCTTGGCTAGGTTGTATGACCATGGACAAAATTCAAATCCAACCAAAGTTGTTGGCACAATTGGGTACATTGCCCCGGAGTTGGCGAAAACCGGGAGATCTTCCACGAGTTCGGATGTTTTCGCGTTTGGGGTGGTTGTCATTGAACTTGTGTGCGGGCGGGGCCCCATCATTTCTGTTGATCGCGAACAAATCATGTTGGTTGATTGGATAATTGATCGGATTCAAGCGGGAGAAACCGGGATGAATGGTTTTGTTGATCCGAGATTGGGAGGAGAATATGTAGTAGAAGAAGTAGAGAAGTTTTTAAAACTCGGGCTTGTTTGTTGTCACCCGAGTGTAAGATGTAGGCCTAGTATGAGACAAGTGACACGATACCTAGACGGGGATGACTCGATTCCTCGGATGGACGAGACATTCCGAGACGCGATCTCGGGACATGTTGGTGGATCTAAACCAAGTTATTTTGGGGTGGTGGCAATGTCAAGTGATGGTGGTGGATGCTTATGTTCAAATAAGTCAACTTCTTCTTATGGGGATATGTCTTTTACTTCACAACAATTTGGTAGATAGCCAACCAACCACATATTTGTTAGGTTGAATTCTTTTAACTTGTAAAATATGTAATCTTGAAGTTCTTGCTTCAAAAGCAAATGTAATTTCATTGACTTAATTTTCAAGTACTTTCATAAAAGATGGTGTTCGATTAAGTTTAGATTTTTTTGAAAAGATGTATACACTGTCAAAAGTTTAGAGCGAAAAGACTCGTGTCAATTGAAGGGTAATGTGTCGATTTCTTAATGAGACCGATCCAAATTTAAGTCAATTTTGTTTAAAATAGAAGCGAATTTTCTCGATCTCAAATACTTGTAAAGTCTTTTGACGAAATTAAGTTTAGATTTTTTTGAAAAGATGTATACACTATCAAAAGTTTAGAGCGAAAAGACTCGTGTCAATTGAAGGGTAATGTGTTGATTTCTTAGTGAGACCGATCCAAATTTAAGTCAATTTTGTTTAAAATAGAAGCGAATTTTCTCGATCTCAAATACTTGTAAAGTCTTTTGACGAAATTGACCGGAACTAATAAACAACCATCAATAAATCAAACTAAACATAGCCCACATGAGTCATTTTCAATTTATCATTGAAAGATATTGCAAATTTCAGCAAATGCTCAAAATCAAAACACTCATTTTCAAGAGAAGGTTGAAAACATCAACCATGGAAAATGTCATACAAAACAATAAATACACAAAAGGAACCTTATCTTTTTCGACACCTACAAAGGGACCACGTGCATTCGAAAGACAAAAGCGTGTTGTGTTAGTTGTAGTAGAGACAATAAGAACCGCATTGCTCTTTCTCATGCAAAACAACAACAAAGCTTCCTTTCCACCCGACTCTGATCCCAAACCGCGACATATTTAAATGGTTTTCGACTGTTGCAAAATGCCTTTTTTTTGTTTTTGTTTTGTAAAATTCATGAAAAATGAATCAATGTTGTATAGTTTTGCTTAAATATCGATATATGCATGTACAAGTAGGCTATTTTGCTTGTTCCATTATAAACCGCCTATCTCTCTCGGATTAGGAAAAAAAAGGCTTTTTTCTTCTTTCCTAGTTCCTTCTTTTCGCAGATATTCCATGAAAACAACAACATTCGTCTTATTTCCTTTTTTGTTGTTCATCAACTCGAGCACAGGCTTTATTGTAAAGCTCAACTGTATCAGAATGGGAAGGATCGAGACAGAGTGCTGCCTCGCAATCTCTTGCGGTTAAAAGATGGTTTCCCATTGAATCGTGGAATGCTGCTCGAAGATGGAGCAATTGTAGGTCTGGTTTGAAACCTATCGCCTTTGATAACTCTTCTATCGCTTCATCTTCTTTGTGATCGTCCATCAGAACTGAAAAACAAACAGATACAATTGATTTGAACACGAGTTTTTCTCCGATTTTAGAACAAAAATTAAAAGGTTTTACCTGCAGCCCGGTATCTATAAGGGTATGTTCTGAGGGGATCTAATTGTGTGACCATGCTAAGATCTTTCTTCGCCATATCTCGATCACAATATTCTGAACGTTTCTCATAAGCCGACGCATTGTTCTTCGCCTTCTCCAAGAACTTTGTCATCTCGTTGAATGCAGCCTTTCTTTGATTCTTTAGATGATAAACTCGTGCAAGACCTTGATGGGCTCGGGTATGCCTTATGTTGAGCGCGTTTGTGTAACAATCGGCTGCTAGATCCAACTTGTCGGAATCTACGTATATGCTTCCCAAATTGTTCAACGCCTATTTGAATTTGAATTCATTTGGATTATAAGAAAAAAGCGGGAAAAACCCTTTTTCGAAAAACAAAACAAAATTTGCTCAAATGATTTTCTTACTTGTCCTTTTCTAAGCCCATCCGAGGGACAACGAAGTGCATCTTCTAGAAGTTTGATAATGTACGAGGATGTTTCTGAATCAAGATTTGTGTCTGCCAAAGCATATGCTTTAAGGAAAAATGCTTCAAATGATCTTTGTATAGAGATGGACTCTTCTGATTTTGTTAACGCTTCTTCTCGATGACCCGTATCGTATAGAATCCATCCTTCGTAAACGAGCCTTTCGTGTTCTGAAGTCGAATGGTTTCTAGCCAACCTTAGACTTCGCATCGCGGCCTTTTGACAATTTAACCTACATGATCAAACGATGGTGTTAATACCACTTTTTAAGCAAAAAAAACCATAATTTGGTTGAAAAAAATATCAATACCAATACTCAATGAATGTGTATGATACAAAAAAATTACACATTTGTATATCAAATGAATCAACCAATAAATACACTATATCTAGGTTATAATAACAAAACAATTTGAACATAATAGAAAACATAATTTATACTAAACGAACAAAAAATAACTTTCAATTTTAAGTTTTACGATGTCACGATTATGTATTAACATACCTTAGTAAAAGGAGAGATTGTCGAAACCACAAAAGACTCTTTCCGGGATCATTCGATAACATGTGATGCACCACAGCCAAAGAACCGATATCATCGACAGAAGACCATCGATCATAAAGTTGCATCCAACAATCGGCTTGTTTCAATTGTTGTACATTCGAATGTAAAATCTCAACCAAATGATCGCCTTGTAACTTCCCATGAAACACCATATAAGACGGTTCCAACGTTAAAATAGCCCTAACATCTCTTAACGCGCCTTCATAATCTTCAATCGCAACCGAAAACCACGCCCTAAGCTCAAGACAATCCGGCGAAACCTTAAACCTTATTATCCCATCGATCTCGGCTATAGCTTCCTCGATCCTCTTCTCTTCCATCAAACAAACGGACCTATACTTGTAAGGATAAGAAAGTGTTGGATCCA
The DNA here is from genome assembly GCF_907164915.1 of Impatiens glandulifera. Taxonomy (NCBI): domain Eukaryota; kingdom Viridiplantae; phylum Streptophyta; class Magnoliopsida; order Ericales; family Balsaminaceae; genus Impatiens; species Impatiens glandulifera. Next base: position 14,319,066 of record NC_061869.1, on the reverse strand, counting down.
AATCCGTAGCCGTATCCAAATCCGACATCTTCTCTTTTCCATTACAATACAATGACCTTTCTTGATACATCCAACCAACGGGCATATAATCTGAAATTAACGAATCTGTTAGTTTATAAGCCGAAAACTTATGCCCACGTTTGAACTTCGCCCGAGCCACGCCCACAACCGAATAAACATGCCCCGATTCGAATGAGGCCTCGAACCAATTCTGCGCGTCTTTAAACTCGCGTCGTTCTAGCATAACACAGCCAAGTTGATGAAACGCGAGCTGCTTCTGCCAACCGAATGTTGAAGATTCGGCTAGCCTTTCCAATAACAAAACCGTGGTGTTCGATGCGATATCATGCTCGATAGAAACCTGGCTCAAGAAATAGTACAACAAGAACGACGAATGACCCGCGAGTTTTAACCTCTCTCGAGAATCCGAACTACAAAAGAATTTCATCACGATTGGAGAGTATAAGGAAACAGGTAGCTCTCGCAAGAACACTTGTAAGCAAGCTGCTACCAAATTGTAAGCTGTCTCCTCCAAACCATATTCCATTAGCAATAAAGCTCTCTCCAAATCGGTAACCAACGAGGCTAGATACGAATCGCAAGCCGACTTCAATTCGTCGCAACAAAACCGATTAGCTAACGAAAGAAGCTCAAGAACAATGTCGGGTTCGAAAGAATCGATCGTTTTCATTCGACTAAAGATCTCTGCAGCTTGCATTCCCTTAACAGAAATCCCAATTTGCGTAAAATTGATCTTTTCTCTTCTAGATTCGATGAAACCACCGTATAACATTGCTTTAAAGGGTGAAGAAAGCATGGCCATGTTATATCGATTACATCTTATCTCATCGTCCCCAATGCAAAACGATATATCGGAATCACCTTCGTCGAACGAAGTCGAACAAAGTTCTTCTTCTTCATCTTCTCCGGCGAGACTATGTTTTCTAGGGTTTGTTTTGTAACATGAACATTGATCATAAATGAATTCCGGGATATACCCAGATACCAAACTTGCTTTTGGGCATTCAACATTTCTTCCACAACAATCCATGGAAGAAAACCCAATTAATTCATCTTCCCTTCTTTCATATCTCAACCAAGCTGAAATCACAACTTTAGAATGAACATCAACAGCATTCTTCCTAGCAGATCTTAAACTTCTTCTGAACAATTTAGGATCAGATAATCCTCTAAACAAAGCACATTGTTCAATATACATTCCCGATTTATCAATCTGGGGTGAAATCTCAATTCTTCTATACAAATCAGCCATGGTTTCAACAAAATCAACTGGTTTAAGATAAGGTTCAATAGGAGGTTCAAGTAAATCTGTCTGGGGAAGGCCATAAGTTGCAAGAGCTTCAGCTAAAAGAGCATTGCTATCAGATGGTGGGTTATTTGGAGAATGACGAGTAGATTTCGATCTAATGGAATTAACCCTTAAATGATCTTGAAGATGATGAAGAAATTTCTCACCCACACTACCGATGTTACCTCCGGAGGTACCATTTAGGGCGTATACTTGTGTACCTTTACATCCATCCATTATTTTCAAACTTCGCATCGAAGTGAAAATGTTGTGTTGCATATCGATGAAATGAAAATGGGTTTTTTTGAAAATCAAAAAAACAAAAATTTGATTCAAAGATCTGGGTAGTTCATATTAAGAGATAAAGAAGCAAATTTTACCTTTTTGAGAGAGAAAGAGAGAACCACCACTTGGGTCCAATCTGATAATTGGGTTTTCAGATTTCTTTTCTCTCTAATGTTTGGAAAGAAAGAAACTGGGTTTGTTTTGGCTGATCGAAGACGAAAATGGGTGGCCGTAGAAAAAAGCTTTAATTTTTATTTTCTCTCTCTAATATCAAAGATCACTTCTAGCGAATGTCTGCGCGTAAAATCCGTTGAAAATGGAGGCCGAGCTATGGCGTTTTCTCTCTCTACTGTCAGACCCGCATCTGGCGCTCCAGTCACGGAGAAGAAGGAGTGATCTCACTCGCTTTTGAAACAGGCGTGGAGTACACGTTGGGTTTTGAATGGTTGAGATATAGTGGTAAAAAGCTTAATATTAATAATAATAATAATAATTTAGATATCTATAATAAAGTGATATCTCAATTCAATGTCGTGAAGGCATGTCTTTTATTTTTTTTTATTGATATATATCATTATAAATAACAATAAATGATAAAACAGATAAAATAGTCTTGGGATGAATGCTTTAAATAGAAAATGGCAAATTGTTTTTTTTAGGGAATTTAGTCATCTCCATGTTAGAATTGAGAGAAGTTATAAAATATTGTATTGAGTTTCTTCTTTTATTATATAAATTATTTTTATTTTAAATATTATGATAACATGTAATATTTTTAATAATATTGTGATAATATTTTTAATATATATTATAAATTGTTCATCAAATTAGGGCATGTTAATTGGGTTTTTAGATTTTTGTTTTAAACTTATAATTTAGGAATATTTATTATAAAAATTATACAAATTGATGTTTTGACTTTAACCGAACATAGATAAATAAAATATTTATATAATAAATTAATTACCGACAAAAGCATTTTGACTTCTAAATTTTAGAGGATTTATAGTCAAAATCTCTTTCGATAAAATTAGTAATTAAAGTAGTTACTTGAATTATTTATTTATAAATAACACATAAATAATAAGTTAATCATGTTTGAAACCATTAATAAAATTATGTTTTTGTATAATTTTAAAAATAAATATTTTCAAATGGTGATGTTTAAAAGAAATAAATTCAAAATCTTAAATAATATATAATAAACCCAATTCCACATTTTCATCGACAATAAATATAAATATAAATATAATAATAATAACAAAATATATATATATATATATATATATATATATTAATATTTTCTTTTAAGTTGAAGTGTTGAACACAATTCTTTCCTCCTTATCCATTAAATAATTAAATAATGTAACATAATAATTTTGATTAATGTTTGAGAATTTAGAGATAAGAAAAATATTATATTCATCATCTCCCTTTATTATATTTAGTATGTTTCTTTTATAAATATTAAATTATGTATAATAATTATTTTAAAACTATATATATATATTAATTAGTATTCTCTCATCTTAAAATAAATAAATAAATAAAAATCTCTAATTTAAATGAAAGAGTTTTACATATCTATGAGACTATGATTGAGTTTTATTGGTAAATTTACAATATTTTTTTGTTTTTAATATATTTGAAACATTCATATTAAAATTTAAATGTCATATTAAAAAAAATAAAATCAATGTAAATAAAATTTTAAATTGGGGTTTCAATTATTGGATACGCGTTTCACTTATTGTCTGATTTTATCAATGACCAAATCCAATTTTATATATCCTAAAGTAGAGCATATATATGCAGGCTATATATGTATCATATTTGTTGTTATCAGATAAATACTTAAAATAGAATAATGACATTATATATATATATTTTTTATTGTTATAATTCTGGTGAATATTTGCAAAATTTTGTATATTCTCTCTAATTAATCTTCTAAATTATGGAGATCTCCAAATTCACATATATAAACATGGAAATCTATATAACTAAACTTGAATTGTGTATATATTTTTGTTTAAAAATACAAAAATACTGTTCTTTCTTATTATTAATTTATTTATGAAAAAAAATGGGCAAAATGAGTAATAAACAAAATGTGATGATGCTTTTGAAGGATAAAAATAATATATATATGGGTGTTAAAATGAGTAAGTAACATTTTTTTTTTTTTTGTTATTAGTTGTTTCTATTTTAAACCCAACTCTATATATAACTTTGCATTTTTATCCAAATCATCGAGATTGACGTGATAAATACAAACAACTTAAAAAACGAAAGCAATAAGAAATAAAATAGAATTCGACAAATAAAATTACAACTCAATCTAAAACTTAAATCATTACTACAAATAGAGAACTGAGTTTCAAACAAAGTGATTATAATATCACAAGTTATCATATAAATTGAAGTCGTGAGAATGTATTTTCATAGTTATTATTGACAAACATATATACAATTAAATTTAAAACTTAAACCATTGTCGTAATAAGTGGTAACTGAATTTCAAATGAGACAATTCTCACAATCTTATAATATATGACTATAAGAAACTTTTTTTTATTAACTTAAAAAACATCTTTGTTTGATAATTTTTTCTATAAAAATCTTGGGAGACATTGCATTTAAAAAAATTGTGAATGAGACTAGTAACTTTCAAGAACTATTTTTTTTTATTTTATCGTTTACTTGGAAAAGATTAGTACGACGATCCACATCCATGATCCCATTTTACTCGTACAATTCTTGGAAGAGTCTTACTTGCTACCTTATCCTATTAATTAGGTAAACTTTGAACAAAATCTTGTCATGTGCTTGCATATGAAAATCTTGTAAAACTATTGCCTTTGAAAATCTTGTTTGACTATTTGCATTTGAAAATGTTGTTAACAAACCATTTCAAGCTAAATTTAAAACCCTTATCAGACAATTGCCTTTGAAAAACCTTATTAATTAGACCAATATTGCCTTTAAAATCTTGTTAAACCATTGCCTTTGGAAAAACTTTTAGGTAATGCATTTGAAAAACTGTCATACCACTGCCTTTACAAATCTTGCCAGACCTTGCATTTGAAATAAACTTGTGAGTGAGGAAAGTGATTTTGAAAAACCTTTTTTTAAATAAATCATAAATTATATTTTTAAATAAAATTACAAAAATAAATCATTATTGTCGTTTAATTTAATAAACGTTGTTTAAATGAAATAAAAATATTGATATATACTATTTTTAAAATATTATAAAAAATACATTCAAAATGACACACTATTCCCTCTAGGGGTGGTCCGGTGGAGAGAATATATTAAGAGATCAAAATGTCAAATATTCGATTTTCATCATAATCGTTTTAAATTAGATCAAATGTCATGATTTTGTGGTGTCATTCTAGTTCTCCTTAATTCAAAAAAAAATTATACTACCCTCAGTTCAAACTTTTTGCATGAATCGAATTAATTACTCTTTCTTACAATTTTTATAATTTTTCCAAATTTATACATAGAAAAATTCAAACTTTGTTATTGATTATGCACAACAATTAGACAATTCAAATAAGGAGACCTCTTGTCAATGTTTTAGTCTAAATACTAAAATATTATATTCTTAGCCAAATTTGTGGAGAAATTTCCTCAAGACCGAATAAACACAACTAAACCCAAAACCTCATGGGTTTGTGACCTTAGACACAAATTTCTTTACAAATAAAAAAGAAGATTATTCGAAAACTCGTTACAACAAACGCAAATTCAATCTACATTCTAGAAGGATATTATCTAAGTAAAAAATCACATACCCCACCAATTTTGTTACAAAATTGGAAACAGAATCAAAGTTAACATATGGGCTGATTCATGGATATCGTTTCCTTAACAACCCCATACATACCTAACATTATCCAAAAAAATGATAACTATCCTCCAGTCTCACAACTATTACTCAAATTTGGGACAATATCGTTTCTCACCTATTTCCATCCACCAATGCAAAATTAATCATGAATACCCTAATTCATATAATCGATTGTTGTGAAAGTATTCAACATCGAATTCCATTAAATGCTCAAAATACAAACACACAATTAGAATCAACTAGGATTTATTCTCGAAAATTAAAATTCGTAAAAAAAGTTCACAATCTTGATGTAGAGGAACACCTAATTAAATACAACATTATAAATCCTTTTTCCCAAAAATAAAAATTATTATTATTATTTTGTTACTCAATGTTTCATTTCCAATAAAATGTGAGTGCACCACCTTATAAGAAAAGAAAGAAATATTTGCTTCCAAATGGTTGGGTTGAAAGAAGGGTAATTGAATTTCATTGTCAATGGTAGTTGTAAAGTATTAGTTTCGAAATAGAACTATTTTTTCTTTCTTTGTCAAAACTTGTTACCATTAATTCTGTCTGTGGAATGTGGAATAAAGTAGTCAAATGTGTTCAATTTTTTCTAGAATGACCAAAAGTCCTTAGTCCTTACCCTTTAGGATGAAACGGGTAATATAATTTGCTTGGTTTCAAAACTACATAAGCATAAAAATGTCATCTGATATATAATTAAATTACTATTTCAGAAGGGTTCAAACTAAATTAAGAAAAAATAGAGATATTTAATATATATAGGCAAATTACTTGGGCGGCCCTCAAACTATCTCAATCGCTCACTTTTGGCCCTCAAATTAATTTTTGAAACAAATCGCCCCTTCAACTTTTATAAAGGTCACCAGTGGCCCTTCCGTCAACTTTTTGGTTAAACCTAACTGTTTAAGTTTAAAATATTATTTTTTTATATATTATCTTTAATCTTAATTTTATATTTATATATATAATTATTAAATCGCTTATATATAATATTATATATATATTATATAAGTAATTATAACCTTCTAACTACTCAAATACTTTTAACACTTAAATTATTTTTTTAAATATATACTATATAAATATTATATATAAATTAGTTAAAGATAATATATATAAATTATATATATATATAGATAAAAATAAATAATATATATATTGTTTATTTATTATATAAAAGATATATTAATTATATAAAATTTAATAATAATAATATATATATATATATATATATATATAATATTATATATAAGCGATTTAATAATTATATATATATATATAAAATATAAAATTAAAGATAATATATAAAAAATAATATTTTAAACTTAAACTTTTAGGTTTAACTAAAAAGTTGACGGAAGGGCCACCGGTGACTTTTATAAAAGTTGAAGGGCGATTTGTTTCAAAAATTAGTTTGAGGGCCGCCCAAGTAATTTGCTCTTTTAAGTTTATGGATCTTTTAAGTTTATGGACAGATTAACCCATAACCGATCTAGTATTCAATTCCTCGCACAAATATATTCAAATTAATTACAATTTTCGACTCGACAATTCGAAAACTTTAAAATTAACCATCATATTATATAATATTGTAATTAATATGCTCTTATATATTAGTCGGATTGATGTATTACATATTAAGTTAATTGGTTGGATATTGTTTACATCTAATTATATTCCACAAGTTTTGTACAGTAATTTTATTTGATTTTTTTAACAATTATAAAAACACGATTAATAAAATATGATGGAAAGTTGAAAGTGTCATTCCTTCGCCAATAAGAACTCTAAGGTGATTTCTTTTATCATATTGATGATTCATTTTATTAATTATATATAAATACATATTGGTGTACATAGGTGTCGTTTGATCTGGATTTTTATTATTATTTTATTATTTTTTATAAATTATATTTATATTACCTAATTATCATTTTAACTATCAATTACTTGGTCCATTCACTAAAATATATTAACTTTATTTTTCTTAAATTCAAATAACCTATGTATATCTAACAAATTTAATTTTTATTTTTTTAGCAAAACCCCAAAAGAAATATAAAAACCAGGATTCTGTGATAATTTGGTTAGTTTCTTATAAATAACAGGTTTTGTTAGTTTCTTGTAAATGTTAGTTTTATATTTTATAATGCTAATTATTTATGTAATCTAAATATGTCAATCACCCATTTTTTTAATTACATATGAAAAAGTTGATTAATAAAATAACATTAACAAAATTAAAACAAACAAATCAGAATCTAAATATTAAATAATATGATAAATTTGAAATAACTAAAAGCCAAAATAAAAGACTCAACAATTTTGTAATTTCTTGACTACGAGAAATGTATTATAACAAGTTAAACAAACCAATTAAATTGTGTCAGATTTTTACTAGATATTATGACGGCTTTGACTCATGAATGGTAAATAACTTCGAAAAATATTTTATTAAGTAATAACTAATTATTTATATAAGTAAACAAAATAAAAACTAATACAAATAATATGATAATATCTATAAAACAGTCTCTAACTGAAATATCAGTTTCATTTACTCATTGTTGAAAATAAAATAAAAACAACTTCAAATTAGGTAATTTCATTTCTTCTGCTATTATGAAATGACAAATACAAACTTAAGAAATAATCTCTAAGGCATTGTTCGGTTGGGTTATTGAAATAATTTAAAAAGAGAAAAAAATAATGATTGGTGATAATTTTGAAGAAATGTGAATGTTTTTTTTTGTAAAAAGACTTAAATGGTGGTAAATATATATAATAAAAATAATAATTTAAAATAGAAAGTATTTTGGTATTTTGGTTAATAAATGAATTGATTTGATAGATTAGAAGCGAAGTGAAGTGATGTTTGATTTTTCTAGGTTAATAGAATAACCCAAAATCAAACAAGACTAAGATAATAGTAGGGTATAAACAACAAATAAAATGCAACACAAATCTAAATAAAATGCAACACAAAACAAAAACATAAAAATAACTCAAATCTAAATGTATAAATAAATTAAGACATCGCTATATATATATATATATAATTATGCTTAATTTTTAAAGTGTCCGAATTGCCGGGTCGAGAGCTGTGATTAATTTGGATACTTGTGTCGGATTGTGAGTTGACCCATTTTTAAATTTAAAACGGTTAAAAATAAAATTAAAAATGCTAGAGGTATGTTTCGAACTTGCAACCTAACAAAACAAGTACAACTCTTTAATCAACTAGGCTACAAAGACTTTATATTTTAAATTCAACACCAAATTTGATAAACGCGGGACATTTTAATATTAATATAAGTTCAACTTTTTAACTAACTAATCTATATATATAATGATGCTTAATTTTAAAGTGTCCGGATTGCCGGGTCGAGAGCTGTGGTTAATTTGGATACTTGGGTCGGATTGTGGGTTGACCCGCCTTTAAATTTAAAACGGTTAAAAATAAAATTAAAAATGCTAGAAGTATGTTTCGAACTTACAACATAACAAAATAAGTACAACTTTTTAACCAACTAGGCTACTAAGACTTTATATTTTAAATTCAACACCAAATTTGATAAACGCGGGACGTTTTAATATTAATATAAGTTCAATTTTTTAACTAACTAATATATAATGATGTTGAGTAAATGGATACTTGGGTCAGATTGTGGGTTGATCCACTTATAAACTTAAAACGGTTAAAAATAAAATTAAAAATGTTATCCGTAATTTTTTTTACGGTTTTTTATATTATTACTCGTGCAAATGCACAGCTAAATGCTAGTGCTAACTAATGAATGAAGATAAAAGAAAAAATTGTCTTTTCATCCTCTCATTTTATATTTAGAAATTACTTTAAGATTTAATAAAATGAGCATATGTGATATGAGAAATGATTTATAGAGCGAAAATATAATGAAATTAATGTCATGAATCTGACATAGTCTCCCATGTAGAATAAAAAAATCATGTCTAAAATAATAATAATAAATTTAAAAAATGGTGATCATATTTGAGACATTTTTGTGCCTTTGTTTTTGTTCCCAAACATGATAATTTCTCGATCATTTTTTATTTAATTTTTTACTATAATTTTTTTTATTTATTTTCTTACGTGTTTTGTTCCCAACTTCATTTATATTGCTAGATACCATATACTAACGGATTCAAATATGTTAATTCCATTATGTACCACCTTCACAAAAATTAATTATTTTAAATAATAATTCTATAGTAAAGAAGATAGAAAAAAAATTCACCTATTTTGTAAAGGTAATTGGTCAAGAGTAATGAAAAGAGAAGTATATCTCAAAAACATAAATTTTGAAACAGTATATATCATCTCATACCTAACCCATTAGTCGTTTCAAATGTAATTAAATTTTAGAATCCGGTGAATGAGCCGCCGTTGACCACCGTATTGGTCGTTTCAACACAAAAAAATTTGTCTTTACTCCATTTTCGCTGGCAGTTGAGAGCTTTCTCCGCAGTTTTCACACGTCCATTCCAATTTTTCATTCCGTCCCCACTTCCCACATATAGACTTTTCTCCCGATTCGATCCCCATTATTAGAATTTAGATTTACCCACCATCATCAATGAATGAATCGACGACTTTCTCTCTCAAATAATCTCCCAAACAGATTCCCCTGATTCCCTGAATCCCCTTCTTCATCATCATCATCATGTCCGTCTCTATAGCCTACCAAGAACACCTCCCATCGGTCCCCAATTGGCTAAACAATGGCGACAACGGATGGCAACTCACCGCCGCCACTCTCGTCGGAATGCAAAGCATGCCCGGTTTAGTAATCCTTTACGCCAGCATAGTTAAGAAGAAATGGGCTGTCAATTCAGCTTTCATGGCACTTTACGCCTTCGCCGCCGTCTTAATCTGTTGGGTTTTAGTCGCCTTTCGTTTAGCTTTCGGCGATCGACTTCTCCCCTTTTGGGGAAAAGGTGGACCGGCCCTTGACCAAAAGTTTCTGATTCGTCGTGCCCGGGTCCCGGAAAGCGCCCACTATCGCAGCGATGGTTCGATCGAAGCGAAGATGATCGAGCCGTTCTATCCCATGGCTACGTTGGTCTATTTCCAGTTCAGTTTTGCGGCGCTGACGGTTATCTTGCTGGCGGGTTCGGTTTTAGGGAGGATGAACATTAGGGCTTGGATGGCTTTTGTTCCTCTTTGGTTGATTTTCTCGTACACCGTCGGTGCTTTCAGCCTTTGGGGCGGTGGGTTTTTGTTTCATTGGGGTGTTATTGATTACTCCGGTGGATATGTTATTCATCTCTCTTCTGGAATCGCTGGTTTCACTGCTGCTTATTGGGTAATTTCACATGTCTTCCTTTGAGATCGAATTTTATGATCATGCTTATTGTGATTTATTTGAAAACAGGTCGGGCCACGGCAGAAGAGTGATAGGGAAAGATTCTCGCCGAATAATGTTCTATTGATGTTAGCCGGAGCAGGGTTACTCTGGATGGGATGGTCTGGTTTCAACGGCGGTGCGCCGTACGCGGCCAACATAGATGCTTCAATTGCAGTTCTCAATACCCATTTATGCGCCGCCACTAGCCTACTCGTGTGGACTTCTCTCGACGTCGCGTTCTTCAAAAAACCGTCGGTCATCGGAGCTGTTCAGGGCATGATGACCGGACTTGTCTGCATCACTCCGGGTGCAGGTCTGTGTTGATTACTTAATTAAATTAGCCGTGTTCAACTTTTCTCCAATATTCACATTGACCCTTTATAAAAAAATAAATTACAGGAGTTGTACAATCATGGGCAGCAATTGTAATGGGGATACTATCTGGTAGCATTCCATGGTTCACCATGATGATCCTTCATAAAAAGTCAGCTTTCCTCCAAAAGGTTTGGTTTTTACCATTTTAATTTAAGACATTTTAAATGGGTATGGCCCGAATCATCGGGTAACTGACATTTACTCGTGTTTTAGGTTGATGATACTCTAGGCGTATTCCATACTCATGCAGTGGCTGGACTATTAGGTGGTATCTTAACCGGGCTTCTAGCCGAGCCTGTCCTATGTAGACTCGTACTCCCCTTGAGTAGCTCAAGGGGAGCATTCTACGGAGGGACAGGTGGAGTCCAACTCCTAAAGCAAATCGTGGCAGCCTTATTTGTGATTGTATGGAACATTGTGGTGACGACGATTATCTTGCTTTCGATAAAGTTATTCATTCCACTTAGGATACCCGAAGATCAACTCATGATTGGAGATGATGCGGTTCATGGGGAAGAAGCTTATGCTTTGTGGGGAGATGGTGAAAGGTTTGTTCCGGCTAATCATGGTTTGGGAGGTTTTCATGGAGGGGATGTTTCACCTAATGGTTTTAATGGGGCTAGAGGAGTCACAATTAATTTGTAACTTTAGTAGGTTTTGTATTCAATTTAATGTAAGTGGGGATTCATTTTTTTTTTATGGTTGAATATATTAAATAAATAGCATAAAAGAGGGTTAAGGTCAATTCAAAATTTTATATTTATTGCATACAACGTGTATAAGTTTTGTTATTTGTTGACTCTTTAGGAATCACCACTTGTAGCAATAAAGATGTTTTTTTAAAGGGTGTAATGTGATAAAAAGGTATCAAACCCTTAATTTTTATTCAAAATATCATAGAATATAACCAATGATATGTATTATATTGACCAGACCTAGTTTTAATGGAGCCATAGGAGTTGCCATTAATTGGTTTATAAGATGATTATAATATTAAATAAATAGCATTAAAGAGGGCTAAAATCAATTCTAAATTTATTGAAGTACTGTAACTAGTTTTGTTAATCCAGATTTCTAGTCTTTTATATATATATATATATATATATATATATATATATATATATATATATATATATATATATATATATATATATATATATATATATTACATAATTAACTAGTTCAATGCATTTGTGTTGCAATGTTAAAAAGTGTTAATACTATTCTAATTTTGAATAAAAATATGAAAATTATCTCGATTAAATACCAAACAAATTATCGAAACCAATTAAAAGTGTTCTAAAATAAAATAAAAAACTCGAATAATTTGAACGTATTTGTGTGAAATCTCAAATTAAAATTAAAATTATAAATTATTATAATTATACAATTTGTGTTACAATATTAAAATATGTGTCAATAATATGATGATAAGAATTAGTTAACATCACAAAATTTGTGGTGAACCAACCTAAAATGATTATTCTCACCATTTTAATAAAACATAACAATTAAATTTATGACTTTTTCTTGTAATATTACTTGTATGTCCTCACATCTAATTTACTAAAATATACCAAAAAAAAAAAAAAAAAAAAAACATCTTACTAATACTATCTCATTTTAAATTTTATAATTTTCATGATATTTTTCTATTTGTATCACAGAAATTATTATCATTCTCTCAAATCCGAGTTCACATTTCTCGAGAGAATAAGATCACTTAAACCACTAATGATGATTGTATTTTATTTATAACTAGTAGGATACCCTACGTTGTACGGGAAATTAAAATGTTCTTACATAATTACCAATTGTAAAATAATTCATCCAAGTTACTTCTTTTTTCTCTCTAAAATAAAGTTACAGAAAGGTTGAAAAAACATTTTTTCTTGGCCCTTCAATGACTTTTTTAGCACTTGAGTGTCATATTTTTTTAAATTACTTAGATTTGAGTTGATGTTATATTTTGTTTGATGTGACATCTTATTTAGTCGGATCAAGTTTTTTATTTAGAAATTTTTTTATCAGAATAATTCCCATAATCTTCGATGGATCGTTTACTGTTTATCCTCGAAGTTTTTTTATAAAATATTTAATTTAGTAAAAGAGAATATATTTATATGAAGAAAAAATATAATATATATATATATAATTAGAGAAAAACATAAAAAATAAAAAATAAGTTATTAGTAATTGTTTCTTGAAAATATTTATAAATATATATATATATAATATTATATATATATATATGGAAAAAAATTATGAAACAAATTTGTATGAATCAAATATTTTTATATACATATAAACATGAATTTATAATATTTTTTATTTATGAATTAAATAAAAAAATTAGTTATTAGCCTACAATAATATGAATTCTTATTAATTTAACATTAAATATTAATTATAAAACCTCTCAATTAAATCAGACATTCATTTTTTTCTCCACTCAAATATTTTTTCAATTTATAAATAATCTTAAATCAACAAAGTCCAATTGCAACAATTATGTTTACCTTTCTTTTTTATAATTAATATTTTATTATACATTTTTGTTAAAGGTTTTATAATTAATATTTAATGTAAATTTATTTAATTAGAAATTTAAATTAATATTAATATAATTTAATTAAGAAAAATAGATAAGAGAGAAAGTAACTATAAATTATACTTTGATGTTAATTTTTATTGTTAGTTTAATAAATAATATTAAACGTTATTAGATATAATATATATATATATTATATTATATTATATTATATTATATTATATTATATTATATTATATTATATTATATTATATTATATTATATTATATTATATTATATTATATTATATTATATTATATTATATTATATTATATTATATTATATTATATTATATGGTGGAGAAAAAATAAAAGTCTAATTTAAGTGTAAGATTTTATAATTAGTATTTAATGTTAAATTAATAAGAATTTATGTTGTTGGAGGTTTTATATTAATATTTCATTATACGTTTTTGTTGGAAGAGATTATATGCTAAAGATAATATATATATGAGAGATAAAATAATAAAAATATTAATTAGGAAAAAAAATTAGTAAATATAGAAGGAGAGATACATTAGTAATTATTATAAGAGAAATTTTAAGGATTATTATTATTATTATTAGAAATATTTGTAAAAAAAAAGTTAAGAGAGAAAAATATATATATTAGGTGAGAGAAAATAATTAATATAGAGTATAAAAGAAAGAACAAAAATAATTAATTATATTAGGTGAGAGAAGATATATATTATTATTATTATTATATATATATATGATTATTATTTAGGAAAATAAAATTTATAATTTTATTATCAGTTTAATAAATTATATTAAATGTTATTATATATTTATATAATAAATATATTATATAGTATTATTTTGTATATTATAAAAAAAATTATAATATTAATTAGGAAAAATAATAGTAATTATAAAATGAGAGATAAATTAGTAATTATTATTTGAGAAAATTTGAGAATTAGTATTATTATTATAAATATTTGTAAAAGAGAAATTAATATATATATATATATATTAGGTGAGAGAAAATAATTAATATAGAGTAAGAAAGAGAGAAAGTATTAAAATTATTAATTATATTAGGTGAGGGAATATATATATTATTAAAGAAATGATTGGGAGAGTGAAATTGGGAGAGAAAATTTTAAATGGAATGACGTGACACGTTTTAATTGACCGAAAAAATAACAAAATTTCTCATTCTAATAAATAATAAATATTTTATATAATATTATTTTGTATATTATAAATATTTTTATAATATTAATTAGAAAAAAATAGTAATTATAGTAGGAGAGATAAATTAATAATTATTAATAGAGAAAATTTAGGAATTATTATTATTATAAATATTTGTAAAAGAGAAATTAAGAGAGAAAAATATATATATATAATATGTGAGAGAAAATAATTAATATAAAGTGGGAAAGAGAAAAATAACCAAAAATATTATTTATATTAGGTGAGAAAAGATATATATATTATTATTATATATATGATTAATATTTAGGAAAGAAATTTGTAATTTTATATGGTACAATGACTGGATTATAATTGATGATGAAAGTACATTAAAAATAGATAATAAAAAAACAATTTATTTAAATTAAAAATTTTAAAAAGTACAATCTAATTAAGAATAATATATATACAAAATTTATTTAGGATAACACAAAATCCATCAATTACACTAATAAGTTGAGAATTAAATTATTAAATATTATCAATATTTTCAAGCTCTTCACAGAAGATTGACTTTAATCTTATGTTTATTAAAAACAATCCCGCCTTGGTTATCTCTAAAATCATAGAGAGAGAGAGAGAAAACTTCAGCCGTGTCAGTGAAAACCATCTTCATCGGCCGACTCCATTCAAAATTCGTCCCATACAATTCAAAACGCATCAACCCACCAATGCCATACAATTCAAAACGCATCAACCCACTAATGCCATACAATTTTTGACCGGTAAAGGCTAAATCTGAATCAGATAACCATGCATCAGATAACCATGCATCAGATAACCAGTTCTTTACCCCCTTCACAGCTTCTTTAGCCAATCTTACAATCGCCTCTAGAATCGTAGTTGACGCCATCGCCATCACCACCCCTTTCAAAGATGCAACCTTTATCGTTGCTATCTGAAATTTTACGCATTTTCCAATGTAATTGGCCAGAATCGGAGGATCCAATTGTGCTCAACAATCCATGGGGACTCCGAGTTGAATATTCTCGGTTGTAATATCTCCCCATCTGCTTTAACCAGACAAACACAATTTTTAAGAAAAGAAGAGTAAGAGAGGAGGAAGAAAATATTAGTGTTTGTTGACGTGGTTGTTGCAGTTGGACTTTGTTGATGTAAGATTGATTATTTATAAGTAGAAAAATATTTGGGTGGAGAAGAAAATGAAAAGTCTGTTTTAATTACAAGATTTTATAATTAATATTTAATACTAAATTAATGAGAATTCATTGTGGGAGATTTTATAATTAATATTTTATTATACGTTTATTTTTGTTGGAGGTTTTATAATTGATATTTAATGAAAAATTTGAATTAATATTAATATAATTTAATTAAGAAAAATAGAGTAGGAGAATTATTTATTAATATATGATGAGCATTATTTTATACATTGTTATTTTTAAATATAAAAATAAATATGTTATGTAATATTATATATTTTAATATAAAAATTATTAATAAAACAATATTTTATATTATTAGTGTGAAAAAAAATATAAATATCTATATGGTAAAAAGAGAAAAAAAAATACTGAAATATATATATATATATATATATATTAGGAAAGAAATTTATATATATATATATATATATATATATATATATATATATATATTAGGAGAGAGAAATTAATTAAAATAAATAAATTAAGAAAGGGAAATTACTTTATTTATGGATGATTTAGGAAAGAGCATGTAAAACACCTTCAACATTTTAAATTAAGCGTTATTAGATATATATAGATTTGTGTAAGGATATATATTTTATAAATAACATTTTGATTTAAAGACTATATATAAATATTAAGATTCAAATTGTTGTAAACACACAAATTAATGATTTTTATTAAACATGAATAGTTTACTATATTACTCAACAATAAAACAAAATTAATTGTAATTGGTTGTAAGGGGATAGATGATGCGTTACCATTTATTTGTAATTAATTGTTTTTTATTTATAGAATTGAATGTTAGTGGGGATTTATTTATTTATAGATCGATGATTGAAATAAATAGCATAAATGAGGGTTAAAGTCAATTCAAATCTTTAAATTTATTGCATACACTATGTAAGTTTTGGTATGTGTCTTTACTCTATGAATCAAGCTTTCCTATTTAAAGGATGAAATGGGTCCAAGTAAGCAAATTGCCAAGTAAGGGGTTGAAGATTCAATATTTGATAAATTACTAAGATTATACAATTATATTTGTCAAGTTTTCTTATTTTAAAATGTTTTTAATGAATTTGCAGCTATTTTTTTGTGTTTATTTGAAAACATCTACCCAAAATATATTCATTCATCTAATATATATTTTCAATATATTTTTCGGATGACTAGTCATAATAAAAAAAAAAAAATAGGTTTTTGTTTTAAAGATCTAAAGTATTAATATTTAATAATAAAAAGATTAGTCTTAATAAATAAAATAAATAATATTTTAATTAATAAATAAAAATAAAAATATTAAAGATATTTTAACAAACCATTGTCCTGGCCCAAATAAAAAAGAAATTAAAAGTATTTATAATATATTATTTTCACTATTATAAGGATGAGACATTACTATCTTAGTTACGCGAGACTTTGTTCTCGCTTATATTTTTTCTGGTTTGGATGTGTGAGTACGGTTATATCATAATTTTATATATATATATATATTTTATATCGTATCAAAAGTTTTAATATAAAATATTTATATATTTATTATACCTTAATTTTGGTATACTCTGATTTTGGTACGATATTAGTATTATATCGTTAATACATTTAAAAAAACCGATTAAGTGTGATTACTTTAAAAACGTTAAGATAAATTCAAAAAACTATAAATTAAAGATATATATATATATAATAAAATATAATATTTTTATTAAAAATATTTTTAGACACTAATAAATATTAAAAATTAAATTTAGTTATAAAATTGGAATTATTATGAATAAACATAAGTATAGTTTTTAAGTTAGACTAATGTGACTACAAGAGATGAAGATGATCTCCAATCGCATTTATATCTGTAAAATCTTTTTATAAATGGATAATATGCTACAGGTTAGATGATAATAATTATTATTATTTGAGTTAAAATATTTGATTAAAAAAATTATGTTTTTATTGTTAGATTTTATGAACCAAATATAATAATACTTTATATAAATTTTAAATAGTCATCAAATGATAAACAAGGGATTTGAGACGATAGATCAATTCAATTACTAGAAACGGAACATACTTTTAGCTTTCATTGTTTTTGATTGTCAGTGAGATTAATTTTGGTTGATGAATCTTCCAATCTAGCACAACCCTTAACTTCACTTTGACATTTCTCTATATGAATCATCTATGTCGATGAGGAGACAAGAGAGATGTCTTAATTACATACTGAATGACATAACCATACTAATACAAATCGATAGGTATTAAGTTCAATGTGCCTGGTCTAGTATAGCGCGGTGTAGATTGATGACCATAACCATCTTTTTTAAATTTTGGTTATTTATAAATCAACCCCTCATAAATATTTAAATAACCATTTGGTTTGGTCTCTACGCATTTATTCCATAACCTATGTACCCCATAAACTTCTTTAATACCGTATTTGATCACTTTAGTTTAGGTTTATTACATAATAGCTCAATACTATAAATATTGCATTAAAGACCAAATAATTATTGAATTAATTATAAATTAATCCAATAGTGTAACCTTATTGCTAGCTTGAATGATTATTATAAACTTTAGGGTATCCCTTACAATCTGGTCCATTAACTATATTAATAAAGGATCATAGCGGTTTTCGTTAACATCATCGTAACTAAACCTTCCATGGTCACATTACCAGCATAGCTAAATGACATAGATCAATTATGGATGCATAACATGAAAATACATAAATGTGATCACCATATGTCTATTTTCAACTGGTCTTCTTTAAGAGATTAAAAAAACATTAAAATTTAATTGAGAGAATAAATGAATACTTTAAAATGGATAAATCTGATCAGTAAAATATCCAAAACTTTATTGACTGAAAAACGTAAAATTATACGTCTAGAACAAACAATAGAGTATAAAAACAAAATAAATACAAACTCCCACTAAACTAATATATCATTGAATAACTTAACACCCATGTGAGCAGTGTGCTCATGAAAAGTTTTAGGTGTTAATGCCTTAGTTAGTAGGTTGCTAACATGGAGTTTGTACCTATGTGCTTTATTGAAAGTTGACCATATTGAATTCTCTCTTTCACAGCTAGAAACTTAATGTCAATATGCTTTGACTTGTACGAGCTTCTATTGTTATTGGAATACATAACTGCTGATTTATTGTTACATCACGTTTTTATCATGTTTAATCAAACTGAAATTTTAAAATGTAAGCTTAAAAAATTGGATTTTTGAAATCTTGTGTTCTCAAGTTTAATATGAATTTGTTGATTCAATTAGCTGTTATACACGTTTGTTGACATGTTAGAATGATTTACAAGCAATTGTTTCATCATTTTGATCATGTTTGATCAAATTATGTTTTTGATTTTTTTTTTATTTTGATTCAATCATCAAAAATTATTTTAGTGTTTGAATGATGTTCTTATTTTGGTTAAGTTCAACTATATTCATCATTTAATAGTTAATGAAACAAAAATCAGACCTTGAAATGACTTAATTTGAAAAATCCCAAAATATGACTTAGAAATGACATTTTAAAATTGATCTTTGTAAAGATCTTGAAATCGTGATTTATGTTAGGCCTTTTGTTCTTCATTATCATATGAACTAACTGTAGCTTACAGATCATGACTCCATGATCTGAATATAAAGTTATAACTTTCATAAATTTTAATCAAATCAAGAACACATCGGTCATGCATCCGACCGAGGATCTTAGCCGGCAACCGAGTGACTTAGCTAGTGACCGAGGAACCCCACCGAAAAAATTGACATGGGACCAAGAATCTTAGGACCGGTGTTCTTCAGCTCCGACCGAGGGACTGATGTTCTTCAAGAAAAACTGAGCCCCACGATCGATGGTTTTAGTCTAGGACCGTGGAGCCCGACTGAGTTTTTGACTTAGGACTGAGTCCTCCCCTTAGCTTATGACCAATTTTTTTAACCTAGAACCGAGCCTTATTTTAATCTAGGACCAAGAGCCTTTAGCCTAGGACCTTGGACTAGGACCGAGAGCCTCCTAGACCTAGGACCGATGATTAGGACCGAGCCTCATATACCTAGGACCGGTAAAACTAACCCTAACCTTAGACCTAAAATTGATAACTACATAACCCTATGATCGAGCACTTATACCGGTAGACTTGGCCTGGGACCGAGCCTCCCAGGTCTATAACCGAGCCACATGAGTTTGGGACCGAGCCTCCTAAGCCTAGGACCAAGCTCTTCGGTCCCTTGACCCATGCGACCGAGCCCTATTCTAGACCACCCTAGTCTTGACCGAGCCCGACCGAGTCTAGATCGGCCAAACTGAATTCAGACCCTAGGACTCCGGTCCTAGAGGCTGTTTGGTTCCACTTTTCAAATTCAAAATTATTTTTGTAATCTTGGAAACCGAACCCATTTTTAAATAATCTTGAAAGGTTAGAAAATGATATTTTTTATTATATTTTCATAATATTTCCTAAACCAATATTTTGGATAAGGCACCATTTAGAATTTATGTTTAAGTTCTAACATTTCCTTTTGATATTTTCAGGTTTTGTTAAATTTAAATACCAGTGCAATAGGTACCGACACCTTTTAAATAATTTTATACAATTATTTAAACCCATCCTTGTTTAGGACCTATCGACTACTAATTAAATGTAATAAATGTTATAATTGGATTTATAAAAGTCAAAATTTGTTTATTTTAGAAGAATTTTTTAAAACCGTCATTAGGCGGGCGTAGAGGACATAGCAAGAAAGCCCTTTCCTGAGCGTAAATAGACAACGAACAACATATTTTCAGAAGCTCTAGTATAAATACATTTATACACATATCATTTTATTGATTTTCATAAAATCACTTGACGACTCTAATTTTCAAAATAAATAATCTTTTAAATTAGTTATGTTTGATTAATTTAAATTGGGTTATGGTTAAATTGTTATTTAGCCTCCCAAATTATTTAAATTTGATCAAATGATTAATTATTTTTACATAATTAATTTCTTACTGCTCCAAATATTTTCAAAATCTTTTAAAAATTAAATGTTTCATTTTAAAAGATGTCTAACACGCAAATCAACGTTGAAACATATCGAACCTCGGCCACTCCGCGATACAATATTTCCCCCCCATATTACCACGCGTCTTCACGTGCTAAGCTATGGGACGGGGAGGTATGTGAGATCCCGCGGAGGGTTACAACAGGTATTAAGTCCAGTTGGCCTGATCTAGTGTAACGCTGTGTAGATTGGGAACCATAACTATTTTTTTTAGATTTTGATTATTTATAAATCAGCCCTCATAGATATTTAAATAATATTTTGGTCTCTATGTATTTATTCCAATACCGTATTTGATCATTTTAGTTTAGGTTTATTACATAATAGTTAACACTATAAATATTACATTAAAGCCCAATAATTATTGAATTAATTATAAATTAATCCAATATTTATAATTTGAATTAACATCAAATCTTTTTAATTAAAAAAATTCGTTAAATTTAGCGAAACATTAAAGTTGAGTTTAAAATATGTTTGGAGAAAGTAAATAAATGTACTAAAATTAGTTGATTTGTTGATAACCGTTTATTCTTGTGTGAATCCAATTTTTTGAAATAAAAATAAAAATTTATTTTAATTTTATTAGCCTTTATTTATTTTCTTATAAGTATTATATATATATATATATATATATATATATATATATATATATATATATATATATATATATATATATATATATATATATATATATATTAGTTTATAATTATAATTTAGGTACACTGATATAACGAGTTTTTGAAAATTTCATATATTTATTATATCAATAATTTTAGTATTAGTTCTATACCTTACAATGTTTTTGGTATATCAAAAAATCGGTATTTTGTAGTACGATATTTTCGATATACCGATAATAACAATAATTTCCTCAATTACTCTGAAAAACAACTCATTGACTTTATTGCAAGACCAACCCTAGACAACCCACTCCTCCCGAGAAATTTGATGAAATGACTCTAAAGATACCCTTATTTGCATCCGTGGTCACCGCATAATTTTTATTGCGTTGGTGACCATTTTATTTTATTTTTGATGAAAATACCTTTTTTGCGAAACGCAAAGGACCATCGCGTTTCGCGAAAAGAAAAGTTCTATATATAAATACTCAAATTTTTTTCATTTCAAAATTTTTCTCTCTCTCTACTCCGTGTTCTCTCTTTCGCGACGGCAACAATGACGACGACGTAACCCTAAACGATCACAATTACAAATCGACGACCAAAACCCCTTCTAATATCATGTGTTCATCTTATTGTTCATCATACGTATAGATTTATGTTCTTATTTCCATTATGTTCATCTTCAAACCCTAAACCATGAGGTTGTTCTTATTGTTCATCTTGTTCATATTGGTTGTTCATCTTTTTGATGATGATATTTGCAGATGATGCTCTGAATCGGTTCTGTTTCAGGGACGATTCGTGTGATATTGCGAAGCGGCACGGTGGTCACGTGAAGGCCCATCGCGTTACGCGAATGCCCATTGCGTTGCGCAAAGCGACTCGGTGGTCACACGAAGGGTCATCCCTTGGGCGTTTTATTTTATCTTCTAACTCATATTTTGTTGGAAGTTTTCGTTGTTCAATGTTCTTTGCATCTTTTGATGTTCTAAAATTGTCTAGAAAGACAACTGTTTAAGGTGATTAATAATACACTTGTTTCTGTTGTATCTTTTTCACTGGTTTTAGTGGATGGTTATCCAACTGTTGGATTATCTTAAATTTGGTTTTTTGACAATTGTTTTTTGATCAATTTATAAGGCCGTGTTGTTTTCAAATAACCTTAATTTCTATAAGTTATAGATTCTTAATTTGAAAATAAGTTTATTTGAAATTAATCTCAAATCGATTGAGATTTATAACTATAGACTAAGAAGAAAACATAGTAGAGAAAAGATTGATAGAGTTGAGGATATAATGTTTATTCATAATATTCAGCATAACCCTAAACCTATCCAAATTAAAGCCCTTAAATACTAAGTAAACCCTAGCAAAAGTCTCAACCATAGTTAGGAACTTAACTGATAAGGCAAGATAGACAAATAGGCCTGAATATGAGCAGATAACAGATTCTTTAATCAAATAAAACAAAGAAAATCATTCTTCATTCAACGAAAAAACACTAGGAATCAAATTTGGTGTTTTACACAAATTTAAGTACAACTCTGTCATAGCACGTACGTTTGCCGCTTTGCCCGTGCCGCTTCGCGTGACCACTGTGCTGCTTCGCGTGACGACCGTTCCGTTTCGCGTAACGCGATGAGTCTTCGCGTGACGACCGTGCCACTTCGCAAGATCACACGAATCTTCCTTAAAACGGAACCGATTTAGAGCCAAATATTTCGAAAAGTTGAACAACCAATATGAACAAGATGAACAATAAGAACAATAAGAACAACCTAATGATTTAAGGTTTGAAGATGAACATAATGGAAATAAGAACATAAATCGATACTTATGATGAACAATAAGATGAACACCTGATATTAGAAGGGGTTTTGGTCGTCGATCTGTATATGTGTTCGTTTAGAGTTCCGCCGTCGTCGCCGTGACCGTCGCGAGAGAGAGAACACGGAGTAGAGAGGAAGAGAGAGAAAGAAAAATAACGAAATGAAAAAAATTGAATATTTATATAAAGAACTTTTTCCTTCCCAAAACGCGATGGTCCTTCGCGTTTCGCGAAAGAGGTATTTTCGTCAAAAAAATATAAAATGGTCACTAACACAATTAAAATTAGGCGGTGACAACGGACGTAAATAAGGCAATCTTTAGGGTCATTTCGTCAAATTTACCCTCCTCCCTATACACCCTATAAAACTAAATTAAAAAATCTACTCTATAAGAATGATAAATATTATTTTATAATTTAACTAGACTAAATTATTTTTATTAATTACAAGAGAAAATTAAAATTATTATATTTTTCAATATATAACATAAAATATAGAAAGTTAAATAGACTTTATTTTGTTAATTTCTGTCTATGGCATACCACCTGTAACGCCTTCAACTCTTTATCCTGTGAAAAAATATACTACAACTAATTTTGACTAAACCAATAAATTACCACAATTTAAACTCAAAAAATACACATAAATTATTTATAATTATTAACTCTACTCTTGTAAGCAGTCTATATATAAGAATATCTTTACTTTTATTTCTCAATATATTGAATTGTGGTGACCTAAATAATTTATTTGGATTTACCTGTAAATTTAATTTTCATGGATTCTGTTGTGCGGAATGCAAGAAAATGATGAACAATGAAGTGTGGAAATTAAACAGATGAAGAGAGATTTCTGATTGTCAAAAGATAAAGATAAAACAGATTACAACTAATGAAAAAGAATTGCAGCTATCTAAAGTCAGAAAAGAAATAAAACGTAAAACACCTAACTTAATAAGCATAACTGAATAAATGTGAAATAACTGAAATTATTAATTCCTATACTAAAGGCAAAACGTTACAAATCTCCACCTTGCCTTAGTATCACCCAACAAGAAAAGCCTTATCAGGCTACTTCCAACTGTCAACATTTAGCAAATCCAAACAATGAGTGAATTTGCTAAGTGGGACCGGCTTCGTGAACATGTCAGCAGGATTATGATGTGTGCTGATCTTCTTCACTTTGATTCTCCTCTCAGTACGAAGAAAATGATAACGAACATCAATATGTTTGGTTCTATCATGATGCACTTGATCTTTGGCCAAACAAATAGCACTTAAGTTATCACAAAAAACAATTGCCTGATCATGATGGATACCAAGGTCACTGATTAATCTTTTCAACCATATACCTTCCTTGGCTGCTTCAGTTAGCGCCATATACTCAGCCTCGGTAGTGGACAACGTCACCGTCGACTGTAATGTTGCCTTCCAACTAACCACAGAGTCACCAAGGGTGTAAACATAACCAGTCATTGATCTTCTACCATCGATATCTGCAGCATAATCTGAGTCAGAATAACCAGTTACGAGACACTGGTTATTACTCCCATAAATAAGACCAACATCGGATGTGCCTCTCAGATAGCGAAATATTCGCTTTACCGCTTGCCAGTGTTCCTTACCAGGTCGAGACATAAACCTGCTAACAACACTAACTGAATACGCAATATCAGGTCTAGTGCATACCATGGCATACATTAAACTACCCACCGCACTAGCATACGGTACATTAGACATGTATAACTTCTCAGCTTCAGACTGGGGTGCGAATGCAGACAAATGATCAGTAACAGCAGTAGGAGTATTGAGAGCCTTTGCTGTACTCATCCCAAAACGAGACAACATTTTCAAAATATAACTCTTCTGTGAAAGAAATAGCTTCTTTTGAACTCAATCTCTTACTATTTCCATGCCCAAAATTTTTCGTGCTCCACCTAGATCTTTTATATCAAACTCAGAACTAAGAAGGTCTTTCAGCTTTTGAATCTCCGACATCTTCTTGGCTGCGATTAACATGTCGTCTACATACAGGAGTAAATAAATCAAAGAACCATCACTGACTTTGTTGTGATAGACACAACAATCATATGCACTCCTATTGTAACCATGTTCAATCATGAAATTGTCAAACCGCTTATACCACTGTCGAGGAGACTGTTTAAGTCCATACAAAGACTTCTTCAGACTACAAACATGTGTTTCCTTACCAGGAACAAGAAATCCTTCAGGCTGACTCACCAGTATATCCTCTTCAATCTCACCATGTAAGAAAGCCGTCTTCACGTCTAATTGCTCGAGTTCCAGATTCTGATGTGCTACTATAGCTAGTAGTACCCTGATAGAAGTGTGTCGGACTACAGGTGAGAATATCTCATTGTAGTCTACGCCTTCCTTTTGACTGAATCCCTTTGCAACTAATCGTGCTTTATATCTGGTCCCTTCAGCACTAGAGGTTCCATCTTTCCTTTTGAAAATCCATTTACACCCAATGACTCTTCTTCCCTTAGGTAAAGTAACCAGCTCCCATGTATTATTCTTGTGAAGTGATTCCATCTCCTCACACATGGCAGCAATCCATTGCGCAGAATCAGCACCTTTAACAGCTTCATTGTAAGAAGATGGCTCGTTATGTATGACATCTTCAGCTACCTGAAGTGCATAACTTACCATTTCTTCAGTATCATTTATAGAGGGACTGATTGTCCTACTTCCAGGACCAGTTGAGATTTTTCTTCCCTCGATTGAATGAATTAACCTGTCAGGAGCTTTAATTTGCCTTCTAGGTCGTGTTGTAATGTCAGATTGACTTTCAGGTGCTCCAAATTGATAAACTTCCTCAGATGGCTTATCAGTATCGTGTGTCATGTCAGTTGTCCCTTGAACTGGAGCCACCTCAAGCTCCACCTGTTTCTCGGTATTATTATTTTCTCCAGAAAGTGATGGCTTGATAGAGGAGTTAAGTATAAACTTCTCATTAAAGGTGACATCCCTGCTGAGGATTACTCTACCTTCAGAAGATGACCAGATTCTATATCCCTTGACTCCATCTCCATAGCCCATGAAAATACCCTGTTTTGCCCTTGGTTCCAACTTTCCTTCATTAACATGATAGTAAGATGTGCACCCAAAGACTTTCAAATGAGAATAATCAACGACATTACCAGACCATACCTCGTAAGGGATTCTGCAATCAATCCCAGTGTGTGGTGCACGATTTATCAGATAGCAAGCTGTTAAGACAGCCTCGCTCCAGTACTTTCTAGTCAATCCCGCATTAGAGAGCATGCTTCTAACTCTCTCTAACAATGTTTGATTCACCCTTTCTGCTACACCATTCTGCTGTGGTGTACCTCGGACAGTGTGATGTCTTGCAATCCCCATATCCCTGCAGAACTCATTAAACTCAGATGAACAGAATTCAAGCCCATTATCTGTTCGCAGCCTCTTAACCTTCTTTCCAGTTTGATTCTCCACCAGTGCCTTCCAATGTTTGAAGGTCTTAAATACCTCGCTCTTATGTCTCAGAAGATACAACCAGGTCATCCTTGAGTAATCATATATGAATGTTACAAAATAGCTATAACCTCCTATACCTTCAACTTGAGCAGGACCCCAGCAATCAGAGTGGATATAATCCAGTGTGCCCTTAGTTTTGTGAACTCCCTTACTGAACTTGCGGCGATGTTTTTTCCCGAAAATGCAGTGTTCACACAACTCAAGGTTGGTAACCTTGTGGCCAGATAGAAGATCTCGTTTGGACAGAATTTGCATCCCCCTCTCCCCCATATGTCCAAGTCGCATATGCCACAACTTGGTTACATCAGGGTGCCGATTCACAGATTTGGATGCGACCGCAGCGGAACCTGTCAGAGTCTTACCTTGTAGTATATACAAGGTATTCTGTTTAATACCTTTCAGTATTATTTTTGAACCTTTATTGATGCACAATGTTCCTTCTTCACCGCTAAACTTGAAACCTTTAGCATCTAAAATGCCTAAAGATATTAAGTTCTTCTTCAGTTGAGGAACATGCCGAACGCCAGTTAGGGTCCGTATCTTACCATCATCAGTCAGAATTTTGATAGTCCCAATACCCACCGTTTTACATATGACATCATTTCCCATGACAACGTTTCCACCATCATAATCTTCATAGGTATCGAACCATTCTTTGTTCGGACTCATATGATATGAACACCCTGAATCCAACACCCACGTATCAATAGGGTGTAGAGAAGCGTTAGCTACAAGGGCAATGTCCTCCTCCGAGTCAGTGTCTCTGTCTTTATGTGCTATCGCAGCCGTAGAATATTTGCCCCTTTTCTTAGGACAATTATTCTTCCAGTGACCAGGTTCTTTACAATAATTGCAGATGTCTTTAGCATTATGGCCCTTAGCTTTGTATTTCTGATCCTTCTTCTTTCCAGACCCTTTGTAGTTGACTGTGTTGGCAATCAACCCAGATGCTTGATTGTCTACAATTTCACCGCTCGCCTTATGACGCAGTTCTCTAGTATGAAGTGCTGACCGAACTTCCTCTAGAGTTACAGAGTCTTTACCCACAACGAACGATTGAACAAAATTTTCAAACGAGTTGGGTAAAGATACCAACAGAATTAATGCAGCATCTTCATCTTCGATCTTAACATCTATATTTCTCAATTCAAGTAATATAGTGTTTAACTTATCAAGATGTTCACGAAGAGACTTACCTTCAAGCATACGAAGACTGAACAGACGTTGCTTCAATAACAACTTGTTAGTTAGTGACTTTGTCATGTACAAAGCCTCTAACTTCGACCACAGACCGATTGCGGTATCTTCATCTGATACCTCAGTAATCACTTCATCAGCCAGACAGAGTAAAATCGTTGAGTGTGCCTTCTCTTCCAAGACCTCAAGCTCAGCAGTGATTTTACCAGAGGAAGACTCCTTTGCAGGACCTGCAACTATCTTCGCCTTTTCCTTCGACAATGGTGCCCAGACGCCTTGTTGTTTAAGCAAGGCTCGCATTTTGATCTGCCATAAACCAAAACTGTTTCGCCCTGTGAATTTTTCAATTTTCAGATTCATTGAAGACATTCTCTCGCCAGAAAACAAAAGTGATAATCTGATCGGATCTAACCCGCTCTGATACCAATTGTTGTTCGGAATGCAAGAAAATGATGAACAATGAAGTGTGGAAATTAAACAGATGAAGAGAGATTTCTGATTGTCAAAAGATAAAGATAAAACAGATTACAACTAATGAAAAAGAATTGCAGCTATCTAAAGTCAGAAAAGAAATAAAACGTAAAACACCTAACTTAATAAGCATAACTGAATAAATGTGAAATAACTGAAATTATTAATTCCTATACTAAAGGCAAAACGTTACAGATTCATTACTTCTTATGATTACCAATTGCCATGGCTATATTATTAGTCTACCCAATACTTTTTTTCTTTATGGTAGTATAGGTTTGCATATTACATGTTCACTAAATGCTTCAATGAAGGTGGAAAGAAAATTAATCATTTCTAAGGTTTATACAAACAGAATGTTGAAACTGCAGTAAGTTTAAAAACAAAAATTCTTTAAAATATTTTATAGACCATTCCCAACTGTTTTCTCCTTTACAAATCCCAGTAATTCTATTTACAGATACACAAGAAAAGCACAAAAAGAATGAATATTTTTCTCTAATCAAGAAGAAGAAGTTGTGGAAGAAGAGAAAGAGTAGACAGATGTTCTCTTGTCATGGCAACAACATTGTGGATTATGTATGACATTTTTCCGATTACTATCGAGTCTTGTACAGAAAATGCAATACCGTCTCTCAGAAATCTCACCATCTTGAATATCTTCGTCAGAATCATCCGTCTCATCATGATCATCATACAACATTTCCTCAAAGCATTTCTCTGATTTCTTCTTCAATCCCAAACATGCAATAATAAACATGGCAAACTTCTCAACGTGTTTGTCGCACCATCTACTAGTAGGCTTGCAGAAAAAGAGAACACCCACAATCAATCCTGACCCTATTCCGAATCCCATCCCTGTAAATATGAATTGCCAATCAAATCTTATCCGCAGAAATGATCTTTTATCTGATGTGTTGTTGGATGGGGATAGTTTTGTGCTGCAAGATACATTGAGGACAATTCCACATAATCCTGGATTCCCGAGGAAAGAAGTTTCAGAGAATGTTAGGAATTGTCTGCTATATGGGATCATTCCTGTAAGTTTGTTGTAAGATAGGTTTAGGACCGATAGAAACGTAAGATCCAGAAGCTGTAACGGTATATTCCCACTAAGACTATTATTTGACAGATCAAGAGAACCGAGCTGCGTCAAATTTCCTATTACTGATGGTATCTGACCAGTCAGGGCATTGTGAGATAAGTTGAGAACATAGAGCGCTTTCATATCTCCTACAGTTGAAGGTATCTCTCCCTCTAATTGGTTTCCTGAGAAATCAACGGAAGTAAATACTGTCAAGATCTTGACCAGCTCCATTTGTAACCCTTTGTTGGTAACTGTCACTGTGTCTTGATAATAGAAGCGATTGAGTTTCATGAACTCGAAACGCAAATGGTCGAGATCTGTCTTTTCACCATCAACACTGTTTGCCATTCCTTTCCAGCTTGAGAAACATTTTGCAGGTATAATACCAGTGAAATTGTTTAAAGCAAGATCCACTATTTGCAGCTTTTCCCAAGTCGTATTAGTAACACCTGTATGATAACAGCTGATATTTCCATGAAAATTGTTTCGTCTCAGAACAAGAACACGCAAGCTAGAAGAGTTTTTCAGAAAACAGGGGTAGTTATCGATCATCTTGTTATTGCCAAGATTTAAGACTTCTAAATCTTTGCAATTGGCCAGAGATATCGGAACTTTCCCTTCCAAAAGGTTGCCATTCAAGTCCAGCGTCTTCAGAACACATTTTTCTGGGAAATTTCCTGTTATAGAGCCAGTGAGACGGTTATTCCCTAAATTCAATACTCCAAGAGACATACTGTTCTTCTCAATCAAACAACTAGGTATGCTCCCATTGAATTCGTTAGTGAACAAATCAAGAACCATAAGGTTTGTCGCGTTGCATATTGACATAGGAATAACTCCACTCAGACGGTTCCTCGCAAGCGAGAAGAAATTAGCAAATAAAAGGCTATTGCCTATTTCATCCGGAAGAGAAGATTCCAAATTATTGCTGGAACAATCCAAGTAGATTATAGATGCCGGTACAATTGGTATCTCACCACTCAGCTTATTTAAATGCAGATCCAGGATCGAAAGACTGGTAGAAATAGCATAAGGCTTCTGCATTCCCACAAGAAAATTAGCAGAAAGATTTAGTTGACGAAGAGAGCTGACATTCCATAACCAGTTTGGTATTTCCCCATCAATCTCATTATCTGAAAGATCAAGAATGTTAATTCTTGACCGGTTTCTTAGATTAGGGAATTGGTTCAGCTTTGAAGAAGCCAATTTCAGCACTGTCAGCATCGGAAAACTATCATTACTGAAATTGGCATCAATTGACAAGTTGTTACACGACAACTCTAGTCGTGTAAGGTTTGGGAAATTCGTTGCCATTTCTTCAAGCTTCAAGTGACCACTGAAGTTGTTGTAGGAGAGTGATAGGACGTTGAGACTTCTAAATTGGAAGAAAGAATTTGGAATAGGGCCTTGCACATTATTATTACTCAGATCCAAGGTATCTAGACTGGAGTTTGGATTAAAAAATTCAGTAATTTGATCACCAAACTGGTTGTTCGAAAGCTGAATTTTCTGCAAGGATGGGATAGAAAACAATGACGTTGGAACAGTCCCATTGAACAAATTGTTTCTCCAATCAATGTTCACAAGTTTCTCAAGGCCATCAAAGTACGACGAAGGAACTGAACCTGAAAGTGAGTTTTGAGATAGGTCCATGTAGGTGAGATTCTTGCAGATTTGAAAAGATGGGATCGGCCCAGAAAATGAGTTCCATGACAAGTCCAAGTAAACTAGTTTGGCAAGTTTCCCCATTGAAGTCGGTATATCTCCACTGAAATTGCAGTTAGAAAGCTCTATTCTAGACAGATTCATCAACTTCCCAGTTGAATTAGGCAGCTGACCAGAAATATTTGTATAACTCAGTTTTAGATTCTGTAGAGAGCCATTATCAGGAAATTCCGGTAATGACCCATGAAGCTTAGCGTTGGTTGTTAAGTCCAAAATTTGAAGCGTTGGAGCCTTAAGAATCTTTTCTGGAAATGTCCCATTCAAGTTACAAGAACTAAGTCGCAGAACCGTCAAATTCCTGAAATCCGCAATGAAATCTGGAACATTTGTGGACAGGTTATTCTGATCCAGCCGGATAATGGATAGGAACGTTAGATTCATAAGAGAATGATCAATCGGTCCGGCGAGGTAACAGTTGGACATGCTTAATACTTCCAGATTAGGCAACGATGAGGAAATGGCCTGCCCCCATTCATTTCCTGAGGCTGAGATATTCACACCATCAAGATACAGTTCTTTAAGTACTGTCATGTTCCGAACAAACATCATTAAATTGGGATTTTCCAGTTTTAATGATTCAAGTCCAGCAAAGTAAAGGGAAGAAAGATCCAGAACAACCAACCTCGTCAAACGCGATAACTCGATTGGTATTTGCCCAGTTAACCCACAACTGGATAGATTCAAATACCTTAATTCAATCAAATTTCCGACCCCAGATGGAATTTGAGCCGAATTAAATCTGTTGTTAGCCAAATTTAACCGTTGGAGGAACTGAAGACTGAAGAGACTGCTAGTCTGATTGATTCCACCGGAGATCATTTCACCGTTCAAGTCGAGAACAATGACTCGACCATTTAAATCGCAACCGATCCCTAACCATTGACAACAATCGGTGGTTTGATTCCAAGTTGGCAGCTTGCTTGAGAGAGAGGAATTGAATGTTAGCTCATTCTTGAGTTGGATTAATGAAGATTGTTGGTCGCTCCGACATTGGGCAGCGACTTTAATTGTAGTAATGAAGATTAAGAGGATTTGTATGATGAAAGGCAATGAAAATAGTTGCATTCTCATTGGGGAGAAGTGAAGAAGACAGATAAACTGAAATTTGATGAACAACCCATCAAAATATTGGACAAAAATTTGTGGGTCTTGGAAGATGAGTCTGACTAAGTAATCCCTTTCAGCTATGGACGGCGGGATGTGGCGGTGACTGAGGATTGAAGCAATGAAATGAAGAAGATGGAAGAAAGAGAGAGATAAATTGATTGAGAATAGTCAGAGGGAGGTAGGTGTCAAAAACGCGTAGTTTTACTTATTGGTTCATATCATATTATTAAATTGTATTGAAAGAGGCTATTTTATTTTATTAAATTATTATTATTATTATTATGAGTTTTAATTTTAAAATTTGAATTTTATTTTAAATCCAACCATACATTCATTTAGCTAACCCAATACTATAAATCAAATAAATTTTTTTTTAATATAGAAATTTAGCATGACTCTACATAATTTCAGGGTCGACTTGAGTCCGAGGACTAGGCAAACTACCCAAAGGTTATGTGTTCTAATATCACTAGTCTATATGACATTTATTTCAACTTTAAGAATTGAATACATAATTTTAATCTCTTAATACTTATGAAATTAATTTTAAAATAATTTTATTGAGAATCAAGTTAAGATATTTAATATTTTTTTTAAAAACTTAAAATTAGACAGCGAATTAAGTATATAATTCGCAA
Source organism: Impatiens glandulifera (assembly GCF_907164915.1). Lineage (NCBI taxonomy): Eukaryota > Viridiplantae > Streptophyta > Magnoliopsida > Ericales > Balsaminaceae > Impatiens > Impatiens glandulifera. The sequence continues at coordinate 14,285,629 of NC_061869.1, read as the reverse complement.
ACACGCGCAGAACTTATCACCTAATGGGCTCGAACCCAGAAACTTATGGTTATTATCCATATCTTATTGTCGCCTAGGCTAAAAAAGGGATAAAATATTTAATATTTATATGACACTAAAACTACCATCGTGTAATACATTTTAAAAAAAATAAGTAAAATTTATATTTTATATAATTTTTAAGGACCTTCTTATAAAGATGTTATTTTGTACTTTATAAATTATTAACTCTTATTAAACTTGAGAAAATATATTTTAAACTTGTGATTTTTTATTTTTTTATTTTTGGGTTCAGTGTTGAAAATTTAGTGTCTTATTAGAGGGAAAGGCTATTTAAATAATTTAGTTGAGTTATTTAAATAATGTATTATCCTCTTATATATTTCTTTATCAATTAAATTAATTAATTTATTGAAAAAAATTTATAATTTTTATATATTATAATTTTTAAGTTTTTTTTATCAATACCTAAGTTTTTCTTAATTACATACAAAACAAAATTTAAATAACTAATGAAATTTTAGAATGCATGAATGGTGAAAAAAATAATCTTAATTCCAATAATCATTTATGATTTAGTTGACTTTTTAATTAGAAAATATAGAAGAATCTTTGAATGAATAATCGTTGTGATATATTTAATCCGAGTTTTATTTTCACCATCCTTATAGAGGCTAGGTAACTTAGAAAAAATGTAACACTTGTGATTATAGTTGACTATCGTTTGTTTATTGCTTAGACACTTTCGTATGTTGATTTTGTTTGAGTTTTTACCGTTAATTAGTTCATCGTTAATTGGTGTCTAATATTAACTTGCTTGTATGATAATGATCAAACTTATAATGTGAACTTTTTTTAATAGTATTTTGTTAAATCAAATCAGTAGTTAAAAAAAAAGCTTTTCTAGCACATATGCTATACATATTTTCATAAACTATTATTTATATTATTTTATTAATTATATTCATATTATTCTGAATAAAAATAAAATTAGAGATTAGAGAGAAACTTAGAATAATATAAAAGATTTGTGTTATTATTTTATTTATATACAATAATCATATATATATATATATATATATATATATATATATATATATATATATATATATATTAAAATGATATAATAAAAGACAAGTCAATATAAAATAAAAGGATTAAGAATATGAATAAAAAAGATTTGGAGCAATTAAAATAAAAAGTCTAAGATTGTAGGTTTTAATTACTTAGTTTATTAAACAAAGTAGAGTGTTATATAGATGGAATTTGACAGTAATACATCAAAACATTTTTATGTAAGTCTATGATAGATGTGTTGACAATTTAATAAACAATTTAAAGTTGGTAGGTAGTAAATGTCTTTTTGTTAATAAAATTCTCTTGTAACTAAACATACATTGTGACGTTGAATTAAACTTTTAATTTTTTTTTGTTTACTTTAAAAACTCGTTTACATCTCGTTAAGTTCTCGTATAATCGAATATTAAATTAATTGGTCACAAAACAATAATCAGATCAACAATATCAATCAAAACCATATAATCATGTAATATATATTAACAAAAGAGAAACACCTTTTAATTTAACTTACAAACATTATACACAATAAATAAATAAATAAATAAATAAATAAGTCCAAATTCAACTAAGAAATGTGATAGTAAGTGGAACTATTAAATCCACTTGAAGATTATTTTTTATCATTTTATATACTATTGTTATAAAATTTAAATATAATAATACAAAAATTAAGATATTTTAATTTAAAATCACAATTAAGAACCTCCTATTCGACCGGACTGTGGGCCTAGATGACTTTTGATCCCTCTCCCAACAATTAATTATTATATTGATAGGAACTCATTGATTATATATTTTGTTTTTTTTTTTCAAAATCAAACAATTATATTTATTAAATTTAAGAATAAAAGAAAATTAGATCAAAAACCTGAAATAAAAAAAAATAAGAAAAAAAACTGTAAGTTAAACAAACAAAATAAAAAAAAAATGAAGAAAAAATAATTCAAAAATTAAAATAAAAAATATAAAAAAAAACATTAAAAACTTATCAACAACTATATCTACTTTACCTTATACATAATTTATATAACTTAAATATCTTACTAAACCATACACAATATGTAATAATTATAATTTAAATTATTATTATTATTATTATTATTATTATTTTCAACTAAGTCTAATAATATGATAAATAAATGGACCATGGTTTACAATATCAACGGACCAATAAATTCAGCAAAAAAAAAAGACCAAGATTCTATCTTTTATGTGTTAGTGGTTTTAAGATGAAATAAGTATAGACTTTGACAAATCATCACAATTTTGAATTAATCTTATATATATTATTTGAAATTCTAAAATAAATAAATAAATAAGTCTTATATTAGGCAATACCACACTAACTATTGTTTCCTTGGAGGAAAAGTTGTGGGTGTATTTATTTAAGTCTTTGAATTAATTTTCTTTCTTTATTATTTTAACGTGAAATTATTTATAGGATGATTAGTATTACACTAGCGATCATGATCATGACATTTAAGTAAAAAAAATGGAGTTCAAGCAACATTTGATGCGCCTATTTTAAAAATTATTAAAATTGTTTTGTTTATATGTTTTTTTATTCAACTCAGGTTTCAATTTTGTTCCCTAATATTTGTTATCTTTTAAAAATATGCAATTCAAAAAATTTCATATAACCAAAATGGATAATTATTACCATATTTTAACTAGAACGAAGAAATTGACCTAATGTTTAAAAATGATTGTCTACAAACGTTAAGTCAGACTAGCGAGCCATTTACTAGTTGTAGTTGAACAATGTGTACACGCGAGTTTTAAAGGAAATAAAAAGTTGAGGCGTCGTTCTCTCAAATCCAACCAATGAAAAAAAAGGAGATGGGTTTAAGTCTAACTTGGGACCCGATTTCAAGGACTTACATACTAAAAATAATTAAAGATAACCTCGGTCGTCAATATTAGCTTAAAAAAGTCTTGCATATATAGTTTGTTTCCATTAGTTTTTGTCTTTAATGCTCTGTCCAAGGGAAGCTACCAACCCAAAAAAAAATTGGGTCATTACTAGCAAATTATAAGAAAGGGTGGGTACTTAAACGCTAATTTATATGTTTGTTCGTGATAAATATTTTTTACTTTTTATTCTCGTTTTTAAAAAAGTTAATCTTATTGTATTTTGGATGTGTTTTGTGACACTTTTGACACTCGTATTTTTTTTTATTACTTTTGTCGTTATGTTTAAACTATATTCTCATTTATATCGTATTACATTGATCTTTTTTAAAATAAATAAAATAAAAACTATGTGTACTTAAAAGTTAGAACAATTTCTTACTATTAACTATATCTAGTAAAAATGTAATATTAAAATTATGATTTTATTTTTTTGTTATGGGGTTAAAAGTTTTTATAAGAATAAAAAGTTACATAAAAATTAATAAAACATAAAACATAAAAATAAAAAGTTTCATTCTTGTTAAATCAAATAAAAAGTTACATAAAAATTATTATTTTATAAATAATAAAACATTTAAAAAATTAAATCTAAATGTTATGTGATATGAATTTGCAGAGATTATAATGGGTTAAAAGTATATATATATATATATATATATATATATATATATATATATATATATATATATATATATATATATATATATATATATATTAACTTCAATTTTTATTTTTATTTTTCCTTTACAACATATTAAATTAAAAATTGTGAATATAATTCATAAAGAAAAAGTTTAGTATCTATTTATTAAAATTTATATAATTTTAAAATATTTTTATTTGTGAAATTGATATATATGATTTAAAAAATATATAAGAAGGAAATATAAAGCAGAAAAAATAATCTATAATCTAGTATCACACAATCTATGTAGAACATACTATTTGAAATACAATTCTAGGTCTAGAATTATAATATTTAATTATAATTACTAATTAAGGTAAGCAAGTACAGCCATATTTATTTTAAATTTTTTTAATTTCTTTACAAAAAAATATTTTGAGAAAAAAATCTTTACAATATCAACTAATTCATCTATAAAAATATTTTTCCAAAATTAAATTATAACACTTTTTTTTTCATCCATTTAATATATCTTAGTAATAATTATTTTAAATAGGGTTATTCAAAAGAGACACAAAATCAATTCATAGGGTTATGATTATGCATATTATAACTTATGTCAAAATCTTTTTCTTTACAGGTTTTTATAGTCTTTTTGTGCACTATGCAAAATATAGATTAATAAAGTGATGTATCCTTTAGAATAAAAAAATTATGATTATTGACTCTCTTAAAAAACAAATTAGGGTTATTGACTAATAACTTAAAAAATAAAAAAAAAATGTTAAAAAAATCTTATTAAACACATCTTAAAAGGAAGTAAGACTTCAAATAATTTAATATGGACCCACATGTTTCCTTGATACAATTGAAATTTATTTGTGTATTCTTACCTAACCCACATAAACAACTTAGAAAAAATAAATCTTAATTATTATTTATTTTTCAATTCTTCATATTAAAATATTTCAAATATATGCCCATTTAGTGAAGATTACCTCGTTTTAAACTTGTTGGTTTAATACATAAAGTATTATATTTGATTTTATTAAAACAATTAAATTAAAATTGGAGTTGGTTATAGTTGGTTTCTATACTCTTTCTCAAATTATTTGAAACCTCAAAAGGAAACACAATATTATTAGTTTGAACATACTTATTTAAAAATAAATATATACTCTTTTTAGTAGTGTAGAATACAATTATAATTTACCACTTTTTATTTATTATTAATTTTTTTATATAAGAGACTAAAGTCTTATAGTCATGACATTTACTTTAATTTAAGACGTTTTAAATTAAAATCAAAAATGTATTTTTAATAAATGAGTCTCATTCGAGTTATCTTTACTTTTAACAATGAAGTTTTAGTGAGAAATAATTAACTATTCATTAAAAAAATATTGTGTCATTGTTTTTTTTTTTTAAAAGTGTGTTTTTAGTAAGATGGCCTGATTACCTATTTTTAGTTATTGTTAATTTGAAATTTTTTACATAGCAAATGTGTAATATATAACATATAAATACCAATTAGTAAACAAATTATTGTTTCAATTTGATGTCTATTTTTCACTCAGATTTCTTTCTCTTTTTCAAAATAAATACAATTCAATTATTAATATATGAATCAAATTGGAACCATGCAAGATATTTCATGAATTACCATTATAAATACAATAACTATTTAAATTACGAAAATGACTAATTACATCACATTGTCTCAATCTATTTTCTTTATTCCAAAAAAAGAAAAGAAATTATTGTTTAACAATCATATTAATAACAAATCCTATTGACATCCAATTATTTTTATTCAAATTAAGACCCAATTATTATAATAATTTCACAAAATACTATATTTATATATAGAATATAAAGTCAATAAACTCCATAAATAAGTAATTATAGTTAATTTATAAATATAGTTTTTTAAATCTTATATAAATTAATTAAAATTTCAAAAATATAATATTCATTTATAAAGAATGAAATCATAAATTATATTAATGCATTTTTACAAATTAGTTAAATTTCACTTAATATATCTAATGGAAATCAATTATACACCAGATATTTTTATAATATTAATGACATATACCGACGGACCAAAAGTCGTCGATAAATGATATATCATTTTGGACCACTTGAAGACCGGTCATACTCTCTATGATATTTTTTTTATTGTACTTGATATATATCCTTAGATTTTATTTATTTATAATATATATATTATAATTTTCATTTATTACATATTATAAGTCTTCATAAAAAAAATTAAATTACAAATGAATTGATGACACCAATTTTACTCCGTCAACATATATTTTTGACGAAAAAACACTCTCAAACTTTCTAATTTTAGGATTGAAAGGCTAATTTTATACAAATAATATATATATATATATATTTAAACTTATCAAATTAGTTTAGTTATTAATTATATATTAAAATTGGAAACATATTTAGTTTGTATTTATAATTAAATTTAAAAAATATGTTATTTAAATTATTTTATATATAACTAGCATAAATCTCATACATTTGTACGAATAAAATATATATACAATATTATTTATTTATAAATATTTTAGATAAAATTAATATTATTCAAATATAATTAATTTAAAATTGATTTTAGTTCGTAAAAATTAAATTAAAACTTTCACTTCGATATTAACTCTGTTAGAAGTTAATATATGTTTTTATTCTTCGCAAGTTTTCACAAACTTTTGAACGAAGTCAAGTACAGAACTGTTTGTTTAGACTTGAAACGACATATAAATGGTTGGAAAATTAAGAAAATAAATAACACAAGACATAAAATTTGTTTATAGATGTTCAGAGCAAACTCTCCTACGTCACCCTTTCTTCTCAACCTTAAGAAGGATATTCACTAAAAGATTTGGTTTTGTTAAGTTATGGAGCCTACACTTATAATAAATTCTACATTGTTAATTAGAGTTTATTGGGTTTATCTTTTTTGATTTTGGGCTTGGGCCTGACCAAAGTTATTTAGGTTTATTACCTGAATGTTTACCCTATAAATATGTAATTATTAAGGGTTTACATTGTGTGGAGACAGAATTCTAGAGAGATAAAATGTGAGGCAAAAACTCTGTATTCCTTCTTCTTCTTCATAGTAAATCTGGTGGTGGCTGAAGTGGATGTAGCTTAATTTGAGTGAACCACTATAAATCTGTGTGTTCTTTTGTTCTTCTTTCTTGTGTTTTTACAGATTGTTTTCAAGTAGGTCGGATTTGGGAGATACAAATCCTAACAACTGACATCAGAGCAGCTGGTCTAGATCTGAGCATTGGAAACAATGGCAAGTGAGAACAGTATAGGACATGGAATTGGAAGATTTGATGGGACAGATTATGCTTTCTGGAGAATGCAGATTGAAGATTATCTCTATGGAAAGAAGCTTCATGTTCCTTTAAGTGAGAAACCAGAGAAGATGGATGAACCTGAATGGAAACTCCTTGATAGACAGGTTTTGGGAGTTGTCCGATTGACGCTAGCCAAGACAGTTGCTCACAATGTAGCAAAGGAGAAGACCACCATGGGTCTGATGACATCAAGGTATGAGAAACCATCTGCTAACAACAAGGTACACTTAATGAAAAGACTCTTTTACTTAAGATTGGTTTATGGTACTTCTGTCACTACTCATTTGAATGAATTCAATACAATTGTGAATCAATTGCTATCTGTTGAGATTGATTTTGGGGATGAAGTTAGTGCCCTAATTTTGTTAGCATCTCTACCAAATAGCTGGGAACCTATGAGGGCAGCAATTAGTAATTCAGTTGGAAATGCTAAACTGAAATTTGTTGAAGTTAGAGATCGTATTTTGCTGAAGAGGTTCATAAAATTGATTCTGGTGAAACATTCAAAGGTTCTACTCTGAATGTGGAAAACAGGGGAAGAGGTAATGATAGAACTTTCAACCGAGGTAATAACAGATCTATGTCAAGGAGCAGGAGGAGTCAGTCCAAGTCTGGGCGGACATTTGAGTGCTGGAATTGTGGTAAACAGGGTCATTTAAAGAGGAACTGCAAAACACCGAAGAAAAATGGTGATGATAAAAATGATGTAGCCAACGTTGTTACAGAATCTGTCACTGATGCGTTACTTCTGTCTGTTGATAGCCCGATAGATTCATGGGTTTTGGACTCAGGAGCGTCTTTCCACACCACTGCCCACAAAGAATTAATGGAGAATTATGTGGCTGGAAACTGTGAGAAAGTTTATCTCGCAGATGGTGAGCCACTAGATATTGTTGGCATGGGGGACGTCAAATTGAAGATGGCAAATGGTTCTGTTTGGAAGATTAATAAGGTGAGACACATTCCAGGTTTAATGCGCAATTTGATCTCTGTTACACAACTTGATGAAGAAGGTCACAATTTCAGTTGTGGAAATGGTGCGTGGAAGGTGACTAAAGGAGCAATAGTTGTTGTTCGAGGTCACAAAACTGGAACGTTATACACGACTTCAACTTGCAGAGAATCAGTTGCTGCTGTAGTTGATGAGTCGAAGAACAGTGAGCTGTGGCATTGCAGGTTGGGCCATATGAGCGAAAAAGGAATGAAAATTCTTTTGAAGAATGGACAGATTCCAGAACTGAAGTCTATTGAACATCAGTTATGTGAAAACTGCATTATTGGAAAACAGAAACGAGTGAGTTTCTTAAAAACTGGGAAGGAGCTCAAGAAAGAAAGACTAGAGTTGGTACACACTGATGTGTGGGGACCTACACCTGTTTCTTCTATTGACGGATCATACTACTATGTGACTTTTATAGATGATTCAACAAGAAAAGTATGGGTTTACTTTATGAAGCACAAGTCTGAAGTATTTGCTATTTTCAAGAAGTGGAAGGCTTTGGTTGAAAATGAAACAAATCAGAAAGTTAAGTGCTTGAGATCCGACAACGGAGGTGAATATATCAATTCAGATTTCAAAGAGTATTGTGCTGAGAATGGGATCAGTATGATGAAGATTGTTCCCCGAACGCATCAAGAGAATGAAGTAGCTGAAAGAATGAATCGAACATTGAACGAGCGTGCTAGAAGCATGAGATTGCATGCATGGCTGCCTAAAACCTTCTGGGCAGAAGCTATTAATACTGCTGCCTATTTGATAAACAGGGGACCCTCTGTTCCTCTTGAATTCAGAATTCCTAAAGAAGCTTGGAGCAATAAAAAGGTAAACCTTTCTTATTTGAAAGTGTTTGGTTGTTTATCATATGTTCATATTAATGAATGTGATAGGAGCAAGCTTGATCCAAAGTCTAATAATTTTCATTGGTTATGGTGATATCGAGTTTGGTTATCGTTTCTGGGATAATTAAAATCGGATGATCATTCGTAGCAGAAATGTTATCTTCAATGAACAGGTTCTCTACAAAGATTGTGTTGGGAAGACATCAGATGATGATTCCAAGTTGGAAGAGACTGGTACAGTCGATTTGAGAGAATTTCTAGCTGAATATATACCGGTTGTCGAAGAAGAACAATGTGTTGTTGAAGATGAAATCGTTGAGAACGTGGCCCCATAGGTAAATCAGCAAACACCGATTATACGGTTGAGAAGATCATCAAGGAATCGAAAACCAGTTGAGAGGTGGTCTCCATCTCTAAACTATATCTTGTTGACAGATAGAGGTGAACCTGAATGCTATGAGGAAGCAAAACAATCTGATGAATCGGTTAAGTGAGAGTCTGCTATGTAAGATGAGATGGATTCTTTGATGTTGAATCAGACTTGGGAGCTCATTGAGCTACCAAAGGGAAAGAAAGAACTTCACAACAAATGGATCTTCAGGATTAAAGAAGAACATGATGCAAAACCAGTTACTACCCCCTTAGCTAGTCACTTCAGACTATCTAAAGATCAGTCGCCTTCAACAGAGGAGGAGAAAAATTACATGACAACTGTTCCGTATGCCTCTGCCATTGGTTGTATTATGTATGCGATGGTTTGCACAAGACCAGACATAGCACATGTAGTGGGAGTTGTTAGCAGATTCATGAGCAATCCGGGTAGACAACATTGGGAAGCAGTATAGTGGATACTACGATACTTAAGAGGAAGTACGGGTCTTGCTTTGTGTTTTCGAAAGTCTAATATGGGTTTGGAAGGATATGTTGATGCTGACAATGGTGGTGATGTTGATAGTAGGAAGAGCACAACATGGTACATTTATACTCTAGGAGGTACTGCAATCAGTTGGGTTTCAAAATTGCAGAAGATTGTTGCTCTTTCTAGTTGTGAGGCAGAGTATGTTGTTGTGACCGAAGCTGCTAAGGAGATGATGTGGTTACAACCCTTTTTGCAAGAATTGGGTCAAGACTACGAGGGAAGTGTGTTGCGATGCGACAGTCAGAGTGCCATTCATTTGGCAAAGAATCATGTTTATCATGGCAGGACAAAGCATATACAGGTTCGTTATCATTTCATCCGGTCAGCTTTAGAAGATGGAGTATTAGCTCTTGAGAAGATTCCCGGGAGTGAGAATCCAGCTGATATGTTGACGAAAACTGTGACAAATGAGAAACTGAAGTTGTGTGCAACTTCAGTTGGTCTTATTCGTTAAGAAACCGAATGGAAAGCCACTACCGATTGAGAGATGATGAAGTTAGTCTCCAAGTGGGAGATTGTTGAGTTATGGAGCCTACACTTATAATAAACTCTACATTGTTAATTAGAGTTTATTGGGTTTATCTTTTTTGATTTTGGGCTTGGGCCTGACCAAAGTTATTTAGGTTTATTACCTGAATATTTACCATATAAATATGTAATTATTAAGGGTTTACATTGTGTGGAGACAGAATTCTAGAGAGATAAAGTGTGAGGCAAAAACTCTGTATTCCTTCTTCTTCTTCATAGTAAATCTGGTGGTGGCTGAAGTGGATGTAGCTCAATTTGAGTGAACCACTATAAATCTGTGTGTTCTTGTGTTCTTCTTTCTTGTGTTTTTACAGATTGTTTTCAAGCAGGTCGGATTTGGGAGATATAAATCCTAACAGGTTTGGATACAACACTTACACAAACCCGGTCAGACACACAAGACTTAAACACTGCCTACTTCTGAACTCCTAGCACAACACACTCTATTAAACAGAACAACCTCTGTTTAACTTATAGTACTGAATCTCACACAGAAATATCAGTGAATGTAATACAACTTAATGATCTAGCAAACTTGTAAACTCTTAGAACTTGAGAGCTTGAGCGCTTGATAGAAAGTTCACACAAAAATTCTTAAGACTCGTAAAAAAACTTTAGTGAAAAGGTAGGTACAAATTGTCCTACAACTTCTTCTTAAATAGATAACTCCTCAACAAACAAATTTGCTTCAGTTGACACGTGTCATATTTCGGTTGGATGTGTGCCAGGGTAGTACATCAGAGAAAATGCGTTTGATCATGGATGTACTGAATGATGGTAGTGCGCCGAATATTCATTAAAGGATCGTGGTATACTGGGAACGTACATCACATGAAGTTTGAATTAGTTTGGCACGTGACAGTCTTCTATAGGTTTAGCTCAACTATTGTGTCAGACTGCCAATAACGGATTGGGCTGATACGTTGGAAGGAAGTTCAGATGCTTGATCACTGAATTTGATCAAGAACCGGAAGAATTTCATAAAACCGAACTGGTTAGATAAATCGGAAACGCTTCACATAAAACCGAACTCGTTGAAAAACCGGAAGTGCTTCATTATAAAACCGAACTTGATTAAATACCGAATATCTGGAAATGCTTCATTATAAAACCGAACTTGATCAAATACCGAATTTGATTAAATACCGAATTTGATCAAATACCGAAGTTCTGGAAAAACCGGAAGCGCTTCATTATAAAACTGAACTTGATCAAATACCGAAGATCTAGAAAAACCAGAAGCGCTTCATTATAAAACCAAACTTGATCAAATACCGAAAATTTGGAAAAACCAGAAGCGCTTCATTATAGAACCGAACTTGATCAAATACCGAAGATTTGGAAAAACCAAAAGCACTTCATTATAAAACCGAACTTGATCAAATACTGAATTTGATCAAATACCGAAGATCTGGAAAAACTAGAAGTGCTTCAAAGAAGCCGAGTCGATTAGAATACCAGAAGCGCTTCTCCAAGAACCGAGCCAATCAAAATACCGGATGTGCTTCGCAAAAACCGATTTGAACAAAATACCGGACGCGCTTCTCCGAAAACCGAAGTTGATCAAATACCGAATTTGATCAACTACCGGACTTGATTCCCATTTCGGTTTTCTTCACTTCGAACCTACACAAAATTAATTTAACAAAACTCAGTCTTATTGATAGACTTAAAATTAATAAAGAACTTTAACTTAACATATTTTATCCACCGACACCCACTTAACCCTTCAATTGACCATCATCTTGTAACTCACACATTTTGATAAGCCTCTTTTATCACCTTGATAAACCACTCATCAATCTTAGTCGACCTCAATTGATGAAACACCTTTTATCTCTCGTCAAACTCAACCACTAACCCCTCAATTAACTCTCTACTTGTAACTCACACTTTTTTTATATGCATCTTTATCCTCTTTGCAAACCACTCGCTGACCCTAATCTTGTGACTCACATTTATTCATATGCCTCTTTATCTCCTCGCAAACCACCACTCACTTTAATCTTGTGACTCACATTTTTTCATGAGTCTATTTATCCCTCGAAAAACTACTCACCAATCTTAATCGACATCTCTTTAACTTCACTTCAACAAATCAACAACCAATCCCAATTGATCACATATATCTTATCCAACTTCAAACCAACCACTAACCCCCAATTGACCTTAATCTTATGCCTCACACTTTTTCATATGCCTCTTCATCCCCCGGTCGATAAACCACCCATTAATCTTAGTCGACCTCAATTGATGACACACCTCTTATCTCTCGTCAAACTCAACCATTAACCCCCCAATTGACCATCATCTTTTGACTCACACTTTTTTTTATACGCCTCTTTATCCTCTTGGCAAACCACCCACTGACCCTAATCTTGTGACTCACACATTTTCATATGCCTCTTTATCTCTTCGGCAAACTATCCACTAACCCTAATCTTGTGACTCACACTTTTTCATATGCTTCTTTATCTCTCGACAAGCCACTCACCAATCTTAGTCGACCTCTCTTTTACTCCCACTTTAACAAATCAACAACCAATTCCAATTGATCACATACCTCTTATCCAACATCAAATCAACCACTAACCCCCAATTAACCCTCATCTTTTGACTCACCCTTTTTCATATGCCTTTTTATCCCTTCGGCCGACAAACCACCCACCACCCGACCTCTATATCGATCTCACACTTTCAAATGCTCGTCAAATCAACCATTAATTTCGACATTACACTCGAAAAACCACCCACCACCCGACATCTATCTTGTGACCTCACACTTTCAAATGCTCGCCAAACCAGCCACCAATTTCGACCTCACACTTTTAGATGTCTCGTATCCTTTGTTTAACATTTGCGTCACCATATATTACAGTCAATAATATATTCTTGAAAATTTAAATTTGTATGTTTTGGGATTCAATCCTGGTCTTAACATTATATATATATATATATATAAATAAATAAATAATAAGAGAAAAAATGTATAAAAAAAGATAAAATGTATTTATATAAAATTAATATGAAAAATAATATTTATATATATATATATATATATATCAATTGAATTATATTATATAAATTTATGTTTTTTAAACTATAAAAACCCATATTAAAAATAAATAACTTACATCTTCAATCCGTCGGCTCCGCCGCCGCCGCAAACGCTGCCGCTTTCGCTGCCGCCGCCGCAAACGCCGCCGCTTTCGCTGCCTCCGCCGCAAACGCCGCCGCTTTCGCTGCCGCCGACGCAAACGCCGCCGCTTTCGCTGCCGCCGACGCAAACGCTGCCGCTTTCGCTGCTGCCGCCGCTAATGCTGCCGCGCTCCCTGCTTTGATCGGTCGATTTCATCCCTTCGATTTGGTACTGATTTTGTTTAAACCTCTTGCCCTAGTTTCTTTCAAAAGCTTCTGTTACAAGAGATTTCATCGAAAACTGCTCTGTCATTTGGTTCGTTCACCATATACTTTTATTAAACATAAGATTATCAATGATAGATTCTCTAATCAGCTAATAGCTAAGGTTTTCATTGCAATTTCTTACTGAGTCAGTCCAGCATCCAGCAACCCATTTAAGCTTACTCACTCATATCATTCACAGTACTTCCCATTACTTTTTTCATTTTGTTGGACTTGTAAAACACAACAATTTGGATAGAAGATGAACTTAAGACTGCAGATTGAGTTAATCTAGAAACAGAGTACTAGATTATGGTTAAATTCAGGTATATGAATGACATTTTCCTTATAAAGTTTAACTAAACCTACATGCATAGCTTTCTTCACAGTTCCATAGGGAAAATGGGCTTGGTTTAAGAGTATTTGTTTGCTGAATGCCATGCATTATGTTTAATGGAAAAAGCTTGATCAAAAGTTGTTTACATGCATAATCAACAGAGATAACCAAATAGTGTGATTCTGCATGGGGTTTTCCCTTGAATATCTATCTACTTTAATTGTATGAAATTAGTAATTAATTTTACAAGCTCAATCAATCATAGGCATGTATACCCATGTAAAATATAAATTATACATAGATTATAAAACATAATTTCACAATAATCTTATCAAATCTACCTTTTCTCAACCGTTATACTCTTCACAATTCAACCCATGATTCGTAGAATCTCACAGTACACTTGGGCATGCTCTATTCCAAATTCATGGTACTATAATTCAACTTATAAACAATTCTTATTACTTCACTGTCTATGTGCTCTTTTATCTTCTTCTATTGTGTCTTCTTCTTCTTCCTCTGCCTCCCCAACTAAGAATACAGAGACTAATATTATCAACATGCTTGAAGTATCTGGTCCTCCATCTTTTACTGTATAAGAGAGGCCAAACAATGGCACTCAAACCCACAACAAAACCCAATATCATACTTATGTATATATCTAGATTGATTGTGGACACTTGTGAAGTGTTACAGCTTCTGTTGAGGACAGATCCACATAATCGATGATTTCCCAAGAAAGAAGTTTCAGTGAATGTTCTTTTATTAGGGACCATTCCAGTCAGTTTGTTGTATGACAGGTTTAGGAATGAAAGATAAGTAAGATCCAAAAGCTGTAATGGTATAGTCCCATCGAGTTTGTTGTATGAGAGATCAAGTGAACGCAGCTGAGTCAAATTTCCTATTGACGATGGTATCGGACCAGTCAGGGAATTGTGAGATATGTTGAGAACATAGAGTGATTTTAGAGATGCAATAGTTGGAGGTATCTCTCCCTTTAATTGGTTTCCAGAGAAATCAATGGAAGTAAAGCTGTTGGGAATATCATAAGGTTTCTGCATATCCTGAAGATAATTAGAAGAAAGATTTAGCTGAGCGAGGTACTGGGCCTTCCATATCCAGTTTGGTATTTCCCCATGGATTTGGTTATCTGAAAGATCGAGATTGGTAATCCTTGAATGATATTGTAGATTAGGGAACTGTTTCAGCTTGGAAGAAGCCATTTTCAGAACTGTCAGCAGTTGGAAACCACCATTTCTGAAGCTGGCATCAATTGCCAAGTTGTTAAACGATAACTCTAATCTCATAAGGTTGGGGAAACTTGTTGCCATTTCTTCTAGTTTCAAGTTGCCGGTAAAGTTGTTGTAAGTGAGGGATAGGATGTTGAGATTTTGAAATTGGAAGAAAGACTTTGGTATGGGCCCTTGCAGATTGTTATTACTCAAATCCAAGGTATCTAGAATAGATGATGGATTTGAAAATTCAGCAATTTGATCACCAAACTGGTTATTGGAAAGTTGAATTTTCTTCAGACATGGGATAGAAAATAGTGATGATGGAACAGCACCATTGAAAACATTGTTTTGCAAATCAATGTAGACAAGTTTCTGAAGACCCGCAAAGTGTGATGAAGGAACTGGACCTGAAAGCAAGTTTTGAGAAAGGTCCATGAAGGTGAGATTTTTGCATATTTGAAAAGATGGGATTGACCCAGAAAATGAGTTCGTTGACAAGTCCAAGTGAACCAGTTTGGTGAGGTTCGCCATTGAAGCTGGTATATTTCCACTGAAATTGCAGTTTGAAAGCTCTATTCTTGACAGATTCATCAACTTCCCAATAGAATTAGGCAGCTGACCTGAAAATTTTGAAGAACTCAGCTTTAGATTTTTTAGAGAGCCATTATCGGGAAATTCTGGTAATGACCCTTGAAGCTTCTGGTTGTTAGTTAAATCCAGAATTTGTAGCGTTGGAAGCTGAAGAATCTTTTCTGGAAATGTCCCATTCAGATTACAAGAACTTAGAGACAGAACCTTCAAATTCCTGAAATTCGCAAAGAAATCTGGAACAGGAGATGACAGATTACTATTATGATCCAGCAGGATAATCGACAGGAACTTCAGTTTCATTAGAGAAGGATCAATGGGTCCAACGAGGTAACAATTGGACATGCTTAATTTTTGAAGATTAGGCAAGGAAGAAATGGCCTGCTCCCACTTAATCCCCATGGGTGAGATTCTAATGCCATCAAGATTGAGTTCTGTAAGAGCAGTCAGATTCCTAACTAGCATCATCAAATTGGGATCATCCAGATTTAATGTGTGTACTTGTTCTTATAAGTAATGTGAAGAAAGATCGAGAACAACCAACCTCGTCAATTGCGATAATTCGATTGGAATTTGACCAGCAAACCCGGAAGAGGACAGATTCAGATATTCCAGATTGGATAGTTCACCAATCCTAGATGGAATAGCCAAAGAGACAAAAGAATTATAAGCCAAATTTAAGTTTTGCAAGAATTTGAGATCGAACAGGCTACTAGACTGGTTGAATCCACCATACAGACTTTCATGGCTTAGATCAAGAACTATGACATGCCCATCTCGATCACAAACAACACCATCCCAACGACAACAATCTTTAGTTGGAGTCCAAGTCATCATCATTGTTCCGATAAAAGAAAGCTCAGACCTCAGCTGCAACAATAATGTTTCCTGGTCTCTTAAACATTGGTTGGATGCGGCTGTTGGCCTAGTGCAGAGAACGCAGAGTATGACTGCTTGAACTAGCCAGTGATCATGGAATGAAGATCTCATTTTTGAGAAAAGCCAAATTGAAGTGAAGGTTTTCTTTCTTCTTTACAGAAAATTTGTATTTGATTCTTCATGTTATACTTTTTCTTGGCCGCCAGTCAACAGTTCTTAGTTGATTCGTTGAAATTGTAGATCCCATTATTTCAATGGAAATAAATTTGGTAAGATATAAAAAAGTATAAATAGTAAATTTATTCCTCATTTTATTTATTTTTATTTTTGTAACGTAGAACTAGAAAATTAACATGTTATTCGTGTTCCTGTCCTGATATACACAATTAAATATATAAAATCATCTATTTTTATAATAATATAATTTTTCATTTATATATATATATATATATATATATATATATATATTAACAAATTTATTTATATAATTTCATAAAAGATATTTTTTAATGAATACGGTGCCTTTGTGGAATTTTCCGAAACCGAAAGGGCGGAGAAAGTAGTAAAGTTTTTTTTGAAGTATAATGTGACAGGGATGGTAAACGTATTTCTTGTTCCGATCTAACCCATAATCATAATTAGGCGTGTAAAAGAACCTTTGAGTTTACGCGAAAAGTCATGACGGTAGAATGTCATATTAATTCTCCTTTAATTCAAAAAAATAATAATGAATATAACAAAAATAATTATATTCAATTTCGAAAAATATGAACGATATTCGATTCGAAATTCAAAAATTTAATAAAAATTGGCTTGAGCTCAATTCAAAGTAAAGTTTGAACTCTAGTTTGATTTAAATTATTCGGTCCTGATTCGAACAATATCGAATCATAGCTCAAAATAATTCAACTTCGAGTTTGATTTCA
Source organism: Impatiens glandulifera (assembly GCF_907164915.1). Classification (NCBI taxonomy): domain Eukaryota; kingdom Viridiplantae; phylum Streptophyta; class Magnoliopsida; order Ericales; family Balsaminaceae; genus Impatiens; species Impatiens glandulifera. The sequence continues at coordinate 14,267,968 of NC_061869.1, read as the reverse complement.
ACTAGTTAATAAGTAGTTCGAGATTTTGTCTCCTTTAATAATGTTCTTCTATCAAATTTGTGTAGTAGATTTGTAACCAAACCGAATAGTCTCTGGGCATCGATGATCAGATGTAAGTATAGTCAAAATTGGTCTAGTTGGTTCATCAAATTGTCTAATTATCCCGCAGGGTATAAACATTATTCACGGTGGAATTTTACGGATGATATGTGCATTAAAAAAATTGTATTATGGTTAGTCATATGTATCACAAGGAGGTTGAATCAAAAACTTACTTAGTTTTGCATTGTCGAGGGGTATTAGTATCTGAATTCTTTTATGGAGTATTATTTGGATTCATTGTGTGATGCTCAAGTCTTTGGATAGTTGGAAAGTTTTGATTGATGCGGTTGATATGACAAACCTACATAATTTGGTTACCATCCTAATTATTTTTTGGTGTACTATTTGGTTGGAAAAAATTGTCGAACTTTCAATGATCATATTTGTCTGATTTTTATCATTCATAATGTTATTTTTATGACGCTTTTTAAGATATGTTCCGGAAAGCCAATAGTGTTAGTCAGGGAGTTAACCGCTCTTCTCGAATACCTACGAACTCGATAATTTACGAGCTCGATAATCTATTAAGTAACATTTTTTTATTTCATATTCGGTTGTTTTACTTAAACAATTCTTTTAAAAAAATGGTTCATAAACAATTATTTTTCCCTAAATCTATTTAGATAATATTTAACAAAATTTTAATGATATTATGAGAACTATACGTATACAATATATAATCTAGGGTTGACAATACCTTAGTAACTGCCTATAAGATGAGAGATTAAAGGAGTAGAGAATGAGAATAATTGCAGATCAACAATTGATAGGAAGAAGAGATTGAATTAGAGGAAGAGATTAGAAGAGATGCATAATGAGAATAGGAAGAGTTAATCAGGGTTACCTGAAGAGTCAATTCATTAGTAGTGGTTTCTATTCCAGTTCAGCAAGTATTTAAGGCAGAATCATTCACCCCTTAACAGGACTCTCTAACTGCCTTTGCCAGCTGTTACTGTCCTTCTGTTATAACTAATGTAGTTACTCAACTGCTACAAGACTTTTCATATGCTGTGCAACAGCTTATTCCAGACTACAAAACCTGTTGTGTGAATACAACTTATTAACAACGAAATTCCCGAACCTGCCGACTTCGTTAACAATCCGTCGACTTATTAAGGTTAGAAAACCTAACCCTAAAATCCTCTCGTAACAGTTTGTTTCTAATGATTTTAATTACTTCTCCTATATGTTAATGACATGTTGATTGTAAGGAGAGACATGCTCAAGATTACTAAGTTTAAAAAGGATTTGGCCTAGTCTCTAAAGATGAAAGACTTGGGTCAAGTAAGAATAGTTCTTGGAATGCAGGTCATTCGTGATCAAATGAAGAAAAGGCTATGACTATCTCAAGAGAGAGATAATGTGAAGATTCTAAAAAGATTCTGTATGGACAAGGTAAAGCCAATTGCTTGTTCATTGGCTACACACTTAAAAATGAACAAGTCAATGTCTCCCAAAGATGAAGAGGAAATACAAGAAATGTGCAAGGTTATATATGCTTCAGCAATAGGTAGTCTAATGTATGTAATAGTCTGCACAAACCCGGATATAGCTCATGTGGTTTGAGTAGTTAGTCATTTCTTTTCAAATCCCGGTAAGACACACTAGGAAGTAGTTAAGTAGCTAATAAGATATCTTCGAGGGATCTCCAAGTATTCTTTGAAGGAAAGCTACATGTGAAGGGTTTTCTGACTCAGATATTAGTGGTGATATCGACACAATGTGATCAACATCAGGATATTTATTTACATTTGTATGGAGGAGGAACTGTATCATGATAGTCTCGTCTACAAAAATGTTGTTGCTTTGTCTACTACAGAAGTTGAATATATTGTCATTACTGAATGTTATAAGGAAATGAAATGAATGAAGAAGTTATTAAAGGAAATGGATATAGCACAAGAGATTTTTGTGTTGTTTAATAAATCACAGAGTGTTATACATGTGAGCAAAAATGAAAGTTTTCATTAACCTTTAAAACACATCAAAAGAAGGTATCATTGGATCCGTGAAGTGCTAAAAAATGAGTTATACTTGGAGAAAGTGCATACAGATGAGAACGAGTCAAATATGAGGACACAAAGGGCTTGCCAAGGGGTAAACATGAGAAATGTTGTTCCAAAGTAGGAATGGTACTAGTAGGGACGTCATGATGATGAATGTTTATAGCAACATTCTCCCATGGATAGGAATGAGAGAATTGTTGAGGTGTTTCTTGCCATTGCGATCGAGTTTTAACTTCCGGGTAAGTAACGTGTCAGAGTTTTCTATTATGAAAATAGGTTAGGGGTATAAATACGGTTTTGATATTTTTCTCTTGATGGATAGTAAGGTGGAGAGGGTGAATAGATCTAGGGCTTTTTCTGGTTATTTCTTGTTCATTGACTGGTCTAAAGCGAGGTTAGGGAAGCTTTTGATTGTGTGTATCTCAATCATTCTTAGGGTAATCACTTCTTTCATTTGAGAGATAGGGTAGGTAAGTTTTTACTATTGACATTTATTTGATTTAGTAAAACTTATCCCCCCATTGACGTATGTCGATTTTGACCGAATCACGTATATTGTGTTGTTATTGTTTTATTCTATTTTAGTATTAGTAAATTTGTTGTTCGTCATAGACGATTTCGGAACTGATTTATCATAAGCTTTATTTCTAAGAAGATATGTGGTTTTCCTGGTGCAAAATTCAACCATTTACCAGAGCAGGAGGCTCTAAAACTTGGTATGGAAAGGTTTGTTTCATGAAATACAATATCCAAATCATATATTTTATATGGCTTTTATATCCATGTCTTTATCCAAGAAATAAGGATCTACGAGCTCTTGTATCAACTTGTCTTATTGAAGTAAAGTATTTGAAGCAAAATACAAACAACCAATGTTATTATGAACTAAGTAATATGGTATTTAGTTGATAGTTTTCCAACATGAAATGAATGTTGACAATCAGATTATGAGATATGTGGCTTGCATAGTTGAAAATGGCCAATTTATTTTTGTCAATTGGCTTGAATTTTTTGATAGAGTATTCGTGTGAATCAAGTATAGACTATAGACTGACATAATTTAATTTTTGTATATATCTAGTAAAATATTTGCTTAGTGACAAGTTTAGTTGAAATTATAGGAGTTATAATACAATTTTTGTCTTCAATAGCATAGTAGGTAAGGTAATGGTATTAAAGAAAAATAATACTATTTGGAATGACATAAATAGGACAAGGAATTGAAAATTTTGAGTAAGAAACATTGAACATGAACAAGTTTGCCTAATTTCTTTTGGATTGGTCCTAAATCATAAATAACATATATTTTTACTAAAATATCCATTTATCAAATTCAAATTAAATCAAATTTTGTCTAGAATATTTTAAGTTTATTATAAGTTTTAAAGGAACTTAAATGGGTCAACTTTACTTTTGTATTTGCCTTCTCTTTAGTTAGGAACAAATTAAAGAATTCAAAAGTTTCCTCATTTGTTGGTCTCTTTTAATATCATTCCTTTTATCCAAAAGAATTTAAAAGTTTTCTCATTTTGTTGGGATCTATTCCTTTTATCCAATTTTTTAATATATACATCTTTTCATTCTCATTTTCAATTTATTCACCTTTTCTTTAAATTAAAAAATCATTTTTGTAAATATAATATATATTATTACAATTAAACATATTAAATTATATAATAAAAATAAAATAAATATAACTTAAATATTAAACATTAAAACAAAATATATTAAATAAACATTAAAATAAAATATATTACATAAAAAAAAATATATTAACTAAATTATTACAAATTTTTAAAAAAAAACATAAGCATAATGGTTTAAACATAAAATAAAAATATTACAAAAACGCTAACTCGTTACATTACTAATTTAACCAATAAGAGAATAACAATAAAAATATAAATAAATAAAAATGTTAATCGATCAACAATTCTAACATAAAATTCAGTGTCAACGTCGAATATCCTAAACATTATCGATTAGTTTACTAACGGTCTTCAAGAGACATCACCCATCGAGCTCCCAATAATCGAAGTCACAACAACTAACAACTGAAAACAAGAAATAAACAAGTGTAATCTTCTTCTTCATCTGCCTCCCCAATGAAGAATCCTCAAAACTATTTTATCAACATAGCTGTAGTATGTCTTGTTCCAACTTTTACTATATAAGAGGGGCCAAACAAATGCACTCAAGCCCACAAAAAAACCCACTATCATACTTATGCATAGTTCTAGAGTGATAGGGGAAATCGGTGATGGAGTATAACAGCTTCTATTAAGGACAGGTCCACATAATTGTGGGTTTCCCAAGAAGGAAGTTTCTGTGAATGTTGCGAATTGTCTTCCCCAAGGGATCATTCCTGTAAGTTTGTTGTATGACAGGTTTAGGAATGAAAGCTGAGTAAGATTCACAAGCTGTAATGGTACATTCCCATTGAGTTTGTTGTATGATAGATCAAGTGAACGAAGCTGTGTCAAATTTCCTATTGATGATGGTATCGGACCAGTCAGGGTGTTATGAGATAAGTTGAGAACATAGAGAGAATTCAGAGATCCAATAGTTGTAGGTAATGACCCATGAAGCTTTTCGTTGATCGATAAGTCCAGAATTTGTAGAGTTGGAATGTTAAGAATCTGTTCTGGAAATATCCCATTCAAGTTACAAGAACTTAGACGCAGAACCCTTAAATTCCTGAAATTTGCAAAGAAATCTGGAACAGGAGATGACAGGTTATTCTGATCCAGCCTGATAATGGATAGGAACTTTAGATTCATTAGAGAAGGATCAATCGGTCCGGAGAGGTAACAATTGGGCATGCTTAATACTTCCAGATTAGGCAACGAGGAGGAAATGGCCTGCCCCCACTCATTTCCTGTGGCTGAGATATTCACACCATCAAGATTGAGTTTTGTAAGAGCAGTCAGATTCCTAACGAGCATCATCAAATTGGGATCATCCAGATTTAATGAGGGTACTTGTTCGAATATGTAATGGGAAGAAAGATCGAGAACAACCAACCTTGTCAATCGCGATAATTCGATTGGAATTTGACCAGCGAACCCGGAAGATGACAGATTTAGATATTCCAGAGTGGTTAGATCACCAATCCTAGATGGAATAGCCAAATAGCTAAAGAAGTTGTAAGCTAAATTTAAGCTTTGCAAGAAATTGAGATCGAACAGGCTACTAAACTCGTTGAATCCGTCAGTAAGCCTTTCATTACTTAGATCAAGAACTATGACATGACCAGCTCGATCACAAACAACACCTTCCCATCGGCAACAATCTTTGGTTGGAGTCCAACTCATCATCTTTGTTCCGATAAAAGAAGAAAGCTCAGTCTTCAGCTGCAACAATAATGTTTCCTGGTCTCTTAAACATTGGCTGTACGTGGATGTTGGCCAATTGCAGAGAATGCAGAGTATGACCAGCCATGGAAGAAATGAAGTTCTCATTTTAGCAAAATTGAAGTGAGTTCTTCTTTGGAGAAAAGTATGTCATGAGAATTTATTAAACTTGTTTTGGTTGGCTTGTCAACACTCAACAATACTATTTTAACATTGATTCATTCCAATGTTTGGGTTAACGGTATTTGTCTTGCGCCAAGTCTTGCATAATCAGTGATTCGACACAAGTGCATTTTCTGATTCATCGGCAAAATCATGGTTAAATAAACACGCCTTCCGACGACAAGTTTCGCTCGTCTGCCTTCCTAATGTCTTAACCTAATGTCTATCAGGTAGGCATTTTCATCTAGCAGTGGACAATATTATACATGTCTTGATATTCATTATATAGATTTAACATACAGTACATAAGAAAATAATTCATTGTAAAATACATTAAGTTTGATCATATAAGTGAATTACTAGCAAACCTAATGCGTAAATAGTGAATAAATCGTCGTTGGAAAGGTAACTAAGAATTACGAGTACGGTCTGATTCCCAAAATTTAAAAATAAAATAAAATTTGGAATACGTAAGCAACTAGAAGTGCTCGACAAATTATTCTATAAAACAAAATTTTTAAAAACAAAAACCATAAATAAGCCTTGCCAACACAAAAACAGCTATATATTTAAAAAAAAAAAATTAATACTTGATAAAAATGCCGATTATACACAGGGTTAAAATAGAGTCGTTAGACATTATTTTGTATTCTCTTTTTCGGTTTTAGATTGATAATTTAAAAAAAGAAAAACAAACTAAAACCCCTGTTAAAAATTATCATTACAAGTCATATTTTTGTATAGATATGTATTTTTTTTAAGTTGAAAAAAATACTATATTAAGTTAAGAAAACAGGTACTTATAAAATAAATGTCAACGGTCTATTTCAATGGTTTAAATATTTTGGACAGTTGACATTTTTTGCCAATCTGTTTTCTTTTTAATGTGTTAAATTATAAAATCAAGAAAAACAAACCTATTCCATTCAAATTTCGCTATCTTAAAATAGAAAAGGACTCATAATTGGCTATTTTACATATTATATTTTGTAGTGTATAAATTCAATTAGTTTTTTAAAGTTGATTAGACAAGTCTTAATATTTATTTTCAATAAATAATTCTTTTCTTAAAATTCACAAGATATGAAATTTCTTCTCTACTATTTCAATCTTACATCATTCTTATTAATTACAATATAATAATACAAAACGATTCCTCTGCTACCGAATCAGGTGTTCCTTATTCCAGACTAATCAAATTTCAGCAACAATATTTTAATAATAAATTAAGAATCGGGTTGAAAAAAATATAGAGAGAACCGAAACCCGGACATTTAAACAGAATGAAGAGAGACGCTATTGAGTGAAGCTTCATTCGCTTCACTCGCCATGTAAAACAAAATGAAGAGAGGCGTTATTGAGTGAAGTTTCTTTCGCTTCACTCGCCATGTAAAATAGAATGAAGAGAGGCGTTATTGAGTGAAGCTTCATTCACTTCACTCAGTTTATATGCCTTTAAGAAATTTCATGGAAAATCTCTAACACATTAATGTAAGACCTTTAAGCGTTCGGGTAAAATCATTTATTCCTTCATGTATACCTTACTGGAGAATTAAAAATGCTGAAACAAGCGCGCTAACCAGTGAAATTTTCAGCGCTTCAAGCGCTACCTAGTGAAGCTTTTTTCATTTCTATTTACTGCGCTAATAGGAGTAGTGAAACAAACGCGCTAACTAGTGAACATTGCTTCACTATGTAATTTCAGCTTATCAAGCGCTACCTAGTGAAACTTTCTCCATTTATGTTTAGAAGCGCTACCTAGTGAAGCTTTCTTCATTTCTATTTACTGCGCTTACAAGAGTAGTGAAACAAGCGCTATTTGGTGATGCTTGCTTCATTTATAATTTACACCCTTAATAGTAGGAGTGAAACAAGCGATACCTAGTGATACTTTCTTCATTTCTATTTACTACGCTAATACGAGTTAATTTAAGTGAAGCTAAATTCACTAAATGAAGTAATAAAAACAAAATTTTCCCGCTACAATCCCACTATTCCTTTCTCTCTCAGCGTTCATCTTTAAACTTTGAATCCCTAGTACTATTCTTCTACGCTATGAAGATTTCTTGTGAAAATATCACAAAGCGACGATAACAAGATTTCTTTAAACTTTGGATATCTGTTTACCTTTGGATGGAGGAGGAACTGTATCATGATAGTGTCGTCTACAAAAATGTGTTGCTTTGTCTACTACAGAAATTGAATATATTGTCATTACTGAATGTTGTAAGGAAATGAAATGAATGAAGAAGTTATTAAAGGAAATGGATATAGCACAAGAGATGTTTGTGGTGTTTAATAACTCACAGAGTGTTATACATGTTATAACGGATACAAGAGCAATGATAATAATAATAGTAAAAGACAGAATGAAAACGACACCCGATTTAACGTGGTATCCAGCAAAATTGCTGACTAATCCACGGGCAGAGCCACTAAAAAATATTTCACTATAATCGTTAACACGGATTACAGATACTCAGAATAGTTCAAGAGAAAACTAACACCTAAGCCCCTTTATTTATAGGGCCAGGTCAATTACATTTTCCTTTTTACTTTCTATGTGAGACAAATACCCAAAAAGAATATTCTAGGCAAAAAAGCCCAACAAAATCTCCACCTTGACTTGAATATTTTCCCAGATAGCCAGATGCACCAGATGTACTTTAAATACCAGATGTGCCAGATGCATTACACTGAATGCCCAGATAAACAAAACAAATGCATTACACTGAATGCCCAGATAAACAAAATAGATGCATTACACTGAATGCCCAGATAAACAAAACAGATGCATTACACTGAATGCTCAGATAAACAAAACAGATGCATTACACTGAATGCCCAGATGTGACCTGCTCTGCCTCAAGCCTTGCCCCTTCAAGGGCAATCAACAGCTTCTAACATTGAGCAAGTTCAAACAGTGTTGAAACTTGCTCTACGGAACCGGCTTGGTAAACATATCAGCTGGATTGTCTACAGTCCCCACTTTGTTTACCTTGATCCTCTTCTCACTTCTCGGAAAATGGTACCTCACATCAATGTGTTTTGTTCTTTCATGGTGAACTTGATCCTTGGTTAAGCATATTGCACTCAAACTGTCGCAGTACACTGAAGCCTGATCGTGGTGTAGACCCAAGTCACTAACCAATCCTTTCAACCAGATTCCCTCCTTAGCAGCTTCTGTCAAGGCCATATATTATGCCTCTGTAGTAGACAAGGTTATTGTCGGCTACAGAGTAGCCTTCCAACTCAGAACAGAACCACCAAGCGTGAATACATAACCGGTCATCGATCTTCTACTGTCTACATCTCCAGCATAGTCAGAATCTGAGTAACCAGATACTAGACACTGACTATCACCACCATAACTGAGACCAATATCAGATGTACCCCTGAGGTAGCGAAAAATCCTCTTCACTACTTGCTAGTGTTTCTTACCAGGGTCTCCCATGAACCTACTGACAACACTAACAGCATGTGCAAGATCCGGTCTAGTGCAGACCATAACATACATCAAGCTTCCCACTGCACTAGCATAAGGAACATGTGACATGTATTCCTTTTCCTGAGATGATTTAGGTGAAAATGCTACAGACAAATGTGCATTTGAAGCACTAGGAGTATCAATGGGCTTAGCAGTAGCCATTCCAAACCTTGATAGAACTTTCTGAATATACCCCTTCTGTGACAAGAATAACTTCTTATGACTTCTATCTCTGTAGATCTCCATTCCCAGAATTTTCTTAGCAGCACCTAAATCCTTCATTTCGAATTCTATACTGAGTAGTCCCTTCAACTTTTGAATGTCAGACTTCTTCTCAGCAACTAGCAACATATCATCTACATACAATACCAAATAGATGAAGGAACCATCTTTGAGCTTGTTGTAGTAGACACAATTGTCATACGGACTCCTTGAATAACCAATCTTAAACATGTAGCTATCGAACCGCTTATACCACTGCCTCGGGGACTGTTTCAGTCCATATAAGGACTTCTTCAACTTGCAAATATATTCCTCTTTTCCAGGTTCCTGAAAACCATCTGGCTGAGTCATTTATATCTCATCTTCCAACTCTCCATGTAAGAAAGTTGTCTTCACGTCTAGCTGTTTGAGTTCTAGGTCCTGATGTGCAACTATAGCAAGTAGCACCCTGATGGAAGTATGTCTGACTACTGGTGAGAATATCTCATTATAGTCCACTCCCTCTTTCTGACTAAACCCTCTAGCAACTAACCTGGCTTTATACTTGACCCCCTCAGCTGGTGACAACCCTTCTTTCTTCTTGAACAACCATTTACAAGTGACAACCTTTCTCCCTGGTGGTATTCTAGCTAATTCCTAAGTCTGATTCTTTTGAAGTGACGCCATCTCATATCCCATGGAAGCAAGCCATTGGACAGACTTAGTGCCCGTAGCAGCTTCCTTGTAGGTGGATGGCTCATGAGAATCCACTTCATCTGCAACCTGTAAAGCATAGGCAACCATGTCCTTATAGCCATACATTGAAGGAGGTACACCAAAATTAGCTCTTCTAGGGCGATTAAGAGCTAGATTTTGATGTTCTACAGATGATGATGGAGCAACTGGAAAATCTACCGCTGAAAGTGGTTGAGAAAAACTCTCATCTGCTTCACAACTAGCCTCAGTCATTTCCTGCTCCACCTGTTTCTCGACACCACAATCTACCGGAATGGTGAACTTCACAGTTGGGTTAAGCATGGAATTTTCATCAAAGACAACATTCCTACTCAGAATAACCCTCCTTTCAGAAGGGGACCAGATCCTATATCCTTTCACACCATTCCTCTGCTCATATGTTGAAAACCATTCCCTCCTAGGACAAATATGGTAAGATGCTCCAGAATTCAGAACCCACACATCAGTGTAATGTGTGTGACCATCAGCAACGAAGGCCATATCCTCTTCGGAATTTGTACCATCTTCAGCAACTGCAACAGTACATGGTGCCTTCTCATGTTGACTTTGTCTCTTCTTTGGACATTCATTCTTCCAATGTCCCTTTTCCTTACAGTAATTGCACACATCTGTTGGTTTCGAACCCCTACTGACTGGTTTCTTGGGGAACTTCTTTTTCCCCGGTTTACCATATCCCTGATGGTTATTTGCAATTAGCCCAACAACCTGACTATCCGAAATAGTGCCACTACAGTTATGTCGCAATTCTCTACTGTGAAGGGCAGATCTAACTTCTTCTAAAGCCAATGAATCTTTACCACTAATGAAAGACTCCCTAAAGTTTTCATATGATATTGGTAAAGAAACTAACAGAATCAAGACAGCATCCTCATCATCTATCTTAATATCAATATTACGCAGATCTAATAATATTACATTTAATTGATCTAGATGGTCTCTAAGAGGTGTACCTTCTTGCATACGCAGACTGAACAGACGTTTCTTCAAAAGCAACTTGTTGGTTAAGCTCTTCTTCATGTATAAAGTCTCCAGCTTAGACCACAAACTAGTAGCGGTTTCCTCCTCAGCCACCTCAGTAATGATATCGTCTGCCAAAGTCAAGAGCAATGTTGAGTGTGCCTTTTCTTCTAAAGACTTCATATCAGCAGGTGGTGGGACAGGTGCAGGCTTCATCAAGGGAGCCCATAGGCCGTGTTGTTTCAACAATGCCCGAACCTTGATCTGCCACAGACTGAAACTATTCCTCCCAGTAAACTTGTCGGCTTTCAAACTTTTACATCCAACCATCGTTCTTGCCTGAGAAGATCTGAACAACCCTACTCTGATACTAGTTTGTTATAACGGATGCAAGAGCAATGATAATAATAATAGTATAAAACAGAATGAAAACGACACCCGATTTAACGTGGTATCCAGCAAAATTGCTGACTAATCCACGGGTAGAGCCACTGAAAAATATTTCACTATAATCGTTAACACGGATTACAGATACTCAGAATAGTTCAAGAGAAAACTAACACCCAAGCCTCTTTATTTATAGGGCCAGGTCAATTACATTTTCCTTTTTACTTCTTATGTGGGACAAATACCCAAAAAGAATATTCTAGGCAAAAAAACCTAACAATACATGTGAGCAAGAATGAAAGTTTATATTAACCTTTAAAACACATCTAAAGAAGGAACCATTGGATCCGTGAAGTGTTAAAAAAAAGGAGTTATACTTGGAGAAAGTGCATACATATGAGAACGAGTCAAATATGAGGACACAAAGGGTTTGTCAAGGGGCAAACATGAGATATGTTGTTCCAAAGTAGGAATGGTACTAGCAGGGACGTCATGATGATGGATGTTTATAACAACATTCTCCCATGGATAGGATTGAGAGAATTGTTGAGGTGTTTATTGCCATTGCGATCGAGTTTTAACTTTCAAGTAAGTAACGTGTCAGGGTTTTCTATTATGAAAATGAGTTAGGGGTATAAATACGGTTTTGGTATTTTTCTCTTAATGGATAGTAAGGTGGAGAGGGTGAATAGATCTAGGGCTTTTCTGGTTCTTTCTTGTTCATTGACTGATCTAGAGCGAGGTTAGGGAAGCTTTTGATTGTGTGTATCTCAATCATTCCTAGGGTAATCACTTCTTTCATTTGAAAAATAGGGTATGTAAGTTTCTACTATTGACATTTATTTGATTAGTGAAACTTATCTCTTCAGTGAACGTAAGTCGATTTTGATCGAACCACGTATATTGTGTTGTTATTGTTTTGTTTTATTTCAGTATTAGTAAATCTGTTGTTCGTCATAGACGATTTCGGAACTGATTTATCACAAGTTTTATTTCTAAGAAGATATGTGGTTTTTCTGGTGCAAAATTCAACCGTTTAGTAGGAGGCTCTCAAACTTGGTATGTAAAGGTTTGTTTCATGAAATACAATATCCAAATCATATATTTTATATGGCTTTTATATCAATGTCTTTATCCAAGAAATAAGGATCTATGAGCTCTTGTATCAACTTGTCCTATTGAAGTAAAGTATTTGAAGCAAAATACAAACAACCAATGTTATTATGAACTAAGTAATATGATATTTAGTTGATAGTTTTCCAACATGAAATGAATGTTGACAATTAGTTTATGAGATAGGTGGCTTGCATAGTTGAAAATGGCCAATTTATTTTTGTCAATTGGCTTGAATTTTTTGATAGAGTATTCGTGTGAATCAAGTATAGACTATAGACTGACATAATTTAATTTTTTGTATATATCTAGTAAAATATTTGCTTAGTGACAAATTTAGTTGAAATTATAGGAGTTATAATACAATTTTTGTCTTCAATAGCATAGTAGGTAAGGTAATGGTATTAAAGAAAAATAATACTATTTGGAATGACATAAATAGGACAAGGAATTGAAATTTTTGAGTAAGAAACATTGAACATGAACAAGTTTGCCTAATTTCTTTTGGATTGGTCCTAAATCATAAATAACATATATTTTTACTAAAATATCCATTTATCAAATTCAAATTAAATCAAATTTTGTCTAGAATATTTTAAGTTTATTATAAGTTTTCAAAGGAACTTAAATGGGTCAACTTTACTTTTGTATTTGCCTTCTCTTTAGTTAGGAACAAATTAAAGAATTCAAAAGTTTCCTCATTTGTTGGTCTTTTTTAATATCATTCCTTTTATCCAAAAGAATTTAAAAGTTTTCTCATTTTATTGGGATCTATTTCTTTTATCCAATTTTCTAATATATACATCTTTTCATTCTCATTTTCAATCTATTCACCTTTTCTTTAAATTAAAAACAATCATTTTTTTAAATATAATATATATTATTACTATTAAACATATTAAATTATATAATAAAAATAAAATAAATATAACTTAAATATTAAACATTAATATAAAATATATTAAATAAACATTAAAATAAAATATATTAACTAAATTATTACAATTTTTTTTTTAAAACAACATAAGCATAATGGTTTAAACATATAAGATGAAAATATTACAAAAACACTAACTCGTTACATTACTAGTTTAACAAAAAAAACATAAATAAAAATGTTAATCAATCAACAATTATAACATAAAATTCAATGTTAGCGTCGAATATCCTAAACATTATCGATTAGATTACTAACTGTCTTCAAGAGACATCACCCATCGAGCTCCCAATAATCGAAGTCACAACAACTAACAACCGAAAACAAGAAATAAACAAGTGTAATCTTCTTCTTCATCTGCCTCCCAATGAAGAATCCTCAAAACTATTTTATCAACATAGCTGTAGTATGTCTTATTCCAACTTTTACTATATAAGAGGGGCCAAACAAATGCACTCAAGCCCACAAAAAAACCCAATATCATACTTATGCATAGGTATAGACTGATAGGGGAAATCGGGGATGGAGTATTACTACAGTTTCTATGAAGGACAGGTCCACATAATTGTGGGTTTCCCAAGAAAGAAGTTTCTGTGAATGTTGCGAATTGTCTTCCCCAAGAGATCATTCCTGTAAGTTTGTTGTATGACAGGTTTAGGAATGAAAGCTGAGTAAGATTCACAAGCTGTAATGGTACATTCCCATTGAGTTTGTTGTATGATAGATCAAGTGAACGAAGCTGTGTCAAATTTCCTATTGATGATGGTATCGGACCAGTCAGGGTGTTATATGAGATAAGTTGAGAACATAGAGAGAATTCAGAGCTCCAATAGTTGTAGGTAATGACCCGTGAAGCTTTTCATTGATCGATAAGTCCAGAATTTGTAGAGTTGGAATGTTAAGAATCTGTTCTGGAAATATCCCATTCAAGTTACAAGAACTTAGAGGCAGAACCCTTAAATTCCTGAAATTTGCAAAGAAATCTGGAACAGGAGATGACAGGTTATTCTGATCCAGCCTGATAATGGATAGGAACTTTAGATTCATTAGAGAAGGATCAATCGGTCCGGAGAGGTAACAAGGAGGAAATGGCCTGCCCCCACTCAATCCCCATGGCTGATATATTCACACCATCAAGATTGAGTTCTGTAAGAGCAGTCAGATTCCTAACTAGCACCATCAAATTGGGATCATCCAGATTTAATGAGGGTACTTGTTCAAATAAGTAATGGGAAGAAAGATCGAGAACAACCAACCTTGTCAATCGCGATAATTCGATTGGTATTTGACCAGCAAACCCGGAATATGACAAATTTAGATATTCCAGAGTGGTTAGATCACCAATCCTATATGGAATAGCCGAATAGCTAAAGAAGTTGTAAGCTAAATTTAAGTTTTGCAAGAAATTGAGATTGAACAGGCTACTATACTCGTTGAATCCGTCAGTCAGCCTTTCATTACTTAGATCAAGAACTATGACATGACCAGATCGATCACAAACAACACCTTCCCATCGGCAACAATCTTTGGTTGGAGTCCAAGTCATCAGTTTGCTGGACTCTGTTCTGATAAATGAAAGCTCTGTTTTCAGCTTCAATAGTAATGTTTCCTGGTCTTTGAGACATTTGCTGTACGTAGTTGTTGGCCAATTGCTGCAGAGAATGCAGAGTATGATCAGCCAGGGAAGAAATGAAGTTCTCATTTTAGCAAAATTCCTGCCAAAATGAAGTGAGTTCGTATTATTTGTCATGAGAATTTATTAAACTTGTCTTGTCTTGGTCGGCCTGTCAACACTCAACAATTTTAACATTGATTCATTCAAATTTCTGGGTTAACTGTATTTGTCTTGCCGGCATAGCACCAGTGCGAGTTAATGGTATAATCAACGGTACGACACAAGTGCATTTTCTGATTATCGCCAAGCAAAGTCACCACTGTCACACTTAAAGACGTATCTTATAGTCTACCAACGTAACCCAGTGGTAATAGTCGGTTTAAGTGACAAAAAAGTGACATGCTAAATTTTAGCCCAGTGGTAGTAGTCGGTTTAAGTAAAAAAAAAAAAAAAAAAAAGTGACAGACTTAATTTTAATTAAAAACGTTTTGAGTTTAAATATGATAGGTGGACAATATTTGCTAGTTTTATTTAATTAAAAAAAAAATATAACTTCTTTAATTATTTTAAAATAGAAAATGACTCATAATATAATATATATAATATGCTATTTTACCTATTATATTTTGAATAGTATAAACTTAATTATTTTTTTAAAGTTGATTAGACAAATCTTAATATATATATATTTTTTAAATAATTATTTTCTTGAAATTGACAGAATTTTTTTAACTATTATTTCTCTACAAGTTACAATATAATAACACAATGAATATAGACTCTTAAGTTTATCACAATCTAAACATAGAATAATTCATTGTATTTATTGACTTATATATTTATCTAAGCGGATGAAAAAATATGAGGAAGTTTAAAATATAAAATAATTCATTGTATATATTTTGTTTTATAATATAAATTTTCAAGTTTCTATCAACATTTTTTTACATTATTCAGTTTTATTTTATAGATATCAAAAGTGGTGTGTCATAATCTTTATCATTATAGCTTCAAGTCCAACATTAAGGAGTCTATTGAAGAAGCTCATGAACAATTACTCAAATTTTGCTCCAATTTACTCATCAAGAAAATAAAGTATAATTTGAATATCTTATTTATAATTGATTGAAGATTTCAACATTCAAATTTATACTTTGAATTTTTATTTATTGTTTCTATTAATATGTAATTACTTGAATTATTTCAATTTAATTCAAAACTCCATTTATTATTCTTCAATTCTATTTTTCGATACATGCATTCTTTATCTTAGTCGGGATAATAGCCATCAAATGTCTTATTGTAATTTCAATATTAAATATTTATAAATTTGAGATACGGATTGAGAGGATAATGATTAATGAATGAGGCAATAATTTACCTAAGAAATTTACCATTGGGATTCAATGTTGGGGTGATATTCCGATCACTTTAGCCAATTTATGCGAGCTATTTGCTTTATAATCTAGAATTTCCTCAAGCTAGTTTCAAAATCAATCGTCAAGCCCTTTGTTATGTAAAATATTTATCGGGAGCATTCAATTTTTATTTTAGGTGATGGATATTCGATTAGTTTCTGGAACGACACTTGATGTGATCGATGTTAAATATTTGGTGAATGATTTCCCCGAGCTTGCTTCTACTTTAATTTGTAGAGATACATCGATAAAAGATATGTTTGATATTCGGTCTAGTGATTTTGCTAACCGTATCAGATATAGAAGAAGATTGAACAAAGATAAAACATATCTCAATATAGACTATTGTTCATGTTTAAAAATAAGGGGTTAAACCCGTTTTCTCATGATTCTATGCGGTGACATGATCTGAATAACTTCTATGTGGAACATTGTTACACGGTGTTCAATAAAGACCTCCCGATTGATCTTGTTAGGAAAAATTATGAGAGTTTAAGATGCTTACCAAAATCTCATTTTTTGGTTGAAGTGTTATAATGTCGGAATTATCACTAATGATAGATGTATGCGAAATGACATGATTATTGTGATTCGTTGTCGTGTGTGTTTTAAGAAGATGAAAACGACTTTTCGTCTTCTTTTACATTGTCGCTCTAACAAGTATATAGAGTTTTTTTGGAATTTGACCGGAATTCAATGAGTTATGTCGGAGACCATCGGTGGCTATTAGAAGTAGAGTCGTCAATTTGGGTTAGGCCTGTTGGGTTGGCCCGCCCTGCCAAACAATTTGGACATATTGGGTTGAAATATTAGTAACCCATTTGGAAGTGAGCCTACATGGGCCAGCCCGCTTGGGTCGCGGGTAGGGCTTGGGTTGGCCCGCGGGTTGGCAAAAAAAATCTAATCTAATTTATAGCTTTATAGGCATATGCCGCATAGCCCTAGTTTTTTTCTCTCCCAGGCAACACTACAAAAGTCAATACTCAATACTTCGCTCATCGGCCTTCGGCTACTTATTTATTCTGCATTTCTTCTCTTCGTTCTCACCTAGAAGGGTTCATGGATTCAAACTTAATTCCAGACAGCAACAGTCAATACTCAATACTTCGCCCAATGGCCGTCGGCTACTTATTTGTTCTTCCTTTCTTCTCTTCGTTCTCTCCTTTAAGGGTTCGTGGATTCAAACTTGGTTCTAGTTCTAGAAGTTTCACACTGAAAGTCTGAAACTTAATATTTTGTTAAATAACATATTCATTTTCGAAATGGACTCCTCTCAATATCAAGGTATTAATTTGGATGTTGATGAATTTGAAAGTGTTAAGCATGATGAAGGGTCATCTAAAAAGTCTAGGGAATATTTTGATATTTGGATGTATTTTAAAAAAATGAAGGATATTGATAATATAGAAAAGCTGAATGTAATGGATGCAAAAACAAATATAAATGCGGGGTAAATATTATAGGACTTCTACATTGTGGCGTAATGTTAAAACTAGCAACAAATTGAAGTTTCACGATGTAGGACACATGATTCTTGATCAAGATGGAAAGATGAAGTCTAAGAAAATAGACTAAATGATTTTAGGTGAGCTACTGATTTGTGCAATCATTAGACATGATTTACTATTTGTATTTGTTGAGTATTCTAGTATTAGAGCCTAGATGAAGCATGTAAATCATGATTGTACTTTTAATTTTAGAAATACTGTTGTTTCTGATATTAACTGATTCTAAGGGAGAAAGAGAAACTTAAGCATGTTTTCACTACCATTAAAAACAGAGTTTGTTTAACTTCAAATTTGTGGACAACATGTACTAGTGAGGGGTATATTTGTTTGATTGCCCATTTTGTTGACAGTGATTAGAAATTGAACATCAAGATACCTAACTTTTCTCATATGCCTCCTCCACACTCAGGAGTAGATGTGCAAACGAACCGAGCTGTCTCACGAGCTTTTCGAGCCGGCTCTATATAAATTTGATTCGAGTTCGAATCTATCGAATTCAAGCCGAATTCAAATATGTTCGATAATATTTCGAGCCGAACTCGAACCCAAATTATTTTGTTCGATTATTCACGAGCCGCTCGCGAACTTTCATTTAATATTTATATTTTTTTTTTATTAGTTTATACATTGTTAGGGCATCTCTATCATCTCTCCTCTCTCTTCTCTCCTTCTTATTGTCAAACTCTTCTGCGACCCACCATCCCACCATCTCACCATCCAAATCCCACTAATCCAACTCCAAATCCAGAATCCAGATCCCACCATCCCACTGATCGACTCCAAATCCAAATCCCACCGATCCTAGGTTTCCACCGATCCAAATCCACCATCCCAGGTATGCATCCCTTTTTTCTCCTCACTTTCAATTAGGTATATGAAAGAAGATTTCTTGAGAATAAACCAAAATTTGGTTTGTGGGGGAAAATTATTCCATGTTCGGTATTGTGCACATATTCTAAACCTTATAGATCAAGATGGACCCAATGAAATTAGGGAAATTATTCAAGTAATTCGTCAGAGTGTGGATCTCATTAGAAGAACAGATGTCAGACTCATTCAATTTGCTGACACTGTGAAGCAATTGAAGTTACACGAAAGAAAGTTGGTTGATGACTGTAAGACGAGATGGAATTCAACTTATGAAATGTTGAGAACATCAATAGCTTTCAAAGAAGTTTTTCTAAGATTTAAAAACCGGGAACCAAGCTACGTTCATTATCCAACAGAAGATGATTGGAATAAAATATTTTATGAAGCAACCAAAATCATTTCAGGAAGTGAGTATCCTACTTCTAACCTTTTTCTAAATGAAGTTTATCGTGTAAAAGTGGTCTTGGATGAGAGATCTTGTGACGAAGAAGAGTTTATTAGAAAAATAGTGCAAAAAATGAAGGAAAAGTTTGATAAATATGGGGGTGAGTGCAATTTATTAATGGCGGTTGGTTGTGTTTTGGATCCTAGATGCAAAATGCGAGCACTAGAATTCACTTTTCCTAAACTTTATACCCCATTTGAATCAGAAAGTAATATTAGAGAGGTTCAAAGGCTTTTGTATGTAATTTACAAAGAATATTCAGACGCAGCTGCTGAAAACTTCAAGGGTCAACAACTAGTTCTGAATCTCAAAGCAGCAGGTTAAGTCAAACTAGTAGAGAAATTACTAGTCTTTCTTCAGGATGGTCTGAATTCTCTTTTTATTTGAAAGAAATTGAAACAGTACTACCTGAAAAATCTGAGTTGGATGTGTATTTAGAGGAAATGTGTCACAGGCATGATCCAAGTGATAAATTTGATGCTCTTAGTTGGTGGAAACTCAATACATACAAAATTCCGGTGTTGTCAACTATGGCTAGAGATATATTAGCAATTCCCATTGCAACAGTAGCTTCAGAGGCAACCTTTAGTGCTGGAGGTCGTGTTATTGATAAGTATCGTGCTTCTTTAGCTCCTACAACAGTCGAAATATTGATGTGCGGTGGAGATTGGTGTCGAAAACGACATGGAGTGACAAAAAAACTAAGGTAATGATTGTTTTGCTTTGCTTATATTTATTTCTCTTTATCGAATTAGAAAGTAGTGTTTGAAAAATAAATGATAACTATATTTGTCATTATATTTGTAGGATGATAAACAACATTTGACAATTGATCTACCTATAGACTAAATTGATCATTGAAATTGAAAAAATCAGTTACATTTTGAAGGTAAGCAATTGTATTACAAATTTATAACTTTCATACATTTTTTAATATATTATTTGAATTTAATAATCTAATCTTTAATTAATACTGATATGAAAACAGACAAGAACCAAAGAAGATGCTAAGCCTAATATCCATCTCCATTCTAAGCCTACATTTTAAAGGTAAGCAATTGTATTACCCAATATTGAACTCTAAGCTAATTTGGGCCCTAAGAAACATATTCATATTTTAGTTGCATGGCCAGTGAGTTGCCTTTGAGTATTCTTTAAGTTCATGTTAATTAATTAGCTATATTATTATGAATTTATGACTATCTATTTGGTTTTGTATAGGTTGAAGAGGTGAAAGCATGAAGCTTTTTTTCTCATGAGACTTTTGTTTATTTTGGATGAAAGCATTG
Organism: Impatiens glandulifera; assembly: GCF_907164915.1. NCBI lineage: Eukaryota > Viridiplantae > Streptophyta > Magnoliopsida > Ericales > Balsaminaceae > Impatiens > Impatiens glandulifera. The sequence continues at coordinate 14,247,362 of NC_061869.1, read as the reverse complement.
AGCTTTTTTTCTCATGGGATTTTTTGTATTTTGGATGAAAATATAACTGTGGACTTAGTTCTTTTTTTGTACTAAATGCACTTTCTTATTTTGGTGTAATTCTAAATGTTTATTATGTTGTACTTAATTTAATTCAAATATGTTCACATATTTCGAATCGAACTCGAATTTGAATTATTTCGAGCTATGATTCGAAGTTGTTCGAATCAAGGTTCGAACAATTCAAATCGAACTCGAGTTCGAACTTTATTTTGAATCGAGCTCGAGCCAAATTTTATTGAATTTTCGAACTTCGAATCGAATTCGAATACCATTCATAATTTTCGAGTTCGAGCTCGAATATCATGTTTTTGTATTATTCGGTTCGATTCGGTTCGTTTGCACCCCTACTCAGGAGTTGAATTAGCTGCTAAATTGTTTGAATTTTTGAAGGATTGGGGGATTGAAAAAAAGATTTTCTCTTTGACATTGGATAATGCATCTAGTAATGATATTATGCAAGTTCATTTGAAAGAGCAACTCATTTTGCATGATAGCTTATTGTGCGATGGTGATTCTTGTTTCGCGTATATTATCACTATTTGATAATGTTCTTGAATTCTTGTTTTCTAGAACTATTAATGTTTTATTTTTATTTTTATTTGTAGTGAGACAACCCGCTGGCTAGCCCTCCTAACCCGCAACCCACCTTGGGTTGGATTGGGGATTTTCAGCCCGCTGGGATGGTGGGTCGGTCCGTCGTCGACCCGTCAAACGATGAGTTCTGGTGGGTAGGCCCGCCCCGCCATGGGTTGACCCGTCTGACCGCTCTAACTGGAATACATGGATCGAGACGACTAAAAAAATTAGACTTACAAGATGGGTCTTTGTACGTCCTTATAATTTTCTGTTGAACTATCTAATTCCAAAGATATCGGAGAACATTTAACAATCAAATTATGTCGTTTAAGATTATTCACAATATCATTATCATGACGATGTCGAAAATTAAATTTGGAAAATCCGTGGATTCATGTGGAGACTTTATTGTTTGTCCTAAAATCTTCGAACCAATTAATTATATTTAAGTTTTTTTTTCTTTTCTTTTTATTTTTATTTTCTATGTTAAATTTTCATAAGGAAAAATAATGAATGAGTAAAAAAAAATGGAAAAAAAAAGAAAGAATAAGTCAAGTTGCGATTAAAATTCTGTATTTGAACTATAATGAAGAGTAGACTTAAATAACCAAGATTAAATATACATCATCAAGAAGAGTTCTTAATAATTTCAGTAACCATAAACTTACATCATATCTTCAAGTTGGAGTTTGTTTAAAGAAACACACATTCAACTTCATAGAATTATTCAACTTAAAAACTTAGAATATTATATATACCTAATCAAAAGAGATGAGTTCTGGTAGGTAGACCCGCCCCGTCATAGGTTGACCCGTCTAACCGTAATGGATTGACCCGTCTAATCGTAATGGGTTGACCCATCTAACCGCTCTAACTATACCTATAGTTAATATAATCAAGCATGTTACATCTCCCTCCTCTCTCCTTCTACACTACACATGGACTCCAAAATTATGCTAGAACCAGTGATAAATCAAAATAAATAAACAATAAATTAATCACGATTTTCTTTCACAAAAATAAATAAGCAATAATCATCAAAATCCTCCCATATCAAATTATTAACTATGACTATGAGTAGGCAAAATCTCTTTAGAAACAATGCATATAGTATCATTAGTATGCCTCGGTTTTTGTTATTGATAAACTTTATATTTACTTATTCATGGACTTAAATATGAAAATACATATTTATGCAGTATTTAGTTTCCATATTTCAACTCTATAAACAATACAGCATAAATCCCTAAGGATTTGGATAGAATTCTTTCAGAAACTAATTAAATATTGTGTATTATTTTATTTAGATTAAAAGCTTGTTCGGTCGTTTGTAATTTGATATAAGAAAAAGGTAAATTGTGTTTCTGTAATATTGTTTTCATAATTAACTCAATCGTATTATTCAATCAAGCTCATCAATGGTTATAAAATAGTATAATCTTTAATATAACTGCTTTGATAGTTTGCTTTAAACCTTATGAGATTATTTGTAACACCCCCAAATAGTGTCACGGACTTGGTCTTTTCTCCAACGAACCGTGTGGCACTAGTTATTATCTTCGTAAGATCAATAACTAGTCAGCCTTTCTCAATGCAACACTTGAATAAACACAAGAACTTTTAGAGAGAGAAAGTAATTATATTGATAAAATACTTGATGCTTTACAAAGGTATACCTCAAAGGTATTTATAGTGTTAATCTCAACTACTACATTAATTACCCAACTACCTCATTAGTGGTGTACTAGCCAACCACCACAATAATGAGTTACTATCCAACTACCACCCTAATAACCACCACCACATTAAATGACTCACAAGGCATTCTAGCTTTCTAGAATGTTCTTTGGTTTGGGCCTTCATGGGTGATTAAGCCTCTTGGGTTAGCTGGTCAAGGGGGCCATGACATTCTCCCCCACTCAATCTGGCGACGTCCTCGTCGCGTCCTCCTTATAGCTATGAATGACGTCTTTGAAGTTCCATAGTACTAATTCGTGTTCCCAACTGGCTTCACTTTCCGGTAGTCCCTTCCACTTCACAAAGTATTCGACATAACTTGGGTGGGTACCCCTCCTCGGTATGACCCGATGTGCCAATATCTCTTCGGCTTCTTTTTCGGGTACGGTAGTGATTGCCGTGGGAGCTCGTTTTGATTCACCTCTACTTGGATCTTCTTTATCTTCATGATAAGGTTTTAGTAAACTTACGTGGAATACGGGATGCATTTCCAGATGTGTCGGTAATTTTAAGCGATAGGCCAGCTTTCCAATCCGTTTCTCCACGATGAAAGGGCCTTCATACCGCCTCACCAGTCCCTTGTGAACTTGCGAAAAGTGTCTCCCTTGATGAAGGAGGAGTTTTACCATCACTTGGTCTCCTTCTTCGAACTCCAAGTGCCTTCTCTTCTTGTCCGCCCATTTCTTCATTCTTTTGGCGGCCTTGGCGAGGTGGGCTCGTACTATGTCAGCTTCCTCATGCCATCCTTTGGCGAACTTAAAGGCCGTAGGACTTGGGCCTTTGTATCCCATCGCCAAAGTGTGTGGAGTTAAGGGTTGTTGACCTGTAGCTATCTCAAAGGGACTTCCCCCTGTTGATTCACTTTTTTGCAGATTGTATGAAAATTGGGCTATGTCAAGCAATTTTGTCCAGTCTTTTTGGTTGGCGCTCACGTAGTGCCTTAAGAACAACTCGAGTAAGGCGTTCACCCTTTCTGTTTGTCCGTCGGTTTGCGGGTGAAAGCTAGTTGAGAAGTTGAGTTCGGATCCCATAAGCTTGAACAACTCCATCCAAAACCTTCCAGTGAAGCGAGTATCTCGGTCGCTCACAATGGATTTTGGAATGCCCCAATATTTCATCACATACTTGAAAAATGATCGAGCTGCATCTTCAGCCGTGAACTTTGTCGTCATGGGGATGAACACTCCGTATTTGCTAAATCGATCCACCACAACCATTATGTTGCTACACCCATCAGACTTGGGTAGGCAAGTGATGAAGTCCATGGAAATGCTTTCCCAAGGTCTCTCCGGGGTTGGCAATGGCTCTAGCAATCCCGTAGTCTTGTGTTGATCCACCTTATCTTGTTGACACACAAGACACGTCTTAACATAGACTTCAATGTCGTCTCTCATCTGAGGCCAATAATACCCACGTTCTACTAGCGCCAATGTACGATGTGTTCCTGGATGTCCAGCCCATCTTGAGTCGTGACACTCCTTTAGAATGGCTTTCCTTAATCCTTCCCACCTTGGTACATAGATTCTATCTCCTTTGGTAATGAGTATTCCATCTCTTATCCAAAATTGGCGAGTCTTCCCTTTCTCTGCCAATTCTTTTAAACTCTTGGCTTGTGGGTCGTGCTCAATTCCTTCCTTGATTTGATCTACTAAAGGAAAATTAGCACTTGTGATTGCGGCTAACTCCGCCTTCCTACTCAGGGCGTCTGCTACCAAGTTGACTTTTCCCGGTTTATACTCCATAATGAAGTCGAACTCTGCGAGAAAAGCTTGCCACCTTGCTTGTTTTGGAGTTAACTTCTTTTGAGTGAGGAAATAACTTGTTGCCACATTGTCGGTCTTCACGACAAACTTAGCCCCCAACAAGTAGTGTCTCCATGTTCGCAAGCAATGGACAACCGCAGTCATCTCCTTTTCTTGGACGGTGTACCGACGTTCCGCATCATTGAGCTTGCGACTCTCATAGGCGACGGGGTGTCCCTCTTGCATCAACACTCCACCAAGGGCGAAATCTGAGGCATCTGTGTGGATTTCGTAAGCCATGGTGTGGTTTGGTAGTACCAACACGGGTTCCTCCATCACTGCCTGTTTCAGCTTCTCAAAGGCCTCGTTGCATCTCGTATCCCAATTCCACGACTTATTCTTTTTTAATAGGTCCGTTAATGGGGATGCGATCGATGAATACCCCTTTATAAACTTCCGATAGTAATTGATAAGGCCGAGGAAAGATCGCAGCTCAGTAACCTTCCTCGGTGGATTCCACTCTTCAATGGCTCGCACCTTGGCCTTGTCCATCCGGAGTTGACCCCTTCCCACAATATGCCCCAAGAACATCACTTCTGGCCTTGCGAATTCACACTTCTCTTTCTTGACGAACAACTCATTTTCCCTTAATACCTGGAAAACTTGTTGTAGGTGTTGTAGATGATCCTCCAATGTTCTGCTATATATGACAATATCGTCTAGGTACACCACAACAAACTTGTCCAGGAAAGGTTGGAAGACTCGATTCATCAAGGTACAGAATGTAGCAGGAGCATTCGTCAAACCAAAAGGCATAACTAAGAACTCAAAAGATCCATACCTCGTAACACATGCGGTTTTGGGCTCGTCTCCTTCCGCTATTCTTACTTGGTAGTACCCCGACCGTAGATCCAATTTTGTAAACCACTTCGCATCACCAAGTTGGTCGAACAAGTCAGCAATCAACGGGATAGGGTACTTGTTCTTTATCGTCAACTTGTTGAGAGCTCGGTAATCAATGCACATTCGAAGCGACCCATCTTGCTTCTTTTGGAAAAGTACTGGTGCTCCATAAGGTGCTTTGGACGGCTTGATATATCCCGCGTCCAACAGCTCCTTTAATTGCTTCCTCAGCTCCTCCAATTCGGGGGGTGCCATGCGATAAGGGACCGCTGCTGGTGGTTTAGTACCTTCGGCTAACTCTATTTTGTGGTCCACCTCTCTCTTCGGAGGGAGTTTCTTTGGCAGCTCAGCGGGCATTACGTCTTGAAACCTCTCTAGAACCTTCGTGACTTCTAGAGGTGTCTTCTCTTGGGACACGCTTTTCTCATCTTCCTTCAGGCTAACAAGGAAAGTTGGACGAGCTTTCTTCATGCCTTTTGAGAGTTGCATGGCAGAAAGCTGTCTAGCTTCTATCTTGCCTTCCCTTGTTAAAGGAATCATGCAAGTATTGCCTTGCTCTAGAATGCACATACTATTTGCAAAAGGAAGTGGGAAAGCATTTACCTTGTCTAGAAACTCTATGCCAAGGACCATTTTGTGATCGTCCATGTCAACAATGGAAAAGTCTAAGACTCCAGTCCATTCTCCCAAGTTGACTCTTACATCACGAGCAACGCCATGTGTCGCACTTGGTGCCGAATTGACCGCTTTCAGCCACCCCTTCTCTTTGGTGTAATCGATCCCCAATCTTTCCGCCTCTTTTGCCTCTAGAAAGTTACTGTTGGCTCCCGTGTCCAATAAAGCTTTAACCGTGTGGTTTCCCACTTTAGTTTCCACGAACAATCGTCCCTTCTTCGCGGATTTTGGTTCTTCGAACTTGGCTTTGATAGAACTGAGGAGATGTAGCGACCCCAATCGCGCCTCTTCATGAAGGCGTTCCTGCTCCTCCAATAATGCAGATAGTTTGTTTTTCGTGGGGCATTCTCTTGCTTTATGTGGTCCTTCGCAAAAGTAGCATTTTATTCGGGGTCTCTCCCCACTTTTCTCGTCCTGATCTCCACTATTGGGTTTGGTGAACTTAGATGGAGCTTCCCTATTGTGAAAACGATCTCTACCGTTCTTCCCCTTGTCGCTCCTGTCGTGGGTCGATTTTGTGTTGTCTTGTCTTCGCATTTCAACTAGAGATTCAGCCACAGCAATGGCGGTGTTTAGATCTTGGACGCCACGCCGTTCTAACTCTAGTTTAGCCCACATTTGTAGACCATCGGTGAAGGCAAACAAAGCTTCTTCGTCCGAGTAGTTGGGGATCTCAAGGAGAGTGGCAATGAATTCCTTGACGTATTCCTTGATACTCCCCCTATGTGAGAGTCGCCGCAACTTGGCTCTTGCCTCTCGAATAGCATTTTCAGGATAAAACTGCCGCTTGAGTTCTTCCTTGAATTCGGTCCACGTGTTAATAGAACACGTACCTCTTTCTATGTCGCTACTCCTTCGCCTCCACCATAACATTGCGGTGTCTTCCAAGTAGGTCGTGGCAGTATCTATCTTCCTCGCCTCTTCTACCAGGCCGAGTGCTTTGAAGTACTGGTCCAGACCCCATAAGAAATTATCAATCTCTTTCGCATTCCTCTCGCCTAAATACGCTTTAGGCCTTGGAACATCTATCCTTGTCGGATTGGGGACTCCAACAGACGCACGTCCGCACTCTTGCGCAACCGCCTTTTTGAGTAACGCCACATCCTCTTCGGTGGCTTGTAGTTTAGACGACATTACCTCGAGTTTCTCGGTCAAGGTATTGATTTCACCAATGAGGGTTTTCTCCATGATCTGAGCCTGCTCTTGACATTTTGACAAGCCCTCGTTTAGGGCACCTTGCATTCCTTCCCGGAGCTCGTCTCTCTCTTTCTCAAGCTCGGCAATGCGTTCCTCTAGGTCCCCAACATTATCTTGTCCATACGCCATTGTGAGTTCTACCTTCTCCAGCCTGGCGATAATGTCAACGATAGCGTCCCTTGATCTCTCTCTTTCTTTAGTAGCTTTGGATCCTCCCGTTTGAACCTTGCGAGAGATCCTACCATCTTCTCCGGTCCCGTGGGGAAGGTTCTCTACTTCATCCACGACCTTTGAACTTTCATCCGATCTCTTCGTCATTTCCGCTCTGATACCAATTGTCACGGACTTGGTCTTTTCTCCAACGAACCGTGCGGCACTAGTTATTATCTTCGTAAGATCAATAACTAGTCAGCCTTTCTCAATGCAACACTTGAATAAACACAAGAACTTTTAGAGAGAGAAAGTAATTATATTGATAAAATACTTGATGCTTTACAAAGGTATACCTCAAAGGTATTTATAGTGTTAATCTCAACTACTACATTAATTACCCAACTACCTCATTAGTGGTGTACTAGCCAACCACCACAATAATGAGTTACTATCCAACTACCACCCTAATAACCACCACCACATTAAATGACTCACAAGGCATTCTAGCTTTCTAGAATGTTCTTTGGTTTGGGCCTTCATGGGTGATTAAGCCTCTTGGGTTAGCTGGTCAAGGGGGCCATGACAATAGGCATGGAAAAAGATTCTTGACTGCAGTGGCGGACCTACAAGGGGGGCCCGGGCCTCCCCCAACCAAGATAAAACTTTTAAGATATTTTATATATATGTTTACCAAATTAAGTTTTGTCCTGCTGGTTTTGGAGCTGAAATATATAGTAAAGGTCAGGTGATCAAACTCTGCCTCTCACACTATTTTCTAATATTTATAATAAACTAACACTTTCTTTTATAAAAAATAATAAAAAAAAAAACTAATTCATAATTATATTATTCTAATTTCAATTATAATTTTATTAAAGTAATTATTATTAATATTTTATTTTATAAAAAAAATATTTTCTAAGAAACCATATTTATAATAATACATAAATTTTAGTTAATATATAAATAAAATTTATTTATATAAGTTAAAATAAAAAGAATTATATAAAAAATAATGAAAATCATATAATATTATTATTTATTTTAAAACTACATTTATATTATAATTTATTTATTTATATATATATTATTTATTTTAATATAATTAATAATATAAATTATTTATAAATATAAGGGTAAAATAACAATTTATATAAATATAAGGATAAAATATTATTTTATATTTCTTAATTTTAAATTAGTTTTAAATTATTTCAACAAATAAATATATTTGTTAGATTTTATTTAGGGGCCAAGGGTTGTGACACATATTTATTTTTAATTATTTATTTTATGTAGGATATAGAATAATGGAGATGTTCTATAAACGAATTTGTATTTCTACATCACATGACCAACATTAGTCTTCTCAATCAATTAATGAGCCTACTAACGAGTCTAATGTTACTTATCAAATATACATGGTTAGAATATAGCATATCAAAAGATGCATCATTTTGTTTTTGGTGTTATCTTTTCAAGCCTTTAAATAGAGAAAACGTAGATGATACATTTATAGGAGATGAGTACAAAAATTGGAAAAGGGCATTAGAAAGATTCAATCGTCATATGAGAACTTCAAATAATTGTCATAATGAAGCTAAAGTTCAATTTGAATCATTTTAAGATCAAAGACATAACGTGAGAAACGTTTTACATACACATGGTCATGATATAGAAATAAATTATCGCACCCGTTAAACGACAATGTTTGATGTAACACGCTTTCTATTGAGACAAGGATTACCTTTTCGAGGACATATGAGTCAAGTAGTTCATCAAATAAAGTTAATTTTCTTGAATTGATTGATTGGTATAGTTAACGTAACGAAGATATTTTGTCTTCTTTTGTACCGACTCATGGACAAGAATAATTTAGTAATTGTGCTTGTTAGTATTTTTATGTAATTATCGAGTAGAATTTTAATTTAAAAAATGAATTTATTTGATAGCCAAAAAATGCTACGTTATTATGTATTTGGCCCCCCCGAGAAAATATTTCTGGGTCCGCCACTGCCTAACGGGTCGGTTATCCGAAAGAACCGAACTAATTGGTTTAGATAATTATTTTGATTTTCGGTTTCGGATAATTTTGGGTCCGAAAAATTGATTCGGAGTCGGTTTCAGGTAAAGGAAAAATATCTGAATTTATTTATTTTAATATTCTCAATTAGTGATGTGTCAATATAATTTAAATAAATAGATGACATATATAAATTAAATTACCAACTAAACTTATTCAAAAGTTTAAACGGTCAAAATTTTCCTTTATTTAATGTTTTATTCAAAATATTAAAATTTTAATTGTATTAGAAAAAAAAGTTAAAATATACTTTATTTAATGTTCTATTCAAATGTTAAAATTGTAATTGTTTTAGATTAAAAAAGAGTTATATAAGAAATTAGTTATCATTAATTTAAATAAAAATTATATATACAAAATTAAATTAAAAATAATACAAGATAACATCTATTTAAACAAAATAATTAAATAAAAATCTATATATTAGATAGTAAGTAACATATATTTATAAAAATTAAAATTTTAATAAAGAACCTCTAATAATTTTTTAATCTTCAAATATAATAATTGAGATATACTCAAAAAAAAATTGTAGTAAAATCATATTTAATTTTTTATTATTATTTTTATTAATTTTTCAATATTTTCATAATCATAACTATAAATTCGTTAGTAATCATTTTTTTTAAATAATATAATTTTAACATTTTAGACTTAACTCTTCATATTTTAAATATTTTACAATATTAATTTAAAATAATTTAATAATAACTATTTTTTATTTACTAAAAATGATTATTTAACATATCCTAATTAACTTACAAGTGAACAAAATATTTAATAGTCCAAAATTTTAAATATATATAAACTTAATTGGTTCTAAATTCTAAATATTTAACTAGTCTTGCAAATATTATGTTCAAATTTAAAAATATACTTTTTTAAACAAACAGATTCTTATAAAAAATCGATTCTTATAATATATGACATTTGGGTCGGGGACGAAAAATTCAGGTCCCTTAAGCACCGGTTTTCAAGGTGAGTTCGGATATAGTTCGGGGCGGTTTCAGTTCGGGTTGCCCTATATATACCCAGAAATTTGCCATGCTTAACCCAAATCCTAGGAATAGTGAGGAAAATAGACTACATATTTTTGAGTAAATTAATGGCCACTACAAACTAAGCTCAAAATTATTAACGAAGATATCTATAATCTAATAATCTAGTAGACACACTCTTATTGGGAGATAATATTTATTGTGATGTCTCGAGGTAAGATGTCAAAATCTCTCAAACTTAGTCATTCGTGGTTTATACTCTTCATGATCTTGTCTTTTATGTAGTTATGTATGTTTTTCGGTATCAATTAGTGGTTCCCGATCTTGCCAATAGTCTAGAGTATTTGAAAATTCTTAGAACCAGTCAAAGCGTGCAAGAAAATGATAGGCTCTTCCCCTACATCAAACTGAAAAAGAGGGGAATTATCAAGAACTGACTATGGGGTGGCTTTTTGGAAACTTAGTATGTCTTCTTGGTCATTAGTCGATATCATGAATAACTTTGATTTACATTTGCGGTTAGATTCCCATTTTTCATCACAAGTGTAATAGAGGCATTTCTTTCTCTTTTCATCCATTACAATTGTATATAACTACTTCATGTGTCACTGCTTCACATTGGAAGAAGGCGCATACGAGGGATTTGGCTTGAAGTATGTGGTTATACTGGTGCTTGGCCAGGCCAGTTTAACATTGGTTGGCTTGGGTAGCAACGGTGGTTCAACGTTATACAAGTGTCTGTTGCTTAACAGGAATCAGTATGTCGCTTTTAGACTTTTACCATCGACATGGATTCATTTAAAGACCCATGAAACTGTAGTCTAATAAAATTTGTGATTTCCTCTCTCAATCTAGACAGATATCAGTCTATAACGTATTCCCTATGCATACTATACAGTTTTTTGGAAATTGTCATGTATTGGAGATTGTATTCTTAGACAGGACTAACATGTTTCAGGTGTATCAATTGTCTCATTGGGGTTTCATGTATTGAAGGACCGAACTGCAACAAAATGTCTCTCTTAAACACGTCTAACGTCATGACTTTTCTATGGTTCCGTTGCTAAAAATATGACTCATACTACATTCTGGCATCACTAGCATCACTAGTAAAGTGGATGGGTTCAATGTCAATTTAAGTTACATCAGTAGTTTTGTCCACCATAAAGAAATGCTTAATGAATACAAATTAGCCCTCTACATATGTATCATCGAACCGGAGAAAATCAACTTTGATGAGTCGGGTTAGGGAACATATTGATGTTGGTGCTGATAGAAGGTCTTATTGAGGGGAGGGTCATGATGAGAAACATCATCAAAAGCCATGGGTGGGGTTCTTGTCCAAGAATAGACCCTTATTCTATGGATGTTAGTTTGTCTTTTGGCGTTGAAAATTCGATCCATATTGTTATTCAATTCAGCCATGTTTTGTTACAATGAAGCTTGCATGGAAGTTGTATATTGGATCACGTATTCGATTGAGGTTTCTATTATGTGATTAATCAAAGGTATTATGTGATAATTGAGGAGATAAATCAATATTTTGTTATCTCCAATTGAATATGGTATCTCTCTAATTAGGAAAATACAACTCTATTAACTGAAAATAAATTTAAGAAAACAAGAAATTGAAAAGAAAGCAATTATACATCCCAAACATGGTTTAACTAAAAAGATCTACATCTACTTTCGAAACAAAAAAAACTTCTAATTTTTATTATCAATAATGTTATAAGATATGCTTGAATTTATCCTTAGACGTATTTATTAAGACGTAATAAATAAATAAGGTGTAAAGTAATATTATTTTAAATAGACAAGAGTTTAAAGTAAGGATAGTCGTTCAACGGGCAAGTGAGATATAACGTCGATATTCTTTCTCACGTGTAATCAAACACTAAAAAAAACATAATCTCTAAAATGCGTTTGTACACTCAAAATATTTTTATTTCCTAATTTTTCAAAAAATAACTAGGTAACGATTCTAATAAGGATAGTCCTAAAAAACATTAGGAAAATAATGCTTTAAAAATATTTTCAAAAAAAATATTTTGAATCGTCCTAATTTTTTCATTTCCTAATTTAAAAAAACAAGTAAAATCCTTTAATGAACTAAACTAATAAGACTTTATATTTTAAATTCTACCTAAAATTTGATAAACGTGCGACATTCATAACAATATATATATATAATAATAATGCTTAATTTGAATTTGTTGAGTCGAGAGTTGTGGATAATTTGGATATATATGTGAGAGTAAATGGATATTTGAGTCGGATTGTGGGTTGACCCGCCCATAAATTTGAATAGGTTAAAAATAAAAATAAAAATGTTATATGTATGTTTCGAACGTGCAACCTAACAAACCAAGTAAAACTCATTAACTAACTAAGCTAATAAGACTTTATATTTTAAATTATACACAAAATTTGATAAAAACATGACATTCAAAATAATATAATCTATATATATATATAATAATAATAATAATGTTTAATTTGAATTTGTCGGGTTGAGAGTTTCGGTTAATTTGGATATATATGTGAGAGTAAACGGATACTTGGGTTGGATCTCGTGGGTTGACCTTCCCATAAACTTGAAAGGGAATACTTAGGTCGGATAGTGGGTTGACCTGCCTATAAACTTGAAAGTTAAAAATAAAATTAGAAATAATATATGTATGTTTCAAACTTGCAACATAACCGAATAAGTAAAATCCTTTAACCAACTAAGATATTAAGACTTTATATTTTAAATTCTACGCAAAATTTGATGAAAGCGTGACATTCATAACAAAATAATTTATATATATAATAATGCTTAATTTGAATTTGTCGGGTCGAGAGTTGTGGTTAATTTGGATATATATGTGAGAGTAAATGGATACTTGAGTCTATATCATTATTAACGAAATATTTTTATTTAATATTAGGATAAGAAATATCATTATTTTTATTATATTCATTTTTGTATGAGTATTAAAATTTTATATAATATATATATAGTTATTCAAAATTTAATTTACAATATATATATATATACACAAAATTATAAAATTATTTTAATAATCATAAGTGATCTAGAAGTTAAAATGTTAACATTTCATACTTAATATCAGGGTTCGAATACTTTTAAAAGTAATTATTATATGTGAGTGCGCAAACATTGTTGATGACCTAAGGGTTTGTCCACAGAGGAAATGTCGACTTAGTAAATCAAATATTTGTGAGAAAACATATAGGTTCCTCCAAAGAGGGTGATTTAGGGTCTAAGATCGTGTTGAAAAGTGTAATCGAATGTTAGAAATGCCTATTTGAGTAATGCAAACATTGGTGAGCAACCTAAGGATTCGTCCACAGATGGTAATTTAAGATCTAAGATCATGCCTAAAAGTGTAATTTAATGTTTAAAAATGCACCCTTAATAACCGCAATGTTCTTCACGGAGAGTGAGTCAAAGCTAAAAATATTCAAGACTAATAAACATTTTTATTAAATAATAGGTAAATTCACGTGCGATACACACTGAAAATATAAAAACAAAATAAATTCAAAAATATTTACAATAATTTTAAAATATGTATTCAATGTGTCTTATATTTAATAAATAACAAATAATTTTTAACTACATATATATAAAAGAGAAAAATAAATAAAAACTATTTTTATTAATAAATTTATATAATATATTTAGAAACATTAAGATAAAAAAAATAATTATTTTTGTTATATATAATTATTATATATATATCATTATTAACGAAATATTTTATTTAATATTAGAATAGGAGATATAATTATTTTTATTAAATTTTGTTTTTGTATAAGTATGAAAATTTTTATACAATATATATAGATATTCAAAATTGAACTTACAAAATATATATACATATACAAAATTATTTTAATAATCATAAGTGGTCTAGTGCTTAAAAGTGTTAACATTTTATATTTAAGTCCAGAGTTCGAATCCCTCTAAAATAATGATTATATGTGGGTGCGCAAACATTGGTGATTAAAACTTAAGGGTTCGTCCATGGAGAGAATGTCGGCTTGAGTAAAGCAAACATTATTGAGAAAACTTAAAGGTTCGTCCACAAAGGGTGATTTAGGGCCTAAGATCATGCTGAAAGGTGTAATCGAATGTTCAAGACTATTAAGCATTTTTAATAAATACTAGGTAAATTCTCGTGGGAAACATTGGTGATTAAAACTTAAGGGTTCGTCCATAAAGAGAATGCCGGCTTGAGTAAAGCAAACATTGTTGAGAAAACTTAAAGGTTCGTCCTTAAAGGGTGATTTAGGGCCTAAAATCATGCCGAAAGGTGTAATAGAATGTTCAAGACTATTAAACATTTTTAATAAATACTAAGTAAATTCACGTGGAATTCACACGAAAAAGATAAAAATAAAATAAATTCAAAAAATAAAATTACAATAATTTTAAAATATATATTTAATGTGTCTTATACTTAATAAATAACAATAACTTTTAATTAAAATAAAAATATTTAATTATTTTTATTATAAATAATGTTATATATATCATTATTAAAAAAAATAAGTTTATTTAATATAAGGATAAGAAATATAATTATTTTTATTATATTTTTTATGAGTATAAAACAATTATAATTATTCAAAATGTAACTTATAAATATATATAAGTACACAAAATTATAAAAATATTTCAACAATCATAAAGTAATGGCATTTCATACTTAAGACTATTATATGTGAGTGCACGAATATTATATGTGAGTGCGCAATCAAGGTTTTTCTATAAAAAAAAGGCATAATCAAATGATTAATTATGATAAAAATTGAGAATAATTAAAGTTAATAATATTTTTTTTCTTTTTTTAGTATTAAAATTATTAATTATATATATACATAAAAAAAATATTCATAAAATTATAATAAATATTTATTATTTTAATTTATAATGTTCCTATATATTGAAATTAATATATTACCGAGTTCAAAAACAAAACAATATTAAATAAAACAAAACATATTTATTTCTTAATTTTTAATAAGTAAAAAATATTTACTAATAAATATTTAATTAATTAAATAATAAGAATTTAGAATCAAATATTTTAAAATAATGATTTAATTTTCAAATCTTTTAATAATATTAACAATTTTAATATATTAATTAATAATAAAACAAAAACAAAAATATATATATATATATATTAAAATGGTTAATCTCATTAAAACTCTGAAACTAAACAAGTATTTATAGTATATTTTTTTAATTTTAATGTTTTCTTTTTAACATTGTAAAAAATCATTTTTATTCATTTATTAGAATTATTCAACTTATTAAAAAAAAGATCAAAATACAATTATTATCTCAAAATATTTATTTAAATTATTATTATTATTTATTCAATTAAGTATTTATTTAATAAATATTTAGTAATTTTATAAAATAAAATATATTATAAATAGTATTTTATATTTTGTAAAATAAAATCATTATTTAAAAATATTTAATTCAAATTTTTACAATTATAAATAATATATTTATGCAAATTAAAATTGTTAATTTTATTAAAATAATTAAAATTTAAAATATTTTATAATAAAATAATTAATTTAAAATGTTAAATATATATTAAAAATCACAAATATAATATTTTGCTATATATTTTATTTTTATAACTTAATATTTGTTTGTAACTATTAACTCAATATCTTAATAATAAGTCTAATAATAAGTGTGTTTGTTGATTATTTTTTTCCTTATTTTGTTGTGAGAGAGTATTTTAATAATATTATTAAATGATATAAGTTTAATAAATTAATATATAATTTTAATTATTTTATAATTATAAATAAAAGTTTTTCAAAATTTTATTTATGTGTATGTTTTTAAAAATAAATAACTAAATCTTTAATATATATAATTAAAATTTATTATATTTTAATAAATTATAAATTTATCTAAATAAATAATTTTACATTTAAAATTAAAATAAAATATGTAAGTTACATTTATTTATATTTATACTGTTTTTTATTTTTATTTATTTATAAGTTATTAATATATAAGGTACATTCAATAAATTAAAAATATTAAAAATAAAGTAATTTTAATATTTATAATTAATATAGAAAATAAAAAAAAATTATTACGCTAGTTAAAAACATACAAAATATTATTATTTTTCAAAATATATATTGATATATAAAAACATATACTTATATTTTATAGTTTTAATTAAAAAAATATTTTTTTATTAACATGTGTATTAAAAGAATGTGTTTTTAATAAATAATAACATAAATATATTAATAAATAAATGTATATATTTAATTTTTTATTATTATTTATAATTATAATTAATATTAATATTAAATTTATCAAATATTTAAAAACTATTATAAGAATATTTATATATGTTTATATATAAGAATTGAAAATCAAATATTTTAAAATAATGGTTTATTTTTAAAACCTTTTAATAATATTAACAATTTTAATATATATATATATTTATTTATTTATAATAAATTATTAAAAAATATAATGATTTTGTTTTTATATTATGAACTTATTTAAATTAATAACAAAACAAAATAAATATATATATTAAATGGTTAATATTTTTAAAATATTGAAAAAAAATATATATTTAAATATATTATTTAATATTTTAATGATTTTCTTTTTAATATTATAAAAATTATTTTTATTAATTTATTAGAATTATTAATTATTAAGAAATTTCAAAATAAAATTATTTTCTTAAAGTATTTAATAAAGTTATTATTATTTATTTCATAAATATTTTATTATTTTTTTAAAAATAAAATGTATTATAAATAGTATTTTATGTAGTTTAAATGTTGTAAAATAAGTTATTTAAAAATATTTAATTTAAATTTATTATTCATTTTTACCATTATAAATAAAATTTAAATACAAATACAAATTATTAATTTTATTAAAAGAATTATAATTTAAAATTTTAAATATATATTAAAAACAAAAATATAATATTCTTTTATTTTAATTTATAATACAATCTATATATTATATATGTATTACCTAATCCATTTTTATTAATAATTATTAAAAAATGTACATTATAAAAACCCTTAAATAATATTATTAAGTGATATAAAATTTTAATATTTTAACATATAATTTTAATTAATTATAAATAAAAGTTTTTTAAATTTTTTATTTATGTGTATGTGCTTAAAAATTAAAAAAGAATTCTTTAATATAAAATAATTTATTATATTTTGTAATATAAATAATTAAAATTTTATCTTTAAATAAATAATTTTATATTTATTTATATTTTTATTATTTTTAATTTATATATTTATTATGTATTGATATAAAAGTTGCATTCAATAAATTAAAAGTATTAAAAATAAAATAATAAAAAATAAAGTAATGTTAATTGTTTATAATTAATATAGAATAATAAACAAAATATTATTACTAATTAAAAACAAATACTAAATATTATTATTTTCAAAATATATATATTGATATTTAAAAATATATACCTATATTTTATAATTTTAATTAAAAACAAATTATAAATATTTATATTAAAAAATGTAATTTTAATAAATAATAACATAAATATATAAATAAATAAATGTATCTATTAAAAGTTTGTATCATTTTATTTTATGATGATACAAAATTATATATTAAATAATATTTATATTTTTTAATTAATATTTATAATTATAATTATAATTAATATTAAATGTATCAAATATTTAAAAAATATTGTAAGAATATATATAAGAATTAAAAATGTATTAAAAACATAATATATATATATATATATATATATATATATATATATATATATATATATATATATATATATATGGTGAAATGTTTTATTTATTTAAATTAATATAATAATTGAATTTTTAAATAATAATAAAATTTTGTATAATATAATTTATATAATTTAATTATATTGATAAAATTTAAAAACAATGAATATATATAATATAATATTTTTAAATTATTATATATATATAATTTATTTATATATATATAATTAATTTCTTTATATATTTTATAATGTTATTATATATATATATAAATAAATAAATGAATAAATATTAATATAGAGGATATATATATATAATTAATAAGAAAATAATATTTAAAACCATGAGCGATAATATTATAATTTATATAAGAAATGTGTGATATATATTTAAAAAAATTGAGTGTAATAAAAACAAAGACTAAACACAAGCAATTTGTATATTTGTAACCTGGAAAATTCCTTCCATAGCCTAGCACGTGTCGGTTGACAACCGACACGTGACAATATGGGGGACTCAGGGTGTCTCGAGGTTCGATAATTTCAACCTTGATTTGCATGTCGACATATTTTTAAAATAAAATATTATTTTAAAAGATTTTAATTGTACTTGGCCGCTTTTAAAATTAATTATGAAAAAATAATTAATTTTATTGAATTTTTAATAATCAAGGGATTTGTTATAACCAAATGACGATTTGATTTAAAATTCGGTTTAAATTAATTAAACTTGAATAATTTAAGAAAATGTTGTTTATTTGAAAATGAAGTCACCAATTGATTTTTAAAAAATTAATAAAATGTATGTGTACAAACGTACTTTATACTAGAGTTTCCATAGGGGTATATTATTTAATTACGTTTGGGAAAGGGTTTGTGCACTATGTCATCCGCACCCGTTGAAAACTGTTTTATTTTTTTAAAAGTTTGGCGATCAAAATATTTTTTTTATAACGTTTATTTTCTTTAAATTAGTAGTCTGAGGGTCCTAAATAGGGATAAGTTTGGATTACGTAATTAATTGTACAAAATTATTTAGAGGTGTGTACATGCGATTGTGTTTAAGAAGATTGAGTAAAGGACTTCAAAAATATCATAAAAGGGTGTTAGAATAAATTTCAAACGGAGCCTTACTTAAAATATTCTTTGGGAGATATCTCTAAAATATTTTGAGATCATTTTACAATATCTCGGGATTATTTAAAAAGGGATTGGGGGTTCCAAAATTACAAAGATAAATTTGGGTTTTGAAAAGTGGAACCAAACATGCCTTAGGACCGGAGTCCTAAGGGCCAGATCTATTTTTCTCGGTCAGGGACCAGAGAGACTCGGTCTAAACATATGGAGCTCTCGATCGGGGTTCGGGATACTCGGTCGGAGGACTAAAGTCCCTAGGTCAGGGTGCCAAGGACTCGATCTAGGTGTAAAAGTCTGTCTGCCCTTGACTAGCCTAGAACTAGGTTTCTCTATCGAGGTGTAGAAACCTCTCGGTCCGGGGCTAGTCCTGGGCTAGGATTCTCGGTCCTAGGTTTGGGAAACTCGGTCTCAAGATTGCACCTCTTAGTCCTAGGTGAAAATCCCCAGTCGGATTTCTCGGTCCTAGCTCAAGAACACCGGTCCTAAGTCTCATTCCTAATTCAAGAATATCGGCCATTGGTCTTGGTCATAGGTCAATTTTCTTGGTCTTTGGTCTTGGTCATGATTGAGGATCATTGGTCCTCGGTCCTACAAGATTTAATGCAAGAACACCAAGTGTTCTTCATTTAGTCCGAAAATTGCATGTTTATAAATTTTGATATATATCATGAAAACATGATTTGTAAGTTGATATCAACTTAGTTAGATGTTCCTATTTGTTCAATCGTGCCCTAAGACGATTGATTTTTCGAAATAATTTCTAGAGCAAGATTTGGGAACTTTCGAATTAGGCTATCTCATGACCTAATTCTTGTTCCAATAGCTTCTAAATGATGTTTATAATCAAACATGACCAAATAAGAACATCAATCAAACTCTATCACAGATTTCAAAACTGAAATTTAAACTTTTATTTTGAAAATTTTCAGTTCGATCAAACATGATCTAGATGTATGTTATATGATTGGAAATTCATTCTAACATGTTTACAAACATGTTAGGAAGTTATTTGTATCAAAATTTAATCTCAAAAGTTCAAGAACACGAAATTCAAATTTTCCAAATTTTCAAATCAAATTTGGATTTTTTTTATTGGGGTTGAATTGATGAAATCTCTTTTGAAAGAAGGCTTGGAAATCATCTAAGGATCGATTTCAACTATAGAAAGTACAAAATTGAACACTAAATAAGTTCAACCCGATTGAAATTGAAAAAAAAATCAATATTGAATCACAACATGAATCATGGGTGGTCTAGAAGATTACTTGTGATTGGAGAACACTCCTTTGATCTTAGAGAAACTTATAAAAGTTCTTGATCGAAGCTTAGAACACTAGAACAGTTTCTTAAAAAAAATCGTCGGAGCTTTAATGAAGATCTTCAAAAAGGTTGTATTTGTTGGATTTTTCGATGGATTGAAAGAAGGAAACCTATGGAGTATTTATACCTAAGTTAAGTCGGTTTCGAAGACGGATTCGTATTTAATTTGGCTTCTGAAGTTTATCCCTTCGTTTTCTGATTTATCCGCGTGAGCCTAGTTTTAGAGTAGGGTTTGAATTTAAACCCTAGGCGAAATTATAGCGATGGAGAGATGTGCACGTAAGCGAAGTTTGGAATGATAAGGATGAGAAACGACGAAGATGAGATTCTTGAAGATCGTCGGCGTCGAGCGCGTCTCTCCGTTGTTTGCGAAGAAGATGACCAAAACAACGTTGTTTCATTAAAATGAAACGCATCGTTGTGATCCGTTGGCGTTCCTTCAAGCGTCAGGCCTTCCCTTAGCATTTCAGCAACAGACGTCTCTTAATCCGTTGCAATCCGGGCACGCGTTCTCTTGGCTACAACCGACTACGTAGAGTATCCTAGTGCGTTGGATGAAGACCAAGCGCCCATTCGATGGATGAAATGTCTATTGTAGTCGATTTCTTTATTTTCGGCCACACTGGATTATCAGTTTTTATTTTTATTAAAAGGTTATTTTAAATCGAATTTTTAACCCTTTCTTACATTTTTCTTCACCAAATTAATGTAGAAAAATATTTTTGAAAACATAATAAAAATTATGTTCATTTATTTTATTTTTGGGTATTTTAGGTATTTATTTAATTATTTTAAGCCATAAATTAAACATAATTTATGTTTAAAATCATAATTCAATTATTTTAACCCTTTTTTGAGTTTAATTTGGGTAAAATAAATTTAATATTTTAGTCCCAAATTATTTTGATTTTTAATTAAATTTTCTAATTAATTATCACAATAATTATACCTAATTTAATTTTAACCTTTCCTTTTAATTATTTCGAATTAAAAAATTCAAAATATAATTATAAATTATTAATATTATTATAAATTGGGGTATACTAAATTTGCATGCTTACAAAATACCCCTTTCAAACCGAGTTTGAATAAAACAAACTTCGTTTTTGGAAAACGTGGGTCCGAGGTTGAACATTTGAAATTTGTAACCCAACTTATAATTAAGGTAGAAGGATATAATCTGGACAGAAACAAATGTTGGAGATGAATTATAATCATGATTCATAGGTCATATTGCTACAAGATCCTTCTTTATCTATTGAATCTTGTTGGAATAAACTATTACAATAGTCTTACTATATATGCATGTAATATAAAATTAGAGGGCTTTGGTTGGGAACAAATTTTTATTAGAGGGCTTTGGTTGGGAACAAATCTATATATATATAATGATGCTTAATTTTTAAAGTGTCCGGATTGTCGGGTCGAGAGCTGTGGTTAATTTGGATACTTGGGTCGGATTGTGGGTTGATCCGTTTTTAAATTTAAAACGGTTACAAATAAAATTAAAAATGTTAGAGGTATGTTTCGAACTTGCAACATAACAAAACAAGTACAACTCTTTAACCAACTAGACTACAAAGAGTTTATATTTTAAATTCAACACCAAATTTGATAAACGCGGGACGTTTTAATATTAATATAAGTTCAAGTTTTTAACTAACTAATCTATATATATATATATATATATATAATGATGCTTAATTTTTAAAGTGTCCGGATTGCCGGGTCGAGAGCTGTGGTTAATTTGGATACTTGGGTCGGATTGTGGGTTGACCCGTTTTTAAATTTAAAACGGTTACAAATAAAATTAAAAATGCTAGAGGTATGTTTCGAACTTGCAACCTAACAAAACAAGTACAACTCTTTAACCAACTAGGCTACAAAGACTTTATATTTTAAATTCAACACCAAATTTGATAAACGCGGGACGTTTTAATATTAATATAAGTTCAAGTTTTTAACTAACTAATATATAATGATGTTGAGTAAATAGATAATTGGGTCGGATTGTGGGTTGACTCACCCGTAATTTTAAAACGGTTAAAAATAAAATAAAAAATGTTATCCGTAATTTTTTTTCACGGTTTTTATATTATTACTCGTGTAAATGCACAGGCTAAATGCTAGTTTTTATAATAAATATGTTGGTTGACCGAATTGAGATGATAAATGTGAAAGAGGTTTTGTAATATGATGAGATTGTTGGAATGATAGTTCAATTGAGGATCAATAGATATAGATATGTTAGTTAACTGAAGTGAAGAGTCACATGATTAGTAATATGAGAAGTTGATTGAGAATAAGAGATAATAATAGTTAAATATGTAAATGAGATTGTTGATTGACCGAAATGATTAGATGTCAATAATATGAATGCTCGAAATTATATCAATTAGTAATTAAAAGACGAAAATGAGTATTATATAATTTGTATATGATAATGTGATATTTTGTTTATATCTTTAATTGTGTAAACGCATAGTTAATTATAATTCAGTCACGAAAGTGTAGAAAATGTTCGTTACTATTTACATGTAAATATTTATCTCGTCACATCTTATATAATATTGACGGTCAACTTCTACTACTCGGTCAACTTCTACTGCTCGAAGTATTGCATCGAGCCCAAACCTTATATTATTGTCATTCTAAAACTTAATATTTTTTTAATCTATTCTCAATAATCATCAACCCGAGAAAGAATGAAATTACCATTGATTATGAAGTAGAGTTTCAACAAGAGGCTTTTAAGTATATATACACTATTATTTATGTTGCAAGAGTTGTGACTCGTATATTGACTACTTAAAAAAACATTATATATTTCACATATATTAACTACCAACTCTGAATGTCATTTTAAGGATTGGTTGTAACTGGTTGTCAAAGTATATATATGATTCACATATGATTTATTTGAGCATCTCAAGTCTAGGGTTAATTCATCTTATTGTAGTCACTACGAGACACACCATCGACACTGAATTATTAATTACCATGAGATGTTTCGTGTGTTATTACAATCACTCGTATGTTCATTCAAATTATCAACTATAATATCGAGTTATAGGAACACTCGCTTAATCAAATCAAATAATGTAACATACATTAATCTTATCGGTTTAATCATGTCATCTTTCATTGAAACATATGATTAAGGATTATTTTGATATTACACGGTAGGTAAAATAATAAGCGACCTACTTTTATGATCATTAACATAATATTAAAACATGTTTTCATAGTATATCTTAAAGACAGTAGTATAAAATAAAGAAGTTGTCTTTAACTGTTAAGGTGATGGTCATTGATTGAGCACCTTTATTTAACATAAACTATCTTAGTGGGATACTTGGGTATATACTTAGAAGATTGAGATTTAGAGGGATAATTTATTTTGTCCAAACGAGAGGGGACTTTTCTGTTGCAAGAGACATGGAGGACAAATCCACATCATTCTAGCTAGGTTTCCCAAAAAGGAAAACTACGTTGAGAATTGTTTGTCCTTGGGGATAATTCTAGTAAGTTTGTTTAATGATAAGTTTAAAAGAATTATGAAAGAAACTTAAAATCCACATGTTGTAACGGTATACTCCCATCGAGCATGTTATGTGACAAATCAAGTGAATCAAAGGTATTGTGTGATAGTTGAGAAGACAGAGCAATTTTTTTTATCTCTAATTCAAGATGGTTTCTCTCTAATTAGGAAAATACAACACTATTAACTTAAAATAAATTTGAGACAACAAGAAATTGAAAAGAAAGCAACTTATGTTGTGAAAACTATCACTCGAAGAATGAAAAACAGAAATATAGCAATCGTAATGAATGTAGAACAATAACGTAAAAGCAATGAATAAACAAAAGAGTTTTACCCAGGTTCGAACCAACAATGTCCTACGTTCTATTTTTGGAGAATGAATTCAAATGTCTTAGGTTTTAGTCTTACCATTCTCTACAACTAGTTAATAATGAAAATATATATAAGTTTTTACAACTCCATATAATTGATTGAAGAAAGGGGATTGTTTGTGAAATTTGAATGATGGGCATAAGGTCGTTTGTGATGTCAATATGTGTGTTTCTTGGTGGGTAATACCCGGACCGAGCTTGGGAATGGATTGTTTGGCAATTGTGGCCCAGGGTTGGGAGATTGATTCCTCTGTTTGAGGTTACCGCTTCAAGTTGAATTCTAGTTGTCTCCATCTGAGCTTGTGAGACCTTCAAATGTGCTTGTGCAGCCTCCATTTTGTCCCTCGGTTCATAGATGAAAGGGATGTTAGGATTGCTAAGGGATCTATCAAAATTGGCAATGGGATGTTTTGAGGGAGAATTGATTTTGGTTAAGTTGATTGATCAGTTGTGGAGCACCAAGAATACTTGGAATTGGTGTCGTCCAGGGGTGAGTGGTTTGGACCAAGAATACTTGGAATTGGTGTGGTTTAGGGATGAGTGGTTTGGAATTGTCTTTGGATAGGAGGGATGCCTATATTGACGGATTCTCGAGTAGCTGTGGTCCGAATGAGAAAATTCATTCATCAGAAAAGAGTGGTTGAAAGTCTAAACATTTTTAGCCTTTAACAAATCCATAATAGACTTCCATCCTTTTTTTCTCCTAAACTGAAGATGTTTAGAAAGTCAATATTTTTGCTCAAATAACCCAACCAGCTCTTTGAGGATTTATTAAAAATCACAGATTCAAAATGGAACTAACCAAATGTTTCAAGTACAAAACAGAAACAAAAGACAAGACAATGCTTTAATTGAAAACAAAGTTCAGTCAATCAAACCTGCGGTTACAACACTCCTAAGAAACCCAATAGAAAGACTTGCCATATTTGAGAGACTAATAATAAACTACAGACCTTTAAAAAGACTCAAATGGTCTTCAAATGTCTCTCCATGTCTAATCTTGGCCACCGATCCATCATCCTCAACCTAATCAAAATAAATTATAAGCTCCTCATACAACCAACTCGCAAGATTAAAGCCAATTTAACACTCATTGTATCATATTTAATAAAAATTAAAATAAACTTCATACCCAATATTCAGGTGGGCGCATCTTGAGGTTGTAAGTTGAAGCCATGCTCATACAGTAGGCTCCTGCATCATGAACCACCAGCCCAGCTCCCTGTAAAGAAGAAACGGTCGAATCAAATATTGAGATAGCAATTTCTTATTATATGGAGAACTTAAATACCCTTTCAGGTGTCGGAATCTCTCTATCCTTTCCAAGAAAATCTGCGGATTCGCACACAGGGCCCACCACATCAAAAGTAGAGATCTCGGCTTCAGGTGCTGGAGGAGAAACCAGCTCTATGTACTGCATTTAAAATAAAGTTAGTATGCAAGTCAGGTAGGTCAATATTAGATTAGTAGTTCATACAGGTTTGTTTAAACGGATGAATTTTCATCTCTAATAAAAGATTTTTACCTGATAAGCACCATAAAGACTGGGACGGATAAGTTCTGCCATACTGCCATCAATCACAACGAAATTTTTTGTTCCGTTTGTTTTGACACCAGTAACACGGTTAACAAGGCAACAGGTGTTGGCAATTAGAGATCTACCAGGTTCGATAATGAGCTTCAGGCCCCTAGATAACACCAGCTCTCGAACCTAAAATGCAACCAAATTGAAATAAGTAAGAATATTTTTTATGCTTTTTTGGAAGAGACGCATCTTAGAAGAGTTAAATTAGCTTATTTGGAAGCTATTTCAACTCACAGTGATGCCCTCCACTTCAATCAAGGGACTTGTTCAATCTCAGATTATTTGAATAACCAAGTGGTTATTTCAAATAACATTGTTTGGTGTAATAAGTGGATTATGTGGTGGGTAATTTATCATTTATGGATTAAATTTGAGAAACTCACAGTATTGATGAGATCTCTGGGTGTAGGGAGAACGGCACCAGTGTGATAATAATCAATGCCCAATCCACCTCCAATGTTTAAGTAATCTACTTGGAAACCTTGTTCTCTAATTTGATCAATGTAATTTACCATAAGAACTGCAGCATCCCTAAATATATCAACCTGCAAAACCAAATTAAATATTTGAAATATTACCTCAAATAATATATCAACTAAAATAATGTGGTAAGACAGAAAACAAAAGAATGTCTAATTAATATCTTGACACCTTAGTGATGGTTGATCCGAGATGACAATGGGCACCCCTGAGCTTTAGTTCATTTGGATGCGCCTTCACAGCATCTAGAAACCATTGTAGCTTCTCGTTTCTAATGCCAAACTTAGAATTCTTGTTACCAGTGGCAACATAATGATGCACCTGTCAAAATTAAATAATATTTAGCAAAATATGCTTATTGTATGAAGTAAGTCCAAGTTTGTGGCCAAATGTCATTCTTGAAATATACCTGTGGGTCGACATCTGGATTTATTCGAAGCAAGACATTTACTGTTTTTCCAGAGATTCTTGCAGCTGATACGATATTGTCCAAATCAAACTCACTATCAACATTGACAAAAACACCAGCTTCTGCAGCCAAAACCAGATCTTCCAGCAACTTCCCATTACCGTTGAAAATACATCTGAGATTTTCAAAAATGAATTTAGATTCAAAGAACAAAAAGAGGACTGTACTGGCTCATCAAACTGAAGTCAAACAAACCCAAAGATCTTGCCTAATTCTTGAGATACAAAATCAAGAGAAGAACAAATAGGAAACTTGGAAGATTTGAAATCCCTATTATTTTGCAACTTCCTATTCTCTTCTACATAATTGCAGTCTTTGTATATACAATGCATTGCAAACAATTAACATTTACAACAAAAAATATTATGGCAAACAACTATCCTTAATTTCACTTTGCAATATAAATCATTGAACTTAAGAAAGAAGACCACAAATGTAAATGCATCTAATTTGTTTCTTAAGAGATGAATTATTAACAAGAAAGATCCAACTTTTGAAGACAAATTGTAGGACAATAATAATAGAAAAGGCAGGAAAATGCCAGTAAAGTAGAGGACTTGTTAACGAAAATCTCACTTTGTAGGATCAAAGCCAGCATGAAGAGCTAATCTAAGCTCATTTCCGCTAACCAACACACGCTCCACATCCAAGTTTCCTCAATGCTCCAAATCTTAAGGATTATTGTTGGCCTTAATTGCATAACCATAATCGAATCAAGCCCTCTAGAGCCTCATTCATAAGCCTGGAAGGTTCTGGTGATCTGAGGCTTGCTATAAAGATAGAAAGGCCTACTTCTCCACAGTATCCATAACATCTTGGACCTTAAGACCCTCGCAGAGAAAGGTACCCATCTCGGATTTGGTGAACAGGGGGGAGGGGGTGATCAAATTTCTTGATGTGAGAACTTTCAGAGAAAGTGTTTTTGATGGGGTTTCGGAAGATGAGAACGGCTCGGGAATAAAGGCTCCTCTGGATGGAGTAGAAGATTGAATGAAAGAAAAGGGCCTCGAGGAACCGAAAATCGAGTAGGATTTGAATGGTGAGTTATCGGTTTTCGATAGGGATAGATGAGGGAAGGAAAATGTGAGAAGCCGCCGCCATTAGCGAACCAGACTGAGGTCAGGAGTGAGAGACAGATGGAGTAGGGTTTGGATTGGGACAAAAATGTTTTTAAGACAACGGCCCTTCTTCTTGCTTCGCGGTCGCTGCTTCGCGGCTTCAGTCGAGGGCCTTGTTTGGTTGACAGTCTCTCCACCTTTTTTTTAGAAAAAATATTATATTTATCTAGTCATTTGGCTAAATATATTGAATTATTGTTTTGTTTTGTTCATGGACATCTTAATTAGTTCGATTAAAATTTTCATCTCGAATTTTGTGATCCGAATAAAACTTTTACCCCTTTAATGAGCCTTTGTACTCATACAATCTGATTGTGTTGGTGATATTTTCTCGAATTCGTATCCGTCCTCTCTTAACAGCAAAATGAGAAAAAATATTAAATTTATTGTTATTTTTCATATTTTCAATAATGATTTTCGGTGATATAGACAATTATCATTTAATGATTTTCGATGATATAGACAATTATCAGTTACATAACTTTGTTATTATTGCTCATCAATTTTGGACTCATAATATTTTAGTTATAGTTCATAATATTCAATAAATATTAATATAACACAATTTTATTGTATTAGTTTGATTTACAATACTTTGCAAATTGTTTGATTATTAAAATCTGTTAAATTTAATTTTTATAAATTTTATGCAATCTGATATCTAAATTACAATTTTTTTTATTGATTTTGTAAATTTTATTTTATAGTTATTTATTAATTAATTTAAACTTTATTTAATATTATTTATTTTATTATTATTATTTTTTTTAAAACAATTCATATATAAAAATATAAAAAAATCGTTTAAGTAAAACGAAAAAAACATTATAATAAAATAAATAAATAAAAATAAGCAAAAACGATACTCAATAAAATTTTGAACTCGTAAATTCTCGAGAGAAAAAACGATTAATTATCGGATAAATTCTACTGATTTTCCTAAATTAATCTCATAAAGCGTTGTAATAATAGTATTATGAGGATAACGTATTGGAGTCAGCAAATGAATCATTAAAAGTTCGAACGATTTCTCTGCTAACGTCAGATAATCCAAAAAAAATAATTGGAATGATAACCCAATATGTAGATCTGGGCCTATGAGTCAATTGTATCAATCCAAACGTTTCAACAACTATCGCAAAGACCTCGGGTATTACCCAATTATTCTCAGTAATACTTCCACAAAAGGAGCTTCAAATAACTAGTCTTCCATCGACAAGGGCAAAACAAGTGAATTACCGATTCAATTTCTTTATGACCAGAAAAAACGATACGGACTACCATAATAAGACCATTTTTAATATACTATAGAATCCGTTAGAATTTCATCATTAATAACGACGAGCGAAAAGCTTCCTAGTAAGCCTTGGTTCCTGGTATAAGGTTATGAAAAATATATATGTCTTTGGTATCAAAGTCACACTAGTTACATGCGCCCCCTAATTTCCATCCTGCTTAAATCAGCTCTCGTATGGGCGTTGACGAAGGTCGTCTTATTTACTCCGAAAGTTTCACGAAAGGAAGCGGGAAATCTATCTAAAAGTGCTTTTTGATGAGGAAAATATGACAAGGCTTATGGCGAGCTCGATTCGTTCCAAATTCAAACAGTATCTTCGACTTATATCTTCTCTTTTGCTTTCTCCAGGCTCTACCGGACTCGAGCCTACCTTGGGGCGTGTAGAGTTCACTACCTTACCGCTACGTGGTGAAAGCTAATAAGAGAGAGACCCTAAAAGGTTATTCATCCAAAGAATGAGATCTTAGATGAAATCTTTGATTCCCAAAGTTTTTCCCCAGCAAAAAAAATTTAGAATTATCTTAGTGAAGAACTATAACAACGCCTCACATAAAAACTATTCATTTCTTGACAACGCGTAGTCTTATTCAGACTGGTAACACTTCCTCCTTACTAAAATATAAAATCTATTAAATAAATAATATGAGAATGATTAAAAATTAAGTTAAGGTAAACAATTAAGCAAGGTTAGAAATTTGATGGTCCAAAATGATTTAATTTCCTTTAATACTCATAAATTCCAATTTTCATTTCTATTGTTTAGCCAGCTATATATATCTATAATTATACCCAAAAGAAAGACATTGCAGGGCTCATATTAAGATCGTAAAAAAGTGCAGCAGGTGAATCGAGTCCCATTAATTCTCACTTCATCACCTCCATCAGTAGTTCCGTTCATCATCATCTTCACCGAGATAGACCACAAATACCACTCTCTACGTTCAATATGCTTCCATCCCTCCAATCTTCCTCCACAAGATTCAACCGAATTGACCAACAAAAAGAGAACACTCATCTACTCTATTCATTCAACTCAGTTCTCACCGTTTCATCTCTCAGCTTCTCTGATCTTCTCAGACTTCGCTTTTTGATCGCCTTATTCCATTACCGTTACATATTCCACATCTTCTATGGCGCTTCTGTTTCTGACTTATCGACGTTATACACGATTGCTCACGAATTCCACTTATGCGGTGATGAAAACATACGGAAGCCTGCTGAATTCCGCACTTGCTCAATCGGAAAGTCGTCCTGGTTTCTGCTCTTGTCTTATGGTACTTTTGTTTACCTTTATTGTTCTATTTTTAGGGTTTGTACACAATGCCGCCTTGTATTTTCATGCAGTAGGCTTGAGTAAGGAGTTTTGTGTTTCACGCAGGAGGTGATAACTTCTAATGATTCTAGCTTCTCAAGTTGATGTTCGATTGTCTTGCTTCAGCAATGTATTTTAAGAACAGTGTGAATCGATATTGGAGGATGTAGACGTGATTCTTTGTAAGTTAACGTTCTTATTTGTTTCATTTCAGTGCATTAACTTACAGGATACAGATTTGTTTTAGAAAATATATTTGTTCACCATTTATGTTGTAAATGCTTGATTCGGTTATTGAACTATATATGCAGGGGATTAGCAATGAGGAGAAGTTGCATTTGAGGCAAAAACTATTGTCATATCCTCAGGGAAGAAAATTATCAGGTGGTCTCGACTGAACCACTACGAACATTTTATTTCATTTAAAGTTTACGAGGTTCATTGTGTTCATTCTTGTTAAATGCGTGTACTAGATGTAATATAAGCTTTAAATATCTCTGTTATACCGGGAGTATTTAAGTCCGTGCTATATGTGAGTAATTAGTTAGTTAAACTTTTGATTACTAATGCTTAAATTTACCTATTTAAAATCATGTTTCTCGTGTTAGATTTTCATCCTGGCATGAGGTTCCAATATATACCAACATCTAGATGCAAGTTAAAGACTTGATTTCAAATAAGCTTAATTGTGGTTGATTTTCAATCTTGTAAATTGATTAGTTATATTTGAACTTAGAGGAAGATTATTATATTGTGGAGTGTAGATGACACCTTCATGGAATAATTTTGGACATGCAATTTGGAGTGTTTGATATACAATACAAATTTGAAGATTGTAACTTGTCTAAGTTTGTAAGTTTCGGCTTGGTTTAACTATATGGTTTTTCTGTTTCTTCTAATGCAGATTGCACTTACTTCTGGCAGTGCTCATCTCAAAAATTGCTCGTATCGATTACCAAAAGAATGGTATTGATTTTTGTGTTGCTTGATTTACATTTTTAAAAGTTGAAAGATGTATTCGCTTGTGTACTTAAAATATGGCACAAATAGGATCTAGCATATTCTTGTTACATTATTTGTCCTGAATTTTCTGAGTCGAAACTGTGAGTTACCACTGTTTCTATGACTCGAGCTTTGATATTTGCATTTATAAGGTTGGAAAACTGAGTTCTCCGCTGCATATAGAAGCCTTTTGTGTGGCCTGAACTTTGATATACTTATAATTTATGAGATTCATAATCCTAACTTTACACAACTAATCAACATATATATATGTATATTACAACAAACTTTAACTTAAGAAAAAGTGTAAATTGATAGGTTGTGTAAATTTTGGGATAACCATCTTCAAACAAGTTTGATTTCCTTGATTCCCGGATTCTTTTGCTAGTCTTCTTTGTTTCATCTAAGGATGTTTTTCATTGCTTATATACCTTATCCTATTAATCTTATTGGTATTTCAAATTTGTTGTTTCCAGTGTTTGGACATTAAGCATATATTTTATCTCATTGTTCAGGCCGGACCTCTTTTCTTCTTTAGCACAACAGCTTCAATCAGCAGATATCCTTGCATCCCATAGGATCTTTATGATTCTTTTTCGGACTCTGAAAGAGTTATCCACAAAACGTCTCACTTCAGACCAGAAGAATTTTGCCGAGGTATATGCTGTTTCCTTGACTTTTGCATTTTACTTGATTTACAAATAATCTTGTTAAACAGTTCATTCTAGGCAACCTTGTATTTATTTTATGTCATCTGAACTGGTCACTATATGGTTAAAGGTGAATCTGTTTGGTGATGCAACTATGTGTTGGGCTACATGCTAGATATTTCTTTCTTGTTATATGATATCTTGTATTTATCTTATTTTCTGAGTTTTCTCCAATGCCTCCTTTTGCAGATATCATACCCAGTTCTTTGATTACAGCTGGCATCTTTTGGCAAAACTGATCTACAAGCCATATTGCATGGATTCTCCTCAGCCTCAGTCAAATAGTTTCCAATGCTCTGGAGCTCCGACCTGATGATTTGTACTTTAACATAGTGACAGATGGTTCTATGCATAAAGATAGTACGCCAGTTGTAATTTCTGGTTTCTAAGTGATGCAAAATCAATGCAGGTATTGTATCATTCTTGTTACTTATAGTATTTCGCTTCTATTGTTGTTGTCGTCCTCTTGGAGCTACTTGGAAAAATATTGAATGTAATGTTGTTTGTCAGGAGTTGAGGCCAGTCAAAGGAAGTATCTCCGGCTCTTTTAAATAGCCATTCGATCTTTCCTCCATATCGTGAGATTTCCTTCATTAACATTAAGTGTCATTAGTATAAGGTAGTTACACTTTGTTATGTACATCTTCATATGTATGGTTATCCTGACATTTTTATTTTCTAAGTTTTTAATTTTTTATTCGCCCCTCTCCATTTTCTTTTCGATGTATCTGGTTCTCCAAAATATCATCAATAAATACTCTTGTAGACAATCTGCGTGAAAGACTAATTCTGCTTGATTTATGGAAGTAGAGTTCATGGATTATTCTTTCTAAGAATTGTAATGGAGACACCCTATTACCAAGAGAAGTAAACTAATAACTTGTGGATCTGTCTGAAAATAGCTCAGTTACATCCCCAAAACTCGAAGAACATGATTATCCCCATACCTCTCTAGCTATGATTATGCATAGTCTGAAATATATTTTCTTGATTTGTTTTCATTCCCGATTCATCTTTCAGAGACCATCATCCTAAATTTTGGGATTCTGAAGAAAGCTTGCCACGAAACTGATGAAAAGTCTTGGTAGCAATTCAGAATAGACATCCCTATTCATTTGGAGATAATAGTGTACTCCCAGTTGTAATAGACTTCTGTTTGAAGAATATAATGGAATCTGACCCAGATTTGATGTCATTTGATCAATTCCTTATCCAATTGCATGAAACTGGTTAAGTCTGTACTAGAGTGTAAGGATATACAAGCCAAGCTTGACTGGTCGTTGTCACAGATGAAACTGGGGCTACATTTGAGCAGATGAAGAAAAAACGCTTCTAGTATTGCTGCTGGTGTTCTTGCTTCTCTTTTCCCTGGGGATCAAGTTGTCCTGCTATGTAATGTGTTAATAAGAAGGTAGTCATGGATCTTCTTATTTTAACTGCATGCTTTAGGTCAAGGCAAATCTGCACATGCAATCTCTATGTTTTCTCAGACATAGGCATATACTAGCTACTCAATTTTTTCCCCTTTCTTAATAAATTACCATGTCACATAATCTTTGAGCAAGTTTGACCATCAACCTGCAAAGTTATATAGTACTCTTAGTAATTTGTGTTAGGTTTTGTAATTAGACAATATTAAGTTGTTCATCCTCTTCCATATCTGAAACTAAGTATATGCTAATTGGCCTTATTCTCTGCTACAATAGGTATTTTGTTTTAACACCAGGCGACTTGGAGGCATGGCATGAAAATCCTGAATCTTTTCATCACGAGCAAGACTCAGTTCTTTGGTCGGAGAAACTAAGACCGTGTGCTGAGGCGTTATACCTTGTTTTGTTCGAAACTCATAGTCAAGTAGGTGTACCAGATTCTTGGCATCCATCTTCTTTCACATATTCTGTAACTGACTTAATAAAAGATGGGAAGTTAAGTCTTGGTGGAGAGAAGAATAAGTCTAACAGGTTGCATGGTTTTCCAGTTGCTTGGTCCTGTTGTAGTTTCCCTTCTTCAAGAGGCCATGAATGGTTGTCCAAGTTCAGTCAGTGAAATCACTCCAGGGTTGCTTCTCAAGGAGGCTGCTTATGGTGCTGCGGCATATGTTTATTATGAACTTTCAAACTATCTGAGCTTCAAAGACTGGTTAGTTCTTTGTTGACTTATCTCTGCTGGTTGGTTATTAGAGAGCTATGAAAAATTAAAGTTAAAATGTATAAGTCTGTTAAGTTTGTTATTCTTGATTTTGTTATAATCTCTGGAGAGGCAAAAAGGCCTGTTGGCAGCCCGAAGATAGTGATAATTGAAAATTTATCCTTCATCTGGAGATGGAGATAAAAGTAAACCCTCTGAACAACAATTTGTCAACTCACAAAACTACCCAATGACAGAAATGGTTTAGCATGTTAGCTTGGGAATTTTCCATCATCGAACCTGCTTTTTTTGTTGTCTTTTGAATGAAAATTTGAATTTTCTTCCATTTCTTCTTGTTAATATTAGACAAAGCTTAGTTTAGTACTCCATAAATTGTTATGGAAGTTACTTGGGCATTTTTTTATCATTGAACCAATTTTCTTATTCTGTTTTTGAATGGAAATTTGAAATTTCTTCCATTTCTTCATTTTAGCATTAAATAATGCTTAGTTTTAGTACCCATAAATTGTTCAACAAGTTAGCTTGGGAATTTTCAATCATTGAACCTATTTTATTTATTCTCTTTCTGAATGGAAATTTTAATTTTTCTTCCATTTATTCTTGTTAACATTAGATAAGGTTTAGTTTTGGACTCCAGAAATAAAACAAATAGCTATATATTATAATTCTGTGTTGCTTAATAATTGAAGAACCAAGAAGCCGAATACATGGGTTGGCACATTATACATCTAATTGCTAGTTATTGTCTAACACGAACTGGTAGCTGAACTTTCAAAATAGTGTTTGGCATAACTTAGGTACAGTAGTCCATTTAAAAAAAACTTAGGTACAGTAGTTATTCATTGCTAAACTTTAAAGGTAAGAAAAAGAGCTGTGTGGAGAAAGAATTGTGGTTTATTTATCTTGTATCCTTTTCAATTCATTCACTTGCAATCCTCACAAAATTAAGTATATATTGTCTTATATTGCATAATTTAAGTATTTGTGTGAGATGAACTATAAAAAAGGTGAGTTAGGTGAGCTATTGACTATACTATCTACTGCTTCTGGTGAGCCAGTTAGATCATGTACAATTGTTTCTCTTCCTTTATATGTATCAATAAAATATGTTTCTGATGTATGCTTGGTGTAGAAAAAATAGAGAGAAGAGAGAAATTTTAGTCAAAGTGTTTGGTGCTCCTACCATATACTTTTGATACAACTTAATGTGTCAATAACTTATGTCCCATTAACTAAAATTGAAGGTTCAATGGAGCTCTGTCTTTGGAACTCACCAATGATCATCCTAATATGCGAATCATCCATAGGAAGGTTGCACTTATTCTTGGGCAGTGGGTTTCTGAGGTAGGATTTTTTTATAGTTTATTGTAAGTTTTTTGTTCACTTTTTAGTGTCTCAATGCTTTGTGTAAGATCTTAAGGACAGACACTATATTGGTTTATCTTTTGAAATGTTAAAAGTTCCATAAAGTTGCGACTTCTAATACTACAAACAATGTCATATCAAGTCTTAAACACGTGACTTAAAACGATGTTTATTGAACAACTCAACTAAGAAGCCGCGTTGAATTGATCACTATCTTGTTTCACTTGTCAATTACTCTAGATTTTCCTCTACCTGAATATTTGTAGGATTTTAAATGAAGAGGAAGAACATCCTTTTGATATATTATATGATAATAGGTTATAAGGATAAATAAGTTTAGGAACTGATTTTCCTCAATTATGATAAATCAGATTTCTTAACATCTCAACTAATTTATTTTAATTTCTTAAATTAGATTAAATGAGAATCCCTAAAATATCTCAACTACTTTATCCTAATATATCTAGAAATAAATTAGAGAATAAATAAATAAGCTTAGTTTGACTATCAGTCTATCACACTCCCTCTCAAACTAGGCAACATATTCTCCAAACCAAGGAAACCCGTGAGTGATTTGATTCAGCCAAAAATGTAGAGGCTCGGAAGTACTTGATTCAACTTAAATGATTGTTTTTGAAGACAATTACTGAACATAAGGTAGATGCCAAAGATGCCTCATGCTTTATATTGTAAGTTTTTTTATGCTATTGATGTATATAGCCTACTCACTGTCATTGTCCAAGTTGTACTTTGGCTTTTGAAAAGCTAATGCCAATAGCCTCAAGTATGTTTGTTCACTTCTATGCAGATTAAAGAAGATACCAGAAAACCAGTCTATTGTGCCCTCATCAGATTGCTCCAGGACAGAGACCTTTGTGTCCGGGTACATGGATAACCATCTAGACCCTTTTCCCAGATGTTCTTTAGTAGTATTCTTTAAGTGGAAAACAGTTTCTTCTTCCCATTCTGGATGTTAAAGAATTCTTGCATTATAAATTTGTTTTTGCCTTTCTTTTAACCTTGAATTGTGTTCGGTTCTGTTGCAGTTGGCTGCAGCCCGCTCTCTATGTTTCCTTGTTGAAGATGCAAATTTCTGTGACAGAGATTTTCTCAGATCTTCTGTCAGTGTGTTGGGATTTATGTTTTAAGTTGGAGGAGGAAGTTCAGGAGTTTGACTCAAAGGTATGTTGTTTGGGATGGTTAATATGCAGCAATGTGTCAATTGTTGGTTGAACATAACTTGGTATTGTCATGATATATTGCATTTTTCTTATTCTGAACTAAGTTTTATCAACTATTTCAGGTTCAAGTGTTGAATGCAATCTCCATTCTAATTGCTCATGTTGGTGAAGTTGTTCCTTATGCAAGCAAGTTGGTGCAATTCTTTCAGAAGGTATGTGCTATGTCTTCTCCAGGTGTTTCTTGCTAAAATAAATGATCTATTTTCTTAGAAACTGAGTTCGAATTTTGGGGATGTACTTATCTTCAACATAATTTGTTTCCACTAAGAGAATTATAGTCTGATCCAAAGAATTGATGGTACGCAGAAAAGCCTGTGAGGTTAATAAATATTAATCACTAGTTGTATGGATTTCTGTGAAGTTCTTCTGTGAATTATTTTGGCACATTTTTGTAGTGGAAATATGTGCAATTTGAAACCTTAGTTATTAGGAGCAAACTATTATGGGGATCAGGTGAGATTTATAGAGCATTAAACGATTCAAAGCTGTTAAGGAAGTAATGCCTTTCAGAATTATTAATAAAAAATATTACACAGATACATTCTTAGCATTTCAGCATGAAGAACTGATTATCAAGTAGAATATTTTCACTTTATCATGTTGGCGGGATGCTGTGCTAATATCCTCCACCAAAAAAATATCATCTAAAGAAAAAGTGAAATCTCACTTTGTGTTTTCTAATTTGTAGGTGCTTGACCTCAATATTGACTTTGTTATTTGTTAACTGTTCAATAGTTCTGTTAATTTCTCTTGCTTCTGATGACCAAAAGTTACTATTTGTACTAGAGTTGGGAGGAATCTTCTGGAGAAAGTCTTCTGCAGATTCAACTACTTATTTCGCTTAAAAACTTTGTGACTGCACTTGCTTATCAATCACCCATTTGTTACAATGTCCTGCTTCCCATTTTACAATGTGGAATTGATGTAAACAGCCCAGATGAACTTCTGGAAGATAGCATGCTGGTCAGATTTTATGCTCTCATATTTGAGTTTTTATTTCTTAACTCTAGTTATAAACATTAAAAATGGTAATTTTAACAATAACGACGCAGTTATGGGAAGCCACACTATGTCATGCACCTTCCATGGTACCCCAGCTATTGTCTTATTTCCCAAACTTGTGGAAATACTGGAAAAAGGTTTTGATCACTTAAAGGTAGGCACAAATCTCCTTTTCCTTGTTTTTTTTCTAGAATAACCATTCTTTCTTCTTAGCCTTCGCTAAATTTGAGCTGTAGGTTGCTACAAATATAACTGAAGGCTACATAATTTTGGGTGGTTCTGATTTTCTCAATATGCATGCTTCTGGTGTTGCTAAGCTTCTTGATCTGGTTGTTGGCAATGTTAATGATAGGGGTTTGCTTTCAATCCTTCCAGTCATTGAACTTCTTATTCAGGTATTGCATGTTAGGTTTGCATTTTATAACTTCTATTTCACAACACTTAAAATTTTTGGTATATTCATTCTTGTTCAACTGACGTATCACATATTTTGTGGAGACTCATAGCTTAGTGGTAGAGCGCAAAAGCTCATGTGCACAAGGTTATGGGTTCGAGTCTTTGCACCCGGACCAGTTTGTGTAGATTTAGTTTATACTAGAAAGTAGAAATGCTAAAATCAAACTGTATTTTCTGTTAGATTTCTCAATTCAGTTGCTTAGTATGGATGTAATTCTGCAGAATTAATATTGTATTGTTGTCATCTGGAGATGTGGCTACTATAGGTAGAGTTTGTTGGTCAACTGCCCCAAATTATTTGAGTTGTCATAGACCATATTGAGCCTATTCTGAAATTGGTATTTTGTCACATCTCCATCAAAATCACAATAGAAAATGCTAAAGTAAAAAATGAAAGGGTATAGAGATAATGATCTATATTTTTTTTCCGTTTCGTATAAGATTTGTTCTGATTATAATCCATATTTTTGGATTTGATCCAAATTGTGTAATTTTGTTTCATTTGGTATAGAGATTATTTTCTGGATGATGAAACAAATTAATTTCTAGATCATTGTGATTTTTGATTTTTGACAAACATAACAAATCTAGATTTTTCTAGATCATCATCAACATTAAGTATATCAAAACAATTTTGTATATCATCTCTCTTGCATAGAAATTGGACAGTCTGTTTCGCTTTCAGCAAAAGAAAAAAAGGCTCTATTCACTCCCCAGTTGGTGCTTTAAAGCCTTTTTTTTTTTGTTGAAAAGACATTCTCTTTTATTAAAATTTCCAAATGGCACAAACCACAATTTTGAATTCACAAAACAACCTTTGTGAATTTGAACAAAACAAAGTCACAAAAACCATTTAACAAATCAACACAAGAAAAAAGGAAAAAAAAATTCAACATAAACACAAAAGTTTTGTTCATCTCAATCATCAAACACATTATCCTCATTGATTCCCCATTGTTTGCAAAACAACAATTCTGACAATGATCAAGCACATTATCCTAATGATTCCCCATTGTTTGCAAACAGCTAGTTCTGATGAATCCTTGGCACTTTCTTCTGTGGCACTCTGAATCCTTCACTCACTTGATCCCTTTTGAGACATTCTCCACATCCCTTCTATTTCCTTGAAAAAACCCTTGCATTCCATTCACACCAAATCTCATAAACATGTGCAAAGAAACAAACATCAATACATTTTTGGAGAAGAAACTTGTCTCCTTAGTCTTCTTGACAATTCGATCCTTATTCTCATGCCAAACCTTTGCAGCTCTCAATATTCAGATTTCTCCAAATGAAATAGGTGTTTGGACATTCAAAGAAGAGATGATCCAAGTCTCCGAGTGATAGAAGGAGCAAATAACGTTATTAAGAACCATATACTGAGATTTTATCTCTAATCATAACCTAATGCAAGCCAATGTATCACCTAGTGTCTAGGAACAACTTTTTGAAGATCATGCAACTTTATGCCATTTTACCTTTTCCCTCAACAATTCCCAAGCTTTAGAGGTAGAAATGACATTCTCAAAAAAAGTTTTCCAGACACATTTATCTTGAACATTCGGGTCAAAGTCAATGAAGAAGACCTCCAACTGTCGGCATCTCTTCGATAAAGCCTCTCCATTTTCCTTTGGAGATGTCTGCTAACGTGCGTTTCTACATCCAGTCAACATAGTTTTATCCCTAAAATTCAGTATTCTCCCCACTACCAATCTTGTAGTTGAGTAACTGTAGCTAACGAGTTTAAGGTTCTTTCTGAAGGACTAGGAGATATCCTTATTGTGTGAGAAAGTCCAAAATGTTTCCCCTTTTATAATATTAATATGAATCCATTTGATATTCATTTGACCCAGATTGCATCTTGCTTCTCAGACATTGCCCAGATTTGCTACATAAAAAGGGTTTTGTTCCATCTTTGCAACTTTTAATTCCGAAACCTCTTTCTTGCTCTGGCTTGCACATCTTGTCTCATTTAACCTTCTTTCCACCTCTTCCGCAATTCCCAAATGAAAATTCTGGACCATTCTTTCCACCCGTATAACCTACTTTAGGAGAAGGAAATTTTGGCACCCATACCAGTAATTTTGAATACTCATTAATACAGAAGTATCAAGCTGCAACTTTCCTGCATAAGACAAAAATTGTGTGGCCCAATTTTTAATCTTAATTTTTATTTTGAATCATATTGGTATGCTTCTTAATATTGCAGTGTTTTCCTGTGGAGGTGCCCAGTTGATTAGTAGTGTTCTCCAGGTAACTGCTTCTTTTTATTTTTATATTCTCTCTTTTATATAAAAGCTCTATTCTTTATTTGGTGATGAAAATGTCATTTCTCTTCCTAAATATAAAAATGCTTCTTGATTTGTTCATTTAAATGGTATTTTACAGAAATTGGTTGTTATATGTTTAACCGGAGGAGATGTTTGTGACCCTTCAAAGACAGCTGTGAAAGCATCTTCATCTGCTATCTTAGCCCGGATTTTAGTAATGAACACAAATTTCCTTGGGCAACTAACATCCGAACCATCATTATTATTGATCCTCCAAAAGTCTGGCTTTCCAGTGGAAGAAAACATACTTCTTTGTCTAGTTGATCTTTGGCTCGACAAGGTCAGTAAAAATTTGCATCACAATTAACTGCACTTGCTCAAATAAAAACCCAAAGACTTCATGTTGGTATGAGCGTATTTAGAAACTTTATTTTGTCCCGATTTCTGTCACAATGATAATCCTTATTGAAATCGCCAAAGTTGAAGTTGAGAGTGATTAGTTTTTTGGTTAATATAAGTTTTTTCTGGATCATTAATTCAAATTAGTGTAACTTTTGTCGTTTAGTTTTGTATACAGATTATTTTTTAAATCATGATCTAAATTATATAATTTTTATTTCATTTGGTATAGAGATTTTTTTGGACTATGATCATTTAGTTCTTAGATCATGCAACAAATTAGTTCTAGATCATTTGTGCTTTTGGCAAACTTAACACTTGTACATTTTTTCGGATGGTATATCAAAACAGCCCAATGTGTCAGCAATAATTTGTTGATGGATAGCTTAGGTAACAAGGAAATACAAATTCTGAGTATATTGCTTTGAATTACCTAGTACATGTGCCTAGTTAGCTCTTAGAAACTTGATTTTGTGTACCGTCATTGGAAGTAATTGCATTGGATATGATTATTCTGTCTTCTCTTTCAGATTGACAATGTTACTTCTATCCAAAGGAAGACATTTGCTTTGGCCCTTTCCATAATTTTGACCTTGAGATTACCTGAAGTACTTGACAAGCTTGACCAAATCCTAAGGTAGATTTAGTATTTCTGATTGGTACAAATTGTACTTGTTAACATTTCTATATGACATCAATATTATTGTTAGTGTATGTACAAGCGTGATATTGGGTGGGAATGAAGACTTCAGTGAAGAAGAATCCAGGTAATTCTGATTCTGATCATTTTAACTTAAAAAAATTATAATCAAATAACTGAAATCTTATCTTAATCATGTTTAATTTTCAGCAGTGACAACTTGAGCTCTAGCAGGCCTCATGTTTCCAAGCAAAGAATTCAGGAAAAGACAGGTAATAGTTTTTTGTTTTCTCTTTTTCGATTGTATAATCAAATTCTAACTGTCTTTTCCACTGAGGTTAGATCAAATTGTCCGATCCAGTAAACCAGTTGTCTTTGGAGAACTATGTGCGGGACAATCTTCAAACATGTTCTGCACTTCATGGAGAGTCGTTTAATTCAGCCATTGGTAAAATGCATCCAGCAGCATTTGCTCAACTTAAACAGGCGCTGAAGATGCCTTGAACGGCTACATTATTACGGTGGCATGTTGTTCTAGATCCTCAAATTTCTCCATATGGTCCCAGTAAAGGCGAGCTTTTGTGTGTAAGTCGTCAGACCCTTACTTATTTTTCCTCTATTTCTTAGCATGTTTGATTGTCTTTGCGCAATGTGGCCCTGCTTGTCTTTATAAATAAAATGGAAATGGTTAAGATTAATAGTTCTAGACTTCTAAGGGCTTATTCGGTTGGGGTTATTTAAATAACTCAACCTAATCAAAAATCATTTCACTCTCTCTATCCATCAGATCATTTAATTTATTAACCAAAATACTAAAATATCATCTATTTATATTTATCCTTATATATTAAGTCTTATTACAAAAGAAATCTCCAACTCTTCAAAATCATCACTTTTTAAATACCCAGATTATTTTAAAAAACTTGAATCCGATCGAGCCTATAAAAATGTAGAAAATGAGATGCAATGTGAAAGAGGTTAGTAATGCTTCGCTAGTGGAAAACCGAACGTAGATAAAATTAAACAAAGACTAGCTTTATATTGAATTAATAAATAATGATAATAAACACATTTGTAATAATAGTAATAAATCCACACAAAATGGAAAGAGACTTGAATTAAGGGGCTTAGTCCTCCGGGTTCTCAATTCTCATTGACAAGTTGGGTTGAAGTTGGGGTTCATGGCGATGGGTCATTGCGCTACCTCCCCCGAGATTAGTGGAGGTGTGTGCAGCGGGTACTAACACATTGGTAATATAGTATACTAACACATTGGTAATATAGTATACTAACACATTGGTAATATAGTAATAAATCAAATCCTAGTTGAACCAGGAATAAAACCTTTCAAACTTTATTTTTTACAGGTCCATACTATATATAAAAATATGAGTCATTTAAGGATAACGACAAAACATATCAAAGAAAACATGAAGAAGTTTGATAAGTCAACCGATGTTGTTTTCACTTCAACTTAAGGCATTTTAAGTGAGAATCGAACCCGACGTCCCGACCTGTGGTCTCTTAGACACCGACTCTTGACACTCGAGCTACCCTGGTGGGTTCTCCCTTACAAACATATTTAAAACTAATAATACCTATCTAAAATAGTTATTGAGTTTATCGATAAATTTAATAATTATTTTATGTATCTACTAGTCTAGTGCTGCTTCATTGGAGCTTTTGACTGTGAGGAGAATACTGCACCGACTTCGAATTATGAAGTCTGTATTTTCTGTCTAACATTGAAGTTGGCACGACTTTTGTCGGTTTTTGTTGTACTTCTGGTGCTAGGGTGACAATATTCTTTTGTAGTAAGTAGCATGGAATATATGTTTTTTCATTGCACACTAAGTTAAGTAAAGTCTTCATCTGATACTTAATTGTCCTATTACTATAATTAAAATAGTTATTTAAATTTCCAATATTAAGTAACCACTACCCTAAGGAAACAGTTACATATTATGTGGTTTATTTGTAATGTATAGATTTAATTTCTCTTTTATTTGTACTATATGTGCTTTGTTAGACATTAAGACCAATACAATCAATCTAACATGGGATCTTTGCAGGTATTGAAGTTTTGGTGCTGTTGTGGCAATTATCTGCATATAAT
Source organism: Impatiens glandulifera (assembly GCF_907164915.1). Taxonomy (NCBI): domain Eukaryota; kingdom Viridiplantae; phylum Streptophyta; class Magnoliopsida; order Ericales; family Balsaminaceae; genus Impatiens; species Impatiens glandulifera. Next base: position 14,203,451 of record NC_061869.1, on the reverse strand, counting down.
TTTCTCTGTTGCGTCTGGTTTGGTGATTCATCTTCTTCTTCTTTCCCGAGCTTGAGAGTCAAATTCTTCAGGTCTGCCATCATGTTTGAAGATCATATCTCCCGAATTCATCAAGAATCTACTGCACAAGATTTTGGTGTTCTTCAAATGAGAAGAGAATGTGAAGGCGGGCCTTAGGCACAATTATTATGTTGCCCCCAAAAGGTTTAGACTCTTTCTGCTCTCTTTTTTTACTTTAATTCTTTTGTATTACTATCACCTTGAGAGCTGCAATAGATTTCAGTGCGACGAGAGGAGTTCTAAGAGTCGTGTTTTGATCAAATATTGGAATTGTGTTGTTTTCCTCTCTAAATTATTATTATTATTGTAAGTTCTTGTTATAATACTATTACTAAATGGGATTTGTTATTGGAAGTGTTCTTGATTCCAACTGCAGTCATGGCTTAATGGGTCTAGGGTCTAGGTTCTATCCATATTTCATACAAGTCATCTCTATTTACAACAATTTTCCATTTTTTTCTTCTTTTATTATGTTTGCTATGATTTGTAAAATAATTTTGACCATGATTTGAAAACTATCTTTATTTTTTTTTGAAAAATCATCTTTATATCAAAATGATCCAACATGATTCATAAAATATTTTGATTGAAATTGTAAAAAGATCTTTTTCAATTTTATATTTTCAATGGGATTTAAAAATAACTCATAATCTGTGTAAGTAAAACTTTTATGATAGCAATATATACAAGAAAAAACTTCTTTTACAATTTAAATAAGTAAACGATATCTTAACTTAGTAGCATAAAAAGGACACATTACAATTGAAATGAACACCAATATTACTCACTAAACACATGCATACATACATAAAAACAAAATCAACGAGGCCTATTCATGGAATGTATCATTTGACTATCCATAACGTTACTATTTAAAGGTTGAGAACTCCCTTCGTTGCTCAAATAAGCACTCATCTCCACAGTGTACAAATCCGATGACTCGACCCCCATCAATCCCACACTCTCTTCTTGGTTTAGCGTTTGAACCCAAGGGTGCTTTGTATACCTCTTCAATCCTTCGAGTTCCATTGCCACTTCTTTCATGGTCGGCCTATCCTCCCCATTCAAGCTAAGACACCTCTTCACAAGCCTCGCAACAAGTTGGAGTTGTTCTAGTGTCCCTTCTCGCACAACCCGAGGCTCCAAGACTTGAAACAATCTATTATCTTTCATTGCTAAGAGGAAAAGTGACGCGAGACTTCTCTCCTCTTGTGGCCTATCAGCTGATAACGGCTTCTTCCCCGTGAGAAGTTCTGCCAAGACCACTCCAAAACTGTAAACGTCGCTCTTCTCAGTAAGTTGACTTGTGTGAAAGTACTCGGGGTCAAGGTATCCTAGAGTCCCTTGTACCATGGTGGTGACTTGAATTTGGTCTAGTGCAATTAGCCTTGAGGCTCCAAAATCAGATATCTTGGCTACATATTGATCATCTAACAATATGTTTGCGGACTTAACATCTCTATGGATGATAGGCATGTTGGCAGCCGAGTGCAAGTAAGATAGAGCACCAGCTGTCTCCGATGCGATTCTAAGACGGTTGTCCCATGATAACCACGACATGGATCTATGGATGTGTTGGAAAAGAGTTCCATTTGAGACAACTTCATACACTAATAAGGGAACTTCAGTTTCCAAACAACAACCTATTAACTTGACCACGTTACGATGATTAACCTGAGTGAGAATCACAACCTCATTAATGAATTGCTCTATTTGGCTCTCATCCATTATCCTCGACTTTTTTATCGCCACCACGCGATGATCAGGCATGATTCCCTTGTACACTGTGCCATAGCCACCACGACCGAGAATCCGATCATTGGCGTAGTTGTTAGTTGCCTTTTGGAGCTCCTCGGCTGTGAAGATTTTGGCCGATTCGATGGTTCCTTCTACCGATGAAATTTGTTGTCTTAGTAGAAATCCTCCATTTTGTTGGAAAAACTTTTCCCTTAGTTTCATTATTGTTCTTTTCTTGAGACTAAAGTAGACAAAAACCACTCCAAGTAGTAGGGATAGCAAACCGAAGCTCAAGCCTATTTAAAAACGACAAAATAATCACATTCAACAATCACTTTCGAGTTGACTTTAGAATTGTACATAACTAATTCTTAGGTTTCATATATTATCTTAACAATTAAAACATGAATGTTTTTGTTGATTAGGGTATCATCAATTATGACAATTTACTTTTCAAATTGCGGTTATTAAATCTGTTAATATATATAATTAAAATATATTTTATAAAATTATTTTATCTAAATCAATCTTTAAATAAAATTATTTTCAAGCACAAATCTCACATTAATATTTCCAAACACCCCCAATAATAATATTTCTTAAGAACTCTTTTGATGAAATGAGTTTTATATTCTTATAAACAAATTACTTTCAAAACATTGTAGAATTAAGTTTTATCGAATAAATGCTATTAAATTGATTAATGTATATAAATAATTAAATTATATTTTAAAATATTATTTATTCTAAATTAATATCCAAAAAAAAAATATTAATATTTTTTTTCTAAAAAATCCAGATCCAAGCTTTTCCAAATTGGGTACTCATCATTTTTCAATTAAAATATCAAAATATATTTTATTTATTTTAAATATAATTTTTTTTTACTAATTTATATTATTTTAATTTCTTTCATACAAATCCTAAAAAAAACCAAAATAAATAAGCTCATTTAATAAGAGAATTTTTTTTCTTTTTTTTTATTAGAAGTTGACTTTGTAAAAATTACTTTTACCACCTACCAAGAGAGAAACCCAAAACTGGGAACTGTGAATTATGGGCAACACAACCACGGCCGTCCCTTTTGCCGTCGCCGGAATATCCTTTCTTACAACTGCAGCTAAAGTTTCCCGGTGTGTTTATACAAACTGCATTATCGTCGCATGGATTACTCCCGCCGGCGCACTCATTAATATCTGCAAGTTTTTCAATTCAAGTTTGAATCCAATCCTCCATCGCTATCTATAAACAAAAACGAAACAGAGAGAAGAGAGACCTCACCTAGGCATCCAGGGCTAAGATAAGGATTCCCATCAAAACCATCATTACATTCACACTGATAACCTCCGGCGCCACTATCAGAATCAATACAAAAACTATTCTTCTGACAAGCAAACCCATTACCATCTTTAACAGCTTGTTCACAACTCAGATTTCCAATAACCCAATCCAAAACCACAGGCACAGTCTTCATCGTCCTGTTTATAAACCCATCTGGATCCAAGAAATCCGACGGTCCCCTAAACGTAAATCTATCTGCTTCCCCCAAGAATGCGTAGCTACACGGATCAAATGACCAAACTTTCGTATGATTCGCTAATGAACTAAGCGATGCATAATAACTTTTAAGCCCTTTAGGAATCGAAGTCTGACAGCACCCAATTCCCGTACACTCCCCAACGATTACACTTTCAGCTTTCGAACATAGAGCGATGCATCCGCTTGTGAAATTCCGGCCGAGGGATCCCAATATCAAGGCTAAATCATCGCAGCCGATGACTGTGTATTTGTTAAGGGTATCGGAGAAGGTGAAGGGTGAGTCGGATAAGCGAGTCCATGCTGCTTTTTCCTGAGTTAGTTCTCCGAGTTGGTTGTAACATTTGGAGGCGATTACGTTTGAAACCCGCATGTGGGTTTTTGAAATGGAGAAGATTTCGATGTTACCATCGCGGATGAAGGGTTTGGGAGGTGAGAATGTTTGGTTGCAGTAAACTTGAAACCATGGACTTATTGAGCAGCCGGAATCTAGGCCGATGCCGAATGGGTAAGGGACAGTGAGGTTGCCGCAGGTGGTTTGGCAGCCGGGTTTGGCCACCATGAAGGAGGAGGAGGTGGTGGTATTATCATTATTGGTGGCGGAATTGCAAAAATGAATTTGGAAGAGAAATGAAATGAGAAATGATGAGAGAATAAGGGTTTGAGCAGCCATTTCTGACAGACTGAACTCTCTCTCTAGTTGTCTCTTGACAATAATGGTACTCGAATTAATTATCATTCATGTTGGAATATAATATGAAGATCTATTATTTATATAACTTATAAGCTGATTTGATTTTGGAATTTTATGGGTTTTTGTTTAAAAAGTAATATTGTTTAATAAAATTTGAGTTATTTGAGATTTGATTAATAATTTAAATATTGTTTTGTATTTAAAATTTAAGTTAATAAAATATGAATTAAGAATATTTTACTTAATAAATTAAATAATTGTATAGTTAGAGTTTGTTAGGTTAAGAATATTTTACTTAATAAATTAAATAATTGTATAGTTAGAGTTTGTTAGGTTGGGAATTATTTAAATAGATTTTGGTTTATTTAAAACAGGTTGATTGATGATAATTTTTAGAAAGTTAATTTTTTTAATAAAAAATTTAAAATGTTTTAATATTTAATGATAAAATAATTTTAAAAAAGAGGTATGTGAAAATATGTGAGGTCACAAGATTAGTAATGAAAATTGTCCATTGGGAAACAAAAAAATATTGTGGTTAAATGTGTAAATGAGATGGTTGGTGACTGAAATATTAATGTGAGGATACGAGATGAGAAATCGATTAGATTGGAGATTGGTTTGTCGAAGTGATGGTAAAGAGGTCACACTGTCACAGTAATGATATAAGATGGTTTAATATAAAATACTCGAAGTGTGGTCACAAAATTAGTAACAAAATGTTCATTGGAGAAAAAAAATGTATTTGTGATTAAATATATGAATGATATTGTCGGTTGATTGAAAAAATGAGGGTAAATAGGATGTTGATATGTTAAGGTGGTTGGTTTAACAAAAGTGAGGGCAAAAAATGTTGGTACTGTTAAGATGGTTAAGTGCAGAAGTGAGGATAAAAAGTCGAAGAAGTAGGTGAGTTGATAAGAAAAAAAGTTAAATGAAGGTCTCTTTATCAATTTTTTATCATTTCTTTCTTTTTTTAATAAACTACAAAAACAATGTTAGAGGAGAAATACGACCATTAGTCTGTCTCAACCATTAAAGTCACTCATGTTCAGACAATAGATATCGACGACGAAAAGGATGGTAAATGCAATAAAAATGATGACGACGACAAATGAGTGAGTATTGCCTATTTTAACTTTGTATATGTTGTATTTTATATTCAATTTACTAGACATGTCAATTTTTTTACAATAAAATATTTTAGAGTTACATTAAAACTAAGATTGTTTATTTAATTTTTTTTAGATAAACGATGAAGAAAAAGATCACAAGGTTGCTCCAGCCACATGAGCCCTTCTTGTTGAGACCATTGACGACTAAAAAGAGAACAACTATGGAGATGACGACAATAATGATAATTAAGATGATGCCGAAGACAATGAAAAAGATTACATAAATGTGAATTTTATTAATTTTTAAGTTAAAATTTAAAATATTTGAAAATTTAGAGCTCTTTTTATGTACATATTTTAGATTTTTTTTTGGGTTTAAGAAAAATATGTATTTCCAAATTTCTTATTACACTAGAAGTTTAATTTTTTAAAAGATAATATCATTTATTTTATCTATAATTTGTACTAAAAAAAAATACAAAACTATGAAAACCCATAAATAAACAATTTATTACAAGTTATAATAAAATTTGTCATAAATTATAAATTTAAAGCTTCAAAAGCATCAAAAATATGATCATATGATTGGTAAAGCTATATAAATAAAAATACATGCAAATCAGAGAAACTAACTTCTCAAATTGTTTTAAAACCAACTTAATATAAATATGCATGCCAATTTAAATATCATAAATAACCTATCTAATTTAAAAACACTTCAAACAAAATTTATTATAAAATAATTAATTTAATGTGAATTATTTACTTAAAATAAGGTCAATGCCAACTATTTTCACACTTCCTTATTTTCAAACTTTTGACCACTAATTTGGATTTTTGATTATTAAATAGTTGACCTTATTTTCTTCTTGAAATTTTTGCAATTGTTGTAGTATATTTTATTTAAAGAAATAGACACATTTAACTTTCTTTTACACATTTTTATTAATTTTGTTCGGTTAATTAACTTTACTTGTTACTTTCATTTTTGTTACTTAGTTAATTGTTTAATGCTTAATACTTTATGAGTCAAAATGAATTAAATTATATTTGTTTATTCAATGAAGTAATTGTAATTATATATAATTTGGGAATCTAATTTTAATTTTTATGTTTTATTGGTTTGAGAATTTGTTGAAATTGAAATAGGATAAATAAATACATAAATTAAAATTTCATACATTTCAAAGTATGCTTAGGGCCTGAGGCTGCTTTAGGCCCAAATGATATTGTCACTATTCGTTTCGATTTCGAGTTACACAAATCAGTTTCAGTTTTCTTTCAAGCCGTCCAAATAACATAGGTGAAGGATGTCGTTCTTCGACTTTAAACAAATGAATTAGCTTAACCATTCCCATTTATGTTCATAAAGCACGTTTAAAAACAATCTGATAATTGTACACAATTAATCTTGTTAGTTATAGTTTCCCATGCTACACGTTGTCATTGTAATGTAAAAACAAGTGGATCAAGCTTTTTGGTTTTCAATTAAAATACTTCTATCCTACATAAACTCTATTATTTTGTTTCTTCAAACATCCTTATTTATCAGTTAATAACAATTCAGTGAAATATTGAAAAATTGGAGTTTGTTTTAGTTTTTGTTTTGTGACCCAAGTTTAATATCGAGATATTTAGATGAAGAACTGATATATCATCGTAAACACATCCACTAAAATATAGAATATATTTTGTTTATAAAACCTCCAAAATGGTAGGAAAAAATATAAATATGCAAATTACAACTCGTAATTGACGTTGACATTTGGTACACCCATTTTATATATTTATATATATATATATATATATTTATTATGTATATGTATATATATATATTGGCTGGGAGAGAATACAATAGATGATAAATTAATATTTGAAATTTTAATTAACATAAAATATTTAGACCTAAATTGAACTTATTTGGTATTTTTTGTTTTCAAAGTCAAATAAAATATGTTTGGTAATTACACATATATATGATATAAAAGTTTATTAAAAAATTAATTTATTTATTCATGTTTTCATATAATTTGTTTTTAATCTAATTTAATTGCATTTTTATATCAAATAAAATCAAAATTACTTTTAAATTTTACTATGATAATTTGAAAAAAAATACTTTTACAATCATTGTAAGCAATTATATTTTTAAAAAGTTAAAATTTTCATTTCGCACTTGATAAAAAAGATCTTTCGTGGATAAAGAGGGAACCTATTAACTAATCAAAATAGAGGGAACCTACTAACTAATCAAATGCGAATAATAAGTTTGTGAAAAAAAGAAAAACACCTATAAAATACGAATGAGAGACCATCATCATGAAAATCAATATAAATATTGGTTAGAGAAACTTTTGAGAATATTCAAAAGTAGAAATTCTTTCCGTGTGGTAAAGTCACAATATTTAGCAGAAAATCTGGACTATTGAGTTAGAGAAGATCAAATTAGAATGTTATTTGAGAGTTGACTTTTGACTAAAATTGATAAAGTAAACCAGGAATAAACTGCTAAATATGTAAGAACAATAATAATAATTTAAAGTAAATAAATTCGTCAAAAGTCAACTCTTACAATTTTTCCATGTGGTGGTGCAATCAAATAATTCCTATTTTGTCATTATGTTAAGTTGCTTTTGATATTGATAAAGGCTCCCATTTAACACTATAGTTGATTTGAGTTGATAAAATACTGCCAAAACTTAGTGGCATTGAGTTTATGACTTGGGTTAGACAATTAAATTGTGCGAGTTGATCATTAAAATTTTCGATATTATGATTTTATATAATTAACTAATTATATTTATGAAAAATCTTAAAATAGTGTTATTTTAAATTTTAAGAACTTATAAAATATTTTAATTTTTTTAGAAATAGCTCACTTTTGGAAACCTCCATCGATGGCTGAATACTTGGAACAATTGTTTTTGCATTCATAATTGAATTGCGATTTTAATAGAAGGTATGGTCTCCAAATTTAATTTTTTTTTTTATTTTGTTGTCATAATCACAATCACTATTGTCAAATTTATTTTGTAAAATTGTAACTTTTTTTTTTATCTAACTTTTTATATTTTGTTTTTGATCATTTTTCTTTATTTTTAATTTTTTTGTGATATTATTTTCCTTTTGAACTACAATAATTTTTTTTTTCATTTAGAAATATTTTATGCACATTTTAGTTATGTCATGCTAGATCATTAATCACTATAATTTTATTAAAAAAAAATTAAAACACATTATCATTTATAGTTAAATATATTAATTAATAAAATAATAATTAGGATTAATTATTTAAAAAAAATGTTCATGTCAAGAAAAAGTAAAATCAGTAACTTTGTGCTGGAATTGAAGGTGAGAGATATAATAAATTAATGAGAAAAAAGTTTATGCATAAGGTTTATTGGACAATTAATTTTTTAGTTTTATTTATTTATTATTATTATTATTATTATTATTATATTATTATTATTATTATTATTATTATTTACTACTTATTTGGATCATTGCATAAAAAAATTGTTAATTTTGGATGAATTTATTTATTTATTTACTTTTCGTTAAAAGTGATATATATTTTTAAATGAGAAAATACCATAGTAGTTTACTTTAGTTGTATATGTGTCATTTTTTTCCTTTCTCATTAGTTCTATCCGTCAAGTTATCTTAATTCAGTTCGATTGTCGAGATTTAATTCGTCAACAAACTCGTCAAATTCATCAAAATATTTGTGGTCAGTGAGAAGTATGTTTTGAATTTATTGAAGGTTAAGCTCATTTCACGTAATCGGTGAATCAATTTCTGTATATTTTATTGCAATCTAATGTGCGACAGAGAGGGTAGAGTTCTTTCTTAGTCCAAGCTATTTGAAACCCTTGTGATTTCTAAACATTTAAGAATGTCTATTTTTATCGGTCTCGCCTTTTAGTATTTGTTCGATTTTGACGTTTCAAGATTTCTAATAGTCATAATATATGATAACGTCATTGAGATGTAATTGTTAGATATATTCTCTTGAATAACAGAAAAATATATATACATACGATGTTAGAAATAAATAAAAATAAAATAATATATACGAAGAACAATATCACCGTATTTGATGGTTGATTCGAGATATGTGTTAGACACATTTCCCTTAAAACAGTTCCACCGTCTCCCCATGTGCTAGAGCTTATCACAGATGACTGTCTCCCAGGGTACAACGAATCTAGTAGTGATTCAGCACCGAAATCACTACACAACGAACTTAATAAAGTACCTGAACTATCACCGGGTTTCAACAAAATATCGAGCGAAGAACTCGAAGAACACTCACAAAACAAGAAGAAGACTTTTGAAATTCTAGAGTGAGAAAGAATGAAAATGATGAAGTGATGTGGTTTTTTTTGTCCATCGGATGGTGTGGGATAGAATGCTTATTTAGATTGTTGAAATAATAAACTGTTAATTAAATCATCAATTGATCCAACGGTTGACATTGCTTGTCTCTTCATTTGCCTTAATATTTCTTCTTAATGAAGGATAATTGTTTGCCAAAATTAATGAAGACATTTATTTTGCAATACTCACGTTACATGGTTTTTTAATATGTTAATAATAATAACAAACTAATGTAAGTCACACTACAAATTAACAATATTTTGTTAATTGGTCATCAAGGCATTTGATTAATTAATTTAAATTAATTAATTCATACATTTGGATAAAATTTCACCCTATAATTCACATTTGAATTTCACATGAAATTGATTTAATTTTATTACCCATATTCTAATTTCCATTCATTAATAGAATTTATAGAATTAGTTTAAAAATTCCAACAATCCCCCACATTAATGGAAATTGAAAGATTAACCCGGTGAAAGGTTCAACAGTTGAATTGTACATAGGATAGGTAGGTGTAACCCTTTGAACCTTCCCTTATGAAAGTATATAGCTTTACTAGCCGATTAATAGACTCGATGTCCTTGAACTATTCTGTCATTTGTGTAAACGATTACACACTTTCACATAGAATTCTACCTAATACATGTCAAGCTCTCATGGTTGTGTCCATTTTGCCATGGAACACGCACCTGGTTCTGTGAGAGGATCTAAAATTGAGCCGTGCAATTCTTTCGAAGCGACCCACTTCTCCCTCACATAGGTGATCTCTTTGCTCACAAAGAATCATTAAAAGTGATATGCTTATCCTTGTCAAAATATATATTGTTTCGCTATAGGATTAATCCTCAACAATAACTTTCCAAGTTAGTACAATTAGGTTGTCCCATTGAACCTAGTTCTTGGGATATCCAGTCTGCATATGTTGGGTTTTCCTTCATACCAACTTATAGTAGGCTAATGTCTCAAAAGACTTAAAATTATCTCTCTATTCAATAATCTGATTAGTGGATCCACATGTTATCTTTGACTTACATAGTCAAATTTGATAACTCCATTAGAGAGTATAGTCTAATGACATTATGTCTAAGACGTGTATGTCTAGACTTATCATTGACTTCTAAGCTTGTTCAATTTCAAATTACTATCACAATAATTATAAATTTTTGTTGGTACATTCTTAGTTAGCATTGGAACATCTTCTAATAGAAGCATAGTCATTCGTACATGCTTATCATTTAATTTTTTTTATGAAAATATTGTTTACTTGGCTAAATAGTAGACAAATACCTTTGAACTATTCTGCCTTCGTGTAAACGATTATATATTTTGCATAAAAATATTTTATTTTTCGACATAAGTCAAAAATATAGATTTAACGTTTAATCTATCCATCATAAGTTTCTTAGAAGATTTCCATACGTAGATTGCACTTCTAAGTGTAACATATTCCTTTTAGACGTAAAGTCTTTCATTTATAATATCAATATATCATTTGATAACAACATGATATTCGTTGTAGTGCAATTCAAATCCTTAATAGATTTAATCATTTTTATCGTAATTTTCAACGATAAAAATATCGTACAAAAGACACGTAATGAAATAATTTTCATTGTCTTCATGATATATATATATATATATATATATATATATATATATAATTGTCACATCTACTTTTAATAAAAGTATGATCAAATTTTCATGTCATTATTATAAAATTTGTTATAAGTCATATCAAGACTTTATAAACTTTCATTTTTATTTATTTCATAAAATCCTTTTGAAGACATTGATTCTTCAAAATTTTTATGAAAGTAATGTCAAAATATGACATGTTTCTTGATTTCAAATCCTCAAATTTTAAATATCGATTTGAGCACCAACTCAGAAAATATAAACAAGACATTTTCTTGTTATTTTCTTTCTTTTTGTAAAGTTGCGCAACTTTATCTTTTATAGAGAACATATTTCTCTAACAATAAATTATCTTTTTATTTATCATAATATACACAATTATTTTAGTGTTATAATCAATAAAAATATTTGCCCCCACATTCGTGTTGGTATCCTTTTTAAATCACACACATTTGTATGATTTAAAATCAATGATTTTCTAATCAAGAAATTTTCACATAGTTCTTTTACAGATTTCTTTTGTTATAATTATCATACAATGAATAAGATAACTATATTATAAATATTTAATTGAATAAAATATAATTTCTATACAAGAGATTAGAATGTTTATTCATATATAAATCATTCTTCACATAATCTCTACATAAGAAATTAATATTTAATCAATTAAAATATTTATTTCAACACTTAATTTCTATAAAGAAATTATAATATTTAAATCAAATAAATATTCACCATATCACATGATTTCTACAAAAGAAATCATAATGTTTCAAACATCTTTGACCGAAGTCGCTTAAACATTTATTTCCGGTTGCACGTTTACATCCCGTAATATCGGTACGTTTGCCACATTATTCTCAAATCAAACAAGACTTTCCTTGTAATTATTTGATTTTAAAATTATCAAATTAAGTAAGTCTTAACGATGGATGAACAATGTATATCAAATATATTATATTAAACCAAAATTAATATATCCATATATATGATATTGTATATTATTGCTTCATTAATTTTAGTCACCACAACAAAACAACTATAATATATATAGTCAATAACATAGAAACGTAATCAAATAAATAATATGTCATATATTATTAAACAAATATATATACAATTTCATTTATCATTAATAATACCGTTTAAAAAATACATGATAATTAATTAGAATATTAATTATTACACTTAATTAGAATGTTGATCATTTATCTTTAATCAAATATAAAACTAACTAATTATATAAATAAATATTTATGTCATCAATTATTCGTTTCTTAATTAATTAGATGACCTTTAACATTCTATAAGAAATCTTTGTCCATCAAAGAACACATAATTTGTGACAACTTTCAAAATTATCTATTAAAATAAAATAGATAGAAAGTAAATCTTTATTTATGAATGAACATGAATCATCATATTATGAGCTAATATGCATGATTTATATTAATAATCACTTAGCAACATAATCAAATTAAATATAACTACAAATATATTTTATGTCTTAATCGAAGCACTTACATTGCCATGTTTTGAACAATAATCGGCGTGAAGCGACTATGCATGCTCAAAATAAATCTGGGAAAATGGTTCTCACCGAGACAAATTTTGGCGAAGACAGTTTTGACTAACATAGCCGAGTCTCTTTAAATACATGATTAGAATAAATTCTAACACAAACAACTTATTTAATCTCATTATACATATGACCTTCATTTTCTGTCATTATTAATCACATAATTTCTATAAAAGAAATTAAAATGCTTCAAAATATAAATGACAAATTCATTTTAGCAAATTAAATTTCTACATAAGAAATCGTTAGGATTCCCAATTAATTTCATAATTTTTTACATGAGAAATTATAATTATGTCAACAATAATGATTAATATCATTTTGACAAATCAGATTTCTTATAAAAATCGTTATCGATCCCATTAATATCATAATTTCTACACAATAAATTATAATAATTTTCACATCAATGACTCAAGTCTAATTTCTATAAAGAAATCATCAACTACTCCATTCATCTTCAACATCAATGGATAAAGTCATTTTAACGAGTCTGATTTCTACCAAGAAATCATTGACTACCCATTCATCTCATAATCTCTACACAAGAATTTGGAATGATTTCGACATCAATGACTTTTAACAAATATGATTTCTATAAAGAAATCATTGACTATCCCATTCAACTCATAATTTCTACACAAGAAATTGGAATGGTTGCTAAAGTCATTTTAGCTAGTCTGATTTAAAGAAATCATTGACTACCCCCATTCAACTCACAATTTCTAAACAAGAAATTGGAATAGTTTTTAATAACAATGACCATAGTCATTTTAGCAAATCTGATTTCTACAAAAGAAATCACATCAACTGGATTTGAACACGAGACCTCCCTTCCGCCACGCAAAATTGCGTCTGAACTCCCTTCTGCCACGCAAAATTGCGTCTGAACTTTGAACCACTGCGCAAATGTGCTCTTTCATCATCCTTGCACTTTTACAACCATTTGTCTTCTTTTCGGAGACAAATTATATTTTATATTTGATTAAACTTTGTCAACAAATAAATATATTACAAATTTAACTTAACATCATAATCAAAATATAATATATAAGACAATATATATATTTATATAAATAAATATATTATCTCTTCTTAGTTATTAATCTTAATATCACATTCTTTTAATTATCAAACTTAATTAATTTAACAATATATATAAATAATAATTAATTATTTTAAAACTGAAACCATATGTTTCAATTATAATTAATTTTAACACCATTAATTTTCTGAAAATTGAAAGCTAACATATTAGTTAGCTTCTTATTTTTATTCATTATTATTAATAATTTTAATAACCAACAAACATTTATTTAAAATAAAATAAATTATTGTTTTCTAATTTATTTTATAGAAAACGTTTGTATTATAAATATACATCATTTTTCTTTAGAATATTAGCTTATAAGTGTAAGCTTTCATACAAATAATATTAATAATAATTAACCTTATATATATATATATATACAATAAATAATTATCTTTATTTGTAGATTCTTCTATTCCTTTAAATTAACAACTTTATTTTGTCGAAATAATCGTTTGCCAAAATTAATGAAGACATTTATTTTGCAATACTCACGTTACATGGTTTTTTAATATGTTAATAATAATATTAAATTATCATAATAATTAATAATAATAACAAACTCATGTAAGTCACACTACAAATTAACAATATTTTGTTAATTGGTCATCAAGGCATTTTGATTAATTAATTTAAATTAATTAATTCATACATTTGGATAAAATTTCACCCTATAATTCACATTTGAATTTCACATGAAATTGATTTAATTTTATTACCCATATTCTAATTTCCATTCATTAATAGAATTAGTTTAAAAATTCCAACAGTAATTCCTCCACAATTTTCGTTGCTAGTCTTAAAGCCTCAATTTCAACAATTGTTACATCAACACCCTCAAAAGATTTTGTCACTCTTATAATAATTTTTCAGTATGCAAAATATCACTACAACATAACTTTTTTGGGTGAATATATTTTTGTGTTTCTTCCAACTCACTTCTTTTTTTGCAACTTTTCTTTCAGTTTAGTTTGACCATATGCTCATAATCCTCGTGTGGCGGTTTTAATAATTCAATTCTCGTCTATATTTTAATTTTTGAATGTAAATTATTTTTTTTGCCTTCTATATCTCTGAGAATATCCACACAATTTTTTCCAACTGATCATCATCTCGCCTTTCAATGTTTTTCAAATTTAAGATTATCAAATCCTGTATAGTATAATCATTATTATGAGGATACTTAATTTGAATATTTGATTTATACTAAATATTTTTGACAAAATCACAATTAAGAAGAGCATGTTTAGATGTTTCATGCGAGTTTTTGCATTGACTGCACATAATGACAGTGATAACATTTGTTTTTGAATGATTCATTTTTGATGTCACTGTTTATTAATGATTCTCCACATAATTATATTTTATTTTTGGTGGGAACTTAAGATTCCAATTTTTTTTTCCAAATATCAAAATCGTTTTACAAATTATTCTCACGGTTGATATAAGTTTCAACTAGATAATCAAAATTAACGTTATATTGTCCATTATTAGACCAAGGTCAAAGTTTAATACCATCATCCTTTACACCTGCTAAAGGGATTGACAACATTTCTGACATTATATAATTATTAAAAAATTTGTACAAGAATTTCAATATTTTAGTTTTTCCTTTTATCAAGTAAGAGTTCATTAACATGAGTTTGAGAAAAATTACATTTATATTTCCAAATCTTGGTTGTCTTACCCGATATAATTTAAATTAAAATATTTATAACCCTGAAATTCATAAATGATTCATACCATGATACCAAAAGATAATTAATTTATAGTGGAGAATCTACATTAGGGTCGGAATTTTATTTTATTTTGATGGTAAGAAAGTGCTATTATACACTAATTTTTTTATAAATAATTTTAATAATTCTAAAAACAAATTGTAAAATTCACTTATTTTTCATTCGTTTCATTCATAATTTTTAATTTACTTTCTTCTATTGGTAGTCGAAATATATACACTTCTAGATATAACTAGAAAATTTTTCGTGCGATATACACAGATAGAAATATAAATAAAAAAATTTAAAAAAAATTATAATAATATGTATTCAATGTTTAAAATTAATAAAAAATTATAAATAGAGAAATGATTAGGTGAGGGAATTTGGTGAGGGAATTTGGTGAGGGAATGACGTGGCATAATCTTATTCGCTGAAAAAATCAAATAATTTCTCTTTTTTCTCTCTTTCTTTCACTTTTACATTTTCCAACCAATGAAGGTGATGCCACGTCATTCCCTCACCAAATTCCCTCACTAAATTCCCTTACTCTATCACTCCTCATAAGAGAAATGATTAGGTGAGGGAATTTAATGAGGGAATTTGGTGAGGGAATGACGTGACATAATCTTATTCGATGAAAAAATCAAATAATTTCTCTCTTTTCTCTCTTTCCTCTCACTTTTACATTTTTCAACCAATGAAAGTAAATGAAGGTGATGCCACGTCATTCCCTCACCAAATTCCCTCACTAAATTCCCTCATTCTATCACTCCTCCATAAAGAGAAATGATTAGGTGAGGGAATTTGGTGAGGGAATGACGTGGCATAATCTTATTCGATGAAAAAATCAAATAATTTCTCTCTTTTCTCTCTTTCCTCCCACTTTTACATTTTCCATCAAATGAAGGTGATGCCACGTCATTCCCTCACCAAATTCCCTCACCAAATTCCCTCACTCTATCACTCCTCATAAATGTATTCATATATATATTATCACCAAATTCCCTCACTCTATCACTCCTCATAAATGTATTCATATATATATTAGAGTTTTATTACACATTTTGAAAATTAAAATATAATGATATAATAAGTTTACTTACATCAATTTTTTAATAGACGTTCATTTGATTATAAATCACTCATTCAACTTCAAACCTGATTTTGAATTTTTTATAAATTAATAGAATTGATCTCTCTTTTAATATATTAGTGTGACTCAATTTATTGAATATGAATAAGATCTTTAAACTAATTAAAAAAAATCTCTCTTGAAAAACAAATGTTATTAAAATAAAATAAAAACTTAAAAAGTCAACATTTTTGGTTAATGACTCTTTCAGGTGAGTTTGTGTAATTTTTTTTTTACTGCGACCTCCTCGTGTTTAGTCTAATCGATTTTCTTTCTCCAAAATACGTGGCTCACGATAAATGAAAAGAAACATATTCTATTTAATTTTCTCCGAGTTTGGCGTGGACAACACTAAAAAATTACACTATGGTTTTCTATCTTTTATTTACCGGAGAATTATTAAACCTTTGGAGCCTTCCATCCCGCCTCCCAGATCTCTTACCTTTGCTGGTTGTAAAACGGTTCTAGAAGTCTGAGGACAGGACAAGACAGGACAAGACAGGACGGTTCCAGAAATCTGAAGCCCTTATCATCATTGTCTTAATCCCTGGCCAGTGATGAATAGTTATTATCTCTTTAACTATATCACATGGGGAGCTCCCACAAGTAGGGTAACTCCCACAAGTAGGGTCTTAGTTACGATAAGTTAGGCAATTTTTGCTTTCTTTCCATACAATTTTTTTTTTTTTACATTCTGAATTTTTATAACAATAATAATATTATCACATATAAAGCTCATATTTAATCTGAAAGAAAGAAAATGTGATTAAACATATAAAAAAAACTTGATATTTCTATATCTATTAACACCAAAAATTATATTATATTAATATATGTAAAATTATGAATTAGATAATATTTAATTTATAATTAATAAATACTTTTCAAAATCAAATAATTCACACATATTATTTTAAATTATATATAAATATATATTTTAAAATTTTAAAGAATACATAAATATATTTAAATTTGTTACATAATAAATTATTTAATTAAAATATAATATATTTAATAATAAAAAACTAACTTTTGTTTGAATGTAAGAAATGTAGCATGTTCTAAGTGAGAATATGAATATGAATATGAATAATATTTGTTATTTATTTCCCTATTTATTAGGGGTAGAAAAATATTTTTTTATAGATTGAAATATATTTATTAATTGTTACTTGAGAATTTGACTAGAGTTCCAATAAGTGAGATATACATGCGTTTGTACGATTAAAGATATAAATAAAATATTAAAATTATCTCGCATATTTAACTATCATTATTATCTAACGATCTCCTCCTTAACCGTTCTCTTACCATTTCATTTCGGTCAACTAACTTCTCATAAAAAAAATATTCCATCCGTTTTCCTTATCCCTCAAGGGGTATTTTAGTGAAAGGTTCTATAGAATCCTTAATTGCTCTCTTACCATTTCATTTTATCCAGCCAACTTATTTTCAATCCTTAGCTTTATTCCATATAGAGGTATTTTAGTGACATGTATTATATGAACTAGACCATCCTATTTAGTCAAATGTCTAGCCCTAACCATCTCCTCATTTACTAACCAACTAATTCTCTTGTTTCACCTAACCATCTCCTTCTTAACCGACCTTTTACCATTTCATTTCGGCTAACCAATATCTCATAGAAAATATTTTTCAATCCACTTAGCCTGATCCTCTTTAGGGGTATTTTTGTGATAATGTTATAGAATCTTTAACTAACCTCTTACCAATTCATTTTGTCCGACAATCATTTCATAGAAAATCATTTTCGACACGCCTAGCTTCATCTCCATATAGGGGTATTTTAGTGATAAGTTTTATAAGAACTTAATGATCCTATTTTTTGGTTAAATGTCTTGTCCCGACCATCTCTTCTTTTACTGAACAAATCCCCCTTTTCTCCCAAATTGAACTAATATTATTCTCTAACCATCTCATCATTATATATTTATATATTAACTTATTATCTATTACCATTTATAATTCCAGCCAACCAACATTTCATAGAAAATATTTTTCGACATGCTTATTATTATCCTCCTCTATGGTATTTAGTGATAGGTGTTATAGGGATTCTTAACTGACTTCTTACCATTTTATTTTGGGCAACCAACATCTCATAGAATACCATTTTCTATAAGAAAGTGGACTATCCTATTTAGTCAAATGCCTAACCCCAACCATCTCCTCCTTTATTGTTCAACAAATCCCCTTGTTTCCCAAATTGAACTATTATTCCAATCATCACATCCTCATGTGCATTTCTCTTATCATTTATTGCTATTTAATTTAAGCCAACAGACCACTCATAGAAAACCTTTTTTGATACGTTTAGCATCCTCCTCCTCTAGGGGTATTTTAGTGATAAATTTTATAGGTATCATTAACCACCTCTTACTATTTCATTTCGATCAACTAACATCTCATAAAAAAACATTTTTCAATTCGCTTAGCTTGATCCCCCTTTAGGGATATTTTTGATAATTATATAGAATCCTTAACTTACCTCTTACCATTTCATTTTGGTCGATCATTATCTCATAAAAAATCATTTTCGACACACTTAACCTTATCTTCATATAGGGATATTTTAGTGATAAGTTTTATAGGAACTCGATGATCCTATTTTTGGTCAAATGTCTTCCCTAACTATCTCCTCTTTTACTGACCAATAAATCCCCTTGTTTTAATAAAACGGGCAAAATCTGGGTTATCTAGGATAACAAAGTTGTTGAGGTCAGGGATCTCTTTTTGAATGATCAAGCAATCATGGTGGAGGTCAAAGACTGAATCACAAGAATCATGTTTAATCTTGTTATTATCTATGCTAGCAACTCAAGCACTAATAGAAGACTCCTCTGGAATTGTCTTAGAAACTGGATCGGTAGTGATAAATCTTGGGTTGTCCTTGGTGATTACAACGTAACCAGAAAAGAATCTGATCGTAGCCCAAAATCTGAAATAACTCGGGATATGATTGACTTTAATGACTGCATCAGAGATATGGGTTGTATTGAGCCTACCTATTCTGGGAATTTCTTCACTTGGTCTTCTACGAGAGGGATTGAGCAAATTAGAAGAAGTAGAATTGACAAATGTCTCGTAAATGAGAACTGGATAACCAATTTCCGAGAAGTCAACTTCACGTTCTGAATTCGGGTATATCTCATCACTGCCCGATTAAATTGTTCTAGGAAAAGGAAGAAAGGTTCAAAAGGCCCTTTAAAATTTTCAATTTCTGGATGGAAAACAACAAATTCAAGGGTATTCTCGAAAGCGTATGGTCTACAGATGTCAAGGGATCCAACATGTACAGGGTTTTTGAGAAGCTTAAGCTCCTGAAGAATCATCTCCAAAGCTTTGACAAGAAGAAGTTTAGCAATATCTCCAATAGAGTTATAGCTCCTAGAGAAGAACTTGAAGAAGTTTAGAAAAAAGTTATTAAGGGATGATAGTGATGAACAACTCAATAAAACAGAAAGGGATGCGCTTGAAAACTTCAGGAAGCTGAGTCTGCTTGAAGAGAATTTTATTAGACAGAAATCAAGACAGAGCTGACTCTCGTTAGGTGACAAAAACACAGCTTTCTTCTACAGAAAATGCAAGGCTAGAAACATGAGAAACAATGTATAGAGGCTGAAAAATGATGATGGTGAATATGTTCAGGGTCAAAAGAGTGTACAAGATTTGGCTATCGATTTCTATAAGCAACTTATGGGTACAAGAAAGCAGCATCAAAGTCACCTGAATACCTTGTATCAGATTATTGATAGGAAAATTTCTGTAGAAGATAGTCGCGAGTTGATAAGGGTGGTAACGAGGGTTGAGGTTAAAGAAGCTCTATTTAGTATTTATGGGAATAAAAGCTCGGGTCCCGATGGGTTTAATGCACAGTTTTTCAAAGACAATTGGTCGGTTGTGGGTAAAGACGTTACTAATGGGGTTTTGGAGTTTTTCAAGAACAGGAAGATGTTAAAGCAATGCAATATAGCGGTCCTAACCTTGATCCCCAAAATTGCGGTACCCGAGAAAGTACAAGATTTTAGACCAATTTTCTGCTGCAATGTGATTTATAAAATAATTTCAAAAATCATTTCTAAACGATTTAAAAATGTCATAGGAAAAATTATAAATCTTAACCAATCTGCATTCATCCCCGGTAGGACAATCTCTCATAATATTCTTCTCATGTAGAGCCTTTTAAAAGGCTACGGGAAAAAGAAAATATCCCCGATAGTGGCTTTCAAAATAGATATCAAGAAAGATTTCGACTCTGTTAGATGAGAAGCCATTCGAGATTTTCTGGTTGTATCTGTTTTTCCTATGATTTTTATTGATTGGATTATGTATTGCGTTTCATCATCATGTTTTGTTGTTAACGACAATGGAGTCCACAGAGGCTATTTCAAGGGTGAAAACGGGGTAAGGCAAGGGGACCTCCTCTCTTATTACCTTTTTGTAACTATCATGGCGATCTTTGAGAGCATCTTCGCGATGTTCCGAAAGAATCGTTCATACATCTTTCACCCATTCTATGAGGTAGAGGAGGTAACCCATTTATGCTTTGCTCACGATTTATTCATTATAGCGCACACAGACATTGATTCCATTAAAACTATTAGGGATACACTAACGTTCTTTTCTGAGGTTACAGGTTTAACTATTAATGAAAGCAAAAGTGTGACATTTTATGGAGGCGTGAAGGATGAAACAAAGCAGCACATCTTCAACATCATGGGCATCAAGGAATGTAGTTTTCCCGTAAGATACTTAGGAATTCCGTTAACCACGAAACAGATCGATGTCTCACACTTCAAGCCGCTGATTGAAAAGGTAAAAAATACGATATCTGGCTGGGCAGCGAAAAAACTTTCTTATGCAGAGAGGATCGAACTTATCAAAACAGTGGTCATGGGCATAGTTGGCTACTGGGCGCAACAGATGGTCATTCCAAAGAAGGTAATGAAGGAGCTCGACACGCTGATGAGGAACTTTATCTGGCAGTAGAGGAAGAGGAGGAAAGAAAGTCAAATGGACCGCTCTCTGCAAACCGAAGGACGAGGGAGGCATCGGCTTAGAGAACTGTATCGAGTGGAACAATGCTTTCACCTTCAAGCATTTGTGGGCTTTGGAGCGCAATCAGGAGTCACTATGGATCAAATGAGTGCATACTAGGTTTATGAAACACGAAACCAACATCCGGACCTGCAAAATTCATGAAGGTATTAGCTGGTCTCTGAAAAAGATTCTTAAACTAAGAAGCGATATTGCAGATCTTTATGACATCCGGCTAGGGAATACATGAAGAAAAATTGAATACTCACGACACAAAAATAGAATTGTATTCATGATCTAAGCATATTACACCTTCATGTTCATTTTGATGGAGCTTGCCCATTCGAGGTAGTTGTCGCCGTTAAATCTAAAGACAGAGATATGAGAATAATCCACAGAAGGGATGGTGGATGAGGAAGAATTTTGGCCAGCCATGATAGGAGATAGCCGATCGAGAAAAAAATGAAACTTTTAAGAGCTCAGTAAAGCTTTGATACCATGTAGAATATTTAGAGAGAGGAAATTGTAGAGTATATTATTAATTGTGTTCTGTACATAGGAGGTCTAGTGTTTAAATAATAAACATTACATTTACAAGAAAGGAAACCAATTAAAGAATAAAATCATTTAGTTGATTTGACAATCAACGACCAATTAACAAATCAATTAGTCTAATTGATTGATTTGCTATTGAATTTTCAATCTTCCATTCTCGGTCAATTAGCAACTCAATTAGTCTAGTTGATTGATTTGCTACTAACTTTCCAAATTTGAGAGATAATTCTACATATAGCAAAATCAAAAATTCGAGCCCAATTTCGTTAAAATAATCCAAGTTGGAGACCTCTCTAATGGTGAGAGTTTTGATTTTTTCAGATTTAATTTTCAGTAACTTTAAAACGAGTCTAAGATTGACTTATTGTATTATATGATAGTTAAGTATCTTCAACCTACCTCTTAAACATACCCATCCTTCAAATCAGACGAGAATGTCAATTGGCCACAGTTCAACAAGTCAAAAGTGGTGATTGGAACAGCCTTCTAAGGACTATTCCAGAAAGTGAGAATCCTTAACGCACTTTCATCCTATCATCTAAATAACCATGAGGATTCTCGTGTTTGGATTGTCGACAACAATGGTAGGTTCGACTCGGGGTCTACTTGGGATTGAGTTCGTGATCATAGGGATTTTGTCCCATGGTCCCACTTAGTGTGGTCTACCAAAGTTATCCCCAGACACCAATTCATTTTATGGCTCGCCTTACGTGAGAGACTTAATACCCGTGATCGGATCAAGAAGTACATGAGCATCCCGAATCCTAATTGCCTCCTTTGCTTCCTAATTGCCTCCTTTGCTTGGGAAATGAGGAGTCCATTGAACACCTCCTTGGGAACTGCCCTTTTGCCTCCTTACTTTGGCGTAGATTCTCTACAGCAATGCACCTCCTTAGCTTCAAGACCAAGGGCAACGACTTCAGCTCCAATACCTTCAATTGTTTTTCGCCAACATTGTTTATCGCATTTGGATGGAGAGGAACGCTAGAGCCTTCTTAGGAGTCTGCAATAATGCAAATACAGTCTGGAACAATATAATCCCTGACGACAACTCCCTCATCCGTACGTGGAGGCGTATTCCCACAAGCGAGAAGAATTGGTTAATCTGTAAAAACTGGAACATCGCTTACGAGAAAGTCATCATAACCACTAATTTCATTTCACATTAATTCTCAATTCTCGTTTGTCATCTTTTATCTCTTTTTTTTACTTCATTCAGTTTGTTTTTACTATAATTTTCTTTGAACTCATGTAACTCATTTGCCCTTTTGTGGCTTTTATTTTATTAACGCTACGTCGTCTTTCAAAAAAAACCTACCAAGAGCTGGGTCATTGTTGTTCAATTAGATTGTGCCATATTTCTTTTTTAAATGTATACATCACAATCTTATTGATAATAAGAACATATTTTGCAAAATAGTATAGATGTTAACACACTATAGAAAATGTGCACATTTAGATGAAAAATATTAATGTCCTTAATATGGGTATATTGAATAATAATAAAAAAGTTATAAAGAAAGAGTGTATATATATATATCACATCCATCTAAAAAAATGTAAAAAAATTATCACATGTAAGATTTTGATAACTTCCTCAATACAAAAACAAAAAAACACATACATCTACGTAGATTCGAGTCTATGTCTAAATTTGAATGAGAAAATAAAAATAAATTTATTTCTAATTAAGTTATAACTAAAATAATTCTAATTTAAGTCCATATGCCGATGAAATACTTTCGACAAACAAACAAAAAGTATTTCGAATAAATTTATAGATTATTTCTTATTCACTCATTTCAAAAGTGTATTTGTAAATAGAAAATATTAATTGACCTTTTGTTTGTTAGTAGATTTGACATATATATTGAATGCATGTGGGTTTTCCATAACTTGCTCCTCTTCTAAGTTTATATATATTTTCTACAAAAACCAACGACTTTGTTAGATGCCTTTTCATATGTAAATGCCCTGATTTTTCTTCATCCTTTCTCTCAATTTACTAGATGAAATCTGGGACTTTGTTTATAATAGGAGTTTGTCTTGCTCCATTTCTGGGCGCTCTGATAGCACTTTGTTTTATTGCAGTTTTCTGCAGAAGCCGCCAGCCAAAACCTAATGGAGCTGGTGGTGATACTGGTGATTGTGGCGGCGGATGCGGCGTGGTCGTGGCGGCTGAAATGTTGTAGGTTCTCTTTTCAACTATATCGTTAATGATATACTCTATTATATATTTTATGTTTGATAAAATAATATTGTGATAATATTATACATATATCTTAATATATACTAAGAAATAGGAGATCATTTGAGTTTGGAAGAATTAATATTCGGATTTGAATAGACATTTCATTTCCGAATCATTCATCCTCGTTTAATCCATTTTTATACCTTAAAACTAAAGGTTAAACAAGTTTAATAAGTCTTTAGATTTATCAGTTGTTTACTTATTATATTTGTTTGTTATCTTAATTATTTGTATTAAAATTGTTTTGTTTCATATTAATAAAATACAAATTTGTCATTTATTTTCATTTCCTTTCTTTGTACACTTTTTGTTTTGTTTTGTATGACTAGAATTCTCTTAGTTAGGAAATGAGTCAACAATAGCAAGGGGTTGACTAAGTATTGTTAACCGCGAAAAATTTCGTACGATATTAACTCTGTTAAAAGTTAATATATATTTTTATTCTTCACAAGTCTTCACAAACTCTTGAACGGAGTCAAGTGCGGAACTGTTTGTTTAGACTTGAAGCGACAGATAAAGAGTGAGAAAACACGGAAATGAAAAGAACACAAGACACATAATTTGTTTATGAATGTTCAGAAAAAACTCTCCTACGTCACCCCTTCTTCTCAACCTTGAGAAGGATATTCACTAGAAGATTTGGTTTGAGTACAACGCTTACACAAACTCAGTCGGACAACCAGGACTTAGACACTACCTGTTTCCGAATTCCTAGCACACAACACTTTGTTAAACATACCATCTTTTGTTTAACTTACAATACTAAAATCTCACACAGAAAAGACAATATGTAATACAACTTAATGATCTAGCAAACTTGTAGACCTTTAGAACTTGAAAGCTTGAGCGCTTGATTTCAGAAAAGCTTAAGACTCGTAAAAAATCGTAATAAAGTCGGGGTTGCAAAGGTTGTGACAAAGGTTAAAAATAGGCAACTGCAAATTGTCCTCCAACTTCATGTTAAATAGATAACTCTTCAACAGACAAATTTACTTTAGAGAACATATGTCCTATTTTGGTTGGATTTGTGTCAGGATAGTACATCAGAGAATATGTTTTTGATCGTGGATGTACTGGATGAAGATAGTGCGCCGAATATCCTTAATGAGATCGTGGTGTACTAGGAATATACATCACATGGAATTTGAATCAATTCGGCACGTGGCAGTCTTCTATAAGATTAGCTCAATTGTTGTGTCAGACTGCCAATAACGGATTGATGATGCGCTGAAGATGGATTTCGAATGCTTGATCAAATACCGAATTTAATCAAATACCGGAAACGCCTTGAAAAAACCCGAAGTAACATAATATTGGAAGGCCTTGTATAAAATCGAACTAGTTAAATACTAGAAAGTCTTGTATAAAATCGAACTGGTTAAATACCAGAAGACCTTGTATAAAACCGAATTGGTTAAATACCGGAAGACTGATATATAACCTAAGTTAATTAAATATCGGAAGCGCTCCTCCAAAAACCGATTTGGACAAAATATCGGACGCACTTCTAAAATACCAAACTAGACATAAAACAGGAAACGCTACTCAAAAAACCGATTTGGACAAAATACCGGACGCACTTCTAAAATACCAAACTGGACATAAAACCGGAAACACTCCTCCAAAAACCGATTTAGACAAAGTATCGGACGCGCTTCTAAAATACCGAACTTCTGGACAAACCGGAAGCACTTTGGAGAAGCCGAGTCGATCAAAATACCAGACGCACGTCTGCATAAACCGAGCCGAACAAAAAATCGGAAGCGCTTATCCAAAAACCGATTTGGACAAACTACCGGACGTGCTCCTAAAATACTGAAGTGGACATAAAACCATAAGCGCTCCTAAAATACTGAAGTGGACATAAAATTGGACGCGCTCCTAAAATACCGATCTTCTGGACATAAAATCGGAAGCGCTTATCCAAAAACCAATTTGGACAAAATACCGAACGCGCTTCTAAAATACCGAAGTAGACATAAAACCAGAAGCGCTCCTCCAAAAACCGATTAGGACAAAATACCGGTCGCACTTCCAAAATACCGAACTGGACATAAAACCGGAAGCGCTTAGGAGAAACTGAGTCGATCAAAATACCGAAGTGCTTCTGCAGAAACCGAGCCGAACAGAAAACCGGACGCGCTTCTGCACAACCGAAGCCAATTAGAAAATCAGACGAGCATCTAAAATACCGAACTAAACATAAAACCGGAAGCGCTTAGGAGAATCTGCGCCAATCAAAATACCAAAACGCTTCTGCAGAAACCGAGCCAAACAGAAAACCGGACGCACTTCTTCAGAAACCGAGGTTGAACAAAAAACCGGACGCGCATTTTCAGAATACCGAAGTTGATCAACTACCAGACAATTATCCATTTCGGTTTTCTTCACTTTGACCCTACACATAAACAATTTAATATGCTTCAGTCTTATTAATATACTTAGAATTAATGAAAGGCTTTAACTTAACATTTCTGGTACATTTTAATGAATAATATTACATTAATCACCTATAAAAACTCTAAACTAATGATCATGTGATAGATTATGAAAGTTATATTTTAAAAACTTTTTATTTATTTTTTAATGCAAATAGCTAGTATGACTCATAACCATCACTTTCACTTATATTTAAAAAGTATTAAGGGTTAGAGTTATCCTAACTAGATTATAATTTAAATTATAAGAAATTAAATCTGAATGCAGCATAAGCGTACCTTAATTGTAATTATGAATCATTTCTTTCTTTAGAATGGAAATGGTATTTAATATCCTCTTTCTTTAGACTTTTTTTGGATGTAATGGTTCTTCTAATTTAATGAGTACGTCAATAGTTTCTCTCTCTGTTGATGGGACGCAAAATAAAATTGTCCGTACTTCAAATGGAGACCATTACTGTTATAAATAACCAACATTAAGTTAGTTATTATATTTTGGTCATTTCTAATTTAGCCATCTTCATAAAATTAGAATTGTCACTTAAGTATCCTCACTTTATATTCATGACAAATACACCCATAAGCAAAAAACTTAATTTCACATTAGACCAACTTATTTTGGCATATATTAAATATGATATTTGCACAATTAATTATTATACTAGTGACCTTATAAATTCCAACAATCTCTCATTGGGTCACGTGTGTACAAAAATAAATGTATCAACCATAATTCCTATTGAGGAGGATATAGGACCTTATAATGCGCTTAAAGTTTGATGTTATCTCAATCTTATGTTGTATAAACAATTTTATCAATTAATCATATCAATATAGGACCAAAGAGTTCGTCGTTGTATTTGAGCACAACTAGACCTAACGGTGATCACATAAATCAATAAAATTAATTGACAAATCATATTAGGAATGTGAGGAATGAAAATTCCATGCAAGGTGATCTTTTCATGTCAATTTTCAACTGGTCCTACTTGACTTTAGAGAGATCCTACATTAAAAAAATTATACAAAGTATAATGAATTGAATAATTTTAATTTCTGATCAGAATAAAAAATCTCATAAATACCTATAAAATAACTAAACTGAAAGACAATCAAACTAAAAACTCCCACTAAAGTTAGAGATCGTCAATCTCTATGACACTCATAAGAGCAATATTCTCATGAAAGACACTAGATGAAAAACCCAAGGGGTGCATAACCATAAAGTTTGTACATAAATATTTTATAAAAATCTATCCATTTTATATTATTTCTTTCACAACAAGAAACTTGATGTCAATATCACATAATTTGATGTCTAGTAACATGTCACAAATTCTGCTGCAACAGTGGAATAAGCCGTAAGTGTTTGTTTAACACCTTTTCAAGAAATGACTAAACCAGATAGTAAAAAATTTAACCCGAAGTGGATTTCATATTGTTTTGGCATCCCATAAGATTGTAGTCAAAATACTCAATGATCTCAAGACTACCTGACCACCTATATGTGAGCATTTAATTCTTAATTCTTTTCAAATATCTCATAACATTGGCTACTTAATGTCAAGCAAAATTTGTGGAAAACAAAATATCACTCAAACATAAAACCATAAATATGCGTTTACTCTCACTGAACATGTGATACAAAAATAATCAATTAAATTAATTTCAAAACTAAAAGAGAGAATTATTATTTTGTAAAATTTATAGTACCACTAACGAGACACTTTTTTAAGTCCATAGATGAATTTATTTAATTTAAAAAACCATATTAATTTGGTCTCTCGACACAAAGTTTTCTCGTTGCACCAAATTATTTTTCAATGTCTCCATTGATAAACTCATTAACATCTATTTTGGTGAGGCTCCATATCAAAATATACAACAAGTGCCATAAATTGTTCTTAAAGAGTCATTCAATTAAACTGAATTATCGCAAAAACACTTAATTTTGAGGTTGTTGAGTTTGTACTTTATTAATTTGATCAGCACTTTCTTGTTACTCTTGATTTTTGAACTTTATCATCAATAGTAATAAAATCATTATCAATGTCAAAAAAAACATTTGAGATATAAATCAAATTTTCCTCAATAGGAATTATTTATCTAAATCTTTTTTAAAAACAAAATCATTTCTCTCCTAAAACTCAGTATCCTCAAAATATAAATTGAAGTCTCTTCTAAAAAAAATATCTTTAACTTGACATTATAAAAATTATATCTCTTAATCACTTAGAATATTCAATAAAGTAGATGCTCACATTGATAAACTTAAATAACAACTAAGTTTAAATAATGAAAAAATTTCATCTCAAAATACTTAATGCAACATTAATATCAAGTCTTTGAACAGTAATCTATATATATATAATGATGCTTAATTTTTAAAGTGTCCGGATTGGCGGGTCGAGAGTTGTGGTTAATTTGGATACTTAGGTCGGATTGTGGGTTGACCCGTTTTTAAATTTAAAACGGTTAAAAATAAAATTAAAAATGTTAGAGGTATGTTTCGAACTTGCAACCTAACAAAACAAGTACATCTCTTTAACCAATTAGGCTACAAAGACTTTATATTTTAAATTCAACACCAAATTTGATAAACGCGGAACGTTTTAATATTAATATAAGTTCAACTTTTTAACTAACTAATCTATATATATATAATGATGCTTAGTTTTTAAAGTATCCGGATTGGCGGGTCGAGAGTTGTGGTTAATTTGGATACTTGGGTCGGATTGTGGGTTGACCCGATTTTAAATTTAAAACGGTTAAAAATAAAATTAAAAATGCTAGAGGTATGTTTCGAACTTGTAACCTAACAAAACAAGTACAACTCTTTAACCAACTAGGCTACAAAGACTTTACATTTTAAATTCAACACCAAATTTGATAAACGCGGGACGTTTTAATATTAATATAAGTTCAACTTTTTAACTAACTAATCTATATCTATATCTATATATATATATATATATATATATATAATGATGCTTAATTTTTAAAGTGTCCGGATTGGCGGGTCGAGAGCTGTGGTTAATTTGGATTCTTGGGTCGGATTGTGGGTTGACCCGTTTTTAAATTTAAAACGGTTAAAAATAAAATTAAAAATGCTAGAGGTATGTTTTGAACTTGCAACCTAACAAAACAAGTACAACTCTTTAACCAACTAGGCTACAAAGACTTTATATTTTAAATTCAACACCAAATTTGATAAACGCGGGACGTTTTAATATAAATATAAGTTCAACTTTTTAACTAACTAATCTATATATATATAATGATGCTTAATTTTTAAAGTGTCCGGATTGGCGGGTCGAGAGTTGTGGTTAATTTGGATACTTGGGTCGGATTGTGGGTTGACCCGTTTTTAAATTTAAAACGGTTAAAAATAAAATTAAAAATGCTAGAGGTATGTTTCGAACTTGCAACCTAACAAAACAAGTACAACTCTTTAACCAACTAGGCTACAATGACTTTATATTTTAAATTCAACACCAAATTTGATAAACGCGGGACGTTTTAATATTAATATAAGTTCAACTTTTTAACTAACTAATCTATATAGGTGTTGAGTAAATAGATACTTGGGTCGGATTGTGGGTTGACCCACCCATAAACTTAAAACGGTTAAAAATAAAATAAAAAATGTTATCCGTAATTTTTTTTCACGATTTTTATATTAATACTCGTGCAAATGCACGGGAAAAATGCTAGTATTAATTGATAATAGTATTTTGGTATAATAATCAAACATTAATAATAAGACATGTCAAATAATCAATCTATATTTATATGGATTAATTATTCACATAAATAAAACTTTATAATTATTACATGTTTACCATCATAAATATTTATGCAATTTCGTTAATTAATATTATTAGTTTTTGGGCCAAATAATATAATCACATGAATTACACAATACTATCATTCAAACAAAATTTGAATCAATTTCAACAAACATTGTCACTTTGGTAATTATTTGTATTAATCAATACAATCCAAATAATGAACAATAATATCATTAATTTGAATTTAAATTTCATATTATCATATATAACCAAAATCAATAATATATCATTTATCAAGAAAATATGTAATTTATTTTATTATAAAAAAAATAAAATTATACTAAAGGCCCAATCTTAATTCTTAAATTTAAAATTTGTAATATCCTACATTAATTAAATAATAAATCTTCAAGATTTATTTGACTAACTTTCAAAAAATTCTTATAACCTTAGGGTGGTGGGGAAAATTACCAGTATTAAAACTATATCGAAAATACCGTACTGTAATATATCGAAAATATCGACTTTTAAGGTATACCGAAAAAAAGGTAAGGCATGATACCGATACCATAATTATTGGTACGGTAAAAATATGAGATTTTTAAAATTTTGGTATATCGAGATATACCGAAATAGTATTTATAAGTTAATATATATAAAAATATATATATATATATAATATTTATAAGGAAATAATTAAATAGATTTGAAATTAATTTAATTATAGAAATATAATTTTTGAATAATATCAAAATATAATTATACTGAAATATTATTCAATATATGCAATCTCTACCTTACCGATGGGATTGATTTTTTTTAAAATTAATATATTTTTTAGGTATCAAAGGTATAATACCGATATTGTACCGAAAATAAGGTATACCGAAATTAAGGTAAGATAAATGTATGAATTTTTTGTATACCGAAATTAAGGTATATCGAAACAAGGTATACCAAAATCAATGTAAGGTAAATGTATGTATTTTTTGCATACCGAAATTTTAGGTAAGGTATAAGGTATGAAAAAAATATTAAGGTATACCGTATCGACCCACCCTAAGCTCAATACATTGAGAATTTAAATTTCTCTTTCATTCATTCTAAATTTATTAAAAATTTTAATCTTTTTTAATTTTTAATCAAAGAATACAATCAAATATTTTCCTAATTTATTAATTTAAAATTGTAATCTTTAATTATCCCATAATATATAATATAATATAATATATATATATATATATATATATAAATTATATCTTAATGTCTTAATGATAATTGATTAATAATTCAAAAATATCTTAATTTATTGTTAGTTTTCATTATCAAGAACTTAATCTTAAATTATATATGAATCTTGAAAATATATATATATATATATGTATATATATATATTCCTTGTTTAAACTTTTAAATCTAAAATATATATATTCTTCATAAATAAATATATATATATATATATATATATATTAAATTAGAATGACTCTTAAAATTATCTTAGTTACATCCTAATTCAAATTATAATTTCTTCTTTCTTTAGACTTTAATTAGATGTAATGGTTCTTCCAATTTAATAAGTACTTCAATAGTTTTTCTCTCTTCAAATGGAGATCATTACCGTTGTAAATAACCAACATTAAGTTAGTTATTATAATTTAATCATTTATAATTTATTCTCTTCAAAAAATTAGAAATGTCACTTAGGTATCCTTATTTTATAATCATGACAAATACAGCCATAAATTTAATATTATATTAGATCCCATTATTTTGGCTTATATTAAATATGACATTTACACAAATATTTATTATACAGATGACCCTATAAATTTAAACAATAATTGATAATTGAATTCGTGATTTTTGAACTCTTATATTTAATAATTATTAGTTTAGAAAATTCTTTTGGTCTTATATTTTTGTTCTTTGGCCGATTATCAAACATGTCCTTAACTGTGTCATTTCTACATATAGCAAAGCAAGTTCGAGATACATTGTAACTAGATTTTTGACACTATATTAAATGGATTATCAAAATGAATATATGAATTGGTGTTCATTTCAATTATAAGTACTGAATTATTCTATGGCGATTGTTATGGAGATTAATAGCGATCGATAAACCAATCGCTATAGAGTTTTTTTACTAGTGGTTTATGAATGAGAATTGTTAAATCCCTCTATTTTGAGTTCTTGATTCTGAGTGTTGCTTAATAAGATGGCGATTGTTACGGAGATTAATAGCGATTGATAAACCAATCGCTATAGAGTTTTTTTACTAGTGGTTTATGAATGAGAATTGTTAAATCCCTCTATTTTGAGTTCTTGATTCTGAGTGTTGCTTAATAAGATGACGATTGTTATGGAGATTAATAGCGATCGATAAACCAATCGCTATAGAGTTTTTTTACTAGTGGTTTATGAATGAGAATTGTTAAATCCCTCTATTTTGAGTTCTTGATTCTGAGTGTTGCTTAATAAGATGACTAGAAATTTAGTTTGGTTTAATCATATATAGGTTGGATTATGTTATTTACTTAAATATAAATTTGACTTCAGTCTCATCTTTTTTAAAGAATACGAAGCAATTTATTTTTAACGTAGAAAACTAGTATGACTTTGTAGACATGAACATAATTTGTCTTTGAAAATAGAGAATTTACACATGGAAGATAATGACAATGCAATCATTAACTCGACATGCATTACAAGTTTGCTTAGTCGTTATTAAACTTCATTGAATCTACTTGAAAGTTACAACGAAGAACAAACACCTACACAATAATAAGATGTTTGATATGGGTGAATTGTTGGATGAGCTTGTTCTAGCTTTATTGGAATAACCATGTAGTTTAGTTATTTGGAAAAGCTTGAGTTTTGGATACACTTCACATTTTGATTAGTCTATCATAATTAACATTTGGAATTCTTTTTGTTTAATGTAAGAAATTGGTTATTTAAGTTAAATATTAAAATAATTATTATTAATATTTAAAATAGAGGAGAGTAATAGAGAGAGTGAATGACTTGGCATCACCTCATTGTTGGAAAAAGGTAAAATAAGAGGAAATAGAGAAGAGAGAGAAATTATTTAATTTTTTAAGCCAATCATATCATTCCCTCTCTTATTCCCTCACTAAATTCCTTCTCTCAATCATTTCTCTTTAAAATATTATAAAATGTAAAATAAGAAAAAAAATGATAATTTAGCTAATAATTTAAATGATGTATGAAAATATATTAAATATTTTGCAAAATAATATAAAAATTATTTAAGCACACCAACAATTAAAATGATGAAAACAAAGTTCAAAATGATGATATTTTGAAGCGAAATGACAACTAAGAATGTAAATTGCTAACCCTTCCAAAAAAAAATAAGACTGGTTAAAAAATAGAGATTGAGGGTCAAAGAGGTGATGTGTCCCTATCTTGATAATCTTAATATCTTGACAGAAACATACTAAAAAAACATCATAGAATTTTTCACCGGTCGATCTGACCAAGGAAGACAAACACAAAATCCCAAAAAAATATTGTTGTTGCTGCTGCTTTCAAACTCAACGTGCATGTCTTTACATAGTTTTATCCAAAAACATTTAAAATATTTGCAGCCATTTCCATAGCTAGTTAGCAATATCATGATCTTCTTCCTATCTATAAAAGATCATAATACCCATCACCATATTCATAACCTCAGAATCAAATCTCTTCATGGGTTCGATTAAAGAAAGGCTGAAATGGACTGATGAACTCCATCATCTGTTTGAGATTGCTGTCAACAAACTTGGTGGTCCTGATAGTAAGTTTAATTAATTTCTTCATCAAAAAAAGAAGAATTATATGAATCATAATTATAAGAAATTCATGAATATTGTGTAGATATATATTCGATTCATGTGAGCAAATGGCAGGGGCAACACCTAAAGGAATCCTTAAAGCTATGGAGATACAAGGACTTACTATTTTCCATGTTAAAAGCCACTTACAGGTTAAATAATTCTCAATATTTATACAATTTTCTTTGTTTTTTCAACTGAAATTAATTATTTCTTCCTATTTACAGAAATACAGGATGTCGAAATTCATTCCAGAATCTTCCAACGGTAGTAATTAAACCCTTGTTTTGTTCCCGTAATTGTGTCGTGTTATTAATGTCTTGCTTAAACACAGGGGACAAATATGAGAAGCGTTGTGTTTCAGAAATACTACCCAACTTCAGCACCACATCGTGAGTACTGACGATTTCTCGATAGCTTTTTCGTTTTGTCAAAAACATATTTCAAACCAAATGACAATAAAATCACTTCGAATTTTTACGATACATTGATAATATTGCACTTTTGAAAGTTGATTTTATTAAATGTTTTTAATTTTGTTTTTCTATGAAGAGGTGCTCAACTTAATGAAACATTACAATTATACAAACAAGTTCAACTGCATATGAATGATCAAACTGTGGTGGGTATCCATTATCGATTTCTATTGTGTTTATTACGAAAATGTCAATGACTGACTGAAATCATTGAGAATTCTTGGTAAGGTTCAAAGAAGCCTAAACCGGAAGATTGAAGCCCAAGGAAGATTCCTAGACAGAATCAAAGGACGACCCTCGATCAAGGCCTGTTCCTCGATGTCATTTCCATTTCTAAGCGACAAATCCGAGTCAGAAACCGAAAATAGCAAGATGAGATTTTTAGAAGAAGAGTCACAAGTTTCAAAGAGGCAGAAGAAAATGGAAAATGAAGTGTCAAAACAATGTGAATCAATGTCATCCTTTTCTTGGTCTACAGACCTTTCATCAGCCTGCCAATCACCTTTATTCTACTCTTTCACAAACTATTAAGTGTCCTATTAATAAGAAACTGTCCTTCAATGAAAATAAGGACTTTTATTTCTTTTCTTACCCAAGGACATGTTATTTGGCATTTACAGTTTATCAGTTTCACTTTCTTTTCATTGCTAAATGGTAAAAACATTAGGAAAAGAAGAAGATACAATTTTACCTCTTGAACAATTTGAATGGAAGCATCTCTAAGCTCGTGAGGCTCAATCAAAATCAGATAAAGCCTTGAGAAAATACTCGCCGTTGGCCATCTCTCGTAGATGATACAAAATCGCTATGAACTCGCTAAAGTCAATGACCCTTTTCTCATTGACATTCACCTATTATCAAAAAGCAATTTTGGTTCCATTTAGATATAAAACAAATTTGACAAATTGATGTTTAGAATAAGCTTACAGCCTCTATAAGCATCAGAACTTCAGATTCTTCAAGATGTGAACAAAATTTTCGAAGACCGCCTTTTAATTCTTCAATTGAAACAATACCATCTTTGTCAGCATCTATATTTGTGAACATATGACTAATATCATCAAGCTCTTCATCTGATAATAAATCAGCTATAACCTACACATAATCAATGTGACAGATAATTCTTTTGGTATAGTGTGAAATAAGAGATTAAATGAATAGGAGAGAATAAACAAGCAACAAAACCCACCCTCGAGGTTTTTCTCTTGAATTTATTCATCCTCGATAACTGCTCGAGTCTTTTACTGTTTGGAGCTTTCTTAGTGTTTTGAAGCCAAGGGTGCCCTGTTAATAGAAAAGAATCAGCATTGTACTATTTTCTTGCCTTGATGATCTATGATCATGTCAATTCTTATGTATAGCTAAAATCACTTTGAGATCAAGAATATGTATAAGTATCAGGGCATTACACAAGAACAAGAACAAGAACAAGAACTACAGAGATCGACAATATCCTGACTGATGAATACATCTCTCAGACAAATGACAGCACAACAAGAATCTAGACTTACTAAGGACCTGTTTTGCTGTGAGTCGAAGATTCGGGTCAGGTTCCAACATTTGACGAACAAGACTCTTGGCACTCAATGAAATGTTCTTCCACGGTTCTCTACTGAAATCTATTAGTCCACGCAGAATCGCATCAGCAACTCCTTGTTCAGACTCTGCAATACAACATAAATTAGATTACAACAGATTGTAAGAAACATATATAACTAATCTATGAATCAAATCATGGAGATTACGTATAATCATTCTTATTACCAGCCCAAAATGGAGGAACACCACACAATAATATATAGAGGATAACTCCTGCACTCCATATATCAATCTCTGGTCCATAGTTGCAATTGAGAACCTCAGGAGCCATGTAGTATGGACTTCCAACAGTCTCCGAGAACTTTTCACCTACAAAAACCTAGCAATTTGTATGAAATTTACAGAAGTATGACAATACAATCTAAAGAATGATTCAAAACCTAACCTGGCTTGAAAAAGATCGATAAACCAAAATCAATAGCTTTCAGAGGAGAATCTTCCTTATTATTCACATACAAAAAGTTCTCAGGTTTCAAATCTCTATGAATCACTCCATGTTTATGACAAAGCTGTACAACTTCTATAATTGTTCGAGTAACATTCGCAGCAGCACGCTCTGTATAATATCCTCGCGCCACAATCCGATCATACAACTCTCCTCCCTCACATAATTCCATCACTAAATGAACAGAATCATCATCTTCGCATGCTTCCTTCAAGAAAACAACACTCGAACTCTTCGGTAAATGTCTCATAATCGCGACCTCTCTTCGCACATCTTCCACATCAACCGCTGTCAGAAGCTTCTGCTTCGAAATCGACTTGCAAGCTAGAAGCTCTCTTGTGTTACGTTCGATACAGAGATATGTGATTCCGAATTCTCCTCGACCGAGTTCTTTATCTATCAAATACTTATCTTCGATTTTCTCATTCGAAACGTCTGTCAGTACGGTGATCGTCTTCTTGTTATCTGACCAGTCCTTCCGGCTGTCGCTATGGCCGGAAAAGTTTGACGGATTGACATCTTTACTGGATACTGCTGCCGGAGATCTACAGCAGTTCCCCATTGGAGTACCTAGAAATTCATTAAGGAGATGGATCAATGGAGACTAGATGGAATGCATATAACTTCTCCTTCATTCTATAAGTTCATAAATTATTGCTATTGTTTTAAGTTTTTTCATTCATTCATTATTCTTTTGTTTTTTTTGCATTTTTAGATTATTCATTTTTTTTTTCTTATACTACAAAATCATTTTTTACTTTCACTTGTTACAATTGAGGAATTTGGGCAGATGACCCTAAAAATAGGGTAAAATGAGGAAATTTAAATAGCGTTGAAGATCTTCTTTTTTTAATGACAATTGTACCCTTGCGTAACGCAACTCCAGTTTCGTGATGCAATCGGATTTTTTTTTTCAAATTTTTTTTTTCGTCTCGCGATTGCGTGACGCAACTGGACTGGGTTGCGTGACGCGATTGGACATTTTCGTCCAAAAAATTTCATAATTAAAATTTTTTGAAAAATAAAAAAATAAAAAATTGTGTCACGCAACCTGAGGATGCGTGACGCAATATGGACATTTTCGTCAGAAAGAAAAGGGGATCACCAACGCTATTTAATTTATTCACTCTCACCAAAAGCAATTCACCCTGTTTTTAGGGTCATTTGTTCAAATTTCCCAATAAATTCAACTATTTTTTTTATTATAGTTGTAACTAGG
Organism: Impatiens glandulifera; assembly: GCF_907164915.1. NCBI lineage: Eukaryota > Viridiplantae > Streptophyta > Magnoliopsida > Ericales > Balsaminaceae > Impatiens > Impatiens glandulifera. The sequence goes on along the minus strand of NC_061869.1, from coordinate 14,165,092 downwards.
AAAGAGTCGGTTCGATATTTCGATATTTTTGTATCCATTATGTATATTATATCGAAAATTTCGGTATAGAAAAATCTTATTAAAAATTTGATACGATATAAGTAATATATATAGATCATATTAAATTGACGGTATACCATAATTTCGGTAAATGTTTCGACCGTATAATATTAAAATTTAATTATAGTTAGATTTAATGTATTATGGTTAGAGATAAATATTAAATTTTGGGAAGTTTGATTTTGTTTAAAAAGTTAATAATGATGTGAAATAAAAAAATATATATATTTATAATTATCATATATATATATTTTTTTAAAAAAACTCAAGTATATATAAAATAAAAATAAAATAATTTAAGCACAACAACAAAACATATAAAATGAAAAAAAAAAATAAAAAAAACTGTACTTAATAAATTATCGAGTTCTGAACTCGTAAATAGTCGAGAAGAACGATTAACTCTCTCGGCAGACTCTATTAGTTTTCTAAATGGATTTCAGAAAGCGTTATAATAATAGTATTATGAATTATACGAATTGAACAACTACGATCATTAAAAGTTCAACGATTTTTTTCTAATCATATAGTTCATAAAAAATAATTGAGATGTTAACCTAAATATTTAGGTGTGTCACGTCTGTCGTATCAATCCAAACTTTTTAATAACTGCCCATAGATTCCTATCCCCAATAAATCTTAATAATAGTTTATAAAAACTTTCAAATACTAGTCAATCATTTATATTTTTTAATATATTATTAAGATTTTTATTTAGATAAAATAAATATTTTATTAATTATATATATTAATAATTTAATAATATAAGTTAGTTTAACTCAAATTCTAATATGTAATCAATTATATTATATTTGACTTAATTCTAATTATAATATTGTTTAATAAATTTTATTATTATTATATATCCTTCTGCAACTTTTACAGTTACACTTCACAAGACTTATCGGAAAAAGTCGGTGGAAGCCATTTCTCTCTAGCTGCTGCTGCTACTCTCGACTGGCGTTATCCTTAACAATGGCGGTACTACTCAACACTACGTTATCCTCTTCACTCTTATCCAACTCCAAGACCACTCGATTTCGAACTTCATTCACTCAGATGCCGATTTCAGTCTCCTTCTCTCGTAATCTCCGCCAATCTCTTTCTCTATTCCTTAATTCACTCGTAATTTTCTATTTCTCTTCAATTACCGATTACTGATTACTGAATGTATGTATTTCTGATTCTTCTCAGGTCGGAGACTGACGGTTAGAGCCACAGAGACTCAGAAAGAAGGTGATGATGATACGCTTGTCTAAACTTTGTATTTTCCTTTCTTTCTTTGAGCAATTGAGCTCATATAGTAAGTTCTGTATTGTGATGGTGTAGATAAGTCTCAGGTACCAGATAAGGCACCTGCTAAAGGTGGATCGAGCATCAATCAGATCCTCGGCATTAAAGGAGCGAAGCAAGAGAAGGTCAGTTTATACTTTCTCTTTTTACTTGTTATGTATATTACCGTGTTGTTGTTGTTGTCTATGAACAATCTCTTTAAGTATGAAAGACAAACTGCAAGATATCTTGTTGATCATGTATTGTGGAGAGAGTTTGGGCAAGAAGCTGAATTAATAATGAATTTACAAAGTGTTCTATCCTTGAATAGAAATTACATGTAGGACAAAGAAATGACAAACTGTTGGCTTATAACTTGAAAATATTAAAAGTAGAAAACTATCTATGAACAGCTGAGTGTTGGTTCCGTTTTGAGTCTTGAATCAACTCAGCTTCCTGTATTTTATCTCTATCATTGAGTAAGTTTCTTTAATTGACAATAAACATAAGTAAAAATAAGAGCCAGCTGTTGACTTGGATTGCTAGTTACTATGTCCTTGGAGAAATCTGAATGTGTATATGTAAATGTTGGAAATTTGATATATGAGAGCAACGTAGAGGTATGTATCAAACACATCAATATACATATTTGAGAGTAATCAAATTGGATTGGAGTGTTCATAAAGATAATGATTGGAGAACAACCTTAAGCAAAGGGTTACTACAAGTTTGACTTCCGGAGGATACGTACCATACTTAGTAATAGGGAATACATCAGAATTTGAGCTCTTCCTAGAACATACTATCAATATGCTAACTTGGCATTTGTGTATGACAGGATAAATGGAAGATCCGTGTTCAACTAACAAAGCCTGTTACATGGCCTCCATTGATTTGGGGAGTGGTTTGTGGTGCTGCTGCTTCTGGTATCATTCTAAATCATTTACAGCACATACTTGTCTGTGTTTTTTTCCATTTTTTATGAATTCAGATAACCAGTTCATGTTATTTGGTCTGTTTCCTCTAACTACAGTTGTCCTTATCTGTATTGTTATATCATTAAAGCTCTCTGCCTATGCATGGTTTATGTTGATTCAAATTCCATTGTTGTTTGATGAACTAAAGTTTAGTACTATAATTCCCAAAGTCATGTCTATGCAACTATTAAGGCTTCTCTTGCAGGAAATTTCCATTGGACATTGGAGGATGTTGCCAAATCAGTTGTATGCATGCTAATGTCTGGGCCATGCTTGACTGGCTATACACAGGTTTGTATGTATAGAAACAACTGATAGTTGTTCTATTGAAATTCTGAAATGTGCACCTGTTTTTCTCTGTGTTTACCTTCCAGACAATCAATGATTGGTATGATAGGGACATTGATGCTATTAATGAACCTTATCGTCCTATTCCATCAGGTGCCATATCCGAGAATGAGGTATACTATGCACAATTTCACTTTTGAAATATGTTTCTCTATTTGGATAGAAATTTATTTGTTTCAAATACAGGAACATAAATAAATTTCTGAATCTATCTCTGACTAAGTTTAGTCTTCAAACATTTACAAAAATAAAAGTGTTTCCAAATGAAATATCTCTCTTCCAGGGCCTTTGGAGAGTTCATTTCACCTTTTTCCCATTACACAGGTCATTACCCAAATATGGGTGTTGCTTCTAGCAGGTCTTGGATTGGGTGGTATTTTGGATGTGTGGGTAAGCTTCTACTTTTGAAGTTCTTCTCATGAAATGATAAAAATATTAAATGCATGTGCTTTGTAGGCAGGGCATAACTTCCCTATAATCTTTTACCTTGCTTTGGGTGGATCGTTGCTCTCTTATATTTATTCAGCACCACCTTTAAAGGTACTCGTAACCACTTTGGTTTTGTTTACATGAATCTTGATTGTTTGGAAGTTTGTTAACTAATTCCGTATATTCTGTTATCTTTGCATTCTTGCAGCTCAAGCAGAATGGCTGGATTGGAAATTTTGCCTTAGGAGCTAGCTATATTAGTTTACCTTGGTGAGTCATCCCTATTAAGCTACATTTTGATGGTTAATAAGTTCATACTACTGTTTATACTATGTTGAAATTCTACATTTTGTTAGCTCCTTTACCACCATATTTATAGCTCCAAAATATATATCTGCCGAGTAATTAGTTACCAGTGTCAACAGTAATTATTGTAAGCAAAATACATGATATATATTTATAAGGCTATGCTCGGATATTTAGAAATGGAATTAAAATTCCAATTCTATACATTTTTTAATTGAATTATAATTCAATTCTATGTTTGGAAAATTATAGAATTATAATTTTTATGAAAAAATATTTAATATTTTATTCTTCATTAATATAATATATACAAACCACAAAATTTATAATACTTTAACCCATCGATCTGACGACTATGGAAAATCTGTTAGTGTGTTGGACCAAGGCTTAAAATAAGTGTTAGCCCGGTGGACAAGACTCTAACAAGAGGTAATGACATTGAAATTAATGAAATAAATTGAAACTGTGATTCTTAATATTCAATGGTAGAATTGAAAATTAAAAACTCATTTCTTTTTAAAATTTATTGAACTTTAAATTGTAATTAATTCCTTAGTTTAAACGATCAAACAAACAACAACATTGGAATTGAACCCCAATTCCAATTAACACCAGCCAAACATAACCTAATATGAATTGATTGATTCCATATTTGATGCCAATGTGTTAATTAGATGCCATGCTTTCTTTCTTTGATTTTCTAGCAAAATGATGAATCCCATACCACATCTAAAAAAATGCTAGTTTGAAGTTAAATAATGGAGAAAGTGTATTACTCTTCTTGTCACGCATCTGAAGATTATATTGCACCAATTTTGAAATAATAGTCTGTGGACAGGTGGGCTGGTCAAGCACTGTTTGGGACATTAACACCTGATATAATCGTCCTCACTCTCTTATATAGCGTAGCAGGGGTGATTTTCTACTTGAATTGCTCACTAATTCTTTACATAATTATACATGTTAAGTCTTATACTCTAACATTTGTTTTTTGCTTTGGAGTGTTTTAGTTGGGCATTGCCATTGTAAATGACTTTAAAAGTGTTGAAGGAGATAGAGCAATGGGACTTCAGGTATTATGTTGTTTCATCATATGTTTCTTTCTCTATATAAGTGATCTGTATTTTTGAAATCTTCATGGAATGTATCAGTCACTTCCAGTGGCTTTTGGTTCTGAGACTGCCAAATGGATATGTGTTGGTGCTATAGACATAACTCAGATTTCAGTTGCTGGTAAGTCACTGCTATTGATATATTGGCCCCATTTGGAAATCCTTTTTGGTTGTAATAAAATTTTTGAATCAATATCCGACCGACTTTACTTTTTAACATCCAGTTATAGAAACAAAAATAAAAAGTTTTTTGAAATGAGGCTAATATGTTGTTTTGTCTGTAAAAAACTGACAATATGGTTCCATTTTTTCCACAGAGCTCAACAAATTGAGCCTTTTTTCGGAAGATCTTTTTTCCACTTTGCCATAATGTTAAAAAAAACATTTGGCTAAAATTGTCATCAACCATTTTTTTTAGCATAATCGAAAAATTTGTCAAAAAATCACTTTTTTCAATAACATTTCACTTTAAAAAGTTTTATCTAGTCCAATCACACTTTTCATATCAAATACAAACAATATTACTTTCATTTTTTACTTTGAAAATTTTGAAATGACAAAAACAGTTTCATGCTAAAGCCAATATAAATCAACCTGAAAGTTTCTTTGACTATGTTGTTTATGATACCGTTATGGATATGATGCACATGGATTTACAATTACACCATAAGGTTTTAATTACAGCTCTTTGAATTATTGCAAAATGAGTAAGGAATGCTTAAAGGTTTTTGTACAAAAAGGCTTAGGCATATCAACTTACTATGCAGTTGGTTTTTTAATATTGATTTTAATTATTTTCACTCCATGAACTTGCAAATTGAGGAAAGAAACCCCATTAAACTTCCTATACTATGGCTTTCGTGTTTCTTCCTATTCGAAACAAAGTTGCTAACTGAATGAATATTCTTGCAACAGGTTATTTGCTAGCTGTAGGTAAGCCAAATTACGCATTGGCTTTACTAGCATTGATAGTTCCACAAGTATTTTTCCAGGTAAGAAACTCGGCCAATTAGATCAAAGAGTACAGCTATGAGTACATGATATTTACATACCCCACTTCCCATCTACCTCGCACACACTATATATATATATATATATATATATATATATATATATATAGTGTAAGTTAGTGTAAACGGTGTTTCGTGGGAATATTCCCAAACTTAATGTTTACGGGATGGTAGAGAGGACAAACTCCCAAAGGAAAATGGCCCCTGCTTCATTGCCATCTCTACCATTGAGTGGTAAATGCACGATATTATCAAGTGAAAACATAATAAACTTTGTTATCTTCTATTTCAGTTTAAATATTTCCTCAAAGACCCTGTCAAATACGATGTCAAATATCAGGTAAAGTTTGTTAAACTTTCTCAGAAACTTCATTTTCAACTAACTGATCGATCTATCATCACATTCCAGGCTAGTGCGCAACCATTCCTTATTCTCGGCCTATTGGTTACTGCTTTAGCCACTAGCCACTGATTGACACGTTTGATCCCTTCCATAATTGAAGAAGAGAGAATGTCCTGCAGAATATTAGTTGTCAAGAATAGGAACACTGTCGAGTTTATATAGGTCAGTTACAGCTGCGAAGAGAAGCTGATGCTATGTGTGTTTATTTTGTTATATTATAAAGTTTATCCAGAAAAAAAAGGATGAATCAAACTTAATCCTTTTGTCCAATTGTTTCAGGGCTGGTTTGGTTTTACACTTGCAGGGAAGTCTATGGCAAGAAAATCAGGTGCACGTTTAATGTGTATTAGTAATTGTAAGACGAAAAGAAAATATGTAGAATTAAAATTTTCCATTCATGATTTTAAGTGGAGTATTTTGTACCAAGAAGTGTTTATCAACATAGTGCTTGTAGTTATGAATTGTGTAGTACATATAGCATTTGCTTTAAATTTAACTCTCATATTGACTGAAAAACTTAGCATCAGACTAGACTCTCATTATTTCCCAAATAGTATTGAATTCTATGAATTTCATATCTTATTCTTTGCACATATATAAGTCATTTAGCCTAGTATGGTTATTTTCATACTTTGGTAAATCACATGTTATAATCATTTTTCATTTTGCACTTCCATTTTTCTTGACCTTTTGTACACTATATAGGCAATTGAAGTACAAATATATATTTTAGGTTGATTGAATATAACTTCTTAGCGTGTTAATTTTTATGACTGACATTAGTATCTGATTTTTTGTTGCAAATATAATGAACCATCTTATGAATCAATATTAGATTTTAATGAGCTCAAGGGTAGGAAAATTCATATTATATATATATTTTTTATTTCTATCATTACTTTAATGTGATTTTATTGTGCCTAATTATTTTTTAGTATGCATATTATAGTATGAATGTGGAACCAAAAAAAAACTAGTTTTTGTGAAGGTTTAATTATAAAGCCACTCTTATAATTGGTAATTGCAAATTTTGTGTTATATAAGATTTATTTCATCCTATTTATTTTAAATTATTAATTGTACACACGTTTGATCTATTTATTTTTATTGTATTTTATTTTTTTGATTTAGAAGACGTTTTTAGTTAGAATTGAACTCGTAAACTTTACTTTTTGAGACACGATTTTTTGTACTTGAGTTAGCTATGTTATTTGTTTAACACAATTTTAAAGTGGAATATTAACATTAAACAACAACATTATGATGGTAAGACACTGTTGCTAAAAAAGTCATACTTTCAAATCTTACATAATTTTGATTCATTTCTGTATATGTTTTTAGTGGCAAATTTTAATTGTGTTGTTACATCTCTTTTTAACTCCGTTATTGACCTTAATAAAGTTGGATGAAGTCGTATCATTAAAAGTGGCTATGAGAATTTTAATGACGGACCGATTAAAATTCACCATAATGGTATTTTGAGCAACAAGGTATTTTTTTTTTTTGGTATTACCCATTTTAAGCAACAATTATGAATCAAAATTATTATGTGAACAAATTCAATGGCCCTTCCCAATTTGATGTAAAAAAACGAGTTCACATCACGAAAACTCAATTAATTGCCAATTGTATGTATAATATTGAATTAAGTGTTAAGTATTATGAATTAAGAATTTATTTTTTTTGATACATATTTAGATGAAAAATCAACCTACAAATGCCTCTAGTCTATTTATATCAAGATTGTTTTTAATCTTTTCAAGATAAATTCAACCACCAATTTATTCAATCTTACACTGCTTCCTTAAAAATAGTGCATAAATTTCCTATATTAGATTACAAGTCATTCTCATTAAATGGTAACAGGATTATATAAAGTACAAAATAATAAATATTTCTGTCCATTTTTTATTTGAAATTGGACTAATAAATTTATATATAATAAAATTTTATCTAAAACTTTATATTCATATTCATGTAATATACTAACTCATAAATAAAAAGTTTTAAAATAAATTTTATAAATATCCTCAAAACTATATTAATCTTGTCCAAATTCAAAAGTTATTTTCAAATAGGATTGTCATCTTTTTGACTATAAAGCAATCAAAGACTCTTAATTACATGGATCAACATAATCACCAAAACTTACCCACCAACAATATATATTGATAGAGATTTATGGAGAGAAAAAAAAGGGAAGAAAGAAAGATGGCAATGTGCAAGTCCGGTGGTGGTTCAAGTCTAGTGATAGTTGTGTTAATGATTTTCCTTGTGATGACAGTTTCTTGCATGAGTAGTCCCGCGACCGGTGCGGCGGAGAAAGTTAAGTTTGACCTAATAAAGAGGGGTCTGGTCCCTCCATCAGGACCAAATTGCTCACCATATTCTGTGGAATTACCATGTGTCCCTCCGTTTCGGCGATTACTCACTCAGACCAATTGAAATACTCATCGTCGGAGAAAACCATGTATCTTCATTATAAGCTAATATGTCTTGGCATAATTGTTAAATGTTTGCTATAATAATAAATATCTTCAATTCCATATTCTTTTAGTAATATGCTTTTAGTGACGAGTTTTAATTGTGTTGTTAATTTTTTTAATTATTTTAATGCCTTTACGTATTAGAGCATGTTGTTATTCACATTACCAAAGTTGAATGAAGTCAAATCATTAAAAGTGGCGATGAGATTTTTAACAATTGATCTTGAATGCCCGCTGTTAAAATCAACTATTATAGAATTTCAAACAAAAACATGTACTATTTGATAGTATTGTCCATTTTAAGCAACAATACACCATATATTATATTAATAAAGATTTAAAATATAATATTAAATAACTAGGTTTCGATATAAAATTGTGTAACTACTAAAGAGTTCAGCAAAAACTCTCACAATGTTCGAGTTCTAAAGCTTGAGCTTTCATGCTTAAAAAGCATGGAAAGGACTGTGATATTTCGCTTGTTTTTTGATCTGATCTATCTTCGGCTTTAAAGGATCTGATTAAGATTTAATCGCAAGCATGCTCCTCTCAACGGAATATACCGACGATCGGAAAATGAATATTCCGGCGGTGAATTTCTTTGTAATGAAAAGCATTGTTTTATTTTTTTTATCTATTGTCATCACGTTGTTCATGAGAAGCTTATATCTTTTGGTTCTCTTCATTGTTTTCAATTTCTCCAAGTTGATTGAGAAAAAAAAAAGGAAGCGTTTCAATTTAATGTATTTTTGCATTTTGGTTGGCTATTAATGAGGTTTGCATCGGATGATGATGTTGATGATGATCGGATGAAGTGTGATGTTATATTATTTATGATGTATTGTTGTTGATGATGAATAAGTTTGTTTAATCAATATCAAGTTTTAGAAAAAAAAAATGAAAGTGATGTATTGATTTAGGTAGAGTTTTTAAATTCATCCTCTATTGTAGTAATATATACTACAATAAACCTAATTTTTTAATATTATATTTTGGTTTTGAATTCAAAGAGGAAAATTTAATTATAAAGTACTAAATAATAATCATAATTAATTGTGCCCATTTTTTTATTTGAAATTGGACTATTAAAGTTATATGTAATTAAATATTATTTACAACTTTATCTTATTTGGATTCATATTTACATAATATACTAACTAATAAAATAAAAAGGATTTCAATAAATTTTATAAATATCATCAAAACTATAATCTTATCCAAATTCATAAATGTGTTTGAGTCATCAATTTGCCTTAACTATAAAGTAGTCATAGACTCATAATTACATGAATCCACATTTTTATCAAACTTACCCACCAACCAACCATAAATAAATATATATATACATATATTGATAGAGATTTATGGATAGAAAAAAAGGAAAGAAATAGAGATGGCAATATTGTGCAAGTCTGGTGGTTCAAGTCCGATGATCTTTGTGGTAATGATTTTTCTTGTGATGACAGTTTCTTGCATGTGTATTCCGACAGTCGGTGCGGCGGAAAAAGGCAAGTTTGACGCAATGAAGAGGGGTTTGGTGCCTCCACCCGGACCAAATTGCCCACCAACTAACGTGGGATTAAAATGTGGCCCTGGACACCGACGATTACTCACTTGGACCAATTGAAATCTTCGTCGAAGCAAAGCATGTATCTTCGTTATAAGTTAATCTATCTTGGTATAATCGTTACATGTTTGTTATAATAATAAATCTCTTCAATTTAATATTCTATTACTTTTAAATATTGTTTAAAAATTAATAATTAATTGTCGTTAATTTAAATAAGAAATTAAATATTGAAAATTAATTTATAAAATAATATTTAATATTAAATAATATAACAAATTTATAAAATTAAAATTATAATAAAGAATATACATTAATCTTCTAATTTTTCTTATTGTGACTAGGGATAGGTCGGTAGACTCGGTACGGTATACCTTAATATTTTATCTATACCTTATACCTTATCTAAAATTTTGATATTCAAAAAAATTGCATATCTTTACCTTACCTTGATTTCGGTATACCTTAATTTCGATATACCTTAATTTTGATATATCTTAATTTCGGTATACAAAAAAATCATACAATTACCTTATCTTAATTTCGGTATACTTTAATTTTGGTATACAAAAAAATCATACATTTACTTTACCTTGATTTCGGTATACCTTAATTTCGGTACGATATCGGTATTATACCTTTCATACCTAAAAAACATATTAACTTAAAAAAAACAATCATATTGGTAAGGTCGAGAGCCATATATAGAATAATATTTCAGTATAGTTATATTTTGATATTATTCAAAAATTATATTTCTATAATTAAATTAATATCAAATTTTTTTAATTATTTCTTTATATATATATATATATATATTTTAACTTATAAATATTATTTTGGTATTTCGGTTTATTTCGATATATCAAAATTTTAAAAATCTCATACCTTTACCGTACCAATAATTTTAGTTTCGGTATCGGTATCATATCTTACATTTTTCGGTATACCTTAAAAATCGATATTTTCAATATATTACGGTATAATATATTTGATATATCTTTAATATCGGTATTTTTTCATCCCTAAACGTGACTACATAATTAATTAAATATAATAAGTTCAATAAATCAATAAAATGTGTTAAAAAAATATCTTTAAATTATTATAAGCGATAGTAAAAATTGTCCTGTACTTGACAAATGACAAGTAATACCGAATATATATAATAATAAAAAAAAAATAAAAACTTAAAAATAATTGTGAAATATCTCTGAGAGGTTTCTAATTAATATATATATATAATATTTAAAGTCAACAGCACCATATTAATTCATCGGCATCAAGCACCATATTAAATCAAATATAAATATAATCCACGTTATCATGTATTTTCTCTCTCCTTTCTTCTACTTTCTCTTTCTTAATTAAATTTAGTTTTCCTTTTTATATATTTATATATAATATAGATATATATTTCTTACCATATATTATCTAAAAAATTATCTATATTAATATTAATTCATAAACAATTTTTTTTTATTAATACATCTACTTTTATCATTTTTATATTTATTTTTGTTTATATATATATATATATATATATATAAACAATGTTTATTTTATAAATACACCTACTTTATAATTTTTATATTTATTATATATATATATATATATATATATATATATATATATATATATATATATATATATATATATATATATATATATATATATAAACAATTTTTTTTTTTATAAATGCACCTACCTTATCAATTTTATATTCATTTTATTTATAAATATATATAAACATTTTTTACCTTCACATATTACATAATTATTATATATATATATATATATATATATATATATATATTATTTATTAAATATAGTTAGTAGTTACCTTTTATATATATATATTATATATATATATATATATATTATTTTTTATTATTAATTTTATGTAAATAAATTTTATTTTTATTATACATTTTTTCTCTCATAAATATATATATTTATAATATTTTCTTTTTGAGTATAAATAATTTTTTAATTAATATAAAAATCAACTACTTAATAATTAAATACAAAAAATATATATATACAAAATAATAAAATTATTTTAAAATTCTCAATTTATCTAACTGTTAAAGTGTTCATATATCATTCTTAACTATAAATATATTCAAATCTCAAAACATGCAAATTTTGAAGAAGGCATTATTGATTATAAATATATTTTTTCTTTTTATATTTTTTCTCTCATTAATAATATATATATATATATATATTTTGTATTATCAATAATTATATATATAATAACATTATAATATATATATATATATATATATATATATATAAAGTTTAAAAATGATAATAATAATAACTAATTTTTCTTTTTAAATTATTTTCTCTCTCATTAATTAATTAATTAATTATATATATATATATATATATTAAATGTAGTTACCTTATATATATATATATATATATATATATATATATATATATATATATATATATATATATATATATATATATATATATATATATATATATATATATATATTATTTTTCATCATTAAAATTATATAAATACATTTTATTTTTTATCATATATTTTTTCTCTCATCATATATATATATATTATAAATATTTTTCGATAATAAATATTAAATACAATATATATATATATATATATATATATATATATATATATATATATATATATATATATATATATATATATATATATATATATATATATATATATATATACACAAAATAATAAAATTATTTCAACAATCATAAGTGGTTTGACGATTTAAGTTTTTACATTTCATACTTAAGACCAGAGTTCGAATCCCAAAACATGCAAATTTATATTTTCAAAATGGATTCTTGACTATAATATATAATGGCGCAACTTTTACACAAATGATAGACATCTGAAAGTGTGAGGTCGGAATTAATGGTTGGTTTGACGATCATTTGAAAGTGTGAGGTCACGAGATGAAGGTCGAATAGTGGGTGGTTTATCGAGTGTGAGATCGGAATTAGTGGTTAGTATGACGAACATTTGAAAGTGTGAGGTCACGAGATAGAGGTCGGGTGGTGGGTGGTTTGTCGAGTGTGAGGTCGGAATTAGTGGTTGGTTTGACGAGCTTTTGAAAATGTGAGGTACCGAGATAGAGGTTGGGTGGTGGGTGGTTTGTCGAGTGTGAGGTCAGAATTAATGGTTAGTTTGACGAGCATTTGAAAGTGTAAGGTCACGAGATGGATGTCAGGTGGTGGGTGGTTTCTCGAGTGTGAGGTCGGAATTAATGGTTGGTTTGACAAGCATTTGAAAGTGTGATGTCACGAGATGGAAATCGGGTGGTGGGTGATTTGTCGAGTGTGAGGTCGCAATTAGTGGTTGGTTTGGCGATCATTTGAAAGTGTGAGGTCACAAGATGGGAAGTCAGGTGGTGGGTGGTTTGTCGAGTGTGAGGTTAGAATTAATGGTTGATTTGACAAGTATTTAAAAGTGTGAGGTCATGTAATGGATGTCGGGTGGTGGTTAGTGGTTGGTTTAACGTTGAAATAGAGGTCTATGATCAATTGAGATTGGTTGTTGATTTATTTAAGTGAGAGTAAAAGAGATGTTGACTAAGATTAGTGAGTGGTTTGTTGAGGGTTGAGACATATGAAAAAGTGTGAGTCACAAGATTATGGTCAATGAGTGGATAAAGAGGCATATGAAAAAGTGAGTCACAAGATGAGAGTAATTTAGAGGGTTAGTGGTTGAGTTTGACGAGATATAAGAGATGTGTCATCAATTGAGGTCGACTAAGATTGATGGGTCATTTGCCGATGAGTAAAAGTGCATATGAAAAAGTGTGAGTCTCAATATGAGTGTTAAGTGGGTGCCGTTGAAAAAAAAATGTTAATATTAAGTTTATTATTAAAGTTAAGTTTAAAATTAAACTTAATTTTTACAAACTAAAATTAATTTTAAGTTAATTAGATTTAAATAATATTAATTTTATTTAAAATGTTTATGGATAAATAATATTTTATATCTATTCTCGTGATTCATACTAGTTATTTTTAATGACTCTTTATTGAAAAAACAACTCTAAATCTGATAACTTCATCTCCTTTAGTACTACGAAGAAATGTGACAGACACAAATTCGATAAATGATCACCGAGAGAATTGGATGATATGAGTAACAAACGACTCACCAACATCTATGTATATTATTCGGATTATAAAATCATGGGTGGAAATTTTCAACCTAAATAAACAAGATAGTGTACCCAAAAATAAAATACAAATTTAAATATAAGTGACAAAATTATTTTTTGAGATTTTTTTAGTAGATAAATTTTTGTTAAAGTTTATGTTATTAATATTTTTTTTATAAAAAAATAATTTTTATTAAATTAAATAAGACATTACAAGTGAAATATTAATTTGTCAATAATAAAATATTTAAAAATTTAAATAAATTCTAAATATTAAATAGTATATAAATTTGTAATAATTATAATTTTAATAAAAGTCATTGTGATAATTTATGAAGTAAAACAATGTTTATATTATTATTTATCAAGCATACTTATATAGGTATATAATAAATATTTATTATGTATAAAATATATTTACTAAAGAAAAAGGTATAAAACTTTTTTTAATACTCTTTAAAAGAAAATTTATCCACCTAATCAATAAAATACATTTTTTCAACACTAATTTTGCATCTTAATTAAAAACACACAAAAAAAAAAGATTTAGCAACATATTTAACCACATTATATTTACTACCTAAATTGTAACTTTATATAATTCCAATATTTAAAGCCTTGTAGCAAATACTGCAATTCATTTTCTCACAACTAAAATTACAAAATTAACTATTTTTTTTTTGTCAATTCTATTTTTTTTTTTTATCGATTATACAAAACGTCTTACAGTTTAATGTTTAAATTATATATTCCAATAATTTTGTAATTAGATTGCAATATATCTATATCAAATAAGGATTTTTTTTAAAATTTAAAACATAAATCAATTTTCATCTTATTTATAGACTTATGTTTGTAACATAATTTTAGAGAAATTAGTGACTCCACATTCATGATTTTCATAATAATTGCAATATTATTTTGTAACTTTTTTAAAACTAGGTAAAAATATATGTAACTTTAAAAAAAAAACAGAGAGGATATTGTATATAAAAAATAAGTAATAATTATAAAATCAATTATATTGATTAATTTATTTTAATATATAACTTACTTTTGAATTTAAGAAAAGAAAATATTTTATTATATATGTAAAATCTTATAAAATAAAAATTAATATTTTTATTAAAAAAATTTTGTATTCAATTTTTATTTAAAACGATAAATTTCATCCTTATGAATAAATGGTGGGAAATGGTGGGAGTATTCTACCATTAATAATGACAATTTATTCGGTGATCCTACAATTATTCACCCTCTAATTATTCTAATGGTAAACTATTAGTTTTCAAATTATCTTTTAAACAAATCATCATTCAAACTTTCAAAATGGGTGATCATCAATGATCATTTTGTCATTTTTTTTCGTTATATTCGACGACTCTAATGAAAAACGGCCGCCGCCAAATTATTTTTCTTATTTTCTACTACGGCCACCACAACCACCATTTGTTGCGGTTACATAATCAATTTGGACGAGGTCACAACAACTATTTCCCTCCACCGCTTTCTCCAATGCCTCAATAGTTCAAAAAGGGTCATCATCAATGACCATTCTGTCATTTTTTTCGTTATGTTCGTCGACTCTAATGAAAAACGGCCGCCGCCAAATTATTTTTCTTATTTTCTTCTACTGCCACCACAACCACCGTTTGTTGCGGTTACATAATCAATTTGGGCGAGGTCACAACTATTTCCCTCCACCGCCTTCTCCAATGCCTCAATAGTCCACACTTTCGTCTCTTCAATCTCTTTCGCCATCACCTCCTACTTCAAACGCTTTGGTTTTCTCGCTTTCACCACCTCCACTTGAGCCAACGCAGTCACCACTCTCATATCCGTCAGCCTGTCTCACTCTTACGTTTTCACTTTCCCACTGAACGATCAAATTCCTCTTTCGAAATAGTTATGCGCCTTGATTCTAATGTGGAGCGACTCATTCACATTGTCGAGCTCTAATGTTACCTCTTTCATGTAAATAACATTCGTAGCTTTTACTTTTTCGATTTCCTCTTGTAGATATCCAATCTCGACTAGAATATGAGCCAACCATGATTCCAAACTTTTAGTAAGTTCAGGATCATACTCGTTCTTCAAGGAAGGTTTTTTCTTCGCCGACTCTTGGATAGAAGCATAATAAAATTGCTTATTAAGGATGTCCTTTTCTACAAAGATCTCTGCTTGTTCTTTAAGCAAAGTGGTGAGTCTAACATGAATCAACTATTCACGAATATGGGTGATTTCTTTTGAAATCTCACTAGCTTTTGCGACGTTCAATTTGACTCGAGCTCTACTTCGAACAAGGTCTTGGCGAGACATTTTTTTAGAGTCGTTAGACATAACAGAAAAAAATTGATGGAAGGGCCATTTGTGACCTTTTCTAAAAGTTTAAAGGGTGACTGTTTAAAAAAAAATTAAAGGCTAAAAGTAAGAGATTAAAGTAATTGATGGGCCAACCAGGTAATTTACCTTAAAAATAATAATAATGAAATAAAAAATTCACACTAAAAATGAATTGTGTGAAAGATAAAAGCTTTAACTCCATAATCTCACTAAATCAAACAATTAGTCTAGAATAAAACAAGGGTTGCGCAAGCTCAAATATTATATGTTTTGTTCAATCCAAGCATTTCATACAATGAAAGCAAAAAGGTTGTCCAAAATTGTTGGATATCGACCAAGTTTCTGAAAGTGTATTACCAAAGATCGAAATAATTAGTAGCGATCTGTGTGATCAGTGTACCGTGTGCCTCGCGATATGCCGATAATATTGTCGTGGTCGTAATTGTCGCTAAAAAAACCCTTGGTCACGGTCGCAAAGAAATCACACACCATTTGTTCTTGTATGAACTGTGCGATCTGTGAGATTCGTGTGCCGTGTGCATCACGATTTCATCTCTCGGTTGGAAGGGTTGTCTTTTTGCAGAAACTTACTAAATCTTCTCTTCGATTTCTCTCGATTGACAATTGATACCATTCTCTGTCAAGACTAGAGTGAATCAGGAAATCAATTTCCTTGAAATTCTACAAATTTCAAACCTATGTGTAATGTAAACTTGTTAAAAGTTTCGCTGACACGAATCCGTCCGTGTCAGCCACTTTAAATATGACTTTTGCAAATATCTTAGCTTCATAAGTACGAGCAATTCCCTCTTTGTCAACAATTGGTACAAGCCCGACCAACTCTCTTAATCGGGCAATGAGTGAATCCAACACCTGCTCCCTTGATACTAAGACAGAGAATTTGAATGCAACTAACTTCCACAAAGGCTCAGGAGAGAATCTCACGAATATCCTCCTTAAAAATCATGGATCTCCAAAGCCATGAGGAAAAGGTGGAGATCAAACTGATGTGACAAGAGAAATAATAAGGATTTTGTAGTCAACACGATAGAAAAAAAAGCAGAAAATGATAGTGAAAGCATTGGGTAAAGAAACAGACCCGAGGAAATGGAGTGTCGGTTTTAATGAAAGGGCCAACCTGAAAGGGCTCAGAAATCAGATAATTTTTTTTTGATAATGTGCAAGAAAGGCCAAATCGTTTTAAGTAAAGAGAAAAGACAACAGTACACAGAGCAACTCAACCTGCATTACCTACAAGACTATAATCTCCTAAAAAAAGAGAAGTATAATACTATTGTGATGTGGTTTGTTAAAACTTTGAGAGATCTCTCTAAATTCCCTAAACCAAAGTCTACTTCATCAAGAACAATTCTAATTGGAAGGTAGACCAGGTCGGGAAGAAAGCTGAAGAACAGAGCAAAACTCAAGGTAAAGATAAAAAAAGCAAAAATAGAGTAAAGATCAGAAAACATGACAAAAACAGAGTAACGAGTAAAATGAACAATATAAACAAAATGTGGGGCAGAAGAACAAAGGGGAAACAAAATTTGAGAACCCAATTCAAGAAAAAGAGAAAGTTTTTCCTTGGAACATTTAAGCCAAAGGCTGAAATTATCAGTTCCTTGTTTGAATTCAAATTACCCCTAAGAAGTTGAGGAAAATTGTCTAAAGTCATGGAAGAATATCATAGTGGGCAACTTCATTAGAAGAAACAAGGTGCCATTTCGAGTAACCAAATAAACTCTAATGGAACAATGGGGGGAGGGAATGGTCTAGAAAAGATAACATCAAACATTCATGACTTGTACTTTTTCAAATTCAAAGAATGATCAGATCTTGAAAGTATTCTGATCAATGTGCGCACATTTCTTAGGAAGAACTGCATGAAACTCGAAAAATGGGCAGAAGGTATGAACTTCTTCAGCAAACCCAAAGAAACTACGCAAATCTGGTTCCAATTGCAAAATCCCTCCCCGCATGTACAACCCTAAAGCATTAAGTCACTTTGCGAGCCTATTGGGGAGTCCACTCTACATGGACCCAACTACAGAAAAAGGTGAGCATATGAATTATGCTAGGATGTGCATTGAGATACCATATGATTAAATCTTCTATACCAGATGACGATAACAAATAGAAAAGGCAAACCCACAATTATGAGAATCTCATATGAGTGGAGACCGAGTAGATTTTTTGAGTTTAACACATTTGAACGTGTCTATTACAAGTGCCCAAAAATGATTGAAGAAGAAAGGAAGAAGAAGATTGAGAAAGAGATATAAAAGAAAAAGAAAGAAGAATAGGAAATGTTAGAAAAGGATGAGAAAGAAAGACAAAAAGATGTTACTAAAGAATTAGTATTGAGTAAGCAGAATGATCAAGATAAGGAATAAAATTTAGCTCAAAATTTTGAAGAACATGGGAAGGAAGATAGAGTAGTAAGAGATTTAGAATGAAAGGCTAAGAATGAAGAGGTAACAAAGAGACTTGACCCCAAAGCAAAAATCAATACTGAAGAGGTGTGGAAAGGGAAAGCGTGGGAGAAAGCAAGAAAGGGGAAGTGGGTGAAGGAAATGAGAAAGATAAAGCAAAGATTACTAAATCGGGTGAAACTGTGCAATATCCAATTTAGAAGAAGGTTGACTAGAGAAACACAAAAATCCCAAAACAACAAGGTAAGCAAATTAAGGAAAATATAATTCCTTATAGTCCTTCTATATGGGAAAAACAGAAATGAAGAAAAGGTAAAGGAAGAGGAAGTAAAGTTAGAACATCTTCTTTTCATTAATGCACTTAATGACATGGAATATTAGAGGGTTAAATGATCCTATAAAGAGAAAAGAGGTTAAAAGAATAGAAGAAAGGAATGAAATCACAATATTTGAAATTATTGAAACATAAGTAAGACAAAGTCAAATAAAAAACGTTGTCCAGGGTTGTTTCAAAGAAGAATGTGAATTTATTAATAACTCTGATGGAGTTAAAAGTAGAATCTGGGTAGGTTGAGATAAAATAAAGGTTGAAGTAATGAATTTTTTTGAAAGAAAGCAAGTTATTTTGATAGAGGTTATCAATCTGATGACAAGGGTAAAATCTTCTTTGCAGTAGTCTATGCAAGCAACTCTAGACAAAGAGGAATACACTTTGGGATGATTTGAAAATAAGCATTACAGACGACGAATCGTGGGTTATTATAGGAGATTTTAACGTTACAAGATTCAGGAATGAAGCCCGAGATAGACATAACACAAGACATGAAGGATTTCAATGAATGCATTTGAGACATAAGCTGTATTGAACCGTCTTCCTCAGGTAATCTATTTTCATGGTCAGCTTCAAGTGGGGCGGACAACATGAGAAATAACAAAATTGATAGACGCCTAGTGAATGAAAAATGGGTGGAGTTTTACCCAAGAAGCCAAATCTAGGTTTTGCAACCAGGTATCTCTAACCACTGCCCTTTAAAATTCTTTTGAGAGAGGGAAAAAAAGAAAGAAATGATCTTTTAAGCTCTTCAACTTATGGATGAAGAATGAAGAATTTAATGAAATCTTTAATGAAACTTGGAACATCAGAATTAATGGAACAAAAATGTTCAGAGTTTATGAAAAACTAAGATTACTGAAAGTGAAGCTGAATAAGCTAGACCGGAAAAAATATAGTAGAATTTCTAAAAGAGTAAAGGAGACCATAATGAAATTGGAGGAAATACAAAGCAAGACACTAAGAGTCCCAATCTACCTTATAATAGGAAGAGGAAAAAGAGGCTCTTACGCGATTCAGAGACCTCTGTTCTAAAGAGGAAAGCTTTACTAAGCAAAAATCTAGAGAAAATTGTCTTTCATTAGGAGACAAGAATACCTCTTTCTTTTATAAAAAATTCTCATCAAGGAATTTCAGAAATCAGGTCCTAAGGCTCACAAACTTAAATGTAGATGTTTTATAAGGACAAAAAGTAATTAACGAGGAAGCAATAAATTTCTATAAAGGGCTGATTAGAACAGAAATGAGCACAATAATAAAGGATGACCGAAGATTGCTTCAACATATTGTGCAAAGGAAAATCAGTGAGGAAAGTGGTTACCAATTGATTACAAGAGTCAGTATGGAAGAAGTCATAAAAGTAGTGTCTTCGATGAAAGGGGATAAAAGCCCAAGGCCAGATAGTTTCAACGTGAACTTCTTTAAAGAAAAGTGGAAAATAGTGGGTAAAGATTTAAGCGAAGGGGTTTTAAAATTCTTCCAAAACAGGAAAATGTTGAAGCAATGAAATGTCACAGTGTTGAATTTGATTCCCAAGAATTCAATTCCGAGAAAAATTCAGGACTTTCTTCATATTTCATGCTGCAATGTTATTTTCAAAATTCTTTCGCAACGTTTGAAAACAATTATTGACAAGCTTGCAAGATTAGGGCAATTAACATTTATTTCTAAACGCTTTATTTCTCATAACATCATACTCATGCAAAGCTTATTGAATGGATATGGAAAGAAAAATATATCACCACGCGTGACTTTCAAAATTGACATTAGAAAAACTTTTGACTCGATTAGATGGAGATCAATCCACGAATTCCTTCTTGCTGCAGGTTTTCCAATCATTTTCACTAATTGGATTATGAAACGTGTTTCCACTCCTCACTTTGTTGTGAGTATGAATGGTATTAATGGAGGCTTCTTCAAGAGTGAAAGGGGAGTAAGGTAAGGATACCCTATATCTCCTTACCTATTCGTCTTAACAATGGAAATTATTGACTACATTTTAAAAATGTTTCTAAGATGTCATCACTTCAAATTTCACCCGTACTACAAAAAAGAAGCAGTAATCCACATATGTTTTGTAGATGATCTATTTTTTTGGCTTATGCGGATGTTGAATCTATTAGTATAATCAAAGTAGCTCTAACAATCTTTTCGAGTATTACAAGTTTATACATCAATGAGGACAAAAGTCAAGCTTTCTATGGAGGGGTTAATGAAGAATGGAAAGAAAACATATTCAATATTATGGAATCAAGAAAGGTGAAATACCTTGGAGTACCCTTGTCATCAAAAAAACTCTGATATAATCACTTTAGAGAACTAGTAGAAAATGTTAGAAATTATGTCTTGAGTTGGGCTACGAAAAAACTATTTTATGTAGGTAGAATCGAGCTCGTTAAAAGAGTCATCTTTGGAATTATTGGCTACTCTGCACAACAAATAGTCATCCCAAAGAAAGTAATGACTGAACTAGATAAAATCATGAGAGATTACATTTGGGGAACACAAGACAGAGGAGGCAAAAATGTCAAATGGGAGGATGTTTGCACTCCCATAGAAGAAGGAGGACTAGGAATAAAAAGTTGTGTTGAATGGAACAAAGCCCTCACCATTAGGAACCTATGGACGTTGGAGCATAAAGCGGACTCCCTATGGGTCAAATGGGTGCATACATGATTAATGAAAGAAGAGAAAAGTATCAATGAAAGAATGACATGGTCATTGAAGAAGATCCTAAAAACAAGAAAATATGCATTTCAAATGGTGCAAACCACAATAGGAAATGGAAGAGGGGTACTATTCTGGCATGATCCTTGGCTGAATAATATCCCCATTATGTTCAAAGAAGAAATGCAAGGAAGTAGAGTTAGAAGAAAATGCATCAAATACTCATTTAAAGACGTCTATGAAGGTAAATGTGATTCACTTTTGAGGCATATTCTAGAAGGTGATAGAATCCTAAACTCAATGATGCAGAAACAACTTAATGAAAGAATTGATAAAATATGCTGAAAAATAGAAAACAACGAGAAGTTCATTACAGGAAAGGCATGAGAAATGGTTAGAACAAGAGAACATAATATAGATTGACATAATGTGGTATGGTCTCCAAAGATTATTCATCAACACCAATTTATTCTTTGGCTGATATACATGAAAATGTTGACAACAAAAGACAGAATTCGAAAATACATAAACATTCCTGATATCAACTATGTCCTATGTTCGGGAGTTGAGAAAAATATAAACCATATATTTGGGGAATGCTCTTTTGTAATACAAATATGAAGGAGGTATGCTATAAACATGAACATCGTCAACTTTCCAGGAACATGGGAAGAAATCCAAGAGTGGATGAAAAATAAAGCAAAAAAAGATCCTTTTATGTAAGTATGCTGAAATGCTACTTTAGGGAGTAATCTACAATATTTAAAAAAAAATTCAAGAAATTAAAGTGAAAGAAATAGAAATGCTTAAGATATTTGGGGAGATATAACTTTATATGAAAATGCACTCATTAAATCCTGGAGAGAAATCGAAAGGAATGAAGAGATTATAAAACTCTGCCAGATATGTGATATTTCGTTTGAGAAAGTCACAAGTATAATCAAAGTAAAAAACATTATAGGCGCTAATTAATTGTTATTGTTGATGTCTGTAATTCAATTCTTGTTTCACTGTCAAATTTAAAAATTGTCTAGATCTGATATTAATTTTTTGTATTTTTTTCCTCTTTTGAGTTTTTTCTAATGTAATGTCACTAAAACCCCAAAAAAGATCGAAATAATTAAAAAAACTCCTACAAATTTTAAAATTAACTAATTTAAAAGTTTTTTCTCTTATATGGTTGACTCAAATTTTAATATCAAAATCAACTTAACATAATGAAGTGGGTTAGATTGATCACTTTCAAAATAGGAATTATTCCGTTGCTCCACCACATGCATGGAACAATTGTAAGAGTTGACTTTAAACCAATTCGATTATGTTTAGCAAATTTTTGCTGGTTTACTTTATCAGTTTTAGTCAAGAGTCAACTCTTAAATAACATTCAAATTTGATCCTTTATATCTCTAACTTGATATTCTTCCAGATTTTCTGCTAAATATTGCGACTTTACCACATGCAATGAATTTTCTAATTTGATCTTATTATGATATTGTCAAAGCTACTTTAACATATATTTTATTAATTTCATGTAATGAGACTTTTGATATTGAGCTTATTTAAAAATTATTATTTTGTTATAATTATTATTACAATTATTTTAAAAAATTGTTATAATAAAAATGAAAATACTTTTCTTTTTATTTGGTATGAATGATTTGATTGTAGATGAGATATTTTAAGATAAGGAGTGGTGATTTTTTTTTTAATGTTAAAGAAAAACAATTTTGATCAATTAGATGTTTCATTTTAATTTTCAAGAAAAAAATAATATATACCAAATAAGCTAGACTTTTATAAATATTAAAATTTCAAAATATTATTTGTACTCTATAATATATAATTGATGTTTTATCATTTCTTTGTATCTCTTTCCAATATTAACTCGATGATTACTCGGGGTATCGCAAATGTCAACGTCAATTACATTGTAATTTGCTTGTTTTTAATTTCCTACATTTTGGAGGTTATTTTTGTTATTAATTTTTATTCTATATATAGGTTATGTTAATGTTGTTAGATTATTATGGAGTTAACTAGGCTTCCAAATTTTCTATATTACGTCCTTGAAAAATTATTAAATACGGAAGAAGTTAGAATAGTCATAAAAGATGAAAAAGCTCACAAATTTGATCCCAAATAAAATGGTATAAATGAAAATGAAAAACATGATTGTGGAGGACATCATTTTGGAGTAAATAACCGGATAGTTGGCATTGACCTAATTTGGAGTAAAATTCACATTAAAATTAATTATTTTATATAGTTAGTGTTGTTATTTAAGATATTTACAGAAATTTAACATGCATATTTATCTTAAGTTAGTTTTAAAATAATTTCAGATGTTAGTTGCCTATATTTTATGTATTTTTTTTATCTATGACGATTGCATGTTAAATTTTGATGTTTTTTAAGTTTTACATATATAATTTATGATAAATCTTGTTGGAACTTTTAAAGAACTCTTTTTTTTTTATGGGTTTTCACCTTTTTTTTTTTTTGCAATATTCCTATAAATTAAAGATAAAATAAATAGTTTTATCCTTTACAAAATATTTAGATTAATTTAGTGTACAAGAAATTTTGAAATATATATATATAAAAGCTTTATCTTAAAACCAAATAATAAAAAATCTAAAATATGTACAACAAAGGAGCTCTAATAGATTGAAATATTTTTTAAGTTTTTAACTTAAAAATACAAATCAAACAAGAATAACTTGGTTTGCTTAGTAAAAAGACAGTTATTTTGTTCGTTTCTTTGTTGAGATTTAAAAAAAAGAGTTGAATGTTATTTTATTTATGCTCTCATTCCTTATATCACTAATTTATTAATAAAAAATTCAAATATTTTCTACACATTTTAAACTAATTATATATATATATATATATATATATATATATATATATATATATATATATATATATATATATATATATATATATATATATATATATATATTATAGCTATGTTTGTTTTATAAAAACAAATCATCCCAATATTTTTTTTTAAATAATTTACAAATTGGCATTCTTGATCTTGGTTTTTAAAGTTTTTTTTAAACTCTATTTTTATAATATTATCCTAGCTATTAAATTATTTAATTTATCTAAACTATTAAAATATTTTTATTTAAATTATATTAAACATTAATTTTAAGTATAAAAATATATTTTAATAATTTTTTTAAATAATAATTTTCTTTTAAACAAAATTCATAAAAATTCAAAAAACATACGTGAGATAACATGTAAGATTTTTAAATCCAAGTCAAATATGGCAGTTGTCATGAATGGTCTTCTCAATCACTAGAGAGAAGCAGCTCCAAGTCAACTTCCAAGCCACTATACCATAAATTAAATTATGAAACCATCTCAATAATATATATTTACTATTTTAATTTAATTATTGTTTTATAAATAATTAAAATATAATAAAATATTTTCAATTAATTCATTGTTTTTAAATTTTTGAATGTGAATAATAATTTTGATTATATATATATATATATAGTTAATGACATGTTTGTTATATAGTTTTACTAGTCGAATTATATAAAGAAAAAATTTAACAATAGTGAGATTATTTTCCCATAAAGTTTTACTTTTGGTAGGACGCAAATATGAGTCCCCGTTTAAACAAAACATTATGCGTTGTTAAGACATTGATAGTTTCAATGTGGGACAATGTTACACTTTATTCGTTAAGATGATTCCATTTGAATTTTGTCGGAAGAAGTTTTAGGAGTCAAAGATTCAAAATCTTGTTTTTAGATAGAGCGTTATTTACGGTGGAGTTTTTACGGATGATATGCGCATCAAATAAGGTTGTATTAGGGTAAATCAGTGTCGTATGTGTCACGAAAAAGTTGAATTACAACTCACTTACTTTTACATTGTTGATGGTTGACTATTATCTAAAGTTAGACTTACATATTCAGGTTACCATCCTAATTATTTTCTAATGGACTATCTGGTTGGAGAGAAATTGTCGAACCTTCAATGATCGTAGTCGTCCGATGTATATCATCCATAATGCTATTTGTTAAAACAGAAGGTGAAATAAGACGTAAATAATAAAGAAAAAACACATATTTAACGTGATTCATCAAGATAAAATTTGGCTACGTCTATTAGAAGATAATATTATTGATGAGATGAGAACGTATATTACGTCATGATAGTATAAGTTTATGACACTAATTTATATAATACTCGGTCTCTTAAAACCTTAATAGATACAGAACTGAGACTGGAAATGATTCTCTCAAGGAAAAAAATCAACTTTCTAAAGTGCATAGTTGCACATTTAAATATAAATAAGCCCCAACAGTTACACAGAATCCTAACAAACATAAAATCCTAATATATATGATCATATTAAATATAAAATCCTAATATATATATAATTCTATCAAATATATAATTTGGTCGACCCATTAAGAAACTCAAATATCCATGTTTACTCAACAAATCTCCATATTTACTTGAATTCTCCTAGATATCCAAATGCAATAGTTAATGCTCAGATGACCCGAATGTCAATTATCAAATTACCTAGATGGCCAAATGTATTACTCAATGTCAAAATAGACCAGATGAATTAGTCAATGTCAAATGCCCCATATGCATTAGTCAATGCGTAGATGGTCAGATGTTCTATCTTGTATCTCTCTCTTCTAGAGTTACCTTTAGGGCAACTTAACATTTTTGGATGTTAAGCAAGTCAAACCGGCTTGGTGAACATATCAACATGATTGTTAAAAGTTCTTACTTTCTTCATGTTTATCCTCTTCTCACTCCTCAAGAAATGATACATCCTATCAATATGTTTAGTCCGTCATGATAGTCATAATCCTTGTCTAAACATATAACACTCAGACCATTATAGAAGACAATTGTCTGTAGGACTACAAATGAGCCAAGTTGAGCTCAAGTCAGTTTGAGCTTGAGATTGACTCAGTTTAGTATTTAATAGCACAGATCAAACTCGAGCACGAATGAGTTTATATATTTGAGCTCGAACTCGACGCGACTATTTACCTACAAGCTTGACTCAACTCGAAAAATTTGAATTAAAATTAAATTTCAAACTTGAACTCGAAAGAAATATATGGTTGAGTAACTTGAGTTTACTAATTCTCGAAAGAAATAATATGAAGAAATGAAGTGACCGCTTAAGAATAAGTTAGAGAAATGACGAACATGAAGAAATGAAACGACCGCTTGTGAATAAGTGAAGGAAATGGTGAAAAGGAAAAAAATGAAGCGACTGCTTGTGAATAAGTGAGAGAAGTTTTGAAGAGGAAGAGTATGGGGAATTATGTTTTGACTTTTGACATTCCCTAATGAAGATGTATTAGGAAATATGAACGGTCAAATGGATTTTGAAGAGAAAAAGAGAGTGAAGAAAAATATTTGTTTTAGATTTTAGATTTTAATATTAATATTAAAGTAAATAATAAATATATTATATATTATTAGGCACGAAATAACTCGATAAACTATCGAACAAGTACTATATGAGCTCGAGTTCAACCTGAATATTAAATGAGTCGGCTTGAGCTCGGCTCGAACTTGGTCAAAGTCAATCTCAAATCAAGCTTTGATCGAACGGCTCACGAACGACTAATTAACTCATTTGCAACCCTAGTTGTCTGATACCATCGTAGACCCATATCCCTAACTAGTTCTTTCAACCATATTCCCTCGTTAATAAGCTTCTATCAATGTCATATACTATACTTTCTTTGTAGACAAAATCACATTAGATTGAAGAGTCGTATTCCAACTCACAATTGAACCCCTAAGAATGAATACATAACCCGAGTTGCAAGGAACTCGAGTCATACTCTTTTTGAACATTTGCATCACTCTTTTCTGCTACCAAATGTCATTTACATATAAGACTAGGTAAGTGAATGAGTCATCCTTCAACTTTTTGTAATATTCATAATGTTGAGTTATGGAGCCTACACTTATAATAAACTCTACATTGTTAATTAGAGTTTATTGGGTTTATCTTTTTTTTTGGTTTTGGGCTTGGGCCTGACCAAAGTTATTTAGGTTTATTACATGAATGTTTACCCTATAAATATGTAATTATTAAGGGTTTACATTGTAGAGACAGAATTCTAGAGAGATAAAGTATAAGGCAAAAAACTATGTATTCCTTATTCTTCTTCATAGTGAAATCTGGTGGTGGCTGAAGTGGATGTAGCTCAATTTGAGTGAACCACTATAAATCTGTGTGTTCTTGTGTTCTTCTATCTTGTGTTTTTTACCGATTGTTTCAAGCTGGTCGGATTTGGGAGATACAAATCCTAACATTGTTTCAAGCTGGTCGGATTTGGGAGATACAAATCCTAACAACTGGTATCATAGCAGCTAGGCTAGATCTGAGCATTGGAAACAATGGCAAGTGAGAATAGTATAGGACATGGAATTGGAAGATTTGATGGGACAGATTATGCCTTCTGGAGAATGCAGATTGAAGATTATCTTTATGGAAAGAAGCTTCATGTTCCTTTGAGTGAGAAACCAGAGAAGATGGATGAAGCTGAATGGAAACTCCTTGATAGACAGGTTTTGGGAGTTGTCCGATTGACGCTAGCCAAGACAGTTGCTCACAATGTAGCAAAGGAGAAGACCACCATGGGTCTGATGAAAGCTCTTTCTGATATGTATGAGAAACCATCTGTTAACAACAAGGTACACTTAATTAAAAGACTCTTTTACTTAAGAATGGTTGATGGTACTTCTGTCACTACTCATTTGAATGAATTTAATACAATTGTGAATCAATTGCTATCTGTTGAGATTGATTTTGGGGATGAAGTTAGTGCCCTGATTTTGTTAGCATCTCTATCAAATAGTTGGGAACCTATGAGGGCAGCAATTAGTAATTCAATTGGAACTGCTAAACTGAAATTTGTTGAAGTTAGAGATCGTATTCTTGCTGAAGAGGTTCGTAAAATTGATTCTGGTGAAACGTTCAAAGGTTCTGCTCTGAATGTGGAAAACAGGGGCAGAGGTAATGATAGAAATTTCAACCGAAGTAAGAGCAGATCTATGTCAAGGAGTAGGAGGAGTCAGTCCTAGTCTGAGAGGATATTTGAGTGCTAGAATTGTGGTAAACAGGGTCATCTGAAGAGGAACTGCAAAGCACCGAAGAAAAACGGTGATGATAAAAATGATGCAGCCAACGTTGTTACAGAATCTGTCACTGATGCGTTACTTCTGTCTGTTGATAGCCCGATAGATTCATGGGTTTTGACTCAGGAACGTCTTTCCACACCACTGCTCACAAAGAAATAATGGAGAATTATGTGGCTGAAAACTGTGGGAAAGTTTATCTCGCAGATGGTGAGCCACTGGATATTGTTGGCATTGGTGACATCAAATTGAAGATGGCAAATGGTTCTGTTTGGAAGATTAATAAGGTGAGACACATTCCAGGTTTAATGTGCAATTTGATCTCTGTTACACAACTTGATGAAGAAGGTCACAATTTCAGTTGTGGAAATGGTGCGTGGAAGGTGACTAAAGGAGCAATAGTTGTTGCTCGAGGTCACAAAACTGGAACGTTATATACGACTTCAACTTGCAGAGAATCAGTTGTTGCTGTAGTTGATGAGTCGAAGAACAGTGAGCTGTGACATTGCAAGTTGGGCCATATGAGCGAAAAAGTGATGAAAATTCTTTTGAAGAATGGGCAGATTCCAGAACTGAAGTCTGTTGAACATCAGTTATGTGAAACCTGCATTCTTGGAAAACAAAAACGGGTGAGTTTCTTAAAAACTAGGAAGGAGCTCAAGAAAGAAAGACTAGAGTTGGTACACACTGATGTGTGGGGACCTGCACCTGTTTCTTCTATTGGCAGATCATACTACTATGTGACTTTTATAGATGATTCAACAAGAAAAGTATGGGTTTACTTTATGAAGCACAAGTCTGAAGTATTTGCTATTTTCAAGAAGTGGAAGGCTTTGGTTGAAAATGAAACAAATTAGAAAGTTAAGTGCTTGAGATCCGACAACGGAGGTGAATATATCAATTAAGATTTCAAAGAGTATTGTGCTGAGAATGGGATCAGTATGGTGATGACTGTTCCCCAAACGCCTCAAGAGAATGGAGTAGCTGAAAGAATGAATCGAACATTGAACGAGTGTGCTAGAAGCATGAGATTGCATGCAGGGCTGCCTAAAACTTTCTGGGCAGAAGCTATTAATACTACTGCCTATTTGATAAACATGAGACCCTCTGTTCCTCTTGAATTCAGAATTCCTGAAGAAGCTTGGAGCAATAAAAAGGTAAACCTTTCTTATTTGAAAGTGTTTGGATGTTTATCATATGTTCATATTAATGAATGTGATAGGAGCAAGCTTGATCCAAAGTCTAATAAATGTTTTTTCATTGGTTATGGTGATATCGAGTTTGGTTATCGTTTCTAGGATAATCAAAATCGGAAGATCATTCGTAGCAGAAATATTATCTTCAATGAACAGGTTCTCTACAAAGATTGTGTTGGGAAGACATCAGGTGGTGATTCCAAGTTGGAAGAGACTGGTACAGTCAATTTGAGATAATTTTCAGCTGAATATATACCGGTTGTCGAAGAAGAACAATGTGTTGTTGAAGATGAAATCGTTGAGAACGTGGCCCCAGAGGTAAATCAGCAAACACCGATTATACAGTTGAGAAGATCATCAAGGAATCGAAAACCAGTTGAGAGGTGGTCTCCATCTCTAAACTATATCTTGTTGACAGATAGAGGTGAACCTGAATGCTATGAGGAAGGAATACAATCTGATGAATCGGTTAAGTGGGAGTCTGCGATGAAAGATGAGATGGACTCTTTGATGTTGAATCAGACTTGGGAGCTCACTGAGCTACCAAAGGGAAAGAAAGCACTTCACAACAAATGGATCTTCAGGATTAAAGAAGAACATGATAAAACCATGAGGTACAAGGCAAGGTTGGTTGTGAAAGGATTTCAACAGAAAGAAGGTATTGACTACAATGAAATCTTATCTCCAGTAGTTAAATTGATGACAATTAGAACTATTCTGAGTTTGGTTGTGAAAGAAGACCTTCATCTTCAACAAATTGATGTCAAAACGGCTTTTCTTCATGGTGATCTAGATGAAGAAATTTATATGCGACAACCAGAAGGATTTGAAATCAAAGGAAAAGATGAGCTTGTGTGTAAGCTTCAGAAGAGTCTGTATGGTTTGAAACAGGCTCCAAGGCAATGGTACAAGAAATTTGAAAGCTTCATGAAAAGTAACAATTTTTTGAGGTGTGAAGCTGATCATTGCTGCTATATCAAGAGGTTTGATAAATCGTACATTATTCTTCTTCTCTACGTTGATGACATGTTGATTGCTGGAGCAAGCTTGTATGAGATTAACAAGCTTAAGAAAGAGTTGTCTGAAAAGTTTGCAATGAAGGATTTGGGTGCTGCAAAACAAATCCTTGGGATGAGAATTTTCAGGGATGAAAAGTTCTCAAGCTTTTACAAGAAGAATATGTGAAGAAAGTTCTTAGCAGGTTCAACTTGTATGATGCAAAAGCAGTTACTACCCCCTTAGCTAGTCACTTCAGACTATCTAAAGATCAGTCGCCTTCAACAGAGGAGGAGAAAAATTACATGGCAACTGTTCCGTATGCCTCTGGCATTGGTTGTATTATGTATGCGATGGTTTGCACAAAACCAGACATAGCACATGCAGTGGGAGTTGTTAGCAGATTCATGAGCAATCCGGGTAGACAACATTGGGAAGCAGTAAAGTGGATACTACGATACTTAAGAGGAAGTACGGGTCTTGCTTTGTGTTTTCGAAAGTCTAATATGGGTTTGGAAGGATATGTTGATGCTGACAATGGTGGTGATGTTGATAGTAGGAAGAGCACAACAGGGTACATTTATACTCTGGGAGGTACTGCAATCAGTTGGGTTTCAAAATTGCAGAAGATTGTTGCTCTTTCTAGTTGTGAGGCAGAGTATGTTGCTGTGACAGAAACTGCTAAGGAGATGATGTGGTTACAACCTTTTTTGCGAGAATTAGGTCAAGACTACGAGGGAAGTGTGTTGCGATGCGACAGTTAGAGTGTCATTCATTTGGCAAAGAATCTTGTTTATCATGGCAGGACGAAGCATATACAGGTTCGTTATCATTTCATCCGGTCAGCTTTAGAAGATGGAGTATTAGCTCTTGAGAAGATTCTTGGGAGTGAGAATCCAGCTGATATGTTGACGAAAACTGTGACAAATGAGAAACTAAAGTTGTGTGCAACTTCAGTTGGTCTTCTTCGTTAAGAAACCGAATGGAAAGCCACTACCGATCGAGAGATGATGAAGTTAGTCTCCAAGTGGGAGATTGTTGAGTTATGGAGCCTACACTTATAATAAACTCTTCATTGTTAATTAGAGTTTATTGGGTTTATCTTTTTTTTGGTTTTGGGCTTGGGCCTAACCAAAGTTATTTAGGTTTATTACCTGAATCTTTACCCTATAAATATGTAATTATTAAGGGTTTACATTGTAGAGACAGAATTCTAGAGAGATAAAGTGTGAGGCAAAAAACTATGTATTCCTTCTTCTTCTTCATAGTGAAATCTGGTGGTGGCTGAAGTGGATGTAGCTCAATTTGAGTGAACCACTATAAATCTGTGTGTTCTTGTGTTTTTTACAGATTGTTTCAAGCTGGTCGGATTTGGGAGATACAAATCCTAACACATAATAATCATATGCACTCCTGTTCTAGATAAGACTAATCATAAAACTACTCTTTGTTATTACTATAATGTCATCTACTTACATACAAGACTAGGTAGATGAATGACTCATCCTTCAACTTGTTGTACACACAAAAATTATATGCACTCATGTTTTATCTAAGATCAATTATAAAACTGTTAAATCTCTTATACTACTTAAACCGTACAAAGACTTCTTCAACTTGCAAACCTGTTTTTCCTTTTTAGATCTTGGAAACCATCTAAGTGAGTAATGTATATCTCCTTTCTTAACTCTCCTTGGAGAAAAGTTGTTTTTACATCAAGTTGTTCGAGCTCCAAATCTTAATGTGTCACTATTACTAGCAACACCCTAATAGAAGTATGTTTCATCACCAAAGAGAATATTTCGTTATAGTTTACTCACTATTTCTAATTAAAACTCCTTGCAATAATTCAAGCCTTAAACTTGACTCCCTTAACAATTGATATTCCTTCATTTTTCTTAAAAAAATTATTTACAAGTAATAACATTTTTTCCTACACGTAATGAGACTAACTCCTACATATGATTATTGTGAAGTGATTTAATCTTATTTTCTATTGATGTAAACCACTTTGTAGCTTCAGAATTAAATACAATTTATGTGTATACGTTGATGGTTATGACGTATCCACATTCTCCTCAACAACTTGTAGTACTTAACCAACTATATCCTCATAATCGTATCTCTAAGGTGGTTTAACTCCAATCCTCCTTGTTTGACATTCAACTATACTCCTTAACATGGTGTTGTTCCTTTTCTTGTAGAGAAATATAAACTTTATCTGTTTATCAACACTCTTACTTTTTTTACAAACCTCACAGTAGAGTTAAATGCAGAACTCTCATCAAATATGATGATTCTACTCATAATACTCTTCTTGGGATGAAGACCACACTATGCATCCATTGACACCATCTCTATAACCCACAAATACTCCATTCTTCTCATTAATTCTAATTTACCCTTATATACTTGATAATAAACCATGCAACCAAAAAATATACAGACATGAGTAATCTGTAAACTTGCAAGACCACACCTCGTTATGTGTTTTGCAGTTAATCCCGGTGTGAGGCCCATCAAATAGCATGTTGAAGTCACTAACGCTACCCCAAACCTTTAATTGAGTTTACAATAGAGAACATGCACCTCGCTCTCTCCAATAATTATTAATTCATTTTCTCAGCTACACCATTTTATTGTGGCGTATGCCTCACTATGTGATGACGAGCAATCCTTACAAAACTGATCAAACTTAGACGAACAAAACTTTTTACTGTAATTACAAACATCTCTGGTTTAAGATCCTTTAAAGTAGACGACTTATTGTACTTATTCTCTTTCCCTCGTCCATTACATTCGCTAGTAAATAACCCGAGACTTGACTGCCGATAATTGTACCAACTGTCTTATGGCACAGATCCCTCGAATCAAGGGAAGACCTAACGTCTTCCATACTTACTATATCTTTTACATTTGTTGGATGAAAAAACATTGCTTCAGAAGAAACTTGTTGGTGACCGAACTCGTCATGTAGAGGCTCTCTAACTTTAAATATACACAACGATCTTCTCGTCCTTTGACACCTCAATGATGCCATCATTTATAAGACATGATATAATTATTGAATGTGATTTCTCCTCTAGGATGGTCATCTCATCAGTTATTTATGCTCCTATTGACAAATTCAAAGTCCCCCATAAGCCATGTTGTTTCAGTAGACTCTGCATCTTTATCTGTCCCGTCAATTGCAAGACACAATATAATTGTTGAATGTGCCTTCTATCCAGACTAACCATCTCAGCGGTTAATATTGACAACTTCATTGGCCCTCATAAGCTTGATTGTTTTAGTAGGGTCTCCATCTTGATTTGCCACATCATCTACAAGACACAATATAATGGTTAAGTGTGTATTATCTTCTAGAATGACCATCTCAACGGTTATTTCTTCTTATACCAACAACTTCACCGACTCTTATAAGTCATGATGTTTTAGTAGAAGCCGTATCTTGCTCTGCCACATTGTCTGCAAGACACAACATAATTACTGATTGTGCATTCTCCTCTAGAACGGTCATATCAACGATTATTTATACTTCTGCTAACAACTTCTGCGACCACATAAACCTTGTTGTTTAAGTAGAGTCCACATCTTGATCTGCCATAAATTGAAATTGTTTTTTTTCGTAAACTTGTTGGTCTTAATGATTATTACTGTCATCTCAATTGAAAAACAAGCAATTGAATAACCTAAAGCTCTAACACCAGTTTATTATAACGTTATGCGAGAGATGACGTAAACAATAAAAAAATAACACAAATTTAATGCGGTTTACAAATATAAAATTTGACTACGTCCAATAAAAAAGAGAATGTCATCGAGGAGAACAGAGCAATAATTACATCATTATGGTATAGGTTTATGACAAAATTTTATATAACACTCGATCTTTTAAAACTCTAAAACGGGAAGTGATAGCTCTTAAGATAAATACTTAAATTTTCTAAAGTGCATGTTTTTACATTTAAAAAATAGCCCACAAGTTACATAATTTAACAAATATAGAATCCTTATAAAATTGAATTTTTTTAAGAGAATTTCATAATGAAATATAGTATTATTTCCTTATAAATAATGTTATTGATCTCCATATTACATTCCTCACTCACTCTTTCAATCTTTCAAAGACATGACTGCTCAATCTCTTATTCTCTCATCATTTCTCATTTCATTTCTCTTCCAAATTCAATTCAATTCCGCCACCAATAATGATAATACTACCACCTCCTCCTTCATGGTAGCCAAACCCGGCTGCCAAACCACCTGCGGCAACCTCACCGTCCCTTACCCATTCGGCATAGGCCTAGATTCCGGCTGTTCAATAAGTCCCTGGTTCGAAGTTAACTGCAACGAAACATTCTCACCTCCCAAACCCTTCATCCGCGATGGTAACATCGAAATCCTCTCCATTTCAAAAACCCACATGCGGATTTCAAACATAGTCGCCTCCAAATGCTATAACCAACTCGGTAACCAAACTCAGGCTAAATCGGCCTGGATTCGCTTATCCGACGCGCCCTTCACCTTCTCCGATACACTTAACAAATACACAGTCATCGGCTGCGACGATTTGGCCTTGATTTTGGGATCCCTCGGCCGGAATTTCACTAGCGGATGCATTGCTCTATGTTCGAAAGCCGAAGATGTAATTGATGGGGAGTGTACGGGAATTGGGTGCTGTCAGACTTCGAT
The DNA here is from genome assembly GCF_907164915.1 of Impatiens glandulifera. Lineage (NCBI taxonomy): Eukaryota > Viridiplantae > Streptophyta > Magnoliopsida > Ericales > Balsaminaceae > Impatiens > Impatiens glandulifera. The sequence continues at coordinate 14,129,138 of NC_061869.1, read as the reverse complement.
TCCAAAAGGGCTTAAGAGTTATTTAGCGTCACTTAATTCATTATCGAATCATTCGAAAGTCTGGTCGTTTGATCCGTGTAGCTATGCATTCTTGGGGGAAGCAAGTAGATTTACGTTTAGGGGACCGTCAGATTTCTTGAATCCGGATGATTTTATTAACAGGACGATTGAAACTGTGCCTGTGGTTTTGGATTGGGTTATTGGAAATCTGACTTGTGAACAAGCTGTTAAAGATAGTAATGGGTTTGCTTGTCTGAAGAATAGTTTTTGTATTGATTCTGATAGCGGCGCCGGAGGTTATCAGTGTGATTGTAATGATGGTTTTGATGGGAATCCATATCTTAGCCCTGGATGCCAAGGTCTCTTTTTCTCTCTCTTTCGTTTTTGTTTATAGCAATGGAGGATTGAAAGTTGAATTGAAAAAACTTGCAGATATTAATGAGTGCGCCGGCGGGAGTAATCCCTGCGACGATAATGCGGTTTGTATAAACAAACCGGGAAACTTTAGCTGCATTTGTAAGAAAGGATATTCCGGCGACGGCAAAAGGGTCGGCCGTGGTTGCGTTGCCCATAATTCACAGTTTCCGGTTTTGGGTTTCTCTCTTGGTAAGTGGCAAAAGCAGTTAATAAAAAGTCAACTCTTAGGGCTCGATTTGATTTTTTTTTTTTGTTTAGGGCTGTTTTGAGATTTTATTCTTATATCATTATTATTTTAACTATTAAATTAATTATTTTATTATTTAAAATAATAAAAAATTACTATATTCTTATAAAAAATTTCAATTAAAAAATTATTTTAATGATTATACTAATTAAAAAGTGAAATAAACCTATCAAAGAAAAAAACCTGAAAATCAAACAAGCCCTTATAATTATTTTTATTTTCTTACATTATCTTGTTTTTTACAAGAATTATTATAATAGCAAATTATTTGATAAAAAAAATGTTATTTGAATATTTTAGTTAAATAATTAAAGTAAATTTAAAAATATCTTATTTATTATTATATAGGAATAAATACATTTAAGTACATCTCTTTTATAAGTAGACATTTTATCTTGGGTTTAAAAAATACAAAAAAAAAAATATCTGTATTTAACTCAAGTCAATTTTCTGGTGACTAACATTAACATAGCAATTTGACATGAAAAATTAAGTCAACCGTGATTAATTTTTTTTTCTTTCTAAAAGGTGACATATTATTTATTATTACTGTTTATTCCAATTTGGATAGACAATTTTATCATCATTGATCATAATAAACCAAACATTAATGTTTTAATTGTTCATTTAATATACCAAACCTACAAATTAGTTGTTTTTCATACCTAGCTACCTTCAATCCCAATCAATGTCTCATATTTGCGGTTGTTCTTATGTTTTTCTTTTCAATTTTATACATATTGTGTGTTCTTTGTTTTTATTTGTTCAGTTTATTGATATTGTATCTTTGTTTGTCTTCTGTTTATTCCGGTTTTAGTATTCATAAATAAAATTGTCCTGTTCAATTTATAAGAAAAAATTTTGTAAAAGAAAAATGATTTTGAATTTGATTGTTTTGTCAATTTTGTAAAAATAGGCTTGAGCTTCGGTTTCCTATCCCTACTACTTGGGGTGACTTTTGTCTACTTTAGTCTCAAGAAAAGAACACTTATGAAGCTAAGGGAAAAGTTTTTCCATCAAAATGGAGGATTTCTACTAAGGCAACAAATTTCCTCGGTAGAAGGAACCATCGAATCGGCCAAAATCTTCACTGCAGAAGAGCTCCAAAAGGCCACTAACAACTACGCGAATGATCGGATTCTCGGTCGTGGTGGTTATGGCACAGTGTACAAGGGAATCATGCCTGATCATCGAGTAGTGGCAATAAAAAAGTCAAGGATAATGGATACGAGCCAAATAGAGCAATTCATCAACGAGTTTGTGATTCTTACTCAGGTTAATCATCGTAACGTGGTCAAATTATTAGGTTGTTGTTTGGAAACCGAAGTTCCTTTGTTAGTTTATGAAGTTGTCTCGAATGGAACTCTCTTCCAACACATCCATAAATCTATGTCGTGGTTATCATGGGACAACCGTCTTAGAATCGCATCGGAAACTGCTGGCGCTCTATCTTACTTGCACTCGGCTGCTAACATGCCTATCATTCATAGAGATGTCAAGTCCGCAAACATATTGTTAGACGATAACTATGTAGCCAAGATATCTGATTTTGGAGCCTCGAGGCTAATTGCACTAGACCAAATTCAAGTCACCACCTTGGTACAAGGGACTCTAGGATACCTTGACCCCGAGTACTTTCACACAAGTCAACTAACTGAGAAGAGCGATGTTTACAGTTTTGGAGTGGTATTGGCAGAGCTTCTCACAGGGGAGAAGCCATTATCTGCTGATAGACCACAAGAGGAGAGAAGTCTCGCGTCACTTTTCCTCTTAGCAATGAAAGATAATAGATTGTTTCAAGTCTTGGAGCCTCGGGTTGTGCGAGAAGGGACACTAGAACAACTCCAACTTGTTGCGAGGCTTGTGAAGAGGTGTCTTAGCTTGAATGGGGAGGATAGGCCTGTTGGGGAAAACCCTGACAGAACTACAAAAGAAGAAAACAAAATAATGAACACACTAACAGAATTTGATAACGGAGTTCGGCCAAAATGTTGCCTACGTCTCCGAGCACTAAGGCTATCAATTAATAAGGAAGAAGAGATACAAATTTGGGTGCAATAAACCAAAGAGGGGAGAGTTTCTTTTATACACTAAGAAACTTCCCCAACTCCCATCATCTTCCGATGTGGGATTTCTGCTAATTGTGAATATAGTTTCTTTTATATACTAAGAAACTTCTTTCACTCCCATCATCTTCCGATGTGGGATTCTAATTGTGCCAAAAACAACAAATCTCCACCTTGGCACAATATCCAAATACTAATCTTCAATATTAAAAAATAAACCTTCAGTGCTTCCAATTGGCGCTCTTCAGCGCCGACTCAAACGCGGAATGTGTTTACCAAATCTAAACAATTAGATTTGGTTTTCCCAATGTCTTTGATCTTGAACTCTCTACCCAATTGAGCCTTCAATTTGTCAACTTCATATTGGCTCTTTGATGCTATCAACATATCATCATCGTAAAAGAGTAAATAGATATAAGACTCATCTTGCAGTTTGCGCAAATACACACATGAACTGAATCTGCTTCTTGTGTACTTGTGCTCAATCATAAACTTATCAAGTCGCTTGTACCATTGTCTCGACGATTGCTTCAACCTGTACAATGATCTATTCAACTTGCAAACCCAATTTTCTTTATCAGTAACATTGAATCCATCTGGTTGATAAATGTAGATTTCCTCGTTCAAATGACCGTGTATGTCTACGGTCTTCACATCTGGTTGAGCTAGCTCCAAATTCATCTGCGCTACCAAGGCCAACAAAATTCTAATGGAAGAGTGTTTAACAACAGGAGAAAGTACCTCATTATAATCACCTCCTTCCTTCTGAGCGTAGTCTTTAACTACCAATTTTTCCTTGTAGCGAACATCAAATTTTTCAGGAAATCCTTCTTTCTTAGCAAAGATCCATTTACCACCAATAGCCTTCTTCCCTTTTCGTAGATGCGTCAACTTGCATGTCTCATTCTTCTGAATAGATTGCATCTCATCTTCCATAACACCTCTCCTTTTTCCATTTTCAGTACTTCGACTGACATCTGGAAAAGTGGATGGAACATCATCTACGACTAGAAGTGCATAGGCCGCCATGTCAACAAACCGACCTGGTTTTTGAATAACTCGTCTTGGCCTATTCACAGCAATTGATTCACTTTGTTCTGAAGGTTCTTGGGTCAGAACCTCTTCCTCATTTAACTCTTCGTCTGTCGTCGGAGAGTCACTTCTAGTTGGGCTTATCTTTATCTGCTCAAACTCCACCTGTTGCGGAGTACAATCAATCTTGCCTGGTGTTACCTTATTCAACATTGAATAATCATCAAAAGTAACATCTCTTCTGATAATGGTTTTCTTTGCATCCAAACACCAGAGGCGATACTCTTTAACTCCTGTAGTAAATCCCATAAAAAGAGCCTTCTTTCCTCGTGGATCCAATTTTGATTCAACTCCATGATAATATGCAATAGAACCAAAAATATGCAAACAATCATAATCAGTTGCAGGTTTTCCAGACCATACCTCTAATGGAGTCTTGCCACCAAGTGCAGATGATGGTAGGCGATTTACCAAATGTTGAGCGTATGACACAGCTTCTGCCCAAAATTTCCTGTCTAACCCAGCATTAGACAACATACATCGAACTTTCTCTACCAATGTCCTGTTCATACGTTCCGATACTCCATTCTGCTGTGGTGTTTTTCTAACTGTGAAGTGTCGAACTATGCCACACTCTTGGCATAACTTCTGGAATGGATCATTCTTGTATTCTCCACCGTTATCAGTCCGGAGAACTTTGATCTTTCTTCCTGTCTCGTCTTCAACTTGAGTTTTCCATTTAAGAAAAATCTCAAACACTTCACCTTTGTTCTTCATCGTAAACACCCATACTCTTCTGGAAAAATCGTCAACAAAAGTAACAAAATAATGTCTACCTCCAAGAGAAGGAGTCTTGGCAGGTCCCCAGACATCTGAGTGCACATATTCCAAAATACCCTTGGTATTATGCATAGCAGTGCCAAATTTTACTCGCCTTTGTTTTCCCAGAATACAATATTCACACAAATCTAACTTACAAACTTTTGTACCTTTCAACAATCCTTGCTTGACAAGAGTTTGTATAGATTTCTCACCAGCGTGCCCCAATCGCATATGCCATAGCTTTGTTGCCTCTAACTCTTTACTGCTCCCGGAAGTTGATACACATGATGTCCCATTTACTGTACTACCTTGATAATAATACAAATTATTACTCTTCCTGATAGCTTTCAACATCACTAGCGCTCCAGATATTACCTTAAGAACTCCATTTTCCAATTTCACATGCAGGCCTTTCGACTCCAAGGCCCCCAAAGAAATGAGATTCTTTTTCATATTCGGTATGTACCGAACATCTCTAATAATTCTGGTGGATCCGTCATCATTCCTCAGCTTGATTGAACCTATCCCCTTTATTTTACATGTATTAGCATCTCCCATGTAAACAACTCCACCATCTAGCTCCTTAAAGTCAAAGAACCATTTTCGAACTGGTGTCATATGATAAGTGCAGGCTGAGTCCAATATCCACGCATCAGGATGTGATGTTGTGTGTGACATCGATAAAGAGTATTCTGAATCTGCATCACCTTTGTTTTCTACAACATTCGCATCTTCAGAATCTTTCTCTTTCTTCTTCAACTTTGGGCAGTTAATCTTCCAATGTCCTTTCTCACGACAGAAAGCACATTCATCTTTGGCAACTCTACTTTCAGATCTTCTTCCTTTCCATTTTGATTTGCTCTGCTGACGGCCCCTGACCATCAATGCTTCATCTGCTGTATCTACTTTGCTTTTCCTTTTATCCTGTTTTCTCAATTCATTACTATATAAAGCAGAACTTACAGCATCAAGAGAAACATTTCCCTTCCCATGAAGTAACGTTGTTTCTAAGTGTTCAAATTCATCAGGAAGGGACGATAGCAACATCAAAGCCAAATCTTCATCCTCAAACCTAACGTCAAGGTTTAACAAATCCGCTACTAACTGATTAAACTTAGTTATATGCTCATTCATCGTAGTACCTGATTGGTATTCAAACCGGAACAATCGTTTCTTCATAAGGAGCTTATTCTGACCACTCTTCTTCAGAAACTTGTCCTCCAATGCTTGCCACAGTTTCTGTGCAGAAGTTTCATTCTTCACAGCATACTTCTGCTCTCTGGACAGGCACGACCGAATTGTTCCGCACGCCAATCGATTCATGATACTCCACTCTTTTTCTTCTATACCATCTGGCTTTCCGACCTCAATAGCAACATCTAGACCCTGCTGGAAAAGACAATCTAGAACCTCACCTTGCCACATGCCGAAATGCCCAGTTCCATCAAAGATCTCCACCGCAAACTTCAAATTCGACATCGGTGTCCTCGTCCAGGATGACGAAGGAGTTGACGCCCCTTTTGAAGACTCCACCATGCCAAGGACGAACCTTCGGCTCTGATACCACTTGTTGGGGAAAACCCTGACAGAACTACAAAAGAAGAAAACAAAATAATGAACACACTAACAGAATTTGATAACGGAGTTCGGCCAAAATGTTGCCTACGTCTCCGAGCACTAAGGCTATCAATTAATAAGGAAGAAGAGATACAAATTTGGGTGCAATAAACCAAAGAGGGGAGAGTTTCTTTTATACACTAAGAAACTTCCCCAACTCCCATCATCTTCCGATGTGGGATTTCTGCTAATTGTGAATATAGTTTCTTTTATATACTAAGAAACTTCTTTCACTCCCATCATCTTCCGATGTGGGATTCTAATTGTGCCAAAAACAACAAGGCCGACCATGAAAGAAGTGGCGATGGAACTCGAAGGATTGAAGAGGTATACAAAGCACCCTTGGGTTCAAACGCCAAACCAAGAAGAGAGTGTGGGATTGATGGGGGTCGAGTCATCGGATTTGTACACTGTGGAGATGAGTTCTTATTTGAGCAACGAAGGGAGTTCTCAACCTTTAAATAGTAACGTTATGGATAGTCAAATGATACATTCCATGAATACCCCTCGTTGATTTTGTTTTTAATTATATGTGCATGTGTTAGAGAATAATATTGGTGTTTATTTCAATTGTAATTTGTCTTTCTTTCTGCTACGAAGTTAAGTTATGGTTTATTTATGGAGTTTTAGTTTTTTCAATTTTTAATTATAATAATGTTGTGAGGATGGATCGAACAATTTAAAGGACCATTAGATATTCATGTTAGAATTTAAAGAGAAATTTATATATTTAAATGGATATATATAGTCATTGATTATAATAAGTCAATATTATGTGATCTAAGGATGTTTGAGATTTCACTTAAGGACGTTATTGTTATGAATGTTAAATTGTAGATGCCTTGCGGTATTTCTAATTTGATGAGAGGTCAAATTAGAAATTAGCGTAATGAGGCAGTTATGACGGTTATGGTCCCCCAAAAGCAGAAGAAATTATAAAAGGGAGGTTGGTTGATAAAAAATAAGAACGAACTTATTTTTATCACACCCTCTTTCTCTGAATCTCTATCATCGGAGAAATAAGGTTAAAAGATTTCTGCTCCTCTGGAAGACCATCTCATCTAATCATGTTTAAGGATCCAGATATATATATTCCGTTTTTGTCTTTCATATCTTAGGAACAAGCATGAAGATCTAGGGTATAATAATTTATGATTTAAGATTATTATGGAATTATTTTAATTAATTCTAACAATTGGTATCAGAGCCCAACTTGTTCTTGAATTAAAAAATTATTGTATAGAGAAACCCTAATCGGTAAACCCTAAATTGAAGTTCTGCAACCATAATCATAAGTTGAAAGGTAAACATGAAAACTGTAAGATATATGATGAATATTTTTTTTTGAGAAATAATATTATTTTAATTCATATTTTAAAGATAAAAAATAATTTTATTTCATTATTATCTTTTATTAAAAAAAAAAATCGGTAAAATATTTTAGTTTTAGGAAAATAATATTATTATTGAGGATCATTTAGGAAATAATATTATATAATTATTTTATTGGAAAATAATTTTTTTATTTCAGGATTTTTTAAGAAATAATATTCGGATAAAATAATATTATTCATTTTTTAAGAAATAATATTATTTAATTATTTTATAAGAAAATAAAATTTTAATTTTAATTTAACAGCAGTTAATTTCTAAATAATATTATTATTTATTTAGGTTTTAATCTTTTTAAATAATTCAGCGGATTGTTCTTTATTTAAATTAAATAAGTTAAGTTATGACGTCACCAAAGTGACCTCTCTAATTTAGTTTGTTTAAGTTCGAATTTTGAATGTTTGTAATGATGAATTTTAATGTGACTAAATAATCGGCCCAAAGGAAGGTTACTAGTTAACCAAAGTTCACAATTACCTATGATAATAAGCACGTAACAATTATAAAGATTTTTTATATTAGAATATTAAATCATTCCAAAGAAAGATTTGTTATTTGTCATGCATTATTGTTAGTGTTTGATTATTGCAACAAAATATCACTAGCAGTTAAATTTCATTGTCCAAAGACTTAAATTTAATGGTGCACTATATATTTTGGATGAGATTTGCTGATTATTTTAAATTTGATTGAAAATTAAAGAATTGAGCATGTTAGTTACAGTTTAAATTATGTTTTCAGCTAATGTTGTAAATATTAATGCCAACTTAAGTTCAGTCTCAGTCCTTAATAGCTCTAACTTTAAGGATTGAAAGGAGAACATTCAGATAGTTCTCGGTTACATGGACATGGACCTTGCAATACGGACAGAGCAACCCACTACTCCTACGATTATTAGCTCTCTTGAAGAGAATGCTAAATTTGAGAAATGGGAACGCTCTAACCGCATGAGTCTTATGATCATAAAGCGTGCAATTCTGGAGGTGTTCAGGGGTGTTGTGTCTGAAGACACCACCAATGCTAAAGATTACCTTGCATAAATTGAAAAGCGCTTTGTTAAAAGCGATAAGGCTGAAACAAGCACTACTCTTAAGAGCTTGATTTCAATGAAGTATAAGGGCAATGGTAATATAAGGGAGTACATCATAGAGATGTCTAATCTTGCATCAAAACTTAAGGAACTAAAGCTTGATTTGCATGAGGATATACTTGTGCATCTCATTCTGATTTCTCTTCCGGTTCAATTCAACCACTTTAAGGTCAGTTTTAACTGTCAGAAAGAAACGTGGAACTTGAATGAACTAATTTCTCATTTTGTTCAAGAGGAAGAAAAATTAAAGCAAGAAAGGACAGAATGTGCTCATCTAGCAAGCACCTCTAGGGATAAGGGCAAGAAAAGGAAGAATGTTGATGCTGCTCAGGGTCCAAATGCAAAGAAAAAGGTTAACAATGACTATTTCTTTTGCAATAATGCTGGACATCTAAAGAAGGATTGTACTAAATATCATGCATGGCACGAAAAGAAAGGTACATTTCTTAATCTGGTTTGTTCTGAAGTTAATTTAGCATCAGTACTTGGAAATACTTGGTGGTTAGACTCCGGTGCTACTACTAACATCATTATTTCAATACAGAGTTGCCTGAGCTACCGAAATCCAAGTAATGCTGAAAGACGTATCTTTGTGGGCGATGAAAAATCGGTAGAAGTTGAAGCAATTGGACACTTTAGATTGTTGCTTAGTTCTGGTTTCTATTTGGACTTAAATGATACTTTTATTGTATCTTCGTTTAAACGAAATTTGGTTTCTATTCGTTATTTGGACAAACATGGTTATTCTAGTTTGTTTGGAAATTGTCAATTTAAGTTATCTATTGGTACTTCGGATGTTGGAACCGGTTCATTAATGCATTATGACAATCTTTATTTACTTGATACAATTGTTTTATATAATGAAACCCTTATTGTGGAATTAAGAGATACTAAACGAAAGTTAAATAATAATAATTCAGGTACATTATGGCACAAACGTTAGGTCACATCTCTAGAAATAGAGTTGAATATATAAGGATGAATTTGAGAATATATAAGTTAAAAAATGAGAATGAAAGTTCTATTGATGATAAATTATTTGTGTAAGAATAAATAAATTGATACCCTATTTTGTTTGAAATTTTAAAAATCCAAGTAAGGACACAAATAAAAAAGAGTGAAATGTAAAAAAAGTTCAAATTACCTTTTTTATATAATCACAAACTAATTTTTGTGAATATAAAAAATTTAATTTCGTATTTTTTGAATTTTTAAAAATAAAATTATAACTAGATATATAAAAATACGTAAAATGAAATAAATTGGCAAAAAAGCCTTAATAAAAGAAAAACATTCTATTTTTATTGAAAACAAATATTAAATCATTTTTCTTTTTTAAAAATTTAAAAAAATAATAATAAAGCTGAAAAAATAAAAATAAAAGGGAAAACAAACTAGCGAGTCTTATTGTCGGCTCGCAAGTTGGGGCTCAGGCGCGATTCAAAATGACGGGAACAGGCCAAGGTGCAGTTTGAAGGTACGTATCTCAGACTTGGGTCCTGGAACGGGTCACAACCATAAGAGTAGGCAGAAGCGCAAGGAGGCAAAGATCTCGGTGGGGTGTTTGTTTCTCGATCGGGGCCTTCCTTGTCTCGACTGACAGAAACAACTTCTCCGTCGAAGTCATGATTTAATTGGTACAAGAAAACAAACTAGCAAAACAGGGTAAATTACCAAATAAAAAAAACTAATTCAAGTGACCTATTTAAATGCGATTTTTTATTACCAAAAACATGTATTCCAATTCGATCAACTTACAACCTTTACATCGTAGTCATCCCAATATCATCATTTCATCAAAAACCCAAAAACTCAAATTTTTTAAGAAAAAATTAAAATACTTTTAAAACTTGATTTAAAGGTTTGGAAAAGATATATGTTTATTTACAAATTATTGCTAAAATCATAGCCAAACGCTTTAAAACTATTATTTCAAACCTGATTAGTCTTGGGAAATCGACATTCATACCTGGTAGATCTATTTCTCATAACAACTTACTTATGCACGAATTATTGAAGGGCTATGGTAAGAAGTCAATTTCACCTCGAGTGGCTTTTAAGGTGGATATCCAAAAATCTTTTGATACCATTAAATGGAGTGTTATTCAAGAGTGTTAACTGTTTCTATTATTCCTTGCATTTTTATTGAGTGACTTATGAATTGTGTATCGACTCCTCACTTTATTGTTAGCGTGAATGGTATCTATGATGGGTTTTTCAAAAGAGAAGACAAGGTTAGACAAAGGGATCTCTCTTCTTACCTTTTTTCCTCATCATGGAGGTCTTTGAGTGCATTGTTAAAATGCTTTTAAAGTACCACCCATTTACTCACCATCCATATTGCAGGGAAAAAAGCATTACTCATATTTGTTTCACAGGCGATTTATTCATCTTGGCGCATAATGATGTTAAATCCATCAAACTACCAAGGAGGCATTAACAATATTTTCTAGTGTTATAAGTCTTAGCATTAATCAAAGTAAAAGTTTGACCTTCTATGGCGGCGTGAATGAGGAAACAAAGGTAAAAATCTTCGACATCATAGGAATCAATGAAGGGTCATTCCCAGTTTGTTATCTTGGTATACCATCCTCGTCAAAACAACTCAAAATTACTCATTATAGGCCATTTTAAGCCGAATGAAGGTGTAATTGGAATTAAAGATTGTGTTACTTGGAATAAAACTTTCACCTATCGGCATTTTTGGGCATTGGAGAAAAAATAACTCGTTATGGGTTAGATGAGTTCATTCAAGGTTCATTAGAAATGAAAATCAGCATTTGGCCGTGCAAGATCAAGATGGAAATGACATGGTCCCTTAAAAAAATTATGAAGCTCAAAGATAGTGCTTGTAAGATGATCAAACTTTAGATTGGGAATGATAACAAAACTCTATTTTGACATGACCCTTAGTTCGAGGATCACCCTATTATTCATAATAATGTCTTCTCTCTTATTTGAATAAGACGGAAATGTCAACTAGCTATTGTCCAACAAGTCAAAAATAGGAATGAAATAACCTTATAAGTGGGATTTCAGAAATTACGAGGATCCTCAATACTATGTCTTCCTATCACCTAAATAATTGTGAGGATTCTCGAGTTTGGAGTGTTAAAAATGAAGGCAGTTTTGACTTGGGATTTGCATGGAATATTATTCACGATAGAGGGGATGTGGTTCTTTGGTCTCATTTAGTGTGGTCCACAAAAGTTTTTCATAAACACCAATTTATTTTTTGGTTGGCGTTCGGTGAAAGAATTAACACGCGCGATCGAATTAAGAAGTATAAAAATATCAGATCTCAACTGCCTTCTTTGTTTGGGAAATGAGGAGACCATTGACCTTCTCTTTGAGGACTGTCCATTTATTTCCTTACTTTAGGGTAAATTCTTTACATCAATGAGTCTCCTTAGCTTCTCAAAAGAATTGACTGATATTAAGGAAATGACAATCATCAAGACAAAGGGTAATGACTTTAGTTCAAATGTCTTCAAGTGCTTTTAGTTCAAATGTCTTCAAGTGCTTCTTTGCAAATATTGTTTATCATATTTGGATTGAAAGGAACGCAAGAACATTTTCAAGGGTTCAAAATGATGTGGAGTTTGTTTGGAATATAATTATCTTTAATGGAAACTCACTCATTCGAACATGGAGGCGAATTCCCACTTGTGAATTGTTTTTTTGTTAATTTGTCAAAGATGAAGCATTGCATATAGGGGTGAGCAAACGGGTAAACCCAACCCGTATTACCCAACTCATATTCAACCCAAATTAAATTTACCCAACTCATAATTCAACCCATATTATTTATTAATATGAGTTAGGTATGGGTTGGGTTGAGTATGGGTTGGGTAACCCAAATTATTTTATTTTTATTTTTTATTTAACATGTATTTGACTCATTTAACACATTTTTATTCGTTTAACACGTTTTTGACATTTTTAATACGTTTTTCACACGTTTAACACGTTTATGGCATGTTTAACACATTTTTGACACGTTGAACACGTTTTTCATGTTTTTGGCATGTTTAACACGTTTTTAACACATTTAACACGTTTTTGACACGTTTGACACGTTTTTGACACGTTTTCACACGTTTAACACATATTTGGCACGTTTGACACGTTTGACACGTTTAACACGTTTAACACGTTTAACATAATTTTCACATTTTTGACACGTTTCACACGTTTTTCACGTTTTGACACGTTTTTGACACGTTTTGACACGTTTAACACATTTTCGACACGTTCAATATATTTTTCACATTATTGACACGTTTCACACATTTTTCATATTTTTGACACGTTTTGACACGTTTAACACGTTTTCCACGTTTTGACACGTTTAACACGTTTTGACACGTTTTTCACGTTTTCAACACGTTTAATATGTTTTCGACACGTTTAATACGTTTTTCACTCATTCAACACATTTAACACATTTGACACGTTGGACACTTTTTTCATGTTTTGACATGTTTAACATGTTTTTAACACGTTTGACACATTTTTCACGATTACGACACATGTAACACATTTTGACACATTTTCACGTTTTTGGCACGTTTAACACGTTTTGACATGTTTAACATGTTTTCACATTTTTCACATTATTAACACGTTTGTAACATGTTTAACATGTTTTCACACGTTTTTCATGTTTTTGGCACGTTTAACACGTTTTGACATATATTCCACGTTTTTGGCACGCTTAACACGTTTTCCTCGTTTTTGGCACATTTTGATACGTTTAACACGTTTTTGACACGTCTAACATGTTTTTCACATTTTTGATACGTTTAATACGTTTTCACACATTTAATGTCAAACGTGTGAAAAACATATTAAACGTGTCAAAAATGCCAAAAACGTGTTAAACAAAAAAATATGTTAAACATGTCAAAAATATGTAAAATGTGTAAAACGTGTTGTAATGTCAAAAACGTGTTAAACGTGCCAAAAACGTGAAAAACGTGTTAAACATGTTACAAACGTATTAAACATGTTACAAACATGTTAAACGTGTTAAAAATGTGAAAAACATGTTAAACTTATCAAAAACGTATTAAACGTACCAAAATGTGAAAAACGTGTTAATGTGTGAAAAACGTGTCGAATATGTCAAAAACGTGTTTAACATGCCAAAAACGTGAAAAATATATTAAATGTGTGAAACACGTGTTAAACATGTGAAAAACGTGTGAAAACGTGTTAAACATATCAAAAACGTGTTAAAATGTTAAAAACGTGTTAAACGTGCCAAAAAACGTGAAAACCGTGTTAAACTTATCAAAAACGTGTTAACGTGTTAGTTATGTTAAAAACGTGTTAAACGTGCCAAAAAACGTGTTAAACGTGCCAAAAACGTAAAAAAAAATGTGTTTGATTTGTCAAAAACGCGTTAAACGTATTAAACATGTCAAAAATGTGTTAAACGTGACAAAAACGTGTTATTAGTATGAAAACGTGTTAAACATGTCAAAAACTTGTTAAACGTGCTAAAAACGTAAAAACATGTTAAATGTGTGAAAAACATGTTTTAAGTGTGAAAACGTGATAAAAATATTAAAAACGTGTGAAAACGTATTAAACATATAAAAAATGTGCTAAAATGTCAAAAACGTGTCAAAAATGTGAAAATCGTGTTAAACGTATCAAAAACGTGTTAAATATGTTTAAAACGTGTTAAACGTGCCAAAAACATGAAAATCGTGTTAAACTTATCAAAAACGTGTTAACGTGTTAATTATGTTAAAAACGTGTTAAACGTGCCAAAAACGTAAAAAAACGTGTTAAACGTGCCAAAAACGTAAAAACGTGTTAAACTTGTCAAAAACGCGTTAAACGTATTAAACATTTCAAAAACGTGGTCAATGTGACAAAAACGTGAAAAACGTGTTATTAGTGTGAAAATGTGTTAAACATGTCAAAAACGTGCTAACGTGTGAAAAACGTGAAAACGTGTTAAACGTGTCAAAAACGTGAAAACGTGTCAAAAATGTGAAAAACGTGTTAAATGTGTGAAAAATATTAAAAAGGTGTTAGATGTGTGCAAAACGTGTTAAACGTATGAAAAATATGTTAAACATGTCAAAAACGTGTTCGACTTAAAGTTGGAAGATGATTAATTTATATTGGATTAATAATAGAGAATTAAACTAAATTTATATAATTTGGGTAATTTGGGTAACCCTAACCCAACCCAAATTAAACTCAACCCATACGCAACCCAACCCATACTCAACCCAACCCATATTAACCAACCCATACTCAACCCAACCCATATTAACCAACCCAAATTAATATTTTGGGTTTGGGTTAGGGTTGGGTTTGAGTAAACCCATATTATGCTCACCCCTAATTGCATATGAGAAAGTCACACTTACTTCTGATTTCAAAATGCTCTAAACTTCGTTGCTTGTGTCATTCACTTTTGTTCTCATTCTGGTTGTCTTTCTATTTTTATCTTGTTGGTTCAATCATTTTTGGCAAATGTTTGTTCTGTCTGAATTCTGAATTCTTGTAATCATTTACCCTTTTCGGGTCTTTGTATTTTATTAACATTATATCGTTTTCTAAAAAAAAAAAGGTACTTGAACATATTTTAAATCATGAGTCTTTTTTGACCCTTGTCCTTGAACCAGAGTTCAAGAACACGTTTTTTCAAAAAAAATTAATCCAATCTGGACATTTATTATTTAACGTGACTGTAATAAATTAGGCTTGATAGGAATATTTTAAATACACAATAGTATGATAACCAACCTTCAATTTGAATCAAACTCAAATATGAAAACATAATCAAAGATTTTAGTAAATCAATGATGTAAATGAAGAACGAAAAAGTTTAAGTACTTACATACTTAATGATGATTTCTAAGTTGGCTCCAAATAAATTACACAACACACTCTAGCTATAAAAGTGAAAAATAGAAACTTATGAACTAAACAATGGTGAAATGAATTCTAAAAGTTTTTGGTTTGTGTGTCATATCCTAAGCTTCTCTAATATTATTTACAGCCTAACAAAAAGAGGGATTCAAACCATTCAATCTCTAACTAGGTCAAATGTAGATTTCTTTATTCGGAGCCAAAGCCAGATCTTGCTGTCCACAATTGAATTTTCGTGGTAGATAATCAAGAAAATGGCTTACATAATTGAACTCCACACATTGTCCCAATTATGTAGGACTTTTTCGTGGTCGATTTTATCCAATCCAATAAAAAATTCATAATTTTAAAAATGGGTTGTTCTTTGCCATAGAAAATTAACCAAATTGTTTTGGGGGAAATTGGTCATGTCGCGTGATCGCGCGTCCATGTTGGGTTATGGTTCTGCTGTCATTTTGTGTGGTTCACGTTCCGCGTGGGCTTGGGTATGAGCTCCGTACCTCGGTCTAGATTTCCTACGCATTGACTCGAGTCCTTTGGGCGTTAACCGACCCGCTTTGGTGAGGAACTGGCCATGCGACTGGTCTTGCCGCTGACCGTCTAGGCGCAGTGGTCCAACAACCGTGTACGACGGTTTCCCGATCACCTTTGATCAACATTTTTGTTTTTTCTTTCCCTACAAAAACAAATAACGTATATTAATACAAAATATAACAAATTTATTTATTCTATTAAATTTATCATTTTAGATCCTTTCTCCAAAATAATTATTTATTTAAATCACTTACAATAAATCCTTATAAGAATTAAAAAAAAAATTAATTTGACTTGGGATTATTAAAAAATTATAAAATAGAAGTAAAAAATTAATGTCTAAAGTAAGCAATATCAAAATAGATTTTGTCAAGTAATAACTTATCTATATATAATTAAAAATGTGATAAACTTAAAAATAATTAGAAGATATATGTAAGAGATATTCCAACTGAAAGATTGGTTTAAATAACTCTCTATTGAAAAAATAAATCGTAGATTTATTAACGTCATATCTTTTGCTAATACGAAAAAATGGGAGAGACAAATTCGATAAATGATCACATTGACAATCGAAAGTTATGAGCAACAAATGATCCACAACAATTGTGAATATTATTAGATTTATAAAATCCGAGATTAAAATCCAACCCCAATAGACAAGATGACGCATGAAAAAAACATAACATCAATGTAAGCATTAAAAATATACACTCCAATTTATAATATTAAAATAATTATTTTGAATTATTTTTAAAAAAATAAAATCAAAATAATTAACCTCATAACCAAAATCTATTTAAAACAATTAATTAGAATTAATTATTATACTAATTAATCAAATTAATTAAGAGTTAGGGCCAAAATAAAAAATAAAACTATTTGAGATAAATATTTTAACCATATCATCTCAAAATAATTTTAGAAAAATTAAAAGACAAAACAAATAATTTTTGATGAATTATTGTATCTATTTCATCTAAAAATAATTATTTATTTAAATCCAAAGATATAAAAAAATGAAATAAATTGGTAAAATATTTGTTATATTTATTTTAATATTTTGTGTATTTGAAAATATCAAAATTAAAGCAAAAGGGGTAAAAGAAAATTTAATTTCAAACAAACGCTTAAGGTTTTAAAATAAAAATAAAAATTATAATCGGGTGTAGCCGAAAGCAGAAGAGAAAGTTGCAACAAGAGCCACGTCCATCAAATGAACGTTGGGTCCTTATTCGACGCTCTAGGCGCGCCCACATAATCCACTGTAGCGGAGAAAGCGCGCACTTGCGAGGCATCGGATAAGTAGACGTCCATCTCCCCGATCGCTGACGGAACTCCAACGGAATGCCTAAACACATGCGAAACGACACTATTTTGGCCTACGATCTTCGTCTTCAAGGCGATGCCAAGCAGATAAGCTCTGAAGAACCGTGTTGATTTTGGTTTTTTGGAACTCGGTCATTGGTCGATGATTTTGACTAATTCAATGCCCAGAATGATCAACCTACGATGGTGATCATTTCCTTACGAGTATAGGCCTCGTCATCGCTTACTCCGGACACCTGACTAAAGAACAACCAAAATGTCATTAATGACTTTTGGCTAATTCAAGCTACTAAGAGCCTCAATCAACACTGGGATAGTATAAATACCCCTCCCAAGTCATTCCCAAACTAGAGAATCCATCCCCCCCACCAAAATCGTGATTTATCAAAAATCCTCCATTGAAGCTCAAAGCTTCTGGATTTTTCGAAAATCCATTTTCAGGCCTTGAAACTTGGATCCAAGAATCCCAACAACTTCCCTAAGGTCCAAAGAGTGTTCTCCAATCCTTGGTATGATTTCAATCACCTTCTAATTCATATTTACAGTTTGAATTTGAAAATTTTATATTTCAAATTGTAAAAGTTTGTATATTTGTTGTTCATAGTGTTTTATGGATGGAGAAGATTCCTAGGATCATTTAGGAATTATTTGGATAGGATAGAACTGATCAATCGATCTAAATAACAAAAACCCAAATTTAAATTTCAAAAATCAAAAAAATGGGTTTGTTGTTCTTGGATTAATTATGTTGAATCACAGCCCATAAAACATCGCAACATGATTGTAATGATAGATGGAAATTATTTAGATCATGATTTATCCATCTTGATCATTTTTTATCAAAATCAAAAATTTCAAAATAAAATGAAAATTTTGAGTTCTTGAATTGGTCAAAACGAACATCTAGTGTTCTTGTTTTGGTACTAATCAAGTATATGTGATATAAGAAAGCTATTGGATATCTCATTCACTTCAAAACAACTTTAAAATCAAAACACAATTTTTTTTATCACAAACTGTTTTGAACAAATTGATCCTCATATACGTCGATTCATACATTGAGATGATGATCAACATGTTTCTAGGAGCTTTGTGAAACTACCCAAACCATTAGATCAAAGAATCCGGCTAAAAAAACGAATTAAAAAATGAACCTTTGATTTTCTTGAGGACCGAGGCTTGTTAGCCTAGGATCGAGAAGTACGACTAAGGATCCTTTGTCCGAACCGAACCCTATGACTGAGAAATCGACCTAGGACTAAGATGTCCGGCCGATGTTCTTGAGCTAGGACCGATAAATCCAATCATGAATTTTCACCTAGGACCGAGAAGTCCGACCTTGGGACCGAGAGATCCGACCGATGATTCTCACATAGTATTAAGAGGTTTGACTAGGACCGAGACTCCTAAGGCTTACGACCGAGAACTTCAAACCTAGGACCAAGAATCCCAGGGCCTATGACCGAGAGGTCTGAGTCCGGGATCGTGAATCCCGAGACCTAGGACCAAGAGGTCTAACCTTGGAACCGAGCATCCCAAGCCTAGGAACCGAGAGCTCCCGATCCCCTAACCGAGGAACTTTTCTCACAGCTAGCCTCGGACCGTGAGATTTATACACCTCGACCGGGAAATCCCAGCCAGGGATTGAGATCCTTAGCCTCCTAACCGAGGGACTCCGACACTCAGACCGAGAACTCCCAAGCCCACACCAAGGGTCTTTAGACACAAACCGATAAAAACGAACCCTAGCTTGAGGACTTCATTCCTAAGGTCGGTTTGGTTTCACTTTTAAAAATCTAAAATTATTTTTAGAATTTTGGGACTCCAAATCATTTTTTAAAAATTCTGAAAAATTAAAAAATTCAATTTAAATATTTTGGGATATTTTCACAAATATATTTCAACAAAGTATCGTTTGGTGTTTATTTCTAAACCTTAATGCCTTTAAAAATGACTGATATTTTTCAGGTATTTCTATCCTAGTTATCATCCGCAACAGGTACAAGCATTTAAATATTGTTGTTTCAATATTTTGAATAACGTTAAAACTTAGAAGCATGACTAGAACCGGAAGAATAATCGGTTAAAAACTCAAATGTTATACAACCGATTTTCAAATAAGCCAAGTTTATAAAGTAGAGACCGTTCTTGAACGGCTATGGAGGACATAACGCGAAAGCTCTTTCCCGAGTATCACCAAACATTGAACCAAACAAAACTCTGGTGTAAAATACGCTTGTACACGTACACCCCTTTTTACTGATTTTCTCAAAATCAATTGGCGACTCTGTTTTCAAATAAATAATCTTTTTTCAATTAATTATTTTTAACTAATTTAAATCATATTACATAATCGTCCTTTGATTATAAACAAATCCCCATATTATTAAAAAAATGAATAAAATTAATTAATTTTACATATTTGATTTTAAAAGTTGTCAGGTATTATCAAAATATTTTAAAATAATATTTTATTTTAAAACGATGTTTGACATATAAAACAATGTTAAAATTATCGAATCTCTAGTCACTTCGGATCCGCATGCGCACATGTTGGCGCACGCACACCTGTTACGGGATTCTTAGGTTACACGATATGAAAAAAAAATGAGACAGTCATCTTATATTAAAAATTAATTTTCAACTTCTATTTAGAGTTTTTAAAATAGATAAATCTTTATTTAGTTTATGTTATATTTTTTATATAATATTTATTTATTAAATCAAATATGAAGTTATAAATAAAATATTAATTTGCAAATATAAAAAATAACATCTAAAAATTTAAATAAACTACATAAATTTTTAAATGTTAAATAGTATAGATTTATAAAAATTAAAAATTTAATAAAAATTATCCAACAATTACACAATTTTTGAGCTGACTCTAAAACAAACTTCTTTGAATTTCATTTATGAAGTAGAAAGATGTTTATGTTATTATTTAACAAAGATACTTATATAAATATATAATAAATGTTTATTAAGTCCATTAACAAATTAAGTTTGGTTAATGTTAAAGGATCAAATGTCACGGGTTTGATTTTCATTTAAAATATCTTAAATTAAAGTGGATATATCATAGTTGTGGTTATATAGAGTTAGGTTAATATTCTATATTAAAAATTAATAATAATAAATATTTATTATATATAAAATATATTAATTAGAGAAAAAGGAACAATACCTTTTCAATTTAATTTTTAATTACTTATTATAATTCATTTTGTATATTATATATATCCCAACCATTTTCTAACTTATATAGCAACACATCTATATAATAATGGATTTTTTAAAAAAAATTTAAACATAAATCAATTTTCATCATATTTGTACAATTGTATGTTGTAACATAATTTTAGAGAAACTAGTGACTCCCATGTTCATGACTTTCATTTTAGTCATTAAATTTTTAAATAAGACTCATCATGGTCATGTATGATCTACTAGTGAATTAATAATTGCAAAATTGTTTTGCAACTCTTTTAAAACTAGGAAAAGATCTATGTAACTAAAAAAAATTTAAATACTAATTTATATTTAAACAAATAATTATAAAAGCAATTATATTTATTTTAATAAATAATTTATTTTTGAATTTGAGAAAAGATATTATGCAAATTGTATAAAATAAAAGGGAGAGTTTTTTTATTGAAAATTTTCCATATTAAACCTAGGAGAAAAAATTATTAGTTCGATTTTCACCTTTACCTCTGGGAGTAGGAAAATCATGATCGGGATAGCGGACCAAAAGCTATGGGACTTGGACTTGGGTGTTTACCCCTAGATGTCCAGTCAACTGCTGCGCCTCAACGCATTTCGGGGAGAACCAGCTGTAAGGTACGATCTTATAAATCCATTAACCTTCTGCTTGCACATGTAATCTAGAAAGTGTAAGATAAGGCTTTTGGGCAAGTTCACGCAAATCCTCAGAAGTTATCATCACGTAAAATAATGTAATGTCATAAATGTGGAGTTGATTCTAAACTCATTCATTAAATTAAAAAAAAAAAGTTTAAACTTTCTCAGATAAATGGAGAATAAATTTTATTTTATTTTTGGGGGGGAAAGATAATAGGAATAGCTTTTATTCAATAATATAAAAAAAAAAAAGATGTGTCGAGAATAAATCAAGTGTTGGGGAAAAATAAAATATTATTGATTTTGTCCAATCTAGACATTTCTATTTGTATCTCTTTTTAATATTAACCGGATGATTACACGGGTAACACAATTCGCAAATGACAACTCAATTACATTGTAATTAATTTGCATGTTTTTAATTTCCTATATTTTGGAGTTTATTTTTATAATATTTTGTATTTTATATATAAGTTATGCTTACGTTGTTATATCCTTATTACGGAGTTAGCTAGCTCTCCAAAAATTTATATTTTATCCTTAAAAGTTATTGAATTAATACTTAAACAATAATGAAAATAGTTTCTAAAATACTAAATGTGACAAATTCAATTTTCATATAAAATGCCAAAATGAAAATAAAAATTATAATTATAAAGGACCTCGCTTAGGGTAAATAATCGGATAGTTGTCATTGACCTAATTTGAAGTTAATAATTCACATTAAGATTAATTAATCTATATAGATAGAGTTGTTATTTAAGATATTTAAAGAAGTTTAGCATGCATATTTATCTTAAGTTAGTTTTAAAACAATTTTAAAGTTAGTTGCCTTAATTTGCATGTATTTATTTTTATTTATGATGATGATCACATGTTATATTTTTTTTTTATGTTTTTAAGTTTTACATTGATAATTTATTGCAAATCTTGTTATAACTTTTAATGAATTATTTTTTATGGGTTTTCATATTTCTTTTACAATTTTCTTATAAATTATATATAAAATAAATTGTTTTATCCTTTAAAAAATATTTAGATTTAGTGTAAAAAGAAATTTGGAAATACTTTTTCTTAAAACCAAAAACAAATATGAAATGTACACCAAAGGAGCTAATTGGATTAAAATAATTTAAGTTGTTAACTTAAAAACAAATCCAACAATAGTTGACTTGGGTTGCTTAGTAAGAAGACTAAGCTAATTTTTTTTTTTTCATTTTTCTGTTAACATTTACAAATAAATAAAATTAAATATTATTTTATTTAATATTTCATTACTTATATTACTTAATTTATAAATCAAAATTCTTAAATATTATATATATATATATATATATATATATTTGAATTAAGGATAATTAGCTTAACACTCCACACCTAATTAATTTCTATAATTTTTTAGAAAACATATATTTTATTATTAAGTCATCTTACCTAAAACAATGGTCAACCAATATTTTTTAAATAATTTATCAAATATTTAAAATTCTGAACTTATAGCTCTTGATACTGGATTTTCAAGTTGTTTAATTTTTTTTAATACTATATAAATATCATCATAATTATCAAAATATTATTATTTTAATTTTATTAAACATAATTTTAAATATACAAAAATGTTTTAATAATTTATTATAAATTATCAACCTTTTTTCAATCAATATTTTTTTTTAACAAAATTCATAAAAATTATAAAGAAAAAACAAATTAAGTATCTACCTCGTGTACTAGGTTGACATGTATGATGTTTTATTATTTTTTAATAAAGTCAAGTTCCAGAAATATGAAGGAAAAATATGGCAGCTGTCAAGGAATAGTCTCTTCAACTAAGTAGTTGCAAGCCACTACTAAACAACTCTAAATTATGAAACCTTTTAAATAATATATATTTAAAATTTTAACTTAATTGTTTTCTTATATTTTTAAATTAATTAATTTTTAAAATAATTTTCATATGGATAACAACGGTGCTCTACCATCGGGTAGGGAAATATTCATTCCTAAACTCATTTCATCGTAGCTTTATTTTTATCTCTATTCGATACGTCGGATACTCGATCCCTGACTGATACTCCATTACCCGATTAAAAATTTATAAGATGATAAAGATTAAAGAAAAAGAAACATCACTTTAATAAATAAATTTTAAATTAGTATTATTGAATTATTAAAAAGATAAATAAATACATTACTTATCTACGTACTTATGTTGCAAATATTAAGAAAAATATAACAATTTTTTGTGTTTAGAGGGAAGAAAAGTTGGAATGAAAGTTTAAAAAATAAGTTAAAGATTGAATATAAAAAGTGATAGGAGAGAAATAATATTTTGTTATTAAAAAATATTGAAGACGAACAATAATGAAGAGTGAAATAACTTTGAAAATATATAAAAAATTAAGTTGGAGTGAAGTGTGGATAAAAACAGAATAAATGATGTTGATGATGTTTATAAGAAGAGGCATTTGAAATGTCAATGTTAAACTTTAATAAATAAATAAAAAATATTTTTAATATTAATATAGTCGATATCAGGTTTGAGTTTCGCACACTATCTATCCCGGCCCGATCCGTATCCGATTAGATACATTCTCTCATCTTTCATGCCCGATTTCGATCCTGACTTAAAATATTTGAACCCGACTATCGGGTACCTACCGTCATCAAACATACAAATATCTATTTTCAGAACGAATGGGACGTGCTTTAAAAGAGGCGATTTGTTATCGAGTCGTCTTATTAGGAATAACAAGAGCATTTCTGAATACCCAAAGTTTCATATCGAAAGCGAGTTTTCAAAAAACTGCGCGAATTTTAGCAAAAGATGTTCTTCGAGGTGGTATCAATGGGTTGAAAGGCTTGAAAGAAAATATTATTTTAGAAGGACTCATACCGTTTGTCTCGTCCATATGAGGCCAATGGGCGCATCACATATTTGCGCTTTGCCCTGTCGTATCCTATGTTTTATAATTTACACAATTTATACATAAAACTCTTGAACTACATAATTATATCTTTTTTTTACAAAGTTTATAATGAAATATGGAAATAATATCATCATAAATTATATCAAATTTATTAAGTTAACTAGTTAAATACAAACCACTTGAATTTCTTGTTACCAAAGGGCATGTGCCCCTCATAGGGAGAGGGTAATGATGAATTTTTTTAAAATATTTTTATCCTTTCTTTTGTGAGAGGGCAAAGGGACTAAGAGACGATCCCAACTGAAACCCTATAAATAGTAGATCTCTATATTATGAATGATAACTAAATCGAGAGCACACTCATATTTTTGAGTCTTTCAAAGAAATGAAAGCTCAATCCCTTATTCTCTCATCCTTTTTCCTTTCATTTCTATTCCAAATTCAATTTTGCGATTCGGCCACCAATAATAATGAAACCACCACCTCCTCCACCTCCTCCTTCATGGTGGCCAAACCCGGCTGCAAAACCACCTGCGGCAACCTCACCGTCCCTTACCCATTCGGCATCGGCCTAGATTCTGGCTGCTCAATAAGTCCCTGGTTCCGAGTTTACTGCAACCAAACATTCTCCCCTCCCAAACCCTTCATCGGCGAGGGTAACATCGAAATCCTCTCCATTTCAAAAACCAACATGCGGATTTCAAACCAAGTCGCCTCCAATTGCTATAACCAACTCGGTAACCAAACTCGGTTTGAATCGGCCTGGATGCGCTTATCCGACTCACCCTTCACCTTCTCCGATACACTTAACAAATTCACAGTCATCGGCTGCGACGATTTTGCCTTGATTGCGGGATTACTCGGTCGGAATTTCACAAGCGGATGCATTGCTCTATGTTCGAAAGCCAAAGAGGTTATCATTGGGGAGTGTACGGGAATAGGGTGCTGTCAGACTTCGATTCCTAAAGGGCTTAAGAGTTATTTAGCGTCGCTTAATTCATTGTCGAATCATTCGAAAGTCTGGTCGTTTGATCCGTGTAGCTATGCGTTTTTGGGGGAGGCGAGTAGATTTACGTTTAGGGGACAGTCGGATTTCTTGGATCCGGATGCTTTTATAAACAGGACGATTGAAACTGTGCCTGTAGTTCTGGATTGGGTTATTGGAAATCTGACTTGTGAACAAGCTGTTAAAAATAGTAATGGGTTTGCTTGTCTGAAAAATAGTTTTTGTATTGATTCTGATAGCGGCGCCGGAGGTTATCTGTGTAGTTGTAACGATGGTTTTGATGGGAATCCTTATCTTAGCCCTGGATGCCTAGGTTTGGTCTCTCTCTCTCTCTCTCTCTTTCGTTTTTGTTTATATTTGTTTATAGCAATGGAGGATTGAAAGTTGAATTGAAAAACATGCAGATATTAATGAGTGTTCCGGCGGGCGTAATCCATGCGACGATAATGCAGATTGTATAAACACACCGGGAAACTTTAGCTGCAGTTGTAAGAAAGGATACTCCGGCGACGGCAAAAGGGTCGGCCGTGGTTGCGTCGCCCATAATTCACAGTTCCCAGTTTTGGGTTTATCTCTTGGTAAAACTCATTTATACAAAGTAAATCCTAGGGCTAGATTCTAGAGTTGTTTTTTGATTTTCCCTTCTTTTTTTTTATTAAATCACTTTTATTTTAACTATAAAATCAATTGTTTTATCCTTTAAAATATTAAAATATTTTTATATATTATTATTCAATTTAAATTTTAAATTAAGTTTTTTAGTTATTATCCTTAATTAGAAGAAAACCTAAGAACACCAAAAGCTGGTTTCTTGTTCTTAAGATTTGTTGGAATTTTACCAAATGTTTTAGAATTTTTTTTTATCATAAAATTATGATTTTTTAAAAATAAAAATAGACTATTTTTCATTAAATTAGAATCAATGAATACAAGTTAATAAGATTATAACTATAAAATCATTTAATTCATTAACTAAAATATTTACTCTATTTTTATTAAATTTTAAATATTAAAAAATATTTTAATAATTAAATTAATTAAAAACCCAAAACTCAAGACTAAAATCACATATTTCTTTTTATAAAAGAAGGTTTGATGGACAAAATTCCAAAAAACAATCTGATCAAGCTTATAATTAATTTTATTTTTCTTACATTATCTTGTCTTTTTATATAAAAAAATTAATAAAAAAAGTAAATTATTTGAGAAAGATAAATTATTAATAATTTAAGTTTTTATATTTAAAATAAAATAAAAATAAAAATATTTGAATATTTTAGTTAAATAATTAGATGAATCATCTACTTTTAATGATGGATTGTGATTTTGTCTATTAATTTGATTTATAAATCTAAAACTGGTTATATCAAACTAGCTCTTAATTAACTAATATTATCAGGAAATTTTAAAATATCTTATTTATTAATATATATATATATATTAATATTATTTATTATAACTGTTTACTCCAATTTGGATAGACAATTTTATCATCATTGATCATAATAAACATAATTCTAAAGTCAACTCAAACTCTTGCTTGAATTTGATTATTTTGTCCATTTTTTTAAAATAGGCCTGAGCTTTGGTTTCCTGTCCCTACTACTTGGGGTGGCTTTTATCTACTTCAGTCTCAAGAAAAGAACACTCATGAAACTAAAGGAAAAGTTTTTCCAACAAAATGGAGGATTTCTACTAAGGCAACAAATTTCCTCGGTAGAAGGAACCAACGAATCGGCCAAAATCTTCACCTCAGAGGAGCTCCAAAAGGCCACTAACAACTACGCAAATGATCGGATACTCGGTCGTGGTGGCTATGGCACAGTTTACAAGGGAATCATGCCTGATCATCGAGAGGTGGCAATTAAAAAGTCGAGGATAATGGATGCGAGCCAAATAGAGCAATTCATCAACGAGTTTGTGATTCTCACTCAGGTTAATCATCGTAACGTGGTCAAGTTATTAGGTTGTTGTTTGGAAACCGAAGTTCCCTTATTAGTTTATGAAGTTGTCTCGAATGGAACTCTTCACGAGCACATCCATAAATCCATGTCTTGGTTATCATGGGACAACCGTCTTAGAATCGCATCAGAGTCAGCTGGCGCTCTATCTTACTTGCACTCGGCTGCTAACATGCCTATCATCCATAGAGATGTTAAGTCCGCAAACATATTGTTAGACGAACACTATGTGGCCAAGATATCCGATTTTGGAGCCTCGAGGCTAATTGCACTAGACCAAACCCAAGTCACGACCTTGGTACAAGGCACTCTAGGGTACCTTGACCCCGAGTACTTTCACACAAGTCAACTAACTGAGAAGAGCGACGTTTACAGTTTTGGAGTGGTCTTGGCAGAACTTCTCACGGGGAAGAAGCCGTTATCTGCGGATAGGCCACAAGAGGAGAGATGCCTATCGTCACTTTTCCTCTTAGCAATGAAAGATAATAAATTGTTTCAAGTCTTGGAGCCTCGAGTTGTGCGAGAGGGGACACTAGAACAACTCCAACTTGTTGCGACGCTTGTGAAGAAGTGCCTTAGCATGAATGGGGAGGATAGGCCGACCATGAAAGAAGTGGCGATGGAACTCGAAGGGTTGAAGAGGTACACAAAGCACCCTTGGGCTCAAACGCCAAACCAAGAAGAGGGTGTGAGATTGATGGGGGACGAATCATCGGATTTGTACATTGTGGAGATGAGTGCTTATTTGAGCAACGAAGGGAGTTCTCATGAACCTTTAAGTAGTAACGTTATGGATAGTCAAATGATGCATTCCATGAATATCCCTCGTTGATTTTGTTTTTATATATGTATATGTGTGCATGTGTAATATTGGTGTTTATTTCAATTGTAATTTGTCTTTCTTTCTCATAATAAGTTATGTTATAGTTTACTTGTGGAGTTTCAGTTCTTTTATTATTTAAATATAATAATGTAGTGAAGGTGGTTCTAACAATCTTAATGACCTTTATATATTCAGTCTAAGAATCTCCTATCTTTGAGGAATTAGTTGGGTTATTGCATAATTCCCTTTGGATGTCTTTATTCACTACACCTTACAAAAAAAATCATGAAATTTTAATTTGGTCCTTTTTGAGGCACTTTGTTCTTATCTATGCAATTCCCTAGGATTATTATATAAACTTTTATATTTATTTTTAATTCCTGCTCTATTTCTTATAGGATTCCTAAATTAAATTGAGTTTTTTCAAGCAATACCGAACATAATCGACTTATTTCATAAAGATTTATATCTAATGAAAAAAATAACCAGCTTATTTTTAAAGGATATTTGAATTGGAATGAAATTAACAAGTATTCATCTACTATTTTGTGAGTAGAGGCTTAATACAATGATTCAAGTCCTTATTCCCTCTCATACCATAGCGAAAACCCCCGAAGGTGGATATCTCAAGTTCTGGGTTCAAGCCTGTTAGACTGTAAATTCTGTGCATAGTTAAGTATGTTTACGGGTTATATGTGTTTACGAGTTATGTGCTTAACCCCTTTGTGACCACATTTTTACTCCACCAAGGTAGCTCAGTGTTAATAGTCGGTTCAAGAGACAATGTCACGGGTTTAATTTTATCTAGGAGTGCTTTGTGGGGTGTCATTATAGTCACTACAACAAAACATACTTTCAACCACCCTTACATGCCAACGCATATTAAGTGTAGTTAAAAGTTAAAAGAAAAAAATACTTTTGCCAACATTTATATATATACAACCACTTTTAATTTTTTTTTTTATATAAACTTTTTAAAACCTTATAATTTATTTATTCTAAATTTTAATATTTTAATATTTTATTTTTAAATTTATAAATATTTTATTTCACTATTTTAATTTTATAAATTAAATTTGACTTAAAATTTTAATATTATTAAAATTTAATTATTATTTTTTATATAACATAATTTTTAAACTTTTTATATCATTATTAAAAAAAATAACATTTGTCTTTTAATTAATTATTATTTAAATTTAATTTAATAAAAAATAATATAAACTAAAAATAAATTAATTAAACATTATATTATATTTAAAAACAAATATTAAAGTTATATATTTTTCTAAATTAAAAATCTTCCTTTCTCTTTCCCTGTAGATAGAACAGCCAAGCCCAAGTCCAAACCTAATTAATTTTTTTTAGAATATATCAATTCATTTTCTAACCTAATCACTGACTTTCCCAATCTCTCTGTTTTAGGTATTTTCTTTCTCCTATCTCTAGAGCAGATCATCATCATCATGATATATTCATGAAACCATATCAATTCCTGATATGTCTTCCTCGTGGAGCTACTTCAAATTGCTCCATTTATCTAACTAGGTAATCACTTACGACTCCTCCTTCTCCTGGACGTCGCAATCGCACAGAACGACAAGAACAAATGAAAGAAAATTGATAGGATCGGCTTTATCAATAGAGATTGGGGTCTGGCTAAGGATGAAGACTTATGAAAAACGGTTTGAAAGAAATCATGTTAGGGATTTAATTCGCTTTCTATTCTACGCAAACTTGTGTAAACACTTGAAACGGATTCAAGGCGGAATTGTTTACATGGGTTTGAAGCACAAGATGAAATATGAAAAGATGACAGAAATGAAGAACACAGCAGTTTGTTTATGGATGTTCGGAGAAACTCTCCTACGTCACCCCTTCTTCCAACCACCGGAAGGATTCACTATAATATGATTAGAATCAAATACAGTTTACACACACACTTAGCTCACTATTGAACAGAACACTTTCTGTTCAATTACAAGATGAAGAATATCACTCAGCTAAAGGTGTTTTGATTCTAGCTCTCTCTCTCAATTCACACACAGTACAATCAGAAAGAAACTTCACAGTTCAGTAAGCAAGATGATTGAGTAGTTTCTCTCTCTGCAAAATCAGATTGCTTGTTTGTTCGGCAGAATTCGTAAGGCAGATTGTCCGTTGTCCTTGAGATGTGTTAAATACTGGGCAGGAACTAACGATCGAATCTTAAAGAATAATACGTGGCACTCTTCCATTGGAAAGCCTCCATTGTACACAACAGGTTCTGAGCACAAGGATCGTTGTCGTACATCACTGGTAGTGCGCCGAATATTCCATTAGGGATGTACCTGCAAAACAAGTAATTTGAGGAAATTCTCTTACGTGGCATTCATTGATTGGATTCATATAGCTTCTGTACTAATCTTCACTAGAAAGTGGAGCAGAAGTAGGGTACAGCTATAGCACGTGGGTAGGTGAAATGCTAGATTCAAGCGTACTACTTAAACTGAGCATTAGACGTATTTCAGTTAGACGAATTGTGAAAATCAGTCTAATGAAATAAGTCATCTCCTTCTAATAGAAAAACGTCTATTAGACCGCCTGGTCTAATAGAATTAGACTCGCGTCTAATTACAATAACCATTAGACTACACGTCTAACTCTACTGAGTTAGACTGCACGTCTAATTCCGGTTCTACCTCAGACTTGTCTGAAGGTGTTAAACGCACCTCTAACTTTCACTAATTAGACTACCCGTCTAATTATCCAATAACCATTAGACTGCACGTCTAACTCCATTGAGTTAGACTACATGTCTAATTCCGGTTCTACCTTAGACTTGTCTGAAGGAGTTAGACGCACGTCTAACTTTCACTAATTAGACTACCCGTCTAATTATCCAATAACCATTAGACTGCACGTCTAACTCCACTGAGTTAGACTGCACGTCTAATTCCGGTTCTATCTCAGACTTGTCTGAAGGAGTTAGACGCACGTCTAACTTTCACTAATTAGACTACACGTCTAATTATCCAATAACCATTAGACTGCACGTCTAACTCCACTGAGTTAGACTGCACGTCTAATTCTGGTTCTCCCTTAGGCTTGTCTGAAGGAGTTAGACGCACGTCTAACTTTCACATTCTATTAGACTGCACGTCTAACTCCGATGAGTTAGACTGTACATCTAATTCCGAATATCAATTAGACTACCCGTCTAATTATAAGCATATTAGACTTACGTCTAATTCCGTGTATTCATTAGACTTACGTCTAATTCTTTACATTCATTAGACTACACGTCTAACTCCGATGAGTTAGACTGTACGTCTAATTCTATTAGACTTACGTCTAATTCCAAGCATTCATTAGACTACACGTCTAACTCCAATGAGTTAGACTGTACGTCTAATTCTATGCATTAGACTTACGTCTAATTCCGGGTATTCATTAGACTACACGTCTAATTATACGTCTATTAGACTACACGTCTAACTCCGATAAGTTAGACTGTACGTCTAATTTTATGCAATTTAATGCAATGAAAGCCAAAATCGGTTTAATGACCCGCATTAGATCCAAGTCTTATGAAATATTGTTTCAATACACCTGTATCAAAACTCATAAGTTATTTCATTATCAAAATCTCAATGGTTAAATTATTTCAACACTTAGTCAAAATAATTTGACCCAACAAGAACGTTTCATCGAAGTTTGGACACAATAATATTCCACCGATAGGTAATCATCACTTTTTTTATCTTCTTCTAATGCTTTGAGAGTACACGATCGGAGAAAATCGATTTGAAGAAATCTCGTCAATATGTATCGATCTTTCACTTTTGTTTATTTTCTTCTAATTGTTTAACTTTTGTTTATATTCTTTTAATTGTTTCATGATCCACGTTTGATCGATAGTGATTTCTTCTAATTGTATTTGTTTTATGAAATCCATAGCTGCTCAATTGTCCTACATGGGTCATTGCTTATAGAATATTGTTTGCAGCTTCGTGATTGAAACAAAATTTTAAATATCTTGATTGTTTCTGTCATAAGGGAGACTTTTTGCACAGAAGGTAAGCGGGTAGGTGATAACTCTTGCTCTCTTTTCTTGAAAACTCAATTTTTTTATTTATGTTCAAAAGAAAAACATAGAACAGACCAAGTCATTTATGGCTGGCTCAGAAACTGAGAATATATTGTTCTTAAACTAATACTCAGTTCGACCCAATTCATTAACATGTGTTTTTTGCTGCTGAGTGTTCTTTGCATGGACACTAAAGATGTAAGATTAGTTAAAAAGAAAAAAAGTGATACATTTGAAATGAGTTATCTATCATGGTCGAAGAATGAAGAGTCCCACCACCACCCCAACATAGAAACTTATAGTCATTATTGATTGATTTTTTCTTCATCATCCACAGGGAAATATACCACTTATAACTATAAGTGGACTTCATCATGCACCGTTTCATGTTATTATACAGTGCAGTTACACAATTGGAGTTACAAAACTAAGTGTATTTTAACTATAAACAAAAACTAACCAAAATTGTATTATATTGTAAAAGGAATTAACTTATATAAATTGTTTTTTATCTTCAAGATCCGTAGTTGGAAAATTTGGGAATCGGAGACTACATCCCTTCCCCTGACTTTGATTTTTCCACCAGTAGGATTATTATTATTATTAATATAGGAATTTTGATTAAACGTTTAAAATTTACATTTTTTTCTCTTTGCGGGTATGTGTAGATCTTTCACGACTCAAGCTTACCTACGAGACATCATTTGTTCGAGCTCACACTAATTTCTGCAGTCGGAGTCCATTCTTCTTCTATATTGTAAGACATATTTATTATATCTCTTATTGGTTTGGCTGGTCCATTGATAACAATATGCTGCAGGGATGCTTCTTTCAACAATTTTTCAAATCAGTTACTAAGTCTAACTATTTAACGTTGCGAAATGGTTTCATAAGTGTAAGAGTTTCTTCTATAGATTGAAATTCATTGAGAGAGGATGGTGATGATCTTCATTTGTTCTACTGGTGCATGTTCATATGGGTCTACGAAGTAAATTTTACTTTCAAAAGTATATTCAAACATCATTGGAGGATGATTTCAAAACAGTTGTAGGAGTAAGGTTATTATCTAAACAAATATGATTTTTTTAGATTAAAAATACGTATTTTGCTAAAAATTGTATTGTTTTTAATATTAACAGACATGTCTTGTGGGCGTCATTTGTGATCTTCTTGCTCCTGAATATTATTGGTGAGACATTATTCTGGGAATAGCTATGACTTTTCTTTCCAACATGAATTATGAACTCATAAAAATCTTCTTTTAGGATGACATATATTGTTTTTGGGATCATTGATTCATGTAGTGGTAAGGATTAAGGAATCTCTTTTTATGAACTTGTCTTGTTTATGAATTTAGATGTAATTTGTGGACTATACTATAATTTTCAGATAATCTTGGTGGTTGGAACAGAGCTTCAAGTTATTATGATAAAAATGGCTTTGGAAATCACCCAAAGACATTGCAGACGGAAAAGAGAAATTTTGAGTTAGCCATGGAGGTTGACAATTCAAATACACAAGCTAGATACTTTTTTTTATCAAAGTTACATTTTAAATATCATACACCTGGGGGCATGTGTAGCTGTGTAAGTGATAACAAGCTCTAAACCTTGTACGTTTTTTCCTTTGTTTGTTTTGTCGGCTTACTTCTTCCTTGATGTTTTTTATATTTTAAGGGATAACAATTGCATTCCCCTTTTTAGTTGATTATTAACTCCTCTTCTAGTAAATTGTTTCTTTTGACATGGTTATATCAAATAACTGGGTAGTTTGTCTACTTTAGACAGAGGGGTTACTTTATTGGTTGAAGTTGCAGCATGGATGATCCAGATGCACAATATGAACTAGGTTGTAATCTTAGAGTTGATGTAATTTTTTTATTCCTTTTTATTTTTAATTTTTCTAAAGATCATAAATATGTCCTTATGAAAGTTCTCTTTGTGTTGGAACAGAATAAATATGTTCAGTTGGGTCATCAAGCATTCTATTTGGAGAAGGCTGTTGATAAGGTACATTTTTTTTTGCTGCAAAGGTATGGGTTTATTATTTTGTTTGGAGAAGTCATACAAAATTTTTCATATAAAGTTTTCTATAGAATCAATATGACAAGGAATATCTTATATGTTTATTATTTTATTTGTTTTTTATACTAAGACCACGGTTTGACAATTTTATACTTTTATGTTTGAGCTATAATATTATAAAAGGAAAATGAATCCTCTATATTTGGTTTTTTCTTTTGACAGTATTGATGAATGGCTGTATTATTGTTGTTGGAACTTATTCTAAGTTTTATTTTTGGATTTAATTCATTCCAAGTTTGTCTTGTCTATCTTTGTTTGATTGTTGATTGATTGAATATTTCTATTTAACATATATGATATCTGCTAGAGATAATTATCTATAGAAATATTTGTTAGTGATAAATATGTGCACCAAACATCCTTATTAATCATGATTATCAAATAAATTCGACAATTAATATTGTCGATCTTTATATAATTAATAATATTATATATTAGTGGCTTTAAGTAGATTCACTAAGGTATTCTATTTTAAATAGTTTATACCTTATGTCTCATGATCTTTATTGGTTATTTCAAGTCTTTATTTTGCATATGAATTGTCTTATAGAATTTGAAAACATCTTTAAACTAGATATTTGTATTTCCAAGGCTATTATTTTGCCAATTCTACATTGGAAATACTCTTTTTTTTGTCTAGATTTATATAGATAAACTATTGATGACACTTTTTCGGATTGAAATTATAAAAAGTTGGGTTATTTGGGGAACAGACTTAACATTTATTAGTATTTTGATTGATAAATTAATTGATGAGAGAATAGGTAAATATTTTTGGATTATTTAAAGATTATTCAAATGACACAAATCGATTAGTCATTGTTAAACTGAAAAACTTATTTATGTTTATGTCTTAATCTAGATACAAAGCTAGATATAAAATGTATTCTTAAATTGGGTTATATAGAATTTTAGGTCATGCATATCACTCATTTAGGAATGAGGGCATGTGAAACATAATCCAATGTAAGATTCATATTTGGTTGAAATGATGTTTTTAAATCGGTATATTGACCTTCAAGAATTCTCAATGTTTATTCTTGAAATTTTGTAATGAACAATTTTAATATCTAGATTCCAATAATTGAAGATCAATTCATTTCCCTTTTAGCGATTTAATTGTGAAGAATGAATGATTCATGTGTCATATGCTCGTCTTCATCTTAGATGTCAATTGCATGAAAAAGCAATCAGGTTTGGTTTTTCAAATTTTGTGTCGATTTAATTTACATCAATAAACCATTTTTCTTTATTAATCTTAAAAATAATCTCTTTCACATAATTGCAGCTTTGGTCCAAGAAAAAGCTGATGTCCAAGAAGAAGATTAAATGGATGAAACCTATTCATTTCCAATTCTCTATTGCTGTTTTGTTTGAATTATATTTGATGTTGTGAGAATTTATGTTAATTTTTTTATTATTAAAAATGTCACTAATGATTATGTAATTATTTTTAAATGTCCTTTTCAATGAATAATTAAAATTAAAAATGAAAATTCGAATTAAATTGTTAAAATAAATTAAAAATTAAAAATATTTTTAAAATTATAGACTTTTGGTGACGCTTAAATTGATGTTACCGACGCTTAAATAAGCGTCGTTATAACAAGCGCCCACCCTGCTTATGGCGACGCAAGAATAAGTGTCGGTGATCTTTTTTACGACGCTTTTAAGGGTTAGCAGAAGTCTTTTTAAGCGTTGTCGTAGATCTATTTTGTTGTAGTATTAGAATATATGTGAGAATAAATGAATACTTGAGTCGGATTGTGGATTGACCTGTCCATAAACTTAAAACGATTATGTATGTTTCGAACTTGCAATCTAACAAAAGAAATACAACCCTTTAACCAAGTGTGATTGGGATGTGGTTTGCCGATGGATAATAGACCGGTAACAATTGAAAGTGGTTAAAAATATATATCAAATATTTGAATGACCAAAGTGTGAGGTCACAATATTAAATACTAAAATATATTAATTAAATATTTGATAGACTAAAGTGAAAGATTAATGTTACGAGATGAGAGATTCATTGGAAAAAATATGTGATGAGATATGTGAGAAGATGAGTTGTTTTACTGAAGTGAATAAAATGTGAAATGAGATTGTTCTATTTTTTATTTTAATATATTATTTATAAGAGAAATGATTAGGTGAGGGAATTTGGTGAGGGAATTTGGTGAGGGAATGACGTGCCATAATCTTATTCGCTGAAAAAATCAAATAATTTATCTCTTTTCTCTCTTTCCTCCCACTTTTACATTTTCCAACCAATGAAGGTGATGCCACGTCATTCCCTCACCAAATTCCCTTACTAAATTCCCTCACTCTATCACTCCTCTATATAGAAGAGTGATAGAGTGAGGGAATTTAATGAGGGAATTTGGTGAGGGAATGACGTGGCAATACCTTCATTGGTTGGAAAATGTAAAAGTAAGAGGAAAGAGAGAAAAGAAAGAAATTATTTGATTTTTTCAGAGAATAAAATTATGCCACGTCATTCCCTCACCAAATTCCCTCACCTAATCATTTCTCTTTTCAAAATGTGTAATAAAACTCTAATATATATATGAATACATTTATGAAAAATTAAAATAATATTAATATTTAAATATAATGATGTATAGGGTAAAATTGAATGTTTTAAAACAAGTTGATTAAATTAAGAAGTCTAGTCTAATCTTTCTACAAATCCTGACTTGACCTAAGGCGTGAACATAAGTTTTCGAATCATTTGTCTCATATTGAGCCAAATTTTAAGAGTTTTATTATTATTATTATTATTATTATTATTATTATAATAATAATCAAAATTATTATAAAAATAGTTCATGATTTTATTTATATTTGATATAAAATATATGATTGAAATAAATAAAAAAATATTAAATAATTAATTAAAAAAACTTTTTTTTTAAATAATTTAGATTAAAATTGCCAAAATATTTGTTGTCTCTATATTTGAGAAGTGAAGAAAAACAAAGTTAAATATAAGATAGTTAGTTTACAATAAAAGGTATGTTTGATTTTGGATTTATTTTAAATAATTTTTTTTTTCTTGTAACTTGTTTTATATATAAATCCAGCCTGTCAAAAAAATTAAAAATTTAGCTAACAAATTATTTTCTTGTAAAAATTTGTCTTATTATAATATTATATATCTATGTCTATTTTTTTGGGTGGTGTTATTCAATTTGACATTCTTACAGATGGCCTGACATAATAAATGAATTTATTCGGTTAGGTGTAAAGTTAGTTGGAATTTATTATGAAATTTCAATAAATAATTAAAAACATAAATATCCTACCTTTTTATTAATATATTTTTAAAAAATTCAATAAAAAATCTCAAATAAACAACCTAAAAAACAAGAAAAATAATTTAGGCAAAGAAAATATAACCAAAAAAAAAAAAAAAAAAAGGACAGCCAACTTAACTGTCTGCCATGTATGCAGGAGGAGAAAAAAAAAATAATATCTAAAAAATAATGATTCTTTTAATAAAATTGTTATGTTCAAGACTTTTTATGAATTATTTTTAACATAACAAGGCTATTTTCCTCAACATGGTTATGTTCGAGACTTTTTTATAGATTTTTTTTTAACATAACAATGTCATTTTTTTGAACATGGTCATTTTCCGAACATGACTACGTTCGTTACTTTTTTATAGACTTTTTTCAACATAACAAAACCATTTTCACAAACATGGCCTTGTTTCATGTTCAAGACTTTTTTATAGACTTTTTTCAACCTAACAAACTTATTTTTCCAAACATGCAAATTTTTCCGAACTCATATATAGATTTTTTTCAACATAAAAATGTCATTTTCCTGAATATAACAATTTTGTTAATTTATTATTAATTTTTGTTTATTTAAAATGATATTTTTTTTTATTATTTATCTCTCCTTCCTAATTGCACATAAGTGAAGGCAATGTCATATTCATGTCCATGCTTTATTTACTAACGTGAAAAAAAAGAAGCAAATATCGCATCAAGAGTGTAGTGGTAGGTGGAACTATTTCATGTTCTGCTCATGTTTCAAATAATTTTTTTTCAAACTATCACGTTTTCATTGGTTTTTCAAACTACTCACCTTCTCTTTTTAAAATATTAATTAACCCTTTAATTAACCAATTTCTCTCACTTAACTATTAATTACATAATTTCTCTATCTAAACTATTAATCTCTCAATTAACTAATTAAAATATATTATATAAATATTAAAATAAAATAACATATATTTTATTTTTATATAAATTTATAAATATAATATATATAATTAAAACTAAACCTACTAAATTAAATAATTTAAATAAATATTATAAACTAAAATAAAATATTATACACTAAAATAAAATACATTAAAATAGTATTAAATTGACAAATTACTACAAAAGTTAATATAATTTATTTAACTCTACAAGTCATTACAAAGATAATATCAAAGTTGTCAAAAAAAAATTTGAATTATAAAGATGAAATATGCATTTTATTTTAATAATAAAATGTTTATGTAATATATTTTATGTTAGTGTATAATATTTTATTTTAATTTATAATTTTTATTTAAATTATTATTTTAATATGTTTAATTTTAATTATATTAATAAAAAAAATGTGTGTTATTTTATTTTAATAATTATATAATATATTATAATTAATTAATTAATTAATAGAAAGATTAATTAATAATTTAAAGAGATAAAGATAATTAATAGTTAAGAGAAAGATGAGGTAATTAAAGGATTAATTAATATTTTAGAGAGAGTGGGTAGTTATGAAAAAAAATAGAAAGGTGGGTAGTTTGAAAAAAATATTTTGAAAGATGGATAGAACAAAAAAAAAAAATGGTTCTTTGTAGGTGGCCCTTTGATTTAATTTTTTTAGCATGCCTGCCTATCCTTGATGGATTCAGATCTCTCTTTCCCATATAGAAAATATAAACAAAAATTTGATGATTGAGATGTTAAATCTATACAATTAATGTAAACAAATTTCAAGTTAGACTTGACATGGTTTTACAGGGAATTCCAACATCACAGAATCTATATATAAGAATCAAGATGAGAAATGAAGGAATTATAATAGATTGAAAGATGAACCCTTTCAAGTCTCCCACACTTCTTCTTCTTCTGCATATCATCTTCTTCTTCTTAATTTCCTCCTCCATTAATATCATAGGTGAGTACCTCTTAATTCTTTGTACAACTCTCATTATCAACTACCATATCTATGCATATCATTAACATATATCTTCTTTAAATCAAACTAAATGCATATGCATGCATGCAGGATCATCAACAACAACACCAAAATTTAGGAACATCAGTGAGATTCCTCAGAATAGCTATGGAATAACTGGATATTCTCATATTACTCTTGCTGGTTTATATGCCCATGGAATGAAAGAGGTTTCTCATATATACATATAATACTTCCATCATTACTTTTTATTCAATTATTGTTAATCATGGCTAGGTTGAGGTGTGGCTTCAAACGATTGCCCCAGGGTGCCATACTCCGATCCACAGGCATGACTGCGAAGAAGTGCTTGTAATCTTAAAGGGAACAGCAACTTTGTTTTTTGCCTCCAATTCACACCCTTCAGACTTCCCTGGAAACCCTCATCGGATTCCCGTCTTCCAAAATTCCACCTTTATTGTACCCGATAATCATCCCCACCAGGTAACCAATGGCAAATCTATGTACAAGCCTACCCGGACGGTAGCCCGGGTAAACTAAAATATTTTGTATGTAAATGACAATAACGACGAAAAAACAGTATTGATAGTTTTCTGTCGCTAATAGCTTTAGCGACAGTTAACAAGGTATATTTTATTTGTTTGCCTGATATTCTTATATTCTAGTCCGGGTAGGTTTTACGAAAAACAATTGACCCAGGTAGATTTTAAATCCTAGTCTTGCAGGTAACCTAAACTAGTTCATTCATGAATGAATTATTACAATATCAATGTATTCCTTATTATTCTGTTCTAGTACAGATGTGGAATACACATGAACATGAAGATCTACAGTTTCTGGTAGTTATATCAAGGCCTCCTTTCAAAGTGTAAGTTACTTCTTCTCTATCATCTCTTTTAAGTTAATGATGATCCATCTCTGCGTCGTCTCGTATGCAGGTTCGTCTATGATGACTGGTTCATGCCTCACACGGAAGCTAAACTCGAGTTTCCCATCGTTTGGGATAAAGGTTTTGTCCAACCAGACATCTCTAAGGATCATCATCATGACCTCTAACTTACCTTATATTTGAAACTCATAAAGAGATACATGAGAGGAAAATTAAGGAAAGTCTCTATTCTGAGTGGGTGATATTAGATATGTTGGTCTCTTTTAGACCGTGTATCTTATTCTATGCATCTTTAATTTCATAATAATGGGAAGATTAATAATTCATGTGGTATAATACCTACTATATGTTAAGCTGGTTTATCATTGTTATTTTGAACTTTTACTTGTATGTGTACTGTTTACCATATCAATGATATAAACAAATCATCTAACCCCCTAACCCTAGAGTAAAAGATCAAATAAGAACCTCAATTTTATAAAGATCATTAAAAACTGTCAACTTAATTATGCATAACAAGTCAAATAAGTCGTCCATCATCTAAGCATTATGTATCCTTTATAAGCTATAAAAGTGTTGTGAATATTATGGACAAAGAAAAAAGAAAAAAGAAAAATTGAATACTCACGACTAAGGCTGTCAAAATCTCGAGTTGACTCTTAAAATCTTACGATTTTACGATTTCACATTAGGTTAACGAGTCTGATTTTAAGTAAACTCTTAAATAGGTAAACTCTTACGATTTTAAATTTACGATAATAAGATTTTACGATTTTACGAGTTTATAAATAATTTCGATTTTACGATTCTATACAATTTTACTATAAAAAACAAATTTATATTTAAAAATTTAAAAGTAAAATTATTATTTATTTAAATAAATAAATTAATATAATTATTTTGTAAGTATAAATATTTATAGTGTTATTTGTTTATTATTAATTTTTAATTAATCTTATATTAAAATATATAATTTCTTAAAATTGGTTAAGTATAAAATACTTAATTATATATATAAATAATAATAATATATAACTATTATTTTTTTAAATGAAACTCTTACGATTTCATGTAAACTCTAGATTTTACGAGTTTACAATTAGATAACGATTCTACGTAAACTCTCGATTTTGACAACCTTGCTCACGACACAAAAATAGAATTGTATTCATGTTCTAAGCATACTACACAGAGATCTGGCGTCAATTTGTCATTTCTCATGAAATCTGACCCATCTTCATTAATCACATCTGGTCCTGAAAAAATAGGACCAGAGGATGTCAAAATTAACCAAAGTTTGGTAGTACTATCCATGTATATAAGGTGAAAAAACGGGTAAACCCAATCCATATTACCCAATTTATATTCAACCCAAATTAAATTAT
Organism: Impatiens glandulifera; assembly: GCF_907164915.1. Classification (NCBI taxonomy): domain Eukaryota; kingdom Viridiplantae; phylum Streptophyta; class Magnoliopsida; order Ericales; family Balsaminaceae; genus Impatiens; species Impatiens glandulifera. The sequence goes on along the minus strand of NC_061869.1, from coordinate 14,087,476 downwards.
TCAACTCATAACATTATTTGTTAATATGGGTTGGTATGGTTGAGTAACTCAAATTTTTTTTTTTTTTACATTTGACATGTATTTTACTCATTTAACACACTTTTATTCGTTTAACACGTTTTTGACATTTTTAACACGTTTTTAACATATTTAACATGTTTTTCACGTTTTTGGCACGTTATGACACGTTTCTCACGTTTTTAACACGTTTAATACGTTTTTCACACGTTTTTCACACGTTGAACACATTTTTCATGTTTATAGCATGTTTAACACGTTTAACACGTTTTTCACGACTATGACATATTTAACACATTTTGACACGTTGTTGGCACGTTTAACACGTTTTGACACGTTTAACATGTTTTTCACGTTTTTCACGTTTAACACATTTTTCACGTTTTTGGCACGTTTAACTCGTTTTGACACGTTTAACTCATTTTGACACGTTTAACACGTTCTTAACACATTTAACATGTTTCTCACATTTTGAGACATTTAATACGTTTTCCACACATGTAACATGCCAAAATGTGAAAAACGTGTTAAACGTGCCAAAAACGTGAAAATGTGTTAAACGTGCCAAAAACGTGAAAATGTGTTAAACGTGTTAGAAATTATTAAAATGTGTTAACGTGCAAAAAAACATGTTAAACATGTTTAAAATATGTTAAATGTGCAATAACATGTGAAACGTGTTAAAATGTTAAAAACGTGTTAAAAGTGCCAAAAACGTGCTAAAACGTGAAAACGTGTTAAATGTACTAAAAATGTGTTAAATGAATCAAAAACGTGTTAAACATGTTCAACATGTCAAAAATGTGTTAAACGTGCCAAAAATGTGAAAATGTGTTAAACGTATGAAAAATGTGTTAAGTTTGTCAAAAACGTGTTAAACATGTCAAAAATGTGAAAATCATGTTAAACGTGTTAAGCATATCAAAAACGTGTTAAACGTGTTAAAATGTCAAAAACGTATTAAACGTGTTAAAATGTCAAAAACGTATTAAACGTGCCAAATATGTGAAAAATGTGAAAAACGTGTTAAACTTTTCAAAAATGTATTAAGCGTATTAAACCTGTCAAAAACGTGTTAAACGTGAAAAACGTGTTATTAGTGTGAAAATGTGTTAAACATGTCAAAACGCGTTAAATGTGCAAAAAACGTGGAAACGTATTAAACGTGTGAAAACGTGTTATGTGTGTGAAAACGTGTTAAACATGTCAAAAACGTGTTAAACGTGCCAAAATGTGTTAAATATGTGAAAAATATGTTAAACATGTCAAAAACGTGTTCGACTTGAAGTTGAAAGATCATTAGTTTATATTGGATTAATAAAAGAGAATTAAAGTAAATTTATATAATTTGGGTAATTAATTTCAACCCAAATTAAACTCCAATTAAACTCAACCCGTATTCAACTCAACACATACTCAACCCAATCCAAATTAACTTACCCAAATTAATTTTGAGTTTGGGTTAGGGTTGGGTTTGGATAAACCCAAATTATGTTCACTCCTACATGTATATACTTATTAATCAAAAGGTGAAGAACATAGGGGAAGTGCCTGTATTATCTTCACACGATCTTTTCGCAGCATCGTCTAAAACCCTACATTAGAGAAGAATAGTTATCTCCACTTCTGGAAAAAATTCAATCACACATTATGATATAGACCTTTTTAACAAGTAACTTTTCTCCTCTTCTAGCTTAGCGACAACAAAATGTGGATATTCCCAGCCTCTCTGAGGTCTCGTTTCTCTCTTCCAATAAACCAAGCATTCCAAATTATTTTAACAACTTTTGTTATCTTATTTTAATTTTAAAACACTTTAATAAATTTTATTATAGTTCTAAACTAAGTTTTATATGAGGGTATAATATGTTTTATATGAATGTGTATATAATTTTATATTAATATGTTAATAGTTTTATATGAAATTTATCTTTAAATATTTCGGTTTTCAAACAATATTTCAGTTTTATATGAAAATTTGGTTTAAATAATTGAGTTTTCTAACATTAGAAGTCGTGTTTGAACATTAAACCAAACATTCTAAATGATTTTAACAACTTTTGTTATCCTATTTTAATTTTAAACATTTCAGTAAGTTTCATTATAGGTCTAAACTAAACTTTATATGAAGGTATAAGCCGTTTTATATGAAGGTATATATAGTTTTATATTAATGTGTTAATAGTTTTATATGAAATCTATTTTCAAATATTTCAGTTTTATATGAAAGTTTGCTTTATATAATTGAGTTTTCTAACATTAGAAGTCGGGTTTGAACATTAAACCAAACATTTTAAATGATTTTAACAAATTTTTATCTTATTTTAATTTTAAAACACTTCAATAAGTTTCCTTACAAGTTTAAACTATGTTTTATATGAAAGTATAAGTCATTTTATATGAATGTGTTAATAGTTTTATATGAAATTTATCTTCAAATATTTCAGTTTTCAAGCAATATTTCAGTTTTATATGCAAGTTTTTTATATAATCGAGTTTTCTAGCATTAGAAGTTGTGTTTAAACATTAAACCAATCATTCTAAATAATTTTAACAACTTTTGTTATCTTATTTTAATTTTAAAACACTTCAGTAAGTTTCATTTTAGGTCTAAACTAAGTTTCATATGAAGGTATAAACTATTTTATATCAAGGTGTATATAGTTTTATTTTAATGTGTTAATAATTTTATATGAAATTGATCTTTAAATTTTTCAGTTTCCAAGCAATATTTCAGTTTTATATTAAAGTTTGCTTTATATAATTGAGTATTTCAGTATTAGAAGTCGTTTACATGAAAACATTTTACAAACCATTCACTTAAAATCTAATAAGTTTGTGTTTTACATGATGAAAATAATTACAATCAGTTTGTCTAAATCATTTCTTAGTTTTATCTACCTAAAAGGCTAATAAGTCTTCGTTTTACATGATAAAATTCAACTGCAATGAGTTTACATAAATCATTTCTTAGTTTTATCAGTCTAAAAAGCTAATAAATCTGTATTTAATTGATAAAAATCAACTACAATCAGTCTATCTAAAAAGTTAATAAGTTTGTGTTTACATAATGAAAACTAACTTCAAGCAGTCTACTTAAATAATTTCTTATTTTTATATGCCTAAAAAGCTAATAAGTCTGTCTTTTACATGATGAAATTCAACTACAAATAGTCTGCCTAAATAATATTACATAAATACAGTTTTAAATGAGTTACAGTTCTATGATTCATGATAATCAAATTATAGATAAACGTAAAACTTAAAAAAAAAATATCTTGAAGCTTAAAAAACTTAAATGAAACTGAGATTCAGAAACCCTATTCTTATCATTTTAGTCGCACAAACAGCCGAAACATAATAAGAAGAACACAAACAACGGAAGAGCAACAACCGAAAGAGAAGAAAAATGCGAGAGCAAAAGAAGAGCAACCAGAATAGAAGAAGAAGAAACGTAGACTCACGCGACTGTAGAGAGAGACTCTTTTCCGATTAGCAGGAAACGCTTTTTATTTTCTTTTTTTCCTTTGACATTTGTTGTTTCCAAGGGCGAATCCAGGATTATTTTTTCCACTGGGCTGAAAATATTATATATATAAAAAATGATGCTTAATTTTTAAAGTGTTCGGATTGTCGGGTCGAAAATTGTGGTTAATTTGGATACTTGAGTCGGATTGTGGGTTGACCCGTCCATAAACTTAAAACGGTTAAAAATAAAATTAAAAATGCTAGAGGTATGTTTCGAACTTGCAACCTAACAAAAAAAAGTACAACCTTTTAACCAACTAGGTTATTAAGACTTTATATTTTAAATTCAAAATACGTTTTAACATTAATATATAAGTTCAACTTTTTAACTAATTAATATATATATATATATATAATGATGCTGAGTAAATGAATAATTGAGTCGGATTGTGGGTTGACCCACCCATAAACTTAAAACAGATAAAAATAAAATTAAAAATGTTATTCGTAATTTTTTTCATAGTTTTTTATATTATTATACGTGAAATAAATAAAAACATTAATCAAATCATTCCATTAATATCTTACTAAAATAAAATAAATATATAAAATCTAATCAAAGATAAGAATATTCCATTTAAAAAAGAAATTTATAAATTTAAAACTATATATAATTAAAGAAAAATTAAGTTTAAAAATATAAAAAGTTACTAATTAGATGAGAATTAATATAGGAAAAAGTAAATAAAATATGAAAATAATAATAAAATTACAAAATCCTGAGGAAGAGCCAGGATTTGATCATCTGACCTACCGATTATAGTTTCAATTCAATACCAACTAGACTACAAATCATATTTAATTTTTATATACATATAAATCTATATTTTTTTAAAATTCTACCCTGAGCTAGAGTCCACCCTAGCCTGCCACGTCGCTCCGCCCCTGGTTGTTTCGTTCTTTGTGTGAGTGGTTGCCCCTATCATTTCTTGTTAATATATATATGGTCATATTAATATCATTACAATTATCATTATTATATCTATTTTCTTATACATAAAATATATAATCCAATATATAATGGGATACAATTCTTTTATAACCGTGTGATGTGTGGGTATGATTGTAAAGAGTGCATACAACATTTTAGCCGCCACAACCACCACCACATCCGCCGCCAGTAACACTATTGTCACCACCAGCTCCATTAGGATTGTTGTCTGCACGAGGAGCGTTAGGATTTGGATGGCGACATTTGCAACAAACCATAGGTTCAACAAAGATTTTGCTTGTGAAAAAAACAAGCAAATACGAAAGAGGGGAATTGGCTTCTAAGAAAACTTCACCCCGATCGTACTCCTCTATTCAACTATTTGAATTCCGTCTCTAAGCTTCCCCTTATTGCCTGTTGAGACTACGATTGGGGGATAAAGACCCGATTCCACTTATATTAGCTTCAACCATCCTAGGACTAGACTTTGCCAAAAACCATGGAGGCCCACCTAATACCGTAAAGAAGATGGATTTTGGAATCCATTCGCAAGGAATACAAAAGCGAGAAAGGTAAAAGCTCCTAAATTGTTTTCCTATAACCGAAACAAGGGGCTATCAGAACATCCAGAAATGGAGAAAGACAAGCTCCTAGACTAGATTTTATCTAATAAAAATGAGAGAACGGAGCAAGACAAGCACATACACTAGATCTAATCTAATAAAAGTGAGAGAAAGGAAAAAGAAGAAGACTATGACAGTATAATGAGAATGAGAGATTTAGAGTTGGAAAGAAGAGAAATTAGACAAAAAGGTGACTTCTCTTGGAGTAGCCTATTCTTTATATCAACATAGTATAAATATATATAATTAAGTCCTTAACAAATTTAAATCTTTACAAATAAACCTTTCACGTTTATAATGTTCTATTTATTACATATTTTTACATCCCTCCCTCAAGATTAATATCTTTCAAATTCATCTTCATCTTGTCTCTAAGATTGTAAAAAACTACATGATCCAAAGGCTTGGTAAAGATATCAGCTTGTTGAACCTTTGAATATACATATTCTAGCAAAATGAATCCTTATTTGAAGTGATCTCGAACAAGATAAGAGTCTATATCGAGGTGCTTTGTCTATTCGTGAAAAACAAGGTTTTCAGTAATGTGGATTGCTGCCTAACGTGATAATTAACTACACAACCAGACATCTATATACATTATATTCAATGTACCAACTTATGATTTTGACCATGCAAACTGTCACAACTAACGATCTCATCTTCAACTCCGAACCTCATTTTGTTCAACCTCCTCCAATGATTGGGTGTGCTCGATGTCACGAGATATTGAAAATAATGGGATTTGGTTATTCGGAGTAAGATTAAATCGTTGGTCGCGACAACCTCTAAAGATCGAATTGTGAATGTATGTGATGAGAGGAAGTCGCAAAGTGAAGAAATAATTTTACTTTTTAATTTAAAAGTTTTTTTTTTTAAAACGTGAAAAATTCATTAGAAAAATAATTTCACGTCAAAATAAGAAAATAAACATTTTGCTCATTTAAAAAAAAAAATAATAATAATAACCAACTATACCACCCAAACTTATATGTAAATTATCTTTTCCATCTTAATTTGGGTCTGAATCTAGATTTAATTGAGAACCTGTCACTAAGTCATGTCTCAAAACTTGAAAGGAAGATAAACTTTCAACTAGGGATGACCATTTTACGAACCGATTCGGACCGATTTGTACAGTTTTTCCCGTTTTTATTAGGGATTAAAACAAGAATGATAATTGCCTCGCCCCAATACATAAAATTACAATAATGTCATTATATAAATTTTATATTATTATATGAATGAATATATTTCTATTATAAATTTAACTTTCAAGATAAAAATTAAATGAAAAATCTATAAATCCTAAACTAATCAAATCTTAGTCTAATTAGTTTAAATAGGTGATTGAAAGCAGAGTTAATAAATCTCTACCTTTCAAACTAGTTTTAAAAGTATTTAGAAAGTAGTCATCTCTCATTCTTCTATATAGATTGTTATTTTATTTTTATTATTATTTGTGTAAGTTCAACCATTAAAAGACTATAAAATGTCTTTTTTTTTTATATTCAAAGTAAATATTAAAAAAATATTTATATCCTTTAAAAAAATAATATAAATATTTGGTGTCGCGAGGAATCCGCGTCCTATCGGGTGGGGATAATATATGATAAAAATCATTGACGAGATCGGGCGGGAATAGGGCTGCAAATGAGCCGAGTCGAGCTCGAATTTGCTTGAGTTCGAGCTCGACTCGATTTAGTATTTATTAGTTCGACTCGGACTCGAGCTCGAACGAGTTTATAAATTTGAGCTCGAGATTGACTCGACTATTTACCTATAAGCTCGACTCGACTCGAAAAGCTCAAACTCAAGCTCGAATTCAAGATCGAGCTCAAACTCAAGCTCGAACTAAAATTTATTTTCAAAATGAAAATATCAAACTTTCATACATATTCAACATTTAAAACATAATATTTAAAATTAAAAATATGAAACAAGCATAACTATTTAAAATTCCAAAAATATGATAATCCAAAAAGCATCCAACCACCATTACTAATCAAAATTCTAAAATATAAAATTCTAAAATTAAAGTACAAATTTGAACATTCAATATATTAATATGATTAATATTTGTTAAGTCACATTCTTCAAGTATAACACAAGTACAATTACTTGCATTTAATAATATGAAATGTTTAAGTTTAAAAATAATCAATATAAAAAATACATGTTAACAAATAATTAAAATTTAACTTACTTAGTAGATACACAAAAACAAATTTAACATATTTTCTATTAAATATTATTTTATATATTTAAATTATTTGGGTACAAATATAACAAAAATTTATTAACTTATTTATAGCAATAATCTATTAATTTATTTATATATTACAATATATTATTAATTTTGTAAATTCATTTTTTCTCTCAACATATTATATATAATATATACTAATCTTTTTTATCTCTTCATAATATATACAAAATATATACTAACATTTTTTTTTATTATATATAATATATTAACATTTTTTTATCTATATATAATATTGTTTACGCATCAATATATATAATAGTGTTTTTCTATATAGATCAATATATATTAACAATATTTTTCTATATAGATCTATGAACGATTAATATATATAATAGTGTTTTTTCATATAGATCTATGAACGATCTATATAATCACAAATTTCTCATAATACAAAAACAAAATCAAGGTTATTTAAAAGTATGAGCAATAACTATAGTAGAAATGAAAATTTATTTTAATTACCTGTAAATTTTTTGTGAATGAATGAAAGAAATAGTGTAGATGAGAGATAGCATAAAAAATGTATTAACATATTATGAATGAGTGAAAATAATGATGAAAACGAAAGAAGAAGAAATGGTGAAGATGGAGGAAGAAGAAGAAATGGTGAAGACTGAGGAAGAAGAAGAATAAATGGTGAAGACGGAAAAAAGAAGAAGAAAAAGAGATAAGAGTTATTTATGATTGATACCTTAGAAATTAGGGTTTTATTTTATGACAATAAAATATAATAATGTGGATTATGGGCCTTTTATATGGGTTTTGAAAAAAGAGAGAAAAGAAAAAAAATTGTTTTAAATTTTAAGTTTTTTATATTAAATAAATAAATATATATATATATATATATTATTAGGCTCGAAAAATCTCAACAAAACAACGAACAATCATTATATGAGCTCGAGTTCGGCTCGAATATTAAACGAGTCGACTCGAGCTCGACTTGAACTCGATCAAAGTCAAGCTCAAGTCGAGCTTTGACCGAGCGGCTCGCGAGCAGCTCACGAGTGGCTTGACTCATTTACAACCCTATGCGGGAATAGTATAGATTCGGGAATCAAGATACCACTCACCCTAACCTCAACCCGGCCCTCATATTTTATAAATGAAATATTTGAGCCTAGGTTTGAATTGGGGAATTTTAATGTGTGAGACAACTTCATATAGAAGAGACTTACAACAATTGTATAATATAAATTTCTTAGCCTGAATTTGAAATAGAGACATTTAAACCAATTATACCACCCTACACAATCTTTTACAATATTTGAATGAGACTAATCCAAATTCAAAGTCAGAGTTTTTAGACATGTAACTTGTAAATCTTTTATCATAATGGCTTAGTTGATGAATGAGTTATTAGGATAAAATCTAATTTTTATATCAAAACACAATCATCACATTATTAATTTAATCAATCTATTTATCTCTTAAAATATCAAAAGTATTCTTTATTTTTTTTAATATAAATTAATTATTAAATAAAAATCTAGAGAGATAAAAGTGTAATTTAGTCAAAAAAAAAAATAAATAAATAAAAACAAGTTTTTCTTACTTTTAATCAAATAAAAAAATTTAAAAAAAAAACCAAACAAACCTTTAAAAGAACCACTTCCTCAAACAAGCTCTTTAGAGTGGGAGAATTGATAGAAAAATTAAGTAGATTAATTTTGGAACCGGCCATACATTACATGTTTTGAATATTTATTCTAAATAATCAAAAAGGGAGAAATTGATAGAAAAATTAAGTAGATTAATTTTGGAACCGGCCAGACGAACTAAACAGAAGTTAAACTTCATGTGCAGGTACTTCTAAAAACCGTATGAACAGGTTGGCGTTGTAAAACCGGCTGATACTACAATTCAAAGAAACCAGTTTCAAGTGATCAAGTTAAAGATCAGAGGAACCGGTTCTCACCTTCTCAAGCAACCGGTTAGCCAAGACAGAAACTTCCACTTCAACCGGATGATACTGCAAAAGACACAAAAACCGGATGGTTCAGAACAAAAGTCAGAAGATTCAAAATTCAAGAGTGACGTACCATGACGGAAGAAACGTGTCTTGAAAGAATAAAAGAAGATCGGATCCGATCAGAAGCATGCGAGGAAAGCAATGATGCCTTATTGATCCGATGCTGACAACCGGTAGTGGATGTTCAACACGTGTCTCAATCTGAAAACCGGCTATGTCAGCTTATGCTCAGAGTCACCTGCATGAATGCCAGGTGTTGAGGAAGTTGAAGCGTGCAAGCAACCTTTCTGCAAACAGGCGTGATAATGATCGACCAATCCGCAAGAGAGAGAAGAAAGTAACCGTTGGCTACTTTCAGCTATAAAAGGAAGTCGAAACGTCTTCATTTAATGCAGTTGTAGTCGTGAGCATCATAAGTTCTGAAAGTCATAAAGCATTAAATTCTAGAGAGATAAAGTCCTGTATTCCAAAACCGGTGTGTCTAAAACCGGAAGCTTCTTGTATTGTTGTGTTGAGTTGTTGTATTACATCAAAGTGTGAGTTTGGTGTAACCGGCGAGTAGCGAAGTTGGGCTCGACCGGAAGTGTTGTTGTAACTCTAAAGAGTTAGTGGAGATCCTTCTCATAACCTGAGAAGAAGGGGTGACGTAGGAGGGTTTGCTCCGAACATCCATAAACAAATTCTTGTCTCGTGTTCTTTCCCTTGCTTTCATTTCTTGTTTACTTAACCCAAACCTCAAACCAATCATACTTCTAAAACCGGTCACTCATATCCATAAAACTGAATCCTCCTAAAAACATCATCTAAAGTCGCAAACGTTGCTTCAACCTGAAACAGACATTTCCGCCCTTGAACCCGGTTCAAGAGTCTGTGACAGTTTGTGCAGTGCTAAGAACGGTTTTAGTCTTTAACCGGACTATCACCAAAGAGCAGTGTGTGTGTGTTGTAAGCGGCCACCCTACCTGAAACCGGAAAACAACCCGGTCCTCCAAGGGCGTCCCCGATCCTAACAAGAATATAATTGTAGCAAAAACTATTATTAATTAAAAGTTTAAATACTAGACTTTTATGCAATCTTTTGCATTTGAATTTGACTCTCCCAGTTTGAATTTGAATGAATGTCAATGAATTCATGTCAATAAGTTATGTTTCAAAAAGTTGTCTCATTTTGATTCATATTTGAATGAAAATATAGACTATTTAGAAATGGAACTTTTAACTCTGATAGTCATGTTCATGCCCCTGCATTAATTATTTGAAATATCCAAAACCAAACAAGATCTTGTCAATGAGGCAAACAAAATCAGAAAAAAAAAGTATTTATAACTTATTTTTGCAATTGAAAAATAACTCGTGATTAAAAATTGAAAAAATACAGCATAAATATTGAATAATTTCAATAATGGAAATATTACAACAAGTTTTCAACCTGGTACAATATTTTATAAGAAGTGAAGGATTCTAATAATTTATATATATAATGTTTAATTTGAATTTATTAGGTGGAAAGCTTGGGTTAATTTATATATATATATATATATATATATATATATATATATTAGAATAAATTGATATTAGAGTCGGATAATGGGTTGATCCACCCATAATTTTGAAACGATTAAAAATAAAATTAAAAATATTATATGTATATTTCGAACTTGTAACATAACCAAACAAAACCAACTAAGCTAATAAGATTTAATATTTTAAATTCTATGACCACGCAACATTCTTAATAATATATATATATATATATATATATATATATATATATATATTATTAAGAATGTTTAATTTGAATTTTTCGAGTCGAGAGTGATGTTTAATTTGAATATATATACATAAGAGTAAATTGATATTTTGATTAGATCGTGGGTTGAACCCGTTTATAAACTTGAAACGATTAAAATAAAATTAAAAATATTATATTTATGTAATATATTTGTTCTTGTGCAATGACCCATTCATTTGAGAGAATATCGTTTATATATATATATATTTAAATATATTATAAAAAATTAATATAAAATTTTAAAACTATATAAATACAGTCAAGTATTTATCAAATTTTATTAGTTTTAAAATATAAAATTTTATTATCTTAGTTAAATATAAATTATAAAAAATAATAATAAAATATAAAATGAAATTTTCCTTCTAAATTCTACTAAATTTTTAAGTTAAAATTAACTAAAGGAACTTAAATGTTGTATAGTTTTTTATTTTAATGAAAATTGAATATAAAATTTATGATCTTTAATAGTAATGATATTGTTTTTAATATGAATAGAAGTTGATATATTTTACTATATTGTTTTTTTTTATTAATATATATATATATATGTGAATAATGATAATAAAAATGAATGGGATAGCAAAGTAATTGCTAATTTGTTTATTAGTTGGGAATATGTGGAGACCAAATTAGGAAGCAAAGAGATAATATAAATAAAGTAAAAAATAAAAAGTGCACGTGGTGGGTAGAAGTAAAATAATAGTCTTTATTTCTGACTACGAAGAAATGATTGAGAAATGAAATTTTAAAATAAATGACATGGCGAAATTTAATTAATTGAAAAATTAATAAAATTTTTATCTTTCCTTTTTTTTATTTTCTTACCCTTTATCATTTTTAACCCTTTATCATTTTTCACTAATAGTAACACATCATTCCTTCTCAAATTCTTTCTCCTAAATTTTTTCTCCTAATCACTTCTACTCTAATCAAATAACTAGATAATCAGTGATGTTTCCTAATTATTATTTACTAATAGTCTAATAGTGATGTTTTCTAATTATTATTGATGGAAAGACAAATACTAAAAGAAACTAAATAAATATTTATTATATAAGTTTAAAATGTCGAATTAATTCTTAAAATATTAAGAAATTTTACAATAGAATTATATTTATTTATTTATTTGAATAAATAAAAACATTTTTTTTATTTTAAATATAAATTTGTCTTTTAATATAAAATAATATAAAATTATAATTATTTTTAAAAATATAAATCTTGTTATCTTAAATTTAAAATTCATAAAAATTTAATTAACTCTAAAATCATAAAATTATATAATTTTTTATTTTAAAAGTTAATTCAAAATTTTAATAATTATTTTTTTTCCTAATTATCATTTATATAAATCAATATATGTCCAACATAGAGGTCCAAAAGACGGGCCCAATAAACTTTTTTTTAGTGACGCACTAACGTTGCCTTAATCATCATATATAAAAAAAAAATATAAAGAGGCCCAAAAGATAAAGGTCCAAGTTAATAATGTTGCCCTAATTATTCATCTATAAAAAGACAGACGTCCTAAGAAAACTTAGAAGTGTTTTTCCCTAATTATCATTTTTCTACGTTGGCGGCGCTGTCTTCTTCCCATATTTTTCCTTAATCATCATTTTTCTACCTTGGCCGCGGTCGTCCTCCCATGTTTTTCCCTAGTTTTCTATATCTCAAAATCTTCAATAAATCAGTTGCCATGAAATTCATGTCAAGCTTCGTAACAAAGTTTATGTCTCCGATGGTCTATATAAAACTCACTACATATCCTCGCCCCCACCCTCGCCGACACCAGAACATTTAGATCATTTTCTTGGTTAGCAAATGTGGGTGATTGGGAGGTTTTGATGAATTAAGTTCATTAGCCACCATTGATTATCCATTGGAGGACAGTTCCTCACCTCCCCAAGATAAGCACTGATTGTGCTTGTCAAATAAATCTCTTCTCTTCTCATTTGTAAAGATGTAAATAAATCTATGAATTGATATTTGATGTATATGTGTTTTTGAACTTTGTATATAGATGTTCAACATTGGCTATTTGTGTCATTTTTTTTATTGTTTTTTATTTTTAAAGTTTAGTTTGATAATTTGGCTTATAATAAATTAAAGATTTATTAACACGTATTTAAGTAAAAACATGTTAAAAAGTAATAAATTAAAATATTAAGTTTATTTTAAAACAGAAAAAAATTAACACCTAAACATAGGGAATTTTAGCAAAAATGATGTGTTCAACCAAAATAAATTAATTTATCTATTTTTCCTTGTCCTTTTTTTTAATTAACGAGTTGATAATATTATTCTTTCTTGCATCCATTATAATCAACTTTTTAATATTTTGAGATTACTTTTAAACCTTAATTTAAAAAATATATATAAAAAGATTATAAATATAAACATAGTATCTCTCATTTATTTATAAGTAATTATAATTTAATAATTTAATATATTAATTAATATATCCTCGCCCTCACCCTAAACCCTAATTTAATTTTTTTTCTATATAATGAAATCAGTAAGTACTAAACATACAATTAGAATTGAGATTTAAATTTTATTAAGCAAAGTTTAAATTTTGTCATAAGTTAACCATGTTTAATTTGAATTTGTTTGGTTTAAGACAAAATACAAATTTAAATTTTAAGGCCCCTAAAATAGTAAAAGATTATTTATATTTTAATAATATAAATAATAAAATAGTTAATGAGATATTGTTAGGATCTAGGTCGCCGCTGGTGGACCGGGGGTTGGACCGGTTAGCGGTTCTTGCTTCGTAGGGTGGTGGTTAATCCGGTTAGAGATTAACACCGGGGTTTCAATACTACACAACCTGTCACAAACCCTTGAACTAGGTTCAAGCGCGGAAGAGGTTTGCTTTCAGGTTGAAGCGGTACACGTGTATGATAGGCGGAATCGGTTTCGGATGATGGAGATTTGAAGAATGGTGGGTCGGTTTCGGTTATCTGGATATTCGGTATGGTCAGTATGGAGTTGGTTTGGGGCGGTATGGATAAATTAGTCGGTTATGTAATGAAGCCAACAGAAAGTAAATAACACAACAGATTTTATGGATGTTCGGAGATAAAACTCATACGTCACCCCTTCCTCTCGAAGCCGCGAGAAGGATATTCACTAAGGAATACAAGTACAATCCGATCGAGACTTATTTCCTGCTCGATAACACTCTTACAATTCACACCGAAATTGTAACACACACTTAGAATTTAGCACTTAGGCTTTCTTAGAATACCACACTGTTATCACTTGTAGTAAATGCTCTTAACGCTTCACTTGTCTTACTTAATGTCCCGCTTAGTAACTGCATTTACTCTTCTGCAACTGTCTCCTTTTATAGGTGAAATATGCCAACGGTCATATTTCAAGGCCTTGAATCTGATTGGCTGATCAGAGATGCAGTGATTCAGTGTCTCAGACCTGCCGGTCGTCTCCTCAGACCTGACGGTCAATCTCAGACCTGGTATCCTGTTTCAGACCTGCCGGTCTGTAAGGCAAACCTGCTGGGTTTGTCTTTTACTCAATGTAGGCACTGTCTGCTTGGACAGTTGTCTGTACTTTGAAGATTTCCTTTCTGGCTTATCCCGAAGTAGAAGGATCCGGTAGTACTGTTTTCTGCAGCCTACAGTCTTTCCTCAGACTTGCATGGATATGGAAGTATTCAGTCTGTTCCTTTGGTATCATTCTCAACAGATACCCAAAGTGTCTTCTTGTACAGGTCGGCCACTTGACTTGGCCTAGGTTGGCCACTTGACTTGGCCGAATGTCTTTTGATAGTGAAGTAACCGGACTTCTTCCGGTTATGATTGCCTTGTGGATTGATCGGCTGTATGATGATTCCGGTTTTGAGCTTTGGCCGATCCTTCCTTTGTTCGGTCACGTTCTGAATATACTCGATCGGTTTGATAGCTTGACCGGTTCGGTTTCTTCAGTTGGTTCTCTTCTGTTCATCCGGTCCGGTTCCTTGTTCCTGCATAGGAAGTTTGTTTAAGTTAGGTTTATTTGAACCGGTATGAATTTATCTAACAATTTCTCCCTTTTTGATTATTTTATTTAAAATTATCAAAATTATGTAAGTTTGCAACCGTAGGCCGGTTGTTTTGTTTGGCCGGTTTTTGAAAAAGACTTAGAGAATTTTTCGAAAGATTTTGAGGGAGGAGTTTTTGAAGGATTTTGGAAGAATCTCTATCATTTATCTAACAATTTCTCCCTTTTTGATTATTTTATTTAAAATTATCAAAATCATGTAGAAATGCAAAATAAGGCCGGTATTCAAAAATAACTTTATATATTTATAGATAACCGGAAAAGACTAAGCAAAAATACTAAGGCAAGTAAGAAAAAGAAGGATAGTCCCTATTCCGAGTCCGTGAATTCGTAGGCACTCTTCTTTCTCTTCGGTTGCGGTGGCGGTTGCGGTTGCTGTTGCGTGGAGTGTCGTGGTCGTTTAGATCGGGACCGCAGCTGTTCTTCGAATTCATCCTCGACTTGGTCGTCTTGCTGCGAAGTACCCGTCTCGACCGGGTCAGAAATTGTATTGAGCATCTCCACAATCCGAACTTTCTTAGGAGCCGGCCTTTTTCTCTTCTTCGGTTCTGAATCGGAGGCGGCCGCTTTCTTCTTTTTCTCGTGTTCCTTCGCAAATCCCGCCAGCCTTCGTTGCTCCGTTTCTAATCGTTCGGCATCCGCTGCGGCCTGTCTGGCCAATTTCTCAGCATATCCTGGATATAAGATCTCGGCCCTTCTTATTCTTTCGGCCTCTACTTCTTCCTCGGTCAGCTGAGTCGCTCGCGGCGCCTCTTTGTCTTTGCTAACTTCGGCGTCCAGCCTTTCCTGGACTCTCTTAGCAACCAGAGCATCGGCCTCTATAGCCGCGGCATCCGCGTTTTCCTTAGCTTTCAGGATTTCAGCCATCTGTTCGTTGAGTGCCTTTACCTCGGCCACGAGAGTCTCATTTGTCTTTTCCAGCGCTGACACCCGGTCAATTGTCATGTCGACCCGGTCGAAATCCTTCTTTAAGTCCAAAGTGATGCCCTCCAGAGCCGCGGTCTGCTGAGCACATTTTTCACGCTCACCGGCTTCTTCCCACAGTCCGGTGCTGAGTTCTGCTAGGCGTGCTTGATTTTGATCCACAACCTTCTTTGTCGCATAGGCGAACTGCATGGCCGAGTCAAATATTTTATCGCAGCTATCCTTGAACGGTTGAAGCTTAGAAACGTTGTGGTCAAGTATGCGGTCATCAATCTGCTCTGATATTGATGCCTCAAATTTCTGAAGCCGATCTTCAATTTGCCCCGATGTGGACACTTCAAATTTCTTAAGTTGCTCACCAATCCGTCCCGAAACGGATGCTTCAAACTCTTGGAGCCGGTCTTCAATCCATTCCTTAGGAGGAACTGAAACGGTGGCTTCCGGTGGTGGAGAGGGGATTGACTGTTCGGTGGGATCGGGATCGGCTCTTGCACTGGAATCTATCAGTGCAGCATTCTCATTAGTAGGTTCCAATGTGACCGCATCCTCCAAGTTCGTTACCGCAACATCTGAGATTAGTACCTCGACATTTTCTAAACTTTGTACCTCAACAGTCTTTGAAGTCGGTATCTCAGCATTTTCCTGCATTGGTGTCTCAATGTCCCTCGGTGTCTCAGTGTCCTCTCTTGAAGTTGTTGTCCAGTCAATTGGAAATTCTTCGATGACTGGAGCGGTATATACCGGTACTTGCTTTTGGTTGCATATGGCTTCCAGCCGCTCTATTTCCTGCCGAATTTCCAGTTTGCCCTTTTCAAGCTTTTCCAATACTCGCGGTGCTACTGTAGACACCGATCCCCCTTCGGCATATTCTTCCTTAATCTTTCTGATACGCCTTCTTAGATTCCGAAGATGACTTCTCGGTATCAGTAGGCAAGTTCGGCATTGTACCTCATGAATGGTATTGGATTTTGTGAGGCTTAAGATCATCTTCTCGACTTCCTCCAATCTGGCGATGCAATTTTCTTGCGAGAGGTCTGATAGGATGTCTTTATACTTTGTATTAAACCGGTACTCATGCCACTCCAGATATAAGTCTATGACGTCCTCGTCCCGCTTGTTGATGCCGAAAAAGATATTCTGTGCTAGTCTTTCGGCCTCGGCCTCATCGGCGTCTTCCCTGCTGAGGCCTTCATCATTGGCACCTGTGTCAACCCCGTCCTCACCCTCGGTGGTCTCAGGATTGATGCTATGTTCGGCATCGTTCGGACTTCGAGCCGAAAGATCATCGTCATGGTCCGTTCTATTTTCGGTTCCCTCTGTGTCGGCTTCCTCATCGGCCCACTCCTCATCCTCTGTTTGTTGAGGTGGGTCTTCGAAAATTACCTTTTCTTTTCTCTTCCCTCCGGTGTTTGCTTTTGCCGGGGTATCTTTCTTTGCGGCTTTCTTCTTTCGGCCACCTGTGGAACTGGAGGCCGAATTCGTTCTTGGAAGAAAGTGCCTTGATCGGATGATGCTACGTTTTATTATCCCAACACCGGGACCGACGTTGATGTTTAGGTGTAAGAAGATCTTACCGAGTTGTACGGCATACCCCCATGACCTGGCTGAATCTGATCTCACCATGTCCATGAGGTTGCTGAATACCGATCTTGTCCAGTTCACCTCTGTTCCTTCCATCAGACGAAAAATCATTTTGATTTTGTCTCTTGTCAGATTGCTGAAATTCCCTCCCCTTGCCAGTATCGCCCTGGCAAATACGTCACATGCCGGGATAAGCTCCGGTTTCAGCATCTGTTTCTTTCCGGATGTGGTAACCGGCTTTTTGGTTGCTGATAAGATGCGGCAGGCGGTTTTGAAAGTATCATCGTCCATCTCTGCCATTGCGTCCATGCCGGTAGTTGGGAGACGCAAACTTTCGGCCACCACTGCTTCGGTGATCTCAACTTGGGAACCGCAAACCGTTGCGAGGATTCTATCGTAGGAGATGGTTGCGGTTCTGAAGAACTCTTCGACCGCGTCCTTGTAGATTACGTGAGGGCCCTCTAGAAAATATCCCAGACCGGTTTTAATCAGTCGGTCAATTACGTCTTTTGCCTCGGTTGTTCCATTCTGCCGAATCTCTTCAAAGTCCACTTGAGAGTATAGTTTGAACAATACCGAATCACGACCCATGTTTGAGGAGTTTGAGAATGAGAGAATTCGGCTTCAAAGAGTTTAGTAGCTTAGAGAGAGAAAGTGAATTTGTGTGAGAATGAAAAATATGACGAAGGCCCCCTTTTATAGGCGCGGTTTGGAAGCCAAACCGTCCCATCATGAATGGGCGGGAGTTTTCCCTCCAAAACGAAAGGACGCCAAACTATGGGCGGTTACGTACGAAACGGTGGGCGGCATCTTTGGGCGGGAGATTTCCCTCCAAAATCCCGTCTATGTCATGGATGAGACAATCTTTTCTTTGAGACCGAATGGTAGATCGTTTCTAAGCTTATTCAGATATTTTGATGGATCGGTGTTTAACAGTTTTAAGCAGATTTTATAATACCGGACAAGTAAGCGGTTATAGATAGAAACCGGTTACTTAGATAAGTGTTCAAGGAATTTAAGAAGACTCGGTCATTTAAACTGAAATGATAATGAAATTCAGGAAATATCAGAAGGAGAAAACCGATTATAAGATTCGGTACAGGAATAGGCATATAGAAACAACGAAAAATATAGCCTATTCAATAGGCATTCTCCAGAGTCGTTCTCTTGCCGAACCACTGTTGAGGATGTTTGAAGAGGAAGCCGGTGTGCCTGGTCCGAACTCCGGTCGATACCCAAGAATCAGCTTGCTGATATGTGGTGCATACCCGAGACCCTTCTTGGTCAGCACCATATCCTTCAAATTTTCCCAGATGACCGATGACCAGTTAATGGCCGATTTGCGAAGAATGTTGGTCATGATATTGTAGGTATTCTTGGAATACCGTTGATTTGGTGATTGACACAGTATTGACCTGGTCACAATTTCGAGCAAGAGCTGACCGTGACTGGCAAGCTGGGTTTTTGGCCCAAACTGTTCTACCGGAAGAGGGGTGGCCGACAGGTAAAGTGCGGTTTCAAATCCCGCAAGGTCCTGAACAGCCGGGAAGTCAGAGAAACCTTCAACGGGTAGATTGAAGAGTGAAGAAAATTCATCCTCGTCGATCCAGAATGTGTGGTTTCGGACAGTCGAGACGATGTACTTCCCCCTGATGCAGGCGCTTCGAAAGAAGGCCTTGACATCATCTAGAAGGATGGGACCGGCCTCTTCAAGAAACGGTTGAAGACCGGTTTGAACAAGGGAGTCATACATGATTCTCGTCTTAGCATTACAATCCCTTATGTCCGTGCACGAGTCGAAATCGATGCATAGAAAATTTCCCAGAGTTCTGCTCGGCATGATTTCGGTATTGAGAGAGAGAAACGGGATTCAAGGGGAGAAATTGATTTTGTACTTTTGGATGTGATGAAACAAGAAGAGGATGGCTCCTTATATAGGATCGGTTTTGGAGGGAAAATCTGTGCATTGATGGTCAGTTTTGTTTTATTAAGGAAGAGAATCTTTTCCTTTTCAAAGTGCATGGGGAAGCGGCGGTTTGCAAAGCCCGAGGTAAGTGTTCGTTGGAAAGCAACCAGATTAGTTGGAAATTAAATGTGCGGGTGGTTGGGAGTTATCTTGTTAATTGCATTAATCGGGATTATCACATTAAATGCATTTAAGCGATATTGATTAGATGGAGACCGAAAATGGTAGAGACAATGCCGAAACTGACATACAAAAATGATGAAGTTAAGAAAAGAACAAATAAAACCGAAATGGACATGGATGAGGCCGATATGGTCAAAGTTGAATAGGTTAATGATACATCCGGTACATGCAGCAAAACGACCGGATGCCAGACGAAGTGACTTAGCGAGGGGGGTTGAAGTTCCTCCTCCTCCATTCTCTTTCAAACCGACTGTAGAAAGAGTCGGTCATTTCCCTAGTTAGCACCTGAGCCTGGTTCAGGCCTTCGCCAGGACAAGTTGGAACGCCGAGCTCCACCAGAAGGGTGCTCATTTGGGGAATGAGACCGACTGACTGGACGTTAATCATCCAAACTAAGGTGTCGAACAGCACCCGGGACCAATTTACCGGTGTGCCAGTAATGATGGCGGCCATCATGTTGAAACTTGCCACGCAATAGGTATTGGTGACATCTCTTCCAAAGATGCCCCTTCCTAACACATCATTGAGGAGCTGGTACTCAGCCCTCAAGAGAGATTTAGATCCATGATCATTGACAGGCTCATCCGACCGAGCAAAGGCTAGGGATACCTCAGCCTTAATGTCTGCAGGAGGATTGAGATCTGTGATCCCTTGCTTAGGCAGACTGAAACACCGAGCAAAGTCCTGCTCGGTGAAATCGAAAATTACACCCCCAACCTTGGATTGGATGTGGGTCTCAAAATGGGGTGTGCCCCGGAATACCCTGGCATTGTAGTAGAATTCCATGACGGATTCAGGGTAGATGATTTGCTTATCATCCAGAAAATACTGGAGACCAGTGTCTTCTAATTTCTTAATCATCCGATACACCTCATAGTGTTCGGTACCGGTACAGGATTCAAAATCTACTTGGAGGATGTTTGGGAATTGAGACATGGTTAGTTTGCCTTAGTGAGAGGATATTCTTGTGACTTGTGAGTTTTGTGGTGAGTGTTTCCCTCTCTTAAATACTAGTTTAGGGGCTAACCTATTGTCCAGGCATTAAATGGAATGACATGTATTAACTGCAGGATAAAAGGTTTTTCACCAAAATGGGTATGTTTGCAGACTAGGTGTCGGTCATAGGCCTGAACCATGAAAGATATCAAAAGATCTTCACGTCTTTTTAGGCGCGACCAGTTTTCTTTAAAAAAGGCAACATTTTAGAACAGATATCTACAAACATTGGTAGTTGTTCCACATCTGTGAAATTCAAATAATCTAGGATGACCTGCTTCCGAACCGGTCAGTCATCAGTTGTTCATCCCGATGCGGTTAGTTGGTGTTTCCACCAAGTAGCCGGTCGGTTTACTCTTTCTGATGAGCTGGGCGGTTCTTCCATAGGCATCTTGAGAATTCAAAAGTCAACAGCTTAAGAAGAACTACCTGTTTTATCTGTCGAAGCCAGATTTCCTTTTAAGTATCCTTAGGAAGGATCTGACTGATGTCGGTTAAACCGAGAGTAAGTCTAAATTGAGAGAACTTAGCTTCCTGTAGAGGCTTTGTGAAGATATCGGCTACTTGTTGGTCGGTCGGTACGTATTCCAGCCGGATATGCTTCAGCGTGACATGCTCTCGAATGAAATGATGCCTTATGTCGATGTGCTTGGTTCTGGAGTGGAGAACCGGGTTGTATGTAATCGCAATGGCACTTGTGTTGTCACAGAAGATTGGGGACTCTTCGGCAATGATACCGAAGTCCTTCAGCTGCTGTTGGATCCAGAGAAGTTGAGAGCAGCAACTTCCGGCCGCCAAGTATTCAGCCTCTGCGGTTGATGTAGCCACCGATGTCTGCTTCTTGCTGTGCCATGACACCAGTCGGTCACCTAGGAACTGACATGTTCCACTGGTGCTTTTTCTGTCGATCTTGCATCCTGCATAATCTGCGTCTGAATAGCTTGTCAGATTAAATGATGAGTCTTTTGGGTACCACAGACCGACATCAGGAGTGCCCTTTAGATACTTCAGTATTCTCTTTGCGGCTGTGTAGTGGGATTGCTTTGGATTTGCTTGGAATCTCCCACACACACCAACTGCAAACAAGATGTCCGGTCTACTTGCTGTCAGATACAATAGGGAGCCAATCATGCCTCGGTATGCAATCTGATCTACTGATTGGCCTTCATCATCTCTGTCCAGTTTAATGGATGAACTCATTGGAGTGGCAACCGATGAGCATGTGTCCATACCGAATTTCTTCAGAAGCTCCTTGGTATATTTAGGTTGACTGATGAATGTTCCTTCCTTGAGTTGTTTAACCTGAAGACCTAGGAAGAAACTTAATTCTCCCATCATACTCATTTCAAATTTGTCAGTCATCATTTTTGAGAACTTGTCACAGAGCTTTGGATCGGTGGAACCGAAAATAATATCATCTACATAAATTTGAACAAGTAGGATATGTTCCTTCTTCTCAAACTTAAACAAGGTTTTATCCACTGAACCGATGGTGAAGTCATGCTCTAATAGAAATGCGGTTAGCGTATCATACCAGGCTCTTGGTGCTTGCTTTAGACCGTATAAAGCTTTGTTCAGCCGGTATACATGGTTTGGAAATGCAGCATTTTTGAAACCGGGTGGCTGTTCAACGTACACCTCTTCACGTATATCACCGTTCAGAAATGCACTTTTAACATCCATTTGAAAAACTTTGAAATTTTTGAAAGCAGCAAAGGCAAGAAAAATCCTAATGGCTTCAATCCTGGCTACAGGAGCAAATGACTCTTCAAAATCAATGTCTTCTTCCTGTTTGTAGCCTTGAGCCACTAATCTGGCTTTGTTCCTCGTGACCAAACCGTCCTCATTGAGTTTGTTTCTGAATACCCATCTTGTTCCTATGACCGATTTATCTTTCGGTCTGGGAACTAAGTACCAGACTTTACTACTCTCGAACTGGTTTAGCTCTTCTTGCATTCCCAAGATCCAATCCGGATCTGACAATGCTTCATCTATTCTTTTCGGTTCAATCTGGTATATAAAAGCAGAGTTAAAATATCCTTCCAGAAGTTGACTCCTAGTTCGAACAGGTTCTGAAGGGTCACCTATAATTTGCTCAGGAGGATGTTTACTGTTTCTTCTGAGATTCAGTTCAGGGGTGTCTACCAAGTTACCGTTTGATTGATCAAGGCTAGACATGTCGGTAGGCTGACCGAGATTGTCAGACCGACCGGCTTCCTCGGGTTGGACCGAAGTGTCAGCTTCCTGTTGTGGAACAGCTTGATCCGGCTGGGTATCAATATTACCCATTAGGTCATGGACAAATCCTCTGAAGACCGGGGTCTCATCTTCGCTATCAGAATGAATATCGTTATTTTCCAGTCTGTTGTGTAGATCAAAGCATGAAGCAGTGTTGCTTTCAACCGATTCATCGAAAACAACGTGAATTGTTTCCTCCATGGTTGCAGTTCTATTGTTATATACTCTATATGCTTTACTTACCGACGAGTATCCTAGCATAATGCCGGTGTCGGTCTTTGCATCAAAAGCGGTGAGTTGGGTTTTACCATTATTATGAATATAACATTTACAACCGAAAATCCTGAGGTATTTAAGTTTAGGAACTCTGTTAAAATAAACCTCATATGGTGTTTTGTTGTGAAATCTGTTAATCAAGGACCGGTTTTGTGTATGGCATGCAGTGTTGATAGCTTCAGCCCAATATTTCTGAGCAATGCCGGAGTCGGCTATCATGGACCGTGCGGCTTCCTTGAGAGTCCGGTTTCTTCTCTCGGCCAGGCCGTTTTGTTGAGGAGTCCTGGCACTAGACAACTCGTGTCTAATGCCGGATTCATCAAGATATGCAGTTAATGTGCTATTAGTAAATTCGGTACCTCTATCGCTTCGAATGCAATTAATACGAGTTGATTTTTCATTTTGCAAACGCTTAAGGAGGTTGATTAGGTTTGATACCGTTTCACGTTTAGATGGTAAGAATATTACCCATGTATATCTAGAGTAATCATCAATAACTACCATGGTGTAAAGCATACCTCCTAGGCTTATGACCTGAATTGGTCCAAATAAATCCATGTGAAGAAGATCTAGACATCGGCTAGATTGGAGATTTCCTTTGCTCTTAAACGATGACCTAGTTTGTTTACCCATTTGGCATGCTGAACAAACCTTATCCTGGTTAAATACTATATCTGGGATGCCTTCAACTAGTTTCTTACCACGAATGTAGTTTAATGTTTTCATGTTTAGATGGTTTAGTCTTTTGTGCCATAGCCAGGTTTGATCAGTCTTAGCTATCATGCATATAGGGTGTTCTACTCTAGTTTTCCAGTCTACCTTGTAGATGTTACCTATCCTATTTCCGGTTAGTAGTACTATCCCTTGAGAGTTCTTAACTAAGCATGCATGTTTAAGGAATTCTACCGTGTATCCAGCATCACACATCTGACTAATGCTAAGTAGATTAAAACGTAGGTTTTCAACTAGAAGTACATTGTCAATAGTTAGGTTACCATGGACAATCTTACCCTTGCCCACGGTTTTACCTTTAGAGTTGTCACCGAAGGTGATAGGAGCACCGGTTACTGATCTAATGTCGGTTAGCAGATTGCTATTTCCGGTCATGTGTCTGGAGCAACCGCTGTCCAAGAACCATTCGGAGTTTCCTAGCCGTTTCTTTGGATCCTGCAAAATGTACATATTTACAACTATTTGGTACCCACATTTACTTGGGTCCACATGCGATTAGTCCCTTAGGTACCCAAACCTTGATAAATCGAACGGTCTTCTTTGCTAAAGTTTCAACTGTTCTCCTCACACTTGGTCTGGTGTATTTCGGTTTCCCTACAGATGACCTAAATGATGATGGTCTTTGGTTTGATGATCTATAGTTTGATCTACGTGGTTCAGGGAAGTCTTTCTTATATTTGAGGATTTCTGCTTTCCTTTTCTCAAGGTCAAGCCATGAATCGGTTGGGCCAACATAGTCATACTTTGTCTTTTCTTCCCTATAATATGCGGTCTCCTCTTCTTCAGCTGTACAGGTGCTCTTAAGGAATTTTATAAAGGGAAGGTTTCCTTTTGTAAGCTTTGCTTTCCATATGGATTTTCGGTTTTTAGATCTGTTCTCTGTGTATCCTAGGCCATTCTTACAACGTGGATGCCTGTATTCTTTATTCAGGTTCTTTACTATATCGCTAGATCTCCTATAGGCGGCCATCGTATACTGAAATCTGGCATTCTCTTTCTCGGTTAGTTCTCTAGTCGACTCACTAGGTTGTTCGATCTTAGGGTCTAATTCGGTTTCTAGGGTATGAGTATTATCAGATTGTATGACCTCCGGTTCGGTTATGATGGGTACCTCTGGTTCTACTGGGATAGGTACTATGGGATCGGTTTTGATGTTGAGGTGCTTAGGTAACATGGTCAATAGGTTTTTATATTCTTCTACCATGTCATTCAATGCATTGTATAACTCATCTTTAGTAAATTCTTCACAGGGAGAGTCAAATACCTGTTCCTCATTTGCCATGAGACATGTGAGGTCATCGTCACTGTCACTGTGAGCCCATAGGCTTCCTCCATCATCGGCTATCAGTGCTTTCGGTACTTCACTTCCTTCACCGATTTGTTGATAGTTGTTCCGGTTATTTTGGTAGTCTGGTTTCTGTGTATCTCTCCTTGGTTTCCTGCATTCCCACTTAAAGTGTCCCATACAGTTACAGTTATAGCATCTTACATTGGATTTGTCACCATAGTAGTTGTTTGTTGGTTGGCTCCTTTTCATGAACCTCCCAAACTTCTGCGCAAGCATTGCCATGGCGTCCTCAGTAAACTGTTCGGCGGTTCTGATCGGTGCAGGTGCAGGAGTCGGTACCGGTGCAGATGTAGATATAGGGGCAGGAACAGGTGCAGCCGGTTCCGTAGATGTGATCAGTGCTCTGGTTGACGTTGAGGCCGAGACTTCCTCTTCAGTTCTGGAATTCATCTCGAACTCATATGCCTTAAGATCTTCGAATACATCGTATAATTTCATCTTACGTAGGCTCTTTGATTCTCTCATGACCATCGTCTTTATGTCCCAAGCACTCGGAAGAGATCTCAAGACCTTCATAATGACCTCTTTGTTGTCGTACTTCTTGCCCAGATTTGCTAACTCATCTAATACACCAGTGAACCTGTCACTGTATTCTTTCATAGTTTCCCCTGGTTTCATTTTGATGCTTTCAAACCTCTGTGTGGCCACCATTATTTTGTTCTCCTTTGTTCTTTCATTTCCCTCAAAGATCTGGATGACCGTGTTCCAAGTCTCCTTCGCGGTTTTGCAATCTTTGATCTTGCAGTATGTATTTCTGTCCACGCTGTTGGAGATCCGGTTTCTTGCATGGTTGTCCAGATTGTTCCTTCTCCTATCTTCAGCCGTCCATTCTTTTCTATCTTTATCAATGAATATCGGTCCTTCGGTCAGAATGGATTCCATTTCATCATCCAAGGTGACTAGATGTAGATGCATGCGTGCCTTCCAGTTGGCAAAATCATCACCTTCTAGCATTGGAGGCCTATCCTGATACATGTTTGCTTGAGTATTGAAACTAACTGCTCTGATACCAATTGTTAGGATCTAGGTCGCCGCTGGTGGACCGGGGGTTGGACCGGTTAGCGGTTCTTGCTTCGTAGGGTGGTGGTTAATCCGGTTAGAGATTAACACCGGGGTTTCAATACTACACAACCTGTCACAAACCCTTGAACTAGGTTCAAGCGCGGAAGAGGTTTGCTTTCAGGTTGAAGCGGTACACGTGTATGATAGGCGGAATCGGTTTCGGATGATGGAGATTTGAAGAATGGTGGGTCGGTTTCGGTTATCTGGATATTCGGTATGGTCAGTATGGAGTTGGTTTGGGGCGGTATGGATAAATTAGTCGGTTATGTAATGAAGCCAACAGAAAGTAAATAACACAACAGATTTTATGGATGTTCGGAGATAAAACTCCTACGTCACCCCTTCCTCTCGAAGCCGCGAGAAGGATATTCACTAAGGAATACAAGTACAATCCGATCGAGACTTATTTCCTGCTCGATAACACTCTTACAATTCACACCGAAATTGTAACACACACTTGGAATTTAGCACTTAGGCTTTCTTAGAATACCACACTGTTATCACTTGTAGTAAATGCTCTTAACGCTTCACTTGTCTTACTTAATGTCCCGCTTAGTAACTGCATTTACTCTTCTGCAACTGTCTCCTTTTATAGGTGAAATATGCCAACGGTCATATTTCAAGGCCTTGAATCTGATTGGCTGATCAGAGATGCAGTGATTCAGTGTCTCAGACCTGCCGGTCGTCTCCTCAGACCTGAGGGTCAATCTCAGACCTGGTATCCTGTTTCAGACCTGCCGGTCTGTAAGGCAAACCTGCTGGGTTTGTCTTTTACTCAATGTAGGCACTGTCTGCTTGGACAGTTGTCTGTACTTTGAAGATTTCCTTTCTGGCTTATCCCGAAGTAGAAGGATCCGGTAGTACTGTTTTCTGCAGCCTACAGTCTTTCCTCAGACTTGCATGGATATGGAAGTATTCAGTCTGTTCCTTTGGTATCATTCTCAACAGATACCCAAAGTGTCTTCTTGTACAGGTCGGCCACTTGACTTGGCCTAGGTTGGCCACTTGACTTGGCCGAATGTCTTTTGATAGTGAAGTAACCGGACTTCTTCCGGTTATGATTGCCTTGTGGATTGATCGGCTGTATGATGATTCCGGTTTTGAGCTTTGGCCGATCCTTCCTTTGTTCGGTCACGTTCTGAATATACTCGATCGGTTTGATAGCTTGACCGGTTCGGTTTCTTCAGTTGGTTCTCTTCTGTTCATCCGGTCCGGTTCCTTGTTCCTGCATAGGAAGTTTGTTTAAGTTAGGTTTATTTGAACCGGTATGAATTTATCTAACAGATATAAATGATTTATATATTATAATACGAAAAATTAAGAGATTAAAAAGGAGATAAAAAAAAGATATATTGTATAATATATATATATATTTAATATTAAAGGAGAAAAAATTTAATAATATAATACTATTAAATATTAAAAAATTGGGGCCATATGCAATTGCATAAGTTGTCTTACCATAGGGTCGGTCCTACTATGCAACTACATAGGTTGCCTTACCCTAGAGCCGGCACTGCTATACAACTGAGAATCAATGAATATTTGGTTCGAATCGTATTAGACACGCCAATAAATTTAAAATTGTTAAAAATAAAATAAAAAATGTTATATGTATGTTTCGAACTTGCAACCTAACAAAAATAAGTAAAACACTTTAACTAACATAGCTAATAAGACTTTATATTTTAAATTCAATACCAAATTTAATTATAAACGACATTTTAAACAATATAATTTCAATTTTTTAACTAACTAATATATATATGTAATATGTTTAATTTGAATTTGATTAGTTTGTCAAATCGAGAATTGTGGTTAATTTGGACATATATGTGAAAGTAATGGATACTTGAGTTGATTCGTGGGTTGATTCTCCCATGAACTTGAAATGGTTAAAAATAAAATAAAAAATGTTATATGTATGTTTTGAACTTATAATAAAACAAAAACAAGTACAACTATTTAACTAAATGTGATTGAGGTGCGATTTTCCGAGGGATAATAGGTCGGTAATAAAGGAGAGTGGTTAAAAAATATGAATCAAATATTTGATTAACCAAAGTGTGAGGTCACGAAGTTAAATGTCGATTGAGATTGGTGGTTAATTTTCATAGAGATAAGAGACGTGTGAAAGTGTAATTGTGATGTGGTTTTCTAAGAGATAAAAGGTGGGTAACAAAAGATCGCAAGGTCACAAAATTAGAGATCGATTGAGATTGGTGGTTATTTACTGAAGGATAAGAGTGATGTGAAACTATGATTGAGGTTGATGTTTGGTTTTCTTAGGAATAACAAGCATTTGAAAATGTGATTGACATTGGTGGTTGTTTTACTGAGAGATAAGAGGCGTGTGAAAATATGATCACGAGGTATATAAAAAAGTGTGAGTCACAAGATGTCAACTAATTAACTAATTGGTAATAACTATTCAATACAAAATATATATACATACACAAAATAATAAAATTATTTAAACAATCTCAAGTGGTTTAGCGATTAAGGTGTTCACATTTCATGTTTCCAGGGTTCGAATTTCAAAAATTGCAAATATAAAATTGATTATTATAAATATTTGAGAAATCGATATTAAAGAATGCATTATGGAGTATAATATATGAAATCACAACTTTTAAACAAGGGATAAGAGACATGTGAAAGTGTGATGTCGAAATTATTGGTTGGTTTGACGAGCATTTAAAAGTGTGAAGTCACGAGATGGAGGTCGGGTGTGCTTTGTCAGCCAATGGATAAAAAGACATATGAAAAAGTGTGAGTTAGAAGATGATGGTCAACTGGGGGTTAGTGATTGGTTTGACTTGGTATAAAAGGTATGTGATCAATTGATATCGATTGTTCATTTGTTGAAATGGGGTAAAATAGGTCGTTTAAGATTGGTGGGTTGTTTGTTGATGGGGTAAAAAGGCATTTTGGGGGATAGAGATGCATATGAAAAAGTGTGAGTCACAAGATGAGAGTCAATTAAGGATTAATGGTTGATTTGACGAGGGATAAGGGGTGTGTGATCGATTAGAATTGGTTGTTGATTTGTGAAGTGGAGATAAAAGAGGTCGACTAAGACTAGTGGGTGGTTTGTCGAGGGGATAAGAGGCATATGAAAAAATGTGAGTCACAAGAGGTCGACTAAGATGGGAGTGGTTTATCGAGTGGATAAGGAGGCATATGAAAAGTGTGAGTCACAGAAATTGACTAAGATTGGTGGGTGGTTTGCCGAGATGATAAGAGGTGTGTGAAATTGTGTGAGGTCACGAAATGAAATGTCGATTGAGATTTGGTTGTTGGTTTGCCGAAGTGAGGGTAAATATAATATGTCTTCTTAACAAATTAGATATTAGTGGTTAAAAAAAATATGAATGGTATGTTGATTTACCAAAGTGGTCGATTGTGGGATTGGTTGTTGATTTGTTGAAGTGGGGTAAAAAAAGTCGTGTTAAGAGTAAATATGATGAGATGCGAGGTGGGGATTTATGGTTGATTTTTCGGGATAAGAAGGCAATAATAAAAGGAGATATCGATGGTTAAAAATATATAAATAAGATGTTGATTGACCGAAGTATACACGTGTGTGTAAGGTCACGAGATTATAGGTCGAATTAGGATTGGTTAGTGGTTTGCCGAGGGGATAAAAGAGTCATATGAAAAAGTGTGAGACACAAGATGAGAGGTCAATTGAGGAGATTGATGCTTGATTTGTCGAAGGATAAGAGATGTGTGAAATTGTGTGTAAGGTCATGAGATGAGATGTCGATTGGGATTTGGTGGTTAGTTTGCCAGAAGTGGAGGATAATTTAAGAGGTTGGTAAAAAATGAGATATTAATATTTAAAAATATATGAATGAGATGTTTGATTGATCGAAATGTAAAAGTGTGTGAGGCCATAAGATTAGTGGTCGATTGTGATTGGTTATTTGTCTGGGGACAAAGAGACATATGAAAAAATGTGAGTCACAAGATACGAGGTCGATTGAGGGATTGGTGTTAATTTGATGATGATAAGAGGTGTGTGAGGTTACGAGATGAGATGTCGGTTGAGATTTGGTGGTTGTTTTACTGAAGTGGGGATAAAAAAAGAGGTCGCAATAATATAAATGAGGATGATAATAAATGAGATATTAGTGGTTAAAATATATGAATGAGGTGTCGATTAATCAAATTGTAAAAGTGTGTGGGGTCGTGAGATTAAAGGTTGATTGAGATTTATGGGTGATTTTCTGAGTGAATAAAGATGAATATGAAAAAGTGTGAGTCATAAGATAAAAGGTCGATTGGTGGTAAAAGAGGTCGATTGGTGGTAAAAGAGGTTGCGGTAATGATACAAATTATGAGATGAGAGGTGGGATTTGTGGGGATAATAAAGGAGATATCAGTGGTTAAAAATAATATGAATGAAATTTTGATTAACCAAAATTTGAAGATGTGTGAGCTCACAATACTAGAGGTCGATTGAAATTGGTGGTTGGTTTGTCGAGTATGATAAGTGGTATGTAAAAATGTGAGGTGATGATATGAGAGATCGATTGAGATTGGTGGTTAATTTGACGAGAATAATATGTGTGTGAATGTGTATGAGGTCACGATATGAGATGTGGATTGTGTGGTTGGTGGTTGGTTTGTCGAATAGTGGTAAAAAAAGTCACGGTAATGGATAAGAGGTCGGTAATAGTGCAAAGTACGTCTAACATTATTTTAGATAAAAACAAAATATATGATAAACTTTAAGTAAAATTTCTGAAATTGATCCATAGTAACTAAGAAGATAAATCGTGTAATTAACTTAAGAAAAAATCTACATTTCTCTTAAATATTTTTCAAACTCATAATTTTTTTAAATTTTAAATATTTATTAAATTTTAAAATACACGTTAATATTAAATTTTGGATTAACTTAACTATTACAAACTAAAACTAATTTTAAATTAAATAAATTTAAATAATATAAATTTTATTTAAAATATTTATAGATAAATAATATTTTATTTATATTTTTACTCGTACAAATGTACAGGATTTATGCTAGTCTAAAAATAAATAAATATATTTTATTTTATTTAATGTAATAATAAATTGTTAAATTCATATCTCTTTTAAATTATGGTTTAACGGTCGTAAGTAAATATTAGCAAATGCACAATACATATTTTATACATTTAAATATATAAATTTAAAATTCGGTTAAACTAGTGGTTGGACCGGTCGAACTGAAGTTCGCACATAAAACCTGGTTGATGACCGGAACGATTTTCAGAACCATGCTAATTAGAACAAATACTTTTGTTTAATGTTTTCTGTTACAAATGAATCATTCTTTTTAATGATATACTAGACCCTTCATTTTCTTTTGAATGAATGGCTTTGGTTGATATATGTTCTTTTCATAAGGGATCTCATGTTATGGGTATCCTGTTCCCATGACTTTGATAAAAAAAAATTGAAAAGGCTCGAACTTGAGACGATTTGACCATATGGCTTAAACTTTCAAATGATTTATATGGGGCTCAAACTTTCACATATTTAACAATTTGAGATTTCGTTTCAAATAGACATAATGTCCGTCTATATTTTACAACGTATTTTTTTAACTTGCCATATAAATCTATAATTTCCACGTATTAAAATAAATAAATAAAATTTAAAACCCCTAAACTAAAAAAAACAATATCATTTTCTCTCACTAATCATCTTCTTCATCTAGGTTTTCTTCGTCTCCTCAATGTTGCTGTGATTCTCATCATCGAAGCTTAGGCGAGTTCATCATCGAAGCTTGGGCGCAGTTCATCGAAGCATTGGCCGGAGTTCAACGAAGCTTGGGCACAGTTCATCGAAGTCTTGGCTGGAGTTCATCTAGACTAACTGACCGACCGACTGAAATGTATATTTTTGCACATAGATGAAAAGGCATGTTTTGTTATGTTTCATTTGTTATGTTCTATCCTCACTTTTTCTTTTAAAGTCACACCTAAACCAGTTTAGGGGTTATTTCAGTTCTCAAATTTCTTCTACTAGATGATTTGGTTAATTTTTTTTTCAAATTGAAATTTTTTGGTTATGTCTGGTTGTCAAGGTTATTTTATTGGTTTATCTAATATTTATTGTGGATGTGATGAAATTTGTCCAATTTGGACATCCTTGAAAGAAGTACACTAGGTTGTTCAAATTATAAGGTAATTAATTTCCTCATAATGTATATATATTGAATCTGTAATTTAAACATAATATATTTTTTATATTTTTGACAGAATAGAAGAGGTTGTCGTTTCTTCGAGTGTTTGGATGATTGTTTAATTGGACGAACTCTTGAACTTTTTCGAGAATTGAAAGAGCTGAAATCCCTACATAACAATCTTCAAATGTTTTTGGATGAGAAGTCGGATAAAGTTCAACAATTAAAAGAAGAGTTTGAAGCAATGAAGTTGAAGCTTGAAACAATGAAATTCATGTCAAAGAAAATTCAATAATTAGTTGTATAGATTTGCATAATATTTGTTGCAGTGATTGTTTTTATTTGTATATTATGTAATTATTTTAAGCCATATTAGGACAAGAAAGTTTATGGACTAGAGTGAGAATGACAAGAAATCTGATTATGCTTGTGTTTATTTGAGTATACATTAGTTGTTATAATATTTATGTGATTATGTGAAAGAAAACATAGTGTAGGAAGGGCGGTGACAAATAGAACATATTTTCCTTATATAGAACAGAGTAGATATGTATTCATTCAGACATACCAACATTCAGAGATAATCTAGGAAATTTCATTATTAAGTTTACTGGTTCCTTGTAGGTTCCAAATTCAAAAAGTGGAACTTTTAAAATACTTAACATTACTAATTCTTAAATAACATTAATACCAATCTAGTATTGCTCCCCTTGAGATGGATTGCTCCCTTGAGATTTTCTAAAGTTTATCTTTTTCTTTGCAACTATCTCTTGAAGTTTTTGACTAGTTAGGGCAGATTTTCCCTTGAACATAAGACCTTGTGGCTTAAGTCTATGGCCTGGTTATGTAGCACCGACCTTGACAACACTTGATGATGAGTTGCGTGAAGTTGTTGGTGCTCGAGGTGCGAAACATGGAGGTACTCGAGGTGCGGGAAATAGAGGTGCTCGAAGTGTGGGACGTGGAGGTACTCGATGTTCAGGAAGTGGAGGTACATGATGTTCAGGACGTGGAGGTACTCGAGGTTTACTTGTACTAAGTGTTGGACCTTCACTTGATTTCTGATTTTGCAAGAAAATATATTAATCAAACTACTAATAAAATTAAAGTCATATTAGTAATAATACCAAAAATATTTGAAAGAAAAGAAAAGTATACCTCTTATTGGAGGTTGAGAAGCAATTCCACCGATTGTAATTTATTTACAACTCCTTAGTACAAATATTTGATTAATTGCGCTCAGGCTTCGATGAAATGCGCCCAAGCTTCAATGAGCTCCGGCCAAGGCTTCGATGAACTGCGCCCAAGTTTTGATAAACTGCGCCCAATTTTCGATGATGAACTCGCCCAAGCTTCGATGATGAGAATCACAACAACATTGAGGAGATGAAGAGAACCTAGATGAAGAAGATGATAAGCGAGAGAAAACGATATTGGGTTTTTTTAATTTAGATGTTTTTAATTTAATTTATTTATTTTAATATGTGGAAATTAAAGATTTATGTGACAAGTTAAAAAAAACATGTCAGTAAAATATAAATGGACGTTATGTCTTTTGAAACGAAGCCTCAAATGGTTGAATGTGTGAAAATTCAAGCCCCATATAGATCATTTGAAAGTTCGAGTCCCATATGTTAAATCATCTTAAGTTCGAACCTCAAATAGTATTTAAGCCAAAAATAATTATAAACATGACCCTTTTGTCCCTACTGTGAAGGGAATTTCGTAACATCTAACCAGGATCCATTCTATATTTGTAATTATTTCAAAACAATTAACAGTTTAATAATTTTGCATACATCATTTAATTATTAGCTAAACAATCATTTTTTTATTTTACATTTTATAATATTTTAAATATTAATTAATAGATATTTTAATGTTTAACTTAAATAACAATTTCTTACCTTAAACAAAAAAAAAAAGGTTATTGGGAGACTAATCAAAATGTTAATCGTTTCAAAAACTAAAGTTTTTCCAAATAACTAAACTACATGGTTATTCTAATAAAACTTGTGTGGGTGTTTGTTATTCGTTGAAAACATTTTCATAACTAAAATTGTTGAGCTTCATAGGGAGGAGATTCTCTTCTTATAAAAGGAAATTTAAAATATTCCAATTAATTATTTTCAAAATTTAACATTAAGAAATTCTAAACTAATAATTATTAAATATAAGAATTCAAAAATCACCAATCCAATTATACTTCAATTAAAATGTCTTATAAAAAATGGAAGGCATGGTTATGGATCATTCTAGTTTCCTGAATTAATTGTCCCATTTTATTTGTTTCATAAATTAACAAATAAATAAAAAATATTAAATATAACTTTCATGATCTATCACATGATCATTAGTTTAGAGTTTGTCTAGGTGATTAATGTAATATTATTCATTAAAATGTACAAGGAGAAATCTAGTTATACAAAACAAAACAAAAAAGTGTACAAAGAAAGAAAATGAAAATAAATGGTAAATTTGTATTTTATTAATATGAAAGAAAACCATTTTAATACAAATAATTAAGATAACAAACAAATATAATAAGTAAACAACTGATAAATCTAAAGAATTATTAAACTTGTTTAACTTTTTGTTTTAAGATATAAAAATGGATTAAATGAGGATGTATGATTCGTAAATGAAATGTCTATCCAAATCTGAATATCAATTCTTCCAAACTCAAATGATAAACAATAAATATATGTTTGACATTATCACAATATTATAAAATTATTAAACGTCGATAAATCAGACATAACGATATAGTTGAAAAGAGAACCTACAAAATTTCAGCCGCCACAACCACCACCGCATCCAGCGCCACAACCGCCAGTAACACCAGTATCACCACCAGCTCCATTAGGTTTTGGCTGGCCGCTTGTGCAGCAAACTGCAGTGAAACAAAGGGCTATCAGAACGCCCAGAAATGGAGCAAGACAAGCTCCTATTATAAACAAAGTAGATTTCATCTTATAAAATTGAGAGAAAGGAAGAAGATAAAACAGGGCATTTGAATATGGAAAGGCATCAAGCAAAGTGAACATGTTTTTGTAGAATGAATATATAAACCAAAAATGATAAACTAAAAAAGAAAAAAAAATCAGCAAAAGCAATTCAACGAATTAACGTGGTATGTGGGTAGAAGATAGAAAATCTTAAAAATATCCTGAAAGGCTGGTTTCGGGTCCCAAAACGCTCTTTTCGAATCCCGAAACGTGTATTTTCGAAAAAAAAAATTGTCCCGAAATGAGCATTTTCGGAACGTGGGGACAACCTTGCAGGCCACGTCGAATTCGTGAACTTGCTTGTTCTTTTTTTTTTTAATTTATCATTCCTCTATATAAACTTAGAAGAGGAGCAAATTATGGAAAACCCACATGCATTCATTCATATATATCAAATCTACTAACAAACAAAAAGTCAACTAATATGTTCTATTGACAAATACCTTATTGAAATGAGTGAATAGGAAATCATCTATAAATTTATTCGAAAATACTTTTTGTTTGTTTGTCGAAAGTATCTCATCTATTCAAATTTAGACATATGGTGATGACTTCTGTTCCACCTCCCCAATGTCAACCATGTAAAAAAAAAAAAAAAAAAAAAAAATGTCTGAGCTTAAATTTAAACTGGAACCTTGAGTGTAGGAGACTACCATGATAACCAATTACAACACACAAATTTCTATGCATTCATATTTTCGACCTCCTAACCAAATCTCATTTCGTTCAACAACCACGAATGACAACCGTGCTAAAAAAAATGTCTAAGCTGGGTTCAAATCGGGGACCTTTAGTGTATGAGACTAACGTGATAACCAACTATACCACCCAGACTTCTGATCTGCATTCAAAATTTCGACCTCGTATCTCATTTTGTTCAACTTCCCGAATGATAACCATGTTAAAAAAATATGTCTAGGCCCGGATTCAAACCGAGGACATTTAGTGTGTGATAACAAACCACACCATCCAAACTTCTATACATTAACAATTTCAACATCGAATCTCATTTTGTTCAAGCTCCCGAATGACAGCCATGTTAAAAAAGTTGAATGTAAAATGTTTAAACCCGAGTTCAAACCGAGAACCTTTAGTGTGTGAGACTAACCTGATAAACAACTACACCACCCAGACTTCTATACATTCACAATTTTGACCTCAACCTCCCGAATGACAACCATGTTAAAAAAATAAAAACAAATTTATAAGCCCGGGTTTGAACCGTGTACCTTTAGTGTGTGAGATTTACGTGAAAACTATACACCACCCAAATTTTTATGCATTCACAATTTTGACCTCAAATCTCATTCTGTTTAACCTCCTCGAATGACAACCATGTTAAAAAAAATAAAAACAAAAAACATTTGTCTAAGCTCGGTTCGAATTGGAAACTTTTAGTGTGTGAGACTAACATGATAACCGATTACAACACCCAAACTTCTACATATTCACAATTTTGACCTCCTAACCAAATCTCATTTGGTTCAACCACCCCATGATAACCATCTTGAAAAAAAATGTCTAAGCCCGAGTTCAAACTAGAGACATTTAGTGTGTGAGACTAATGTGGTAACTGTTGGAATTAAACTAATTCCATTAATTAAATGAAAATGATATTTGGGCTAATGAAATTCACACCAAATTCAAATGTGAATTAAGTGTGAAATTAATCCAAATGAAATTCACATGAAATTCAAATGTGAATTAAAGTGAAATTAATCCAAATGAAATTCACATGAAATTCAAATGTGAATTAAAGTGAAATTAATCCAAATGAAATTCACATGAAATTCAAATGTGAATTAAGGTGAAATTTCATCCAAATGAAATTCACATGAAATTCAAATGTGAATTAAGGTGAAATTTCATCCAAATGAAATTCACATCAAATTCATTGTGAATTAAATTTGTTAATTGTTACAATTAACATAAATGTCTTGAATGAGGCAATTAACAAATGATGTTAATTGCCATTGTAACTACAAAATATTTATTGTAGGATGTAACTTGCAAAGATAATGAAAAGGCAAGCAACGATAACCGTTGGATGAATGGATGATGGATTAGTGACCGTTGGATTAAAGAATTGATTATGAGTTTAATTTTCAACTATAAATATCCCTTCACATTGTATTCTTCTCTACACATTATCTTATCACTTCTCTCTCTAGAATTCTAAAATCTTTCCTTGTTCTTGTGAGTTTTCTTGTGAGTGTTCTTGTGAGCGTTCTTCGAGTTTCTTGACTCGATCATTTCTGTGCGAAACCCGGTGATTGTGATTCAGGTACTTTTGTCTAGTTCGCTGTTGTAGTGGTTTTTCTGTGCTAAATCATTGCAGGTTCCGTTGTACCCTGGGAAGCAGCCACCGACGAAACTCTCCAGCACAAACGGGAGACGGTGAAACTGTTTTAAGGGAACTGTGTTTCACAGGCCTCGGAGCAAACGAGAAGACATTTTTACATAATCTATTGTATCTGTTGTATTATCCTTTTATTGTATTCATATATTATTTACGTGTAATTTTTTACGAGATAATATTACCAACAGTAACCAACTACACCACCCAGACTTCTATACATTCACAAATTCGATCTCGAATCTCATTTTGTTCAACCTCCCGAATGACAACTATGTTAAAAAAGTAAAAAAATAAAATGTTTAAACCCGAGTTCAAACCAAGAACTTTTAGTGTGTGAGATTAACGTGATAACCAACTACACCACTTAGATTTCAATACATTCACAATTTTGACCTCAATCTCATGTTGTTTTACCTCTCGAATGACAACCATGTTAAAAAATAAAAATAAATGTCTAAGCCCGGGTTCGAACCGGGGACCTTTAGTGTGTGAGACTAACGTGATAACCAACTACACCACCCAGACTTTTATGCATTCACAATTTCGACCTCGAATCTCATTCTGTTCAACCTCCCTGAATACAACCATGTTAAAAAACAAAATACACATGTCTAAGTTTGGTTCAAACCGGGAACCTACTTCTACATATTCACAATTTTGACCTCCTAACCAAATCTAATTTCGTTCAACTACCCGAATGACAACCGTGTTGAATAAAAATGTCTAAGTCCAAGTTTGAACTGAGGACTTTTAGTGTGTGAGACTAACGTGATAACCAACTACACCACCCAGACTTCTATGTATTCAAAATTTTAACCTCGAATCTCATTTTGTTCAACTTCCCGAATGATAACAATGTTAAAAAAAATATGTCTAGGCCCGGGTTCAAACCGTGGACATTTAGTGTGTAAGACTAACGTGATAACAAACCACACCATCCAAACTTCTTGCATTCACAATTTTGATCTCGAATCTCATTCAGTTCAACCTCCCAGAATGACATTTCAAAAATAAATTTTAAAAAAAATATATCGGACATTTATTGTGTGAGACTAAGATGATAACTAACTGCACCACACCCACTCACACACCGACTTTCATGCACATTATATTTTATATTTTGATTTTGGTCCAGATCTAAATTTAAATTAAAACATATATTATATGTCATGTCCCAAAACTTTAAAAAAACAAATAGACTTACAAC
This sequence comes from Impatiens glandulifera, assembly GCF_907164915.1. Classification (NCBI taxonomy): domain Eukaryota; kingdom Viridiplantae; phylum Streptophyta; class Magnoliopsida; order Ericales; family Balsaminaceae; genus Impatiens; species Impatiens glandulifera. Next base: position 14,048,223 of record NC_061869.1, on the reverse strand, counting down.
AACAAAGTTATGAATGACATGTCTGGACTTTTAGTGTTACCCAAACTGCTATTATGCACAGTAATTATCTTTTATATATTAGTTTGTGTTTAGGTCTTTATTTAAAAAGAAAAAAATATTTATTTGGGATTTCAACCCTCTATAGTTTTTTTCCAAAACTATACCAAGTTAGTTGGTCCGTAAAAATAACGAGTAAAAATAACGAGATAAATATTATATAAAAAAATTTCACTTAAAATATTTTTGTTGTTTTGTTTAAACGATATATTTTTATATTTTAACACGTAAACTGATGAAATAATTTGTTTCTTTCAAAAATATTAATAATGTAAGAATAATGTGACCATTTTGTTACAAACTAATGTGATGACCAATTACAGGATCCAAATTTCTTTTACATTTGAATGAGAAAATATCAATAAAATCATGTCAATAAGTTATGTTTTGAAAAAATTGTCTCATCTAGATGAGATACTTCATAAATATAATAGTTTTTAAATAAATTTATCGATCGAATTCAAACTAAAAGGACTATTTAGAAATGGAACTTGTAACTCTGATAAAACTAACTTCATATCCAATTGCACCATCTTTACTCTTTATTTTCATCAGAATATCAAAGAGGGTAATTTGAAATGCTACTTTTGAGAAAAATTTGCTAACCGCAATGGCTAGCAATATCACCGATGTTGCTACACTATAAAACAACAAAATTGCTAACCGCAATGGCTAGTAATATCAGAAGAGTAAAATCATAATAAACAGAATACAAATATTAAACCCTGTCGAATCTAATAAAATAATTCTCTCTGGCTAAAGCAGAGATAATACAATCAAGAAAACTAGCATCATTTAGCAGTTGACATAAATAACTTTGCAACAATCTAATTGTATCAATTTTGTTATATAAATAATAGTCTTCATCATAAGAACAACCCTAATCCCAATATTGAAAAAAAGGCGATGATTTAGAAATAACTGTACTAATTTTTGTCAGTCACCAAATATATTATAACTTAACTGCTCATCTCTTTCTCCTTCTTCTCTCCCCTATGACCTACCTGCCCTTCTTCGCGCTGCAAGATGGGCATTTATATTGCCTGATGCTCTCAGCCTTAGCCGGAGTCATTTTGACACACTTCCCATGGAACCACTTCTCACAGATGTCACACCCGATCCAAAACTCATCGCCATTGTAGTTCCCCTCACAGCTCCCACAGAAGGTATCGCCATGCTCATCTTCATCCTCATTGAAGGGCTCCTCTGCCTGCTGCTTTGGATTGCTTTTCGCCTGCCCGTCACTTGTTCTCTACACACACACATATATATATATATACCAGATGGGTTAGGTTAGCATATTTAAATTCAGGAAGTTTTTGTTTTTGTATCTGGATCTACATGAGAAACAACAATCAATCAATTTTTTAGTTTGTCTCTGACTATGTTTAGTTTAGTTTAGTTTAGTTTCAAACATAATCTAATTTGTGTCAGGATATCTTTAAATGGGGTCTCCATTAATTTAAAGTAGATTTATATTTGATATAAGTGACAAATAACCATTCTCTACATGTTTTACATACATCATTTGGAGACAATGAAGGTATCTCATTGAAGGGAGATGGTTGATAATTAGAGAAATGTCATTAAGGAAGGAAGACAAAATCGAAATTTGAAAAATGAACAATATAGTATCCAGTGCGTTATGAATGTGAAGCCTAAAGTGGGCAAAAGAATAAATGCAAGCAAGGAAAAACCGAAACAGGAAGAGAGGATTGAAGAAGGTCCTAGTTTGGTGAATGCAGATTGAAACATAACTCTTTTGGTTGAGTTGGAAATTATTTGATGTAGGGTTGTTTTTAAAATAAACCAGAAAAAAAACTTGTTTGATGAAAAAGTGGATTATTTGGGTTAAGTGGCTAAAATATCCTTTGTATTGACTAATACAAACTTTAACTTTTCAAAAAAGTATAAAGATGCACAAACGAAAGAACAAATTTCTCAGGAACAATAGTAACCACCTAGACCGACCTGCTCTAATAGAATAGATATTTGGAGACAACTACATATAGTATTTATGTTGTCAAGGCATTGGTGAAAGAAAAAAGCAAATCAGGCTAGATATGTTTATATTTTAGTTCTTACCTTAGTGCTACCCCTGGATTTGCTTCCACTATCAGCGCTCGGCTTGTCTTTTGCAGGCTTCTTTTCAGTCACTACTTCAAAAACTGTAGGCAAATCATTGATCAAGCTGAACAGGCGCTTCCTGTTCATAAAAATAAATACAATGAGCGGTGTAAAGGAAAACCTTAATAAAAATGGTCCACTATAATGCAGCCTAGTAGACTTCTTTTCCATGAAAACCACCACTAGGCAAGCAAAGGTAATTATGGCTTTGTATGATCCTGAGGTTATTTGAATAACCAAGTGGTTATTTCCAAACAGCCTTGTTTGGTTTAGGTAATAGAAAATCAAGTTATTTGGGTAACACGACACCAGGAGTATAAATATATAAATAATTAATAATTAAAATAAAATTTGAGAGTATTTGTGTCGATGATTTGAATAATATAACTTATGAGTTAGTGGGTTATTTGAAAATAAACCCAAATAACCCACATCAAAGGAGGTCAATATGTTAATGAACAGGAAAAGGAAAGCACATAAGTGGCAGAATGTAAAAGTAGAAGACATGAACTTTCGTTAATATTCTTTATAAATAAAACGATTATACGAGGTTGTGTTAAACTATCCTATCAACAATTACACCAACAAACTGTTTCTTCAATCAAAACCAACTGGAGAAGTATGATCAAAAGTGACAGTGAATAATGATTCCTAGAAAGAAGCAACTGTTCTTTAACAATACAAATAAACTTACATTTTGACCTTACTTACAATATTATCATAGAAATTAATGATTAAATGAACCAGTCAACATTTAGGGGGGTTATACCAAGATAAATTAGTGAGTGTGTTTTTGTGAAGCCTGGGAATTTTTCCCTTGAGGAAGCTAGCACAACCTCCACTACCATGGCCCCAACTTCAATCAAGGGGTTTTAAGTGAGAATCGAACTTGAGACCTCAGCCTCGTAATTCAAGACTCTTATACTTGAGATACCTTGGTGGGTAATAAAAAAGTTAAACCTCTAAATTCAAGATAGAACACAGAGAATTTGATAAGATTTCTCCAAAAAGTATAAACATGAATTGGTTGTGCAATGTATTCCTAAAAATTAAACAGGTCAAGGGTCCAAAAAATGGAATATGTGACTTCCCCCATTCGATGTTCATAATGGGCTTCTGTTTCATTTTTACAAAATTGTGATCCTCTAACAGTTACTTGCTCTAACACCATATGTTTGTGAAAATGTGACCAAATGGAAATCAATTATCATGAATAAAATCCACCATAGAAGAAATAGTACCTTTCATTGCGGTTAAGTCGTGCTCCAAGATAGAAAGCTACAGAGAGCAACCAGCAATCACTGTGAACCGCAACAAGAGAAATCCAATCTCTACGCTTCATGCCATCTCTAGCAAAATTGATCCCTAGTGCTGGTTCAGGAAGCTCAGGTGGAACTTCTTCAGCTGGAAGATCAACTTGCCAGCTTTCATTTGGATGTCCATAGAGACACAAGTTTTCTTTTTCTATAGCAAAAGAAAAGAATATGAACAATAAGCCTGAAGTGTAGATATGAAACGTGAACAAGATGAATGGTGTTACTTACTCGACTGAATGAACCATCAAAATCAGATAAAAACAAACAGTTCTAAGGCTATCAGGCTATCATACACAAACTTTCTCAGAAACAAAATGAAGCAAATTTGAGAAACATTAATTAAGTGACTATACTTTTTCCAAACAAGGTCAATTGTCTACATCAAATGAAACCCCAACAGAAAAAGAAACCTAACTTATACCCAGATGAAACTCAAAATCAAATAAAGCTTTCCCATTTCTCTTCACATTATAATTCACAATTAGTGCTAACTACTAGAGTGGTTAATGCAAGAAAGTCTTTCAAGATTCCAACTTTTCCTTCTACCTAAGCTCGCAAAAGCCAAAATGATACCCAACAGAAAAAGAAACCTAATTTATACCCAAATGAAACTCAAAATCAAATAAAGCTTTCCCATTTCTCTTCACATTATAATAATTCACAATTAGTGCTAACTACATGAGTTGTTAATACAAGAAAGTCTTTCAAGATTCCAACTTTTCCATCTTCCTAAGCTCACAAAACCCAAAATGATACCCAGAATGCAACAAGAAAGCAAAAGAAACGCTTAATCAAAACCAATTACCACCGATCTAACATCTAAAACCAAAAATAACGTTGACCATTCACAGTACCTGGATCGCATAGCCCAAAAAATTCATCAACATCTGTAAATTGAAATGGGTTATGATTAGAGTTTCACCCGAGGAAAGAATTAGATAAAATGGGTAATTAGAAAAAGAAGAACCTGTGGTCAAAGCACGAACTACACCGGCATGTCTACCGCTATAGTCTTTGAAGATCTCTTCAACGGTACGGGGACTGAAAGAGATTGAAGCCATTTTCAATTAGAGAGAGAGAGAGATAGAGAAAATCGAGGAGGGAAGGAGGAGAGAATCATATAGGTTTCTATTTGAAACGAAAGTGATTCTACTTGCTTATAGAAACCCTGTTTTTAGAAGATTGAGGACGACCACAAGAGAACGGTCTGATCTGGCAATAGCAAGAACCGGACTGGAAGAAGTAAAAAAAAAAAAAAAATGGGTCCATCAACATTTAAAAAAGGTATAATATCATTTTATTTTATTTTAATTTTTTATAATCTTATCATATAAAATATTAATATTTTTTTATTTTTTATAATCACAACAATAACAAAGTTATTTAAAATAAACATCAATTCAAATAAGACATAAATCTATATCTAGATTCGAGATATATATATTAAAGATTTTAAAAAAAACTTTTCTAATGGATTCATTAATATTTATGAGTCCAAATTTAGGTCTGGATTTGAATATAGATAAATAATTTCAAAAGTTTTTTTTTATCCAGGTATTAGGGAGATAAATATACATATTAGAGATTATATAAATATTTTAAAAACTTTCTCAAATGGGTTCATTCATATTTATGAGACCCAATTTGAGTTTGGATTATATTTAGAAATTATAAATAATTGAATTTTTTTTTATGTAAGTAACTTATTAGAGTATTAAGGAGACAATTTGTTGAAACCACAACTTAGCCCAATTCATTTTGAATTATTTGAAATAACTTACAATCTCATCTTTTATCAAATTTATTTATTGCCTCATTTAAATTATCAATAAAATACAAAAAAAAAAATTATCATTTATTTCTTTTAAAAATATATTATATATTTGTATTTATACATTTTCACCCAAATAATTTATTTATTTTATAATCATAGCGTATTGTTAAAAATTATTTAAAATGTTTTAAATAAAAGTAAAAAATACAATTAATATAAGTATATTTGTATAAAATCTTAAAATACAAAATTAATATTATATATATATATATATATTAACAATATTTCAACTTGTGGGTTTTTTACCACATTTTAATATCTCATTATTTAGATTCGCATTGTCCTGAGATATTAAAAGAGAGAAAGTTATAAATATGCATATTACTTTTCTCTATATAAATTTCATTATTTTTTTACTCCGATTTTTTAACTATCTAAAGATTGCAAAAGAGTAAGGTGATCGATAATATTTATTCAGATTTATAAAATGCAGTATAATTTAAAATTTATTTTTAAAGTTTGGTTTTTAGCTTGACTTTTGCTCCCTCGAAAATGTAAGCATTTTGGTTTTTCTCAAATTTCCAGAAATTGTTAATGTATGTGGTTTACAGTTAGAACATAAATTCGCCTTTGAGCATTTCAGAATGTCAACATCATCATTAAATTGAATAAAGGCTACAAAGTATATAAACTAAATTACCTTTTTTCTATTTTTTTTACCATAGATGAATAATCGAGAGTATATTTGTAAATTCAATAAATAAATTGTTTCTTCCACAAAATAGGAGGTTAAAATATTAGTTATATATTATTATATATAATTAAATATAAATTTAATTTTAAAAATAATAAACAAAATGATAATAAAAAGATGTCACAATTATAAAATCAATTCAAAATTTCATTTATTTGAATATTTTTTTAATTTATAAATACAAATTCACTTTATTTATATAAAATAGTATAAAATCTTAAAATCCAAATAATTATAAACTCATACAATCTTAAAATAATAAATTTAAATTCGTAAACAATGAACTCAAAATTTAATTTGGTTGAAAAAAATCAAAAAACATTTAACAATCAAATAAAAAATTAAAAATTATTCACAACATCATTATCATTATTCATGACGATGTCGAAAATTAAATCTAGAAAATTCGTGAATTTGTGTGAAAGCCTTATGTCTTCTTGAATACCTTCGAAACCAATTAATTTTATATAAGAATAATTCAAGTAACAATCAACTTCCCAAAAACCACTAAAAATATGTAAAAAAAAAAATTATTGCAATGAATTTGCATTTTAATAAAATGTTTCAATCAAAATCAAACCTGAACTTAGGATAGTGGATCTCTTAGTAAAAACCTTTACACATTATCAATATGCTTAATTATAATTTGACATTAATTAAACTAAGAACTTGTTAATGAAAAAAAAGCTACCTAAGTGACAGGATTTACTTGTTCAAAATAAGAAAGCCAGCAGTTAAGAGAAAATGCTTGACAATCAATGTAACAAGCCTGTAACTTATCATTCTTTCTTCATTCCTTTTTTTGGCTATTCATTAGCAAGGAACCAAATAAAACAATAATGGGGAGCTCTAGATACACAATTGGTCGAATGGAGAAAAACCCGACAATTAAATCATACAGTAAAAATCATTCTCACCTTCTTTATGTTCTTACGACAGATCGGACAAGTACCTGCAACCTCTGCAATCCTGTGTTTTTATGACATGTTATAATACATTAGTTATGCCTTCCATAATCTTTGATTCATATTTTTTTCATTGATAATAGTCCAGTTAGTGCATATCAAAAACTTCTTCTTCATTTTGGTATTGTTTGAGATTAAATTCAAAAAAATTAATTAAACTAGACTTCTTACCTTGTTCCGCATGTGAAACAAGAAACACAGTGCCCACAAGGAAGGAAGAAGCAGTCTCTTGGAGCATCAAAACAGATTGCACAAAGACGTCTAACATTGCCATTATACTCCCCATCCCTTACTGGCTTTCCATCAGGTCCTACAATGAGACCTTCTTCGAGTTCTTCATCATTGTCTGAGACAGAATCATATGAAGAACCCCAACTAGACAGATCAGAATCTTTACGTGTCAGCAATGGAGCTCTCTCCGATCCTCTAGCCTCAGTAAATTGAAACGTTCTGTCTAGACGCCTATATTGGCACTTGTTTATGAAATGTAAGCCCAAGAACATGAGAAACGTCATTCCCCCTGTGCATATGCAACATGTGAAAACACTTTAGTCACCGAAAATATTCTCTCTTATTCCATGAACAAATAACACGATACCTATGCCAAGAAAATAAGTTATCCACCTCGGTCCATACGATAGTTTGACATACCAATCATCAGACAAACTTTCCTGTAGCAGCATAAAATAGCATTACTATCGTACTCATTTTTTTAGACTATATTCTTTCTCAAGATGTTCTCTCTTAGTTCATCAATCTTACCACTGCAGTTAACTTACGTGGGTAGCCAAAAATCGTGTCAAATGAGGGTGAAAATGATGATATGCAGAATGGGTTATCAATAAATGAAAGAAACAAGAATGTCAATCCAAACCTGATCGTATGGAGAGGCCAGTACAGCTGAATTTCCACTCGGGAAAAACAGTTTCAAACTACAACTTCTATGAGCGACGGTGCACTTGTAGTAAGCCTCACTTGTATTGTACAAATAACTCTTTACACTAATATTTACGCTCACCTGTTCAAATAATCAGTTTGAAACAAATGAATAAATTCATCAACATGTCTAGAAATAGTTCTACAAACTTTTACAACTTTATGAACGCACCTGCACTTCTTCAGAGTTCAAATTACCTATTGCAACATAATAAGTTGATGTCCAGGGAATAGACTGCTGAATGAAACCATTTCCTGTGGGCAAAAGACTAACTTTAATAAGTTATCAACTAAAAACCAAAACATATGTTATTGAATTTATGCTCAGTTCTCACCTTTAACGACATTCCATGATAAGGTACTATTGGGATAAGTGGGATCAGCAATCCATTCATCAAAGCTTTCTGTCCCTGTTCATGTCCATATTGAAGCACTTATTAGAAGAGTATATTGTACAGACATGAACTAAAATGCCTACACAAACAACCATTTTTACAAGATCGAATAATAGTATATAATTAAGGCAACAAAAAATTGTATAATTTTGAAAATTTTAGCATAATTATATTTAGGAGAAACTACACAATCTCCAACTAGGAAAAGGAAAAAAGAAGAGCTCAGATTTTCTTATTACATATGAGCACGAGACATCGGAAAATTTACTGTAAAGGACAAACCTTTTGCTCCTCCTATATCTAATAATCTAGTTACTTATGAGCATGAAAGAGACAAGACCTGTTAGACGCAAAGAGGCATGTATATCTAAAGGACATCAGTTCCCATCATCAAAATATGCCAAAGAGATGAAGACTTAATACAATGTGTAGCAGTTAAGTATCATAACTCAAAGGAGGTCTACACCATTCCAGAAGGGAAAACAACAACAAAAAAATCTAAAAGTGAAAAGCCAGCAGCACATTCATTTTACAACACAGTAATATTTTTAAATATTTACACCTCTTCCAGTATTTTACAGTCCGATTTCACTTATGTATCAAACCACGACCAAACATTGCTCATTTTTCATTCACCAAATAGTACTGTTGTGGTACCAAATGATAAACTACGGAGAAAAGGCCAATGCACTATTAAACAATTTCAAATAATTTGTCACAAGTGAATCAGGAAATGCATAATAATGTAGACTTGTAGCCCTTGTAATTGAGGCACAACAGCCTCATGGACAGCTAGCATATTTAGATATAATATTAGATTATTTAAAGTTGTTATGCCAGGCTATTTTGGAGGAACTGATCCACTACTCATTCCTTATGAAATGAATAATGTGGAATCTGTATCCTCCTCCCTATTATCTAAGGTCTCCACTTATTCTCTGAGTCTCATCTTCTCTCTCGTTTAATCTTCACTCTAGATCTTCTCATCTTCCTTCCTAATTTCTTACTTGTTACATAATGTATCCTTATCTAGTGCTGAAACCCATAAGTCAACACAGTTTTATTATACTTTAGACTCACTCCACAATCATTCACTTGGGTTTGCCAACAGTTACTTTGGAAAACCGTTCAAATGTATTCTTTCAAACGTATAAATTTCAATTCAATAAACCACTGAAATCAATCAATACAAAACATAAACAAGCAGAGATACAGTAGCCATTAAGAGCTCTGTTAATAAACATTTCAACACTAGATAAAAATAAACTATCTCTTTGTTTAACATGCACCAACAAGAAAATCCAAAAAGAGGCGTACCTTTAGCAACTACAAGGATTACAGATAATTCGCTGGAGGAGGTAACGCTATACGATATATTAATTTGAGATCCTTCATTCAATATATATACCCACTCCTATAACACAAGTAAGAAAAGGAATAAAATTTACATCATTTACCATTGCCTTAACTTTTTTCAAAAAAACAAAAAGTCAAAAACAACTTACCTTGTAAGAGCCTGCTAGAAGAATGTTGGTATAATTCTTCGACCAAATCTTAACAACATCAAGAACAGGAGTGTTATATAATCCATACAACACTGGCCCAGAATTAGCCTCATTTATTTGTTCCACCTGTTACAAATGCATTGAATTAAGAGAACAACACATAAAAAGTCGAAACATATAGTAATCATCAAATTAATTACCTTTATATTCTCCACAAACCAAGGGTTTACATTGATTAATATTGAAGAATTTGGTGTAAGTTGTAAGTTGACAGCTCCAAATACACCCAAAATTAGAGTCGTTGCAACTGAACAAATCCATAAAAAATCAGAAAATATATCAAATTCATGAAATTGTTGAAAATAAACTGAAAATCATTAACAATTAGAGGTCGAACCGAAGAACCAGAAGGTAAGGAGAACGATGATGCATGACCAAGTGTCTTCTCCGTATATTCCTGATGTATCGTAACCAGTTGTTGTTGTCGGGTACCCTACATTATAAAATACGGTCGAATGATCTGGACGCACCTGTGATGCTCGGTCTCTTTCCGTCTCCTCTTCCTCGTACATTTCCGGAGGAGAAGATGTAGAAGCGGATGCTGCAGAAGATGTGGAAGGTTCTTCGGAGGCTGGGAATGTTCGAGCCGGCTCCATTTCCTTTGGGAATGAATTTGGAAAGATGGGATTTGAGTAGGATGAAACCCTAGCTCTGGGTCTGGATTATTCCGGCGGAATGAAGAAGTGAAAGTGAGAAGGTTCTGGTGAAGAAACTCCATTGAAGAAGAGTAACTGAGAATCTTCATCGGTAAGTCGTTTCAGTAAGCAATATTAGACTGTTAGTTGTGCATCAGTGGGAGTGACAGTTAGGTAATCGTTATATTATATACCTAAATTTGCTAAGAACATAATTTTAAAAAGAAAAATGATAGAGAGCGCGACTTGAGACAGCGACTGGGAGCGCGATGCCTACGTGGTGTGCCTACGTGGGTTGACAGGTAGAATATTCTCTCTCCTTTTATTAATTATTTTCTCTCTCCTATTATTAATAATTAGTTACTGGAGAGAAAATAATTAATAAACATTTATTTATAATATTTATATTATAAAACTAAAAAAATATTAATAAGTCAATATAAAAAAAATAATAATAAAAAAAAGAAAAAAGAGGCCATAAAAAATATTTGATAAATAAAAGAATTGAAAAGTCATAAAAATAAAATAAAAATAAAAAAGATAAATTCATAATTCAACTAATCATTGATATTAATTAGGGTTTAGGGTTTAGAATTTAGTATTTAGGTTTTAGAGTTTAGGATTTAGAGTTTAGGGTTTAGGGTTTAGGGTTTAGAATTTATTTAAACATATTATTAAAATATTTAATTTAAGAATTTGTTGTAAATTATTGATTTATTTTAACCTTTAAACGAGAGATAATAAATATCAAATAAATGAGTAAAATAATAATCGTGGGAATATGGATAAATGAGATAAATTAATTTGCAGAGATAGAGAGAAAAATTATTTAATAAGAAGAGAGAAGAATTAATTAATAAGAAGAGAGATAAAATAATTAATAAAAAGAGAATATTCTACCTGTCAACCCACGTAGCACACCACGTAGGCATCGCGCTCCCAGTCGCTGTCTCAGAGTCGCGCTCTCTATCATTCCTCTTTTAAAAAATAGAATGGAATGGAAATATTTTTTTTTCGTGGAGCAACGAGCAACACGAATTGGGAATAAAGTAAGGTCATCAATTGACATGATAGTGAATACTGAATTAGAGAGAAATAAAAAATCTTTAGGATAAAAATTTCAAAAAAAAATTAAAATATTATTTTCTCTTTGATAGGAGAAAAATCTTTTGAAAATGGTCATTTTTAAAAAATAAATATATTATTTATTTTTCTATCTTTCCTCACATGGTGAACAGGTTGTGTTCACGACAAATATTTCTTATAAATATTGTCATATTCAAAACCAAAATTATATTTAGGATAAAAATGTCTCAAACATTGTCATTTTTTTTTTAAAGAAACTTAATTATCTTATCTGCATATATGAGAGACACGATCAGATGGGTGACATTGTTTCAGTGTTAATTCTGTTGTCCTAATATTTTTTTTACATTTAAACAATATGTACATTAAGGATCTGTTTAAGAAAAGAGTTTGATGGATTTTATCTGAATTTTATCAAACAAAAAATATTTGTTTGATAAAAAGTAGAAAAAAACTGGTTTTTAAAATTTGAAGATTAATTTATCATTTGACTTTAGAGGATATGGTGTAGGTGAGAGAATAATGGTTTAGAGAGAGGATAAAATTATATGATAGTTTTGGTATTTAAATGATAAAATTATTTGATTTGATGGTTGATAAGATGTTTGAGTTTTGGGATAAAAACTGGTTTTTATCCCAAAAACCCTTTCATCAAACGAGGCCTAACTTGGATTTTGATCATGGTTAATTTGACTTAAAATAAAAATTTTAAATTATAATTTGAATGAAATTAAAATGTATATAATTTTATAAGTTGATATGGTATATAAGTAGGATGGCAAGAGTTGTTCGGGACGAGAATGTATTTATTATCCCTGTCCCGTTTTTGTTTCGGAGTTTTTTTAATATTATTTCCGTCTCGTTCGATTTTCCCAAACGAGACAATTCGATTCGATTTTTACGGGACGGTTTTAAATTGTCATCCTTATATATAAGAAACAAAAATATATAAATAACAAATATGTGTGTTTATTTTTTTTTTTAAAAATATATAATAAATAAACTCGTTCAATATTGAGTTATTTAAAAAATTAAGAGAATAAAGAGGATGAAATTATATTTGATTTGTTTGATTTAGAGTTCTAATGTAATTTTATGAAAGTCTAACCAAAACGTAAAACATTATGGGCTTGTTTGAAGAAAAGTTTTTTGGGTTTTAACTTAAAAAATTTTATTCGGTAAAAAATAAGAAAAAATTGGTTTTTTAAATTTAAAAATTAATTTACCTTTTGACTTTAGAGAATACTGTGTATGTAAGAAAATGCTAATTTAAAGAGAGAATAAAATTAGAGGATAGTTTTGATATTTAAATAATAAAATTATTTAATTTAATAATTAATAAAATATTTAGATTTTAGAATAAAAACTGGATTTATTAAAAAAACTCATTCATCAAACTAGTTTATTTTAAAATGAAAAAAAAATAAGATTATCATATGAGTACAACTTGTTTATTTGTATGTCAATGTCTGTCACACTTACATGAATGAGGCATGAAGGTGGGGAATGGTTGGATTTCGTATGGTCAACGTTGACAGACATCAATTACTGTTTAATTCAACTAATTGAAATATTATTATTATTTGTTTTTAATTAAGCCTGTCCCCATCTATTTACATTTGGATTCTATTTGAAGTTTTTTTTTTTTGAATTTTGAATTAAGATGAGTTTGAAATATTACAATTTTAGTTAATTAGACTGAGTTTTTTTTATGCTAAATGAATGTTCGTTTGATTATTGTAATGTAATATTTTTTTTTTTTAAAATTAAGGCGTTGTTTTATTGGAGTTATTGAAATAATTCAGAACAAATTAAAATTTATTTTATTATCTTCTTATCAACTACATTACTTAATTTATTATTTAAATTATTAAATTATTCTTTATTTAAAAATTTTATTTTTATATATCAATATCTTAAATCTTTTTATCGAAACAATCATTACTTCTTAAAATAGTAGTGCATCATTAAATTATTTTCTCTTTCTTAATTTCTTAAAAAACTCACTGTCAAACAAACCTATAAAAAAAATTATCAATTCTCTTTTTTTATTTTTTTTAATTCTTTTCTTACATTTCCATGTTATATATATTAAAATTGTATTTCACCATTTGAAACACGTATATCTCAAAATATTAAATTTTAAAAACATACACAAAGTTATATCGTTCCTAAATTTTGTGAAAAATAAATATCAAATCTATTCCAAATTGTATTTGACAAAAACTGTTTCATTTACAAACTGGCTAGATTAATTTGAAAAACGAAATTGATACATCAAAATTAGAAGACGAACTTTTTGTCCATTTAAAAAAACATAAATGATCAAAATTGTGATAGTTCAAACCTCATGTTACGATGAAAATAGATACTTGTATGCCCGATACACATGAGTACTCGAGAAGGGGAGAAGATACTCGATTGAGTACTGAGATAGAGACCGACTATATTAATATTAAAAATAATTTTTTATTATTATTAGAACTTAACGTGACCTTTCAAATTTCTCATCGATGTAAATACATAATTTATTTTGATTTTATCCACACTCTACTCCATTTTTTAATATCTTCCTAAAAAAAATATTTCTCTCTTAATTACTCTTAATCTTTAATTTTTGTTTTAATAACAAAATGTTATTTTTCTCGCACCACTCATTATATTCAATCTTTAACTTTTCTTCAACATAATTTTAATTTTTTTAAATTTATTTTAGAACGGTGAGTTCCGCTTTTAATTCGGGGTGTGACTAATCTCCGCGGGTTAAACATGTATCCCTAAACACCTTAACCAATTAATTAGGCGAACAAAACTTACCTCCAAACTAAAACTTTTCTTCACTCTAATAATGACAAAATTGTCATCTTTTTCAAAATTTACAACATAATTTAAGTAACTAATGTTTTTATTTATTTATTTTTAACAATTCGATAGTACTAATTTTAAAACTATTTATTAAAATTATGTTTCTTCTTCAATCTACCATCTAATAAGTTTTTAATCGGACAATGGGTACCCGTCAGGGATCTAGTACCCAACGAATCAGGGATGATGATAAAAATAGAGATATCCTCCGAAATCGGGATCGAGTAGTAAAATGAAAATTGAGTTCAGAAATGAGTACTTCACTATCCGATAAATATGATACCCGTTGTCATCTCTACCATACGACACAATTTAAAATTTGAGCTTAATTTAATAAAACAACTATCTTAAATAAGAACGAAAACGATGCATTTTATAACAATAAAATAAGTTAAATTTATGCCAAATTAATACGTAATAAATACGTAAATATATATAATAGGGCAAATTACCTGGGCGGCCCTCGAACTATCTCGATCGCTCACTTTTGGCCCTCAAATTAATTTTTGAAACAAATCGCCACTTCAACTTTTATAAAGGTCACCACCAGTGGCCCTTCCATCAACTTTTTAGTTAAATCTAACCGTTTAAGTTTAAAATATTATTTTTTATATATTATCTTTAATCTTATATTTTATATTTATATATATAATTATTAAATCGATTATATATAATATTATATATATATATTATTAAATTTTATATAATTATTAAATATTTTATATAATAAATAAATAATATATATATTATTTATCTTTATCAAAATAATTTAAGTGTTAAAAAAGTATTTGAGTAATATTATTTTAACATTTAAATTATTTTTTAAAATATATATTATATAAATATTATATATAAATTAGTTAAAGATAATATATATAAATTATATATATATATAGATAAAAATAAATAATATATATTATTTATTTATTATATAAAAGATTTAATAATTATATAAAATTTAGTAATAATATATATATATATAATATTATATATAAACGATTTAATAATTATATATATAAATATAAAATATAAGTTTAAAGATAATATATAAAAAAAATAATATTTTAAACTTAAACCGTTAAGTTTAACTAAAAATTTGACGGAAGGGCCACAAGTGATCTTTATAAAAGTTGAAGGGGCGATTTATTTCAAAAATTAATTTGAGGGCCAAAGGTGAGCGATCGAGATAGTTCGAGGGCCGTCCAGATAATTTGCCCTATATAATATAAAATTTGTTATATAAAATTTGAACTTAGAGAATTAAATTTTAGTTGTACATTGAGTTATTTATAAAGCACAAAAGATACTAAGACTTATGGGCATATCTCGTCTCCAAAATTCTAAATCTTATAATTATATAATATAAAATATGAACTTAGATTATTAAATTTTAGTTGTACATTTTGCTATATTTATTTATAGTTCACAAAGGATTATAAGACTTATGGGCATATCTCCCAAATTCTAAATCTTGTAATTATTATTTATATTAGAATTCAACACTTGAATTCATGTATTGATTTTATGATAGTTTTTTTTTAATGTCGATCCTAATTAGGGCAACCTAATATTGGTTCGCCAAATTAAGTACAACATTTTCCTTCTGTGCCCTACCATGCAAGAACACCAAAAGAAAGTATTTTCAAGTTAGAAAAACAAGAACTCAATTGAACTAGAATTCAAAAGTAATTCTGGTTAGAGTTTGTGGTCTGTATTCTTGTTGGGCCGACGGGCTTTGTCCACATGGTATGGACATGTAGACTTAATAAGTTTGACCCCTTTAACTTATATACCTTATATATATACATTTTATTTTAGGGTTTGACAACACATATATAATACATCCATTTTTTCTTTTATCATTTTCATGTTGACCATCAAAATTGTACAAACTTCGATATAGTGAAACTTTCTCTTCTGCCCGTAGTTTTCACCCGTAAAGGGTTTTCCACGTAATTCTTTGTGTTCGTTTTTCTTTTCGTTTTTATTATTGTTTATTGTGGTTCAATTATAACAAATTGGTATCAGAGCCAAGTTTTGTTTGTTTTATTTTTGGTCATGACCACTATGAACGATATTCCGCTAGCTGTTGGATCGTAACACCATATTTTCGTTATGACAAATGAAAATGCGGGCTATTTTGGCACAAATAGATCTGGAAGATACATTATTTGGAAAACTGTCAATTTATATGATCATCTTGTCAGCGCCAAATAGCGCATCTTCCAGATCCATCTGTGCTAAAATAGTCCGCATCTTTACTTGCCATAATGAAAATTTGGTATTACGATTCAACAACGGAATATCGTACTTCATAATGGTTATGACCAAAAATAAAACAAATAAAATTTGACTATGATACCAATTTGTTATAATTGAACCACAATAAATGATAATAAAAGCAAAAAGAAAAATGAATACAAAAAATTACGTGAAAAATCTTCACAGGTGAAAAAACCACGGATAGAAGAGAATATTTCATTATATCGAAGTTTGTACAATTATATATATATATATATATATATATATATATATATATATATATTATATGTTAAAGGGGGTCAAACTCCCGTTAAGTCTACAAGTTCATACCGTGCGGGCAAAATTCGCCGGCCCAACAAGAATTCAGGCCACAAATTCTAACACTTCTCCTATAAAGATTAAACGGGAAACAAGTTTAGACCATCGAGTCTCATCATGGCCTGACTCGTACCAATCTCGGATGAGCTATAAACAAATTTATGAATGATATACTATGTATAGAAGTATTAGAATCATAGCTGAGTGAAATTTAGTCTTTTTCTTTATTAATGGAAAACTCTTTAACAAACACATAACTTTTCAAAAGAATTTAGACCAGCAGTTTTGTCTTTTTCTATCTAAATAATCATATCAAATTTATCACCAATCAAATTATGATTACAAAACAACTTTTCTTTCATTAGGCTCTCTAGTAAAATTTAAGACATTATGCTTTTATTCATACATATATCACTTTTTTGTTTAAAAAAGTTAATGCAAAATTTTAAAAAGTGGTTTAATTAACTATACCAACAAAAACAATACAAAACACGAGTGTTCACTTTGTCACCAAATACACCCAAAACACAACGAGATAAACCATTTGAGAGTAAAAATGGAAACATAAACAAAAAATGATCACCAATGAACAAACATATATAACATAAAATCTAACATTAACGAACTGAAAAATCCTTAAAAAAAATCATTTTTACATATATCTTAACATATAAAATAAACTGATGGAGAGCTGCAATTTTAGAATAAATAAATACACTCAACAATAAAGAGAAAATGATATGACAAAATTGGCATCTTCCAGTACTAGAAACTCAATCGCAAGTTCGACCATTATTATTTTGAAATTTACTGCTAAAATGCATACAGCAGATATTGCGAGGAATCGTGCAATTACAATTGTCATAATTATGAAAATGAAATGACTTTTTCCCATCCTAAACTTGCTTTCTATCAAGTACTGCAGGCCAAAAGGGGAGAATATGTTGCATGGTTTTTAAACACCATTGCAGTTCATTTTCGAACACAATATTTTCACTAGAAAATGCATAATAAGATTTGTTTCTTTCATCACCTGATTGAGGAAGATCATTCTCTACTACTTCTTCCTTCATGTTTTTACCCCCATGTATCTGGTCTTCTTCATCACCAATTGTCATTTCAGTTGATTCTTTGGATAAAGCCGATGAATCAATAAGATCCACTTCTTTAGTTGTTGCACTCAGCTGAAAGAATTCAAAAGGTGAAAAATACACGATTTGAGAAATTTCAAACAGTTCGATATGATTGGACTGAGATGAAGACAATAAGACATGGATTATGGATAGTGCCTCTTCATATTATTCATTATTCATGGGGGCAACTCATAATTGAGAAATTACAACAACAGCAAAAATACCAAACAAAAAAAGGAGAGAAATTGGCATTTCCGCGATTCATCAATCATCTTGAGATACTTTTGTTCTATAGAAAAACAGAACAAATGGATTTTGACATTTAGAAACATGAAGAATAAAAGAAAACAGTCTAAATCTCATGCCTTTACCTCGTACTCCTCAACTAAATCATCACCTAATGAGGCATTAGGAATAAGAAGGCTGACTTCTGTTAGTGTTTCTTCTTCTTCTTCTTCTTTTTCATGTCGCAGATCAGTCTCATCTTCTTCAATATTAATAAACTCCTCCGAATTCATGGTGAATCTTTTCCTTAAGAAGTCAAGTGTAGATTCAATATCTTCATCTTTTGATTCAAATCTCATCTTTTCCATCTCCTTAACTGTCTCCTCTTCTATCGATACACTGTTTGCATCAACTGTGGGCAAGGAATTTGACAATGACATACTCGACTCATCATTTATACACACGGGTTCTTCTTCAATGATCTTCTGAAGAAATTCATCGTCCCAGTCTTCATAAACCGCAATCTTGTTGCTACATTTCCATGTCTTGAATATCCTATCTGATCCTGGTTGCCAAATAACATCCATACTAGAATCTCCTTTTAGTAAAAACTTGTATTGGATTGTTTCCCCAACTGGAATGTCCTGTTTGTTAAAAGATTCTCAATTAAACCAATTTTTAACCAATAAAGATATTTATCAAATCTTCCTTACTAGATCAAGTGTCCAAACATGTCCTTCAGACCACTCTAGTGGCAATGCATCTTGAGGATCCCAATTCCCTAACATGAGATTATCCCCAACTAAGTAAAATTGCTCACCAAATGAACACTCTCTTTGTAACTGGAATTTCACATGAACAGTTATGAGCCGACCTGAGTAAGTAAATTAGTTTAAGCATACACGACATGAATAACAAGAAACTTATGATATAATGGAATTTATACATACTTTGAACTTCCGAATTTTCATCATGCAAATTCATCTGCATCAAAAGAATCATGTAAAAAATTTAAATTTGAAGAGAAAGTTTCCCATGCAAATTTTCCTTTCGCCAATCCATAATAATACATTGTCAATACAAGTTTATAAAATTTCAGTATTAAGCTCAAACATAATCAATCTCATTCTCATTTCACCTAATCATTAAGCAACGAATCATAAATTGCAATATTTATCAATATTGATCTGAAAACAGTTTCATGCAGAACGTTAGGTTCAAACTATTGGAGTTCTAGATCAATCAAGATAAAACCTGGAGCTCAGAAGTTGACGAGCGAGAAGTAAACATCGGCATACGAGCAATCCTTTTCTGGCGAAGAGATACAAGAGGCGAAATCCGGCGATGAACATTGTATCTAATAGAATTCCAGTCAGTAACTCCAGAACGAACTTCACTGCGGATCGAGAAGCATGTACCTTTGCCGGAGATCACAACTACCCTCTTCAAAGCCGAGCTCGTTAGGGTTTCCATAACCTGTTTATGATCGTAACAGAGCGGAGAGAGATAGGTATGGTATGAAGCCTATGACCTATACTACCGGTATTGTGATAGATATAGGAATCTGTACGTATAGTTCGTTAAGTTATGCGATGACCAATTCAGTTGAGAAAAAATAGTATGGTTTGTAGGAAGAAAAAAATATATATAGAGGAGGAAGCTTGAACCAATAGGAAGGGTTTAATTTATAATTTTTTTTTCTGTTAAAAATTACATTTATAATTTAGAAATAATATTTATATCAAATTGTAAAATAAAATTGGAACTCCTAAAATAATTCTAATCAAATGGATTAGTTTCTAGTATAGAGCTGAAATTTTAAAATTTATTATTTAAATTTGAACTTTTACAATTTTAATTATTAATTTTTAAAATGATATTGATGTTTGTTTAAACACGTAATAACATTTAAAAAAAAATTAATAATTAAAATTAGAAAACTCATGGAGGAACACAAAGTCCTTTACACAAAACTATTTCATATTCCTCCTTCACATCGCATCCTAGTTCAATATAGACACCCATATGTTGACCATTAAGGATAACAATCTAATATGAGAAAAACTTTTCTCAAATGATAACCTCATTCTATATCTGATACGATATGCAAAACATTGAGAGCGATAGTCGTACATGTCCTTAATTGTGGTATCTCTACAAATAACAATAGAGGCTAGTGCGTGGAAGACAACTAAACACTTACCCCATACCATGCATCCTCCCAATAACGGATTGATGAACCATCGCCCACAGTAAACAGAGAAGGTTCACAATAACTTTTCTACATGATTGATATGTCACTCCATATGCTACATCCCACGAGATAATTGGATATTTTTGTGAACCAACAAAAATAATCCAACCACATTTGCTTATAATCATATTAACATAGTTGTTCCAAAATAAAACGAGCACACCACTTTGACAATAATGCCTTATTAAAAGCATATAGGCCACGAAGACCCAAACCTCTTTATCTTTGGGCATTTTCACTTTGTCTGAACTAGGGACGGATGTAGCGGAGGGTTGAGGTGGGCTTAAGTCCACCCTAAGCTCATCCTATTATATATGGGAAATAATATTATATATGGGAAATGATAGAAAGCGTACAAGAATTGACAGAAATTGGATTGAAAATTTTAAAATTCTCTCCTATTACATTTTCAATCAAATGGAAGGATGACACATCATTTTCCTATATATTCTTGTTAATTCTTTTTCTCTCTTTATCATTTCCCATTATATATAAACTTAGTTTATCCTATTATATATATACTCAGTTTTTGTCGATAGAAATTCAATAGCTGTCAATAGCAAGCATACATATAAGGATGAAAATTTGAAACTGCCCCGCGAAAACCGAACCGAATTGCCCCGTTTGGGATGGTTTATCCCCGAAACCGAACGAGGATAGGGCGAGAATGGTATTTGTGTCCCCCGCCCTGATTTCACCCCGTTTCTATCCCGATTCTGCCCCAAATACCATAAACATAATTAAATATATTAAATCACCAATATATTTATTTATTTACTATATTTTATAAGAGTATTAAAATTATTTCTTTATAATAATATAAAATTTTAATATATTACAATATATATTATATTAAAAAAGAGTAGTGATAGAGAGAGGGAATTTGGTGAGGGAATGACTTGGCATCACCTTTATTGGTTATAAAATGTAAAAGTGGAAGGAAAGAGAGAAAAGAGAGAAATTATTTGATTTTTTCAGCGAATAAGATTATGCCAAGTCATTCCCTCACCAAATTCCCTCACCTAATCATTTCTCATTAAAAAATTCGTTTATATAATTTTATTGTATAATTTTTATTTATTCATTTATTTTAAATAAAAATTATTAACGCTGCCCTGCGGGATTCCCCGAAACCGAAAAAACCCGAATGAGGCAGCGATGGTATTAAAAAAATCCCTGAAATTAAAACGGGACGAGGATAATAATTGTATTCCCCGCCCCGAATCGTCTCATTGTCATCCCTACATACATAGTTCCAGAGAGAAAACATGGTGAAGAAGACAGTGCTAGACAACCTATAATTTACTATTTTTTTTTTTACTTTTGTTCTTTTTTTATTCGTCCTTTTTTAAAAATATATATATCAGCTTATTAAATTTAATATTTATATTTAAATTATTAAATAAAATATAAAGTTATTATTTAAAATGTTTTTATTTTTAATTTTATTAGATTAAGATTAAATTTAAAGAAAATTATGTAAACAATTTATTTTTTCATATAGATTATGTTTTAGGTGGTCAATGAAGAGATAAATATTTATATTTTTATAAAAATTATATATATTTAAGACAAACAAAATTATTTTTTATCTCATAATTTTCTATGGTTATTAGTTATAAATATATAACTTATTTATTTATAAATTTAAAAGTGTTATAAATTTTTAATTTATTTTTATATTTTCATATATTATTTTTATATTATAGTACATGAGTTAGTCTTTCGAGACAATTCTTTATTTGAGGTATATATCTTCAAATATTATAAAAATTTAAGTTTTATGTGACAAAATTTTAGTGAATGTTATATTAGTTACCTACTCGTTAATGTGACAATTTTAAATTCAATTATCTTAAATTATATATATTTTTTTTATTTTTTAAAGTTAATTACAAAGGTTATTTTTATTTTGTTTTCCAAGCCCACCTTAAATATAATTTCTGGGTCCGTCCCTAGTCTCAATTATCAAGATGTGAAAACGAAGGCTTAGAGGACCCCATAAAATTTATAAATCAATCTTTCCATTTACACTGCCACGCTTTTAAGAATAACAAATAATGTCATCATGTAAGTAGACATAGATTTCAACACGCTCTTGATAAGAACCATACGACCTCCCTTAGAGATCAACTTGTTTTTCTAGATAGAGAGTGTAAGCATTAAAAATTTACATCCCAATTTATAACATTAAAATAATTATTTTGACTTATTTTTGAATAAATAAAGTCAAAATAATTAACCTCATGGCCAAAAACCAATTAAAACAACTAAATAAGCTAACGATTGTGATAATTAAAGCTTAATTAATTAAGAAAAATAGTTAAAATAAAAAAATAAAATTATTTGAGATAATTGTTGTACTCATTTATTTTAAAATAATTTTAGAGAAATTAAAGGACAAAAATAAATATTTTTGATGAATTGTTGTATCCATTTATCTAAAAGAATTATTTATTTAAATCATAAAAATATAAAACTAAAATAAAATAAATTGGTAAAATATTTTCCATATTTATTTTATTATTTTGTGTATTTAAAAGATAAAAATTAAAGCCAAAAGGATGAAAGAAAAATCAATTTCAAAACAAACCTTAAAATTTTAAAATAAAAATAAATTTTAAAGCCCCGTGCCACACCCTATAAACGCGCGCCCGTGCCACACCCTATAAACTAACAAGACGTTAGCCCCGTTAGCCCAAATGCTAACGGAACACCCAATCGCTAACCAACCGCCAACAGAACGCCAGGACGCGTATGAAACGACGCCGTTTTAGCCTCTGATCTTCGTCTTCATTGCGACGCCGAGCAGATAAGCTTCAAGATCCATGTTGATCTTAGCTTTTTGGAACTCGACCATTGATCAATGATTTTAACTAATTTAAAGCCCATAAGGATCATCCTACGATGGTGATCATTCTCCTCTACGAAAATTGGGATGGATCACCCTACTCCAGCGAGTTGACTAAAGAACAACCAAAATTCTATTAATGGCTTTTGGCTGATTCAGGCCACTATGAGCCTCCACCGGCTTAGGAGTAGTATAAATACCCCTCCTAAGTCATTCCCAAACCAGAGAATCCAACCTCCCCTCCAAAATTGCGATTTATCATAAATTCTCCATTGAAGTTCAAAGCTTTTGGATTTTTCGAAAATCTATTTTTAGGCCTTGAAGCTTGAATCTAGGCATCACAAAAGCTTTCTTAAGGTCCAATGAGTGTTCTCCAATTCTTGATATGATTCCAATCACCCTCTAATTCACATTTAAAGTTTGCATTTGAAATTTGTATATTTCAAATTGCAAAAGCTTGTATGCTTACTATTCATAGCGTTTTATGGATGAAAATCATTCATAGGATCATTTAGGAAAGATCTGGATATGATAGAAACGATCAATCGATCTAAATAACAAAAACTCAAATTTGAATTTCAAAAAAAAAAATGGGTCTGCTGTTTAGTGTTAATTCCGTTGAATCACAGCCTAGAAAGCTTCCCAATATGATTGTAATGATGTTGAACAACTATTTGGATTATGTTTGATCCATCCCAATCACGATTGATCAAAATCAAAATTTTCAAAATAAAATGAAAAATTTGAGTTCTTGAATTGGTCAAATGAACAGTTAGTGTTCTTGTTTTGGTACCAATCAAGTACATGTGATATAAGTAAACTATTTGATTGCTCATTTCACTTCAAAATAGTTTTAAAATCAATAACCCGATTTTTGATCATAAATTGATCATCATCTAGGTCTATCCATACCTTGAGATGATGATCAACATGTTCTTAGGAGCTTTGTGAAGTTGTCCAAGCTCTTAGATCAAATAATTAAAGCTAAAAATCTAATTTAAAAATCTACACTTTGGTGTTCTTTAGAACCGAGGCTCTTAGCCTAGGACCGAGAAAATTAACATATGACCGAGATGTTCGACCGATGTTTTTGAGCTAAGACCAAAAAATCCGACCGAAGATTTTCACCTAGGACTAAGAGGTCCGACCTAGGACCGAGACTCCTAGACCTAAGACCGAGAGATCAATTTTGGGACCGAGAATCCCAAACCTTAGGACTAAAAAACCCAACCGAGGATTCTTATCTAGGACCGAGAGGTCTGACTTGGGACCAAGAATCTCAGGACCTAGGACCGAGAGGTCTGAATCTGGAATCGAGACTCCTGAACTCAAGACTAAAGGACTTAGCCTAGAGCTAGGTCCGGACCGAGAAGTTTATACACCTCGATCGAGAAACCTAGCCCCAGGCTAGTCCATGACCGATAGGTTTTTACACCTAGACCGGTAAGATCAACCAAGGACCGATAGTCCTTAGCACCTCGATCGAGGAACTATAATACTTAAACCAAGAGCTCTCAAACCCAAATCGAAGGTCTCCAGACCCTAACTGATAAAATCAGACCCGAGCCTTAGGACTCTGGTCGCCTGTTTGGTTCCACTTTTTAAAATATAAAATTATCTTTATAATTTTAGGACTCCAAATCATTTTCCAAAATTCCCGAAAAATTAAAAAATGCTTTTTAAATATTTTTGGGATATTTTCACAAAAATATTTCAACAAAAGCTCGTTTGGTGTTTATTTCTATAACATAATGCCTTTAAAAATAACTAATATTCTTCAGTTATTGCCACCATAGCGATCATCCGCAACAGGTACCAACATTTTAAATATTGTTGTTTCAATATTTCAAATAATGTTAAACTCTAGAAACATGACTAGAATTGTCAGAATCATCGTTTAAAACTCAAACGTTATACAACCGATTTTCAATAAAGTAAAGTTCATAAAGTAGAGACTGTTTTTAACGAGTATGGATAACATAACGCGAAATCCCTTTCCTGAGTATCACCAAACTTCGAACCAAACGAAACTCTGGTGCAAAATACGTTTGTACACGTACACCTTTTTATTATTTTTTTTAAAATCAATTGACGACTCTATTTTCATATAAATAATATTTTCTTAAATTAATTATGTTTAATTAATTTAAATCAAATTTCATACAAAAACAAATTATAATTTGAATACAATAAATCTCCAGATTATTAAAATTTGAATAAAATTAATTATTTTTATATAATTAATTTTAAAAAGCTGCAGAGTACTATCAAATTTTTTTAAAATAATCTTTTATTTAAAAAAGATGTTCGACACGCAAACCAATGTTGAAATCATCGAATCTCGAGCCACTCTAGGCCCGCATACCAGGTCAGGTGTCCACCACACGAGTTGTTGCGGGATTCCCGAGGGTTATATGGAGTTTCACAATTTTAATTTTAAAAAAATTTAGATTTTCCTAAATGAATTAAAGTTATCATTAAGGGATGTCCATTTGAAATCGCCCCGCGGTAACCAAACTGATTTGTGTGGTTTTCCCCGCTTTGATCGAGGATTAGGGTAGATTAGGAAAAATCTGAAATATATTGACCGTGGTTTGAGACAAAGATGCTATTTACATGCCATGCATTGATCCAAACCGAAAGAATATATTTTTTAATGATATTTGTTTAAAATAATTAATATATACTTATTTAATGCAATATTTTTTTTTTCACTAAAAAGAATTATTTATCTTCTTTATCGTCGCATCTTCTAAACATTAAAGTTATTTCCGATTTTTCTCTTTACTGTGTTTATTGTCTACATTTTTACATTATTTCTTGTCCCTTTATCTTCCTATTCTTTTGTCTGTTCTTCTTCTGGTTACATTTTATCTCTTCTAGCTCTATGGTTATTTTATATTTTTGACTACATCTTATCTCTTCTGATTTTTTGTGATCTATTATTCTTCCTATTTTGCATACATCTTCTATCTTCTCTTGACGACATTTCAATTTTTCTTGGCTACATCTCCCTTTGCTCTTGAGGGAGTTTTCCAGGTTGAAAGTTAATTTAACTCTTTTCAAATATTATTTTGTACAACATTTTACTGTTTTTCTTACAAATTAGTATAAAAACATTGACATCACATATTTTCTATTCAAGTAGAGTTTTTTCTCTCTCCGTCTTCTTCTTTGCATTTACCCTTGACAATTGTTATTCGATTTTCGGTACACCACGAAGAACCTTGTCCACATCGAAGTAAAGATGATTTATATTCAAAATCTTCATCGGGGAGGGGATGCTAATACTATTTTCTGAACCGAACTGCCCCATTGCCATCCTTAGCGTCTGTATGAGACTAAGTGTAATTTTTTTTTTGAAAATGATCCATTTAATAAAAAATCGTTTAAACACAACGATAAAAACATAACATGAAAAAGTTATATACAAATTGAATACATTAGAATAATTAATTGACTCAAATATCTTCAAGAAGAGCAATAAGATCTCCACATGAATCCACAATTTTTTTAGATTTAATCTCTGACATCGTTGTTAAGTGTATTTTATTTTAAAATTTCTCGACGCACATTATTTGAATTTATGGAATGGTTTAAAAGAAAAACTTAAATAAAAAATTGATGTGGAACAATATATAAATTTAATAATTCTTCATTATTTTAAATGCCAAAATATTCCGATTATTATTATTTTTTTACAAGATATGACTTTTCATTATTTACTCATTATCGTTCCTAACTCTTGCCTCAATTGCTATCTGTAGAGATGCTACAGTTGATGACATGTTTGCCTTGAGTTCTAATAGATTTTCAAAGAGAATTAGGTATATGTGAAGATTAAATGTTACTGAGTTAGTCTCTCATGATAGATTGTTGAACTTAGTAGAGCGCAAAGAGGTGAATCCTTTTCGTATGATATTTTGCGTTATCAAGATATTGATAACTTTTAGATTGGTAATTTCTACTCTTTATTTGCGAAGAATGCTCCTTATGATCTTATATAGGACTTTAAGTTCACATCGAAGATCTTGTTCTTTGTATTGAGTGTGATGTATGGAGAATTTTTTATGGATAATAAATTTATGAAAAAATAATATATTATGGCGAGTCGTTGAAGAATGTATCATAAAGAGGCGGAGTCGATGCCTCACTTTCTCTTACATTGTTATTAAGTGGTTGCGATTTGAAGTTTATTAAGGAACATGGATTGTATTTAATGGGTTATGCTAAAGTCAATCGTTAATTGTTGGAAAATGTGGATAGAGATAGTGAGATCAATTAGTTTGAGCCAATGAAAGGAATAGTAAGAAGTTTAGTAAACGTGGTTGTTCCACACATTTAATACATAATTATATTATTATGACAATTCTGAGATCCATTGGGTAAATCAGTTGAGGCAATTGTGGAACTACGCGCTCGTTAAAGTTTATTTTGTTTATTTATTCTTTGTCCATTATTGAATATTCTAACATTTTTACTCTCATTTTTTTAAATGATTTTATCGTTAAGTTATAAATTAAAAAAAAATGTTATTTACTCATTTTAAAACTTTATTGGATAAATTTAAAGGAAATTCTAAACCATTAGAACACTTTTTCAAATGTGATGATAAGTATAAAACATAATCACTTTTTAAAAATTTCATATATTTTTTTAAATTAGAACTAGCATGTAGCTCGTGCATTTGTACGAGTAATGATATAAAAAGTTGAACTTATATTGTTAAAACGTCTCACGTACATCAAATTTGGTGTTAAATTTAAAATATAAAATCTTATTAGCCTAGTTGGTTAAAAGGTTATATTTGTTTTGTTAGGTTGCAAGTTCGAAACATACTTATAACATTTTTAATTTTATTTTTAACCATTTTAAGATTATGGACCTCTAACATTTTTAATTTTATTTTTAACCGTTTTAAGTTTATGGGCGGGTCAACCCAAAATCCGACCCAAGTATCCAAATTAACCATAGCTCTCGACCCGACAATCCGGACACTTTGAAAATTAAGCATCATTATATATATATATATATAGATTAATTAGTTAAAAAGTTGAACTTATATTAATGTTAAAATGTCTCGCGTTCATCAAATTTGGTGTTGAATATAAAATATAAAGTCTTAGTAGCCTAGTTGGTTAAATGTTTATACTTGTTTTCTTAGGTTTCAAGTTTGAAATATACCTCTAGCATTTTTAATTTTATTTTTAACCGTTTTAAGTTTATGGGCGGATCAACCCACAATCCGACCCAAGTATCCAAATTAACCACAACTCTCGACCCGACAATCCGGATACTTTGAAAATTAAGCACCATTTTAAAAAGTTGAACTTATATTAATGTTAAAACGTCCCGCGTTCATCAAATTAGGTGTTGAATTTAAAATATAAAGTCTTAGTAGCCTAGTTCGTTAAAGGGTTTTACTTGTTTTGTTAGGTTGCAAGTTCGAAACATACCTCTAGCATTTTTTATTTTATTTTTAACCGTTTTAAATTATGGACGGGTCAACCCACAATCCGACTTATATATCAAAATTAACCACAACTCTCGACCTGACAATCCGTACACTTTGAAAATTAAGTATCATTATTTTTGTGATCTTTTAAGTATTATAATTAACAATATATATATATGGTTGTTAATTATTTTTGTGATCTTTTTGACAATTTAATTTTGAGTTTTATGTACTAAATTATTATTTTGAATGAGTTTCATCATAAAGTTGTGATCTCAAACGTAAATATATATAACAGAAAATTAGGAAAAACTCATTAGTTGATCATAAATTTCTAAACTTTTATAAAACATTTTCATAACCAAATTTGAAATAATTAAAATTTTAAGGATTTATTTACAAATCTTGGTACTATTTAATATTGGTCAATGGTTTTTGATAATTCAATTTTCCATTAGCTAAAACTGATTTCAAGGTACAAGAAAGTCAGATTCTTACTCAATCGTTGAGTACGGAATATGCTTGGAAGCTTCTTTTTCGTATTAAGGCTATATATTTTTTTGGTTCTAATTAAGACCAATATAAAACCAACCTTAAATATTTTTGACCAATATAAAACCAACTTCTTAAGGCTATTATCTTTTAGATTTTTGTCATTAATAAGAGCTTCATTTGAAAAACTAGATCTTAGTTGCATCTTCTTAACCCATATTTATAAATAAAATAATTTTTTTATAAGGATTTAATTTTCAATAAATCAAATAAGAAGTTGCAAATATAACATTAATTTGGAAATGATAGAAAATAACATCTAAAAATAACATCTAAATGTTATTATTTGTAAAGATTAAGATTTTAATGAAACTGATACATCAATCAAGTAATTTTTTTAAGGTAACTTAAAAGACGAACTCATTTGAATTAAATAACAATGAATGATGAATGAGAGCAAGCTGAGAAAACCAATTAAGTGGTGTTAGAAAATTTTTTACCCATAATTCTGAGCGGTAGTAATATTTATCTTTATCCGAGGGTTGATAACCAACACCGAAAAAAGTTCTGTCAAATGATAATTGATCATCTACCAATATACAATACAAACTTTTTAAATTAATAATGTCGGGAATCGGATAAATTTATTAATTTAGAGAGTTATTAATTTATCGATTAATTAATAATTATTAATTTAAACAGTTTTTAACCGATTCAGCGTATAATTCATATATCCGTATAAAATAAGTAAATACACATACTAAACAAAAAAAAAAAAATTAGTCTATACCTCTTAGAATTACGTTGCCGCGAACAACGAACATTGAGACTTCAAGTTTATCACTATTAATGACTTTTGAAGTACTACTGTAAATGTAAACAAGAAAAATAAATGTAAACAAATGTGAATGTATTATTAATTTATGATTTTCTTAAGACAAAAACTTATAAAGAGATCTCCCGAAAAAATATTATCTTATTATTTTATCGAGTTTTTCCATTTTTTACATTGGCCTAAGTCAGGACCGGACACATTTATTATTTTAGAGAGTTTATTAATTTACTGAATATTAATTTAAAGAGTTTCTACTGCAGTCAAAATAACGAGAAACATATATAAATTATTATAAGATGCTGTAAAAATACTTCCAAATGAAAGATAAATTTCATAAACTTCTTAAAATAAAAATAAAAATAACTACAGATCTGACAATATCATCTCATTTGCTGAAAAAAAATAAAATGAATACGGACTCAAGAAATTATCACCAACACGATTAGAATGTATGAGCAACAAACGATACACCAGATATTAAGAATATTAGGATTACAAAAATTTGAGATAACAAATCCGATTCGGTTAAATAATTTTTTCAACCAAAAAAGAGATCATGCTTACTCAGAAATCTGAGTGGTAGATAGAAAGATAAGACACCTTCTTAGGTTAAAAATGCCATCTGAAAGACTATGAGCAAGATGAGTTTTGAATTTTTTCAAAGCTTTTTTTTTTTTTAGACATAATTTTTTTTTTAAAAATGAGTTGATTTGAATTAGATTTATAAATAAAGTAATTTAAAATGTGATAATGTATAAATCATATCTACACACACCTTTAAAATTGGAGGATGTATTTTGTATTACTTAGAATGTTACTTGTAATATCAATATTGAATTATAAGTAAGGCTCGATCAATGTCATTGAAATTTACAAAATTTCTAGTCATAGTTTGTGGCGTATGTTTAGTGGGCTCTACTAATTCTTACATTAAGCAGTCAATCTTCTACCTAACAATATTTGACAACCTTGCTCAAGTTCACATGTTTTTATTTTGAGTTATTGACATACTTATATATAAGAAACATACAAAATTGAATAAATGTGTTAAATTTATTTATTAAATAATGAAATTTTATTTATGTTTATATATTAAGTTGATAAAATGTATCACATTTATATATTTACAGAAAATAAATAAATCATGGATCCATCTGAGCTATCAAGTATTAAATATATATATTTTTAATCCACATAATATGTTTCACATTGAAAGGGCTGCAAAATTGAGATAAACTACTAGACCTAATAATCTTTAGCATATTAATTATTATGTGTAGTTATTTATTAAAAAAATTAACTTAATAATTTTATTTTAAAATAATAAGTGATAAAATATTTTTATAATATGATTTGATTTAAAAAACTTTAAACAAAATAATAATTCTAATATATATATATATATATAATTTATTTATAATTATTAAAATTAATTATAAATTTAAATAAAATACTTGTAAAAAATGGTTTATTTTAAATTTTTTAATAAGATTTTTTTATTAATATATATTTTTTTATAATATATCTACTGAAATATTTATATAAAATTATTATTTAAAATAAAATTTTATTTAATATATAATTTAAAATTATTAGTCTTATTAAAAAGAATCAAATTAAATAAATATAGAAGTAAACCATATAAGTAGTGATAATATAAAATAAAATATTTTGAGATAATAGTTTTTATTTGAAATATTTTAATAAAATTATAATTTATATTTTGAATTAAGATTATATAAATATTTAAATAGTTATTTTAAATTAAATATATAATATATATATATATATATATATATATATATATATATATATATATATAACTTATTACAAATTTTAAAATAAAACCCTTGTTTAAAAATAAAAAAATTATAAACAGTATATATATATATATATATATATATATATATATAAAATTATTAATCTCATTAAAAGTTACAAATTATCATAATTAAATTATTTTAAAATAAGTGGTTAAGTTAAAATAATTAATATATATTATAAAATTGAACCTTGACAGGTCGTTGTAATTAGGAATAAAAATAAGTTCACTAATTTAACGTGCCTTGTCAAGTGTGTTGCCTTGTCAAGTGTGCAACAAAATATATATATATATATATATATATATATATATATATATATATATATATTTTTATCTAAAATAGAATTAGTCATTAAAAATGGCTTAGTTCAACTTAATACGCGTTTAGCGGCTTACCGCTGAGACTAGATATGACCTTATACAACACTGAATATGGCTTAGTTCAGTACTAGATATAACCTTATACCACATTGAATTTGGTTCAGTTCAGCGCTGAATAGAGCGTTATATCGCACTGGATATTAGTCAGTTCAACACTAACTTATTTTTTAGACATGATTTTTTTTAGACATAATATTTTCATTTTATTTCTCTTTCCTATACACGTGGCGTGTGGCGTGTTTAATTATTTTGCTTTGGTTTCCGAATTCGTTGCCTTAATAATTTCTCTATAAATATGCAAAGTATATAGTAGTTCAATGTAGGGTTGCAAATGAGCCAAACGAACTGATTACGAGCCGTAACTTGACTTTGATCGAGTTCAAGTTGAGCCAACTCGCTTAATATTTGAGTTGAACTCGAGCTCATATAATATTTGTTCGATGGTTTGCTGAGTTTTTTCGAGCATAATAATATATAATATATGTATTTTTTTTATTTTAATATTAAAACTAAAATCTAAAAACAAATGTTTTTTCTCACTCTCTCTTGAAGATAGTACGAACAATCCACATTATTATATCTTATTATCCAAAAGTTAAAAAACAAAATCCTAATTCCCTAATGCATCATCATATCCTAAGTGTCTCTTCTTTTTTACAATTTCTCTCACTCATTCACAATAGTTGTTTCATTTCATTGTACTATCTCTCACTTACACTATTCTCTCACTCATTTACAAGAGGTTGCTTTATTTATTTTTTATATATATATCTCATTTATTCATAAAGATAATATTCTCTTGGAGTAGTTTCATACCGTCTACATGTAAATTAAAATATATTTTTTACTTCTACTATCACTATTTATTTTGCTTTTAGATAACTATAATTTCTTTTTGTTATAAGGAAATTCGGCGACAAAAAAGTGAACATTTTTATATATTATGTTTTGAAATTTTAAATAATTATGATGGTTTCATATTTTATTTTAAAACATCATGTATTGAATGTTTAATATGTATGAAAGTTTGATATTTTTATTTTAAAAATAAAATTTGGTTTCAAGCTCAAGCTTGGAAATTTAATTTTAGTTCATGTTTTGAGTTGAGCCGAACTTGTAGATAAATAATCAAGTCGAGTTTGAACATAAATTTATAAACTCATTCGAGCTCGAGTCGAGCTAATTAATATTGAATCGAGTTAAGTTTAAGCTTAAACTGGCTTGAGGTCGACTTGACTCATTTACCTTCATAGTTCAATGATTTGGTTGTTGTGTCACCCACCATTTCAAAATAGCATAATTTTTTTTGGAAAACGGTTAAAAACATTTCATTAAAATCGGAAAATGGAACCATTTCATTAAAATTCCAAAAGTGGGAGGGTCAAGAATCAATGCTAGACAAACCCTAGTTATGATTAAAAGATGACAATCAAACGACTTTAAGGAACCTGATTAATATCAATCAAACATACGAGAAGCATAAATTACAAACTGTATCAAAGCCTAATTATCCCAATTAGGATTTTTATTTCTATACCAACCTGATGTTTTAACAGATTGTCTTCTTATTCCCCTTGTCTTTCCTCTTCCTCTTCCCATTCCTCTTGTAATGAAAGAGGGATGAACTAAAGAGGTTGATGAATACTGCTTATTCTCATTTTGATTTTTTTATAAGAACCCGTTCCGATTTGATAGAAAAAAATTAATTTTCAGGATTACTGGGCTCTTCACCTTGTTGTTCTCAGCTTGAATTTCTAAATCACCGTCCTTCAACTTCAGCTTTGGAATCCTCAGCAACTTTGGATTCCTCAACAACTTTGGATTCCTCTATATCAACCTTTAAATTCTCTTATTTCTCTTGATTAGTCTGAGTATATTCCTCTCTATTTTAATCAGAAACCACTTCAGCTTGATTTAATTGCGATTCCTCAACTATATCTTCAACATGATTAGGCTAAGGTTCCACCTCCTTTTCCGTACTACTTTTTCTTGTACAAAATTTTCTTTATCTTTTGTTTCATGTTTTTTAAACACATTTTCTCTTTGATTATAGGTACATATGTTTCATTTTTATGCATCTTTACTTTCTGACTTTTGTGAATTATTTTATCCTCTTCCTTAGCCAAATCACATTTTGGGCTTAAATGTTGGAAGGTATTACAAAAAGGGAATCTGTCTGTCTCCACTCATAAGTGATTTTTATGACAGTATGTTTTTCTTTTTTGTCTACTACTTTCATACTTTTTGGTAGTGTGCTTCTAGGATGCACCACAATGCTAATTCTAGAAAATGATAGGTGCTCTCCTTCTTTATTAATTGAGTCCATGTATAATGGTCTGCTCAATAAACCTGCAAAGTGACTAATGGATTCAGAATTGTACATATGTGCAGGTATATTCTAAAGCTTGAACCATATTTGTGCCGTATCTTTTGGTTTACTCAACAGGTTCAAGTCTTTAGACCATTTTTCAACTTTATACAATTGTATCCTATATATGTATGCCCATTTCCTAGATTTTCCTTCAGATTAGATCCCTTCTTGAATTTAAGGAAATATAGATCATGGACATTTGTTGAAATCTTATCCAGCCCTTTCCTTCCCATTGCTTCAAAAATGCATATTTTTAATTGGTAAGGATACTATTTTTTTTCCTATATAGTTTCCCACAACTATATTTTCCCATTCATTTATACAATTTCCTCTACTTCAATAGGAAATTTAAATTCAAATGAAAAATTCAGTACCTCCACTTTTATCTGTGTATTGCCCAAGTAGATTTTCCTTTTATAGGCATGATCTTTTGACTTTTTTGCATTGTTCTTCTTCTAGACTTCATTAGTTCTCCATGTCGAGTTCTCCTGATAGTAAATGACTTAGATTTGAGAGCCTTCATCAATTTCTTCATTGTAGCAGCTGACCATTGAACAATTTTTTCATATTCTTATTTTTTCAACAGATTACAGTCTTGAAGATAGTGGATGTTGAGTTAAATTGTAATCTGTTGTGTTTTGCCCTTATTAATGACAATTTCTCTCATTTTGATTGCATAAGGAGATTAGTAATCTTATTCTTAAGCCCAAATAGATTAACTCTTTCATTATAGCGTATCTTCCAAACTACTTTATTATCCCCCTGTTTTCCTGTATTATTTTTTTCAAGAAATTTTTCATTGCTTACTTGTGTTGTTATCCTACTGTTCTTTACTAACTTCTTCAACAATTTTTTAAATTTCTTTTATTGATGTTTCCTTAATTCCTTCTAGCATAAACTCACTGACTTCTTTAGATGTATTACTTTTGTTCTTCCTTTTCCCATAATGGCATAAACAGAGTAATAGAATAGAGTAATTGTAAAACCCCAAGAGATGATCACAGATAAACCGCAATCGATGGCAAATTCCAGCGGCGTTTACAAATACACAAGAAATTCTAGACTAGCAACACTTAATGAACGACGCAAGTTAATAACGGGTCGCCCGTGCTGATCGTGCCGTAACGCTTGTGCCGGTCGCGCCTCCTTTGATTAATGGTGATTCCGAGACCGATTTGATGACTTACGGTGCAGAACAAAATCGTATCGTCCGTGCTGATCGTGTCTTTTTGTCTGTGCCTATCGTATCGTTGTGCCGGTCGTGTGGTGTCCGCTATGTCCCAGTGAGGAAAATGTTCATTATGAAAATAGCCTAATAACTACAATAGACAAATATTTTATTTAATATATATAAAATATGAATTCTCATTCGATGGTCATTTGGTACTGGAATTTAAATATTTGATGAGTAATTTTTTTAAATAGTTTAAAGAAATATTTATTAAATAAAAAAAGTTCAATAGCATATGTATTAATTTATTAGTTAAGCTAGATGTTAGATGTGTTATAACTTATAATAATGTCAACTATCTACCAAACGCGGAATTCACTATCATTCCTCTTCGTATTCAACTATCTCATATAATCAATTACTGAAGTATAATCTATAAATACATCAACTCTCTACATTCTCTTCTCATCATAGTTATCATTCTCATTCTTCAAGATGACGTTCTTTCCTAAACTAATAGGTAATTTACTCACATTCTTCTGTTTGTTTTTGTATAAAACTGATTTGATTCTGTGTTTGATTTACAGTACTGATGTGGGCCGACTTACTAGCGTTATATGTGATGTGGATGATGATGTTTTACTTAACAAATGTATGGAAACTCGGGTTCACTCACGCCGCCGCAATCGTAAACATCTTCACCGGAGCATGGACCATGATGCTTTTACCTATGGAATATTTGGTGGACGCATTCATGGGAAGTTACTTAATCTTACTTCTTTCAAGCATCTCTTACAGTCTTGGTATGGGTTTTTTATGGATGTCAACTCCCCCAATTCTGGGTAAATCCCACGGTCTTTGCGGCGAATATCTGCCCGAATGCATAGGAGATGAACAAAGAGTTCTATTCTATGCCGGTCTAGCTTTGATAGCTATTGGTCTTTCCGGTCATTTGGTTTCTTTGGGTCCTTTTACGGCCGCACAATTCACTGAAGACATGCTTGAAAACATGACCGGTAAATCGATTTGTCTCATTTTTTTATTCTCGTACATGGCTGTACTTGTTCCATTTGGGTCGATTATTGCGATATAGTACGTGAAGGCTTGGTCGTTTCGGTTCGGGTTGTCTGCGTTGTGTACGGTGGTGGGTACATTAGTGTTCTTTGTTGGTTCGTGTTCGTATAACTATATTGGACCTCAAGGAAGTCCTTTGACAACTTTTTTTAGAGTGTTCTATGCTGCTGTTTCTAAGATTTTCTATAGACGACCCAAGAATGTTAAGGATTTATACGAGATACCTGATCTTGATGAACATCAATTGATTCCTCATAGCCGTAGTCTCAGGTTTGTCTCTTATTAATGATCTAAAAAGTATTTCACCATGCATAAATTAGAGTTTGAGGCTTGAATACTAGGCAGGGGCAGTTGTGTCCCGAAGGTTCGGATACCCGAAAGAACCAAACCCATCGGTTCGATTTCGGGTAGGTCGGAACTGGTTTGGTACCCAATACAAAAAAACATCTACAAAAATTGAAATTCAATATTCATTTACAAACTCTCATTTTATAATATTACATGAACTATTTCAAAAAAAATTAATAAATATTATTGGTTAGAAATCATGATATATTTTAGTTATTAGTCTTTTTTTGAGAAAAAAAGTTATTTTTTTACCATTTTTTTTTATTGTGCTACATAAAATTAATTAGATGAATGATTTTTTTTGATAATATTTTTATCTTTTGAAATATGATAAAATCGCATACAAAACATGCTCACAATTATATTGGAAAAAAAAATCAACCTAAAATGGATATAAGGGTTGAAAATGATTAATCATTCTTCTTGTGTTTTCTTTTTAAGTATTTGTCAATGAAGAGTGGTGACAATCTTATTGCCATAAATATGTTGCTAATTGGTCAACTTTGGCCATCTTCTTCATTTTGCATGGGTAGATTATGGGTTAATCAGACATAATAATCTTCGACTTATATTATGTTATTTTGAAAACAAATTTGTTCTTATAAAACAACTATTTGTTATCATTTAAGGCAAAAATTTTGTTATCAAACTTGAGCTTTAAAGCTCTTTGACTTTAAACATACCATTTGGATCCCATTCCTTGTCAAAATGGTTCTAATATGTACCTAATTAATACTTTTTATTTGTTTTTTCTTTTAGGTGTTTAGACAAGGCTGCAATCATATTGCCAAGAATATCAACAGAAGAACAAGCAAAGAATAGATGGAGACTATGTAGAGTAACAGAAGTGGAAGAGATCAAGATGTGTCTAAGATTGATCCCAATAGGCATAATCTTCATTTTTTATGGTGTGGTTTCAGCCATTGGGAACTCATATTTTCTAATCCAATCAAACCACCTAAACGAAAAACTCGGTCGCCTCCCCATCCCAGCCACACTTCTCTTTGTCATATACGACTCGTCAAAGACTCAATTCGGAGACCTATATTACAAACTCGCAAACAAATTAGGTGGATCAGGGTCGAGACATTACGCTCCGCCAATTGGTATCGCAATCTCAATGATATTTTCGGTTATTTGTTGTGTTGTGGCAGCGAAAGTTGAAGCTAGACGGCTAGGCATTGTGATCAGCCACGGTTTGATCGATAAGCCAGATGACAAAATCCCCATGTCAATATTCTGGCTACTACCACAGTTTGTTCTTCTAGGGGCGGTAGATGGGATTCTCGAAACAAGCTTGTGTGATTTCTTAATGGATCAAGTCGGGCCATCGATGCAAGGACATATACTTCAATTTGCTTTTGGGGTTTTGGGGATGGGACATATGGGGAGTGTGTTGGCGGTTTATGTAGCTGGGAAGGTTAGCGAAAAAGTAGGGAAGACAGGGTGGTTTCAACATACTTTGAATAAGAGTCGTCTCGATAAATATTATTTGACTTTAGCATGGCTAAGTGCAGTGAATCTTGGGATTTATGTGGTGATGGCGTTGTTATTTGCGTATCAGAAGTCGAGAATTGAGGAAGATCAAGAGGCTCCGGAGGAGGAAGAAGACGAGAATGTGGGAGGAAACGGTAGCCAAGGTCCTTTCCAAGACGATGCTCAATGTTTTTGTTGTTGTTAAGGAAGATCTAAATGTTAAATCTGTACAAACTCTTATTTATTTTTGAATGTTCAATTTGTTTGTTTTATAATTTGTATTAGTTTTGTTTGTGATTCTCTTAGTTTCAGTTGTTATGTTATGCCACTTTGTGTCCTTATTCTCTCCCCATTTTTAATAAACAATACTTGGTTTGTTTTGTATGAAGATTAGGTTAGAGGGGGACAGCTATTATATTTAAAATGTAATAATTTATTTTATATATAATCTATCATATAAATTAAATATACATATTTTGAAAATATAATATAAAAGTGGTATATATTATGAAACAAATAGTGTACCACATTTAAGAAAATTTATATAAATATATAAGAATTAACTACCATTCAAATTAGTGTGTACTAGATTTTTGATTGAGCCGATTGAATCTGTCGAAGCTCGGGTAATGTTAAGATGATAGCATTCTAATTTATCACATGTGATTGATGTTATTAAATGTTCGATTATTCCTTCACAACCAAATTATTCACAACAAAATAATAGACACATTATCATTATCTTAAACCGTGTATCTAATCACCTACATCCACATTTACCCAACAACCACTAATGTTTTTTAGTATAATGAGTACCAATAGATAGTAGTCCTGTTAAAAAAAAATCTAAATACAAACAACACCTTCCAAAAAAATGATGGATCGGTCTCCACATCATTGCAAAATATACTAAATTAAATATTCAATTTGACAATGTTGTGTAAATTTAAGTTGTTTTTAATGTGATTTGTTTGTTCCCATTTGTTAACATTGTTATTTATGTTAAAAACTGCTTAAATTTGTTACAAACACATTCTAAAACAACTTAAATTAACACAATAATGTTAAACAAACATTATTAGTTAAAACAACTCACAATAATGAAAACTAATACAACTCAAAAACAATATTTTATATATTTTCCTTAACAACAACAACATTCAACATCGTCTTTAAAAGGATCCTGAGTTCCCGTTCGTTCCCAATTCTCGTTCTCGTTCTCTTGAGGGGTCTCTTGATCTTCCTCAATTCTTGGCTACTGATAAGCATGGTTTTAAAAACCGTTTCGGTCATCAACCCGGTTTTTTAGGCGAACTTCGGTCTGGCCGGTCCAACCGGTTGAACCAGTGGTTGAACCGGAACCAATAAATAAATAAAAATTATTTAAAAGTAATACTAATAAATTATAATTGCAAAATATTAAACTTTTACTTTTTAACTATTATATTTTTTTAATTTTTATTTATTGTCTTATCATCTTCCCCACTCCACTGTTGTCTCCATTATTATATTTTTATAATTTTAATTTATTGTCTTATCATCTTTCTCCAATGTTCTTCATTATTATATTTTTTTAACTTTAATTTATTGTCTTATCATCTTTCCCATTGTTGTCTCTCTCTAAATATCATATTCAGGCCGAAAATTCACGATTTTATATTGTCAGATCTTTCCGTAAAAGGTAAGATTATGCTCAATCTCCATCTTAGCTTAACAGATCTATCAGAGGAAAGATAAAATCAGACGAAGGAGCACATGGAGAATGACAAAGATCAACTAAACTTTAACAGATCTGATCAGACGAAGGAAGACGACATAGAATCGATTAATCAGACGAAGTGAAAACATCTTATCCTCTTACTGAAAAATGATTTGAGCTGAGATCGGAGCTGAAGTCTCCCTCCTCACATATCCATCAGAACAGGGTAACCTTTCTAACCGGAATTTTCCGGTTATATTTTCCGGTCGGACCGGATTATGACCGGTTCGAAAGGTTAGCGTATATAAGTCAAAAACCGAACCGCCTATTCCACCGTTTTATGGTCAGACCGGTTAGACCGCCGATCTAACCGCGTATTTCAAAACCTTGCTGATAAGCATGCAACAATGCCATCACCACATAAACCCAAGTTTCACCATACTTAGCCATGCCAAAGTCCAATAATATTTAATGAGCCGACTCTTATTCAACGTATGTTGAAACCACCCCATCTTCCCTCTTTCGCTAACTTTCCCGGCCATGTAAAGCACCAATACACCTTATATTAGTCAAACTAATATTTTAATAAAATAGATAATATATATTAAAATTAATTTTATTATATTCTTTTTTATAAACATAGGAATTTGGATTGAATAATTCTATAATTTTCCCAAATATAGAAATTCAATAACAATTCTCATAAAATTGAAATTTGAAATTGGAATTCCAATACTATTTACACTCATCAAAACGTACCCTTAGGGTCTTCTTCTTCTTTGTCAACGTTACCAATATAAACCACAATTTACATTCTATATAATCTTTTAATCAAATTTGCAATTATGGTTCTTTGAGTTACCTTCACATATTCCGGCTATGTCGCCCAAAATCTAGCATGTGTTGCCTCCAATAAAGCAAGCAGCAACAAGCTATTTGGTGAATGTATATTAGACATCCTAACAAAGCTTAATCATTTTAATTTCTACTAATTTGATAGTCTAACAGTTCACTGTTAATTAAAGACTATATCTGACTATATTTAGATTAGTATCTATTTTCTCAAAATTATATTTACAATAACAATGAAATATATACAAGGATATTTATTAGATACATTCATCAATTTCATATAAAATTATGATTGCTTGAATTGTATTAGAATGCCACGGATTAACAATTTCAGTCTGGGATGTCCCATTTCTCTTGTGGATTGGGAATCAAACAAAGAAAGAACAAAGTTATTCTTACAACTATTTGACGTGGAGAATGGAAAATGGAAATTTCAGTGATAAGAGTCTTTCGTCAATATTTGTTATAACAACGTGAGTAAGGGTGTAATTCAGAGCCGGTCCCGAGTTTTGGGCTTCCCTAGCCCCGATAGAAATAAAAGTTTATTTTTTTTACTGCCCTAGGTCTAGTATTAAAAATTGATAAAATAAAATTGTTTTTGATGAGGTTTGAACAAATAACCAAATGAAAAATTTAAGTTTCAATCTTGAGCCACTAAACTACAACATAAAATGTTCCAAACATTCATAAATTTATTTAAATATTCATATATTTTATTTAATGGGCTGCCCTGGGGAGTGGGCTGCCCTAGCCCGAGGGCTTACCGGGCTTACCCAGGGCCGGCCCTGGGGTGTGGACTCATTTGGGTGTCTACTATGACCACACAATCTTCAAAAATAAGTGGCATACTGAGAAAAAGGTGTATGGTAGGATTGTGTATTTCTAAATAATAGTTTAAACTTAGTGGCATGGGTTGGGATAGTTAGTGAAATAATAATAATTCCAAACTTACTCTTATAGAAAGAGGAGTATAAGGTCAATACATTGGTGAAAAAGGGGTCAAAACCGAGAGTAAAAATTCTCGGTAATGATTCTATATCTCTCGGTAATGACCTAATACCGAAGGTTTGAGTAACTCTCGCCATTCCTTGGTATTGACACTTTCGATAAATATAATTGGGTGTTTATCGAAAAATAACATAGATTTTTCGGTTTAGATATCTGAGAGAAAAACCGAGAGTTAATTGGAAAGCTTTTAGTTTTTCTTGAAAGAGAAAAATCGAGAGTTTTCCATATAACTCTAGGTTTTTCCCTTTCAAGAAAAACCGAAAGCTTTCCAATTAACTTTTGGTTTTTATTTTTCAAAAAAACCCGAGAGGTATATGGAAATCTCTTGGTTTTTCCCTTTCAAGAAAAACCGAAAGCTTTCCAATTAACTTTCGGTTTTTATTTTTCAAAAAAAACCCGAGAGGTATATGGAAATCTCTCGGTTTTTCCCTTTCAAGAAAAACCAAAAGCTTACCAATTAACTTTTGGTTTTTATTTTTCAAAAAAAAACCCGAGAGGTATATGGAAATCTCTCGGTTTTTCCCTTTCAAGAAAAATTGAAAGCTTTCCAATTAACTCTCGGTTTTTCCTTTAGAGAAAAACCAAAAGATTTTCATACATGATACAACTCTTGATTTTTCCTTTTCAAATAAACCTGAGAGGTATATGAAAAACTTTCGTTTTTTCCGTTAAAGAAAAACTGAAAGATTTCCATACAACTCTCGGTTTTTCCTTTTCAAATAAACCCGAGAGGTATATGAAAAACTTTCGGTTTTTCTTTTAAAGAAAAACTGAAATATTTCCATACAACTCTCGGTTTTTCCTTTTCAAATAAACCCGAGAGGTATATGAAAAACTTTCAATTTTTCCGTTTTAAGAAAACCAAAAGCTTTCCATATAACTCTCGGTTTTTCCTTTTCAAATAAACTAGAGACGTATATGGAAAACTCTCGGTTTTTTCCATTTCAAGAAAAATCGAAAGCTTTTCATTTAACTTTCGTTTTTTCCCTACAAAATGTACAAAATAGGCCGATTGTTTTGTGCGTAACCAAAACCTACTCAGCCAAACCAATATATATACAAATAACATTCATAAACTAAATGACCATTATCATTCCAAAATTCTAAACCAAACCAATCATCCAAACAACATGTTATCATTCGAATTAAAACGTACTCAATCATTCATACACCTGTTATCAGTCGAAACAACCAATCAAAACGTACTAGAATTAGCTATTGGGGGAGGGGGAGGTGGTTGATATTACCTCATAAACATTTCAAAGTTCTCCATTCTTGTCCTCATTTCTATGTTTTCCGCTTGCATTTCATTAATCATTCAAGTTCTTTCTTCATCCCTCTTTTCCAATTCCTCCACTTTCATCGCCAATCTTTGATTCTCCTCAAACAACCGATTAGTGGATCGTTGTGAATTGTTGTCACTTCGATGATCCTCTCGAAAGTGTGTTGGCCGGATGCCCGATCCCATACCGATCACTACCCCATGCTTTTGGCGTCCGAACACTCTCTCCGTCAAGTCGAAGTCAGATATATCTGGTTCATTGCTTCTTACCTCCCCCATCTCCTCCTGCACATTTGAAATAAATTATCATTATAATAATAAGCTAGCTTTATATAATTTTTTTAAAATTCAATTAACTTACAATTTTCTCATGCGCTCTTTCGTCCAGGACGGGGGTTGAGCTTTCTTTTGTAGGTTTTGGGGTATGGGTCCTTTTGAATACTTCAACGACGAAAGGGGTCCGTCATATTTCAAGCGTTTGTTGGAAGAAATTATTTATAAAATTAATAACATTCTTTATAATAAGTTATTAAAAATAATGAATAATGTACGTACATAACAACTCTTCCTCCACTTGAGCAAACGATTTACTTCCAATATGATGTGGGAATTTCAGATTCCTGTTA
Organism: Impatiens glandulifera; assembly: GCF_907164915.1. Taxonomy (NCBI): domain Eukaryota; kingdom Viridiplantae; phylum Streptophyta; class Magnoliopsida; order Ericales; family Balsaminaceae; genus Impatiens; species Impatiens glandulifera. Next base: position 14,003,813 of record NC_061869.1, on the reverse strand, counting down.
ACAACATTGGTACGACTGTTTTGCTGTATTTGAAATAAAAAATGAAGTTAGAATAATTTATATCAGATTTTATTTGAATTATGAAACCGTAACTTAAATTTTTCCGTGAAATAATGGTTACGACACACAACTCTCAATCATCTCCATCTTAGTCTCGTGGGGGATTGGCCAGTACCGCCACCTTGTCTCTTTGATGAATGCATATATAATCCCTATTCAAATCCAAGCGCCACCTATCCCATATTTGTTTGGCGTGTGCCAATCCGGTCGCTCGATATTGATCAATAAAACCATTAGTATACTCGAACGGATCCTGAAAAAACAATCATTCAAATGTTATAAAAAAGTATTAAATAATTAATATATAATTAAGTAATGATTACCGTCATAGCAATCTAAAGTGAATCTAATTAGTCAGCACTTAATGCCTTCCACTTCAGGAGACGGTGTGAGACGGTTGAGGGGTCCCACACAACCGACCCCAAATGTCTAGACCACATTTTTCTTCTATCGCCAACACCGCCGGGCCTCTCATCTACCTCTCTAAAAGTCAGAGTAATCTTTGTCCCCGGTGGCCTCCTAGATAGCGCGATATTCTCGTTCTTCCCTCGTCTCTTACGGGCGGAAGATTCTTCAAAATGATCAAATTCATAATTAGATGTAAATCAATACAACAATAACTAAGTGTAAACATGTTACCTGTCGATGATGGGTTAAGAGTGGAATGGTGCTCATGATCCTACTCGTCACCCTCCTCGTGGTCCTCCTCGTCATCCCCCATTGATGTAAACGTACTCTCAATAAACTCTTCAACCTCAGCATCATCCTCGTCATGTGTATCACGTACTGGGGGAGCAGTAGCTAACGGGTCCACGAATAATGGTGCGTCTCTAGAAGACTCTTCTTGGAGCCTTAAGTTTTCTAAATGTAGGTTTTGGTATTCCTAGACAGTTTGCTAGGTGTTTTCCTCATACTCTTCCAAATAGTTTTCGGACCTTCAGACATCCTTAATGCATACCATTAATAAATTGGAGAATAATTGAAATAAAGTAATAATAAGAATGAATATAAAGTAAAAACATAAAATTTACCTAATTAATCTAAACTATATATTCGTAAACCGCGAATTTATTTTTGTCAAAATCTTCCAACCGGGTCGTGTTAACATATCAGGGGCGTAGAATACTTGTTTTGCTTGACTCGCCAATATATACGGGTCCTGACTTTGGGTTTTCAAAATTCGGTTTACATTTATATTTATGAAGCTATATTTATTCACTTTCACTCCTAGTTTCCTCGACTGTGTATCAAACCACTTACACTTGAATAAGACAACTCGTTTATGAGAAAAGTATTGTACTTGGATTATATCCGTTAAAACTCCTTAGTATGACATAGTATCTAACCCGTTGTACCCTTCAACAATCACTCCACTATTTTGAGTGGTCAAACATTCGTCGTATTTTTCTGTATAGAATTTGTATCCGTTAATTTACACCAAACATACATACACGAGTACACACTTGGACATTCGCCTAAGATCTTGAGGTCTCTTGATATGTCATTATTTTCTTCTAATTAAGCGACTTATATATATATACATTCCCGAAATTTAGTCGTTAAAATAAATATAAAGTTACTAGATTTGGTTTTGAATCTACTCACTCTATTCTTGAAATAGGTGGCATACGTTTCTTCACAGGACTCATTGTTATTGCAATACTGCATAAATCACTGTAAATAGATCGATTATTAAATAACATACTCTTTAATGCTAATTAATAAGACGTACTATAAGTGTATAACAACAAAATATTGAATCTAACATGTAAAAAGGTTATGCTTCGGGACACTTTTTCAAAATGTATGTATGAGCTGTCACTCGATCACTATAATTTAAGTTGTATATTTCTCATGACATTGTTTTGGATCTTGTTTTAAGCGATACAAAGACTTAACCAATTTACAAACTTTATTTTCTTGCCTTTAAGAAAAAAAACTCTTGAGGTTGATCTATGTAAATATCTTCTTCCAAGTCTCCATTTAAGAAATCTATTTTTACGTCCATTTGATGAACTTCTAGATTGCACAAAGAAGCAATCGAAAGAATCATCCGAATAGAAGTTATTCTTCTAACCGGATAATATGTATCAAAATAATCAAGACCTTCTCGTTGGCGATATCTTTTTACCACCAGTCTTTCCTCATATTTATCAATTGATCCATAACTTTCATTTTTCTTTTGAAAATTTATCGGCAACCTAGTGGTTTATTTCCCAAAGGAAGATCCACTAGTTCCCATGTATGTTTTTACAAGATAGAATCTATCTCACTATTAATTGTCTCTTTCCATTGAGGCCCTTTAGACGAGGTAATTGCCTCATTATACGTTTGAGGTTCACTTTTCATCATGAAAGTAATAAAATTTGGACCGAATGATTTTTCTATTCTAGCTCGTTTACTTCATCTAATAAGTTCAACCTCAACTTCATTCGCCTTTTCTTGTTCATATAGCTCAAGAAATCTTTTTGGAGAACGCTATTCTTCATTAAACTTATATGGATGTACATGTTCAAAGAACGATGCATTTTTCGATTCCAATATCATATTCTTATGAATATCCGGAATGTCCGATTTAAACACAAGAAAACGATAAGTATTGTTATGTGCATATCAAATAAATATACAATCAACAGTTTTTTATTCAATTTTTACCTTTTTAGGTAATGGTACATCTACCTTAGCTAGACACCCCCACATTCCTAAGTATTCATATGATAGTTTTTTTTCATTCCATAACTCATATGAACTATTATCTAACTTCTTTTGTGGAACCTTATTTAAAAGGTAATTAACCGTCAAAATAGTTTTTCCTCACATGTTTAGTGGTAGACCAGAACTTAATAGAAGTGAATTCATAATTTCATTTAATGTTCTATTTTCCCTCTCACTCGTACCATTTTGTTGAGGAGAATGAGGTGATATCGTCTCATGGATTATACCATGTTGAGCACATAGCTCGGCAAAAGGTAATTCATATTCACCTCCTCTATCACTTCTTAACACTTTGATATTTTTACCAAGTTGGTTTTCAACCTCATTTTTATTGAGAGAAAATTTCTCTATGGCTTCATCTTTACTTTTAAGAATAAACACATAACAATATTTTGTGTTATCATGAATAAAAGTAATGAAGTATTTGTCTCTACCACGTGTTGATGTTCTTTTTAAATCACACATCTATATGAATTAAATCAAGCGGTCTATTAATTTTTTCAACGTTTCAAAAGGATGATCTCGTCAATTTTTCTTCAACACAAATTTCACACTTGTGTTTCTTATTTATTTCGAATGTAGGTATATTCTTCAGTTTTATTAATCGATGCATCGATCATAATTAATATGACCTAGTCTACCATGCCATAAAATGGAATTCCATTTTATGGCATGGAAGACTCCAAAAAATAAATAGAAGAGTTATTCTTTTCATTTATACTTGAATTAACTTCCATTATATTGAGCTTAAAAAATTCACCAGTAACATAACCTCTACCTACAATCAATCCACATTTGGATAAAACAATTTTATTCAACTCAATCACAAGTCTAAAACCATACTTACTTAAAAGAGATCCGGATATCAAAAAATTTCAAATCTTCGGAACATACAACACATTAGTCAAAGTTAAATATTTCCTTAAAGAACCTTAACATCACTTTTCCTTCACCTCGTATGTCGGAAGTGACAGAATTCTCCATGAACAACTTTTCACCATTCTTCACTTCTTCGAGACTTGAAAATACTTCTTTGTTTGAGAAAATATGTCTTGTAGCTCCTGTGTCAACTCACCATTCTCGTGGATTAGACCTCAGATATCATCACACATAGATCCATGTCCGATAATCCTTGAGTTTAGTTAGCCTCCTAAACTCTTCTCGGCCTTTTGCAATCGAAAAATCTATGGCCCATGCCATTGCAATTGAAACACTTGCCCGTAAACTTCTTACAAAAATTCCTCCTTTATAATTAAGGTTTCGGTTTTTGACAAAAGAATTTTGTTTTTTCTTGTCTTTACCATGCTCAACCACATTTGCTTTAGTCACATGTTGACTAAAGTATTTCTTTGAGGCGCTTTTATTTTCCTCTTCAATGCGTAGACGAATCACTAATTCTTCTATGTTCAACTCCTTTTGCTTGTGCTTAAGGTAGTTTTGAAATCGTTCCAAGACGGTGGTAGCTTCTCAATAATAGCCACATGGAAATTTTCTCCGAAATTCATGTTTCGTGTAAAGTAACTTGGATCTCTTGAATTTTTTTAATGACCGGTCTTGAATCTACCATTTTGTAGTCCAAAAATCAACCGATCATAAACGTTTTTGCACCCCATCTTCAATTTTGTATTTACGTTCAAGAGATTCCATAATTCTTTGGCTATATTCTTTTCATTGTACACATTGCACAATGAATATGACAAACCATTCAATATGTAATTTCTACATAAGAAATCTAAATGGTGCCAAACATCAAATGCCAAAGTCGCTTGCACATCAACTTTCGAATACGCGTTTGCATTCGATGATGAAGCCACATATGTGTCATCGATTTTAGGAGTGGGAGGATCCTCCGTGAGGAATCGTGTGAGACTCAAGGTCGTGAGGTAGAAGAACATCTTCTGTTGCCATCTCTTAAAGTTTGAGTCATCAAACTTTTATGGCTTATCCAGATGGTTAGCAGGAACCAGCATCCTCATGTTGGAAGTACATATTTCGATAGTCATTTCTGAAACAAAACCAGAAACGTGTAAAAATCTGATATAAATAATATGAAACTATTTTAAGATTGTTGGTAATCTTATCTCATAAAAGTTAAACGAAAATATTATATGAATAAAATAAAGTGATAATAGAACAGATACAATAGATTATTTAATGAGATGAAGAAATGTCTTCTCGTTTGCTCCGAAGCCTGTGAAATCACAGTTCTCTTAAAACAGTTTCACCATCTCCCGTTTGTGCTGGAGAGTTTCGTCGGTGGCTGCTTCCTAGGGTATAACGAAACGTACAATGATTTAACACAGAAAACCACTACAACAACAAACTAGACAAAAGTACATGAATCACAATCATCAGATTTCGCACAGAAATGGTCGAGTCAAGAAACTCAAAGAACACTCATAAAGAACACTCATAAAGAACAAAAAAGACTTTTAGAATTCTAGAGTGAGAAGTGACAAGATAATGTGTGGAGAAGGTGAATGAATATTTATAGTTGAAAATTAAACTCATAATCAATTCTTTAATCCAACGACCACCAATCCATCATTCATCCATCCAATGGTTATCCTTGATTGCATTTTCATCATCCTTACAAATTACATCCAACAATAAGTATTTTGTAGTTACAATAGCAATTAACACCATTTGTTAATTGCATCATTCAATACATTAATGTTAATTGTAACAATTAACAAAATTCATTTTCATTTGGATTAAATTTCACCTTAATTCACATTGAATTTGATATAAATTTCATTTGAATTAATTTGATCTTAATTCACTTTTGAATTTGGTGTGAATTTCAGTTGAATTAATTTCACATTAATTCACATTTGAATTTGGTGTGAATTTCATTTGAATTAAATTTCACAATAAATTCACATTTGAATTTATGTGAATTTCATTTGGATTAAATTTTACCATTAATTCACATTTGAATTTGGTGTGAATTTCAATTGCCCAAATATCACTTCCATTTAAATAATGGAATTAGTTATTTCCAACACATACACGGTGAAGCACAACCAATGTCGAAAAGATTTTCAGTCTAGAAATAAGCTTACCTAGAAAAGTTAGTCATGGTGTTTAGCTAGAAGAAAACATAAGTCAAACAAAAATGAAACAATAGTACTCCTTTCTCAAAGAGAATGAAGGAGTCGAGTTTTTAAGATTTTGTTGCATGTTATCACGATTTCACTATAAAGATGCAAAACAAATAGGTACTATATTCATGGTCGGCCCTTGGTAAGACGAGTTAGGCGGCGGCCCATTCCACACTACATCTAAAATCAGAAAAATAAAAAGAATTAACACTAATGAGGTTTGATCCATAAATCATTATATGTGTTATCATGTTAATTAACTAACTAAACTAGATTGCTTTTGATTAAAATAATATAAACTTATTATATTTACGTAATAGTATATAAGTATTTTAATTAAAAAATAAGAATAATTTTTTTTTGCTTAGGGAACTCCAATCCTTAGGTTCGATAATGACTAAATTGAAATAGAAACTAAACTTCTATAAATTTATCTTCAATACTTTAAATGTATAATAATAAACTAGATTAATGTTATCTTCAATACTTATCTTGCTAATGCTATTTCTCACATCATTAAAAGTTATTATCGATGGTAATGATACAGTAATAATATAACATTGATTTTTTTCACTTAGCAAAAAAATATAAAAAGGAAGAAACATATGTGGTATGTATGAGATGTGAAACAGTTTGAGGAGAGATTAAACGGAAAATCCTTCACTTATAAAGTATATTTTAATTAATAAACTATAGTTTTATTTTTCTAAATTCTACACATAAATTTCATCTGTGAGCCAAAGTCGTATGATCTTCGATGCCGTTGTTGCAAATCTTCACAATCTTTGTCATCATTCATGTTAGCTATTGAGCACGCAGAGTTTTCATTATTCCTTGTTGCGCCAACCAATCCTTAACTCTCGTACTGAAATTATTTGTTCCATTAAACTTTCTAACTTCAAATCTGACACTAGAAGAAGTCATTTCAACACGCTCAAATATTCACTTTGAATCTTCTCTTCTAGCCTAGAGTCAACAAGATGTGAATATTCCTAGACTCCTTAAGAGCTCATGGGTTCGAGTCCGTCAAGAGACAAGTTTCGTGCCTAGATAAATGGTTAATTATGTTTGCAGGCTATATGATTAACCCAACATTTTATCCCACCAAGATAACCCAGTGATAAGAGTCGGCTTAAGAGACCAAAAGGTCACGGGTTCGATTCCATCTAGAAGCGCTTTGAGTTTAAACGGGGGACCATGATTGTGAGGTGACGTATTAGTTCTACTTTAATTACCAAAAAAAAATATTCACTTTGAATGACAAACCAAAGAAGATCCAACACAAATCAAACTGGTTGAAATCTAGAAACAAATAAGCCTTTAACTTAATTTTGACAAACAAATAAGACATAAATCAAGGAAGCCCTTTGATTTCTTTCTTCTTAGTAATCAGGTTAGTAATCAGGTTGTTGGTTGCTTCAATCTTCATTCTTCTCTCTATTTTAACAAGTCAATAAAAATATTCTTCAGACTTATGTTCTTCTACCGATTGAAAACTTGATTTGAAAACTTTCTTCTCTCCAAATTTTTCCGAGCAAAAAAAAATCAAACACTGTTTTTAGTTTTTCACCTGACTAATCGAGAAACCTACTTTTTGTTACCGCTACTGAAATACGTAATCGTCGGAAAGTTTCGCTAGTCAAGAAAACTTCCCTATTTATTCTCTACCACCGTTGCCAATCAGTTATAGAAATCAAAACCCGAACACAAAACAAAGTCTCTTCCTCTCTAAATAGTTTAGGTTAAATCTCAACAAAACTCCGATACCAATAGTTGATTCGAGTAACCATGTAAACTAATAAAAATGGAGAAAACAAAATAAATAATGAGATTCGGTTAAAATATCTACGTCCTCAGGAGTGTCGTCAATTATTTTAATCTCACTCTCATGTTAAATTATATTTATAGAGTAATACATTAAGTAATACTTTATACTCAACTCAGTAAACTAAACTTAATTAAAATGTATATGTATATAAGCCACCTATACAAAACTTCTGTATCAAATCATTTTTAAACATTAAATTAATTTCATGTAACTAAATCTTATACAATAGTTTCAATTTCCAAGGGAAATAGACAGAATAATGCCAGCTTCTGGGAAATTAATATTGCAGTCTACATAGCTCATGTAAGCTGATTAACTTAACTAAAATACATAACTAGTGAAGCCTAATTGTGGTTTTAAGAATTTGCAAGAGGGTGTTTATTATATGTATTTAACTAATTATGGCCGGAATAATAAGCTAAGGCTCTAAGCATGCCTTTATAATTATAGCTGATATATTTCCTTGCATTTTCAACTCTGAATTCAATGTTTAATTTAGTTATCGTGAAATTAATTATCTCGTTAACTAGAACGCAAACCAACTCTAATTTTTTTTTTTGGAACAATAATTTCAAATAAGGGCTCTTGTTCACAGTGAATAACCTCTGAACTACTACTTAAGAAGTTAAAACATGCTCAAACTTTATTTTAAAAAAGAAACTTGAGTTTATTCATTATAAGAAATTAACACGATTCTATTTCACATAATCCTCCAATTTTTAAAACATGTTTGAACTGGGTATATCTAAAATTTGTTAGAATATGTGACCCCCCTCCTTTTTTTTTATCAAGTCGAAGAAGCTCTGAAGTTAGCCTAGCCCAGGGACGGAGCCAGGATTTAAAATCAACCCGGACTAATTTTTTTATACAAAATCTACTTGGGCTAGTTTGCTAATAATATCAAATTTTAATGTGAATTCTATCTTTTAGCTACGGGAAATATATCAATAACAACGGGGAAATACCGTCGTTATTGTAAAATACATACCAAGTATTTTAAGCTACCCGGGCTACATCATAGGTAGCTTTTTACATGATCCGCCCCTGGCCTAGCCTCCATTAGTTTTTATTCAATCTTGTTAATCTCTCTATTTACATACAAATTTTCATGGTATTAAAGAGAGTTTCATAGATGTTTTCGATGTTATGTTTGACATTAAAGTTATTTTGTTAAATACTGATTGATTCATATTATCTATATTTTCAGTATAAATCTAATATAATGTTGGTGTTTGTCATATATTATGTTATTGTTTGTGCCTTGGTTGTAATTATGTCCAAACCTTAATTCTATTTAAATACTCTTCTAATTCTTATTTTTTATTAAGAAAGTTCTCAAGTTAGCCTCCATGACTATCTTTACTATGGTTCATTTTTATATAGGTGTACACATTATTTAATGAATTAGTTAGTCAGAAGAGATTCGTTGGCAGTAGAAATTTAGCAAGGAAGAACAAGAATGGTCCTATGAATTATATATATATATATATATATATATATATATAATTTAATAAAGTCATTAATATACCTTTCATTATTTATAAACTAAGAATGGATTAATTTTTTTATTAAAAAATATCTATATTAGCTTTTTAATTCAAGTAAGATATTAAACATCAACTCCCTGCATCATATATATAACTAATATTCCACCGAATGAAGAGAATATATAAGACAAGAAATTTGTAGAATTACAAAAGAAATAAAATTTAAAAAACTCTTATTTATATCATTTATATTTATCAATAACATTAAAAAAAAAGTTAAATAAATAACAAAATACCTAAAATGAAGAAACTTAGCATAGAAGAAGGCACATCTAAGCATAGGGGTGTTCAATATTTGGTCTGAACAGAATATCCGACCGAATTCGAATTCTTCGAATTCGAATAAACCGAATTCGAATTATATTTTCGGTTTTTGAATCGAATTTTAAACCGATTCGAATTCAAATACGGTTTTCGGTTTGGTTTTCGAGTTTAGGTTTCAACTCGAAAACCAAACCGAAAACCGAATTCATTTTTATTATTCATTATTATTATTTATTTTTATTATATAACTTATTATATATTATATATTAAATTATCATGGCCTCTTACTAAATCTCTAAATTAAATTCATAATTCCTCATTCATTTTCCCCTTTCTCTAGCTGTCCACATCTCTCAACCGTCATATATTGTTGTCCTCGACACTGTTTTACTTTCGTCGTTCAATTGTCGAATATATATTGGCGTTAATCACTAAGCTAAGTTTGCAGCTTTGCATGATTTATATTTTTTTATAATTTAAGTAGATAAGATCTCTTTAACAACTTATTTATTTTGTTAACTCTTTTAAAAAAAATTATAAGTATGGGATGTTCTTTATTTGGTCTAAACCGAATATCCGACCGAATTCGAATAAACCGAATTCGAATTCACCGAATTCGAATAAACCGAATTCGAATTTATTCAAATCGGTTCGGTTTTCGAATTTACTTAAAAAAATAAAAATTCGAAGAACCCGAACCGAAAATTCGAAGAACCCAAAAACCGAACCGATTAACACCCCTATCTATGCATTCAAACTTTTCTTAATTCTTAGTGTTTGAGGGTGGGGGTGACAGATTTGAAGTTATACATATAAAATATTTATGTAAGATGAATCATTTTTCATCTATTTATAATTAATTATTGCAAATTGCAAAAAAAAAACAACTCTAGAATATAGGGGTGGAGAATTTTAAGGTTCTTATATATATATATATATATATATATAAAAGACCAACATTTTTCATTTATGTATAATTAATTATGAGCCAAAACCTCAAACTCAAACCAACTCTTGGAATATTGTAGATTTGGAAATAGGGTTCGTTATTTCAGGGATTTCAATAATATATATATATATATATATATATATATATATATATATATATATATATATATATATATATATATGTATATCATAATTAAGCCACAATAAAATATATTTATATTAAGATTTTAAAATAAAAATATATATATATATATATATATTTAAACATATATATGTCATTCAACAATAATGTTCATTCTAAATATTAGTCTAGAAACGAACCAAATTGAATCGAATAATATAAAAAAAATAATATTCGAGTTCGAATTTGAAAATTTTGAAAAATATTCGAATTCGATTTGAAGTTTGAAACTTCAAAATTTGGCTCAAACTCGAAATAAAGTTCAAAATCGAGTTGATTTGAATTGTTCGAATATTGATTCAAACAATATCGAATCATAACTCAAAATAATTCAAATTCAAGTTCAAGTTCGATTAGAAATATTAAAACTAGCTCAAATTTGAAAATATTTGAATTAAACTATATATATATAGTTTAATATTAAATAAAAATTCACAAGCGTCGAAAGAAAATATTTTAGATTCAAATATTTTAGTTCAGCCCGAAATATTGCCTAACATATTCGAATTTGACTCAAATTTGATAATTTCAAACTCAAATTAAATATATATAGAACCAGCCCCTATTAAACATAATTAAAAATACATTCACAAATTATTTATCACATCATTTTAGATATACCATAATGAAATTCACATTTTATCGGTTTTACCTAAATTTGTATTGAAAGGTAATTTATACTTTCATAATAAGATAATAGTATCGGGAAGAATGTCAATTTTATCATCGAACTATAACAGAATATTCACGTATATCACTAAACTAATTTTTGTTCGTTCATACCACTGTAGTTGAGTTTAATGTTCATCTATATCACTGCTAGACAAAAACATCCAAACCCGTTAAGTTTCCGTTAAATGATGACACGTGTGATTGACATGTCATTTTTTTTAAATTAATATATATTATATATTTATTTTTATTCACTATTTCTAAATAATAAAACTTAATTTACATTTTCAAAGGTATTAATCAAACAAATTATACATTTTGAGAAACATTAACAATAATTCACTTTTTTTAATTAATATATTTTCAACATTTATTTTTATTAACATTTCTAAATAATAAAATTCGTTAATAAAAATAAATGTTGAAAATATATTAATTAAAAAAAAAAGTGAATTAAGTGTCTCTTAAAATGTCTAAATTATTTGATTAATGTATCTGAAAATATAAAAGTTTTATTATTTAAAAATTATGAATAAAAATAAAAATATAATATATAAAAAATGACATATGTCATCATTTAACGGAAAACTTAACGGACTTAGATGTTTTTGTTAACTAGTGATATAGATAAATGATATGAACGAACAAAAATTAGTTTAGTGATATACGTAAATATTCCGTTATAGTTCGATGATAAAATTGACATTCTTCCCTAATAGTATCTAGATATATAAGAACCCGTTCCGATTTGATAGAAAAAAAATTAATTTTCAGGATTACTGGGCTCTTCACCTTGTTGTTCTCAGCTTGAATTTCTAAATCACCGTCCTTCAACTTCAGCTTTGGAATCCTCAGCAACTTTGGATTCCTCAACAACTTTGGATTCCTCTATATCAACCTTTAAATTCTCTTATTTCTCTTGATTAGTCTGAGTATATTCCTCTCTATTTTAATCAGAAACCACTTCAGCTTGATTTGATTGCGATTCCTCAACTATATCTTCAACATGATTAGGCTAAGGTTCCACCTCCTTTTCCGTACTACTTTTTCTTGTACAAAATTTTCTTTATCTTTTGTTTCATGTTTTTTAAACACATTTCCTCTTTGATTATAGGTACATATGTTTCATTTTTATGCATCTTTACTTTCTGACTTTTGTGAATTATTTTATCCTCTTCCTTAGCCAAATCACATTTTGGGCTTAAATGTTGGAAGGTATTACAAAAAGGGAATCTGTCTGTCTCCACTCATAAGTGATTTTTATGACAGTATGTTTTTCTTTTTTGTCTACTACTTTCATACTTTTTGGTAGTGTGCTTCTAGGATGCACCACAATGCTAATTCTAGAAAATGATAGGTGCTCTCCTTCTTTATTAATTGAGTCCATGTATAATGGTCTGCTCAATAAACCTGCAAAGTGACTAATGGATTCAGAATTGTACATATGTGCAGGTATATTCTAAAGCTTGAACCATATTTGTGCCGTATCTTTTGGTTTACTCAACAGGTTCAAGTCTTTAGACCATTTTTCAACTTTATACAATTGTATCCTATATATGTATGCCCATTTCCTAGATTTTCCTTCAGATTAGATCCCTTCTTGAATTTAAGGAAATATAGATCATGGACATTTGTTGAAATCTTATCCAGCCCTTTCCTTCCCATTGCTTCAAAAATGCATATTTTTAATTGGTAAGGATACTATTTTTTTTCCTATATAGTTTCCCACAACTATATTTTCCCATTCATTTATACAATTTCCTCTACTTCAATAGGAAATTTAAATTCAAATGAAAAATTCAGTACCTCCACTTTTATCTGTGTATTGCCCAAGTAGATTTTCCTTTTATAGGCATGATCTTTTGACTTTTTTGCATTGTTCTTCTTCTAGACTTCATTAGTTCTCCATGTCGAGTTCTCCTGATAGTAAATGACTTAGATTTGAGAGCCTTCATCAATTTCTTCATTGTAGCAGCTGACCATTGAACAATTTTTTCATATTCTTATTTTTTCAACAGATTACAGTCTTGAAGATAGTGGATGTTGAGTTAAATTGTAATCTGTTGTGTTTTGCCCTTATTAATGACAATTTCTCTCATTTTGATTGCATAAGGAGATTAGTAATCTTATTCTTAAGCCCAAATAGATTAACTCTTTCATTATAGCGTATCTTCCAAACTACTTTATTATCCCCCTGTTTTCCTGTATTATTTTTTTCAAGAAATTTTTCATTGCTTACTTGTGTTGTTATCCTACTGTTCTTTACTAACTTCTTCAACAATTTTTTAAATTTCTTTTATTGATGTTTCCTTAATTCCTTCTAGCATAAACTCACTGACTTCTTTAGATGTATTACTTTTGTTCTTCCTTTTCCCATAATGGCATAAACAGAGTAATAGAATAGAGTAATTGTAAAACCCCAAGAGATGATCACAGATAAACCGCAATCGATGGCAAATTCCAGCGGCGTTTACAAATACACAAGAAATTCTAGACTAGCAACACTTAATGAACGACGCAAGTTAATAACGGGTCGCCCGTGCTGATCGTGCCGTAACGCTTGTGCCGGTCGCGCCTCCTTTGATTAATGGTGATTCCGAGACCGATTTGATGACTTACGGTGCAGAACAAAATCGTATCGTCCGTGCTGATCGTGTCTTTTTGTCTGTGCCTATCGTATCGTTGTGCCGGTCGTGTGGTGTCCGCTATGTCCCAGTGAGGAAAATGTTCATTATGAAAATAGCCTAATAACTACAATAGACAAATATTTTATTTAATATATATAAAATATGAATTCTCATTCGATGGTCATTTGGTACTGGAATTTAAATATTTGATGAGTAATTTTTTTTAAATAGTTTAAAGAAATATTTATTAAATAAAAAAAGTTCAATAGCATATGTATTAATTTATTAGTTAAGCTAGATGTTAGATGTGCTATAACTTATAATAATGTCAACTATCTACCAAACGCGGAATTCATTCTTCGTATTCAACTATCTCATATAATCAATTACTGAAGTATAATCTATAAATACATCAACTCTCTACATTCTCTTCTCATCATAGTTATCATTCTCATTCTTCAAGATGACGTTCTTTCCTAAACTAATAGGTAATTTACTCACATTCTTCTGTTTGTTTTTGTATAAAACTGATTTGATTCTGTGTTTGATTTACAGTACTGATGTGGGCCGACTTACTAGCGTTATATGTGATGTGGATGATGATGTTTTACTTAACAAATGTATGGAAACTCGGGTTCACTCACGCCGCCGCAATCGTAAACATCTTCACCGGAGCATGGACCATGATGCTTTTACCTATGGAATATTTGGTGGACGCATTCATGGGAAGTTACTTAATCTTACTTCTTTCAAGCATATCTTACAGTCTTGGTATGGGTTTTTTATGGATGTCAACTCCCCCAATTCTGGGTAAATCCCACGGTCTTTGCGGCGAATATCTGCCCGAATGTATAGGAGATGAACAAAGAGTTCTATTCTATGCCGGTCTAGCTTTGATAGCTATTGGTCTTTCCGGTCATTTGGTTTCTTTGGGTCCTTTTACGGCCGCACAATTCACTGAAGACATGCTTGAAAACATGACCGGTAAATCGATTTGTATCATGTTTTTATTCTCGTACTTGGCGATACTTGTTCCATTTGGGTCGATTATTGCGATATCGTACGTGAAGGCTTGGTCGTTTCGGTTCGGGTTGTCTGCGTTGTGTACGGTGGTGGGTACATTAGTGTTCTTTGTTGGTTCGTGTTCGTATAACTATATTGGACCTCAAGGAAGTCCTTTGACAACTTTTTTTAGAGTGTTCTATGCTGCTGTTTCTAAGATTTTTTATAGACGACCCAAGAATGTTAAGGATTTATACGAGATACCTGATCTTGATGAACATCAATTGATTCCTCATAGCCGTAGTCTCAGGTTTGTCTCTTATTAATGATCTAAAAAGTATTTCACCATGCATAAATTAGAGTTTGAGGCTTGAATACTAGGCAGGGGCAGTTGTGTCCCGAAGGTTCGGATACCCGAAAGAACCAAACCCATCGGTTCGATTTCGGGTAGGTCGGAATTGGTTTGGTACCCAATACAAAAAATCATCTACAAAAATTGAAATTCAATATTCATTTACAAACTCTCATTTTATAATATTACATGAACTATTTCAAAAAAAATTAATAAATATTATTTGTTAGAAATCATGATATATTTTAGTTATTAGTCTTTTTTTGAGAAAAAAAGTTATTTTTTTACCATTTTTTTTATTGTGCTACATAAAATTATTTAGATGAATGATTTTTTGATAATATTTTTATCTTTTGATATATGACAAAATCGCATACAAAACATGCTCACAATTATATTGGAAAAAAAAACAACCTAAAATGGATATAAGGGTTGAAAATGATTTATCATTCTTCTTGTGTTTTCTTTTTAAGTATTTGTCAATGAAGAGTGGTGACAATCTTATTGCCATAAATATGTTGCTAATTGGTCAACTTTGGCCATCTTCTTCATTTTGCATGTGTAGATTATGGGTTAATTAGACATAATAATCTTTGACTTATATTATGTTATTTTGAAAACAAATTTGTTCTTATAAAACAACTATTTGTTATCATTTAAGGCAAAATTTTTGTTATCAAACTTGAGCTTTAAAGCTCTTTGACTTTAAACATACCATTTGGATCCCATTCCTTGTCAAAATGGTTCTAATATGTACCTAATTAATACTTTTTATTTGTTTTTTCTTTTAGGTGTTTAGACAAGGCTGCAATCATATTGCCAAGAATATCAACAGAAGAACAAGCAAAGAATAGATGGATGTGGGGGAAAACCCTGACAGAACCACAAAAGAAGAAAACAAAAGAATGAACACTAACAGAATTTGATAACGGAGTTCGGCCAAAATGTTGCCTACGTCTCCGAGCACTAAGGCTATCAATTAATAAGGAAGAAGAGATACAAATTTGGGTGCAATAAACCAAAGAGGGGAGAGTTTCTTTTATACACTAAGAAACTTCCCCAACTCCCATCATCTTCCGATGTGGGATTTCTGCTAATTGTGAATATAGTTTCTTTTATATACTAAGAAACTTCTTTCACTCCCATTATCTTCCGATGTGGGATTCTAATTGTGCCAAAAACAACAAATCTCCACCTTGGCACAATATCCAAATACTAATTCTTCAATATTAAAAATAGTCCTTCAGTGCTTCCAATTGGCGCTCTTCAGCGCCGACTCAAACGCGGAAGATGTTTACCAAATCTAAACAATTAGATTTGGTTTTCCCCATGTCTTTCATCTCGAACTCTTTACCCAATTGAACCTTCAACTTGTCAACTTCATATTGGCTTTTTGATGCTATCAACATATCATCAACGTACAAGAGTAGATAGATGTAAGACTCATCTTGCAATTTGCGCAAATACACACATGAACTGAATCTGCTTCTTGTGTACTTGTGCTCCATCATAAACTTGTCAAGTCGCTTGTACCATTGTCTCGACGATTGCTTCAACCTGAACAATGATCTGTTCAACTTGCAAACCCAATTTTCTTTATCAGCAACATTGAATCCATCTGGTTGATAAATGTAGATTTCCTCATTCAAATGACTGTGTATGTCTGCGGTCTTCACATCTGGTTGAGCTAGCTCCAAATTCATCTGCGCTACCAAGGCCAACAAAATTCTAATGGAAGAGTGTTTAACAACAGGAGAAAGTACCTCATTATAATCACCTCCTTCCTTTTGAGCGTAGTCTTTAACTACCAATTTTTCCTTGTAGCGAACATTAAATTTTTCAGGAAATCCTTCTTTCTTAGCAAAGATCCATTTACCACCAATAGCCTTCTTCCCTTTTCGTAGATGCGTCAACTTGCATGTCTCATTCTTCTGAATAGATTGCATCTCATCTTCCATAACACCTCTCCTTTTTCCATTTTCAGTACTTCGACTGACATCTGGAAAAGTGGATGGAACATCATCTACGACTAGAAGTGCATAGGCCGCCATGTCAACAAACCGACCTGGTTTTTGAATAACTCGTCTTGGCCTATTCACAGCAATTGATTCACTTTGTTCTGAAGGTTCTTGGGTCAGAACCTCTTCCTCATTTAACTCTTCGTCTGTCGTCGGAGAGTCACTTCTAGTTGGACTTATCTTTATCTGCTCAAACTCCACCTGTTGCGGAGTACAATCAATCTTGTCTGGTGTTACCTTATTCAACATTGAATAATCATCAAAAGTAACATCTCTTCTGATAATGGTTTTCTTTGCATCCAAACACCAGAGGCGATACTCTTTAACTCCTGTAGTAAATCCCATAAAAAGAGCCTTCTTTCCTCGTGGATCCAAATTTGATTCAACTCCATGATAATATGCAATAGAACCAAAAATATGCAAACAATCATAATCAGTTGCAGGTTTTCCAGACCATACCTCTAATGGAGTCTTGCCACCAAGTGCAGATGATGGTAGGCGATTTACCAAATGTTGAGCGTATGACACA
The DNA here is from genome assembly GCF_907164915.1 of Impatiens glandulifera. Lineage (NCBI taxonomy): Eukaryota > Viridiplantae > Streptophyta > Magnoliopsida > Ericales > Balsaminaceae > Impatiens > Impatiens glandulifera. The sequence continues at coordinate 13,985,966 of NC_061869.1, read as the reverse complement.
GCTTCTGCCCAAAATTTCCTGTTTAACCCAGCATTAGACAACATACATTGAACTTTCTCCACCAATGTCCTGTTCATACGTTCCGATACTCCATTCTGCTGTGGTGTTTTTCTAACTGTGAAGTGTCGAACTATGCCACACTCTTGGCATAACTTCTGGAATGGATCATTCTTGTATTCTCCACCGTTATCAGTCCGGAGAACTTTGATCTTTCTTCCTGTCTCGTCTTCAACTTGAGTTTTCCATTTAAGAAAAATCTCAAACACTTCACCTTTGTTCTTCATAGTAAACACCCAAACTCTTCTGGAAAAATCATCAATAAAAGTAACAAAATAATGTCTACCTCCAAGAGAAGGAGTCTTGGCAGGTCCCCAGACATCTGAGTGCACATAATCCAAAATGCCCTTAGTATTATGCATAGCAGTGCCAAATTTTACTCGCCTTTGTTTTCCCAGAATACAATGTTCACAAAAATCTAACTTACAAACTTTTGTACCTTTCAATAATCCTTGCTTGACAAGAGTTTGCATAGATTTCTCACCAGCGTGCCCCAATCGCATATGCCATAACTTTGTTGCCTCTAATTCCTTACTACTCCCGGAAGTTGATACACATGATGTCCCATTAACTGTACTACCTTGATAATAATACAAATTATTACTCTTCCTGATAGCTTTCAACATCACTAGCGCTCCAGATATTACCTTAAGAACTCCATTTTTCAATTTCACATGTAGGCCTTTCGACTCCAAGGCCCCCAAAGAAATGAGATTCTTTTTCATATTCGGTATGTACCGAACATCTCTAATAATTCTGGTGGATCCGTCATCATTCCTCAGCTTGATTGAACCTATCCCCTTTATTTTACATGTATTAGCATCTCCCATGTAAACAACTCCACCATCTAGCTCCTTAAAGTCAAAGAACCACTTTCGAACTGGTGTCATATGATAAGTGCAGGCTGAGTCCAATATCCACGCATCAGGATGTGATGTTGTGTGTGACATCGATAAAGAGTATTCTGAATCTGCATCACCTTTGTTTTCTGCAACATTCGCATCTTCAGAATCTTTCTCTTTCTTCTTCAACTTTGGGCAGTTAATCTTCCAATGTCCTTTCTCACGACAGAAAGCACATTCATCTTTGGCAACTCTACTTTCAGATCTTCTTCCTTTCCCTTTTGATTTGCTCTGCTGACGGCCCCTAACCATCAATGCTTCATCTGCTGTACCTACTTTGCTTTTCCTTTTATCCTGCTTTCTCAATTCATGACTATATAAAGCAGAACTTACAGCATCAAGAGAAACATTTCCCTTCCCATGAAGTAACGTTGTTTCTAAGTGTTCAAATTCATCAGGAAGGGACGATAGCAACATCAAAGCCAAGTCTTCATCCTCAAACCTAACGTCAAGGTTTAACAAATCCGCTACTAACTGATTAAACTTAGTTATATGCTCATTCATCGTAGTACCTGATTGGTATTCAAACCGGAACCGTCGCTTCTTCATAAGGAGCTTATTCTGACCACTCTTCTTCAGAAACTTGTCCTCCAATGCTTGCCACAGTTTCTGTGCAGAAGTTTCATTCTTCACAGCATACTTTTGCTCTCTGGACAGGCACGACCGAATTGTTCCGCACGCCAACCGATTCATGATACTCCACTCTTTTTCTTCTATACCATCTGGCTTTCCGACCTCAATAGCAACATCTAGACCCTACTGAAAAAGACAGTCTAGAACCTCACCTTGCCACATGCCGAAATGCCCAGTTCCATCAAAGATCTCCACCGCAAACTTCAAATTCGACATCGGTGTCCTCGTCCAGGATGACGAAGGAGTTGACGCCCCTTTTGAAGACTCCACCATGCCAAGGACGAACCTTCGGCTCTGATACCACTTGTTGGGGAAAACCCTGACAGAACCACAAAAGAAGAAAACAAAAGAATGAACACTAACAGAATTTGATAACGGAGTTCGGCCAAAATATTGCCTACGTCTCCGAGCACTAAGGCTATCAATTAATAAGGAAGAAGAGATACAAATTTGGGTGCAATAAACCAAAGAGGGGAGAGTTTCTTTTATACACTAAGAAACTTCCCCAACTCCCATCATCTTCCGATGTGGGATTTCTGCTAATTGTGAATATAGTTTCTTTTATATACTAAAAACTTCTTTCACTCCCATTATCTTTCGATGTGGGATTCTAATTGTGCCAAAAACAACAATGGAGACTATGTAGAGTCACAGAAGTGGAAGAGATCAAGATGTGTCTAAGATTGATCCCAATAGGCATAACCTTCATTTTTTGTGGTGTGGTTTCAGCCATTGGGAACTCATATTTTCTAATCCAATCAAACCACCTAAACGAAAAACTTGGTCGCCTCCCGATCCCAGCCACACTTCTCTTTGTCATATACGACTCGGCAAAGACTCAATTCGGAGACCTATATATATAACAAACTCGCAAACAAATTAGGTGGATCAGGGTCGAGACATTACGCTCCGCCAATTGGTATCGCAATCTCAATGATATTTTCGGTTATTTGTTGTGTTGTGGCAGCGAAAGTTGAAGCTAGACGGCTAGGCATTGTGATTAGCCACGGTTTGATCGATAAGCCAGATGACAAAATCCCCATGTCAATATTCTGGCTACTACCACAGTTTGTTCTTCTAGGGGCGGTAGATGGGATACTCGAAACAAGCTTGTGTGATTTCTTAATGGATCAAGTCGGGCCATCAATGCAAGGACATATACTTCAATTTGCTTTTGGGGTTTTGGGGATGGGACATATGGGGAGTGTGTTGGCGGTTTATGTAGCTGGAAAGGTTAGCGAAAAAGGAGGGAAGATAGGGTGGTTTCAACATACTTTGAATAAGAGTCGTCTCGATAAATATTATTTGACTTCAGCATGGCTAAGTGCAGTGAATCTTGGGATTTATGTGGTGATGGCGTTGTTATTTGCGTATCAGAAGTCGAGAATTGAGGAAGATCAAGAGGCTCCGGAGGAGGAAGAAGACGAGAATGTGGGAGGAAACGGTAGCCAAGGTCCTTTCCAAGACGATGCTCAATGTTTTTGTTGTTGTTAAGGAAGATCTAAATGTTAAATCTGTACAAACTCTTATTTATTTTTGAATGTTCAATTTGTTTGTTTTATAATTTGTATTAGTTTTGTTTGTGATTCTCTTAGTTTCAGTTGTTATGTTATGCCACTTTGTGTCCTTATTCTCTCCCCATTTTTAATAAACAATACTTGGTTTGTTTTGTATGAAGATTAGGTTAGAGGGGGACAGCTATTATATTTAAAATGTAATAATTTATTTTATATATAATCTATCATATAAATTAAATATACATATTTTGAAAATATAATATAAAAGTGGTATATATTATGAAACAAATAGTGTACCACATTTAAGAAAATTTATATAAATATATAAGAATTAACTACCATTCAAATTAGTGTGTACTAGATTTTTGATTGAGCCGATTGAATCTGTCGAAGCTCGGGTAATGTTAAGATGATAGCATTCTAATTTATCACATGTGATTGATGTTATTAAATGTTCGATTATTCCTTCACAACCAAATTATTCACAACAAAATAATAGACACATTATCATTATCTTAAACCGTGTATCTAATCACCTACATCCACATTTACCCAACAACCACTAATGTTTTTTAGTATAATGAGTACCAATAGATAGTAGTCCTGTTAAAAAAAAATCTAAATACAAACAACACCTTCCAAAAAAATGATGGATCGGTCTCCACATCATTGCAAAATATACTAAATTAAATATTCAATTTGACAATGTTGTGTAAATTTAAGTTGTTTTTAATGTGATTTGTTTGTTCCCATTTGTTAACATTGTTATTTATGTTAAAAACTGCTTAAATTTGTTACAAACACATTCTAAAACAACTTAAATTAACACAATAATGTTAAACAAACATTATTAGTTAAAACAACTCACAATAATGAAAACTAATACAACTAAAAAACAATATTTTATATATTTTCCTTAACAACAACAACATTCAACATCGTCTTAAAAAGGATCCTGAGTTCCCGTTCGTTCCCAATTCTCGTTCTCGTTCTCTTGAGGGGTCTCTTGATCTTCCTCAATTCTTGGCTACTGATAAGCATGGTTTTAAAAACCGTTTCGGTCATCAACCCGGTTTTTTAGGCGAACTTCGGTCTGACCGGTCCAACCGGTTGAACCAGTGGTTGAACCGGAACCAATAAATAAATAAAAATTATTTAAAAGTAATACTAATAAATTATAATTGCAAAATATTAAACTTTTACTTTTTAACTATTATATTTTTTTAATTTTTATTTATTGTCTTTCATCTTCCCCACTCCACTGTTGTCTCCATTATTATATTTTTATAATTTTAATTTATTGTCTTATCATCTTTCTCCAATGTTCTTCATTATTATATTTTTTTAACTTTAATTTATTGTCTTATCATCTTTCCCATTGTTGTCTCTCTCTAAATATCATATTCAGGCCGAAAATTCACGATTTTATATTGTCAGATCTTTCCGTAAAAGGTAAGATTATGCTCAATCTCCATCTTAGCTTAACAGATCTATCAGAGGAAAGATAAAATCAGACGAAGGAGCACATGGAGAATGACAAAGATCAACTAAATTTTAACAGATCTGATCAGACGAAGGATTCCTTCGACATAGAATCGATTAATCAGACGAAGTGAAAACATCTTATCCTCTTACTGAAAAATGATTTGAGCTGAGATCGGAGCTGAAGTCTCCCTCCTCACATATCCATCAGAACAGGGTAACCTTTCTAACCGGAATTTTCCGGTTATATTTTCCGGTCGGACCGGATTATGACCGGTTCGAAAGGTTAGCGTATATAAGTCAAAAACCGAACCGCCTATTCCACCGTTTTATGGTCAGACCGGTTAGACCGCCGATCTAACCGCGTATTTCAAAACCTTGCTGATAAGCATGCAACAATGCCATCACCACATAAACCCAAGTTTCACCATACTTAGCCATGCCAAAGTCCAATAATATTTAATGAGCCGACTCTTATTCAACGTATGTTGAAACCACCCCATCTTCCCTCTTTCGCTAACTTTCCCGGCCATGTAAAGCACCAATACACCTTATATTAGTCAAACTAATATTTTAATAAAATAGATAATATATATTAAAATTAATTTTATTATATTCTTTTTTATAAACATAGGAATTTGGATTGAATAATTCTATAATTTTCCCAAATATAGAAATTCAATAACAATTCTCATAAAATTGAAATTTGAAATTGGAATTCCAATACTATTTACACTCATCAAAACGTACCCTTAGGGTCTTCTTCTTCTTTGTCAACGTTACCAATATAAACCACAATTTACATTCTATATAATCTTTTAATCAAATTTGCAATTATGGTTCTTTGAGTTACCTTCACATATTCCGGCTATGTCGCCCAAAATCTAGCATGTGTTGCCTCCAATAAAGCAAGCAGCAACAAGCTATTTGGTGAATGTATATTAGACATCCTAACAAAGCTTAATCATTTTAATTTCTACTAATTTGATAGTCTAACAGTTCACTGTTAATTAAAGACTATATCTGACTATATTTAGATTAGTATCTATTTTCTCAAAATTATATTTACAATAACAATGAAATATATACAAGGATATTTATTAGATACATTCATCAATTTCATATAAAATTATGATTGCTTGAATTGTATTAGAATGCCACGGATTAACAATTTCAGTCTGGGATGTCCCATTTCTCTTGTGGATTGGGAATCAAACAAAGAAAGAACAAAGTTATTCTTACAACTATTTGACGTGGAGAATGGAAAATGGAAATTTCAGTGATAAGAGTCTTTCGTCAATATTTGTTATAACAACGTGAGTAAGGGTGTAATTCAGAGCCGGTCCCGAGTTTTGGGCTTCCCTAGCCCCGATAGAAATAAAAGTTTATTTTTTTTACTGCCCTAGGTCTAGTATTAAAAATTGATAAAATAAAATTGTTTTTGATGAGGTTTGAACAAATAACCAAATGAAAAATTTAAGTTTCAATCTTGAGCCACTAAACTACAACATAAAATGTTCCAAACATTCATAAATTTATTTAAATATTCATATATTTTATTTAATGGGCTGCCCTGGGGAGTGGGCTGCCCTAGCCCGAGGGCTTATCGGGCTTACCCAGGGCCGGCCCTGGGGTGTGGACTCATTTGGGTGTCTACTATGACCACACAATCTTCAAAAATAAGTGGCATACTGAGAAAAAAGTGTATGGTAGGATTGTGTATTTCTGAATAATAGTTTAAACTTAGTGGCATGGGTTGGGATAGTTAGTGAAATAATAATAATTCCAAACTTACTCTTATAGAAAGAGGAGTATAAGGTCAATACATTGGTGAAAAAGGGGTCAAAACCGAGAGTAAAAATTCTCGGTAATGATTCTATATCTCTCGGTAATGACCTAATACCGAAGGTTTGAGTAACTCTCGCCATTCCTTGGTATTGACACTTTCGATAAATATAATTGGGTGTTTATCGAGAAATAACATAGATTTTTCGGTTTAGATATCCGAGAGAAAAACCGAGAGTTAATTGGAAAGCTTTTAGTTTTTCTTGAAAGAGAAAAATCGAGAGTTTTCCATATAACTCTAGGTTTTTCCCTTTCAAGAAAAACCGAAAGCTTTCCAATTAACTTTTGGTTTTTATTTTTCAAAAAAACCCGAGAGGTATATGGAAATCTCTTGGTTTTTCCCTTTCAAGAAAAACCGAAAGCTTTCCAATTAACTTTCGGTTTTTATTTTTCAAAATAAACCCGAGAGGTATATGGAAATCTCTCGGTTTTTCCCTTTCAAGAAAAATCAAAAGCTTACCAATTAACTTTTGGTTTTTATTTTTCAAAAAAAAACCCGAGAGGTATATGGAAATCTCTCGGTTTTTCCCTTTCAAGAAAAATTGAAAGCTTTCCAATTAACTCTCGGTTTTTCCTTTAGAGAAAAACCAAAAGATTTTCATACATGATACAACTCTTGATTTTTCCTTTTCAAATAAACCTGAGAGGTATATGAAAAACTTTCGTTTTTTCCGTTAAAGAAAAACTGAAAGATTTCCATACAACTCTCGGTTTTTCCTTTTCAAATAAACCCGAGAGGTATATGAAAAACTTTCGGTTTTTCTTTTAAAGAAAAACTGAAATATTTCCATACAACTCTCGGTTTTTCCTTTTCAAATAAACCCGAGAGGTATATAAAAAACTTTCAATTTTTCCATTTTAAGAAAACCAAAAGCTTTCCATATAACTCTCGGTTTTTCCTTTTCAAATAAACTAGAGACGTATATGAAAAACTCTCGGTTTTTTCCATTTCAAGAAAAATCGAAAGCTTTTCATTTAACTTTCGTTTTTTCCCTACAAAATGTACAAAATAGGCCGATTGTTTTGTGCGTAACCAAAACCTACTCAGCCAAACCAATATATATACAAATAACATTCATAAACTAAATGACCATTATCATTCCAAAATTCTAAACCAAACCAATCATCCAAACAACATGTTATCATTCGAATTAAAACGCACTCAATCATTCATACACCTGTTATCAGTCGAAACAACCAATCAAAACGTACTAGAATTAGCTATTGGGGGAGGGGGAGGTGGTTGATATTACCTCATAAACATTTCAAAGTTCTCCATTCTTGTCCTCATTTCTATGTTTTCCGCTTGCATTTCATTAATCATTCAAGTTCTTTCTTCATCCCTCTTTTCCAATTCCTCCACTTTCATCGCCAATCTTTGATTCTCCTCAAACAACCGATTAGTGGATCGTTGTGAATTGTTGTCACTTCGATGATCCTCTCGAAAGTGTGTTGGCCGGATGCCCGATCCCATACCGATCACTACCCCATGCTTTTGGCGTCCGAACACTCTCTCCGTCAAGTCGAAGTCAGATATATCCGGTTCATTGCTTCTTACCTCCCCCATCTCCTCCTGCACATTTGAAATAAATTATCATTATAATAATAAGCTAGCTTTATATAATTTTTTTAAAATTCAATTAACTTACAATTTTCTCCTGCGCTCTTTCGTCCAGGACGGGGGTTGAGCTTTCTTTTGTAGGTTTTGGAGTATGGGTCCTTTTGAATACTTCAACGACGAAAGGGGTCCGTCATATTTCAAGCGTTTGTTGGAAGAAATTATTTATAAAATTAATAACATTCTTTATAATAAGTTATTAAAAATAATGAATAATGTACGTACATAACAACTCTTCCTCCACTTGAGCAAACGATTTACTTCCAATATGATGTGGGAATTTCAGATTCCTGTTAACAACATTGGTACGACTGTTTTGCTGTATTTGAAATAAAAAATAAAGTTAGAATAATTGATATCAGATTTTATTTGAATTATGAAACCGTAACTTAAATTTTTCCGTGAAATAATGGTTACGACACACAACTCTCAATCATCTCCATCTTAGTCTCGTGGGGGATTGGCCAGTACCGCCACCTTGTCTCCTTGATGAATGCATATATAATCCCTATTCAAATCCAAGCGCCACCTATCCCATATTTGTTTGGCGTGTGCCAATCCGGTCGCTCGATATTGATCAATAAAACCATTAGTATACTCGAACGGATCCTGAAAAAAAAATCATTCAAATGTTATAAAAAAGTATTAAATAATTAATATATAATTAAGTAATGATTACCGTCATAGCAATCTAAAGTGAATCTAATTAGTCAGCACTTAATGCCTTCCACTTCAGGAGACGGTGTGAGACGGTTGAGGGGTCCCACACAACCGACCCCAAATGTCTAGACCACATTTTTCTTCTATCGCCAACACCGCCGGGCCTCTCATCTACCTCTCTAAAAGTCAGAGTAATCTTTGTCCCCGGTGGCCTCCTAGATAGCGCGATATTCTCGTTCTTCCCTCGTCTCTTACGGGCGGAAGATTCTTCAAAATGATCAAATTCATAATTAGATGTAAATCAATACAACAATAACTAAGTGTAAACATGTTACCTGTCGATGATGGGTTAAGAGTGGAATGGTGCTCATGATCCTACTCGTCACCCTCCTCGTGGTCCTCCTCGTCATCCCCCATTGATGTAAACGTACTCTCAATAAACTCTTCAACCTCAGCATCATCCTCGTCATGTGTATCACGTACTGGGGGAGCAGTAGCTAACGGGTCCACGAATAATGGTGCGTCTCTAGAAGACTCTTCTTGGAGCCTTAAGTTTTCTAAATGTAGGTTTTGGTATTCCTAGACAGCTTGCTAGGTGTTTTCCTCATACTCTTCCAAATAGTTTTCGGACCTTCAGACATCCTTAATGCATACCATTAATAAATTGGAGAATAATTGAAATAAAGTAATAATAAGAATGAATATAAAGTAAAAACATAAAATTTACCTAATTAATCTAAACTATATATTCGTAAACCGCGAATTTATTTTTGTCAAAATCTTCCAACCGGGTCGTGTTAACATATCAGGGGCGTAGAATACTTGTTTTGCTTGACTCGCCAATATATACGGGTCCTGACTTTGGGTTTTCAAAATTCGGTTTACATTTATATTTATGAAGCCATATTTATCCACTTTCACTCCTAGTTTCCTCGACTGTGTATCAAACCACTTACACTTGAATAAGACAACTCGTTTATGAGAAAAGTATTGTACTTGGATTATATCCGTTAAAACTCCTTAGTATGACATAGTATCTAACCCGTTGTACCCTTCAACAATCACTCCACTATTTTGAGTGGTCAAACATTCGTCGTATTTTTCTGTATAGAATTTGTATCCGTTAATTTACACCAAACATACATACACGAGTACACACTTGGACATTCGCCTAAGATCTTGAGGTCTCTTGATATGTCATTATTTTCTTCTAATTAAGCGACTTATATATATATACATTCCCGAAATTTAGTCGTTAAAATAAATATAAAGTTACTAGATTTGGTTTTGAATCTACTCACTCTATTCTTGAAATAGGTGGCATACGTTTCTTCACAGGACTCATTGTTATTGCAATACTGCATAAATCACTGTAAATAGATCGATTATTAAATAACATACTCTTTAATGCTAATTAATAAGACGTACTATAAGTGTATAACAACAAAATATTGAATCTAACATGTAAAAAGGTTATGCTTCGGGACACTTTTTCAAAATGTATGTATGAGCTGTCACTCGATCGCTATAATTTAAGTTGTATATTTCTCATGGCATTGTTTTGGATCTTGTTTTAAGCGATACAAAGACTTAACCAATTTACAAACTTTATTTTCTTGCCTTTAAGAAAAAAAACTCTTGAGGTTGATCTATGTAAATATCTTCTTCCAAGTCTCCATTTAAGAAATCTATTTTTACGTCCATTTGATGAACTTCTAGATTGCACAAAGAAGCAATCGAAAGAATCATCCGAATAGAAGTTATTCTTCTAACCGGATAATATGTATCAAAATAATCAAGACCTTCTCGTTGGCGATATCTTTTTACCACCAGTCTTTCCTCATATTTATCAATTGATCCATAACTTTCATTTTTCTTTTGAAAATTTATCGGCAACCTAGTGGTTTATTTCCCAAAGGAAGATCCACTAGTTCCCATGTATGTTTTTACAAGATAGAATCTATCTCACTATTAATTGTCTCTTTCCATTGAGACCCTTTAGACGAGGTAATTGCCTCATTATACGTTTGAGGTTCACTTTTCATCATGAAAGTAATAAAATTTGGACCGAATGATTTTTCTATTCTAGCTCGTTTACTTCATCTAATAAGTTCAACCTCAACTTCATTCGCCTTTTCTTGTTCATATAGCTCAAGAAATCTTTTTGGAGAACGCTATTCTTCATTAAACTTATATGGATGTACATGTTCAAAGAACGATGCATTTTTCGATTCCAATATCATATTCTTATGAATATCCGGAATGTCCGATTTAAACACAAGAAAACGATAAGTATTGTTATGTGCATATCAAATAAATATACAATCAACAGTTTTTTATTCAATTTTTACCTTTTTAGGTAATGGTACATCTACCTTAGCTAGACACCCCCACATTCCTAAGTATTCATATGATAGTTTTTTTTCATTCCATAACTCATATGAACTATTATCTAACTTCTTTTGTGGAACCTTATTTAAAAGGTAATTAACCGTCAAAATAGTTTTTCCTCACATGTTTAGTGGTAGACCAGAACTTAATAGAAGTGAATTCATAATTTCATTTAATGTTCTATTTTCCCTCTCACTCGTACCATTTTGTTGAGGAGAATGAGGTGATATCGTCTCATGGATTATACCATGTTGAGCACATAGCTCGGCAAAAGGTGATTCATATTCACCTCCTCTATCACTTCTTAACACTTTGATATTTTTACCAAGTTGGTTTTCAACCTCATTTTTATTGAGAGAAAATTTCTCTATGGCTTCATCTTTACTTTTAAGAATAAACACATAACAATATTTTGTGTTATCATGAATAAAAGTAATGAAGTATTTGTCTCTACCACGTGTTGATGTTCTTTTTAAATCACACATCTATATGAATTAAATCAAGCGGTCTATTAATTTTTTCAACGTTTCAAAAGGATGATCTCGTCAATTTTTCTTCAACACAAATTTCACACTTGTGTTTCTTATTTATTTCGAATGTAGGTATATTCTTCAGTTTTATTAATCGATGCATCGATCATAATTAATATGACCTAGTCTACCATGCCATAAAATGGAATTCCATTTTATGGCATGGAAGACTCCAAAAAATAAATAGAAGAGTTATTCTTTTCATTTATACTTGAATTAACTTCCATTATATTGAGCTTAAAAAATTCACCAGTAACATAACCTCTACCTACAATCAATCCACATTTGGATAAAACAATTTTATTCAACTCAATCACAAGTCTAAAACCATACTTACTTAAAAGAGATCCGGATATCAAAAATTTTCAAATCTTCGGAACATACAACACATTAGTCAAAGTTAAATATTTCCTTAAAGAACCTTAACATCACTTTTCCTTCACCTCGTATGTCGGAAGTGACAGAATTCTCCATGAACAACTTTTCACCATTCTTCACTTCTTCGAGACTTGAAAATACTTCTTTGTTTGAGAAAATATGTCTTGTAGCTCTTGTGTCAACTCACCATTCTCGTGGATTAGACCTCAGATATCATCACACATAGATCCATGTCCGATAATCCTTGAGTTTAGTTAGCCTCCTAAACTCTTCTCGGCCTTTTGCAATCGAAAAATCTATGGCCCATGCCATTGCAATTGAAACACTTGCCCGTAAACTTCTTACAAAAATTCCTCCTTTATAATTAAGGTTTCGGTTTTTGACAAAAGAATTTTGTTTTTTCTTGTCTTTACCATGCTCAACCACATTTGCTTTAGTCACATGTTGACTAAAGTATTTCTTTGAGGCGCTTTTATTTTCCTCTTCAATGCGTAGACGAATCACTAATTCTTCTATGTTCAAATCCTTTTGCTTGTGCTTAAGGTAGTTCTTGAAATCGTTCCAAGACGGTGGTAGCTTCTCAATAATAGCCACATGGAAATTTTCTCCGAAATTCATGTTTCGTGTAAAGTAACTTGGATCTCTTGAATTTTTTTAATGACCGGTCTTGAATCTACCATTTTGTAGTCCAAAAATCAACCGATCATAAACGTTTTTGCACCCCATCTTCAATTTTGTATTTACGTTCAAGAGATTCCATAATTCTTTGGCTATATTCTTTTCATTGTACACATTGCACAATGAATATGACAACCCATTCAATATGTAATTTCTACATAAGAAATCTAAATGGTGCCAAACATCAAATGCCAAAGTCGCTTGCACATCAACTTTCGAATACGCGTTTGCATTCGATGATGAAGCCACATATGTGTCATCGATTTTAGGAGTGGGAGGATCCTCCGTGAGGAATCGTGTGAGACTCAAGGTCGTGAGGTAGAAGAACATCTTCTGTTGCCATCTCTTAAAGTTTGAGTCATCAAACTTTTATGGCTTATCCAGATGGTTAGCAGGAACCAGCATCCTCATGTTGGAAGTACATATTTCGGTAGTCATTTCTGAAACAAAACCAGAAACGTGTAAAAATCTGATATAAATAATATGAAACTATTTTAAGATTGTTGGTAATCTTATCTCATAAAAGTTAAACGAAAATATTATATGAATAAAATAAAGTGATAATAGAACAGATACAATAGATTATTTAATGAGATGAAGAAATGTCTTCTCGTTTGCTCCGAAGCCTGTGAAATCACAGTTCTCTTAAAACAGTTTCACCATCTCCCGTTTGTGCTGGAGAGTTTCGTCGGTGGCTGCTTCCTAGGGTATAACGAAACGTACAATGATTTAACACAGAAAACCACTACAACAACAAACTAGACAAAAGTACATGAATCACAATCATCAGATTTCGCACAGAAATGGTCGAGTCAAGAAACTCAAAGAACACTCATAAAGAACACTCATAAAGAACACTCATAAAGAACAAAAAAGACTTTTAGAATTCTAGAGTGAGAAGTGACAAGATAATGTGTGGAGAAGGTGAATGAATATTTATAGTTGAAAATTAAACTCATAATCAATTCTTTAATCCAACGACCACTAATCCATCATCCATCCATCCAATGGTTATCCTTGATTGCATTTTCATCATCCTTACAAATTACATCCAACAATAAGTATTTTGTAGTTACAATAGCAATTAACACCATTTGTTAATTGCATCATTCAATACATTAATGTTAATTGTAACAATTAACAAAATTCATTTTCATTTAGATTAAATTTCACCTTAATTCAAATTGAATTTGACGTAAATTTCATTTGAATTAATTTTATCTTAATTCACTTTTGAATTTTGTGTGAATTTCAGTTGAATTAATTTCACATTAATTCACATTTGAATTTGGTGTGAATTTCATTTGAATTAAATTTCACAATTAATTCACATTTGAATTTGGTGTGAATTTCATTTGAATTAAATTTCACCATTAATTCACATTTGAATTTGGTGTGAATTTCAATTGCCCAAATATCATTTCCATTTAAATAATGGAATTAGTTATTTCCAACACATACATGGTGAAGCACAACCAATGTCGAAAAGATTTTCAGTCTAGAAATAAGCTTACCTAGAAAAGTTAGTCATGGTGTTTAGCTAGAAGAAAACATAAGTCAAACAAAAATGAAACAATAGTACTCCTTTCTCAAAGAGAATGAAGGAGTCGAGTTTTTAAGATTTTGTTGCATGTTATCACGATTTCACTATAAAGATGCAAAACAAATAGGTACTATATTCATGGTCGGCCCTTGGTAAGACGAGTTAGGCGGCGGCCCATTCCACACTACATCTAAAATCAGAAAAATAAAAAGAATATCACTAATGAGGTTTGATCCATAAATCATTATATGTGTTATCATGTTAATTAACTAACTAAACTAGATTGCTTTTGATTAAAATAATATAAACTTATTATATTTACTTAATAGTATAAAAGTATTTTAATTAAAAAATAAGAATAATTTTTTTTGCTTAGGGAACTCCAATCCTTAGGTTCGATAATGACTAAATTGAAATAGAAACTAAACTTCTATAAATTTATCTTCAATACTTTAAATGTATAATAATAAACTAGATTAATGTTATCTTCAATACTTATCTTGCTAATGCTATTTCTCACATCATTAAAAGTTATTATCGATGGTAATGATACAGTAATAATATAACATTGATTTTTTTCACTTAGCAAAAAAATATAAAAAGGAAGAAACATATGTGGTATGTATGAGATGTGAAACAGTTTGAGGAGAGATTAAACGGAAAATCTTTCACTTATAAAGTATATTTTAATTAATAAACTATAGTTTTATTTTTCTAAATTCTACACATAAATTTCATCTGTGAGCCAAAGTCGTATGATCTTCGATGCCGTTGTTGCAAATCTTCACAATCTTTGTCATCATTCATGTTGGCTATTGAGCACGCAGAGTTTTCATTATTCCTTGTTGCGCCAGACAATCCTCAACTCTTATACTGAAATTATTTGTTCCATTAAACTTTCTAACTTCAAATCTGACACTAGAAGAAGTCATTTCAACACGCTCAAATATTCACTTTGAATCTTCTCTTCTAGCCTAGCGGCAACAAGATGTGAATATCCCTAGACTCCTTAAGAGCTCATGGGTTCGAGTCCGTCAAGAGACAAGTTCTGTGCCTAGATAAATGGTTAATTATGTTTGCAGGCTATATGATTAACCCAACATTTTATCCCACCAAGGTAACCCAGTGGTAAGAGTCGGCTTAAGAGACCAAAATGTCACGGGTTCGATTCCATCTAGAAGCGCTTTGAGTTTAAACGGGGGACCATGATTGTGGGGTGACGTAATAGTTCTACTTTAATTACCAAAAAAAATATTCACTTTGAATGACAAACCAAAGAAGATCCAACACAAATCAAACTGGTTGAAATCTAGAAACAAATAAGCCTTTAACTTAATTTTTACAAACAAATAAGACATAAATCAAGGAAGCCCTTTGATTTCTTTCTTCTTAGTAATCAGGTTGTTGGTTGCTTCAATCTTCATTCTTCTCTCTATTTTAACAAGTCAATAAAAATATTCTTCAGACTTATGTTCTTCTACCGATTGAAAACGAGATTTGAAAACTTTCTTCTCTCCATATTTTTCCGAGCAAAAAAAAAAATCAAACTGTTTTTAGTTTTTCACCTGACTAATCGAGAAACCTACTTTTTGTTACCGCTACTGAAATACGTAATCGTCGGAAAGTTTCGCTAGTCAAGAAAACTTCCCTATTTATTCTCTACCACCGTTGCCAATCAGTTATAGAAATCAAAACCCGAACACAAAACAAAGTCTCTTCCTTTCTAAATAGTTTAGGTTAAATCTCAACTCTGATACCAATGGTTGATTCGAGTAACCATGTAAACTAATAAAAATGGAGAAAACAAAATAAATAATGAGATTCAGTTAAAATGTCTACGTCCTCAGGAGTGTCGTCAATTATATTAATCTCACTCTTATGTTAAATCTCAACCTTACCCATGATATTTATATTTATAGAGTAATACATTGAATAATACTTTATAGTCAACTCAGTAAACTAAACTTAATTAAAATGTATATGTATATAAGCCACCTATACAAAACTTCTGTATCAAATCATTATTAAACATTAAATTAAATTCATGTAACTAAATCTTATACAATAGTTTCAATTTCCAAGGGAAATAGACAGAATAATGCCAGCTTCTGGGAAATTAATATTGCAGTCTACATAGCTCATGCAAGCTGATTAACTTAACTAAAATACATAACTAGTGAAGCCTAATTGTGGTTTTAAGAATTTGCAAGAGGGTGTTTATTATATGTATTTAACTAATTATGGCCGGAATAATAAGCTGGCTCTAAGCATGCCTTTATAATTATAGCTGATATATTTCCTTGCATTTTCAACTCTGAATTCAATGTTTAATTTAGTTATCGTGAAATTAATTATCTCGTTAACTAGAACGCAAACCAATTCTAATTTTTTTTTGGAACAATAATTTCAAATAAGGGCTCTTGTTCACAGTGAATAACCTCTGAACTACTACTTAAGAAGTTAAAACATGCTCAAACTTTATTTTAAAAAAGAAACTCGAGTTTATTCATTATAAGAAATTAACACGATTCTATTTCACATAATCCTCCAATTTTTAAAACATGTTTGAACTGGGTATATCTAAAATTTGTTAGAATATGTGAACCCCCTCCTTTTTTTTTATCAAGTCGAAGAAGCTCTGAAGTTAGCCTAGCCCAGGGGCGGAGCCAGGATTTAAAATCAACCCGGGCTAATTTTTTTATACAAAATCTACTTGGGCTAGTTTGATAATAACATCAAATTTTAATGTGAATTCTATCTTTTAGCTACGGGAAGTATATCAATAACAACGGGGAAATACCGTCGTTATTATAAAATACATACCATGTATTTTAAGCTACCCGGGCTACAGCCCAGGTAGCTTTGTACATGATCCGCCCCTGGCCTAGCCTCCATTAGTTTTTATTCAATCTTGTTAATCTCTCTATTTACATACAAATTTTCATGGTATTAAAGAGAGTTTCATAGATGTTTTCGATGTTATGTTTGACATTAAAGTTATTTTGTTAAATACTGATTGATTCATATTATCTATATTTTCAGTATAAATCTAATATAATGTTGGTGTTTGTCATATATTATGTTATTGTTTGTGCCTTGGTTGTAATTATGTCCAAACCTTAATTCTATTTAAATACTCTTCTAATTCTTATTTTTTATTAAGAAAGTTCTCAAGTTAGCCTCCATCACTATCTTTACTATGGTTCATTTTTATATAGGTGTACACATTATTTAATGAATTAGTTAGTCAGAAGAGATTCGTTGGCAGTAGAAATTTAGCAAGGAAGAACAAGAATGGTCCTAAGAATTATATATATATATATATATATATATATATATATATATATATATATATATATATATATATATATATATATATATATATATATATATATAATTTAATAAAGTCATTAATATACCTTTCATTATTTATAAACTAAGAATGGATTATTTTTTTTTTATTAAAAAAAATTTATATTAGCTTTTTAATTCAAGTAAGATATTAAACATCAACTCCCTGCATCATATATATAACTAATATTCCACCCAATGAAGAGAATATATAAGACAAGAAATTTGTAGAACTACAAAAAGAAATAAAATTTAAACAATTCTTATTTATATCATTTATATTTATCAATAACATTAAAAAAAAAAAAGCTAAATAAATAACAAAATACCTAAAATGAAGAAACTTGGCATAGAAGAAGGCACATCTAACAATCAAAGTTGACTTTTCTTAATTCTTAGTGTGTTTGAGGGTGGGGGTGACAGGGATTTGAAGTTATACGTATAAAATATTTATGTAAGATCAATCATTTATCATATATTTATAATTAATTATTGCAAATTGCAAAAAAACAACTCTAGAATATAGGGGTGGGGAATTTTAAGGTTTACATTATATATATATATATAAGACCAACATTTTTCATTTATGTATAATTAATTATGAGCCAAAACCTCAAACTCAAACCAACTCTTGGAATATTGTAGATTTGGAAAAAGGGTTCGTTATTTCAGGGATTTCAATAATATATATATATATATATATATATATATATATATATATATATATATATATATATATATATATATATATATATATATATATATATATATATATATATATATATATATATATATATATATATATATATATCATAATAAGCCACAATAAAATATATTTATATTAAGATTTTAAAATAAAATATATATATATATATATATATATATATATATATATATATATATATATATATATATATATATATATATATATATATATATATATATATATTCAAACATATATATATGTCATTCAACAATAATGTTCATTCTAAATATTAGCGTGGAAACGAACCAAATTAAATCGAATAATATAAAAATATAATATTCGAGTTCGAATTTGAAAATTTTGAAAAATTTTCGAATTCGATTTGAAGTTTGAAACTTCAAAATTTGGCTCAAACTCGAAATAAAGTTCAAAATCGAGTTGATTTGAATTGTTCGAATATTGATTTAAACAATATCGAATCATAACTCAAAATAATTCAAATTCAAGTTCGATTCGAAATATTAAAATAGCTCAAATTTGAAAATATTTGAATGAGATATACAGCACCCTTATACAACACTTTCGTATAGCACCTACCTCATTTGTAAAGAAAGAGAAAATATGTCATTACTCTATTTGAATTAAATGTGTTGTATATATCATTACTCTATTTGAATTAAACTATATATATATATATATATATATATTAAATAAAAATTCACAAGCGACAAAGAAAATATTTTAGATTTAAATATTTTAGTTCAGCCCGAAATATTGCCTAACATATTCGAATTCGACTCAAATTTGATAATTTCAAACTCAAATTAAATATATATAGAAATTCACATTATATCGGTTGTACCTAAATTTGTATTGAAAGGTTATTTATACTTTCATAATAAGATAATAGTATCTAGATATATAAATGAACTATTCTTATGCCATTGTAAAACTCTTAATTTTCTTTCAAAATAGTTTAAAGATATTTATTAAATATCAAGTTGAATATCATACATATATTAATTTATTAACTAAGCTAGATGTTCTATAATAATGTCAACTGTAAGATCACAACATAAAGAAAGTACAAAACTATGTAACGCTCTTTGTCTTCGTCTTCAACTATCTCATATAATCCATTATATACTAAAGTATAATTTATATATACACCTATTCTCTTCGTTCTCTTCTCCTCCTCGTCATCATCATCAATTCATCATCCGATTCTTCAAGATGATGTTCTTTCCAAAATTAATAGGTAATTTACTCACATTCCTCTGTTTTAGTATAAAAATGATCTGATTTTGTGTTTGATTTACAGTACTGATGTGGGCCGACACACTAGCGATATATGTGATGTGGATGATGATGCTTTACTTAACAAACGTTTGGAAACTTGGGCTCACTCAAGCCGCCGGAATCATAAACATCTTCACAGGAGCATGGACAATGATGCTTATACCTATGCAATACTTCGTGGACGCATTCATGGGAAGTTACTTAATCTTACTTCTCTCAAGCATCTCTTACAGTCTTGGTTTGGGTTTTTTATGGATGTCAACTCCCCCAATTCTGGGTAAATCCCACGGTCTTTGCGGCGAATATCTGCCAGAATGTATAGGAGATGAACAGAGAGTTCTATTCTATGCCGGTCTTGCATTGATAGCTGTTGGTCTTTCCGGTCACTGTGCTTCTTTGAGTCAGTTTTCGGCTGCACAATTCACTGAAGACATGCTTGAAAACATGACCGGTAAATCGTTTTGTGTCATGTTTTTATTCTCGTACATGGCGACACTTGTTCCATTTGGGTCGGTTATTGCGATATCGTACGTGAAGGCTTGGTCGTTTAGGTTTGGGTTGGCTGCTTTGTGTACGGTGGTGGGTACGTTAGTGTTCTTGGCTGGTTCGTGCTCTTATAACTATATTGGACCTCAAGGGAGTCCTTTGACAACTTTCTTTAGAGTGTTCTATGCTGCCGTTTCTAAGATTTTCTATAGACGACCCAAGAATGCTAATGATCTATATGAAATACCTGATCTTGATGAACATCAATTCATCCCACATAGTCGTAGCCTCAGGTTCGTCTCTTATATTTCTTTGTCTTAATGATTTATATACTCTATTTAAATCATTCAGAAATTAGAGTTCGGGCCTTCAACATAAGATAGTAAATATGCAATTTATAATTAAGTTAAATACAATGTCAATTTTCTGTAGAAATCAAGTTAAGGCGAATGTCTGTAACGTATCTCACGTGTTGAGTATCAATTTGCAGCCGACATTAGTCTTTCACAAATATCCCTGATACCTATTATCTTCGACGAATCGTCGTTATTCATTTGTAGATTGTCAAATTTTACTTTTGAATATGTAGAGAAAAAATACTTACATGAAAAGAAGCATTGGAATCAATCACCCAGTCACTATCTTGACTTTTAAGATTAACACAACCTTCCTTGCACACGATGGTGGTGTTGCCATTTGCAACCACATTGATTTTTAACACCTTTTACCCTTCATTTTGTTATCATTTCCATATTCGACATTCTCTCTTTATGTGACCTAGTTTCTTACAGTGATAACACTTAGTGATAACACTTAAGACCAACACGAGACTTCGACATTCTTTTGTTCGACTCATTCCTTTCTTTTCTGTTGTGTGGGGCTATGTTTTTATTCCTTCCACACGGCTCTAAATTTTAACCTACCAGGGCTTTTAAAATTGGTTCACATTTCTCTCTTCTTCTAACTTCTTCGCTGAAAAGACTATCTTTTGGGGAAAAACGACTTAATGTCATTTCAATAAAAATTTCCAAAAACGGGAAAAAAACCAAATGAGTTTCTATATTTTCCTAGGAAAGCCTAAGAAAATTAAGTTCGTTACGGTATAAAAACAAATGAATTACAAACAATCATCGGAATTACAAACAAATTTAAATTGTGTTTATCTCGCTAAAAAACAGCGTCTTTGGTGACTTCCTCATATGATACATTCCAGTTCCTGTAGAGGTTCCAATTATATTCGTTTTTCGGGACACTTCTCCACGTCTAGATGTTCTCGCTACAGTTATAATATTATCCCAGGTCTGCTACAGACTTCTTCGATTCCTCGAGAATTCCATCGCATTTCTCTCCCGCTAGATGTTGTAAATTGTTGAGCCAAATCCGCATTTGAAAATCTTTGACTTAAACTTTGTGCCCTTCGCTTTTTTCACAACCACTTCCTAGATTTCTTTCCAGTCTCTTAGGAATCTGATCATCTCCATATTTTTTGCAAATTTATTCCAAAGTTTCGAGGAAAATGAACCGTTCTCAAAAAGATGATCAGTTGTTTCTTTATTCCCTTCACACAACAGACAACTTGAATTCGTGTTTAGACTTTTCCAAAATTTCCATGTACTTCCTGACACGATCTCTCGTGTTTAGACTTTTCCAAAATTCATGTCATAAGATGAATTGTTGTCTCGGAATAACATTTGACGACCAGACCAAATTAGCCCAATCTACTGTTTGCTCCTTCTCTCGGATAGTGTTCCACACTTTGCTTGAAATCATTTTCTCATTTTCCTTGACTTTCCATCAATGTACATTTGTTCTTTCGTTGAATTGAATGTTACTGATATGTTCGAGAATGCACCGCCCCACCGGTATTCGTATAAGGAGCGAATTCCATAGCCCGTCTTTAATGTCTCTAACCTTGGCAGCTAAGCAGTCTCGTTTGATCATCATGTTTCTGAATTCCTCTTTATTGATTAGAGGTTGGTCCTCATACTAGGGATTATACCAAAACAGTGTGTTTCTGCCATCTCCCTAGCTAATATCAAAAAGTCCTGCAATATTGTTTCTTAGCTTAAGGATTTTCTTTAACGACCATCCCACACTTTCACTTATTTTGGATGTCCAAACGCTTGATTCATGTTTCATAAACCGGGTGTGGAGCCACTTGATCCAGAGTGATTCTTGTTTTTTCATTGATGGCCCATAGGTGCTTATACGTCTACGCTTTATTCCATTCAACACAGTTCTTGAGCCTTATGTCGCCTTCTTTATTTGGTTTGAAAAGTGCGGTCCACTTAACCTTCTTCCCGCCTCTCCCGCTGCTTCCCCAAATAAAGTTTCTCATTAGCGCGTCAAGTTCTTTCATTACCTTCTTTGGGAGTACGAGTTGCTATGACCAGTAACTGATGATTCCCATTAGCATGTTTTTAGCTAGCTCAATTCTTCTAGCGTATGTAAGTTTCTTTGCTGCCCAGCCGGAAATTGAGTTCTTCACTTTCTCGATCTGTGGTCTGTAGTGCGAGATTTGGATTTATTTTGCCGTGAGTGGTATGCCTAAGTATCTTATCGGGAAGATTCCTTCTACGATGATCATGATGTTGTAGATGTTTGTTTTTGTTTCCTCTTTTACTCCTTCATAGAATGTCAAGCTCTTGTTCTCATTGATAGTCAAACCTGTAACCTCAGAAAAAAAAGTTAGTGCAACTTTTACAGTTTTTATGAAATTTACATCAGCATGCGCGAGAATGAACAAATCGTCAGCAAAACATAAATGGGTGATCTCCTACTCCTCGCAGAATGGGTGGAAGATGTATGGTCGATTCTTTCGGAACGTCGTAAAGACGTTCTCAAAGATCTCCATGATGACGACAAAAGGTAAGATGATAGGGGATCTCCATTCCTCACGCCGTTTTCACCCTTGAAGTAGCCTCCATGGATCCCATTGACGCTAACTAAAAAACAAGAGGTAGAAACGCATTGCATGATCCATTTTATAAAAATCATGGGAAAACTCGATACGACCATAAAGTCCCGAATGACTTCCCATCTAACATAATAAAAGGCTTTTTTATATCAATTTTGAAAGCCACTCTCGGGGATATTTTTCTCTTCCCATAACCTTTGAGGAGGTTTTGCATGAGCAGAATGTTATGTGAGATAATTCGATCGAGAAAGAATACAGATTGTTATAAACTAACAATTTTACCAATGAAAATTTTAAATCGTTTTGAAAGAATTTTTGAAATTATTTTGTAAACGACATTGCAGCATGAAATAGGTCTGAAATCTTGAACTTTTTCGGGAACTGAGGTTTTGGGTATAAGAGTCATGACTGAAGTGTTTCACTACTTGAGCATTTTCCTGTTCTTAAATAATTCCAGAACCCTTCCGTAATATCGTGACCTACAATCGTCATTTTTTCTTAAATAATTGAGCATTAAAATCGTCTGGACCTGGGCTTTTATTACCGTTGATGCTGAACAGAGCCTCTTTTACTTCATCCCGCGTGACAACCCTAATTAGATCTTGAGTGTCTTCAGCAGAAACTCTTTAATCGATAATCTGGTATAAGGTGTTTAGAGGACTTGGTTGAGCTTTCTTTTTACCCATAAGCTCTTTATAGAATTTGATAACGAGATCTTGTACCCCTTTCTATCCATGTACATATTCACCCTCATCATTCTTCAACCTGTAAATATTGTTTCTCAAATTCCTAGTCATACATTTTCGATAGAAGAAGGCAGTATGTCACCGAGAGAAAGCCAATTCTGCCTTGATTTCTGTTTCACAAAATTCCCTTATAATAAAATCAGCTTTCTAAAATTTGTAAGGCATTTTTCTTCCTCGTTAAGTTGCTCATCATTTTCTCCCCCAAGTAACTTGCTTTGGACTTCTTTTAACTCAATTCTGGCTATTTGGACTCGTTTGGAGATGTTACTGAACTTCTTTTGTCAAACTTTTTCAGTTGGATTTTAGAAGCCTGAGCTTTTTTGAGACCCTGAACATGTTTGATCCTTCCACATTTTTGGCCTACACTTTACCCAATATATCTTTGAAATTATCACTATCCATCTAGAAATTAAAGAACTTAAAGGGTCTTTTGAACCTCTCATCCTTCTCCCATAAGAGTTTTGGGCTCTAATATGAGATTTCGGGATTCAAAATGCGTAGTTGGCTTCTCGAGAATTGAGCAATCAACTTCTCATTGATAAGACTTCTATGAATTTGCTTTTCAGAATATGTTCATCTCCTCGAGTTGATGACCAAGTAAGGAAGTTCCCTGAGTTTGTTGGTTCGATGCATCCTATGTCTTTGATGCAAATGTTGAAGTCAATCATATCTTGGGTAATATCAGACTCTGGCTTCGGTCAATTTCGCTTCTCGTAGCATTAAAATCACCTAGGACAACCCATGATTTATCATCATCAATATAGTTCTTAAGACAGCTCCAGAGCAGTCTTCTCTCGGTACTGGAATTACTACCATAGTCGATAGCAAGTTGAAACTCAATTCCAGTGATTTTTTCCTTGACCCCAATCAGTATTGTTTGATCATTGGAGAAAAGAGACTTGACTTCGGCAACCATTGGATCCCAGACAACCCAGATTCTTCCAGTTCTCGAGTTCGAATTATGTATAAGTTCCTAGCTGCCATCAACGCACAACATGCAAACATTGTCAACATTATTGCTTTTGACTTTCGTTTCCAGAATCCCCATGATTGTAACCTTATGATTCTTAATAATCCACTTAATTTATTTGAGAGGATCATTAAGTCCTCTTATGTTATGTTATGATATTCATGAATAGATATAGGGGTTTGGTTCCTGCATTTCAAAACTGTCTTGCACTACACGACCTGTCTCATCATTAGTGAAGTTGTATGCATCATTATCCTCACGGTCTTCAATGGCTACAGATTGTGTTATGTGAAATTTATGCTCATCGGTAATTGGATTTATGGCATCTGGATCAACTTCACCAATGCCAATAGCCCATTCTTTCTGTTCGTGAGTGTCCGCATTTCTCTTATGTTTGACCTTTTTTTACTTTGGACTTCCTCACTATTAGATTCTTGAGCAGTTCCTATTTTGATTCGACCCACTTTGGAGTTTAAGCTTTCTGCTTCAGTACCTCTCTTGTTTAGGTTCAATTTTGATTTTTAAATTCTCTGAACCCAAGTATTTTTAGGTCACGTTTAATAGATTCAGCAAGAAATTCGACATTTTTGAGCCCTGGATTTTCTTGGTCACGGTCCTATTTCTGACCCAGATTCTGATGTTTACCCAAACCTTGATTTTGCTTCAGACCCTAATTCTGATCCAAACCCTCGTTACCTTCAGCTTGTTGCTGATCTTGACCCATAGCTAGATCTTGATTGTGACCCTCAGCTTGGTGCTATCTTGACCCATATTCTGACCCTCATCCTGGTGCTCACCCAGACCCTTATTGCTCTTATCCTTGAGTTGATCATAACCTTTGGAACTGACTTCCATGTCTTGATTATTACCATGACTTTGATTCTCAACATCCTTTTGAACCCTAACCCATTTCATCTTTTTTGTTATTTTTCTTTTAACACTGATTTGGCTTTTGGCTTTATTCTGCTTTTGATTTCCTACCTTGTTACCTTCTATCTGAATAATTTCTTTAGCTTCAACCGGAGGTTGATTTTCTTCCATGACAATTTCTGATTGGATTTGATTTGTTTCCAGATTTTCTGTTCGAACATTAGTTTGGCAGATGCTTCTTGTGATGTTCCAGTTCTATTGTTCTGATTACCATTGTCAATATTTTGTTCACTCCTCTTAGATGCTTCATTGCTTGGATTGACATTTCGAGAATTGTTAACATGGAACTTGTTTGTCTAGTGGGTGAAAGTATTGCATCTCACGCATCTGTTTGGGCATCATTCGTACCTTGCTCCAATTTTGAATATGTTTCTGATTCTATCTTTGAGTTCCAGCTTTAATGCGAGAGAGCTACTTGGGTCAATTTCAACACTTACCCTGGCTATAGAGGCTCTTTCATAGCCTTCCATAGCTGGATCAAACATCAGTGACTTTCCTATTATGCTGGAGATATAGGCTAGACCGATGGAGTTGCACAAATGAGGTGGAATATTCTTCAGATTAACCCAGATCTGCTCTAGTTCAGGTGGTCTATGGTTTGTGTTTAATTTTTCACTTCATTTGTATAGTTTAAAGCGTTGTCCCTTGATAAAGTGTATTCGCTTTCAATTATTAGTTTGATTTACCATATCTATGGGTAGAATACCATTTGTCATTGAATTGCTCAATGAAATCATCAACGTTTCACAACTGTCTGGTAACGAGCTAAGAAATAATAGAAATTGTAGCTCATCATCGATAGTCATCTTCATTGATGTCATCTGATTCACCAAGTCAATGAACTTGCTAATATGTTCTGTCGTACTCCCACTTTTTTTGCACTTCAAGTTCATGAGTCGCCGAAGTATCATTGCCTTGTACATAGAAAACCCTTCTTGAACATTGACTCCAACTTTTTCCAAAGAGACTGGAAAATGTTTTGGTCAACCCATTGCTTGATTGTAGTAGCTGTTTCCAATTCAGAAATTTCTAATCTTTATTGCTCATCGTGTCTTTACTGTCATGCTTTGTATATTCCTAAACAAATCTCTACAAATAAGCAAATATAGCATCTTACGTTTTTAGAATGAAAAGTTTGCCGAGGTTAGCTTAATCATCCCGATCAAATTTTGCTAATTCATTTAACACACAAGAAATTTGATTAATCCAACAAAATGCTCTGTAACCACGTGGGGAAAAAAGCTTTTTTTTTATAACAACTGCAAAATAGTTGGTCTTTTCCTTTTTGTTTGCCACGATGAGATAATCAAAAAACTAAATCAAATAGTAAAAATAAAATCAAACACAAAGAGACACATTAATTTTAACGTAAAAAATCCAACAAAATAAAAAATACGGGACATGTGAGTCTCTTAAAAGAACCTCACTATATTGTAGTGAGTTATAACAAAATCTTCTCTAGCACCCTAAAATTCACTAATACAAAATTTCCACCTTTAATGGTGGATTACAAAAATAATGACAAAAATTGATCTCACTGAAATGAAATATTTAAACATGTATATGAGAGAAGTCAAAACAAAATCTAAACTAATTAAATTGTAGAGAAGCTAGAATTCACCACCACCTGTGATTCGAGCTAAAACGGACATCGTTCGACTGTTCGATCATATCGCCGAAACACTAAATATATATAACACTTACTTTTGTTTATTCTCTTTCTGTGGTTTATTGAATCCAACTGAAAATATTCTCTACTAACCTAGCACTCATCACATATCATATGAGGGTAGCCCAATAAATTTACTATAAAATCGTTAACTTAGAGTAAACATAATTTTTATTTTATTTGTTTAATTAGTTTGTGTGTGAAAACTCAAAAAAGGAACTTATTCTTTTTTTTGAGAATTAAAAAAAAAATTAGAATAACAACCCACGGTCATGATTCCTGTTTAAACTCAAAACGTTTATAAATTGAATTGAATTCATGAATATTTTGTTATCTTAAGCGACTATTACCACCGGACTATCTTAGTGAGATAAAACAACTTGTAATTCTTATAAAACAAAATTTTGTTATCATTTGTGGCAGAATTTTAAGTTATCAAACTTGATCTTTGAGATTCTTTTACTTTAAACCTATCATTTAGATCCCATTCCTTGTCACGGTTCTAATATGTACCTAATTAATCATTTGTATTTGTGTTTTCTTTTAGGTGTTTAGACAAGGCTGCAATCATATTGCCAAGAATATCAACAGAAGAACAAGCAAAGAATAGATGGAGACTATGTAGAGTCACAGAAGTGGAAGAGATCAAGATGTGTCTAAGATTGATCCCAATAGGCATAACCTTGATTTTCTGTGGTGTGGTTTCAGCCATTGGGAACTCATATTTTATAATCCAATCAAACCACCTAAATGAAAAACTCGGTCGCCTCCCTATCCCAATCACATTTTTTCTTGTCATATACGACATGGGAAAGACTCATTTCGGAAACATACATTACAAATTCGCAAACAAATTAGGTGGATCAGGATCAAGACATTGCGCTCCGACAATCGGTATCGCAGTCTCGATGATATTCTCGGTTATTTGCTGCATTGTGGCAGCGAAAGTTGAGGCTAGAAGGCTCGGTGTTGTGATCAGCCACAGTTTGATGGATAAGCCAGACGACAAGATCCCCATGTCGATCTTCTGGTTGCTCCCACAGTTTGTTCTTCTAGGAGCTGCAGATGGGATTCTCGAAACAAGTTTGACTTATTTCTTAGTGGATCAAGTTGGTCCATCCATGCAAGGCCATATAGCTCATTTCGGTATTGGTGTTACGGGGATGGGACAGATGGGGAGTGTGTTGGCGGTTTATGTAGCTGGGAAGGTTAGCGAAAAAGGAGGGAAAACTGGATGGTTTCAACATACTTTGAATAAGAGTCGGCTCGATAAATATTATTGGACTTTGGCATGGCTAAGTGCGGTGAATCTTGGAGTTTATGTGGTGATGGTATTGTTATATTCTTATCAGAAGTCGAGAATCGTGGAAGATCAAGGGGCTCTAGAGGAGGAAGACGATAATGGTACCCAAGGTCATTTCCAAGACGATGCTCAATGTTTTTGTTGTTGTTAAGGAATTCTATAATCAATGTCAAATGTGTACAAACTTTTATTTATTTTTGAATGTTCTATTTGTTTTTAATTTGTATAAGTATTGGTTTTTATGTTATGCCACTTTGTGTCCTTATTCTTTCCCATTTTTGACATTTATTTGGTTTCTTCTTTGAGGATTGAGGTTATATTATGTGTTCATCAACCATTTGTTTTTAACATGGCATTAAAAGATAATAATTTTTTCAGACTTCCATTCTCACTAAAATATGAATAAAATAAATTACTGAATTAATTATTTTAAAATGTGATTTATAAAACAACTTATATTCATTAAAAACACATTCCTAAACAACTTGATTCACACAACAATATTAAAAACAAGATCATCAGCTAAAACAACTTAAATTCATTAAAAACACAACATTAAAAACACAAAATTGACTCAACAATGAATACTAATACAACATTCAAAAACAATATTGTCAAGGACGGAGCCAAGTACAAGCCGGCCCGGGCGGTAGCCCGGGTAGCCTTGAACAACTTGTATGTATTTTATCAATAACGACGGTAAATTACCGTCGTTATTGGTTGTTTTCCGTCGCTAAAAGGCATTGGTGACAGCAAACTATCAAACTAGCCCGGATAGATTTTTTTAATAAAAAATTAGCCCGGGTAGGTTTAAAATTCTGGCTCCGCCCCTGAATATTGTGCACATTTGATATTTGGATTTAGATTTTCCTTAACAACAACAACAAAAACATTTAGCGTCATCTTTAAAAAGACCTTGAGTTCCCATTCGTCCCATACCGTTCCCTCCCCCTGAGCCTCTTAAATCTTCCTCAATTCTCGACTTATGATAAGCATGCAACAATGTCATCACCACATAAACCCCAAGATTCACCGCACTTAATCATGTCAAAGTCCAATATTATTTATTGAGCCGACTCTTATTCAACGTATGTTGGAACCACTCCGTCTTCCCTCCTTTGTTAACCTTCCCAGCTATGTAAACCCTCAACACACTCTCCATATGTTGAGGATAAGAGTTTCGCATTGAGCTCTAGTTATAATCCTCCACCAAAATATTTATTCCTCTAAAGGCTGGTTCTCCTTGGGATTTAAAAAAAACCCAACCAAAATCAAATTTCAAATTAATCACTTCTCAACCATCACATCACTTATTTCATTAACCAAAATACTAAAATATCCTCTATTTTAAATTATTATTTTTTATTTTATTTATATATATCAATACTCTTTAAGTTTTTTTACCAAAATTAATCTTCACCGATCATTATTTATTTTCTCTCTCTAGGTTTTTAAAAAAACTTGAATGCGAACAAGGCAGAAGATCAAGTATTATCATTTATATAAAATTAATTATGAGCAAAAACCACAAACTCAAATCAACTTTTATAATATGATTCAATCTTTTAGTTAGACTAAATTTCAAACTTAAACTCAATAAATTGAATTTTAAATGATTCAAATTTGAATACTTGAAACCATCATGTTCTACCTCTGATATATGAGTCTTTACCAAACCCAATATATTATTTACAAACAACCACTACAAATTAAGATATGTATTATTTTTAGTAAATATTTATGTAGGAACTGTGCTGACCTTAAACTTGTTTTAAAAAAAAATTATCAACTATTAATTATTTATGTATTTAAATCTTTTATAACTGATAATTGACTAGTAGTCTAGTGTGTTTTAAGATAAGAAGGGTATATTATGTTTGCTCTCCATGTATATTTTTTAGAACATAATTCTTACATTAGCTAGGTTCAAGTTCCATAATTATTCTTTTGCATTATATTCAAGCCCATTGCTTTTTAAACTATTTATAGAAAATTTAAATTCATTATATTAGTTACATTTATATAATATTGTAAATAACTTAACAACTTTTATATATGATTTACCTACATTTCAAGAAATATAACACTTAAAAAATAGTTTCGTTATATATATATATATATATATATATAATATTAATAAATAATAACATTTTTACATTATTTGATTGAGAATAAACTTTTTATCAATAAATCTTAATAATTTTGTATATTTTCAGTTTATAACCCAAATAAATTTCTAAAATAGTGCAAATTAAGAAGTAATAATTTATATCCGATTTACATCATAATATCATGTATATTATGAAGTCAAAATTTATATTCAACTTACTTTTATAAAACTATATAGATAGTAATTTGTCTTATTATCTATATATTTTAAATTAATAGTAAAAATATATAACTGTTATATAAATTTTACACATTTAATTTTATTTATATATAACACATGTTAATTAAAAAAATTTTGATTACAAATTATATAAAGATCTTTAAATTCTTTATTAAAAGCTGAACTTCATTGTATTATATTAGTTACGTCATTTAATTTACCCAAATTTGAAGAAATATAACATATTTATGAAATAGATATTTCTATAGTAATATATATATATATATATATATATATATATATATATATATATATATATATATATATATATATATATATATATATATATATATATATATATATATATATATATATATATATATATATATATATATATATATAATATTAATAATAATATTCATAGTGAATGATTTACATAATTGAACCTAATCAATTAGGTTTATCACGAAACTTAGAAATTGAGATACTCATACAAATGAACCTCTCAATCAATCTTAACAATTTTGTATACACTGTTATCTTTTAAATTTATATCTCAACTATAATTTTAAAATAATGCAAATTAAGAATTCATGATTTATATCATATTTACGTTCCTACAATTACATGAAGTCAAAATTTATATTTAATTATATATATATATGGGTTATCTACGTATCTATATATTTTATTATATTTTATATTAATAGTAAAAATTATTTAATTATAAATTTTATATAGATTTGATTTGTTTTTAATTAAATTAATAAAATTTATTATATATAATTTTTGACGTAATATTACAAATTAGAGGTATAATTTTATTGTATCCATTTATAATTATAAATCTTATAAATTATTATACAATAGTAATACTTTTAATTACGATTTTAGATTTTATATACCACTGACGCCCTAAATTCCTAATTCACTTTTTTTTTTTTTAATAAAGAGAATGAATGAATGAATCTCTAAACTAACTAAACTCACACTAAATAAACTCACACTAAATGGTATTAATTAATTACATAAAACG
The DNA here is from genome assembly GCF_907164915.1 of Impatiens glandulifera. Classification (NCBI taxonomy): domain Eukaryota; kingdom Viridiplantae; phylum Streptophyta; class Magnoliopsida; order Ericales; family Balsaminaceae; genus Impatiens; species Impatiens glandulifera. The sequence goes on along the minus strand of NC_061869.1, from coordinate 13,953,990 downwards.
ACTTCTTCGAATATCCGATCTCTTCGAATATCCGACCGAATTCGAATTCACCAATTCAAATAAACCGAATTCGAATTACATTTTTGGTTTTGAATCGAATTTTAAACCGATTCGAATTCAAATACGGTTTTTAGTTTCGTTTTCGAGTTTAGGTTTCAACTCGAAAACCAAACCGAAAACCGAATTTATTTTTATTATATATTATATAACTTATTACATATTAATTATATAATAAATTATCATGGTCTCCTACTAGATCCCTACATTAAATCCATAATCCCTTATTCATTTTTCCCTTTCTTTAGCTATTCACACTTCTCAACCGCCATATATTGTCGTCGTCGACACTGTTTTACTTTTATCGTTCAATTATCGAATATATATATTAGCGTTATTCACTAAACTATGTTTGTGTGATTTATATTTTTTAAAAATATAAGTAGATAAGATATTTTTAACAAATTATTTATTTTGTTAACTCTTTTAAAAAAAAATATCTTATGGGTAGATGATGTATATTTGGTCTAAACCGAATATCCGATCGAATTCGAACTCACCGAATTCGAACTCACCGAATTCGAATAAACCAAATTCGAATTTATTCAAATTGGTTCCGTTTTCGAATTTTCTTAAAAAAAATAAAAATTCAAAGAACCCGAACTGAAAACTCGAATAACTCGAAAACCGAACTGATGAACACCCTTATTTGTGCCATCCATTCCAAATAGGACCGACCACATATTAAATTTACATTTTTTATTTATTAAAATTGGTTCATTTACTAAAGTAAAGAAGAAGAAAAAAAGAGAAGTAAATGAATATATATATATATATATATATATATATATATATATATATATATATATATATATATATATATATATATATATATATATATATATATATATATATATATTAAGTATTTGATTGCTCATGTGATTACAATGGGCGGTTTGGGGCGGGAAATGCATTTATTATTCCGTCCCGTTTTTATTTTGAGAATTTTTTTAATATCATTCCCGTCCCGTTCGATTTTGTTCAATTTCGGGTAATCCCCAAGAGGCACCTTTAATAAAATATTTTTAAAAAATGAAAATTATACAATAAAATTAGATAAACAAAATTTTGAATATAATATATTTTAATATATTAAAATTTTATATTATTATATAGAAATAAACTTACTACTTTTATAAAATACAATGAATAAATAAATATATTAATGATTTAATTATGTTTATAGTGTTCGGGACGGGGACACAAATATCATCTCCGTCCCATTCTTTTTGGTTTTGGGGAAAAATCGTTCTAAACGAGACAATTTAGTTCGATTTTCGCGAGACGATTTTAAATTGTCATTCTTAGATGAGATGGGATTTACACTAGCCCATAAGTTTGTTATGCTCGCCCAAGACCGGTTAGGCATGCAAACACGTCATGCTCGATTGATGTTTGATAGTTAGTTCGTCAACCATCTAAACACACCATAATTTGTTTATTATGTAAATAAAAGAACTCATTAGTTGATCATAATTGTCTAAACTTGTATAAAATATTTTCATAACCTAATTTGTTAAAATTTTATGACAATCTTTAGTTTGAGAATTTCGAAATATTTTGAGGGTTTATTTATGAATCTTGCCACTATTTAATATTAGTCAATGATTTTGGATAATTCAATTTTCCCGTTAGCTAAATTTGATTTCATTGTAGGGTGGTACAAGAAAGTCAGATTCTTACTCAATGGTTGAGCAAGAGTACGGACTACGGAATATTCTTGGAAACTTCTTTTTCTTTTTAGGCTATATATTTTTTTTTTCTTATTAAGACTATTGACTTGTTTGATAAATGGGATATTGAGAATAAAATTCAATTTTTATTCTTTAAAATATTATTCTTTTACTTAAACAATATCCTCTCAACTTGAAAGATAAATTAGTTTTTAAATTTTAAAAACTAATTTTTTTCAAGTTTAATCAAAAGACGGTTTTTTAGGAGAAAACTCAGGTAAAATTCAAAAATTCTTTTTATCAAACAAGCCCATGGGACCAATGTTTAGGACCACTAAAAAAGTAACCTAGGCTATTTTCAGTTAAGCTTTCCTCATTAATAAAGCTTCATTAAAAAAAATTAGATCATAGTTGGGATCTTTTATATATATATATATATGAATAAATAAAGTGTTTTTTAAATGGGATAATGTATTAGTCAAACATACACACACCTTTAAAATTGGAGGGTATATTTTGTAATACTTAGAATGTTGATTGTAACTATCAATATTGAATTATTAGTAGGGTGATCGATCATTATCATTGAAAATTCCAAAAAAATAAATCAATTAGAAGTAACCAGTCATAGTTTGTGGCGAATGTTTAGTGGATTCTACCCATTATTACATTAAGCATTCAAGTGAGACTTCTCTTCTACACAACAATTCATTTCTATCCATCTTTCAATTTTTTTTTATCAATATACCAACTTTTTCTATTTCTTAATCCATTAATTAATTCACTAATTACATATTTCTTTCTTTAAATTTATTAATTATTTTATAAATATAAAATTAATATAATTAAAATTAATAATACTAATTAAATAATTAAAATAAAATACATGATATATTAAAATAACACACTTATTTTATCTTTACTCAATTTTATAAATATAATATATATAATTCAAATGAAACATATTAAAATAAATAATTCAATTAAATAAAAAAAATTATTTTGAAAAAGGTTTATGTTTATTAAAAAAAAATCGTTTAAAGTATATAACGACAAAGTATGACATGAAAATAAAAAATAAAAAAATAAAAAAATACTTAAAAAGTTATTGTATTTATATTTTAAAAAGAATTAAATTTTGTAACTCATATACAAAATATATATATATATATATATATATAATTCTGGAATTATTACTTTACATTAGGGGTGTAAATGGGCTAAGTCGTTCGTGAGATGCTCGTGAGTGGCTCGGTCAAAGTTCGATTCGAGTTCAGTCAAAATAGAATTCGAGTCGAAACTCGAGCTAGCTCGTTTAAGATTCGAGCTTAGTTAAGACTCGCTTGAGGGTTCGTCGAGCTTTTACGAACCTAATCATATAATTTATTATTATTATATTTTACTTTTTAATCAAAATTTAAAACATAGCCATAAGACTATCTATAGATTTATTGATTATTGGTCTCCCTATAATATACTTATAAATTAAAAAATATATGTTATACAATACTCAGAAGTTATAAATAGATTTTATATTAATTTTATTACAAAAACATAATTTTTGAAAATTAAATTCAAATATAATTATATTGTAGTATTATTTAATATATAAATATATTATATTTTATAAGATTTAAAATATTTTTATTTCACTATAAAATATATATATTAAGATATATTAAAATATTATTTATAAAATACTTATAATACTTATAAGTTATAAGGAAATAAATAGATTGGATATTAATTTAATTATATAAACATAATTTTTAAAAATCAAATCAAAATATAATTATACTGTAATATTATTTAATATATGCAATCTCAATGTATTATATTTTATAAAATATAAAATTATTTTTTTGGGAAAAAACGACTTAAGGTAATTTAATTAAATTTTTCAAAAAGAGAAAAAACTAAATGAGTTTATGTATTTTTCTAGACAAGCCTAGAAAATTTAGTTCGTAACAGTCTGAAACAAATGAATTACATAATACAAACAATTGAAAGCGTTTATCTAATTAAAAAAAACTTTCGTTCTCGTGGTTTATTTGAATGTGATTTTCTAGTTCCAACTTAGTTTCGAATTTTTCTCAATCATAGGTAAGGATGACAATTTGAAACCACCCTGCGAAAACCGAACTGAATTGCCCTGTTTGGGACGATTTTTCTCTGAAACCGAACGGGGAAGGGGCGGAGATGGTATTTTTGTCCCCCGACTCACCTCGATCTCACCCCTATTCTGTCCCAAACATTATAAACATAAATAAATATATTATATTATCAATATATTTATTTACGGTATTTTATAAGAGTTGTAAGTTTATTTCTTTATAATAATATAAAGTTTCAATATATTATAATATAGAAAAAAAAAGTTCACTTAAACGTATATACTTGTACAACTAACTCATTCAAACACATGTACTAATAAAAGTTATTTAAACATACGTACTATCAAAAATTGGATCATTTAGTCTTTTTTAGTAAACCATGGTTAATTTTTATTTTTTAATTAAATATTAATATATTTTCTTTCTCATTCTTTTTCATTAATAAATAAACCCTTTATTTTTATCTTTTTCATAAAATTATTATTATTTTTTTATATGAGTATTTATTATTGATTTTTTTATTTTAATTTAATTTTATATATATATATATATATATATATATATATATAAAAACATTCATAATTAATTATTTTAACTTAAAAACTTTTTTTTATGTTTTTTATTATATTAAAATTAATTATTTTAAAATTATTTGGTCCTAAATATAACCATTACTTATACTTCCAATAATAAAAAATTTTCAACACAAAAATAATTAATTAATATTTGAATAATAATAACAGACAAAACAATGTTCCTTATTATTACTATAAATCATTAATAAAAATTAAATAAAAAAATATTAATTTCATTTTTATTTATATTAAATTAAATAAGATAGAAATCCTTAAAAAAAATATTACAGTAAAACATAAAACTTATAAATAAGTTGTTAAATTTTTTTAAAAATGAGATTTTAAGAATTATGAGAAATAAAAACTGGAAGATGAAATAAAAAAGAAAAACTAATATAAAAGTAATAATAAATTTAAGAGTGAAATCAATTATCTGATTTAATTAATATAAAAGAATAAGAGATAAAATATATTAATATTTATTAATAAATATATAAGTTAAAATAAAAGTTAATTATGGTTACTAAAAGAGACTAAATTAGCCAATTTTTGATAGCACATATATTTAAATGCTCTTTTACATACGTCTAAGTGAACTAGTTTGTACAAGTACATATGTTTAAGTGAACTTTTTTCTTATAATATATATTATATTAAAAAATTTGTTTATATAATTTTTTATTTTTTTAAAAATATTTTTTAACGGTGCCCTGTGGGAATTCTTCGAAATCGAATAAAACCGTACGGGGCGGAGATGATATTAAAAAATTTCCCGAAATAAAAATGAGGCGGGAATGATAATGCATTCCCCGCCTCGAATCGCCCTATTGCCATCCCTAGTCATGGGTACTCGTTTCAGCGTTTGTAGATTTGTGCTACTGTCGAATACTATGTCTTCCCATGTCTCCTCTACACTTTTTCTTATTCTCGAGTGCATTCTTGCGTTCCTTTCTTTCCATATGTGGTAGAAGATTGTACCGAAGCCGCTTTTGAAAATACCTGACTTAAAACTTTTTCCCTTTGCTTTGTGTATGGCTTCTTTTTTAATCTCTTTCCATTTTATAGGCAAGCTAACTATAAAATTATTTTTATTTCACTATAAAGCTTTTTTTATTTTTCAAATAAACATAATATAGTTTAATATGTTTTCAATTTATGTCAAATACAATACACGACTTGAAATATTTTTCTCAAACTTGCTTGAACATGAATAACTTCCTTAAGTATTCTACGTGTATTCTTACACGAACCAATACGTCCATTCTTACGTGAACCAAGTCTTGACTTATGAAAAGTTATGGTGCTTAAAACAAAATATATACGCTGAGGGTTGTACGGTCCGATGGATGGACTCTCGACTTCCATTATGTATTTTTTAATATAAGAAATTAATATATAAATATATTTAAATTCGATCATTTCGAGTCGAACTCGAACCTATGATTATATGATCAAGCCGAGTTCGAACTTAATATTGAAAGCTCGATAGAGCCGAGCCAATAAAAAACGAGTCGATCCGAATTCGAGTAAGGGCTAGTTCGAGCTCGACTCAACTCGTTTACACCCCTACTTTACATATTACTTGAGCCCTACTTTTTATTATCTTATGATTTTAGCGAGAATATTACATTACACAAATGGTCCAAGTTGGGACTAAAAAAATCTACTACTTAAGCTTACTTTAAAGAGGTTTAATTATAGGAAGAATTGAAAACCAATAGAATATGCAATGGATCATAATGATTATATATAGTGCCTTTAAAATGAATAATGAATAATTTAAGAACTCAACCTAGGTCTCCAAAACCCTCTTTGAACCTTATATTATTAACAAAATTAGAGCTTCCATTGTCACATATATCTTGCAATAAATCATTATTGTGACCATGGGACATATTATATATCTCTAATATATTTTATGTGACCAACCATGGATGATTTTTAATGTTTAATAATGATTTGATATATTTTATTTTTATCTTGCAATTATTATTAACAAAACATTAATTAAATTAAAGTCATGTAATTAAATCTTATACATTAGTTTCAATTTCCAAGGGAAATAGACAGAATAATATATGGCACCTTCTGAGAAATTAAAATTGCAATCTACATATCACATGCAAGATGATTGACTTTAACTAAAATACCTAACCTGTCAACCCTAACTGTGTTTTTAAGAATTTGTAAGAGAGAGGTTGCTTATTATACATATTTAACTAATTATGGCCGGAATAATTAGCTAATAACTCTTCTAATTCTTATTTTTTATTAATAAAATCTCAAGTTAGCCTCCACCACTATCTTTAGTCTTTACTATGGTTCATTTTTATATTTGTACACATTATTTAATTAGTTAGTCAGAAGAGATTCGTTGGCAGAAGTACAAATTTAGCAAGGGAGAAATGGTCTATGAATTATAAGTATATATATATATAATTTAATAAAGTCATTAATATACCTTTCATTATTTATACATTAATTTTTTTTATATATAAATTTGTATTTAAATTAAACAAGAACATATTTTTTATTAAAAAAAATATCTAAATTACTTTTTAATCCATGTAAGATATTAAGCATCAACTAAGTACCCTAAAATATAACTAATATCACACCCACAACAAGTGAATCGAATTAGTTAAGACAAAAAATTTGTAAAACAAAAAAATAATACTTAAACTACTCTCGTTTATATGAATCATTTAAAAATAAAAATAAAAATAACAAAATGGCCTAAAAGAAACTTGACATATAAGGCACAACAAAGGTCTTTAAATAATAAGTAAATATTGACTTTTGTTAATTCTTAGTCTATGTGAGGGTGTGGGGGTGTGGATTTTAAGTTATACATATAAAATATTTATGTTTGCATATTAATCGTTTTTCATTTATTTATATATAAATAATTATTGCCAAAAACCAACTCTTGGAGTATAGGGGCCGGAAATTTAAGGTTTACATAAAATATAAATATATTTATCTAAGACCAAACATTTTTCATTTATATATAATTAATTATGAGCAAAAACCTCAAACTCAAACCAACTCTTGGGAATATGGTACGGGTACATTTGGAAATAGGGTTTGTTATGGCATTCCATATATATATCATAAATTATAAGCCACAATAGAATATATTTATATTAAGATTTATTTTCAAACGTATTTATATGTATGTTGTTGAACAATAATGTTCATTCTAAACATTAGGGGTGCAAGATAATTGAATTGAACAATAAAAAATATAAATATTCGAGTTTTAATTTGAAAATTTTGAACAAGATTCGAATTCGATTCGGAGCTCTAAACGATTCGAAGCTCTAAACTTGAATAAAATTTGGGATTTGAATTGTTCGAACTTTGATTCAAACATTATCAAAACATAACTCAAAATAATTTAAATTTGAGTTCATTTCTAAATATTTGAACTCTGACATTAAAATATTTGAATTAAACTATATATATATAATATAATATGTAATATAATAAAAAAATATATAAATATAAAATAAAGTTTGACGAGCGACCCGTGAACAATCGAATAAAATATTTTGATTTCGAGTTAGCTCAAAATATTATGGAACATATTTGAATTCGATAATTTCAAATTATATATATAGAGCCGGTTTGAAAAACTGATTGGACCGTAATAAAAATACATTCACACATAGTTTCTCACAACCTTTCTAGGTATAACATAATGGAATTCAACATTTTAACAATTATACCTAAATTTATATTCAAAGGTTATTTATACTTTCATAGTAAGATTACTAATATCAAGATATATAAATGAACTATTCTTATGTCATTGTAAAAGTCCTAATATTTTGTTTTATGTAAAAAAATCCAATTTGTTTTCTAATTATTTAAGTTGTTTTCCACATATTTTTGGTGACAAACACTATTTGAAAAATAAAGTGGTAAATTTGGTCCAATTTAAGTAGTTGATGAGTAAATTTTCTTTTTAAATAGTTTAAAGACATATTTATTAAATATCAATATCATATGTATTAATTTATTAGTTAAGCTATAATAATGTCAACTATAAGACCACAAAATAAAGAAAGTACAAAACTATGTACCAAACGCGTTTCTTTTGTCTTCGTCTTCGTCTTCAACTATATCTCATATAATCCATTATATACATCAACTCTCTACATTCTCTTTTCATCATCATTCATCATTCCTTCTTCAAGATGATGTTCTTTCCAAAATTAATAGGTAATTTACTAACATTCCTCTGTTTTTAGTATAGAACTGATCTGATTCTGTGTTTGATTTACAGTTTTGATATGGGCCGACGTACTAGCTTTATATGTGATGTGGATGATGATGCTTTACTTAACAAACGTTTGGAAACTCGGGTTCACTCACGCCGCCGGAATCGTAAACATCTTCACCGGAGCATGGACCATGATGCTTTTACCTATGCAATATTTGGTGGACACATTCATGGGAAGTTACTTAATCTTACTTCTTTCAAGCATATCTTACAGTCTTGGATTGGGTTTTCTATGGATGTCAACTCCTCCAATTCTGGGTAAATCCCACGGTCTTTGCGGCGCATATCTGCCAGAATGTATAGGAGATGAACAAAGAGTTCTATTCTATGCCGGTCTAGCCTTGATAGCTGTTGGTCTTTCCGGTCATTTGATTTCTTTGGGTCCGTTTTCGGCTGCACAATTCACTGAAGACATGCTTGAAAACATGACCGGTAAATCGTTTTGTATCATGTTTTTATTCTCGTATTTGGCCATACTTGTTCCAATTGGGACGGTTATTGCGATATCGTATGTGAAGGCTTGGTCGTTTAGATTCGGGTTGTCTGCGTTATGTACCGTGGTGGGTACGTTAGTGTTCTTTGCTGGTTCGTGCTCTTATAACTATATTGGACCTCAAGGAAGTCCTTTGACAACTATTTTTAGAGTTTTCTATGCTGCTGTTTCTAAGATTTTCTATAGACGACCCAAGAATGTTAAAGATCTATACGAGATACCTGATCTTGATGAACATCAATTGATTCCTCATAGTCGTAGTCTCAGGTTCGTCTCTTATATTTTTCTTCGTCTTAACGATCTATATAAGTATTTCACGAATTCAGAAATTAGAGTTTGGAAAGATAATAATTCGACCATTCATAAAATTGGAACACAAAAAAGTGTTTTCTCCAACTAATGAATATATATATATAGTAGTTATAACTTATAATACATTATCATTATTTTTAAAAAATGACACATAATAATTTTTTGGACTATCTTATTAATTATGTCTATTCGGCCTCTATATAGATTCATAAACTCGTTTTTATTGAAGTAATTGGTTTCATAGAATTCACCGATTGATTATGATTTATATATTATAATAATTGCTATGATTAACCAATTTAACAAATTAAAATAATATTTTATTTGCTTCTCGTTTCTTACCAAAATCATTCTTGTATATATGTTGATTTTTTTGGTATTCTTGACTTACTGTCTTTGTTTTGTTTTTCTTTTTTGGTTGTCTTTTATGTTATTCTTTGTTTTAATGGGTTTAAATTACTTTTATTTTATAAGATTTTATTCACTATTATCCTTTTTGTTTTCTTTAAGTATTTGTCAATGAAGAGTAGTGACAATAATATTGCTATAAATATGCTGTTATTTGGTCAACTTTGGCCATCTTCATTTTGCATGTGTAGATTATGGGTTAATCAGACAAAAGAATATTTGACTTATAGAGATGATTTATTTTTATTTTATTTTATTAGTTAAATGGTTCGAGTGTGAAAAATTGAAAAGAGAACTTATTTTTATAAACAGCTATTTGTTATTATTTAAGGTGGAATTTCATGTTATCAAATTTGATCTTCAAGATTCTTTGACTTTAAACATATCATTTGGATCCCATTCCTTGTCAAAATGGTTCTAATATGTACCTAATTAATAATTTGTATTTGTGTGTTTCTTGTAGGTGTTTAGACAAGGCTGCAATCATATTACCAAGAATATCAACAGAAGATCAAGCAAAGAATAGATGGAGACTATGTAGAGTAACAGAAGTGGAAGAGATCAAGATGTGTCTAAGATTGATCCCAATAGGCATAACCTTCATTTTTTGTGGTGTGGTTTCCGCAGTTGGGAACTCATATTTTCTAATCCAATCAAACCACCTAAACGAAAAGCTCGGTCGCCTCCCGATCCCAGCAACACTTCTCCTTGTCATATACGATACGGGAAAGACTCAATTCGGAAAACTATATTACAAACTCGCAAACAAATTAGGTGGATCAGGGTCGAGACATTACGCTCCGCCAATTGGTATTGCAGTCTCAATGATATTTTCGGTTATTTGTTGTGTTGTGGCCGCGAAAGTTGAAGCTAGACGGCTCGGCATTGTGATCAGCCATGGTTTGATCGATAAGCCAGATGACAAGATCCCCATGTCAATATTCTGGCTACTACCACAGTTTGTTCTTCTAGGGGCTGTAGATGGGATTCTCGAAACAAGCTTGTGTTATTTTTTAGTGGATCAAGTCGGGCCATCGATGCAAGGCCATATAGTTCATTTCGGTCTTGGGGTGTTGGGGATGGGACATATGGGGAGTGTGTTGGCGGTTTATGTAGTTGGGAAGGTTAGCGAAAAAGGAGGGAAAACAGGGTGGTTTCAACATACTTTGAATAAGAGTCGTCTCGATAAATATTACTGGACTTTGGCATGGTTAAGTGCGGTGAATCTTGGGATTTACGTGGTGATGGCGTTGTTATTTGCATATCAGAAGTCGAGAATTGGGGAAGATCAAGAGGCTGTGGAAGAGGAAGAAGACCAGAATGGGGAAGGAAAAGGAAGCCAAGGTCCTTTCCAAGACGATGCTCAATGTTTTTGTTGTTGTTAAGGAAGATCTAAATGTCAAATGTGTATAAACTTTTATTTATTTTGAATGTTCTCTTTTTATTTTTACAATTTGTAATAGTTTTGTTTGTTATGTTATGCCACTTTGTGTCCTTATTCTTTCCCATTTTAACAAACAATTATTTGGTTTGTCTGAGAATTGAGGTTACCACTAATAGCTTTGTTTAAAAAATAGACCTAATGTATTCAATTTTCAATAAAAACTCTATAAATTGAGTTGAATAAATAAATTATTATACTCTTATAATATTTATGAATCTTAACTGTCTAATATATAAATTAAATATTCAATTTGAACGTTGGAGTGTGAGTTCCATTTTTTTTAATATGTGTTATTTGTTTTATGCCACTTAAATTCATTAAAAACAAATTCCAAAACAATTTATTTCACACAACAATATTAAAAACAAGATCATAAGCTACAACAACTTAAATTCATTAAAAACACAAAATATACACAACAATGAAAACTAATACAACATTCAAAAACAATATTGTACGCATTTGATATCCGATTTAAATTTTCTTTAGCAACAACAAAAACATTGAGCATCGTCTTTAAAAGGACCTTGAGTTCCCATTCCTCCCCCATTCCCGTTCTCTTCCTCTTGAGGAGCCACTTGATCTTCCTCAATCCTCGATTTCTGATAAGCAAATAACAACGCCATCACCACATAAACCCCAAGATTCACCGCACTTAGCCATGCCAAAGTCCAATAATACTTATCGAGCCGACTCTTATTCAACGTATGTTGAAACCACCCCGTCTTTCCTCCTCTTTCGCTAACCTTCCCGGCTATGTAAACCACCAACACACTCCCCATATGTCCCATCCCCAAAACCCCAACACTTAAATGCACTATATGGCCTATCATTGATGGCCCGACTTGATCCACTAAGAAATGAGCCTTGCTTATTTCAAAAATTCCATCAAACGCCCCTAGAAGAACAAACTGTGGGAACAGCCAGAAGATCGACATGGGGATCTTGTCGTCTGGCTTATCCATCAAACCATGACTGATCACAACATTGAGCCTTCTAGCCTCGACTTTAGCTGCCACAATGCAGCAAATGACTGAGAATATCATCGAGACCACGATCCCAATTGGGGAAGCGTAGTGTCTCGATCCTGATCCGCTTAGTTTGATTACGAGTTTGCAATATAGTTTCCCAAACTGAGTATGTCCTAGCTCATATATGGCTAGGAGGGCTGTGGCTGGGATCGGGAGACGACCGAGCTTGTCGTTGAGGTGATTTGCTTGGATAATAAAATATGTGTTCCCAATGGAAGAAACCACACCACAAAAGATGAAGGTTAAGCTTATTGGGATCAATCTTAGACACATCTTGATTTCTTCCACATCTGTGACTCGACATAGTCTCCATTTGTTCCTTTCTTGCTCTTCTAATGATATTCTTGGCAATACAATTGCAGCCTTATCTAGACACCTAAAATAAAATAAAATAAAATATAAATGATCAATATTGTTTTTCTTGAATAAAAGTTAGTATCACTTTAAGTTAAGGATGAACAAATAGGTAAATTCAACTTATATTTCTCAATTTATATTTAACTGAAATTAAATTTATCCAACTCATTTTATTATTAATATGACTTAGGTATGAATGTGATTACTCAAATTAAATTTATTAACTTATTTTGCGTCTTTATATCTTGAATACATGCATTTTTTATCAATTAAAACACGTTTTTATCTGTTTTGACTCATGTATTACCTGTCAATCTATTTAACACGTTTCAACCTGTTTAATATGATTGAACTCGTTTAATATATTTTTGATTCATGGAATACATTTTTGACCCGTTTAACATATATATTTTGATTAAATAGTTTATATGTTTTTTATTTGTTTAATACATTTTTTTATTAGTTTAACATATTTTTGATTAATTTGACATGATTTTAATTCGATTCATATGTTTTTTTTTATTCATATAATACATTTTTAACATATTTAACCCACTTTAACATGTTTAATACATGATTAACTCGTTTAATACGTTTTAACTAATTAAACACGCTTTTGAAACGATTATCATATTTGGACCAATTTAATACGTTGTTTTATCTAACTAACACAATTTATTATTATAGGCGAAAAATAAATTATATAATTAATAAGGTAAAAGTATATAAAATATTAAAAAAACACATTTATTTTTTATAATTAAATTTTCTTAAGTAAGTTTATTTTATACTTACAATTTTTTAAAATTTTATCATAATTAATTAATATGATTAAGTTCTACTTTAATTTAGTCGATTAAATTATTTAATATAATATAAAATAATTTTAAAATATTATTTAAAATAAATTATATTTTTTATAATCTTAAAAATTATAGGTATAAAATGCATAAAAATAAATAAATTTATTCTCATAAATTATTATTTGGATAATTTTAGTTACCCAAATCCTACCCGAATTTCCAACCCAACTCAAAATGTGTTATCCAAATAGTGTAATTCGAGTTAATTGAGTTGAGGTAGGTGAATCCATCTTTCTTATTTCACTCCGAAAAAGATACGATTAATTTTTTCGGGTTAAATTAGGTTAGAGATGGACTCAACCTAAGATTTAAGGGTAAGAAGAACGAAAAATCCATTCTATTCTATGATTACCCCTAATCATAACTCCCACTTCTAATACCCATTTGAGTTAAAGATAAAAAAGAGATTACTAGAGACGTACCTGAGGCTACAGCTATGAGGAATCAATTGATGTTCATCAAGATCAGGTATCTCATACAGATCATTGGCGTTCTTGGGGCATCTATAGAACATCTTAAACGCAGCGGCACAGAAAACTCTAAAGAAAGTTGTCAAAGGACTCCCTTGAGGTCCAATATAGTTATAAGTGTAAGAACCAGCCAAGAACACTAAAGTACCCACCACCGTACACAACGCAGACAACCCGAACCTAAACGACCAAGCCTTCACATATGATATCGCAATAACTGACCCTATTGGGACAAGACTAGCCATAAATGAGAATAGAAACATCATGCAAAACGAACTATCGGTGATATTCTCGAGCATGCCATGAGTAATTTGTGCAGCCGTAAAAGGAACCAAAGAAACCAAGTGACCGGAAAGACCAACAGCTATCAATGCAAGACCGGCATAGAATAGAACTCTCTGTTCATCTCCTATACATTCTGGCAGATATGCGCCGCAAAGACCATGGGATTTACCCAGAATTGGAGGAGTTGACATCCATAGAAAACCCAATCCAAGACTGTAAGAGATGCTTGAGAGAAATAAGATTATGTAACTTCCCATGAATGTGTCCACCAAATATTGCATAGGTAAAAGCATCATGGTCCATGCTCCGGTGAAGATGTTTACGATTCCGGCGGCGTGAGTGAACCCGAGTTTCCAAACGTTTGTTAAGTAAAGCATCATCATCCACATCACATATAATGCTAGTATGTCGGCCCACATCAGAACTGTAAATCAAACACATAATCAAATCAGTTCTATGCTAAAAACAGAGGAATGTTAGTAAATTACCTATTAATTTTGGAAAGAACATCATCTTGAAGAAGGAATGATAAACAAATGTGAGATGAGGATATAGGATGAGTGATAAGTTGATGCATTTATAATTCAAAAAACAGAATTCAATAATGGATTGAGAAAGGTACTGAAGACCAGGTAAAAGAAAAGGAAAACATCAAGGGATTAATTTTAAATAATGACTATGATCTAATATCCATGACTAATATGGATTATTTTAAATAATTCACTGTTTAATCAATAGTTTATTTGTGATTATTTTAAATAATTCACTGTTTAATCAATTGTTTAATAATAATTTATATTTTTAAGACTCATAACTCACCTAATATCACAAGAACAATTTTATTTTTTTTGCTTAGTGAAGGAAAAGAAAGATTAAATGATAGGAGGAAATAATTTTTTTTTTATAGAGTGATCATCCAAATTGGAAGGAATGATTGATTACTTGTACAAATATAAATAGAGAGTTAGGTGAACCGAGTTTATGAGAATGGTTATCAATATAACTTTGTTTGAATTTTACATTCTCAAACAAACTTAATAAATTTGTTAATTCATTTCAAATTAATCTAATTTATCATTCAAATTCAGTTTTTACATTTTTATTACTATTATAATTTTTTATTAAATATATTCTAAATTTAATTATTATTTTTATTAATTTAATTATTTATATTTTAATATATATATATTTATACATTTAATTATTATTTTATATATTATAATAAATATTTACTTAACTAGTTAGAAATTCGATTCGAAAACCGAAAATGAAATTCGAATTCGGTTTATTCAAATTTTGTGAATTTGAATTCGGTCGGATATTCGGTTCAAACCAAATATTGAACGCTCCTAGTTAAAACATTCGTTTTGTCTTCGTGAATTAAATTTCTACTTTTTCATTTCAGATGACAAAATAATGATTTCAAATTTGTAATTAAAAACCACAGTTCCTTCCATGGCCAGATAGTCACGAAATCTACCATCACAAATGATATATAAGGGAGAAGGTAGAAATTAGTTTGTGTCCAAATATTAAGTTGTCTTATGTTTAATAAGGGAACAAAAACCAAAATCTAGTTTATTCTTTATGTCAAAAGTATTTTCAAGTTTAAGAATAATTTTTGTTTTTGTTTTTGTTATTGTTGAGAAAACGCTGCTTATCGACATTAATTTTTAAAATGATGATATTTATGTTTACGATTTTGCTGAATCGTGAGCTTTTATGGCTCAATTATTTGTTCCATGGCTGACTTTAGATTCAAACTTGCAAGAAGACTAATGTTTGATGTTTTGTTTTACGAAAATATATACAAGCCCCATAAATTTAGATTTGTAATTAACATCTCATTATATATGATAATATGCTTTGATTATCATTTTTTTTTGTAAATGAATACACGAGTACATACAATATATAAGATATAATATCTTGAAAAACAAAATTAATAAGATTTGTGCTTCCCTTCTTAACAATCTTATTGCGATTTAGAACCTAGGGAGCTAAGAGATTCATTATTGTCAGTTTTGTAAGGCTTCTTAATGATTATTTCCGCACAAATTTTCTTAGCTCTCTCCGCGCTAATCACACATTTGCAACGTGTAGACTTGATCATCGACATATTTCACATAATCATCCGGATCGAAAGTTGTGACCAATGTTTTTAGTGTTATGAGTTGCTCAGTCCAGATAATTCGTGTCTTTATTATGCCTCGACTTCAACTTTCGAGATAATATGCACTTCTTCTTATAGAAAAATATTCAAAAAATATTAAAAAATTGTTTTTGACATCACTAATATATGGTCTTCTTATTAATTTCAAACTTTCACTTAATTACAAGAATTTTTATTTTAGGAGCCAATAATCTCTTTTTGCTCTTTTTCTTTTCTTGAAATATTGAACTAGAGCTTGAATTCTATAAGTCAAGGAAATTTGTATTACATGTTACTTACAAACATATTTTTATTAGAAATTGTTTCTTCTAGTTAATTTTAAATAAGTTTAAATTTTAAGCTATAGACAAAATTTTCATTTTTTTTTCTTTCTCAAAACTTTATAAAAGGGTTTAAATTCTAGGAGCAAAACTGAATATTTTTTCTAACTAGCTTGGAGCAAGATTAAACAAAATTATTCTTGTCAAGTTTTTATACATTATCTTTTATTTTTGTTAAAACTTTTTTAATATAAATAAATAAATATATGAATCTGAGATTATATATTTTATTTATTCAATTTAAGATTTTAATATTTTTAAAAAGTAAAAATATACTAATTATTTTTAAATTTTTTTATAGAATATTATATAAATAAGAATAATAAAAAAATACGAGTGATAACGCGTTTAAGATGAATTTTTGTATTTTTATTAAATTTAGATAAATAAAGGTAACGTATCCTCCAATCTGAAGTCTAAAGTTTCACTTTCACCAATTTATATAGTAATTATATAAGTTATTATAATTTGCTAATTTTGGGTATAATCTTGTCAACACGTTTAGTTCGATGACTTTCTTTTGTATGTAAATATATATTATGCATGATTCTGATTTATTTAGTCTTTGCTATGCTTTATAATATAATTTCTTCAACATTTGAATTATGACCACTTTATTTATTTTTTTGTTATACATTTTTTTAATAATTCTTCAATATTCGAATAAATCTATTTTCCGATAACTGAAGTTGTCGGTCCAGCGTGTCAATTGGAACAAGACGACTAAGTAATAATATATTATACAAACACATATTATTACTATAAAGTTTTTGTTATTCCAGGGTAGGTATTTGATAGAGGTCTCATTAGTTAAATGTCGCTCTTTTCCTTATATATCTTATAATTTTATTTTATTTTATCTATTATACTATTATTCTTGTCGCTGTTAGAGTAGGTGGATATTTTAGCAAGTAATACCTTTTTTTCTACATCAGGATTGTGTTTAGGTTGAATATATGTCTTTTTATTTTAAAACAAGATTAACTCGTTTCCTGCCTCTTTCCTAATAAATATATTTCAATAATCAATCTCAATAATAAGTTAATAACTTCGGCAATATAATGTCGACGACTATTAGCTCGCAATAAAGAGGTGATCGAACATAGAGGGGATTTGATAAGTTGATTTCTATCTTGGTCCGCCTCCAAGATTGATTAAATCGTAAAACAAATCGGTTTATGCAATGTAATTTTTTTTAAATGTCTCATAGTTTGTTGTTCTAATAGAGAAAATGGTTTTCTCCAAACATAATTAATATATTTAAGATTTGTTTATTATATTATTTGCAAAGTTTTGAATACCGTTCTGATCATCAAATCTTTTTTTTTTTTTACGAATTCTGGTTCGATCGGTCGGACCGTTAACTAAATATTGAGAGACAAAAAATTGTTCAAACAAAGCATTGATATTGAAAAACTATATATTCATTCAGTAGTCATATTTATTTTCCTAGAATCTATTCATTTTTTATAATAAAAGATCCTTTTTTATATATAGGACGAGTACAACAAACTCAAACAAACAAACTTAATAGTTGTTTCTTGTTCTACATCCTTAAATACCAAATAAGTAGGTATATTTCATTTTATACTTTAAATACATATGAAAATGATGATAAATTGTGTGGGATTTAGGAATAGGCATATCTTGGATTGACCAAAATCTCAATCTTTAACCCTAACTCTAACCCAAATTCAAAATATTAATTTGAGTTGAGTTTAGTTTGGGTTAAGTTTAATTTGGGTTGAATTAGGATTATTCAAATTACTCAAGTTAAATAAATTTAATTATTTTCTATTTAATTATAGTATACAGAATTCACGTTTTTTTTTTTCTTATTTACTATTATTGTTACTTGACTTCTTCATCACTTAATTAGCAATGAGAAACAATCGTGAAACCTACACTCAAGTGAAGAATATATATATTTTTTTAAAACTTATTAATAATATATTTATTGTATACAGTTCAGTAATAACAAAAAAAATATATCACAATTGTTAAAGCATATAAACAATCAATAACACATCTTTTTAATATTTAGTTTGGTTTTAAAATAAACAAAGTTTATTATAATAAAGACGTTTATTCATTCCACATATTATTTATCAATTAATTAAAATATTAAACGAATAAAAAAAACGTATTAAACATTTTATAAACGTGTGTTAAACGAACCAAAATGTGGTAAATGTGTAAAAAATGTGTTAAATGAACAACTACCTCTTAACCAATATTGATTAAACGGTTACCAAATATTTCCACCCCTATTGGAGGTATACAACAATGGATTGATTGATGCCTCCGTCTAAGCTACAATTGGATATGATATGCACAAGTTGCTCAGCCTATAAGTGTAGAAATCAAACAAAATTGGGTGGTGATTTAATTAGTTTTTGTCAAAATCAATGAAACATAATTTGTTGGGAAAGAAAGCCCACATACCACACATGTTCTTGTCCAACTCCATTTTGAAGTAGCCATTGTCCACAATCTTCTCCCCGTGAATTCTTTATCAGCCAATAGGTTCCATTTTCAATCACATGTCCAATGCCAGAACAATTTACATCCTGCCCCAGAACCAAATTATATTTGATCAGAACAAAGCTAAAACTATTACTTGTCTTCCTCAAATGAGAAGAATTAAAGAAAACCTACCATTGGAGTATTGCAACAATTTCTAATCGTGTAATCTCCTTCCTTGTAAAATCTGAAACTATTTACTATCTCAAATGCAACACTTACAGGCCTTGCAGTTGCTACCGGCGTGTTTCAGTTCATCTTCAACCCCAGTGTGATGTTAACGGAATCAAGAATTTGAACACTAACATTTTCAGAAGAAAATTTGCATTTTCCATCTACTGCTGTGTAAGAGGATAAGCTTCCTCAATTTCAAGTCCTCCCTTATATTTAATGTATTCAAAGTTATCCTTGGGTGAGACAACTATAACATTCATTTACATTCATATTAGTCTTAATGTACGATCGTTTGTAATCTTTAACACCAACTTTGAATCCAACACTTGCTTTAGTCTCTGTTTGTGGTGACATAAATTCCTCCCTACAACTCATCAATTAAGAATGCTCACAACAACAAGGTCTACTCGACATCAATTAAACTTTAATATTAACATGAATCTTTCAAAAAATTATTAATTAATACTAATATTATCATATCAACCAATCAAATTTATTTATTATTAGCTCATAGTATTTAATTCGCCAAATACAGTTTGAGTCTACCAAAGCTTTTATCTTAAACAGGCACGGCTTGGTACTTTGCCAACATACTGAGTTGGTTTTAGAAAAATCTTCTACCTATTCTCGTACCTTTTGGCTCCAGTGTTCAGCCTCGCACCAATCCTTCACAAATATTTTTCTCAATATACATTACATCCAAACTATTCCTCAATAATAACGTTTTCCAGTATGGTAATTCGATAAATATGACGAGTTTATTCCAATTTTCACCTTAGATTCATGAGAAATCTTTCTCCTTTTAGGATGATATTTAATCAAATAGATGCCTTTCAAATCTTTTGCCTGCATTAATATTTTGGTTCTAGACAAATGATCAGGTGTCAGTCTTAACTCTGTATTACCGTCAAATGAATCTCTTTCCCTACGCCAACGATGAGTAGGTGGAAGAAATTGTCGATGACTAATGTAACACACTTTCTGGTAGTGTACCAATCTTAGTGAAGTTGTATTTTTATTACAACACGAACATTCAAATTTTCCCTTCGTACTCCATCTAGATAAATTTGCATATGCCGAAAAATCATTAATTGTCTACAACATAGATTCCCACATATTGAAATATTATTTACTACTCGCGTCGTAAGTCATCACACCGGTATGTCACAACTCTTTTAACTCATTAATCAATAGCTAGAGAAACACGTCAATTGAAACCCTAAGACTCATAAAGAATTTTGAAGATCATCACCATTAGGTCAAGTAAAACTAAGATTTTGACATAGCTTGATTAAAATCTAATTTTATTTTCATAATAATTGTTTGCTTTTAGAGATCTATATCAAATACTTAAAAAATATATATACATTATCTAGTTAAATAGAAAACTATGTACATTCAAGTTATAAAATGTGTAAATTTCATTTCAGCAATAATATACTGCAGCTTCAACAATAATGCATAGTAGTTTGGATCAACTAAATAAAATTAAATTGATCCAACAAAAGACAAATATTTATGGGGGCATTATTCAAGCAAAATAGGTTCAATACTTTTAATTGATTTATAAAGTTAAGTACGAAAAATTGCAAAATGTAAAGTGAACTCTGTTATGAAATAAGAGAAATATTCATATTCATAACTCGTTCATACAATTGGTTCTCTTATATTGAAATGATAATATATTGAAACCAAAAAGAAATATAATTAGAAACAAAAATTGAGCCAAATTCAAGCTTGTTAGAACTGTTTAAATGATTTATTGTTCCAAATAAAAAAATATTTTATTTTGTTCAAATAATTTAAAATTGCAAGAAGTTATTCAGAAAAATTAAATTCTTAATATGTGAAATCAAACAATGGTTTATTAAAATGGGCTTCCACTCAGGTAGATTTATTTTTTGGGACTTAAAAGTAGGGGTGAACAAATGGGTAAAATCAATCCGTTTGTCCGATCCATATTAAATCCAAACTAAATTTATTCAATCCGTAATCCAAACTATTTTACTAATTAATACGGATCGAATAGAATTGGATTGAAAATAGTTTGGATAATCCAAACTAAAAAATATTTATATATATCAACTTGAAATTAGTTAACAATTTTTTTTTTAATTGGAATTTTTTATTATTATTAAATTTGAATTTAAAAAATAATAAAAAATATAATTATAAAAAAAATAAAAATAAAAATAAAAATAAATATTATTGTCAAAATTATGATAAGTAGAATATATATTATATTGAGATGAAATTTTATTTAAAGAAAAATAAATTAAAAAATATATTTTTATTTAGATAGTCTTGATAATTTAAATAATCATAATCCAATCCGATTTAATTTAATCCGAACTCAATCCGATCCGATCTCAATTAAATCCGAAATATCTAATCCGAATTAGTATTTAGAATTCGAATTGAATTGGATTTTATATTAATTCACCGATGCTCACCCCTACTTAAAAGTTTTTAAACACTTATTATTTTGTTATTTTGTACTCTAACCAACAATGAAGACAAAATGGACGAAGAAAATCAATTGAGTCTAAAAATAAATCTTATTAGTATGATCAATTCTAATAATTAAATTATAACATAATTGAATATTTTTATATTTTTAAAAATAATGATATAAACAATAATAATAATAATAATATTTTATATTCTATATTTTTAACTAAATAAATGTATTAAAAATGAGTTGAAATATTAATATCATGACAAAATAAAAATAATATTTTTTTCTAATCAATTCAAATAATATCAATGATAATGATTTTAATTATTATGAAGTTATAATTAAATACTACACTTTTATTCATAATATTTATTTTTATTCCCCATATTTATCAATTATATTATTATTAAATTTGAACCAAACACTAAACACTGTAAGTCTGTAATCATTTTTCCACCCTACTATTTTTATTCAATTAATCTTACATAAGTTGGAATCAAATAACTTAGCAAAAACTCATTGGAGTGTAAACAATATGAAAAGAGTGGAGATAGAGAATATAATACTAAACCAAAACTCCTAAACACTATTTAATTAAGATCACCATATATAAAATAAAACTGAAAATTTGATAGGGCTAAAACTTATAGATTTTTCCATGAATATCATTGAAAGAAATCTCTATCAAACACTTGAAAACAAACACTATCAAATAAAATATAACTCTTTATTCATCGCTCAAGTCATACCACGGGCAAATTTACTTTATTTAAATTATAGGAATATTTTTTAGATTTTAAAATTCTAAAATGTTGTTATTAGGTAATTGGGAAAGATTTTTACAATAATAAATAAATATTCAAATAACAACTATTTGAATAAATTAAAGTTATAAAGTTCATAGAAAAACAAATAAACAAATACATTGGGATGAAAATTTAAAAACATATTTCTATAATTGAATAAATTTATAAGGATGTGGATTAGCAAATAAGTTATCAAAAATATATTGGGTTTATTATTTAAAATATATTTTATTATTCTTGTAAATTTGAATAAAAAGTTAAATTAGTTAAGGTAAAAATTATTGTGATTTTATATGAATAAATAAATAAAAAAATAAAAAAATTAATACTTTGAAAATTTAGGATAAATTAGTGTCATTTCCTTCATTATAATGTTGAAAAAATAAATTATTTTAACTAGAAAAATGACAAATAAATAAAATAAATAGTGACAACATAAGTCTGTGCCAGACATTAATATTTTTTCCGAAGGATTAATGAGCAAAAAAAAATGATTATTATTTATTTTATTTTATTTTGATTAAAAACAGTTTCAAAATTTTAAAATATAAATGTGTTAATCTAATTTTTTTTTTATTCTGTAAGTATTTTAAAATATAAATGTGTTAATCTAATAATATTTTTTCATATTATACAAGTATTATTCCTAATATTTTAGGTGAAATTTTAAAAGAGAAATTTATGAACTTTGTAGCCAAATTGAAACTGGTTGTAATTTATTTTCATCTAATTATACATAATCCTTTAAAGATTGATGTTTTATTATAAATTTGAGATCCATATCATTAACAAAATTAATATAGCTGTAAAATAAAATAAAAAATAGTTAGGGACTGAAATACAATTTATAATTAGAGATTGACCAAAAGCCCCTTCCTACAAGAAACCCTAATTTATACCTACAAGATAGAACCCTTCATATCTATCTAGCTGCCGCCGTCGGAAACCCTAATTATACATAAAAATTGTAAGCTATAAAATGGGACATTATCCCAAAAGAAAGAAACCATCCATATCTCTCTAGCGCCGTCGTTCTCTCTCAGTCCTAAATAAACTCTCATTTTCTATGTAGATTTCTCTTCTCCGAATTCTTTTCTGATTCATTTTGTCTTTTTCATTTCTCATGTTTGTAATAAAAAGACGATTAAAACTTTGGTGTGATGAAAGTTGAGATTTATCTGTGGCTTTCTATTCAAAGAAGTTTTCATTACGGAAAGAGAATCGGAGTCATTGAGGAATTCATATATAATGTTAATATAAGTGATACAGTATATGTGTATGATGGGTTATATAAGAGTGTTTCTAGGAGAAGATCGAAGCTGAGTAGACTCGAGTTTCTCGTGACAGTCAATGACTGCGTCTAAAAGCACACCATGAAAAACTTTTTTCTTTTAAAAGTTTGATTGGATCATCGCATCAGAGAAGATGAAACCAAAGAACAAGGGTAATATCAAGGAACACTGAGTTCAACAGAGATGGGTCAGCAGAGATGGGTCAGATGGCGGCCGGAAGTACAAAACAAGGTTAATGTCAATGAACGGAGACGGGTGAGATCGGAGTAGCATATCATGATGTTTAGAAGCTTACAAAATAAATGAGTTTTAGGATTATTTTGTTCTTAGATGTAATGTGTGAGCTTAATTTGAATGAATGATTGTGAAGTGATTAATATTTATTTGAGTTTTTATTTTTTAAATCAGTTATATATAATTTTTTTAGATTAAGTTTATTAAGATATCTTCCCTGTAAAAAATAAAATGAAGAGGAATGAGACTACTAATACTTGAAACCACAAGCTGTTTTTTACATCCGTGAAGATATCTTCCCTGTCAAAAGTTGTTCTGCAAATTGATACAATCCGTCAAGATTTTAATGGTCATAAGAATTCTTCTGGTGTTAAAAGGTCAGAATTGAGGGACCAATTCCCAAAATAATGAACTAATTATTCCTTAATTTGTTAATTTATTCTTAAACTAAATTATATTTCAAACTTATTTTTTTTTATATATTTAAATTATTATTTTTATAAATATAATTATTTATATTTTGATAAAAATTAAAATTATTATTATTTTTATAAATTTGAGTATTTATATTTTAATATATATATATATATATATTTAAATTATTATTTCTATAAATTTGATTATTTATATTTTGAAATATATATATTTATTTATTTAAATTATAAATTTTATATATTTGATTATTTATATTTTAATATATATTTTAAATTATTAGTTTTATAAATTTAATTATTTATATTTTAATAAATATATTTAATTTCAATTATTATTTATATAATATAATAAATATTTACTCTATCATTCTCATCAATAATTAATAAATACTAATAAATTTTAAATTTCTTAACCATAATAATATAATAATTCATAAAAAATGATTTCAATCATATCTTGATTATTGACGCACTTTACAATAAAAAAAAACACAGATATAATAAGGGATAAACTACAAGAAATGGCCACAAAGAAAAATTCAATATTACTAGAAATAAATCTGTAATTTTTTTCAAGAGAATAAATTCTTTCTTGATCAAACATCTATGCTTTATGTTTTCTTTTATGATAATGTTTATGAACAATGAATCCATTTGGTTTATATATATATTTTTTTATATTATGGATATTAGTTATCAAATGTGATTTTGTCTATGAATAATGTTTATCAAATTTGGTTTGTTTATGGACAATGGTTATGAAATGTGACTTGTTTATGAAATGGTTATGAAATGTTACATTTTAATAAACTGTTCATTGAGAAGAATTATGCGTTATCATATCGCGTTCTTACTCTTTGAGGTAAAGTGCTCACATGTTTGCTTTACTCATTGAGGTGAAGAGGTGAAGCGCTCTCAGGTGAATCACGCTTCACTTGTCACTATTTTAATCTTTGAGGTGAAGGATATACCTGTTTACATTTGATGATGTATAAAATCATGTTAAACCCGCACCATCCACTAATGAAGGCATAAATACAGATTTTTCCATCTCCCAAAGGAGGCGAGGAAGCAACAACAACTTCGAATTGACCAAATTGGTGGTTAGTGGAGAAAATGGGCGGGTTACATCAACCCAATTGAAAGGAAGTCGTTCTACAAGAATAAGAGTTTATGGAGTAGGCATTTGGGGGCCACTATTTGAGAGAATAATTATCCCCCATTGCACAGTCCATTGGTGCTATCACACCTCCACCACCTTAGATCATCTATGATAGTCCGTAATCGTAAGTAAATCGTTTTTAATTTATATTTCCGTTTGAAATTAATCATTTGTTTCTTATAAATCGTTTATATTTCATGATAAATTTCATTTAGAAGATATTGAGAGCTATCGAGACGACACTTTGAGACACATGAAGACAATTTGAGAGGATTAGGGGTATAAAATAAATGTCAACAAGATAAGACCCCCACGATAGAAATGTGGGCGCAAATAGGGCGGATATGCCGAATGAAATGACCCAACAAGATTGGGAGTGATTATTTGAGAACCATTATTTTATCAATAAATTTCAGGTTTCTTCTTTCAAATTTTGTACTTAATATAAACATTTTAATCCAACATTATATATATTAATTGTAGAAACGAAGCACTACAAGCATAAAAATAAAAAAAATAAAAATATGTACATCAGTTGGTAGAAAAACATTCACTCAACTACAAAGAGAAATTGTAAGACTTGTTTTTTAACTTTGTTTTCAAATAAATTAAATTGAAATTTCATTCTTATAAGTGCAGAAGGAGCAACTCCAAGTTATGAAGATTTTTTTTTGGCGATTAGGACAAAAAATGATAAATTTGTTGATTGGGACGTACTAGAGAAAGTGATAAGTATAAAATATGTTTACTTTACATTTTATCTATTATTGACATTAACATTTTATTGTAGGATTACTAAGACATATGCGAGCTGAATGTCGCGATATTTTTAATGTGAATTTGGTTGAAGGATTTTTTGACCCTCAAGACGGGAAAAATTATTGGGATGTGATCAGTTTTAGTTTCCCAAGTTTGAGGGTTATTGCAGTCCAAAAACAAATTCGACGGGATAATATGACAATGAAACAAAGGATCGATGTTTGGAAGACATGATGAGTAA
Source organism: Impatiens glandulifera (assembly GCF_907164915.1). Taxonomy (NCBI): domain Eukaryota; kingdom Viridiplantae; phylum Streptophyta; class Magnoliopsida; order Ericales; family Balsaminaceae; genus Impatiens; species Impatiens glandulifera. The sequence continues at coordinate 13,927,044 of NC_061869.1, read as the reverse complement.
CCAACAAAGGACGTTGGAAGACAGGACGAGGAAAGAACGAGCATATATGAAAGACCTGATGAGGGAGGAGAGGACTGAGATGATACGTTTTATGTCACATTTTATGTTTGGAGGTTCATCAATCACTCATGTAGTGTTTGCACAATTTACTAATATCGGTAAATCATCGTTCATCCATAGCAATTCCACCTGTGCAACCCCAACAATAATAAGACAATGATGATTTTAAGGAAAAAGATGTAGATTAAATAAGATAATTATGATTATTATTTTGTCTTTGTTTAAAAACATTTGTTATGTATAATTTGAATTCAAATTTTGGTGTAATACTAAACGGTTATAGTTATAAGATTTTTAATATGATTTAATTTTGGTTCAATTTCATATTTTATATTTGTTTATAATTTAATTATATTTTTATTTTGGGGTTTGTAATTTTATTAATATATTTATATATATTTAATTACATTGCCTATATCGATTGGTTAATTGGTTATTAACTAATTGATGTTTCTCGGTATTCCCTATACCAATTGGTTAAATTCCAATTGGTGTTTCTCGGTGTTCTCTATACCGATTGGTTATTAACCAATCGGTGTTTCAAGGTGTTCCCTATGCTGATTGGTTATTAACCAATTGGTATTTCTTAAATTCATATTACCAAGAGAGGTTTTAACTATCATATTAAATTCAATCGGTATTTATCTATACCGATTGGAATTCAAGGTATTACCTATCGGAAAACTGATCGGTATTAAGACTTTTTTACTTGAATTTGTTGTTGAATTTGTTGTTGTAAGTGTCTCCACTATTAAGTTTTGTTTCACAATTTAGTAGTTTAGTTGATTATCATTTCACTCTCACGCACTAAAATTCCCATTCAATTCTAGGCTCAAACATTGCATTTATATTTTTTTTTGTTGTAAGTAAGATATGAATGGGGGCAGGTTGGTGGTCTGAGATTGTTATCCTAATTCTCGAACTCTACTATTCTCGCCCCGATCTCAATGGTGTTTTTTATTTTATATTATTTCCACCCCGTTTGGGACACGGGTGCACCAAATATTTCAATTAATTTTCTAAATGATATAAATAAATATTTTTAATATTTACTTTGAATATTAATAAAAGACATTTCATAGATTGATTGAACTTTAAAAAAAATAATAAAAAAAAATCTATGTATAAGAATGAGAGATGACTATTTTTTAATACTTTTACAAACTAGTTTGATAGACAGGGATTTATTAGTTCGGTCTGCTTTCAATCACTTATATATATATATATATATATATAATGATGCTTATTTTTTAAAGTGTCCGGATTGATGGGTCGAGAGCTATGGTTAATTTGGATACTTGGGTCGGATTTTGGGTTGACCCGTTTTTAAATTTAAAACGGTTAAAAATAAAATTAAAAAATGCTAGAGGTATGTTTCGAACCTGCAACCAAACGAAACAAGTACTTTAAAATGTCCGGATTGACGGGTCGAGAGCTATGGTTAATTTGGATACTTGGGTCGGATTGTGGGTTGACCCTTTTTTAAATTTAAAACGGTTAAAATTAAAATTAAAAATGTTATAGCTATGTTTCGAACTTTCAACCTAACAAAACAAGTAAAATTATTTAACCAACTAGGCTACAAAGACTTTATATTTTAAATTTAACACCAAATTTGATAAACGCGGGACGTTTTAATATTAATATAAGTTCAACTTTTTAACTATCTAATCTATATATATATATAATGATGCTTAATTTTTAAAGTGTCTAGATTGATAGGTCGAGAGCTGTGGTTAATTTGGATACTTGGGTCGGATTGTGGGTTGACCCGTTTTTAAATTTAAAACGGTTAAAAATAAAATTAAAAATGCTAGAGGTATGTTTCGAACCTGCAACCAAACGAAACAAGTACAACTCTTTAACCAACTACGCTACAAAGACTTAATTTTTTAAATTCAACACCAAATTTGATAAACGCGGGACGTTTTAATATTAATATAAGTTCAACTTTTTAACTATCTAATCTATATATATATATAATGATGCTTAATTTTTAAAGTGTCCGGATTGTCGGGTCGAGAGCTGTGGTTAATTTGGATACTTGGGTCGGATTGTGGGTTGACTCGTTTTTAAATTTAAAACAGTTAAAAATAAAATTAAAAGTGCTAGAGGTATGTTTCGAACCTGTAACCTAATGAAACAAGTTCAACTCTTAAACCAACTAGGCTACAAAGACTTTATTTTTTAAATTCAACACTAAATTTGATAAACGCGGGACGTTTTAATATTAATATAAGTTCAACTTTTTAACTATCTAATCTATATATATATATATAATAATGTTTAATTTTTAAAGTGTCCGGATTGCCGGGTCGAGAGTTGTGGTTAATTTGGATACTTGGTTCGGATTGTGGGTTGACCCGTTTTCGTTTTTAAATTTAAAACAGTTAAAAATAAAATAAAAAATGCTAGAGGTATGTTTCAAACTTGCAACCTAACGAAACAAGTACAACTCTTTAACCAACTAGGATACAAAGATTTTATATTTTAAATTCAACACCAAATTTGATAAACGCGAGACGTTTTAATATTAATATAAGTTCAACTTTTTAACTATCTAATATATATATATATATATATATATATATATATATATATATATATATATATATATATATATATATATATATATATATATATAATAATGCTTAATTTTTTAAATGTCCGGATTGACGGGTCGAGAGCTGTGGTTAATTTGGATACTTGGGTCGGATTATGGGTTGACCCTTTTTTAAATTTAAAACGGTTAAAATTAAAATTAAAAATGCTAGAGCTATGTTTCGAACTTGCACCCTAACAAAACAAGTGCAACTCTTTAACCAACTAGGCTACAAAGACTTTATATTTTAAATTCAACACCAAATTTGATAAACGCGGGACGTTTTAATATTAATATAAGTTCTAAAATTAAAAGTGCTAGAGGTATGTTTCAAACTTGCAACCTAACAAAACAAGTACAACTCTTTAACCAACTAGGCTACAAAGACTTTATATTTTAAATTCAATACCAAATTTGATAAATGCGGGACGTTTTAATATTAATATAAGTTCAACTTTTTAACTATCTAATCTATATATATATAATGATGCTTAATTTTTAAAGTGTCCGGATTGCCGGATCGAGAGCTGTGGTTAATTTGGATATTTGGGTCGGATTGTGGGTTGACCCATTTTTAAATTTAAAACGGTTAAAAATAAAATTAAAAATGCTAGAGGTATGTTTCGAACCTGCAACTAAAAGAAACAAGTACAACTCTTTAACCAATTAAGCTACAAAGACTTTATATTTTAAATTCAACACCAAATTTGATAAACGCGGGAGATTTTAATATTAATAAAAATTCAACTTTTTAACTAACTTATCTATATATATATAATGATGCTTAATTTTTAAAGTGTCCGGATTGTCGGGTCGAGAGCTGTGGTTAATTTGGATATTTGGGTCGGATTGTGGGTTGACCCGTTTTTAAATTTAAAACAGTTAAAAATAAAATTAAAAATGCTAGAGGTATGTTTCAAACCTTCAACCTAACAAAACAAGTACAACTCTTTAACCAACTAGGCTACAAAAACTTTATTTTTTAAATTCAACACCAAATTTGATAAACGCGGGACGTTTTAATATTAATATAAGTTCAACTTTTTAACTATCTAATCTATATATATATAATGATGCTTAATTTTTAAAGTGTCCGGATTGCCGGGTTGAGAGTTGTGGTTAATTTGGATAATTGGGTCGGATTGTGGGTTGACCTATTTTTAAATTTAAAACAGTTAAAAATAAAATTTAAAATGCTAGAGGTATGTTTCAAACCTATAACCTAACGAAACAAGTACAACTCTTTAACCAACTAGGCAACAAAGACTTTATATTTTAAATTCAACACCAAATTTGATAAACGCGGAACGTTTTATTATTAATATAAGTTCAACTTTTTAACTATCTAATCTATATATATATATAATGATGCTTAATTTTTAAAATTTCCGGATTGACGGGTCGAGAGCTGTGGTTAATTTAGATACTTGAGTCGGATTGTGGGTTGACCCGTTTTTAAATTTAAAACGGTTAAAATTAAAATTAAAAATGCTAAAGGTATGTTTCGAACTTACAACCTAGCAAAACAAGTACAACTCTTTAACCAACTAGGCTACAAAGACTTTATATTTTAAATGCAACACCAAATTTGATAAACATGGGACGTTTTAATATTAATATAAGTTCAACTTTTAAACTAATTAATCTATCTATATATATATATATATATAATGATGCTTATTTTTTAAAGTGTCCGGATTGCCGGGTTGAGAGCTGTGGTTAATTTGGATACTTGGGTCGGATTGTGGGTTGACCCGTTTTTAAATTTAAAACGGTTAAAAATAAAATTAAAAAATGCTAGAGGTATGTTTCGAACCTGCAACCAAACGAAACAAGTACTTTAAAATGTCCGGATTGACGGGTCGAGAGCTGTGGTTAATTTGGATACTTGGGTCGGATTGTGGGTTGACACGTTTTTAAATTTAAAACGGTTAAAATTAAAATTAAAAATGTTATAGCTATGTTTCGAACTTTCAACCTAACAAAACAAGTAAAACTATTTAACCAACTAGGCTACAAAGACTTTATATTTTAAATTTAACACCAAATTTGATAAACGCGGGACGTTTTAATATTAATATAAGTTCAACTTTTTAACTATCTAATATATATATATATATATATATATATAATGATGCTTAATTTTTAAAGTGTCTGGATTGATAGGTCGAGAGCTGTGGTTAATTTGGATACTTGGGTCGGATTGTGGGTTGACCCGTTTTTAAATTTAAAACAGTTAAAAATAAAATTAAAAATGCTAGAGGTATGTTTCGAACCTGCAACCAAACGAAACAAGTACAACTCTTTAACCAACGACGCTACAAAGACTTAATTTTTTAAATTCAACACCAAATTTGATAAACGCGGGACGTTTTAATATTAATATAAGTTCAACTTTTTAACTATCTAATCTATATATATATAATGATGCTTAATTTTTAAAGTGTCCGGATTGTCGGGTCGAGAGCTGTGGTTAATTTGGATACTTGGGTCGGATTGTGGGTTGACTCGTTTTTAAATTTAAAACAGTTAAAAATAAAATTAAAAGTGCTAGAGGTATGTTTCGAACCTGTAACCTAATGAAACAAGTTCAACTCTTAAACCAACTAGGCTACAAAGACTTTATTTTTTAAGTTCAACACTAAATTTGATAAACGCGGGACGTTTTAATATTAATATAAGTTCAACTTTTTAACTATTTAATCTATATATATATAATAATGTTTAATTTTTAAAGTGTCCGGATTGCCGGGTCGAGAGTTGTGGTTAATTTGGATACTTGGTTCGGATTGTGGGTTGACCCGTTTTTAAATTTAAAACAGTTAAAAATAAAATAAAAAATGCTAGAGGTATGTTTCAAACTTGCAACCTAACGAAACAAGTACAACTCTTTAACCAACTAGGATACAAAGATTTTATATTTTAAATTCAACACCAAATTTGATAAACGCGAGACATTTTAATATTAATATAAGTTCAACTTTTTAACTATCTAATATATATATATATATATATATAATAATGCTTAATTTTTAAAATGTCCGGATTGACGGGTCGAGAGCTGTGGTTAATTTGGATACTTGGGTCGGATTATGGGTTGACCCTTTTTTAAATTTAAAACGGTTAAAATTAAAATTAAAAATGCTAGAGCTATGTTTCGAACTTGCACCCTAACAAAACAAGTGCAACTCTTTAACCAACTAGGCTACAAAGACTTTATATTTTAAATTCAACACCAAATTTGATAAACGCGGGACGTTTTAATATTAATATAAGTTCTAAAATTAAAAGTGCTAGAGGTATGTTTCAAACTTGCAACCTAACAAAACAAGTACAACTCTTTAACCAACTAGGCTACAAAGACTTTATATTTTAAATTCAATACCAAATTTGATAAATGCGGGACGTTTTAATATTAATATAAGTTCAACTTTTTAACTATCTAATCTATATATATATATAATGATGCTTAATTTTTAAAGTGTCCGGATTGCCGGATCGAGAGCTGTGGTTAATTTGGATATTTGGGTCGGATTGTGGGTTGACCCGTTTTTAAATTTAAAACGGTTAAAAATAAAATTAAAAATGCTAGAGGTATGTTTCGAACCTGCAACTAAAAGAAACAAGTACAACTCTTTAACCAATTAAGCTACAAAGACTTTATATTTTAAATTCAACACAAAATTTGATAAACGCGGGAGATTTTAATATTAATAAAAATTCAACTTTTTAACTAACTTATCTATATATATATATAATGATGCTTAATTTTTAAAGTGTCCGGATTGTCGGGTCGAGAGCTGTGGTTAATTTGGATATTTGGGTCGGATTGTGGGTTGACCCGTTTTTAAATTTAAAACAGTTAAAAATAAAATTAAAAATGCTAGAGGTATGTTTCAAACCTTCAACCTAACAAAACAAGTACAACTCTTTAACCAACTAGGCTACAAAAACTTTATTTTTTAAATTCAACACCAAATTTGATAAACGCGGGACGTTTTAATATTAATATAAGTTCAACTTTTTAACTATCTAATCTATATATATATAATGATGCTTAATTTTTAAAGTGTCCGGATTGCCGGGTTGAGAGTTGTGGTTAATTTGGATAATTGGGTCGGATTGTGGGTTGACCTATTTTTAAATTTAAAACAGTTAAAAATAAAATTTAAAATGCTAGAGGTAGGTTTCAAACCTATAACCTAACGAAACAAGTACAACTCTTTAACCAACTAGGCAACAAAGACTTTATATTTTAAATTCAACACCAAATTTGATAAACGCGGAACGTTTTATTATTAATATAAGTTCAACTTTTTAACTATCTAATCTATATATATATATAATGATGCTTAATTTTTAAAATTTCCGGATTGACGGGTCGAGAGCTGTGGTTAATTTGGATACTTGAGTCGGATTGTGGGTTGACCCGTTTTTAAATTTAAAACGGTTAAAATTAAAATTAAAAATGCTAAAGGTATGTTTCGAACTTACAACCTAGCAAAACAAGTACAACTCTTTAACCAACTAGGCTACAAAGACTTTATATTTTAAATGCAACACCAAATTTGATAAACATGGGACGTTTTAATATTAATATAAGTTCAACTTTTAAACTAATTAATCTATATATATATATATATATATATATATAATGATGCTTAATTTTTAAAGTGTCCGGATTGCCGGGTTGAGAGCTGTGGTTAATTTGGATACTTGGGTCGGATTGTGGGTTGACCCACCCATAAACTTAAAACGGTTAAAAATAAAATTAAAAATGTTATCCGTAATTTTTTTCACGGTTTTTTATATTATTACTCGTGCAAATGCACGGGCTAAATGCTAGTTTAAACTAATTAGACTAAGATTTGATTAGTTTAGAATAATATAAAAAAATATATATAATGACATTATTGTAATTTTATATACTGGGGAGAGGCAAAACATTACCATTCATGTTTCGATCCCTAAACAAAACACTAATAAAAACAGGAAATTTTGTCCAAATCGATTCGAATCGGCTCGTTATCGTTGGACGATTTTTAATTGTCATCCCAAGTTGATAGTTTATCCTTACTTTCAAGTTTTGAGACATGACTTATTGACATGTTCTTATTTAACTCTAGATCTAGACCCAAATCAAGATGCAAAATATGATATACATATACGTTTGGGTGGTGTAGTTGGTTATCACTTTTTTTATCTAGGAAAAATGTTTATGTTCTTATTTTGATGTGAAATTGTTTTTCTAATGAATTTATCACGTTTTAAATAAAAAACTTTTAATTAAAAAAAACAAAATTATTTATTCACTTAGCTACTTCCTCTACTCACATACATTCATGATTCAATCTTTAGAGGTTGTTGCGGCCAATGATTTAATCTTCAACTCTAAATGAAATTCCATTATGTTCAACCTCTTATGGCTTTGAGCACACCCAATCATTTGAGAGGTTGAACAAAATGAGCTTTGACCGTTCGGAGTTGAAGATGAGATCGTTAGTCGTGACAATTTGCATTGTCAAAATCATAAGTCGGTATATTAAAAATAATGTACATAGTTGGAACCCGGGCTTAGACATTAGTTTATATTTTATCTCAATTTTTTTTTATATTATGGACTCTCAAGTATCAAAATTTTAACTATTTGAAGTGTTTTTCAAATCATCAAAATGTTTATCTTCTTGTTTAGACATGATTTTTTCAAATTATCAAAATGTTTATCTTCTTGTTTAGACATGATTTTTTTTTTTCTAATTAATTTGACACATTTATAAATAAAACATTATTTAAATATAAAACAATTTCTTCACTTTGTGACTTCCTCTCCCCAAACATTCACAGTTCGATCCTTAGAGTTTAACGCGACTGACGATTTCGTCGTCAACCCTGAAAAATTGAATCCCATTATTTTTAACCTCTTTGGGCTTCGAGCACGCTCAATCATTCGGGGAGGTTGAACAAAATGGGTTCGACCGTTTAGAGTTGAAGATAAGATCGTTAGTCGCGAAATCGTTAGTAGGTACATTAAAGATATTGTACAAAGAAGTTTGGGTGGTGTAGTTGGTTATCATGTTAGTCTCACATATCAAAGGTCAACTGATTGAACTTGAGCTTAATAATTTATTTAACAAAGTGTTTATCTTTTTTATTTTGACGAGTAATATTTTTCTAACTAATTTGTCACGTTTTTAAATGAAATAATATTTTAAATTAAAAAAATAAAAATATTTCTTCACTTCGCGATTTCCTCTTCCCCACATACATTCACGATTTCCATACCGAGAGGTTATCGCAATCAATGAGTTTAATCTTCTAATCCAAAAGGTAATTATATGATCTATCTATAACCGATCAAACTTATTCTTGTTGAAGTTGAACTTTGTTGATGTAAGATTATTTATAAGTAGAAAAATATTTGGGTGGAGAAGAAAATGAAAAGTCTGATTTAATTGGTTAAATTGCAAGATTTTATAATTAATATTTAATACTAAATTAATGAGAATTCATGTTGTTGTGGGAGTTTTTATAATTAATATTTTATTATACGTTTTTTTTTGAGGTTTTATAATTGATATTTAATGAAAATTTTGAATTAATATTAATATAATTTAATTAAGAAAAATAGAGAAAGAGAATTATAGTGAATTTTTATTGTTAATTTAATAAATCATATTAAACGTTATTATATATAAATATAAATAAATGTTTATTAATATTATAAAAAAATATTTTATATTATTAGTGTGAAAAAAAATAATATAAATATCTATATGGTAAAGAGAGAAAAAAATATTGAAATATATATACATATTAGGAAAGAAATTTATATATATATATATATATATATATTAGGAGAGAGAAACTAATTAAAATAAATAAATTAGGAAAGAGAAATTACCTATTTGTGAATGATTTTGGAAAGAGCGTGTAATACACCTCAAATATTTTAAATTAAGCGTTATTAGATATATATAGATTCTTATTTAACTCTAGATCTAGACCCAAATCAAGATGCAAAATATGATATACATATACGTTTGGGTGGTGTAGTTGGTTATCACTTTTTTTATCTAGGAAAAATGTTTATGTTCTTATTTTGATGTGAAATTGTTTTTCTAATGAATTTATCACGTTTTAAATAAAAAACTTTTAATTAAAAAAAACAAAATTATTTATTCACTTAGCTACTTCCTCTACTCACATACATTCATGATTCAATCTTTAGAGGTTGTTGCGGCCAATGATTTAATCTTCAACTCTAAATGAAATTCCATTATGTTCAACCTCTTATGGCTTTGAGCACACCCAATCATTTGAGAGGTTGAACAAAATGAGCTTTGACCGTTCGGAGTTGAAGATGAGATCGTTAGTCGTGACAATTTGCATTGTCAAAATCATAAGTCGGTATATTAAAAATAATGTACATAGTTGGAACCCGGGCTTAGACATTAGTTTATATTTTATCTCAATTTTTTTTTATATTATGGACTCTCAAGTATCAAAATTTTAACTATTTGAAGTGTTTTTCAAATCATCAAAATGTTTATCTTCTTGTTTAGACATGATTTTTTCAAATTATCAAAATGTTTATCTTCTTGTTTAGACATGATTTTTTTTTTTCTAATTAATTTGACACATTTATAAATAAAACATTATTTAAATATAAAACAATTTCTTCACTTTGTGACTTCCTCTCCCCAAACATTCACAGTTCGATCCTTAGAGTTTAACGCGACTGACGATTTCGTCGTCAACCCTGAAAAATTGAATCCCATTATTTTTAACCTCTTTGGGCTTCGAGCACGCTCAATCATTCGGGGAGGTTGAACAAAATGGGTTCGACCGTTTAGAGTTGAAGATAAGATCGTTAGTCGCGAAATCGTTAGTAGGTACATTAAAGATATTGTACAAAGAAGTTTGGGTGGTGTAGTTGGTTATCATGTTAGTCTCACATATCAAAGGTCAAATGATTGAACTTGAGCTTAATAATTTATTTAACAAAGTGTTTATCTTTTTTATTTTGACGAGTAATATTTTTCTAACTAATTTGTCACGTTTTTAAATGAAATAATATTTTAAATTAAAAAAATAAAAATATTTCTTCACTTCGCGATTTCCTCTTCCCCACATACATTCACGATTTCCATACCGAGAGGTTATCGCAATCAATGAGTTTAATCTTCTAATCCAAAAGGTAATTATATGATCTATCTATAACCGATCAAACTTAGAATTATTAATTGTAATTGTATGATCTAGCAACAACCAATCTCCGATTTAGACTTTTTGGACCATTTTATAGTCTCTTATCATCGTTTGTTATTAATATTCGACACCTTTAAAATATTATTTTACTTATTAGATTTTTATTATAAAATATATTATAATCTAATAAAAAATAAATATTAATAATGATTAAATAAAAAATAGTTAAATTTCTATTTAAAAAAACTAATATTCATTCTAATTTAAAAATTAATTCAATAAATTTTTTATCGCCTAAATTAAGTTTTAACCTACTAATTTTATAACCTTACTTCAAACATTCTTAATTGACATTATTATTAATTTTATTAATTTTGTTACCTCATTTTAGAACATTTTATACCAATCTATTTCCCTATCTCATCATTTAAAAAATCTTTTACCTATTAAAGTTTATAATAAATATATTATCATGTTATGAAAAAATAATATTAATAATGGATAAATAAAAAAATAGTTTAATTTTTTATTTTAAAAAAAATTAGTAAAAGATTTAATATTTATTTGATTTAAAAAAATGATATTGATCATTTTTTGACCACCCAAAATAAATTTAAGTTACTAATCTTTTGACATCACTTCAAATATTTCTCAATTAACCTCATATTACTCGTTATTTTACTTCGAACATTTTGTAATGACATTTTATCTCGCTAGTTATTAATATTCGTGTTTTTAAGATGGTAGCTAATTAATAATTTTTTATTATAAAATATCTTATCATTTTATAAAAAGATAAGGTAATAATTATATGGTTAATTAAAAATATAGTTAAATTTTTAATTTAAAAAAAATTAATATCCCATCAAAATAAAATTCGACTTATTTGTGACATCACTTTAATGTTTAAACAATATTTAATTATCTTGTAATAGACTTCACTTCGAGTATTTTGTACTGATCTTCTCCTTACTTTTGGCCTTCCCAAATTGACCTCTCATATTATTAATCTTCTGACTAACACTCACTCTCTCAATTTGAACTTTAATTCCCCATCCCTAAAATTTTTACTTAATCATACTATTAAAGAGAATATTGATAATGATTAAATAAAAATATAGTTCAATTTTAATTTAAAAAAACTAATATTCTAGTAAAATAAATTTATAACTTTCTAATATTGAGACCTCACTGTAAAAATTCTCTAATTGATCTCATTATGCTTCGCATGGAACATTTTGTACCGATTTATCCTTACTTTTAGCATAATTTAAACGACTACTCGTATTACTAATATCGTGACTAACACTAAATAAAATATATTTGAAATTTTTATTTAAAAACAACTAATATCCCACCAAAATAAACTTTGATACTTACTAATATTGTTACCTCACTTTAAACATTCTTTAATTGATCTCTCATTATAGACATCCTTTCGAGTAAGAGTAATTTGTACAGGTCTTACCCTTACTTTTGACCTTCACACACACATTTATGTAGGGACTCACATATGTCATCTAACAATTACTTTTGGCTTGCACATCAACCACAAATTCACACACGCATTTATGTAGGCCTTCCCCATCGACCACAAATTCACACATGCATTTACGTCGGAACATCACATGAAGTATGCATTCACTCTCAACACATGCACCATCACTTTCATTTTAATATTATAAATCGGCCTCAATTGAGACTCAAACTCTGGTCTCAAATATGTAATGTGAATCTATTAAGCGAAGAGAATGAGGAGTTTATTGATCACTTATTAGACGACTTCCCGTTTCCTATTTAATAGATTAGTTTGGAACAAATTTGCATCAGCTATGGGTTTATTGAGCTTTCCGAAGGAGTGGGAGGAAGTCAAGGTGGCTTCCCTAACTAAAGTCAAAAGAAAATTTTTTTTCTAGCAAGTGTTTATAAATGCGGGTTTGAATTGGTCGTCTACCATATTTGGGGGTGAAAGGAACGCAAGAGTCTACAAGAGAGTTCGTAGAAGTGCGAATGAAGTGTGGAAGGTCGCTATGATCGATTGTCATGCTCTCATTGACATGTGGAAGTGGATTCCCGAGGACGAAAGAAATTGAGAGTTGTGCAAAAGATGAGATATTAAATACTCGAAAGTCACGAAAGTTAGTATGTTTAAAATGAGATAGATTTGCTTTATTCATTGTTATAAGTCATTAAACTTGAAATTTTTGAATTGTTTTCATTTTTCATTCCGAACTTTGTTTTATCATTCTAGGTTTGTTAGAATGATAAAACGAAATATATCCGTTTTTTTTCCTTTTTGTGAGTTTTAATAAGATGACACTAAGTTCCAAAAATAATTTGAAATGTGAACACTTTAACCACTAGACTACTTGTGATTGTTGAATCTAATTTAAAATTTTATGTATGCATAAATATTTAATCTTTGTTATTGAATAATAGATAAAATATATAATAAATAAATAAAATTAATTAATTATACAAATAATAAATATGAAAAAAAAGTATAACAATATTTTTTAATAAAATATTTGGAAATTTGAATTAAAGATTAAAGTAAAATTATTTTTAAATATAATATATAAAAATAGTCAAATAATGGAATAACTCAAAATATATAATAAATAAAAGAAAATTAATTAATTATATAAGATATAAAATTATTTTTTTAATAAATTATATAGAAATTTTAATTAATTAAAGGTTAAGATAAAAATATTTTTAAAATTTAATATATAATTATATTAAATTAAAAAAATAGCTTAAATAATGGTCCATATAATAAATATAGAGAAGATAAAATATATATATTTTAATCAAAATTAAAAAAATTATTTTAAAATCAATTTTATAAACATGGAGAATAAATATTTTAAAAAAGATCTTTTATATCCTTGAATATAATTTTTTAGTTGGTGACTTTATATATTATTTCATAATCCGTTTGTATGATTCGCTGTTTTATCTCATAAAGTGGGTCGTGCGTTGTGGTGTTAATATCCACTAATTTAAAATTTTTAAACTTAAGCGTTATTATTTATATATAGATATGAATATCAATAATGTCAGGAGTAAATTCATTCTTTCTATTTTTTTTTCTTTTTTCTCTTAAACCTATTAAATAATATATTTTATATTTAAGTTTTCTATCACTTTTTATTTTTAATTTTAATTTTTTTATCTAAATATATTCTATGTTAGTTAAAATAATCTATAAAAATAACTCTATATATTTCAGGTTGGTTAAAATAATCTATAAAACATAACTCTATTTAAACTAGCATGAATCCCGAACATTTATACGGATAAGAATATATACAAAATATTATTTATCTATAAACATTTCAGATAAAATTAATATTATTCAAATCTAATTAATTTAAAATTGGTTTTAGTTTGTAAAAATTAAGTTTAATCTAAACTTAATGTTAACATATATTTTATTCACTCACTTGACAATTCAATTGACCCTTATCTTGTGACTCACAATTTTTTATATACATCTTATATTCTCTCGGCAAACCACGCATCAATCTTAGCCGACCTTAATTGATGACACACATCTTATCTCTTGTCAAACTCAATCACTAACTCCCAAATTGACCATCATCTTATGACTCATACTTTTTCATATGCCACTTTATTCTCTTGGCAAATCACTCACTGACCATAATCTTGTGACTCACACTTTTACATATGTCTCTTTATCACTCGACAAACCACTCACCAATCTTAGTCGACCTCTTTTTTACTCTCACTTCAACAAATCAACAGCCAATCTCAATTGATCACACACCTCTTATCCATCGTCAAAATTCAACAACTAACCCCCAACTGACTTTCATCTTGTAACTCACATTTTTCATGTCTCTTTATCCCCTCATATGACTCTTTATCCCCTCGGTAAACCATCCACTGATCTTAATATTGTGACTCACACTTTTTCATATGCCTCTTTATCTCTTGACAAACCACTCACTAATCTTAGTCAACCTCTCTTTTACTCCAACTTTAACAAATCAACAACCAATCTCAATTGATCACGGACCTCTTATCCAACGTTAAACCAACCACTAACCCCCAATTAACCATTATCTTGTTAATCACACTTTTCATATGACTTCATTATCCACTCGACCGACAAACCACCCACCACCCGTCATTCATCTCGTGACCTCATACATTCAAATGCTCGCCAAATCAACCAATAATTCCGACTTAATACTCGACAAACCACCCACCACCCGACCAACATCTCGTCATCTTTCACTTTCAAATGTTCGCCAAACCAACCACTAATTTTAACCTCACACTTTTAGATGTATCAAAATTCTTGTTTAAAAGTTGCGCCACATATAAAAGTGAGTTTTTAGTGGGAGGTGGAACTTAAGATGTTTAATTATCTTAGATAAAATCCTTCTCATGTGCTAATGAGTTATTCTAACCTATTTTCAATTTCAATTGTTTAAATAATTGTAATTTATATATGTTAATCCTTACCTAATATCATTTAAGTTGTTAGAGTGTGTTTCTAAACTCAATATCGTGAATTAAACATTTACTTGATTTGTTTTCAGACTTAATTTTTTTTGTATTAAAATAAGAAAAATATATATAAAAAAGATCATCAGAGATAAAAGAAAAATGAGAAATGAATTTTAATTTCTTTAATAAGAAAAAGATAAAGAAAAAAATGTGAATTAGTACTTATTGTCTAGACATCTATATCCATTCATTTGAGATCTTGATCTAAATATGAGATCTAACCTTAAGGATAAGGGTGTCTCTCTGTCTCATTCTGGTAGGCTAACTCAAACTATTATTGGATGTCCTTTAATTAGCTGCTTACTATTGGCTATTACAAAATTATTGAGACTTTTGAATTCGGGAGTGGGGGTCCGATTGGTGATACGTTTCGATTTCCAACGAAAATATTTATAAAATTAATTCGATTACACTAAATTTCATATTCATAACCTATTATCTATTAAAAACGAATTAGGTTAATTTGGAAATAAGTTCGGTACTTGATTACTTTGTTTTACAAATATAAGAAATGAACCACTAAATTTACTAATAGGTTTCGAAACAATCTAATTTATTTAAAAACAAACAAAATCATTCTCCACTGTGATGTTAATCAATTATAAACCATTTATAAAGTGTTATTTGGTTACTAATTATAAGTTATATATATATATATATATATATATATATATGTGTTATTTTTTTATTCTTTGATGTAAATAAAATATATTTAACAATTTTTACATTAAAAATTTAAAAGAATATGTTTCGTTTTTTATACTAATTATCTTTCAATAATAAATACATATACTAATTATCTTTCAATACTAAATACATAATTGTATAAATTATAAGTTACATATTTATCCATACATATAACCCATCAAGATTACAGAAAGGTAAGAATTAGCTTAAGAAACGAAAAGACTATTCAATTTCTTCTGAAAATGTTTTATATTGAAATGAGGTTTCATGCTAAATCTCCTTAATTCAAAAAATAAAAATGATTGGAAGCACGACTTTGGGGGAGCGACTCGTACAACGAAAGTGACCTCGTTGCTATACGAAAGTGACATCGCTGTTATACAAAAGAGACATCGTTGTTATACAAAATTAAGGGACGGGGTCTCTTTTGTATAATAACGATGTCACTTTCATATAAACTCGAGGTCTCTTTCGCTGTACGAGTCGTTCCCCAAAGTCGTGCACCTTATCATTTCTCTTAAAAAAAATATATTATCAATACATACACCATAAATAATTGGTTTTTTGTGATTATTTGAGAGACTCTTGAGTCGTTTTTATCAAAGAATCCAACTTTGAATTGTGTCATGAGATCCTCAAATTATCAAAATTTTAGTCATTTCATATTTTTTTTCAAATGGACAACACATCCATAATCTTATTATAACATATTATTTTAATATTTATAATTAACCTGTCACGTTTTAAAATGAAATGATATTTACAAACGCTTTTGACACTTTTTTTAAAAAAAACAGTTAAGTATTATTTTGGAAATTTACATGTTCTAATTTGTCAAAATAGTTTAGAAGTTTAATGTCATTTATTTTACTCCGTCACTTAATTTCTTGGTATTTAGTGAACTCGGAATTTTATTTTATCCTTTAATTGTCTTTCATAATTTTAATTTTTTTTTTGTCATTTTTGTTTCATTGTATTAAACAACTCATCATTTTATAAAATTTCAAGGATATTTTAAAAATATAAAATAAGACCTACTTAATTTATCATCAAAATGTTTGTTATTTGAGGTTAATTTTGTTAGAGTGAGAATCAGATAAGAAAATGACCAAATAAAGATAATTTATATCAAAAAATTAATTGATAATAAAATAAATTAACTTATTAACAAAAAATAATTAGCTAAAACATATGTTGAAGCCTATATAAGAGCCAACAATGTGAGATAAGTTGAAGAGAACAAGACCAAAGCATTATCCATTGTTTGGCTATAATAATCTGAGAAATATGTCGACCAAGGTTGTGGAAGTGATGACAGGGATTGCTCGTCCAAGAGCCAACTTTCATGCATCTGTTTGGGGAGACTTTTTTCTTAAATATACTTCTACTACTGATTCCAAGGTTCTTACTATACAATTACTGCATCATATATCATTGTTATACATGAAATTCACAAAATTTTGAAACCTTCAATTTTGTATATAACATTTATATTTTATTGTGCAGGACAATGAGCTAAAGAACAAAATTCATAGTGAATTGAAAGAAAAATTGAGGAAAAAATTGATATCCCCACATTCGATCGATACTAGTCTATCGGAAAAGTTAAACTTTATTGATAATATTCAACGTCTCGGTGTGAGTTATCATTTTGAAAATGAGATTGAACAAATAATCCAGCGCATTTATATTGATAAGAAACACATAAGCCTGACCAAGAATGAGGACGTTGATCTTCATAATTGTGCTCTTCTCTTTAGGTTACTCAGACATCAAGGATATAATGTTTCGGCAGGTTAGTCTTTATTTCTTTTATTTTCTCTTAATCTATATATGTATTGGGAATTGTTTGATCCAATACTTGTTTGTTTGATTTAACAGTGGATGTGTTTAAGAAATTCTTGGACATCAACGGCGAATTTAAGACATCCATAAAAAATGACATGAAAGGGATGTTAAGTCTGCACGAGGCCACGCAATTGAGGCTCCCAGGAGAAGACATTTTGGAGAAAGCCTTGAATTTCATTACAAAGATATTTGAGAATATGTTGTTGCAAGATCATCATGATATCATAGATCACAAGAATCCCTACCTTTCTCAACAAGTAACTAATGCTCTTAATCAATCTTTGCATAAGGGTATGATAAGGATAGAAGCAAGAAAATACTTCCCCATCTATGAGAACTACAACACCCACGATAACAAATTGCTAGAATTTGCAAAACTCGATTACAACATATTGCAAAGAATGTATCAAAGAGAACTAGCTGAACTCACTAGGTATGAAGAGCTATATATATATTCTTTAAATATAATCATTTAATATTGAGAATGATATAAAATATATTATGCTCTTGCTTTGCAGGTGGTGGAAGGATTTAGATTTTGTGAACAAATGTCCTTTTGCAAGAGATCGATTGGTGGAAGGCTATTTCTGTACTTTAGCGATTTACTTTGAGCCTCAATATTCATACAGTAGGAAAATGGCTACTAAGATGATCGCATTTTTGTCGGTTTTGGATGATATTTATGATGCTTATGGTACATGGGAAGAACTGGTGATTTTGACTGATGCAATTAATAGGTATACTGAATATGTTCATCTTATTAGATAAAAATAAATAAATTAATTAAAGAACACTATTATGTTTTTATTTATTTCAGGTGGGAGAAAAATGACTTAAATGAACTGCCTGAATATATAAGATATTTTAACGATACACTTCATAATTATTTTGAATTTTTGAAAAATGAATGTGCCCAACGAAAAATTCAGCATGGCGTTCCATATCTCAAACAAATGGTAATCTATACTTTGTTATTAAAGATTGTAAAATATAATTACTAACATTTGTCTTTTTATGTATAATAGATGAAGGTTATGTCGAATATATTTTTGAAAGAGGCGAGTTGGCTTCATACAAGTTATATCCCCACCCTCGAAGAATATATGAATGTGTCCTTGATCTCATCTGGTGCTCGATTTCTATCTATCAATTTATTTATTGGAATGAATCCTACTTTGGCAACTAAAGAGGTTTTTGATTGGGCATTTGAAGATCCTCCAATCTTAAAAGCCATTGCTATCATTATAAGACTCATTGATGACAGTGTGGGATTCAAGGTATTAACTAAGTCAAGTCATATCTATATATTAGCATCAGCTTAAAATTCATGATGTGTTCAATTATTATTATTACAGTTTGAACAAGAAAGAGAGCATGTGGTATCAGCAGTACAATGTTACATGCATCAACATGACGTGTCAGAAGATATAGCGATATCTCAGCTTAAAATGAAAGTAATTGATGCATGGAAAGTGATCAACTCTGAGTTAATTCGACCAACAAAAGTCTCAAGGGCTCTTCTTACCCATGTGGTTGGTATTGCCCGATTTATGGAAGTATTGTATAAAGAAGGAGATGGATACACACATCCTCAATCCAAGGGAAAAGAGATTCTTTCCTATGTGCTTGTTAATCCGGTCGATGTGTAACATTTCGATGTAAATCTCTCCAAAAAAACTTGTTATGCATGTTATCTTTATTATTGTCATGTTCTATAAGCTTTCTTTTAAAATCTTCATTTAATTTCTATGAATTGCTTGTCGAACTTTTTGTTAACAAAAAAATTGTTACATGGAGTCGAATCGTCTATTTCAAATATTGTGAAATATCTCTCAAAAATGGAATTAATTTAGGGATGAAGACGTTGTCGTTAGTGCGAGTCTATTAGATAACTCCGGTAAGTTTTCTATCTTTCTTTTGTGATAACTTTAGAGGATATTTTTGTTCCTTGAGGAAATAGTTTGGGTGTGGGATAGACACACTCTAGAGTTTGATCTATAGACTCATTAAGAAGATGTAAAAAACATTCATTAGAAACTTTATCCAATTCTTTTGTATTGGAATTTTGATTTTTTTGAATAGTTAGAAATTAATAACCTTATCATTTTGTAAGAACAAATTCTCTGGAAGATTGAAAATGACTCGTGAAAATGATCTTATTTTCCTATCATCAACATTTAGGTTTTTTTAGAATTATCTTTTAGGAGTAAAAGAAATAATGAAAACAATGTTTATAGAAATTGATTTTCTAATATTAATATAGTCATATATAAAAAAAAATGTAAAAGTAAATTAATAATTAGAAGGGATTTAGTGGTTATCAAACTCTTATTATTTTGAAAATTTTGAAAGAGGTGTCATAATATCGGAAAAATAAAGTTAAATTTTAAAGATGTTATCATATTTGACACAAATAAAAGCTGTCTAGATGTTCGAATAACACGGATTTATCTTTGTGACAACTTTTTATTCATATCTAAATGTCATATCCATAGAGTAAAAAACTTGTTGTGCTTGACTTGCCATTATAAACGGATCATGAATCTGAGTTCTTAATGTCCTGATTACATTAACACTTACAAACCCATATTTATCTACTTGTATACCATGGTCCTTGGAATGTACATCAAACAATCTACACTTGAAAAGAATTACTCGATTACAACCAAAATACTAAACTTCTATGATATCTATGATTCCGTAGTAATTTATCGTTTCAGCCCCATTGTTGTTAATTACTAAGACACCACTATTTTGCGTGGTTAACCCTTCGTTATGCTTCTCGGTGTTGAACTTGTAAATGTTTGTTTTACAAGAGTTGTACTTCTTAGTTTAAATTGTCGGGTCACTTCCAAAAATCTTTAGACTCAAAATTCGATCTAATTTATCATTCAATTGGCCCACTTTCGTCTTGAAAAAATTTATGTAAAGTTTATCGCGTTCTAGTTTAAAAATTTTAAGTCGCCCTATATCGATCAACTCTTGCATTAATTCGCTGTATATAATGGAATTTAAATGTAATTAGTTAATTACAAAATTTACACTTCATCATTAATCAACTTATGAACTCTTACTTGTAATATTTTTCGACTTCGAGACAATTTTAAAAAATGTATACATGAACACGCTTCCGATCACCCGGTTTGTATGTGTAAAGTGTTGCAATTGATAAATCTTTCATTGCCAAGAATATAGAAAGTGTTGAAGTTGGTTGTATCGATGTCTCTAATTACTCGTGATCTTTTAAATATCGAGCACATAAACTCATACTCTCGTGCAAAATATAACTTTCACTGATTGAACTTTCAGGAAAGTTTTTGTTTCGAAGGTACTTTTTCAAAATACCCATATATTGTTCAATTATATACATACTTCGATATTGGATAGGATCCCCTAGTAAAGCCTCAAAGGCTAAGTGTACCGGCAAATGTACCAATATATAGAAGAATGAAGGTGGAAATATCTTTTCCAATTTACAAAGGGTCAAGACAATGGAAGAAGGCGGACTAGGAATAAAAAGTTGTGTTGAATGGAACAAAGCCCTCACCATCAAGATCTTATGGGAGTTGGAGCAAAAAGCGAACTCCCTACGGGTCAAATGGGTGCATACAAGATTTATGAAAGAATGAAGGTGGAAATATCTTTTACAATTTACAAAGGGTCAAAACAATGGAAGAAGGCGGACTAGGAATAAAAAGTTGTGTTGAATGGAACAAAGCCCTCACCATCAAGAGCTTATGGGAGTTGGAGCAAAAAGCGGACTCCCTATGGGTCAAATGGGTGCATACAAGATTTATGAAAGAAGAGAAGAGTATCTGGACACGAAGCATCAATGAAAAAATGGCATGGTCATTGAAGAAAATCCTAAAAACAAGAAAAGATGCATTTCAAATGGTGAAAACCACAATTGGAAATGGAAGAGAGGTACTATTCTGGCATGATCCTTGGCTGGATAATATTCCCATTATATTCAAAGAAGAAATGCAAGGAAACAGAGTTAGAAGAGAATACATCAAGTACTCATTTAGAGACGTCTATGAAGGTAAATGTGACTCACTTTTGAGGTGTATTCCAGAAGGTGATAAAATCCTAAACCTAATGAGGCAGAAGCAACTCAATGAAAGTAATGATGAAATATGCTGTAAAATAGAAAGCAATGAGAAGTTTATTATAGGAAAGGCATGGGAAATGGTTAAAACAAGAGGACAGGAGGTAGATTGGCATAATGTGGTATGGTCTCCAAAGATTATTCTTCGTCACCAATTTATTCTCTGGCTGGTATACAGGAAAAGGTTGACAACAAAAGACAGAATTCGAAAATACATAAACATTCCTAATATCAACTGTGTTCTATGTTCGGGAGTTGAGGAAAGCATAAACCATTTATTTGGGGAATGCTCTTTTGTAATACAAATCTAGAAGATGTATGTTACAAACATGAACATCATCAACTTTCCAGAAATGGGAAGAAATCCAAGAGTGGATGAAGAATAAAGCAAAAGGAAGATCTTTCTATGTAAGTATGTTGAAATGCTATTTTGGAGCAGTAATCTACAATATCTAGAAAGAAAGAAATTCAAGAACTCACAGTGGAAGAAGTAGAACCGCTGAAGATATTTGGAGAGATATAACTTTAGATGGAAATGCACTCATTCAATCCTAGAGAGGAATCGAAAGGAATGAAGAGAATAGAAAGCTCTGCCAGATATGGGATATTTCATTTGAGAAAGTCACAAGTACAATAAAAGTAAAAACGCTATAGGCTCTAATTGATTATTGTTATTGTCTGTAATTCAATTATTGTTTCATTGTCAAATCTAGAAATTGTCTAGATCTGATCTTAAACTTTTGTATTTTTTTTCCTTTTTTTGGATTTTTTTAATGAAATGGCACTACGTTGTTTTCCCAAAAAAAATTTTTTTACACAACAATCGGAAGAATCTAGACAAGTGCACTAGAGCATCGTACACATTATACGGAAGTAAAGCACATGTGGCAAGTGGAATCAAATACTGTAATAGGATGTGACAACCATGACTCTCCAATTCAGAAATTTTCTTATCAATTACGTTTACACACCCTCCAATATTGGAGTAAAACCCTTCTGGTATTTTTACATCTTTAAGAAACATACATAATCGTTTCTTCCGATCTGAGGAAAGTGCATATGCGGCTGGCGGACATTGAAGAATATATCATCAACCTCAACGGGATGCAATGAATAATTTATGTTCAATAAATCCAAATTTTTAGGAGCTCTAAGTCCATCCTTCATTTTTTTCTTTAAAATCCATTATAATGCCCAACACGCTATCACAAATGTTTTTCTCAATATGCATCACATCCAAATTATGACTCAATAACATCGTTTTCTAGTATGATAGTTCAAAAAATATGTTGAGTTTATTCCAATTATCATCCTGAGATTTATGAGATTTTTTTCTCCTTTGGGGACAGTATTTAGTCAAACAAATGCCTTTCAAATCTATTGCATGCATTAATATTTCGGTTCCGGACAAAAGATCAGGTGTCGGGCTTAACTCAGTAATCTATATTACCGTCAAAAAAATCTTTCATTGCGCCAACGATGAGTAGGTGGAAAAATCATCGATGACTCATGTAACACTATTTCTGATAGTGTACCAATCTCAGCAAAGTTGTATTCTTATTAGAACACGGACATGCAAGTTTTCCCTTCGTACTACATCTAAATAAATTTACATATGCTGGAAAATCATTAATTGTCCATAACATAGATTCCCACATATTGAAATATTCTTTACGACTCGCGTCGTAAGTCATCACAACGGTATGTCACAACTCTTTTAACTCGTCAATTAATGGCTGGAGAAACACGTCAATCGAATCCCCATGACTTTTTGGCCCGGGGTATTAATATGGAAAGAATGAAGTTATTTTATCCATACAAATTATAGGAGTGATGTTGTATGAGATAATAATAATAACATGCCAAATACTATAAGAAGTCTTTCCATTTGCAAAAGGTTGGAACCCGTCACTTACAAGACAAAGTCTTACATTCCGAGGCTTAAAGGAGAAATCTTTAAAATTTTCATCGAAGAACGTCCATGTTATGGAATTAGCTAGATGCCTTAAGACTTCATCATCAATATTAGTATTATGTTTATGCCAAGTAATTTGAGGGACGGTTTTGAAACACATGTACAACCTTTGCAACCTCAATGCAAATGCAAGTGGGAAATATCGTAAAATTTTATTTGGAATTAACTTCTCATTCATCATTTTCCAAAGCGTGACACTTGGTTAGTTGATCTTCCATCTAGACACACCACAAACTTTATACTCTTCCAAATATTTATCTTATTTATGGAAGAGCATACAATAATTCTTACCATCATTAATTTTGTCATATGTTAAACCGATGTCTGTAATAAAATTCTTACACTCATAGTATGAACTTGGCAACTTAGAATTAACTAGTAATATTTCCTCTTTGAGCAATTTTAATAACAAATCAAATGACGTGTTGATCCATTGACCAACATTTTTTATGTGAATTAATTTAAGTAAGGTGGAGACTTTTGAAATTCGAGATCATTCGTACAAAGGAATATTCAAATCATCTAAATACCGGTAGAATGCCTTAGCATCGTCAACATGGCGTTCATTATTTGAGGCTTCAGCGGTTGGATACAAATCGTTGATAATCTTTTCCATATTGATCATCTTAATCAATATCTTCGTTAGTTTCATCATTAATGTCATTCTCTCCTACACCACTCTAATTTCATTTTAAGGTCATCTAATTCATCATCATCATCATTTTCATTCGAATACCTCGTTTCCCCATAAATGCAATTAGATGATCTCTAACCACTAATCTATTTTCATAAGTTTGATTTGCACACTTTACACACGAACAAGCAATTAAATTTATGTTAGTAGACCTAATCGCAAAGTCTATAAACATTTCAACCCTTTGAATATAATTTGGATCATATCAGCGTAAAATCATCCAACTTCTATCCGGGACTTCCATTTTAACTAATTAATAACAAAATCTATTATATAGTTCCAATTTTTTTTTATCAACATACAAACAATTAAAATATACTTAGTTTAATTAATACCAACATTTAAGCAACTAATCAATATACTAACCTAATTTTTCAGTAACCTATCAGCAAACCTATCAAATAACCTAATTTTTCAATAACCTTTCAGTAAACCTATCAAATATACTAACAACAAACATTATTTGGAAATAGATCAAACAATCTATCAAATAATTTAATTTTTTAATAACCAAACTAAATATCCTTACATATTAAACATTATCCTAACATACTAAATATTTTAAATACTAAACCAAATATATAATAATAATAATAATAATAATAATAATAATAATATTGCTTAATTCTAAATTGGTGGGTTGAGCGATTTGATTGATTTGAATATTTATTTGATTGATTTGAATATTTATGTTAGACAAAATGAACTGGATTATCATGTTATCAGTAAGTTAACGGTTGGTTATAAGTTATAAAAAATATGTATTTTTTTAATTATATATTTAAAATAATATCAAATACATTAAGATCTTAATTACGAATGTGAAAAGTCTACTTTTAATTCTATTTTATATTATTTTAATACATAATTATATATAATAATAATTTTATAATCTATATAATTATATATTAACAATACAAAAATTAATTTGCGATACAACGGTGATATATTTAAATAAAAATAAATTATTTTGTTTGACTATTTGTCTCCCTTATTAATATTTTTATTGATATATTATTGGTGATATATTTAAATAAAAATAAATAAAGTTGTTTGATATTTATCTTCTTTTTTTGAATTATTTTTAATAAATAATTATATAAATTAATAATTATCTATATATATATTAATTATTTTATAATCTATATAATTATTTATTAAATATAAATATATATATATATATATAACAACATATTTAAAAATTAATTTGTGATATATTTAAATAAATTTGAATTAATTATTATATAATATATATATATATAATAAAATATTTAAAAATTAATTTGTGCTATATTTAAATAAAAATAAATTTTATTTTGTTTGATTATTTTTCTCTCTTAATGATTCTTTTAATAAATAATTATAAATATATTAATAATTTTACTTGTATTAATAATTTTATTAATATATTATTGGTGATATATTTAAATAAAAATAAATAAAGTTGTTTAATTATTTATCTCACTTTAATGAATTATTTTTAATAAATAATTATATATATTAATAATTTTATATGTATTAATAGTTTTATAATCTATATAATTATTTATTATTATTATTATATATATATATATATATATAAATAAATATATATATATCAATATATTTAAAAATTAATTTGTGATAGTTTTAAATAAATATGAATTAATTATTTTATAATCTATATATTTATATATTAAATATATATAACAATATATTTAAAAATTAATTTATGGTATATTTAATTAAAAATAAATTCTCACTCTATATTCAATTATAGAAATATTTTTTAAATTTTCATCCCAATGTATTTGTTTATTTATTTTTCTATAATCCTTGTAATAACTGTAATTTATTAAAATAACAAATTAAAAAAAATTAATACTTCCAAAATTTGGAATAAACTAGTTTCATTTTTTTTTTGGATATAATGTTTGAAAAAAGAAACCATATACCTAGAAAAATGACAAATAAATAGTGAGAACATATAAGTTTGTGCCAATATTAATAATATGGACAAAGAGCTTCTAATAATTAACACGTTAGTGTATATATATATTACATCTTTTAAAAATATAAAAAATAATTAACTAGTTAATAATGTTTTGGTGGGGGTGAGTATTGGTTGAATAAATCCGAAATTAAATTAGTATACAAACACTAATTGGGATTTGGGATTGGAGGGTTTGGATTTATTAAATTTAAATTTATTAAATTCGGATTGAATTAGTATTATTCAAATTATCCAAACTATATAAAAAAAAAATCTATTTTTTTCAGTTACAATTTAATATAATATATTTTTGACTTATTTTTGCATAATTCAGTGAACATTTTTTTATTTTTTTTTAATTATTTAAAAATTCAATTTTTATAATTACACTATTAAAATTTTAATAAAAATAATCAAATTAATCAAAATTAAGTAATTAAATAATAAAATATTAAAAGAAAAGATCTTAGAGAGATGAGAATTTGACGGATTAATACTGAATTACAAATTTTGATTTACTAGGTTTGGATTAAATTCGGATTAATTTAGATTTAGTTTAATAAGAATTGAATTTGAATAATGTAATTAATACAAAATAATTGAATTAAAATATATAATATACTTAATATATTTTTTCATTTTTAATTAAATACAAATATAATAAATTAATTATAAACAAACATTATTATTAAATAATTTTAAGTTCACGTTTAAAAAATAATAATATATATATATTAGTTTATATTGTCAATTTGAGATTCATATCAACTCATTTTAACAAAATTAATATAGTTGTAAAATAAAAAATTAGTTAGGGACTGAAATATAATTTATACTTAGAGATTGACCAAAAGCGGCCGTCCTACAAAAAAACCCTTCATATCTATCTAGTTGCCGTCGTCGGAAACCCTAATTATACATAAAAATTGTAAGCTATAAAATGGGACATTATCCCAGAAGAAAAAACCCTCCATATCTCTCTAGCGCCGTCGTTCTCTCTCAGTCCTAAATAAACTCACATTTTCTATGTAGATTTCTCTCCCCCGAATTCTTTTCTGATTCATTCTATCTTTACATTTCTTATGTTTCGATTACAAAGAAGACTAAAACTTTGGTGAGGGTGTTCCGATCAAGTGATGAAAGTTGAGATTTATCTGTGTCGTTCTATTCAAAGAAGTTTTCATTGCGGAAAGAGAATCGGAGTCATTGAGGAATTCATATATAATGTTAATATAAGTGATACAATATATGTGTATGATGGGTTATATAAGAGTGTTTCTAGGAGAAGATCGAAGTTGAGTAAACTCGAGCTTCTCATGACAGTCAATGACGGCGTCTAAAAGCACACCGTGAAAAAATTTTTTTTTCAAAAAATTTGATTGGATCATCGCATCAGAGAAGAAGAAAACAAAGAACAAGGGTAATGTCAAGGAACACTGACTTCAACAGAGATGGGTTAGATGGCGGCGGAAATGGGTCAGATGGCGGCGGAAATGGGTCAGATGGCGGCGGAAGGGCAAGAAAAGGTTAATGTCAATGAACGGAGAGACGTTTTATGGATTATTTTGTTCTTAGATGTAATGTATGAGCTCATTTGAATGAATGATTGTGAAGTGGTTAAAATTTATTTGAGTTTTTGTTTTTTAATTCAGTTATAATTGTTTTAGATGAAATTGAATTAAGTTTATTAAGATATTTTTTCCTATCAAAATAAAATGAAATGAAATAAAATAAAATGAGACTATTAATACTTAAACTATCCGCCAAGATTTTAAGTCTTGTTTAGAAGGTCTAGTGAAATATACAGCTATCAAGGCCATTTTCTTTGGAGTTCTTGACCTCAACCTGATTTAATGGTCATAAGAATTCTTTAGGTGTTTAAGTATAAAAATTGAGGGACCAACTCCCAAAGTAATGAATTACTTAATTTTTTTTTATTAATTATTTATATTTTTGATATAGATTAAATATTTTTTTTATAAAATTTGTGTGTTTATATTTTAATATATATATTTAAATGATTATTTTTATAAATTTGATTATTTATATTTTGAAATATATATTTATATATTTATTTCAATTATAAATTTTATAAAATTGATTATTTATATTTTGATATATATTTTAAATTATTATTTTTATAAATTTAATTATTTATATGTTAATAAATATATTTAATTTCAATTATTATTTATATAATATAATAAATATCTACTCTATCAATCTCATAAATAATTAATAAATATTAATAAATTAAAAATATCTAAACCATAATAAAATAATAATTTAATAATTGATAAAAAAAAATATTACAATCATTGTTATCTAGATTATTGACGATTTTGTCACTCAACTAGGTCACGACATCAAGCCGCCTAGATTAATGTGCAATAGAAACCATATATAACGAGTGACAAACTACAAGAGATGGCTGGAAAAAAAATTATTTCTTTTTTTTTTATCAAACTTCTATATGGTTTATGTTTTTGGTTTGTTTATGGATAATGTTTATGAACAATGAAATTTATTTGGTTTATATTTTTGGTTTGTTAACGTATAATATTATGTATATTAGTTATCAAATGTCTGGGTGGTGTAGTTGATTATCACATTAGTGAGGTCCCCGATTTTGAACCTGGGCTTAGACATTGTCTTATATTTTTTCTCAAATTTATTTTGTTTTCACACACTAATAAAGTGTGAATTATTCCATAAGAACTTTCAACTATCAAAATTTTAATTATTTGAAGTTTTTCTCAAATTAACAAAAAAAAATTATCTTCCTATTTTGACTTGACATTTTTTTCTAATTAATTTGACACCTTTGTAACATTATTTAAATAAAAAAAATAAAGTCATTTCTTCACTTCGTGACTTCCTCTCCCCCACACACATTCACAATTCGATCCTTAGAGGTTGTCGCGACTGACTATTTCATCTTCAACTCCGAAAAATTTAATCCCATTATTTTCAACCTCTTGTGCCTTCGAGCACACCCAATCATTCAAAGAGGTTGAACAAAATGGGTTCAACCGTTCAGAGTCGAAGATGTGATTAGTCACGACAATATGTAGGGTCGAAATCGTTAGTAGGTACATTGAAGATATTGTACATAGAAGCTTGAGTGGTGTAGTTTGTTATCATTTTTTCTAATTAATTTGTCACGTTTTTAAATAAAATAATAATTAAATTAAAAAATATAATTATTTCTTTACTCCGCGATTTACCCTCCCCACGTACATTCATGATTTCATACCTAGACGTTAGCGAGATCAAAAATTTTAATCTTCTACTCTGACGATCGAACCCCACCATGACTTTAGTTGCCCCCACATACATTCACGATTTTGATTCCTAGAGGTTGTCGCGACCACCGATTTCATCTTCAACTCCGAACGACGGAATGCCATTATTTTCAACCTCTTGTGGCTTCGATCACACCCAATCATTCGGGGAGGTTGAACAAAATGGGATTCGGCCATTTAGATGAGATCTTTAGTCACAAAAGTATGTAGGATCGAAATCGTAAGTTCGTACATTAAAGATAATATATAAAGAAGTTTGGGTGATGTAGTTGGTTATGTTAGTCTAACACACTACAGATCTACAATTCAAACCCAAGCCGATACATTTAATTAGTAATGATTTCACGATTTTCATCCATATAGATTTTCGCGACCAATGATTTCATCTTCAACTTTGAATTTTCGAATCCTATTATTTTGAATCTCTTGTGCCTTCGAGCACACCCAATCATAGGAGGTTGAACAAAATGAGGTTCGACCGTTCAGAGTTGAAGATGAAATCGTTAATCTCAACAATATGCTGGGTCGAAATCGTTAGTCGGTATATTAAAAATAACGTAATAGAGAAGTTTGGGTCGTGTGGTTGGTTGCTTAAACATTCATTTACATTTTAGTCTCAAATTTAATTTGTTTTCAAATGATGTTTGAATTATTCCATATGTGACTCTCAACTATCAAATTTTAACTATTAGAAGTTATTTCTCGAATTAACAAAATGTTTATCTTCTTATTTTTTCGTGATTTTTTTTAAAAATTAATTTGTCACGTTTGTATATGAATGAATATTAAAAAAATAAAGTGTTAATTCATTTCGCGACTTCATCCCCCACACATACATTCACGATTCGATAGAGATTGTCCTGACCATTAATTTAATCTTCAACTCTGAACGACTAAATCCCATTATTTTCAACCTCTCATGGCTTCGAGCACACTGAATCATTCGAGGAGATTAAACAAAATGAGATTTGATCGTTCGGAGTTAAAGATGAGATAGTTAGTCGCGACATTATGCCTAATCAAAATTATTAGTCAGTACATTAAAGATAATGTACATAGAAATTTGGGTGATGTAGTTTTTTAACATGTTATTCTCATACACTGAAGGTCCATAATTTTAACTCAGACTAAGATATTTATTTATATTTTTGTCTCAAATTTAAGTTGTTTCACCTAATGAAGTTTGAATAATTATTTTTTATAATACTCTCAATTATCAAAATTTTATCTATTTGAAGTTTTTTTTATCAAATTGATCAATATTTTATTTATATGAAAAAAAAAATTCTTAATTAATTTGTCACGTTTTTAAATGAAATAATATTTAAACTAAAAAAAATATATATTAGTTGACTTTACATATCCATAAATCTTGTTGTTCTTCTAAATATTTATATATTAATTCTACAAAAACTTGTTGACTTTGCTCGATGCCTTTCCATATTCAAATGCATGGTTTCTTCTTCTTTCTCTCACTTTTATTAGATGAAATCTAGTTGAGTTTTATTTATAATAGAAACTTGTCTTGTTCCAATTTTTGGCGATCTGATATCCCTGTGTTTCATTGTGGTTTGCTCCGCCATCAAAATCCTAAGTTGGTGGTGATAATGATGTTCCTGGTGGCAGAAGTAGGCTAAAATGTTTTTGTAATCTTTACAATTATATCTATAATGTTATAAGAGAATTTATATGATATATTGGATTATATATTTTATAAATATTATATAATATATAAGAAAATAGATAAAATAATAATATTATCATAATTAAATATTTTTAATATGATAATATCTTATAGACCCATAACTTTGGACCAATTAATATTTGGATTTGGACCTATATTTCTTTTAGGTTGTTAGAATAGTTAGAAAAATGGTAGTAAATGATATGTTGAATTGTTAAGATTAATATATAGACATTATATTAAATTTATAATGAAACTAATATAATAAAAATATTGATATCATCACAATTTATAATATTGTGATAATATAGTACATATATAGTTTATATTATAACATATTCTTAAATTTAAGATAAAAAAGTTTTGAACAACTTGTGATTGAAAATAAGATTGTGAAGTGTTAATGATATATATTATTCGAGTTTGATAAACTTGTGAGGGTTGAAATCCATTCAATAATGTGATAACATTATGTTGTCTAAAGAAAATATTAAAAAAAAAAAAAGTAGAATCACATGGGCATGAATGCTGGGGTAAATCATATTTAGTTGTTTTACCGTAGATGAAAGTTTACTCTAGTTTTAATGACCAAACCTGGTTGATATGATGCATTTAATGTTTTCTAGAATCTTTGAGATAAAATATATGTGTTTAAATTGATAGAAGCTTCATTCCCCACATTTGGTTGGTAACTTGATCACATGTTATATATCATTGATTCATACGCATTTAATTTTCAATGTAACCTAGCGAATGTCATTTGTATTGATAGTTGTATACCTTTGAGTTTTGAATTGGTACCCCATGAGAAGCCCAAGTATAATAGTTTTTTATGAATCCATTTCTTAGAAAATGATTATGAAATAATTCAGACGTAATGAACTTTTGAATACAACATATCTTGCAAGGGTACCTCATTTTTCACCATCCATATAAACAAGTTGAGTTGGCAAATGAAATGAACTCTTCTAAACTTTTTAAAAATATTTCCATGCATTCAGATTTTTATTGTACATCCAAACCCGACCAGATCTTATTTTATAATATGCAATATATATATATATATATATATAATCAATTATGAGAATAATATGTATTTATCCAAATATATAAATGATATTTTATATAAAATCATATATATGAATAATATGTGATATATATATATATCAAAGACAATGGTTAAATATATAAAATATATTCAAGATCTTGATCTTTATTGATCAAAGGGTGAAGATTCCCTAAAAATGTGATACAACATGGAGACATACATGAAAATAAGAATATTATATACTTTTATTTATATATATATATATATATGATGAAGATAGAAGATAAAGACATATATTTACCTTAATATATATTACATGAAATATATTGAATAACTTAATGTTGTTGAAGATAAAAGATATAGAGATAGAGATATTGTTATAACAAAATGTATAAGATAAAGTGAATGAAGTAAGTACACAAGTAGATTGGTAGTTGTTGGTGGTTAAAAATATTAAATATTTTGTTTACACTAAAATTGTTACTAGTTTAATTAGTTTTAACGTGAATAGAGATTCACAATATGTTTTGCAATAATACGTATTATCAATATTGCAAAGATTACAGTTGAATATGGTTTAGTGCAAAATGTATTGCACTCTCAAATAGAGGATTTCTATCCGAGAGTTGAAAAATATTTAAAAAAAATAGCATTCGATCTGCACTAGGTTTCGCAATAATACGTATTATGCAAAGATTAAAACAATGTGGCATTGAACATGGTTTAGTGCAAAATTCATTTCACTCTCAAATAGGTAATTTCTACCCGAGAGTTAAAAATATTTACTAAAAGTTAAATTCGATTTGTACTAGGTTTCACAATAATATGTATTATCGATATTGCAAACATTAAAGCAATGTGGTGTTGGACATGGTTTAGAGCAAAACTTATTGCACTCTCAATAAAGGGATTTCAACCCAAGAGTTGAAAAATATTACTAAAAATATTATTCGATATGCACTATGTTTCTCAATAAACATATTATAGATATTGCAAATATTAAAGCAATGTGACGTTGAACATGGTTTAGTGCAAATTGCACTCTCTAATAGGGAATTTTTACCCGAGAGTTGAAAAATATTACTTAAAAATATTATTCGATCTGCACAAGGTTTCGCAATAATATGTATTATCGTTATTGTAAATATTAAAGCAATGTGGCATTTAACATGGTTTAGTGCAAAATTTATTACACTCTCAAACATGAGATTTTTACCCGATTGTTGAAAAATATTTACTAAAAATATCATTCGATATGCACTAGGTTTCGCAATAATATGTATTATCGTATTGCAAACATTAAAGCAATGTGGCGTTGAACATGATTTAATGCAAAACTTATTGCAATCTCAAATAAAGGATTTCTATCGAGAGTTGAAAAATATTTACTAAAAATATCATTCAATCTGCATTAGGTTTTGCAATAATATGTATTACCGATATTGCAAACATTAAAACAATGTGGCGTTTAACATTATTTAGTACAAAACTTATTGCACTCTCAAATAGGGGATTTGTACTCAAGAGTTGAAAAATATTTACTAAAACTGTCATTCGATATACACTAGGTTTCACAATAATATGTATTATCGATATTGCAAACATTAAAGCAAAGTGACTTTGAACATGGTTTAGTGCCAAACTTATTACACTCTCAAATAGGGGAATTCTATCCGAGAGTTGAAAAATATTATTTAAAATTTCATTGGATCTGCACTAGGTTCGCAATAATACGTATTATTGATGCTACAAACATTAAAGCAATGTGGTGTTGAACATGGTTTAGTGCAAATCCTATTGCACTCTCAAATAGGGGATTTCTACCGAGAGTTGAAAAATATTTACTAATTATGTCATTCGATCTGTAATATGTTTTGCAATAATAAGTATTATCGATATTGCAAACATTAAAGCAATTTGGCAATGAACATGATTTAGTGCAAAAATAGTGCACTCTCAAACAAGGGATTTATATTCGAGAGTTGAAAAATATTTACTAAATATGTGATTCGATTTACACTATGTTTCTCAGTAAAACGTTTTAATGAAGCCTATTGCACTCTCATACAATGGAATTATACCAAAGAATTGAAAAATATTTACAAAGTATGATATTCGACCCGCAATATGGTTTGCAATAATACATATTATTATTATTGCAAAAATCTCATTCATATTGTAGGCGAGAGTTTAAACTTTTTTACTAAATAAGCATTGGATAAGTAATATTATTTGTAATAAATTCCATTGAAAATATGCCTAAAAATGTGCAAATGTTATAAAACTGAAGGTATAATTTAATTCTTTTTAAATCAAAATTATCAATAAATATTAGAAGATAATTATGTAAACCTAAAATATAAATAACCATAACCATATATAATCATAAACTTTTCAAAAATAAACAACCACAATGTTAAAAAATAACTCACATAATAAGAACACAAATATTCAAGAACTTCAAAAACATCAATCTAAAGAAGTTAAATTTCAGTCATTGTTCTTCTTTTTTTTGCTTCCATCTAAACTTTCTTATTTATCCATGCTCCTTTCAATCTTTTTCGCATCCAAGGAACCCACCACATAGTCTATCAAACTATTCTCAACCAATAACACATTTTTTATCTATGAAATCAATAAAAACAACAAAATATTCATCAAAACTCAAATAGGGTAACATATTCATAAATAATCAAAAGATCTACAAATGAAATACATTTGTGGTCATTTCTTTGACAACCTAGATAGATGTTTGATTGATTGTTCGCTTATCCTCAAGGAGAATATGCATTTCATTAAAAAAAAAGTGGGGTTTTCGGTGTCATTAGTGTTCAAAGCCTCCATTTGAGCTTGTAGACTTGCTATTTTGGATATAGCTGCTTTAAACTCCATCTTCACCATTTTCAGCTTAGTGCTTTCAGTGGATATGTCAACCTCCGATGTTGTTTTAATCTTCTCAAATTGGTCCTCACTATCGGAGGTTAAGTCATATCATGAAATTTCCTCGTCAGTTAAAATCATCTGAGGCGTGGACGAGCTAAGAGTGATTGAAAAAAATCGATTAAGTGTAAAACGAGTAAAACCATGATAGAGATTTGATAAGAAACAATGGGTTGAAAAGAGTGTTTGAAGGAAGTGCTTGAAGAAAAATATTTTTTTTGTATAAAGATAAGAAATCTTGAAAATATATCAATGACAAGATATCAATGGTGTGTGAGAGACGGAAAGGCAATAATGGTTGGTCGAAATTATGGTAAAACAAGAATCGAGAAGACAAAATTTAATATGAACTGCAACTAATTTTGTATTTAATGTTTATTAATATTTTAAAAATCTAAGATTTGTGTACAAATTGATATAATTTAATGCACATTATAATGGTTAAATATTATCTATAATTGTTAATACGAAACGTATTACTAATAAATTATTGTTTTCAACACTATTAAAAATTATTGTAATGTAGTTTTCAATAATATGATATCATAACTTTTTTAAAAAGATTATATATAATGTTTAATGCAAAATTTATTGCTAGTATATTACGAATATGTCAAATAGTATTTTCAAAACTATTAAATATTAATGCAATGTAGTTTGCAATATTATAATATCATATCATTGCAGAACTAGTTGCGAAAAGATTATCTAAAAGACTTGATACATAACTTAATGATATTATATTACGAATATTTCGAAAAATATTTACAAAATTATTAAACATAATTAAAATATAGTTTGTAATAATACATTGTAGTAGAATTGCATAACCATTTGTGAATAAATTATTTATTTGTGTTAATGCAATATATTACAAATTTTATTATCAAAATTACCTCAATTACTTCAGAATTTATTTTACAATAAATACTGCTTTATTTATATAATGTGTTACAATAACAAATGAAAATATATTTTATTGCAAAAGATTTTGCAAATATTAACGTCAAATATATATTAGTGATATTATCAACATTATGGTTTGGATTCTTTATTACTAGATTAGTTGTAAGAATATATTTATAGAAATTATTGTTTTTTCTATTTTTATTGATATATTTGTAATATATATTCTCAGATTAAATTTTTCGTAAAATACATTTTGATTAAAAATATAGTTAAAATTATTGCAATACTACAATTTTTTTTTTTCAATGTTGATTATAGTTCTTAAAACCTTGAATTAAAAAATAATTTGTTGCACCCATATGTTGCAATTCCACATTGTGCATGTGGAGTTAGCTCTTAGATTTTAGTGTTATACTCATAAAATTTCTATTATAATTTTTCATTTTTATTTTTAATATTAATAATTTATTATACATAAAACTATCATCTATCACTTACTAAAATAGTCCGACTATGATATCATGATCAACCATAATCTTATCCCATGAGAATGGCTTATGCCTGGCCTTTTGAGAGGGGTTACAATAAATATCACAGCTTCCCCTCAAAGAAGAATGCCCTTTATGGTGAGGTCTGGACGGAGGTTTCCACAAATTAATTTCAATAAAATGTGCACAAACTTTGTTAAGAATTATTTTCTAACATAAGAAATAAAGAAAAAGAGAAAAAAAGATTAGAATTAAACCCAACTAACGGAAAATATCGAAATTTGAAAACTAATATTGTTATAATCACAAATACTCTTACAAAATAATAATTTTATTTGAAAAAAAATTATGTAGAAATTGGATGAACTTTTTTTTTCTTATAAAGTTTTAGATCATGTTATTAACAAACAAAATATCATTTTTTTTGTTATAGTTTTGAATTTTAACAAATGAATTAAAAAAGTTCTTTAATTAGTTAATGATGGACAAACTCTAGCTTTCTCATTGGTTGGACAACATATATAGACAACTGAGTTCACTTGGTATTAATTTGCTTACTGCTTAAGTTATGAAGTCGGTCAAGATTATTCTCTGCTTGACATGCTAGTTTAAATTAAAATAAAATTGTATATTAATAATAGATATTTTTAAGTAATTTTATTTATGGGTGATGTGGCGAGTTCCTATTGGGTGAACCTCGTGTGAGAAACGTGGCGGGGTAGTGTCGACATAAAATGAAGAAAAGATGGCAGTTTGCGATAGTCATTCAAACAAGACGAGACTATAAATATATATGTAGGGTTCGGTCGGTAGGTCGGTTGCATTTGAAGAAAAATAATGGGATTGACATTCACCAAGCTATTTGCCAAAAGGGAGATGCGTATCCTTATGATAGGTTTGGATGCTGCTGGTAAGACCACTATATTGTACAAGCTTAAGCTTGGGGAGAGTATCACAATTATCCCAACCGTTGGTAGTTAAGTAGTTATTATGATTTATTTCCTTTTGTTTCCTTATTACAAGCTTCACAAAACTTAACTAACTAGCTAGTGAGTTGTTTTGTTTACAGGATTTAATATAGAAACAGTTGAGTACAAGAACATAAGTTTCACCATGTGGGATCTAGGAGGCCAAGTCAAAATATGGAAGCATTTTATCCAAAACCAAAACACTCAAGGTTTGATCTTTGTGGTGGATAGCAATGATAGAGAGAGAGTTGTTGAAGCAAGGGATGAGTTACATCGCATGTTGAATGAGGTTATTATAAGATTGTGTTGTGTTATTTGATGATGATGATGATGATGATATGGGTAATAACAATTAATGATGAAATAATTGTTGTTGATTTCTTTAGGATGAGCTTCGTGATTCTGCGTTGCTTGTGTTTGCCAACAAGCAAGACCTTCCGAATGCAATGAATGCTGCAGAAATCACAGACAAACTTGGCCTTCATTCCTTAAGACAGCGCCACTGGTACAACTCTATCTATGTCTTCCAGAGCTCCCTTTTTTCATTTCTTAATAATTATTCTTTCCATGTTTTCTTGCAGGTATATTCAGAGCACATGTGCCATATCTGGGGAGGGATTGTATGAAGGGCTTGAATGGCTTTCAAGCAACATTACTAGCAAGGTCACCTTCCTCCGTCTTCCATTTAGTTATATATATTGAATAAATAGTTCATGCTTCTCATAAATAATTAATTTGTTTAGTCATTTTTAATTGTTTTTTTTGGATTGGCAGGGATGAAGAAGGTATGTTGGATCATTGTGGTGAGGTGGTGATACTAGATGCAGTCTGGCTTTTATCCAAAATTTTACTATTGTTCCTATCGATATATTTTAACATATCATTTTTTTTAAGGAAAATGTGTTGTTTGTAAAATAGGAATTGAATATATATATATATGCTTGATAATAGTTGGAAACATTTCTTGGGGAGGGTCATAATAATAGTATTATTAATGATACGAATTAGACGATTACAATTATTGAAAGTTTGACGAGTTCTCTTCAACTATATAGTATATAAAAAATCATTGGGATGGTAACCCCAAATATGTATGTGTTGGGTCAAATTATTTTGATTGAAATAATTAAGAGAATAAGTCTATTCTATGCCAACTTTATTTTGATGATATGTGATTAAAACTTAATTATGATTAAATAAAAGAAGTTAAGTCATCTAATTGTTTCTATGCAGGTGCATCAGAATTGACTAACTCAGACGTGGTCTAAGCAGACTTATTAGACGTGTTGGCAGTTAGACGAGCAGTCTAACAGTTTTTAGTTAGACGTACAGTCTAATAGATACGTAGTTAGACGTGCAGTCTAACAGATACGAAGCTAGACATGTAGTATAACAAATACGTAGTTAGACGAGCAGTTTAACAGATACGTAGTTATACGTGCAGTCTAACTCCTTTAGACAAGTCTGAAGTGATACGTAGTTAGACGTGCAGTCTAACAGATACGTAGTTAGACGTGCAGTCTAACTTTTTCAGACAAGTCTGAAGTGATACGTAGTTAGACGTGCAGTCTAACAGATACGTAGTTAAACGTGCAGTCTTCAGACAAGTCTGAAGGGATGCGTAGTTAGACGTTGCAGTCTAACTCCATTAGACGTGTGGTCTAATGGAACACGCTATTAGACGTTGATGTCTATTTTCCTTAGACTAGGCAGTCTGATGGAGCACGTCTAATGCCTCGCTTCAGCAACCATTTGATATTAGCATACGTCTACCCACGAATAACTAGTTGTCTGCTACTCTGCTCCACTCACTCCTGTGTAGTCTGACAAACCAGCTAATTGCATCAAATGAACGGACGCCACGTACGCAAATGTCCTTTCAACGGTTTGTCCAGTACAAGACAATATCAAAAAGGATATTCAGCGCACTACCTATTCGGTACGACCACATTCCAATTGCTTAGAGTCTTCTGTACTCTTGTCCTTTGAGCGGCCTTCCAATGGACGCTTACCACATGTCCATGAAGAAGATTCGAATGTTGGTGTCCTTCTTCTACAAATAGATGCTCATGGACAACGGCTGAATCACCGGTTACTCTACTCACATTACTATCTTACAAGCTTACTCTTGCACTTACCGATTTCTATCATCTTCCAAGTTCAAAAGAGAAAGAATCAAAACTGTCCAGTTCAGAGAATATTGTTCTTAATATTTTAAGTTGAACAGAGATTGTTTTGTTTAACAGAGTTTTTAGCTAGATTAGTAAACTGTATTTGATTCAAAGAATTTAGTGAATCATTCTGGTTGTAGAAGAAGGGGTGACGTAGGAGAGTTTGCTTCGAACATCCATAAACACCTGTTGTGTTCTTTACTTTTTGTCTTTCATCTTTCATTAGTTCAAAGCTTCAAATTCAACGAACACTTCCGCCCTTGAAACCGTTTCAAAAGTTTGAAGGATTTGTGAAGAATATAAACAGATTTTAACTTCTAATAGAGTTAAAATCGAATCGTTTATCGTGAGATGTCATCAATAGTCAGACTCCAGTCTCTATTGGTTACACTGATCCTATCAGTATGTCTACCATATCAGTCGCATCAACTCAAACTTCCTAACAACTATTCAAAGACTCGGGCATCACTCAATTAAAGACTTCATAAAAGACTTCAAATACTAATCACCCCTCGATAATACAAAAGTAAGTGAGTTTTTGGTTCAATCTCTTTATGATACATACGACAACGACTAACCATAATACAATATTTTTCATGCACATAGCATCTGTTAAATTCTACCATGAATAACGCTCCATTAAAAAAAAAAACATATCTTTAATGGAATCTATGACTCCTAATGTTTTTTCCCAACAAAAATTATGGGAAATCATCTCAGTGAACAACTTGTAGCAATGTCACACATGAAAATTATTCATATCTTGTCAACGCATAATGTCTTGTTCAGATGGTAACATTTGATTGTGTCCTACCAAAAATAAAACTCTATTATGGGACGGAGTCTCTATAATGTTTAATCTTCTTCTATATTTAATTCGGCTAGTGAAACCACTAGTCCGAGAGTCAAACATGTCCTTAACTATGATATTTCTATCAGTATTGTATCATTTATAATTATTATTTTTCTATTAAAGTAAAAAAAAATATTTGTGGATGAAACTGAGTTGTCCCTTGAATAAAAATGCTTGCATGTATATCATTTTTATTGTAAAGGTAGCATAGTCTTATTAAAGTATTTTTTAAAACATCAAATATTAATCAAATATTAAATACTTTAAAATTTCAATCTTTGTAGGCAATTCAACATTTTTTTTCAAACATTACTTTTATATTTTATCAAATATTAAATATTTAAAAAAGTTTAATCTTTATAGGTATACACACGCAATTTTTACACCCCGAAATTAAAATGAGTCTTCCTGGTTCAGTATGATGTTCATGCTTGATTATTGAATCGAGAGAGAAAAGAAAAAATCACTTTGAGAAATTGGCTCGGAGGGACACTTGAATAGCGGTTCGAACACCAATTTCTAAAAATACTTGAGCTTCATATGTTTTCAAACATTCAAAATGACCGTCTTGAAAAATTATCAACTTTTTGTGTACTATTATTTTTGGAAAAAAATGTGTCGAACATCCATTTTGGTGCCCATTTGTGTGTCTAAACATCATTTTTCAAAAAAAGTCATAATTCGGAAAACTTGAAACATTCAGATTGAACGGTTCAAAAAATCTTAATTTTGAGTATAATAATGTTGTTAGCAATTTTGTGTATGAGACCTTCAAAATGGAAAAAATATCAAACAAGTTGAAATGGGCGAATCTGTTAGAATTTGTATCTCCCAAATCCGATCTGCTTGAAAACAATCTGTAAAAAACACAAGAACACACAGATTTATAGTGGTTCACTCAAATTGAGCTACATCCACTTCAGCCACCACTAGATTTCACTATGAAGAAGAAGGAATACAGAGTTTTTGCCTCACACTTTATTTCTCTAAAATTCTTTCTTAACAATGTAAACCCTTAATAATCACACATTTATAGGGTAAACATCCAGGTAATAAACCTAAATAACTTTGGTCAGGCCCAAGCCCAAAACCAAAAAGAAAACCCAATAAACTCTAATTAATAATGTAGAGTTTATTATAAGTGTAGGCTCCATAACTCAATAATTTCCCACTTTGAGACTAACTTCATCATCTCTCGATCAGTAGTGGCTTTCTATTCGGTGTCTTAATGAAGAAGACCAACTGAAGTTGCACACAATTTCAGTTTCTCATTTGTCACAGCTTTCGTCAACATATCAGCTGGATTCTCACTCCCGGAAATCTTCTCAAGAGCTAATACTCCATCTTCTAAAGCTGACCGGATGAAATGATAACGAACCTGTATATGCTTCGTCCTGCCATGATAAACAGGATTCTTTGCTAAATGAATGACACTCTGACTGTCGCATCGCAACACACTTCCCTCGTAGTCTTGACCCAATTCTCGCAAAAAGGGTTGTAACCACATCATTTCCTTAGCAGCTTCTGTTACAACAACATACTTTGCCTCACAAATAGAAAGAGCAACAATCTTCTGCAATTTTGAAACTCAACTGATTGCAGTACCTCCCAGAGTATAAATATACCATGTTGTGCTCTTCCTACTATCAACATCATCACCATTGTCAGCATCAACATATCCTTCCAAACCCATATTAGACTTTCGAAAACACAAAGCGAGACTCGCACTTCCTCTTAAGTATCATAGTATCCACTTTACTGCTTCCTAATGTTGTCTACCCGGATTGCTCATGAATCTGCTAACAACTCCCATTGTATGTGCTATGTCTGGTCTTGTGCAAACCATCGCATACATAATACAACCAATGGCAGAGGCATATGGAACAGTTGCCATGTAATTTTTCTCCTCCTCTATTGAAGGCGACTGATCTTTAGATAGTCTGAAGTGACTAGCTAAGGGGGTAGTAACTGCTTTTGCATCATACAAGTTGAACCTACTAAGAACTTTCTTCACATATTCTTCTTGTGAAAGCTTGAGAACTTCTTCATCCTTGAAAATTCTCATCCCAAGAATTTGTTTAGCAACACCCAAATCCTTCATTACAAACTTTTCAGACAACTCTTTCTTGAGCTTGTTAATCTCGTACAAGCTTGCTCCAACAATCAACATGTCATCAACGTAGAGAAGAAGAATAATGTACGATTTATCAAACCTCTTGATATAGCAGCAATGATCAGCTTCACACCTCAAAAAATTGTTACTTTTCATGAAGTTATCGAACTTCTTGTACCATTGCCTTGGAGCCTGTTTCAAACCATACAGACTCTTC
The DNA here is from genome assembly GCF_907164915.1 of Impatiens glandulifera. Lineage (NCBI taxonomy): Eukaryota > Viridiplantae > Streptophyta > Magnoliopsida > Ericales > Balsaminaceae > Impatiens > Impatiens glandulifera. The sequence goes on along the minus strand of NC_061869.1, from coordinate 13,883,652 downwards.
TAAAGCTTACACACAAGCTCATCTTTTCCTTTGATTTCAAATCCTTCTGGTTGTCGCATATAAATCTCTTCATCTAAATCACCATGAAGAAAAAAACAGTTTTGACATCCATTTGTTGAAGATAAAGATCTTCTTTCACAACCAAACTCAAAATAGTTTTGATTGTCATCAATTTAACTATTTGAGAGAAGATTTCATTGTAGTCAATACCTTCTTTCTGTTGAAATCTTTTCACAACCAACTTTGCCTTGTAACTCATGGTTTTATCATGTTCTTCTTTAATCCTGAAGATCCATTTGTTGTGAAGTTCTTTCTTTCCCTTTGGAAGCTCAGTGAGCTCCCAAGTCTGATTCAACGTCAAAGAGTCCATCTCATCTTTCATCGCAGACTCTCACTTAACCGATTCATCAGATTTTATTGCTTCCTCAAAGCATTCAGGTTCACCTCTATCTGTCAACAAGATATAGTTTAGAGATGGAGATCATCTCTCAACTGGTTTTCGATTCCTTGAAGATCTTCTCAACTGTATAACCGGTGTTTACTGATTTACTTCTGGGGCCACATTCTCAACAATTTTATCTTCAACAACACATTGTTCTTCTTCGACAGTCGGTATATATTCAGCTGAAAAATCTCTCAAATCGACTGTATCAGTCTCTTCCAACTTGGAATCATCATCTGATGTCATCCCAACACAATCTTTGTAGAGAACCTGTTCATTGAACATAACATTTCTGTTACGAATGATCTTCCGATTTTGATTATCCTAGAAACGATAACCAAATTCGATATCACCATAACCAATGAAAAAACATTTATTAGACTTTGGATCAAGCTTGCTCCTATCACATTCATTAATATGAACATATGATAAACAACCAAACACTTTCAAATAAGAAAAGTTTACATTTTTATTGCTCCAGGCTTCTTCAGGAATTCTGAATTCAAGAGAAACAGAGGGTCCCCTGTTTATCAAATAGGCAGCAGTATTAATAGCTTCTGCCTAGAAGGTTTTAGGCAGCCCTGCATGCAATCTCATGCTTCTAGCACGCTCGTTCAATGTTCGATTCATTCGTTCGGCTACTTCATTCTCTTGAGGCGTTCGGGCAACAGTCTTCACCATACTGATCCCATTCACAGAACAATACTCTTTGAAATCTGAATTGATATATTCACCTCCGTTGTCGAATCTCAAGCACTTAACTTTCAGATTTGTTTCATTTTTAACCAAAGCCTTCAATTTTTGAAAATAACAAATACTTCAGACTTGTGCTTCATAAAATATACCCATACATTTCTTGTCGAATTATCTATAAATGTTACGTAGTATTGTGATCCGCCAATAGAAGAAATATGTGCAGGTCCCCACACATCAGTGTGTACCAACTCTAGCCTTTCTTTCTTGAGCTCCTTCCCAATTTTTAAGAAACTCACTCGTTTTTGTTTTCCAAGAATGTAGGTTTCATATATTGATGTTCAACAGACTTCAGTTCTGGAATATGTCCATTCTTCAAAAAAAATTTGCATCCCTTTTTCGCTCATATGGCCCAACCTGCAATGTCACAGCTCACTGTTCTTCGAGTCATCAACTACAGCAACAACTTATTCTCTGCAAGTTGAAGTCGTGTATAACGTTCCAGTTTTGTGACCTCAAGCAACAACTATTGCTCCTTTAGTCACCTTCCACGCACCATTTCCACAACTGAAATTGTGACCTTCTTCATCAAGTTGTGTAATAGAGATCAAATTGCGCATTAAACCTAAAATGTATCTCACCTTATTAATCTTCCAAACAGAACCATTTTCCATCTTCAATTTGATGTCCCCCATGCCAACAATATTTAGTGGCTCACCATCTGCGAGATAAACTTTCCCACAGTTTCTAGCCACATAATTCTCCATTAATTCTTTGTGGGCAGTGGTGTGGAAAGACGCTCCTGAGTCCAAAACCCATGAATCTATCGGGTTATCAATAGACAGAAGTAACGCATTAGTGACAGATTCTGTAACAACGTTGGCTGAATCATTTTTATCATCACCATTTTTCTTCGGTGCTTTGCAGTTCCTCTTTAAATGACCCTGTTTATCACAATTCTGGCACTCAAATGTCCGTCCAAACTTGGACTGACTCCTCCTGCTCCTTGACATAGATCTGCTCTTACCTCGGTTGAAATCTCTATCATTACCTCTACCCCTGTTTTCCACATTCAGAGCAGAATCTTTGAATGTTTCACCAGAATTAATTTTACGAACCTCTTCAGCAAGAATACGATCTCTAACTTCAACAAATTTCAGTTTAGCATTTCCAACTGAATTACTAATTGCTGCCCTCATATGTTTCCAACTATTTGGTAGAGATGCTACCAAAATAAGGGCACTGACTTCATCCCCAAAATCAATCTCAATAGATAGCAATTGATTCACAATAGTATTGAATTCATTCAAATGAGTAGTGATAGAAGTACCATCAACCATTCTTAAGTAAAAGAGTCTTTTCATTAAGTGTACCTTATTTTTAGCAGATGGTTTCTCATACATATCAGAAAGAACTTTCATCAGACCCGTGGTGGTCTTCTCATTTGCTACATTGTGAGCAACCGTCTTGGCTAACATCAATCGGGCAACTCTCAAAACCTGTCTATTAAGGAGTTTCCATTCAGCTTCATCCATCTTCTCTAGTTTCTCACTCAAAGGAACATAAAGATTTTTTCCATAGCGATAATCTTCAATCTCCACTCTCCAGAAGGCATAATCTGTCCCATCAAATCTTCCAATCCCATGTCCTATACTGTTCTCACTTGCCATTGTTTCCAATGTAAACTCTTAATAATCACATAAATAACTTTGGTCAGACCCAAGCCCAAAACCAAAAAGAAAACCCAATAAACTCTAATTAACAATGTAGAGTTTATTATAAGTGTAGGCTCCATAACTCAACAGAATCAAGAACGAGTCAACGATGGTCAGCGCGCCAGGCTTTACACCCAAAATGATTCAAAACCACGCGTGCTAACGTCAGACTGACACTAGACGCGGATCATTTGAAAAAAACCCGTTCAAAATCATGGATTTTGGGTCATTTTCTGCTGAAGAAAATCTTATGGCATCTTCAACTTTAAAAAATCACTCAGGACGTTATACTCAATAGAATTAGTTGTTCTTGGATGTATTGGAAATTTGGAAGTGTCCTCTACAATGTTTGTTTGTATCCGGAGTTACGTTGACGCTTTAAACTTCTTTAAATCGGTGATTGAAGACGATGCAACCAAAATAGGATCAAACTGAACATGTTCTTAAGGGGTATATGTATGATTTACCTTATTTACTTGAATCACGATTACTCATTTGCTAAAATTACGACTTGATAGAAAGAAAGAGAGAGTCATGGAGAGAAAGTTACCAAAAGAATAACACATGTAAGGTGATTCCAACGAGTCTGAAGATTTTGGCGAGTCTGAGTTTTGTTCATTGCCTCTTTGTTTCCTTTGCTTCAGGTAGGTGTCCTCTAGCATATTAATGTTGTAATTCATGTAAGACGTCGGTCATATACACTGACGTCGATGTTAGGTTGATTCATACATTTTATCAATTAATTTATGTTTTAATTATATTGATGAATGAATGAATGTTTGGCTTGTTTTTTAATTATTGGTTACCCTAGATGATAGAGTCCTAGGTTAGCCGAGTCTAGTTCTAGGAAGAGACTAGGTCATGGCTATCCTCGTTTTTGAAAGTCTTGTTCGCCGAAAACATCAAAGTTTGTTCGCCGGAGAAAGAACTGTCGGTCAGTTCTTCAATGATGTTCTAAGAGGCTGCTTAAGATCGGCGTAGGTGCGTTCGAAGCTTCAGGTGATAAGGAGTACTTCAGTGATAATTGTGAAGCCAATCACCCAACAGAAAATGAGTTACAAGCGGTAACTATTTTTTGTTTTTTAGATTTATAGAGGAACACTTCTTGTTTCCTCTGTTCTTCATTCTCTTATCTCGAAACAACCTCTAGAGGTCGCCATTGCTTTGGCAAGCTTCTGTAGCATTGAATCTCGGACTTTCTGAGCGACGGCAAAGCTATGGTGAGGTGTTGTCGAAAGAGACAATGTTCCAGATCGGAAGAATAAAGTGCCTTATGTTCTTCGACTCTAAAACCCAACAGGCTTCGAACGAACAACAAAACAACGAGGTTTGGATTAATTCTATGGACACCGCAACTATCGTTGTCGCTGTTAGAGATTCCCCTACGTCGCGTCGGGAAGGAACACAGACAATTCCGAGGAAGACGACGAAGGAGACAAACCTTTTTTTATGATCTTCTTTTCGAATTCCCAATGCTCCAGGGGATGTTCAAAGAGGCCTCTGGACTATTCCTTTGTTTAAAATCGCCTAAAAAATTTAAATTCTTAATTTAGAATTAATTAGGCACCTGAACTTTCTATTATGTTCGATTTTGACCTCAAACTTCCAAAATCAAATTATTTTCTGAGAATTCGAATTTATTTGGCCCCTGGAATTTTGTCAACATCCAATTCAGCCTTCCAACTTTATATTCGTCCAATTTTGGAAATAAATTTTCAATTTCCAACTTTTGAGAAATTCCTAAGTGCTTGTTTGGATTCCTTTTATGTCAAACAACATTATTCTTCCAATTGGAGCCTACAAACAATTTTTAAAAAATTCCAAAAATTCAAGGATGTTCAAAAATATTATTTCCAACAAATATAATATTTTCCATAATTTTTTGAGCCCGTCTTATTTTGGAACGCTCATTTTAGGAGCTCCATAGACCGGAAAATATTTTTGACCTCTTTAGAAATTTTCATAAATTTTCAGAATACTTTTAGAAAAAACTCGTTTATCGGAGTCATATTGGGTGTCTTGTAACCCTGAAAAGTTCCATAATCGAGAGAAAAATGTTTCTAAAAATATGTTCGACATACACAAAAACTCTTAGAATTTTTCAACTCGTTTGGGAAAAATCTCGATTTCGGTTATTGCATACTTTGGGGCTCCAATTTCCCCTTTTTGTTTCTTTAATCCATATTCTCATGAACTCGTGAAGTCCTTCATGTTCAAGGATAGACTTCTACCAACAAGAAAACATTCAAGCAACCCAGCAAATTCAAGAGTTCACATTATGGTTCACATGTGTGTCCAAAGAGTGCATTCGAGGATCCATTTTATCTTCTTTAAGTTTAAGAATATATAACAAGATTCCATAATCACCTTTGGACTAAGTATATGATATATTGTTAAATATACTTAAAACACGATAAATGGACATTCAAGAATTTAAATGTCTTGATGCAACCTTCATTGAAATCTAATCAAGAGCTACAATTACTCTTTTTAGATTAGAGACAAGGTTAGGACATTCACAAACAAAATAATTATGAACTCGGAATGCAATTGTGTAATGTACCTTCGCTAACAATAGTCAACTAAATAGGAGTAGAGACTATCCCACGCGATAGGCACATAGGACATAGCTGATGCAGCCTTTTTCTCATGCGTAATCAAGCATCGAACCCTTAATTCGTAAATACTCTATTTTCTTTTTGTAATTTATTTGTGAAGTAAATTAAAGTGGTGACTCTTTATTAGGACTGAGGCTGAGAAGGAGCTGTGTGAAGAGGAATCTGATGAGCAGGGTCCGTGTGAGGAAGCTGAGCATGGTTCAGGTGATGAAAAGGGTTTGGCTAAAGAAGAGAATGAGGAGAAATGGGGGAAATGTGGAAAACAAGGGGTTGAACTGAATGATGAAAGAGTTGGAAATGGGGATGAACGAAAGAAAGCAAGAGCGGGTGAAAAGGAATGAATGAGGGGGAGAACATGAATTAGATGGAATGTAGCAGACAAAGTAGGATTGGTTTATCAGGTATTGATTTGAATAAAGGAATGACTAGTGATAGTGATGGGGAGAAAGTTGGTAGTGTCAGGAAGTATAGGACAAAGAAGAGTAATATTAACCATGGAAGGAAGAAAATTATAGTCAAGAAAAACAGGTTCCATATTTTAGTTGTTAAGAGATCTAAGGCTAAAGGGAGATGTAAAGGAGCTAGGAGTAATCAGATTAAGAACAGATGCATTATGGCGACTGGTGAAAGTAAGGAAGACTCTGATGCAACTGATCCAATTACAGAAGATGATGATCCTGATTTGGACAATTTGATTACATTTGGAATGACAAGAAGGATGAGGAATGAAGAATAGGTCATAGCCTTTCATCTGATATTGCAAGTGAAAGCTTGAACCTGATTAGTCAGTCTTCATCATTTGAAACTATTCAATCTTCGAATATTAAAGTACAAAGGTCCATGATTAGGGTGGAATCAGAAGATGGTACGAAATCGTCAAGGGCTAAGAAAAAAGAGAAAAGTAGAAAATGAACAAGAGAGTGAACAAGGAGGAAAGTTGGGAATTAATGAATATTGTCACTTGGAACATAAGAGGACTCAATAATCCTCTAAAATGTAGGGAAGTGAAGAAGATTATTTAAAAGCTTAAAGTCATGGTAATGGGGATTCTAGAAATCAAAGTCAAAATCAATAATGTTGACAGAATTGACAATATGTGTTTTACGTAGGAGTGGGAATTTTTACATAACTCCAATGTTAGAATATGTAGAATTTGGGTGGGTTGGAATAAGGATCTTGTTGAGGTTAAGGAGACTCTTAATAGGGAACAAGTCATAATGGTTGAAGTATTATACCAGAGAACTTGTGACAAACTTTATGTTGCGGTTGTCTTTGGAGATAATTCATAATATAATAGGAAACAACTTTGGGAGCTGTTGAAGAATTACATTGATGATTGTAGCCTGTGGGCTATCTTGGGTGATTTTAACACAACTAAATTTAGTTAGGAGCGGAATTCGGATACTGGAATCACTCAGGGGATGATTGACTTTAACAAATGCATAAGGCGTATTAACTGTATGGAACCCACCAAATCAGGAAATCCGTTTACCTGGTCTTCTTCAAGGGGTAGTGAGCAGAAGAGAAGAAATCGGATTGGTTAATGAGGCATTGGTGGCTAAATTTCCAAATAGTCATATTTATGTCTTAAATCCATAAATATCATATTATTGCCTAATCAAATTAAACTGGGAGAATGGTGAGGGTCAAAAGGCCTTTCAAATTTTATAATTTTTGGATGGATGACAGCAGATTCATTCTCATTTTGGAGGATGTATGGTTACTCATATTAGTGGGACCTTGATGTTTTAAGTCAGCGAGAAGCTCGAATTGCTAAGAATTGAGCTGCAAAAGTTTAATAGTGTTAGGTACAATAATATTTCAATTATAGTTGTTGAGGTTAGAGCGAAGCTGAAGGAGATTTAAAAAAATGCTCAACAATAATGATCTAAATGACTTGGTTGATGGGAAAAAGTTATGCTTACTGAATTTAGAGCACTCAGTTCTTACGAGGAAATCTTTATCAGGCATAATTGGCTATCATTAGGGGATAAAAATACAACATTTTTCTACAAGAAATTTTCTACCATGAATATACAAAATCGAGTTGTTGATTGAAAAAGGGTAATGGGAGGTGACTATTGGGCAGCACTAGATGCATGAGAAGGCCATCAATTTTTACAAGGATCTGATAGGTACCAGAAAGGTCAATTTCAGCAACATTGATTATCTTAAAAGGATCAAGCTGAAACATGTTAGGTTTCATAAAGATGGAAGGTTGATTGAAAAGGTGACGGAAGAGGAAGTTAAGCTGACGGTTTTTTACATGAATGGGGACAAATGTCCCAGGCCATATAGATTTAATGCAACTTTTTTCAAGTGTAACTGGAATGTTGTGGGAAAAGATGTGACGAATGGGATGCTGGAATTCTTTCGTAACAAGAGAATGTAAAAGTAGTGGAATGTGACAATATTGATTCTTATTCCTAAAGGATTTACTCCTAAAAGGATACAAAAAAATTTCTTATTTCCTATTGTAATGTTGTTTACAAAACCATTTTTAAAATCATAGCTAATAGGTTTAAAAATGTTATTCCTTGCATTGTTAGTCATGGTCAATCAGCATTCATTCATGGTTGTTCTATTTCTCATCATATTCTCCTTATACAAGGTCTTTTAAAGGGTTATAGTAGGAAAAGAATTACACCTAGGATTGTTATTAAAGTTGACATTAGAAAAGAATTTGAATCCATTAAATGAGATGTTATTCAAGAATTTTTTATTACATCTAACTTTCTTAATATTTTTGTGGAGTGGATTATACAGTGCGTGATGTTCACCCATTTCATTGTAAACATGAATGGTGTTCATGAAAGATTCTTCGAAGGCGAAAATAGTGTTAGGTAAGGGAACCCCCTTTCCTCGTACATTTTTGTATTGATCATGGAAGTCTTCAGTTGTATCTTCAAGGAGATACTAAAGAGTAAGGCATATATCTATAATTCCTTTTGTTTAAAGGAAAAATTACCCATATTTGTTTTACAGATGATCTATTTATTGTAGCGCATGCGGATGTGGACTCCATTAACACTATAAAGGAAGTACTAAGATAGTTTTCAAGTATCACAGACCTATACATTAATGAAGAAAAGAGCCTTTATTTTTATTTAGGCTTTGATGAGGTGACTAAGGAGAATATCTTTAATGTTCTTGGTATCAAAGAAGGCGAATTGACAACTCGGTATTTAGGAGCTCCTCTATCGTCTAATCAGCTCAGAATAACTCACTGCTATTCTATGCGGGAAAAATTTAATTGGTAACAAAAGTTATTATGGGAAACATTGGATTATGGGCACAACAACTTGTCATTCCTAAGATGGTGATAAAAGATCTTGATAGGTTGATGATAAATTTTATATGGGGTACTCAAGGGAGAGGAGGCAAGAAAGTAAAATGGGATTTCGTTCGTAAGCCCAAAAAAGAATGTGGCTTTGGTATTAAAAACTGCACTGAATGAAATAAAGCATTTACTTACAAACACCTCTAGGCGATTTCTAAGAAGGAAGATTCACTATGGATCAAATGGGTTCATTCCAGATTTCTGAAATTAGAAAAAAGAATTTGGACGTGCAAGCTGAAGGAGGACATGCCTTGGTCTTTAAAAAATATACTAAAATTAAAATAGTGTGCGGAACTGTTATATCAAGTCAGATTTTACGATGGTAGCGGCACCTTATTCTGGTATGATCCGTGGTTTGAAGGAGCCCCTCTTCTCATGAGATATAAAGCTGGAAATATTATAATAAGAAGAGAACAACAAATGGCAACCATGCGTGATGTTAAGGAAGGCCAATGCAATGATATTCTAAGGCTAAATTTGGATGGGGCAAGAATCATTGAGGCGGTTAACAACATAACCTTTCTTGATAGGAATGATACACATGAATTGAAGGTTGAGATTAATAACAAGTTTAACTCCAATTTGGCATGGCAATGTATTCGCTCTAGAGGACAGATTGTTGAGTGGGCTCGGAGTGTGTGGTCTTCTAGGATCATACCTTGACATCAAATTACACTTTGGTTGATTTATAGAGATAGGCTGATGACTAGGAATCACTTGAGAAGGTTCATGATAATCCATAACACTAGATGTGTCCTTTGTATTAATTGTGAGGAGTCGATCTCTCATTTATTTGGTGAATGTATATTCACTAGAGTTCTTTGGAGGAAGTTTGTCAACAATTTCAGCTTACAAACTCTCTTTGTTGATTGGAGTAGTATTAGAAACTTGGTGCTCACAAAGACTAAAGGAAACTCAATTAAGGTCAATTTATTCAAATACTTCTTTGGATGTCTTGTGTATCATGTTTGGATGGAAAAAATACTAGAATTTTCTCAAGAACTTGGAGAAATGAAGATCAAGTTTAGTGACATTGTTGTTGATGGTCTACCTCTTATTCATACATGGAGAAGAATTGCAATCAATATGGAAAACTGGGGGTATTGTCAAAAGTGGGGAATTGTGTTTGATGTAGTCACAAAGAATCATTGTTTAAGGTGAGATAGAGAAAAATATTTACTTGCTAGATTTTGCTTGATATTCATTTGTGTTGATTTTATGTTGGCTTTGTAATTTCATTGTTGAATTCTTAGGTTTTTTTCTTTCAAAATTAGGACAAATGGTTTTTTTGTCTTAATTTCAAAACTCTTGTACTTTTTTTTCTTTTGGAATTTTAATTAAATGACAATAAGTAATTTCTAAAAGAAAGTGGTGATTCTTAAAATCAATCAAATTATTACGTTATTGAACACGTACTAATCTGGAACCTATACGCCAATCATGGAAAGATCTATGATATAGAACTCCACTTTGGTTTCTCATCTCAAATAGATAGGACAACATTCTATATGGATAGTTCTCCTATCTATTTTTGTGAGATTCGAGAGTAGAGTAAATCATGGAGTTCTATAGCATAGCTTTTATAGAACAAACTTTTTTCTAAAAGTGCACAGTTATGTTTATCATTTAAATCCTTCGATGCGTCCCTCCATGGGAAGAGCACTCGAAAGGATAGGTAAGGCATGGGACCGACCAACTTTGGATCGCACAAAACGCTATTAAAGACAGAGCATTCAAATGGATAAATCAATCTTAAGATTAAATCCTTTATGCCCCTAAAATACAAGATGTTAGGTGGACTCCTAAAATTAGTAAACGCTTAAGATGAAAAGGGAGAGAGATCTCGCGTACAAAGATAAATCTTTCTTGGGTACGTGGGGTTGGGGTTGGGGTGGCGAACGGATTTAAACGCGTACAATAGGTAATTCAACATTTTTTCTAAACAATGAAATATTCAACATTAAAAAATTGATATTATTTTATAAAAAAATAATAATAATAATTTCAGTAATCCATACTTTTGAAAACCATTATGTGAGAAAAAAACTACATATGAAATTGTAGGACATGTTACTCATTTAGAATATTTATTGATAACATATATTTTATAGGGCAAATAGAACTGCCGAATTTCATTTTCACCTTTTTTTAAATAAAGTACTAACATAACATATATAGTAAGAAATTTTATTATTGTTTGTCCCACTTTCAATGAAATTAGACAAGGGGTCTACCGGTCACTCTTAAATATTACTCAACTCATAAAGTGCTGAATTTGATAATCTTGGTGTAGGAACTGCTATAAGTGGTGTCCTTTTCTTTAGCACAATCCCAAACTTTTCCTCGATGTTTAACTTTTCCCCTTCGGGCAACTTCCAATCAAAAGAATGTAACAATGAAGCAAGCGAAAACATCGTCATCCTCTCCGCCATAACAATCCCAGCACAACTTCGTCTTCCCGAACCAAAAGGAATATACGAGAAATCCTTTCCACTATAATCTCCTCTTCCTTCAACAAATCTATCAGGATTAAATTCTAATGGATTTTCCCAAAGCAATGGATCCCTATGTATTGCCCACACATTGATGAAAACACGGGCAGACTTTGGAATGGTATAGGTTTCCCCAATGACACGAGAATCACTCGGGCAATGAGGAACCATTAATGGGAGTGCGGGATGTAGCCGAAGAACCTCTTTCATTACCGAGGTTAGGTATGGTAGGTTTGGGATATGACATTCTTGAACCATCTTGTTTTTGCCTACTACATTGTCGAGTTCTTCTTGAACCTTTTTTATGATCTCTGGTTTGTTCATCATCTCAGCCATCGCAAATTCGATTGTGTTGGAGGTTGTGTCGGTACCACCCACCACCATGTCCTATAAGATCCAAATTCATGTTCGAAAAATACTTAGTTGTTAGAAGAATATATTAATTAAATAAACCCTTAAAATTAATATGTACTATTGTGGTTGGTTATATAAGGCCACCATTATATATTATAAAAAGAAATTTAGTTGATAGATGATCAATCAATTAAAAATATAGAAATGAGACTATGTTCAATGTACAAAACCCTACATAGAAAGGTATTTTATTTTTAATTAATATTCGTTTATAAATGAGGTTGGATAACATAAAAAAATCAAGTCCTTAGATCTATTTTAATAGTATTAAAGTAAAAGAAGATACCAATAGTAACGCTTTGATATGATTCATAGTTAATGAAATTTTGGCATTTTTTTCATCCTTGAGCTTCAACAAAACTTGTAAAAAGTCTTTAATTCCTCCATCTTCATCGCCATCCAATTCATTCATTCCTAATCGCCTACTCTTATCGATAACATCATTAAAAATCCGATCGAACTTCATTCCCGACTTCCTCATCTTCTTGCATACGCCTTGCAAGTCAAACCAAGCCAACCAAGGAATAAAATCCGACACATTTGGCTTGCCTATTTGCTGCGTTATTTCCTCCACCACTTTTCGAAACTCACTTCCGATGCTCGCTCTTTCACTAGCGCTAACCGAGCTTCCCCACAACATGTTTGTTACAACGTTAATTACCATCAAGAACATCATCTCCCCAATATTTACCGAACAACCAGCCTTCCCATACAAGTGCTTAACCGTATTCCTCATCTCTTGGAAACGTATAGGGTAGACCGAATCTAAAGTGGAAGTTCCCAACATGTCGTGTACACAAACCCTTCTCAGCATTCTCCATTCTGGTCCATATGGGGTGAATACTATGTCCTTTCCTCCGTAAGGCATAGCCAAAGCCACGGCAGGAATGTCGCGATTGGCGAAAATTGTGTCTTGATCTTTTAAAATCTCTCGGGCTAGAGATGGTGAAGTGATCACAACACAAAGCTTAAGGCCTAATTTGAGGGTGAAGATTGGACCATAGGTTTTAGCTAGGGTTGCAAAGTGAGTATGAATCTCCGGCTCTAAAGAGAGAAGATTGCCCAACAAGGGTAGGCCTTTCGGGCCTGGAGGAATGGGTAAGCTTTGGCCGGTTTTCAACCTTTTAGTGAAAACATATATGGACAAGGATAGTGCTAAAATGGAGATGAGAAACCAAAAAGATTCATCAATGGAGAGTACTATTGTTTGGAGATAGGGGAGGGCCATTCTTTCTAACAAGCAATGAATCCAACTTGTAATAATTGAAACACATAATGTAGATAAGAAAATAGTGAAAATAGCCAAATATGTCACCAAATTGTTTCTTGAATTGAAATATTTCCCATATGTTTTAAATTACATGAATTTCACCTTCAAACTTTTCATTTTAGAAATATTTAGATGTGGATTTAAATATAGAGCTATTCTTCATGTAATCCAACCACTAAACCTAAATTTTCAATGAACACAATCCCGTCATTTTGTGATATTCATGTTTTATATTTATTTTAAGGTATCGACTTTATATTCCTTTAGCTTATAGAATGTGTATAATTGTACTAATTAAATTCATAAAAATATATCTAAAAAATATTTTTAATATACGAACTATTTAATAAAAATATCCACATTTAGATACTAAGTTTATAACTCGGATAATTGTGAATAGATAGTATCGTTTAAACAAATTATCCAAACTAATTATTTTCGGGTCAAATATTAATTAGAGTCTTTAGAACACCTTATTCTAACATTGTACCATGGAATATAGGGGACCATCAAGGGAAAAGGAGCACTTATGTACTATTTCTTAAAACGGTTAAATACAATAAGATGAAAACGCATTTTTTTATGGAAAGTAAAATGACATAAATGACCAAGAAAATCAAATTAACTAGTACAACGTCTTTTGTATTTAAGGAGTTTTTTTAACTCAATGTATAACAATGTTACATTTTATGTCGGATGACTAAAATAAATAACTAATTATCATTGCATTTGATCCATGGTAAGATATTCTCGAAAATTGATTGCACTTTTTGTGGCAAATAATAATAAAATGATTGAGAATTATTTATCAAAATCCTAAATAAAGTTGAAGTCACATTTGACAAGTTTACCAAAGTTATGGTGAATAGAATATAGGAATCTTCACATTCCATACCTTCTCCATGCCTTTGATAGTCATCTTTGTCTTGTAACAAACAAACTCATGAGATAAGACAAATAACTATATAATTTATTATTTAAGAGATTCAAAATATTTCATTAAACAAAATCCATAAGATAAGACAAATAACAACATAATTTTTTAATTAAGTGATTAGTACATATCATTGATGGGGTTAGGCATCAATACTTTCCAGCATATGGCCAAACACAAAAGATGAAATAACATCATTAAATATTTTAAGATTCCATTTATAATTATATCAATATTATTTTATATAGGTTGAAGGTAATGATTAAATGTTTACAAATAATAAAAGCATATAAAAAACAATTGAAGAAGCATAACAAAAACAAAGAACTACCTAAGGAACAAAACCAAATATTTATTAATCTATTCTTTTTTTATTGTGGTGAAAGTAACTAAACAATAATATATCAATAAAAGTTATGACAGAAATGTTATAAGTTCTTTTTTAGGTTTTCCATTAAATCGCACAATTGTGATTTCTTTAAATGTTTCATTTCTCTTTTTATTATTTGAGATTTGGGTAATTGAGTTGGAATATTAAAAATAAGAACTTCTTTAATCTTGAAAATGAATTAAGATTTCCTAGCTTTGAAAAGAATTTGTTGTTGATTAAAACTTAAAAATCACTTTTGAGAATGTGAATTTGAATTTATGAAATCTTGAGCAGATTATGTGAATGCTTAATGTTTTAATGTCTCAAGCAACTTGCTAGAGAATGGCTTGGGTTTTAAAAGACAGATTTCAAATAGCCTATTTGGATTTAAGTAACAATTCTATGCCTAGTCAACCCTAGAGATCTTTGATCATGAAGATTTTCTATTTGAAATGGTGTTTCTTTTCATCACCAATTCCATTATTTCCTAGGGAAATTATTGAATAAGTTTTAAGATTGATTGTCCCAAGTTTTCTCAATTAGTGGGTCATTCAGCCCAAATTCAAATTTTCTTGAAATCCGATTCCATTGCTTCACTCCTAGAGCCCAATTCAATCAATGTCCATTTTTTTCAATTGGACTCAAAACTATCCTTTTTCTTTTCATTAATTTCTTTTCAATAAACCCCAAAATTCAAAAAAGAAATAGAAAACCATCAAAGAAAGATAAAATTCCTTTAAATAGGTTCAATTTTTCTTAAAACAATTTAAAAGAACAACTTTCTTAATTAAAGACATTTGTACATTATACACTATGGCCTTGTTCGGTTTGAATTATTCAAATAACCCAAACAAAATCAAAGATCACTTCATTCTCATCTCTTCTATCAGATCACTTAATTCATTAACCAATACTAAAATATATTTTATTTTAAATTTTTATTTTTTATTTTATTTATATATATAAATATTATTTAAGTCTTTTTATCAAAAATAATCATTATCTCGTCAAAATCATCACCAATAATTATTTTTTTTCTCCCTCTAAGTTATTCAAATAACCCCAATCCGAACAAGACCTATATACTCTCGAGCTTCTTCAGAATTGCCAAATATATAATATTTTTATATTATTTAAATATATATATATATGGACGAATCTATGTAGGGGCTCGAGTGGACTGAAGGCATCCAAAAAAAAAATTATTTTTTTACGGTAAAAATATGACATTACCCTTAATTTCTAAAAAAAATTAATATAATTCATTTTTTTATCTAATTATTAAAAAATGGTAAAACTTTACTTTTATATACTTGTTTTTTTCAAAATTTTCTCGTTATTATTTTAAGCTCACTTTAAATTTTTTTTAAACTCACCCTAGTTCGAAATTTTGGGGCGACCCTCTATATATATATATAATATAGTTGGATATGCCCACAATATTCAACATGAGTTTGTCTTCCTACTCAAAAGCTGAGTTTGTCTTCCTACTCAAAAGCTGGCTGCAATATTTTTACCGTCATGATCGTTCATAGAGTTGCGTACATGTGTTATAAATATGTTGTTATTTTCTCGAGTTAATCTTTAAAAAAAAAATAATAATAATAATGATATAATAAAATAAAAATAATCAAAAATCACATCAAGATGGAAAATCCGGTTGGCTTACATCGTACTCGATTACCCCTCCTGTAGTAGTCATTGGTGTGACAAATTCTCATTGTTTATGAGGGATTTCAAACAATATCTAAAATAAATATTATTGATAATACTATTTAATAATTAAATAATTTAAAAATATATTAATAATTAAAATTAAAGAGTAAAAATGTATTTTCTATTTTATACTGTCTTCCAAACACAACTTTCTAAAAGCTATACACTTTATAAAGCTTATATTATAATATTCCCAGCTTACAATTTATACTAATTAGTACCATCTAACATCTATCAAAGGACACTTTAGTATTTTTTTTAAATTTAGAAACTAATCGAACTTTGATGTCTTAAGTTAGCCTACTTTAATATTATAGATTTAAGAAATGTATTATGGTCCATGTATAGAGAAAGAGTCACTTATTAATATTTTGAAAAGTCATCTATATCTGCTGGGGTGATATTTTTAATAGATCCACTATCAAATGTTGCATTGACTGCAGAAAAACAAAAGTAAAGTATTACCAGTCATGTCATCTTACAAAAAAAAAAAAACACCATCACCATCAATTAAAAAGCTTATAAAATATAAAAAGAGGTCAATATTCTAGTTCAAAGTTCTAAAAGGATATAAGATCAACTTGTAGTTTTATCTGTATTTCTCTCTAATCATTTAATTTTGCAAGTTGAGCAATAATCAAAATAGGATAATTGTAAGGTCGGGTCATGTGGTAAGCCCGTCAAGCACTCGGGCTAGGCAGTTCACTCCCTAGAGCAGCCCACTCGTTAAAAATATCAGACTATTTTTATTAAATTTATTATAATTTTAAACATAAATAGTTGTATCTTTGTGGTTCAAGATAAAAAAAATTAGAATTTCTACATGCTTATGGATTTGAATTTCACTAAAAAAAAATATATATTTTTTTATCAATTTTTTAAACTAGACCTAGGGAACAAAACATATATCGATCTTTTTCTACTAGGATGGGACAGCCCAAACCTCGAGGCCTGCTCTGGATAATGTTCTATTATCCATTAGATTATGAGTTTTCACATTTGGACAATTAATATATATGATTATTAATATATTATTATTTTTAAATGATTGTGATATATATATAAGTTTGATGGATAATTTTTTTTTTTAATTTGATAAGCCCATTATTGTTTGGAAACACGTGGTATAACTGGGTTACCAGTTTGAACTGGTAATATTATTAAATTTGTTAATATAACAAAATTAAAATACATTCTACAAAATTATTTTATCTAAATGAATACCTAAATAAAATATTAAAAAATATATTTTAAATAAATAAAAAATAAATTGCACAAATTCAAAAAGTTTAACTTTTAACTAAAAAAACAAATAATAAATTTTTTATTTATTTATCAAGATGATCTCAGCATATGATCAACATGGTATTTTTTTATTTGCTTACATAACTCCACTCTTAGTTGTTTATTTGTCAAGAATGACCTTAGCCTAATATTTCTTAAAATATATTATATTATAAAATTATAATTATAATATATATATATATAAGATTAAATTAAATTTATTATTTATATCATTCTTTGTTAGAGTGAACACAACTAATGTGTTTTGAATCAAGAAATAAAATAATAAAGTGTTTCAACTCATATGTTTTCTCTATTTCGTCGGTGACGACCACAGTCATCGACGGAGGCCTATTTATTTATATTGTTATTATTATAGTCTAATAAATAGTTTTACCTCTTTTTAAATACTAATTTAATTGATAATTTCAGTAGATATAGGGATAGTTTGATTGATTTATAAGCATCAATAAATAGTAATTTGTGTAATAAGTTCTTACATTAATTTTCAAGGTTCTCAAAACCATTACGGTCATCCATAGGTTGATTAGCAGCACTATATTTGTGGATAGTTTGAAACTCACGGGGAATGAGAATGGTTCGAGATTGTCTTTCACAATTATAAATGTAGAAGATATTATGCCGACAACTTATGTTGCACGGATACGAATACGGGTATCGTATCAAATACGATACGTACAGGGGCGAAGCCAGGTTGAAAAATTACCTGGGGCTGGCTACAATTTTTTTCGCAAACCAAATCCTCATCACCTCAAATTTAACTTTCTATGTTTCGCTTTTTTTTCCTGTAATTGATATAATAAATTAATTCATTCAAACATATAAAATAAAATATGTATGAACATTACTTTATGAAATAAAACAGTACATTCAAAACATTTAGCATACACATTATTAAAGTTGTGCCCTTTTATTCTTTTTAATAAAAATAAATTAAAAAAAAGTAAAACACTAAAAAATATTTAAATAAAAAAATAATAATATATTTAATTAATCATTTTAACTTTTAAATTAGACTTATCATTCATCAAAATTAGATAATATATACCTTAAAAATAATTTGTGAATTTACATAAAATTTAAAGAGAAAACATACCAATTATTTATTGAATTAACTAAAAAAACTAAATTATTAGATTTTCTTTTATAGTTATTTTTTATTATATATTTGTACTTTTAATATTTTTTTAACTCAAATCACTTATATTTTAATAATTAAACAAATAAATAACCTAACTAGCAATGACTTAGAACACATCCATTGATTATTTGACCAATAAATAATATTATAATTAAGTTAGGTAGGGATAAAAAGTCTTTTTGTATTCATATTAAAAAAGATTAACCAAATATTTCAAAAAATAATTTTCAACAAACTACTCTTATAAATCATTGTCACTAAATTGCTAATTCAAATAAATTTTAATGTGGAGAAAGAAATGATATTAAAAATGTGAAATTAACTTTTACAAGGACTTATTCGAAATAAAAAAAATATAAAATGCTAATTTAATTTTATTTATAAAAATAAAAAACAAAAAGAAGTTTTTGCTAGATGGGACATATATGGGAATCTAATATTAGAGGAGTGAGAAAAGGTAATTGCCCATTTTTATTTTTTTTAATTTAATTGGGGCGAAGCCCACCCTAATTAAGTATTTTTTTTTAATTTAGGTGGGGTTGGAGCCCACTCTAGCCCAAGGGTAGCTCCGCCCCTAAATATGGATACGGCGATACGATAATTTTGAAAATATAGGATACGATACGTTTATTAAAAATTATTAAAAAAATTATATATATATATATTAATAATAATAATTAAAAAAATAAAAAATATTAATAGTTAGTTAATAACTTGATGTAAATCTTAAGTTTACCTAAAAAACACATAAGATATAAGATAGACAAAGTAAGATAAAGGAAATTTGAGTCAAAATGTTAGTTAGGGTTAGTTTTGTTTTAAACACTTTCAGTCCTCCTAAAATTTTACTTTTTAAAAATTATCAAAAACGTATTCAAAAACGTATTCAAGCCGTATCCAAACGTATCGGATTGGTCAACTCCATAAAAAGTCAACGACACTTCTTTTGCCGTATCCGATACCCGTTTTTCCGTATCGTATCTGTGTCGTATCCGTATCCGATACTCCGAAATTCTTTGTTGGAGTATACATGCTACATATAGCCGACAACTATTGACTTCCTTGTCATCGATATAGATGATCCTGACCGTCCATCCCGCCCGAAAATTGGGCGTCTCAATATAGAAAAGCGTGGAATTATTTTTTTATACCTTAGTTTTAGTTTTAAAATTAGATAAAAAAAATACTTTTAGTGTAAATAACCAAATAATTTTTTTCATCTACACCTTATTATGTTAAAAAGATAAAATCATATTTTTCTTTTATTAAATGAGTTATCCTGGGGAAAGGCCTTTCCTAGCCGGAGGGCTTGCCCGGCGGCTTATCTCGACCTGATCTGAAAGTTTCTCTCAATTACTCTTGATGCTAAGTTAGAACTTAGATTATACTCATTCTTCTTCTAATTTATTCTAATTTATACTCTATGGTAGTTTTTTATTGTAGTAGATTTTGGCCGAAAGTCAGAATTCGGGAGGGCCATTAACCTATATTGCGGACAACCGTATTTTAAAATCTTGCTAATTTTAATGAATAAAATAACACCTATAAATAAAATCAAATTAAACTTGTATTAAATATGTGATGATTTAGAATAAAAACAAAAAGAATAAATTGAAATAATTAACTTATTAAATATCTTCAAGTTAACATTAGAAATAAGTTTAATATTATAATTGTACATGAGTTTTAAAGAAGGTTACAAATAAACTAATCTTTCAAACTAACCCAAAAGTAGTAATTTATATTCTTGTACAAAACTTTGTTACATTCCTTTCAACTCTCAATCTCCTCACAAAAATTAATTCATATAATTTTTATCTCATTTTTACACTTATTAATCTATATATATATATAAAAGTTAATTTTTTAGAACAATACCCTCTTCTATCCAAATTTTTTACAATATTTTATACATAAAAAAATCAATTATCCTCCCTTCTAATCTAGAAACAATAATGAGGACAACACCTCGTTATTATATATTAACTCGATTATATATTAACTTGCGGAGATTAATCGCACTACAAAAAATAAAGGTTCTAATACGAAGAATAAGGCGGAACCAATTTTCTAAAAAAAAACAGTGAATTAACTTGAACCTTAATTAATCATCAAATTACTAATATAATAATAACCTAATTGTAATCTGCTACAAATTCTTACAAAAAAAAAGTTATGTATTCATAATTTATAAGAACCAGAAGAAACAGAGTTAGATCGCTGTAAAGAAGAATTCAAGAACTCAATACAATCCTCTATAGCTTCCGCCCTTTGAGAATCAACGGCGGCGCCGGAGTACGATCTTGACCTCCCCAACTGGCTGACCTGACCTTTCTCGACGACTTCTTACAAAAAGAAGAACATCGGCATAGCCTTTGCCACTGTGGCCCCGATTCGCCGGAGTAATCCACCGGAAATTCCCCGTAAACCGTCGTTAAAGGCGGTCGGCGGCGGGCGGAGGTTTGTCGATGTGATCAGTACTTTCACGACTGAAACTCACTCTTCTCGTGTTCATAATGCTCAACTCCGGCGGCTTAAGAAATCTCCGGCCGGTCTACTTTACTTATAGAGAGAGAAAGAATAGAGAAGGTTTTTTTCAGGAGGCTGAGGAGAGAGTGAATATTTATTTATGAAGAATAAATGGGATTTGGAGCACTTCCCTATATTAAATAAAATGAGAATTTATTCTCAAAATTGTTTTTGCATTGGTGCTGATATCACAATTAATTATTATTAATCACAAATTTAATACTAATTCTATCACTATCAATTTTCTTAAATCTTGTGAGATTCTTAATTTTTTTTTAAAATATTAATTCATTTAATAACAACTATTTCAAATTATCATTATCTAATTTGGATTTTTTTTTAATATTTGAAGGGAGAAAAATTATAATAATGGTTGATAATCTTGAAAAGATGATTTTTTTATTTTTTTTAATTGTTATTAATACATTATAATAAAATACAAATAATTTAAATTATAAGATATTTTAATAATTTTACATAAATAATAGTTCAAGTTATAAGAATCGGCTTAAAATACGAAGTGGTCACGCGTCCGATTCCATCTGATAGTGATTTAAATGAAGACGGGATGTCTAATTCTCCTTAATTAAAAAAAGGTTAATTAATAAAATGATTAGGTTTAATGAAAAAATGAATATTGTCATATTACATTAGTTTGAGTTGTTTAAATCATTTCAAATCAAACACATTTATGTATAAAAAAATTATTTAAAATAATAATTTCATATAAAAATTAGGATGTGCTAATAAAATTGACTTCATACATTTAATAATATAATTACTTTTTACATTTTATTTATTTGTAGCCATGTCTTATAATACAATTTTGAGACAATCAATTTATAATTTATTGTTAAGAACTCCAACTTTAATTTGATATTTTAACTAAAAATGAATATAAGATCTCATGATAATAAATCTTTTAATTCAAATATTTTTTCAGTTAGAGTTTGATCTGGTATTATTTAATAATTTCAAAGAAAGAATATATGTTATAACATTGTATATCCTTGTAATCTTGAAGTTATGGCATTAATCAATTAAAGTATTTTTTTTTATAAAATTTAAATATAAAAGTACATTTTATTAATTTATTTTAAATGATTTAATTTTTTATCAAATGAAATTTTAATTCATAACTTATACTTTTTTTTCTTCAAATAATCCAATTTCAACATGCTCTTAGGCCTTGTTCTCCTTGGGTTATTTAAAAAACCCAAACTAAATCACTTTTCCAATCAATCACTTCTTAACAATCCCATCACTCATTTCATTAACTAAAATACTAAATACCCTCTAATTTAAATTATTATTTTATATTTTATTTATATATATTAATACCCTTTAAGTTTTTTAC
Organism: Impatiens glandulifera; assembly: GCF_907164915.1. Taxonomy (NCBI): domain Eukaryota; kingdom Viridiplantae; phylum Streptophyta; class Magnoliopsida; order Ericales; family Balsaminaceae; genus Impatiens; species Impatiens glandulifera. The sequence goes on along the minus strand of NC_061869.1, from coordinate 13,861,316 downwards.
CAAAAATAATCATTCTCTCCTTAAAACCATCACCCATCAATCAATTTTGCTCTCTCTTGGTTTTTTTAAAAAACCCCTACCGAACAAGGCCTTAGTCATGAAATAACTACATCATAACCATTTATGAGGGGTGGATCTTTGGAATCTACTCTTGGTATTATTGAAATTTATTGTGTTTTAATTTATTGTTAGACCATCTCCAATCGAAAAATCCATTCGCAAACTCAGTTTGGTGTAATGTCCCATCCAACACAGTAATCTACTCCAATCGAAAAACGCATTCTCAAACCCAAAGAATATTCTTATAATATTCTTTCTTACATCAACTTTTATAACTTTTTATATCACCCATATCTTTTACAAACTTATAAATTACACCACAATATTATAATATCATCCAAATATTTTAAACTTAATATAAATTCATTATAAAAATTTATTAAAATAATATATATAATATATATATATATTAAAGTAATTTTTTTAATATTATTATAATTTTTTTTTAATTATATTATAAATTTATGTTATATAAAATATTATATTAATTATAATTATTAATAATTATATAAATAACTTAATATAAAATATAAGATAAAATAAATATAAATAAATAAAACATATAAATAAATAAAAACATAATAAACAAATTAAAATATAAATAAAATTAAAATAGAAATAAATTATATAAGTAAGTTTAATATATAAAATTAATTAAGTAAAAGTTAAAGGACTAAATGCAAAAAATATATATATATATGCGTTTGTGAACAGTAGCAACGCATATTTGCGTTTTAAAGAGGAAAAATGAGAAATCTCATTTGGGTTTGCAGTTCGGTTGAAGGAGAAAACCCATTTTGGGTATGCGTTTCCCTACTGTTTGGAGATACTGTTGGAGATGCTCTTAGTTGTTAGAAGTTTTGGATCGACACAATAAATATATATATATATATATGTTTAACTAATTGTTGAATTTTGGATATATGATATTCGTTTCGAAAAGCAATCTCTTGGTATATGTGTCTATAGTCTTTGTTTTCTCTTTAATTGTCTTTTAAGATTATTTTTTTTTATAATTTATTTTGTTGTGCTTCACACTTTTCATTGAACATTTAAAAATAAAATTAAATTAATTTTTTATTAATTAGTGAAAATGTTTATGAATACTTGATTTCACAATTTAATATTAAGTAAAATTATGTGAAAATAATCAATATATTGATATAATTAAATCATCCAAATAAATACATTCTAATTGATTTCTTAAAAACTATGGCATTATTCTTTCTTCATTCTTTTATTTACATGAATTATCTTCGTCTTGTCAATCCTATAATTTGAATCATCTATTAAATATTAAAATATTTTACTTATTTTTTATAATATTCATTTTCACATTAACTAGAATCAAACAAGCTATAGTAATAGTAGAGAAAGTTTTAAGAAAGTAGAAGAAAATGAATAAAATGAGAAGAAATGCTAAACATGAAAAACAGTGAAAATTTGGAAGTTATGTATTAGTTACTATTACCACAGCTTTAGAAACAGTGAATAATTATTGCCATCCTTTTCTTTACAAATGGACCATTGTGTGTATGAAAAGGATAGGGATGGGTCTTTTGCCAGTTTTATATTCTTAAATGTTTGACCAAGGGACCCCTATCTTGAAATTGCACTATTTTGGCATCATTACAAACTCTCTTTGCTTAGTTTCTTTATTATTGTTAATCTTATTAGGTAAAATTTCATCTAAATTTGATAATATTTAACTTATTCAAAGATTAATGTTATTGTATTTAAATATATTTAATTGATTTCAGCTTATAATTTGTTTATTTGTTCTAGATTATTCAACTTATTGTTTATTTTTTCTTGATTTTATTTATAAATGATTGATAGTTTATTGTGTTAAAACTATTTTAACCGTTTATTATGTAATCGCGTCTTATCTAGTCATTTATAGAGTTTAAATAAATTTTAGTTTAAAGAATTAATTCTCATTAATTCAAATAAGGAGTTATATATACAATATTAATTTTGAAATAATATAAAAAACATCTAAAAAAAATCCAACAGTTAGATGAGAATCTAGATATTAAAAGGAATGACCAATTTGTAAAATTAAAATCTTAACGAAGATTCAACAATCTTGAAATTTATTGAAAGGTGACTCTACGTATTTAAGTTCTATAACGATGACGCGAAGAAATAAAACAAGGTCAAACAAATCAATCATGTAGTGTCGAAAGAATCTCTATTAAAAGTTTTGAGAGGTAGTGAAATTTGTCTTACCGTTGATTGATATATAATGTCTGAAAAAATGTATGACATTTGAATCATCTACATTTATGGTTAAAATAAGAGTTTCAATAAGAAAAACTTGTACAAATCAATAAAAGATATGAAAGATCAATTAAAACTCTTTATTTTTTTTTTTTTTAAAAAAAAACCAGCTTCAAAATTTCATCTTCTTAACAATAAGAAGATGATGTACACAAGCTAAAAAAAAACATACTAGCATCCTTGAGGGTGCAATAAAAAAATTAAATATAAAAATTCGAGGACAAAAATTCCAATTCAAGATGTTTAGTCAAACAAAATATTAAATGCTAAAAAGTTGTTGGAGATAAAATGAAATGACTTTTATAATATTTTAGATGATTATTAGAGTGATAAATAAGAAAAATACAGTATTTTTTCCTTCAAATTTTATACTTGAGTATTTAAATATTTATATTTTGTCAAATTTTTATTATGATAAAAAGAATTTATAAATTTGTTTTATAGATTATAATTTAAAGTTTTGTGTGTTATTTTATTTGATGTAAAATTATATTTAATAATAATTCGAGCGTAATTGTTTTTTGTATAGAGATTTGTAATGATAAATGTTAATAAATAAATATGTAATTTATTTGTTATTTGTAGGTTATAAAATGAAATTTAATTTTTTTATTAATACATATTTTATTTACTATTATATCTATATAATTAACCTAAATTCATACCATTAGACACATTAACACTTAATTCATTCAATTAAAATCCTAAATATGGGAAAATTGTTACTTTTACTCAAATATTCTCAATTATACATTCATCTTGGTTCATACACAGTACATAAGTTAAGACATTACACATTAGCAAATCATTTTAAAAAGATATTTATATCTTAATCTAGATTATATTTTAATTGATTGTAATTGTTTTTATTATATTTATGAGTGGATGGATGTAGTTTAGGAAAAAATTTCATTTAAAAAAGTTATAAAAACTATTATAATTTGGATTACAAATGGTGGGTGGTATTAAAATAATCATTTATTTGTTACTATAGCGGAGAATAAACTAAAGAATTCTTTTTTTAATATAATTATTAAAATATGTGATTTTATCTGATTACAAAACACAAATCATATAAGTTATCATTGTTCATAATTAATATTTTTGATACTTTAACTATGAGTTAATAATTCTTTCATTTATAATGTTAATATATTTAAATTAAATACTTTTATAAATAAATTCACATTTAAAAAGATAATTCAGATTTATTTATATCAAGTGCAAATTTAAATTAAGCAACTTTTTCTTTAAAGTGATTCATGCAACATATTTAGAGATTTGTTTGAAAATCTATCATTCAATCAACATTATTTTTTAATCTTACAATTAAAATATAAAACTATAATAATATTAGGTTTTTTTTTTAATTTAACAAGGACAATTATTGACCCATTACAACTTAAATTAAGACTTTAGCTCTTAGTGGAAACATTAAAATATTATTTATTTTAACTTTTATAACATTTTTAAAATTTCAATTTTTTAATTAAGTATATATAATTCTTACCATTAAGAAGTACCCTAAAATAGAAAAATATTAATCATTTTCTTTAAAAAAACACACTTACCTAAATATATTCAAAAATTATACTGAATGTTAGGAATAATACATAAAAGTCAATTAAGAATAATACATAAAGTCAATTTAACGGTCTTGCACAATACTATTCAAATTGAGATTTTACGTAAAATCGTTGGTCAATTGTAAACCTGTAAAGTCAAGAGTTTATTTGAAATCGTAAAAGGTTAATTTGAAAAAATAATAGTCATATATTATTATTTATATATATAACTAAGTATTTTATATTTAATCAATTTTAAAATTTTATATATTTTAATATAAAATTAATTAAAAAATAATAATGAGAAAATAACACTAAAAAAATTATACTTAAAAAATTAATTATATTAATTAATTTATTTGAATAAATAATAACTTTAATTTTTAATTTTTAAATATAATTTATTTATTTTAATGTAAAGTCGTATAAAATCGTAAAATTGAAAATATTTATAAACTCGTAAAATAATAAAATCTTATTATCGTAAATTTAAAATTGTAAGAGTATACTTAAAATCAGACTTATTAACCTTATCTGAAATCGTAAAATTGTAAGATTTTAAGAGTTAACTCGAGATTTCAACCGTCTTCATTTTACATTATATTTTATTTTTATTTTTATGACTTCAACATAATGGATATTAATTCCGACTTTAACATGTTTCTAGTTTTGTTGGGTGATCGATATTTTTTTTCGGTTTTAAATTTATTCAGAGTAATATAATATATTTTATATTATGTATTAACCAATATAAAACTATTAGGAGCCTGGTGGTGAATGATTCATACTAGTGTCCTAAATTTTAAAAATATACATATCAAAACCTTTTAGTTGTAGTTGTTGTGAATTGTGATTCTCATATTTAATTTGTAAATATATGAGGATAATATATTAGCATAAAGTTTGTGGAGTGGTTAATTTCAAAACAGATTCTGTTTTTGTTCTTTTGAACTTAACCTGAAATATTTATGCTATTGTAATTTCTTAAATATTTATAACTATATTTATTTTAAGAATGTAATATGATCACGATGATGACCTTTAACTTCAATTTAAAACAAATTTTTAATGAAAATCATATACTATTATATAATCTATTCCTCTTAAAATATATAAATTAATTAAAATTAAATATATATCATCTAATCTAAATCATTATTCCTTATTTATTTATATATATAAAGATGAAAAAAAACACACTAAACTTCATATCATTATTTTAAAAAATATTTCATAAAACATTTTTATATCAAATAAAACAAAACAAAGATCCCTTTAAATTAAATGAAACTTTAATTTTATAGGAAAAATAAATAATTGTAGGCTGTGTAATAACATTATATTGAATGAATGATTTATGATTAAAAAATTAAAAATAAATAGTAATTTGAATTGAAATGTAAATTTAATACTACCTTATAATTTGGGCTTAATTTGTATGAGTTTTGTAATTCCATTTATATTCAAGATATTCTCTGAAATATTTGGGTGATTGATTTAATAGAGTTTATTTTGTTTGTTTGTTTGTAATTCACGTTATATCCCCTTCAACTCAATGGTGTTACAACTATTGTAATAACATGCCGCACATATCGTAAATTTGTCACGTAGAAGCGCAAAACAAAAACGAAGTGAGGCTAAAATAGTTAGACTAATACAAGATACCCCACGAGCTTTACATCTATATTGATATATTTTTGCTATTTTATTCATTTTCATCTACTTTGTATTTTATATCCCTATAACTACATCTTATAATACATGTAAAAAAGTTTTAAAACAGGAGCAACAAACATTAAAATGAACTAAGCCTTACATTATTATTAATTTATTTTGAAAAAGTGAAATTAACCAAGGAAAGATAGATTCTAGAACTTCTATATTATAAGAACTTCATTTCAAAAACAGATATTATAATGACCACTATAAGTTACATCACATATACAATTAGTATTAGTCTTAATTATTCTAACTTCTTTTTTGTGATTATGTCATCTTCCATATGTGTCCTTAATTTCCCCACTACTCTTCTTTTGATGTAAAAAAAGTGTGTTGAATGATGGTCAACATAGTTTCTTTACAAAAATAAAATTGTGCTTGAGTTATAATCTAAATCTTTAAAAAAAATTATTATAGTTTATATAAAAAAAATAAAATAGACTTAGATCTTGCTTAATCATTGTTTTTTCTTAAGACTTTTTTACAATTAAAAAAAAAAAAAATCTTATTCTTATTCAGTAAAATGAAAAAATATAAGATAATTGGTTCGTAAGGTAATTGAGGAGGTGACTCAAACCCGACTTCAAAATAAATATTTTCTTTACGCTCAAATGAGTTATAACCCTTTGATTTTTTAATTTTATTGAATAATTATCATTTGTTTTTTAATTCTTAAAATAGGCAAAGTTTACAATAATTTATTGGTTTCATTCATAATTTTTTAAAAATATTTTAAACCTTATCTTAAATTTTTTTACGACTTTTTTTTAATCCTAATTTTTTGATATCACGTATTAATGACATTATGAATAAACTGTAACAAATTAATTTAGTTATTAAATATATGTTTATATTTTTTAGACAAATAATTAATAAAAAATAATATAAAATATAAGCTCATGCTTTTCATCCGGGTTATTTTAGACGTCTCAATCCATATTTTCCCAATAATCACCACGTTTCTAACATAACTCCATGAATTCCGATCAAATTAGACAAACTCCATCCTTGTTAGAACATGAAATAAAAAATTGAAAGAAATTTGGAATCTGCCCACAGTTTTCGCCCATATTTCAAGTACTATATGTATTTTAATTTGAAATGGAAATTTATTAAAAGTAATAATGAATACTACTAGTGATAGAATAATTGTGTCAGTCATCATACACATTTTTTTCTCGTGTCTATAAATGAATATACTCTCTTTGTTGCTATCTTCTTCTTGTACAAAACAATCAACTATTTCGTCCCCCCCTAATCTGTCCATAGGGAGAAAATCTAAAAGCTTTGACCGTTCTTTGCAGGCTTTATATCAGATTTTGGAATTATTTGTTCCTTTATGTTATTTGGAATTATTTCACTAGATATAAATTATTACATAGTATCAATATATAATAAAATTAATTACTTTAAAAATAAATAGGTGGTTTCACCCTGACCATTTACAAATAAAAATAAAATTGAAATAAATTGGGTCACTTGTTCATCTTTGTCATCTTTTAGACGTTGGTTTTAATTTTTATTTATTTGATCCTTATATATTGATATTTAAAGTTTTTTTTTATTTAATATCAAAATATCACATTTCCAAAAAATCACTATCAATTAAATATTTTTAAATAAATTATTAAAACCCTTTTACCCATCAAGGCCTAATTAGATGAGAAAACATAAATGCTAAATTATTTTGAAATGTTTTTGATATGGAAGTTCAAGATGAGACCTTGAGTATAATGAGATATTTGAAAAGATGAATTTGAACTTTGATTTGAATAATAAATTATCTTAATTAAATTTTACTATGAAGATCTCGTTGACCATTTTTTTTTAAATATGTAGAAATTTAGTATGATCCAAACTGTCGTTACCTCCACTATTCAAAATTCGAGAAAATTGATAGATCATAAGTAGTATTTATTATTATTTGCAATTCTTTCGGTGTTATTTCATCGTATCATTTGCTTGATTAGTACACAATAATATTAAATTCTTCTTTCAATTTCCTTTAAAAAATAATATCACTTTATTTCACTTACATTGCATAAAGTCAAAAAATAAGGGAAAGTTGTATAGGGGATACATTGAAAAAAAGAAAAAAAGAGAGTAAAAAAGAGTGAATCTTAGAGATTGTAATTGGGCTTTAACCAAAATTGTGGTTTGACCAATTTAACCCCAATCACTAACACTTGGGAAGATCTTTAGGAGGAGGAAGAAGAGACTGATTTGGTCCTTTCCCATTATCCACCAAGAAAGCCATCTTTAATCCCCATGTTGTGTGCACTTCAAGATGACAATGTAGAAACCATACACCTACAATAAGTTCACAAATACATATATTAAAAGAAGAACAAAAAAATCATTTTCTTATAACTTATTTACCATATTTATTTATTTATTTACCCGGGTTATCGGCTCTGAATCTTATAGCAACCCACCCACCCGAAGGCACACTAATTGTGTTCCTCTCAACCGGATCCACTAAATTGAATTTATTCGGGTCATTTTTCGAATCAAAGTTTCCTATTCCCTTCCCCACCACGAAAAAATTGAACCCGTGAAGATGAATCGGGTGGTTCTCCGGGGAAATCATTCCAGTGTCTTGAAGAATCAATTGAACCGTCGCATTATATGGAAGTCTATATAGTTTCGTTCCACTAACGGTTTGCAAATTCGTCGGTTGTTTTCCCGTGTAATTAAAAACTATAAGAGGATTCCCCGGAAAATCCGTCGTAAAAACTCCTTTAATATTGAAAAAATGGGCTTGTAAAAGGGCAGTAGTTGGCATGACAAACGTGACATTGTTGATATCCGCCACGACCCGACTTCCATTACCCGCTTTGCAACTCGGGCACGGGTTGACACCGAGTCCGATGGTGAAGAACAAAGATTGATCAACGCTCAAAGGAACCTTAGCTGGATATTTTTGCGAGTTTAGGCTTCTTAAAGAATCGACAAATTTGTTTGCTACGGGGGTGGCGTTTTTGGGTGGTGATGAGACGAAACTGGTGGAGGATGTGGCTAGGGTTCCGGAGTAGTGAAGTGTTGCGGTGGCCGTGGTGTTGTCTACCGCAATTGGAGCGTCCATGAATGGGGAGGCTATGACCATGTACTTTCCTGAGCCCTGATTGGCGGAGATAAGAACGTTGGTTGTTTGGCCTGGGGCAATGACTATGGTGTCGGTTTTGAAGGGTTTTACGTAAGTAGCGTCGACTTCGACGACAGTTAGTTGGTGGCCGGCGATCTTGAAGAATAGTTCTTCATTGAGTGCAGCGTTGATGATTCGAAGCATGTATGTTTTTCCTACCTCCGCGCTTAGTTTAAATCCTTCTATAAGAAAGTTTTAACGTTAGACAATTTAGCATGCATGAGATTTGCCAATTTGAAAACACTTAATAACACTAGCTTGAGCTCGAGTTTTTGTCGCGTGTTTTGTGTTTGAAAGAGAAAACATTGATAATTTCTTTTGAAATACTTTTTTGTTATTTTGTTAAATATCTGATTCAGATGTTGATTTAAATGAGAGTTTTAGAACACAATTTAATTATATATACATTCGTTTAAACCTAGTTCTAACGTTATGATATAGTTTGATTTTTATTTTTTTTTCCTTTAGATGTTTTTTCAAAAAATTATTGTATTGAAATGTTGTTTTTTATTTAAAATTTAATAAAATAAAATAAAATTATTTAATAGATGAAAGAGTGATTTGATGATTAGAATGATGTTTGATTCTTGAAAAAATAATTTAGAGAAAACAAAACACCCCATTAAACGAGTTCTATGTGTTTCAGACAAATAAAAAATGAGTCTCATTGTACGTGGATCTCGATGATATCACGTTTTGAAACCGACCTTGGTGAGACACAAATGTATATCTACTACTTTTCGTTTAAATTTAGATCAAGAAATCGTTTTTGAATAATTTCACTAAGCTGTTAATTTGGAAAGTTACCTTGTGAAGAACATTTTGACAATGGTCCTGGATGACCATTAATAGTATGAGCATCCGAAACATTAGGTGCCAACCCTGATTTAATCGCTTCATTAATAACCGCTTCGACATCCGATTTCCACCATTCTCCTAATACAACGACGACTTCCTTGTGAGGTTTCGGGAAAGGGTATGGCACACCAATCTTAGGTAAAATGACTATGGCACCATGCACCGTGGCCCTCAACCACAAGATATGTGCATGCCAAAGAAGGGTTCCCCTTTGGCCAGTTATAGTAAAATTGTACAAATAGTTATGCCCCGGTCTAATTGGACATTGTGTGATATATGCTGGACCATCTGCCCATCCAGTTCGAAGTTGTCGGATACCATGCCTGCACCCGAACACAAATTCTTAAGGATTATGTAAAACCAAGTTCATTTCAAATTCACATTCAAATTTATTACATGTATAATTGTTGACTATAATAAATAAGTTACTTGGGTTACTTACCAATGGATGGAAACATTGTACTTTACATGGTTTACCACCCTTATAAGAACCGTATCATCCTCCCTCGCATAAAGAGTAGGCCCCGGAGATTTGCCATTGACAGTAACAATGGGCTTCGATGAGCATAATCGACTTGTGTTCTTCATCACCACCTGCGAAAGTAGTCAATAAAGAAGAAAAAATGTCAGAATTGATATGTTTTTGAATAACTATTGTTTATTAATATTGTTCCTTATAGTAACATAAATAACATGTATAATAGTAATCTTACGTCAAACTTGTAGCGTCGAACTAGACCCTCGACCATTATTGTCGGGCAAAAGCAAGCAATGAAGAATAATAATCGAAGCAAATTAAGCTCCATCTTCCTCCAGCAAATTGATGTTCTTGAAGTGGATGGCTTGTTAGTTGTTACTATGAAGGTGTAGCAGCCATGGATATCTTATAGAGATGGTGGTTATGATTTATGATTTCTGTTCATTATTTGCTGCCATGTCCTTTTCCTCAGTTTGGTAATTATAACTTGGTTGATAGAAATGAGACTTAATTATAAATCTAAGAATTATTCTATCTAATTTTTCTTGCCTTTCACATAAAGTTCATTCTTTCTCTTATGGAATTTATTTAAGTTTAATTTAGTTACAAATTCTGTGACATTTTTTTTTTCAAATTCTATAACTTATATATGAAGATTTTGGATGTCATCTTATTTTATTATGAATATAGTATAGCTCTGTTGGTTAAAGTTTGATTCATAAGCTAAGCTGAATTTCGGTTTCAACTATGTTAACAATTGTTTAACCCTTCCACATACTTAGAAAATTTTTAAATTTTTTTAACCGAGGGTCAAAACCGAAAGTTTTCAAATAAACCTTCGGTTTTACCCTTCCCCATACTTAGAAATTTTTTAGATTTTTTTAAACAGGGGTCAAAACCGAAGGTTTTCAAATAAACCTTCGGTTTTTACCCTTCCCCATACTTAGAATTGTTTTAGATTTTTTTAAATAGGGGTCAAAACCGAAAGTTTATTTGAAAACACTCGGTTTTTACCCTTCCCCATACTTAGAAATTATTTAGATTTTTTTAAGTAGGGGTCAAAACCGAAGGTTTATCTGAAAACTTTCGGTTTTTACCTTTAGAAAATTTTTAGATTTTTTTAAACGAGGGTCAAAACCGAAGGTTTTCAAATAAACCTTCGATTTTGGCCATGGTGTTTTTTTTTAAAAAAGGTGAAAAGTAAACAAAAATAAAATAATTCATTAACAACATATTAAAACCAAACCAAACATAATAATAATAATTCATGAATATTAAAACAAAACACATAAAAATATTGTCATCGTTCGTACGGAAAAACTAATAAACACATAATTAATCTAGAAATTATTAGATGGGGTGGGAGGAGGGGGTGGTTGATTCAGTCGACTCCTCAACAATACAAGTTCCTGTTCGAGATTCTCTAATCTCTGGGCCATTTCAGCCCTGTCCGCTTTAATTTCACTCAGCAATCGGCCTCTTTCCACATCCCTCAATCGGATTTGCTCCATTTCCAGCGTCATCTGTCTCACCTCTTCCTCACATGTCGTAATTTCTGCTTGTGCTAGCAAATTCTGGTAACACGGAGGCCGTTTCTCCTGTGTACGCCGAAGACTATTCCATGAATCACCCATCCTAAATGCATTTCAGATATATGTATATATATATATTAATCAAACAAAATAACCATAACCTAAATCTAATATATATAACTTCAATCAAACAAAATAACAAAACTAACATATATTTAACAAACTAACCTAAATCTAATCTAAACAATAACGTATAGACAAATCTAAATCAATGAAACAAACAAATAATTTAAACTAGCCTAAATCTAGATAATATATATAAACTTAATAAATCTAAATCTAATAATAAACAAAACAAAAAAAAACCAAATGAAACAAACCTGAACGCGAGAAAAGAAGAACCGGCGTGGAAGAGGCGGCTGCGGCGCGTGAGAGAGAGAAAGGGGAGGGTGGAATGAAAAAAGAGAAGGGTTAGGGTTTGTGTTTATAGAGGTAGATGCCAAATGTTTTCATATAACTTTCGGTTTTCATATTTTTAATTGAGCCAAAACCGAAGGTTTTACAAAAACCTTTGGAAAAGAGAATTTCAAAAAAGGTAAAACCGAAGGTTCTTTGAATAACCTTCGTAATTAAAAATCCCCGGGATTTCAAAACCAAAGGTTTTTGTAAAAACCTTCGCAATTGACCCACATCCAACACTTAGAATTTTTTTGGTTTTTTGGGAAGGTAAAAACCGAAAGTTCTACAAAGAACTTTCGGTAATAATTAGTAAACCCAAAGGTTTTACACCCCTCTCGGAATCTATTTTTAATACCGAAGGATTCGTTCCTCTCGGGAGTATTTAAGAGAGTTTTATAAAACTTTCGGAAAGAACCGTCGGTGAAGGTCGATTTTTTACTAGTGAACTAATATATCTACTATAGAGATAATTGAGAATATGTGACGGACAACGATGTTATAACGAAATTAAGGCCACAAATTCGACGTTCTCTTCCACGTCATTTCCCATTTAAATTTAATTTCTTTTATTTATTAGTTTCTCTTTGTCCTTTGTATTATTTTTCTTCCCCCGCGCCTCTTCTCCAGCTTCTTCTTCGCTTACTTCGGCGATTTCTTCATTCTTTCGCGACTTTTGCGACTTTGACGATTTCTTCCTTCTTTCGCGTCTCTTCTTCAGTTTACAAGTTCGAAAATGATATGTCTTCAAGTTCCCGAACATAATTTGAGTAACCATAACATGGCACTAACCCTATGTTTCTATCGTCTCTTCGTTTATTTTACTTTTTAAGAGAATAAGATTTCTGTAACTACATTCAAGTTTGTCGAAAACACACAAAGGTAAGTTCCTGAAAATGATTTTTCTTTTAGTTAAGTTTATTCTAAACATGGTCTGCTTTTAGTTATATTAAGTATGAAAAATAAAAAAATTCAGTTTTTCGCCGAAAAAGTGAAATTTGTCTATTTTGACCCGAATTTTATTTATAAATTTATGCAAACCTCACTCTAATCTATAGGAACGAAAACTAAACATCCAAATACAATATAGCCTACCTAAACAATCATCATCAACTCAAACCCCAGAGTTACACAAATTTTATGAAATTGTTCAAACCTTGATCAAATCGTCTGATGATTATTTCAAAATACTCCTAGGAACATATAGAAACTATCTATATTAGACTTGAGTTGTCATTCTTGAGCTAGAACAGTAACCCGATTTTTTTGTTTTTATTCGGGACATTTTGTTCTAAACATGGCTATGTTCGGAATATTTTGTTCGAATAGTTTGAGACAATTGTGAAATTTAATTATTTATCATTGTTTAACCATTTTTTATTATAATCTTTATTGTCATGAAATTCCATTATTTTTATAAACAAAATGTGGTGGTGATAATTTTTATAACTCACAACTATATTATGTTATTTTTCTAACAAGTCATTACATTATTTCTTGTAATAATCAATTCGTAATTTAAGGAGGAAAATTACTAATTTCTTAAAAATAAAAAATATAAATTTCATAAAATTAACTATATAACATCATTAAGAGATGACATATGCTTGCATTCATGATTATCTCAAAATAATTATAACCATCATTATATTTGTGCTAGTGTAATATTGGTCCATCATAACTTGTTTTTAACTTTTATATTTTACCAATCAAACTAAGTAACAAGTAATTAAGTATTTTTTTGGTAGAGTATTCAAAAGGAACCGTCGGCTCTTGACAACAGAGTTGTCTCCCTCGACAACAAAATTATCAAGGTTGCCCACAACAGCTACAACTGAAGATCAAGGGTGTAGCTCCCTCAGCTCGCCCCCCCAAAAGACCAAAATTTAGTCACAACATATTTTTAACTAGGACCTCGTCAATGTGTCTTTACAATCTAATTCAATAATTATCGTATGAAAAAAAGAGGTCGTGAAAGCCATAGGCTTTGGAGGACTTCTATCACTTGGTCTTTCAAAATGTCTGGGCGAACTTTCTCAACACCTCGTCAAGTCATTCGGCTGTAGTAAGTATGCAATCATCCTACGGAATGGCGAGGAAGTCAAAATAAATAAAGAGGATGTTTAGTGCGTATTGGACATCTCTATAGGGGAAATTGAATTGTAGAGTCGATTGAAAACGAGACAATATACCCCAAATATGATGATAAGTTGAGGGAGTGGAGGAGACGATGAGGAAATCATAGAAAACAGTAGTGATCCTAAAACAACCTAAATGTCAGAGAAGATTCTAAAGAACCGAGCAACTAACAATTATTTTAAGATAGACTTTGTAGTTTATTTTGTCAGCAACTTTCTCTAGACCTCGTATAATCAATCATGCAGGTATAGAGTTAATTCTAAAACTTACATTTCAAAGCATCATTAATTTATATACACTTCTCTTACCCAATTTTTGTACTTGTATGTTTAAAATCTTGAAATCTCTATTTGATGTTAATAATATCCGAAAATTGAATTGGTGATAATTCTCAATTAATGGATTAGTTGACGCATGTAAGAAGTGCAGATAAATGAAAAAAAATCATTTTCATGGATCGCAAACATTTCTCTTTGTAAGTAATTATTGTCAAATAGCAATACTTTAATTCGGTGGTTTATTTAAATGTAAATGTTCTAACATGTTGAATATTTTTTTTAGTTGTGCTACATGGATAGGGTTGCAGATAGGGATGTGAATGAGCCGAGCCGAACAGTATCATGCACGAGCTCGGCTCGTCTAGTATATATTCGGGCTCGAGCTCGTTTCGAGCTTTTACAATCGAGCTCGAGCTCGTCTCGTATGGATTTATTTGAGCTCACGAGCCGCTCGTGCTCGGCTCGTTTAAAGCTCGTTTAGAAAGCTCGTTTAAAGCTCATTTAGAAAGCTCGTTTAAAGCTCATTTAGAAAGCTCGTTAAGAGCTCGTTTAGAAAACTCTATTTATTAACCCTAAGTTTAATTATAGCTTTATAGGTTATTATTATATTAATATAAATATAATCATGTAATAATATTAGTTATTATAATATATATTTATATATTACTATTTTTTTTAATAATTAACAAATTATATTTAAACAATATTATAATCGAATGTGTTCGTGAGCCTATAAACGAACTTGTTCGCGATCTTATAAGCGAGCCTATAAACGAACATGTTCGTGAGCTTACGAGCCGAATATCGAGAAGTTCAAGCTCGGCTCGTTTAAATTTTCGAGCTTTTAAACGAGCTTGAGCTCGGCTCGTTAAGACTAACGAACAAGCTCGAATGAGCTTTTTGTCGAGCCGAGATTCGAATAGCTCGCGAGCAGCTCGGTTCATTTACATCCCTAGTTGCGGACCCTGAACTCCAACTACCTTACGAACGACTATTTCTAATATTTTCATGTTGGAATGACAATAAGTTGAATAGTAAGATAGAAAAGGAATTGAGAAGAAGATGATTCGGATTCTAAAGGGATTTTACTGTCTTTACAGTACGCTCGTTCCTGTCCTTGCGACTGGTTCTTCCCAAGTCTGTTGAACGCCTTCCAATTCTAAGCACCCACTAGGATGAGCCTGAGACAGTGGAAGATGAGGTGTCGCCTTAGATAGCAGAAGCAACGCCTTAAATTGTAAAGGATGAACCTCAGTTGTCAAAGCATGATGTGGATGGTCAAGGGCACGTGAACTTGAGAAAGAGCAACCTACGCCGGTATTAACCTCCTTTATTATTACTAATGCATTAATGATTATTGCTATATCTACACAGAATATGGCAAAAGCCACACAAGTCTTGGCAGATGTAGCAACATCATAACAACAATAGAAAATGAACCCTGATGTATTATTTGATACCTCGATCCATGTCTTATACAAGTCTATGGAAACAAATGAATTTCTCTGGGAAGCTCTCCACAAATACTTCACAAAGATATCTCATGCAGAAGTCGTAGAGCTTCGAGTTGAAACACACCAGGGTTGTGGGACATAACGCTTTTTAGTCATTTTCCACACGTAATCAAGCACCGAGCTCAGAAAAAAATCTCTAATTATGGCGTGCATACACCAAAATTATTTTTCCTAATTTAAAATTTAGGTGAGGACTCTCTATTCATGATATTATTCTTAATCGAAAAAAGTTTAAAAAAGACCTATGTCAACCATCCATTAAAACCACAATCTTAGACAAGATTCGACGGGAATATTAGTTATGGGATTGGCTATAAAGTCTATATTTTCATCGCTTTAATTTTTTGGATATCATTAAAAAAAAATTCCCCATAAAATATAAATATAATAAAAATTTAAACGATGTAAGATCTAGATCAAAGTTGAGCGGTTTTTATCGTGTACATCAGGCATGCTCAAACTTTCATTCCAGGGTTATGGAGTTGATGTTGGAATTGAAGTTGTAGGCTGAAACAAAAAAAAGTATTTACAAAACTTTAACTAAACATAACATGATAAATAATAAAGATAAAGAATAATGCAGTCAAACCTTCTTTGGGGATCTCGAGTTGGTGGTCGATTTCCTCACAATTTTCTCAATGAAAGATTATTTCCTCTTAATTGGTGGTTGACCTCGAGCTCTTACTTCTATTTGAGAGTGTATCAAAATTAATGTTGATGGAGATATTTATGTGACTTTGTTTAAAGATACTTCTATGTCTTTGTCTGACCTTCCATGATTATGTTCCATAAACATAAATTGTTCCTTAAAGGTTTTAAGTCGTTGAGCAAAACAAAACAATTTTCTTCAAATTTTGCTCCAAGGTATTGAACCTCTTGAATTAATGCGGTTAGACTGTTGTAAAGTTTTTTTCTTCTACAAACATATATGAATCGTAAATGTTGTTGATAGTTTGATACCTATGCTTAAAATATTTACGCCACTAGTCCATGATAAAATACATTGGTACCTCATTCACCTTTATTTTACTCAACACAATCATGTTATGTCTACACAAAATATATCTGAACTCGAACATTTGATATTGATATTTAACATTGTAGTCCAGTTCGGTATAGTGCACTTTGTAAATAATATCTCTTAAATATTCTTCATTAACCCTCAAAATGTTCTCATCAACTTCAAATATAAAAGTTCTCCTTTCCTTTTTTAATACGAAGATATTACAGAACATCAACCCTTTAACTTCTTATTGGAACAACTTAAATATATTTTGATTGTAGAAGCTTTGAAATTTCTTTTCAAAAACATAACCACTCACAATTGGTATTAGAGAATTAGACGATTGAATATCCAATTTCTTTTATTTCTCAATATTCTTCAACAAAGCCTTATCATATTCCTCCATGAATTGTTTGAGGGATGTTTTGGAGTGCACAAAACTATTAAAAAAAGGCGTTCATACTTTCACTCTGTTGAAATGTGAGAATCCCTGCCCAAAAGTGGCCTTTCACATAAATAGGTATCTATTTAGATCTTTCAAAAATAAAGAATGCAACCATTCATTATCTTTCAGCTAAAAATCTTTTATTAGTCTCAACCAATTGTTTTCGCATTGTTGAATAGTAATGGAGTTGTATACAATGTCTTTCAATATTTTCTTTATTAGTTTGAATTCAGCATGGCTTCTAAATTTTAGATAAAATTTCTTCATGATATGTCACAAACAAAAACGATGATGAGCTTTAGAAACTACCTTCTCAATTATAATTTCCATGGATCGACATTGGTATGTGATTATGACATTTTTAGATCGATCAAGCATACATGTCAACCAAGTTGTGAATAACCAAGTGAAAGACTTTGAATCTTTATTTTACAATAAGCCACATTCAAGTAAAATTGATTGACCATGATGATTGACCTCGATAAATGGAGCAAAATGCATGTCATAGCGATTAGTCAAATAGGTTGTATCATAAGTAATAACATTAGAGAAATACTCATAGGCAACCCATACACCTTCTATTTGCCCAAAACACGTTTTTAATTCGGGATTCTTTGTCTAATTAGAGTTCTTACTTTGCATTCTTAAGAAATAATTACAAAGTTCTTCAGTATCTCCACTCCTTAACATCAACCTTAGAGCTTTTGTAATGTAATTTCTACATGTTCTCTCATAAAAAAATCAGGTTATCATACCCTCCAGTTTCCGCTACAAACGATTGAAAAGTTTTGGACAAAGTTATTCCAGATTCATCGTTTAATTTCAATCTCCTTTTCGTATTTACGTCTATTATTTTGCAGGATCTAATATGTTGTATATTTCCATAGCTTAATGTATGGTTGTGCTCATGACATACAATTGTTATCATAAATTCCCCTTCATCTGAATAACTACATTAATCTTAGCTTTACAGTTTGTCTTAGTTGTAGGTCTAGGTTTAAAAAGATTTTTAGACCTCGATATTTTTATACAACTCTTGGAACAAGCAATGGTGAAGTATTTCTGCTTATTATCTACACCATATTGTCCATACATTGTAAATATCGAATCTAGTTAATTGGGCATATGATTTATAGAATTCACAAACTTTTTCTTTGGAGGAAAATGTCATTCCAATTAATATTGGGAATTTGGCTGAAAAATTAGTTCGAAAATGTCATTATAAAAGTTTTTTTAAATACAGACATTATAAAGGTTTTATTTGAACTACAAAATGTCCCGAACATGGTTATGTTCGAGACTTTTTTATGTAGAATGCAGAACAACAAAAGTAATAATACATTTTTAGTTCAACGGACGATTTGTTCATTGCTTCATCTTCTGGGTTCCTGAACATAAAAATGGTTTAGGGTTTGTTAAACTTGAAAAACTTTGTTATCTATACAAAATAAAAATAAAAAATAAATGTTTTGTATAACTAAAGCTGAAAAATATACTATCTCTGCGAAAAAATTTGTGTTTTGTATAAATGCAATGAATAAATCTAGGGTTATGGATTTGAAGACGATTTTCGTCGACGAGAGTCAAGAGAGATAAATGATTTGAGATCAACGAGCGCGGGAATTGAATTTAGACATTTTTCTCTCTCTTGTACATGTGACAAACCACATTGAATTTGTGGACTTATTTTCGTTATAACTTCGTTTCCCCTACTAAGACTCATAAATTATTAAATAGTATCAATATATAATAAAATTAATTACTTAAAAATAAATATATAATTTCACCTCCGACCATTAAAATAAAATAAAAATATTGACATAAATTTAGTCACTTATTCATCTTTGTCGTATTTTGGTCGGTTTTAATTATTATTTATTTTTATTTTTATTAATCAAATCACTAAATTCATTACTCAAAATATTAAAATATTTTTTTCTAATTATATCCTTATAATATTTTGATATTTTTAAAGTTTTTTATTTTATATAAAAAGTATCATATTTCATCACAATGACCCTCAATTAAATATTTTTAAGTAAATTATTAAAACACCCTATCCATAATTTTTTTTGTAAAACAACAAATTTCCATTTCATAAAAAAAAACTTGAAAATAGGAAAAAATGTCGTTGTATCAAGCTAGCTAGACACACCTACTCTTGATTTTCAAAAGAAAAACAGAATTAAAGGACAAACATACAAACAATAATTCATGACATTATTACAAGACACACAAACTTTAAATTTTCATCTCGCCTTGAAACTTTTCAATTGAGTGACTTCATCGTATGAGATCTTTCAACTTTGAAATAAGCTCCAATTTTGCTCACTTGTGGGAATACGCCTCCACATTCGCAAAAGGAATACGCTTCCATATTCACATGAGGGAGCTGCAATCAAACTCGATATCCTTTCACACTTCATCCACGTTTCTTCTAACTCTTATTTTAGAAAGACGACGTAGTGTTATTTAAATAAAAAGTCACACAAGGGAAAATGAGTTACATGAGTTCAAGAGAAAGCGGAAATAAACAACTAAATGAAGGACAATAATGAGGAATAAACAAAACAAATGATGAATGACAAATGAAAAACGACAAATGACATTGAGAATTAAAGCACCATGCAATCAGTGGTGATGGTGACTTTCTCGTAAGCGATATTCTAATTTTGACAAATTAATCAATTCTTCTCGCATATGAAAATATGTTCGGATGAAGAAGTTTTCGTCAGTGATAATATCATTCTAGACCGTATCTACATCGTTGCGGACTCTTGAAAAGGTTATAGCGTTCATCTCCATCCATATGTGAGAATTTGCTCCAAAGCAAGGAGGCAAAAGGGAAGTTCCCAAGGAGTTGTTCAATGGACTCCTCATTTCCCAAGCAAAGGAGGAAATTAGTATTCGGGATGCTATGTACTTCTTGATTCAATCACAAGTGTTGAGCCTCTCGCGAAAGGCGAACTATAAGATGAATTAGTGTCTGGGATAACTTTGGTAGACCACACTAAGTGGGACCATGGGACAACGTCTCCACGATCACAAATGCAATCCCAAGAAAATCTCGAGGCAAACCTACCATTGTTCTCAACACTCTAAACACGAGAATCCTCGTAATTATTCAGATGATAGGATGAAAGCGCGTTGATGACTCTCGCACCTTCTGGAATAGTCCTTAGAAATTTGTTTCAATCGTCATTATTGACTTGGTGAACTGTGGTCAATTGACACTTTCGCCTGATTCAAGTGATTGAGAAAACATTATTATGGAGGATATGTTTGTTTTCGAACCAGGGGTCATGCCAAAACATAGTGCCATTATCATTGCCAATTTGAATGTTGATCATCTTGCCCACACTATCTCTAAGCTTTAGAATATTTTAAGGAACCACGCCATCTCCATTTGGAAGCATGTCCAGATGCTGATGTCTTTTCTGATGAACCTAGAGTGGACCCATTTGACCCAAAGTGAGTCTTGTTTCTTTTCCAACGCCCAGAACTATGCTTGTAAGTGAGAGTTATGTTCTATGAAATATTGTCCTTGATGTTGATTATGCCTTCTTTTTTGGGCTTGTAGGTGTCCGTCCATTTGATCTTTTTTCCTCCGCGTCCTTGAGTCCCCCATATGAAATTCTTCATTAGCTGATCTAGTTCTTTCATGACTTTTTCAGGAGAATGATTTTTTGGGCCTAGTATCCGATAATACCCATAGCGACTCTAGTAACCAGCTCAATGCGACATGCACAAGAAAGTCTTTTAGTAGCCCATCCCAAAATAACATTCTTTACCTTTTCAATTAGAGGTCGGTAGTACGAGATCTGAAGTTTTTTAGAGGAGAGCGGGATGCCCAGGTATCGGATAGGGAACGATCCTTCATCGATTCCCATGATCCTGAAAATGTTGGCTTTGTTTCCTTCTTGACACCGCCATATAAAGAAAGACTTTCACCTTGATTAATGTTGAGACCTGTAACATTAGAAAAAAATGGTGAGAGCCTCATTGATAGTTGTAACGGAGTCAGCGTCACCATGCACCAGGATGAAGAGATTGTCTACAAAACATATATGAGTGATAGATTTTTGCTTGTAGTATGGGTGGTGAGTGAAAGGGAGGTACTTTAGGAGCATTTTAGTAATGCACTTAAAGACCTCCATGATAAGGATGAAAATGTAGGAGGAGAGGGGATCCCCTTACCTAACCCCGTTTTCCCCTTCGAAAAACCCGTCATGGATACCGTTAACGCTCACAGTAAAGTGGGGGATCAAGACATGTTGTATAATCCTGTCAATAAAAATACAAGGGAAACTAGAGATAATTAAGAAATCGTGAATATCGCTCAAATTAATGTTGTCAAAAGCCTTTTGGATGTCCACATTAAAAGCCACACGATGTGAGGTGGACTTCCTATCGTATCCCTTAAAAAGACCCTACATGAGTAAGATGTTATAGGAGATGGACCTGCCAAGGATGAAAGCTGATTGCCCGGGACTGATGAGTTTTGAGATAACCGTTTTGAAACTTTTGGTAATAATTTTTGAAATAATTTTATAAGTGATATTGCAACATAAAATGGGACGGAAATTTTGAATCCTTTCAGGGGAGGACTTCTTTGGGATCAGGTTGAGATCATGATGGGGCAGTGGTAGGAGATTCTTGGACTAAGGACTTGGATGTGGGTTTTCGGGAATTGGACGACCCAGTTTCCATTGATTAGCTCTTCGTAGATTCGGTTTTTTCTCATGTGGTCGTTACCACGCATGGATGACCAAGTAAAGAAGTTTCTTGCAGGCTGGTTCGATGCAACCCAAGTCTCTGATACAGTTGTTGAAGGCAAGCATACCCTGGGAAAACTCAGAAATCAGGAGTCTTTCATTGAAATGTCTTGTAACGTTGAAGTCGCCCAAAATAGTCCAAGGCTTGTTGTCATCGATGTGGTTTCTAAGGTTGTTCCAGTGCGCCCTTCTGCTACTAACTGAGTTGTCACCGTATACGATCGCAATGTTGAGAAGGCTGAGTGTTTTCCTTGCACTTGACTTCGACCAGATCTATTGTTGGATTTGAGCTGTTATGGGTTTCTTTGACATCCACCATGTTAGAGTCTCAGCCGACCCGAATTCGACCTTATCTATTGTTGGAGTTGTGAATAAATTTTTAGTCGCCCTCGAAGCACCTTGAACCAATGTTCTCAACATTACTCAGCTTGACTTTTGGTCTCGAAGATTCCAATAATTGTGATTTGTTCTTTTCAATGACTCTCCTGGTTTCTTTCTCTTGAGCGGGTCGTTGAGACCTCTGATGTTCTAGGTTGTAATAATCATTAAAAGTTGTTTAAATCAAGTTTCTGACTACTTCTCGTTTTTTTCCTTTAGTTTTCTTCTTTTTGTCCTTTTTCTTGACTCGTGATGTTTTTGATTCGGCTGAGGATGTTGAGTCGATGGTCCGTTCCTTTCAACCCAAATAGGATAGATAGTAAAAGCCAATTCACACATATATACAATTGCTGCAAATTGACTTCCTTTTGCCTTTATTGGATGAGAAATGCAAATTGACTTCCAAATTGACTTCCTTTTGCCTTTATTGGATGAGAAAACATAAATGTTAAATTATTTTTATATGAAAGTTCAATATGAGAACTCAAGTATGATGAGGTATTCAAAACGAAGAATTTGAACTTTGATTTGTACAATAAATGGTCTTTTACGAAGATCTTTGGTAGATATTTAATTTATTTTTTTAATATGTAGAAAATTAGTTATGATCCAAGCGTCATTACCTCTCTGCAAGTTAAGACAATGTTATCAAAATCCCAAAAATAATAATAAAACCTTTATCTTGTTTTCCTTTAAAAAAAATAATATCACTTACATTGCATAAAGTCAAAAAATAAGGGAAAGTTGTATAGGGGATACATTGAAAAAAAAAAGAGTAAAAAAGAGTGAATCTTAAAGATTCTAATAGGGCTTTAACCAAAATTGTGATTTGACCAATTTAACCCCAATCACTAACACTTGGGAAGATCTTTAGGAGGAGGAAGAAGAGACTGATTTGGTCCTTTCCCATTATCCACCAAGAAAGCCATCTTTAATCCCCATGTTGTATGCACTTCAAGATGACAATGTAGAAACCATACACCTACAATAAGTTCACAAATACATATATTAAAAGAAGAACAAAAAAAATCATTTTCTTATAACTTATTTACCATATTTATTTATTTATTTACCCGGGTTATCGGCTCTGAATCTTATAGCAACCCACCCACCCGAAGACACACTAATTGTGTTCCTCTCAACCGGATCCACTAAATTGAATTTATTCGGGTCATTTTTCGAATCAAAGTTTCCTATTCCCTTTCCCACCACGAAAAAATTGAACCCATGAAGATGAATTGGATGGTTCTCCGGGGAAATCATTCCAGTGTCTTGAAGAATCAATTGGACTGTCGCATTATATGGAAGTCTATATAGTTTCGTTCCACTATCGGTTTGCAAATTCGTCGGTTGTTTTCCCGTGTAATTGAAAACTACAAGAGGATTCCCAGGAAAATCCGTCGTAAAAACTCCTTTAATATTGAAAAAATGGGCTTGTAAAAGGGCAGTAGTTGGCATGACAAACGTGACATTGTTGATATCCGCCACGACCCGACTTCCATTACCCGCTTTGCAACTCGGACATGGGTTGACACCGAGTCCGATGGTGAAGAACAAAGATTGATCAACGCTCAAAGGAACCTTGGCTGGATATTTTTGCGAGTTTAGGCTTCTTAAAGAATCGACAAATTTGTTTGCTACGGGGGTGGCGTTTTTGGGTGGTGATGAGACGAAACTGGTGGAGGATGTGTCTAGGGTTCCGGAGTAGTGAAGTGTTGCGGTGGCCGTGGTGTTGTCTACCGCGATTGGAGCGTCCATGAATGGGGAGGCTATGACCATGTACTTTCCTGAGCCCTGATTGGCGGAGATAAGGACGTTGGTTGTTTGGCCTGGGGCAATGACTATGGTGTCGGTTTTGAAGGGTTTTACGTAAGTAGCGTCGACTTCGACGACGGTTAGTTGGTGACCGGCGATCTTGAAGAATAGTTCTTCGTTGAGTGCAGCGTTAATGATTCGAAGCATGTATGTTTTTCCTACCTCCACGCTTAGTTTAAATCCTTCTATAAGAAAGTTTTAACGTTAGACAATTTAGCATGCATGAGATTTGCCAATTTGAAAACACTTAATAACACTAGCTTGAGCTCGAGTTTGTGTCGCATGTTTTGTGTTTGAAAGAGAAAACATCGATAATTTCTTTCGAAATATTTTTTTGTTTTTTTTTAAATTCTGATTCAGATTTAAATGAGAGATTTAGAACACAACTTGATATGTTTTTTGATAAACAAAGTAAGTTATTTAAATTTTAGTTCTAACTTTAAGAATATTTTAATGGACAAAAAAATGAGTGATTTTGATGGTAAGAATGATGTTTGATTGGATGAAAAAATAATTTCGAGAAAAACAAAACACCGCTATTAATCATTGCATGTAGATCTCAATGATATTAAGTTTTGAAACCGACCTTGGTGAGACACAAATGTATATCTACTATTTTTCGTTTAAATCTAGATCAAGAAATCGTTTTTGAATAATTAATTTCACTAAGCTATTAATTTGGAAAGTTACCTTGTGAAGAACATTTTGACAATGGTCCTGGATGACCATTAATAGTATGAGCATCCGAAACATTAGGTGCCAACCCTGATTTTATCGCTTCGTTAATAACCGCTTCGACATCCGATTTCCACCATTCTCCTAATACAACGACAACTTCTTTATGAGGTTTTGGGAAAGGGTATGGCACACCAATCTTAGGTAAAATGACGATGGCACCATGCACCGTGGCCCTCAACCACAAGATATGTGCATGCCAAAGAAGGGTTCCCCTTTGGCCAGTTATAGTAAAATTGTACAAATAGTTATGCCCCGGTCTAATTGGACATTGTGTGATATATGCTGGACCATCTGCCCATCCAGTTCGAAGTTGTCGGATACCATGCCTGCACCCCGAGCACAAATTCTTAAGGATTATGTAAAACCAAATTCATTTCAAATTTTCACATTCAAATTTATTACATGTATAATTGTTGACTATAATAAATAAGTTACATGGGTTACTTACCAATGGATGGAAACATTGTACTTTACATGGTTTACCACCCTTATGAGAACCGTATCATCCTCCCTCGCATAAAGAGTAGGCCCCGGAGATTTGCCATTGACAGTAACAATGGGCTTCGATGAGCATAATCGACTTGTGTTCTTCATCACCACCTGCGAAAGTAGTCAATAAAGAAGAAAAAATGTCAGAATTGATATGTTTTTGAATAACTATTGTTTATTAATATTGTTCCTTATAGTAACATAAATAACATGTATAATAGTAATCTTACGTCAAACTTGTAGCGTCGAACTAGACCCTCGACCATTATTGTCGGGCAAAAGCAAGCAATGAAGAATAATAATCGAAGCAAATTAAGCTCCATCTTCCTCCAGCAAATTGATGTTCTTGAAGTGGATGGCTTGTTAGTTGTTACTATGAAGGTGTAGCAGCCATGGATATCTTATAGAGATGGTGGTTATGATTTATGATTTCTGTTCATTATTTGCTGCCATGTCCTTTTCCTCAGTTTGGTAATTATAACTTGGTTGATAGAAATGAGACTTAATTATAAATCTAAGAATTATTCTATCTAATTTTTCTTGCCTTTCACATAAAGTTCATTCTTTCTCTTATGGAATTTATTTAAGTTTAATTTAGTTACAAATTCTGTGACATTTTTTTTTTCAAATTCTATAACTTATATATGAAGATTTTGGATGTCATCTTATTTTATTATGAATATAGTATAGCTCTGTTGGTTAAAGTTTGATTCATAAGCTAAGCTGAATTTCGGTTTCAACTATGTTAACAATTGTTTAACCCTTCCACATACTTAGAAAATTTTTAAATTTTTTTAACCGAGGGTCAAAACCGAAAGTTTTCAAATAAACCTTCGGTTTTACCCTTCCCCATACTTAGAAATTTTTTAGATTTTTTTAAACAGGGGTCAAAACCGAAGGTTTTCAAATAAACCTTCGGTTTTTACCCTTCCCCATACTTAGAATTGTTTTAGATTTTTTTAAATAGGGGTCAAAACCGAAGGTTTATTTGAAAACACTCGGTTTTTACCCTTCCCCATACTTAGAAATTATTTAGATTTTTTTAAGTAGGGGTCAAAACCGAAGGTTTATCTGAAAACTTTCGGTTTTTACCTTTAGAAAATTTTTAGATTTTTTTAAACGAGGGTCAAAACCGAAGGTTTTCAAATAAACCTTCGATTTTGGCCATGGTGTTTTTTTTTAAAAAAGGTGAAAAGTAAACAAAAATAAAATAATTCATTAACAACATATTAAAACCAAACCAAACATAATAATAATAATTCATGAATATTAAAACAAAACACATAAAAATATTGTCATCGTTCGTACGGAAAAACTAATAAACACATAATTAATCTAGAAATTATTAGATGGGGTGGGAGGAGGGGGTGGTTGATTCAGTCGACTCCTCAACAATACAAGTTCCTGTTCGAGATTCTCTAATCTCTGGGCCATTTCAGCCCTGTCCGCTTTAATTTCACTCAGCAATCGGCCTCTTTCCACATCCCTCAATCGGATTTGCTCCATTTCCAGCGTCATCTGTCTCACCTCTTCCTCACATGTCGCAATTTCTGCTTGTGCTAGCAAATTCTGGTAACACGGAGGCCGTTTCTCCTGTGTACGCCGAAGACTATTCCATGAATCACCCATCCTAAATGCATTTCAGATATATGTATATATATATATTAATCAAACAAAATAACCATAACCTAAATCTAATATATATAACTTCAATCAAACAAAATAACAAAACTAACATATATTTAACAAACTAACCTAAATCTAATCTAAACAATAACGTATAGACAAATCTAAATCAATGAAACAAACAAATAATTTAAACTAGCCTAAATCTAGATAATATATATAAACTTAATAAATCTAAATCTAATAATAAACAAAACAAAAAAAACCAAATGAAACAAACCTGAACGCGAAAAAAGAAGAACCGGCGTGGAAGAGGCGGCTGCGGCGCGTGAGAGAGAGAAAGGGGAGGGTGGAATGAAAAAGAGAAGGGTTAGGGTTTGTGTTTATAGAGGTAGATGCCAAATGTTTTCATATAACTTTCGGTTTTCATATTTTTAATTGAGCCAAAACCGAAGGTTTTACAAAAACCTTTGGAAAAGAGAATTTCAAAAAAGGTAAAACCGAAGGTTCTTTGAATAACCTTCGTAATTAAAAATCCCCGGGATTTCAAAACCAAAGGTTTTTGTAAAAACCTTCGCAATTGACCCACATCCAACACTTAGAATTTTTTTGGTTTTTTGGGAAGGTAAAAACCGAAAGTTCTACAAAGAACTTTCGGTAATAATTAGTAAACCCAAAGGTTTTACACCCCTCTCGGAATCTATTTTTAATACCGAAGGATTCGTTCCTCTCGGGAGTATTTAAGAGAGTTTTATAAAACTTTCGGAAAGAACCGTCGGTGAAGGTCGATTTTTTACTAGTGAACTAATATATCTACTATAGAGATAATTGAGAATATGTGACGGACAACGATGTTATAACGAAATTAAGGCCACAAATTCGACGTTCTCTTCCACGTCATTTCCCATTTAAATTTAATTTCTTTTATTTATTAGTTTCTCTTTGTCCTTTGTATTATTTTTCTTCCCCCGCGCCTCTTCTCCAGCTTCTTCTTCGCTTACTTCGGCGATTTCTTCATTCTTTCGCGACTTTTGCGACTTTGACGATTTCTTCCTTCTTTCGCGTCTCTTCTTCAGTTTACAAGTTCGAAAATGATATGTCTTCAAGTTCCCGAACATAATTTGAGTAACCATAACATGGCACTAACCCTATGTTTCTATCGTCTCTTCGTTTATTTTACTTTTTAAGAGAATAAGATTTCTGTAACTACATTCAAGTTTGTCGAAAACACACAAAGGTAAGTTCCTGAAAATGATTTTTCTTTTAGTTAAGTTTATTCTAAACATGGTCTGCTTTTAGTTATATTAAGTATGAAAAATAAAAAAATTCAGTTTTTCGCCGAAAAAGTGAAATTTGTCTATTTTGACCCGAATTTTATTTATAAATTTATGCAAACCTCACTCTAATCTATAGGAACGAAAACTAAACATCCAAATACAATATAGCCTACCTAAACAATCATCATCAACTCAAACCCCAGAGTTACACAAATTTTATGAAATTGTTCAAACCTTGATCAAATCGTCTGATGATTATTTCAAATACTCCTAGGAACATATAGAAACTATCTATATTAGACTTGAGTTGTCATTCTTGAGCTAGAACAGTAACCCGATTTTTTTGTTTTTATTCGGGACATTTTGTTCTAAACATGGCTATGTTCGGAATATTTTGTTCGAATAGTTTGAGACAATTGTGAAATTTAATTATTTATCATTGTTTAACCATTTTTTATTATAATCTTTATTGTCATGAAATTCCATTATTTTTATAAACAAAATGTGGTGGTGATAATTTTTATAACTCACAACTATATTATGTTATTTTTCTAACAAGTCATTACATTATTTCTTGTAATAATCAATTCGTAATTTAAGGAGGAAAATTACTAATTTCTTAAAAATAAAAAATATAAATTTCATAAAATTAACTATATAACATCATTAAGAGATGACATATGCTTGCATTCATGATTATCTCAAATAATTATAACCATCATTATATTTGTGCTAGTGTAATATTGGTCCATCATAACTTGTTTTTAACTTTTATATTTTACCAATCAAACTAAGTAACAAGTAATTAAGTATTTTTTTGGTAGAGTATTCAAAAGGAACCGTCGGCTCTTGACAACAGAGTTGTCTCCCTCGACAACAAAATTATCAAGGTTGCCCACAACAGCTACAACTGAAGATCAAGGGTGTAGCTCCCTCAGCTCGCTCCCCCAAAAGACCAAAATTTAGTCACAACATATTTTTAACTAGGACCTCGTCAATGTGTCTTTACAATCTAATTCAATAATTATCGTATGAAAAAAAAGAGGTCGTGAAAGCCATAGGCTTTGGAGGACTTCTATCACTTGGTCTTTCAAAATGTCTGGGCGAACTTTCTCAACACCTCGTCAAGTCATTCGGCTGTAGTAAGTATGCAATCATCCTACGGAATGGCGAGGAAGTCAAAATAAATAAAGAGGATGTTTAGTGCGTATTGGACATCTCTATAGGGGAAATTGAATTGTAGAGTCGATTGAAAACGAGACAATATACCCCAAATATGATGATAAGTTGAGGGAGTGGAGGAGACGATGAGGAAATCATAGAAAACAGTAGTGATCCTAAAACAACCTAAATGTCAGAGAAGATTCTAAAGAACCGAGCAACTAACAATTATTTTAAGATAGACTTTGTAGTTTATTTTGTCAGCAACTTTCTCTAGACCTCGTATAATCAATCATGCAGGTATAGAGTTAATTCTAAAACTTACATTTCAAAGCATCATTAATTTATATACACTTCTCTTACCCAATTTTTGTACTTGTATGTTTAAAATCTTGAAATCTCTATTTGATGTTAATAATATCCGAAAATTGAATTGGTGATAATTCTCAATTAATGGATTAGTTGACGCATGTAAGAAGTGCAGATAAATGAAAAAAAATCATTTTCATGGATCGCAAACATTTCTCTTTGTAAGTAATTATTGTCAAATAGCAATACTTTAATTCGGTGGTTTATTTAAATGTAAATGTTCTAACATGTTGAATATTTTTTTTAGTTGTGCTACATGGATAGGGTTGCAGATAGGGATGTGAATGAGCCGAGCCGAACAGTATCATGCACGAGCTCGGCTCGTCTAGTATATATTCGGGCTCGAGCTCGTTTCGAGCTTTTACAATCGAGCTCGAGCTCGTCTCGTATGGATTTATTTGAGCTCACGAGCCGCTCGTGCTCGGCTCGTTTAAAGCTCGTTTAGAAAGCTCGTTTAAAGCTCATTTAGAAAGCTCGTTTAAAGCTCATTTAGAAAGCTCGTTAAGAGCTCGTTTAGAAAACTCTATTTATTAACCCTAAGTTTAATTATAGCTTTATAGGTTATTATTATATTAATATAAATATAATCATGTAATAATATTAGTTATTATAATATATATTTATATATTACTATTTTTTTTAATAATTAACAAATTATATTTAAACAATATTATAATCGAATGTGTTCGTGAGCCTATAAACGAACTTGTTCGCGATCTTATAAGCGAGCCTATAAACGAACATGTTCGTGAGCTTACGAGCCGAATATCGAGAAGTTCAAGCTCGGCTCGTTTAAATTTTCGAGCTTTTAAACGAGCTTGAGCTCGGCTCGTTAAGACTAACGAACAAGCTCGAATGAGCTTTTTGTCGAGCCGAGATTCGAATAGCTCGCGAGCAGCTCGGTTCATTTACATCCCTAGTTGCGGACCCTGAACTCCAACTACCTTACGAACGACTATTTCTAATATTTTCATGTTGGAATGACAATAAGTTGAATAGTAAGATAGAAAAGGAATTGAGAAGAAGATGATTCGGATTCTAAAGGGATTTTACTGTCTTTACAGTACGCTCGTTCCTGTCCTTGCGACTGGTTCTTCCCAAGTCTGTTGAACGCCTTCCAATTCTAAGCACCCACTAGGATGAGCCTGAGACAGTGGAAGATGAGGTGTCGCCTTAGATAGCAGAAGCAACGCCTTAAATTGTAAAGGATGAACCTCAGTTGTCAAAGCATGATGTGGATGGTCAAGGGCACGTGAACTTGAGAAAGAGCAACCTACGCCGGTATTAACCTCCTTTATTATTACTAATGCATTAATGATTATTGCTATATCTACACAGAATATGGCAAAAGCCACACAAGTCTTGGCAGATGTAGCAACATCATAACAACAATAGAAAATGAACCCTGATGTATTATTTGATACCTCGATCCATGTCTTATACAAGTCTATGGAAACAAATGAATTTCTCTGGGAAGCTCTCCACAAATACTTCACAAAGATATCTCATGCAGAAGTCGTAGAGCTTCGAGTTGAAACACATCAGGGTTGTGGGACATAACGCTTTTTAGTCATTTTCCACACGTAATCAAGCACCGAGCTCAGAAAAAAATCTCTAATTATGGCGTGCATACACCAAAATTATTTTTCCTAATTTAAAATTTAGGTGAGGACTCTCTATTCATGATATTATTCTTAATCGAAAAAAGTTTAAAAAAGACCTATGTCAACCATCCATTAAAACCACAATCTTAGACAAGATTCGACGGGAATATTAGTTATGGGATTGGCTATAAAGTCTATATTTTCATCGCTTTAATTTTTTGGATATCATTAAAAAAAAATTCCCCATAAAATATAAATATAATAAAAATTTAAACGATGTAAGATCTAGATCAAAGTTGAGCGGTTTTTATCGTGTACATCAGGCATGCTCAAACTTTCATTCCAGGGTTATGGAGTTGATGTTGGAATTGAAGTTGTAGGCTGAAACAAAAAAAAGTATTTACAAAACTTTAACTAAACATAACATGATAAATAATAAAGATAAAGAATAATGCAGTCAAACCTTCTTTGGGGATCTCGAGTTGGTGGTCGATTTCCTCACAATTTTCTCAATGAAAGATTATTTCCTCTTAATTGGTGGTTGACCTCGAGCTCTTACTTCTATTTGAGAGTGTATCAAAATTAATGTTGATGGAGATATTTATGTGACTTTGTTTAAAGATACTTCTATGTCTTTGTCTGACCTTCCATGATTATGTTCCATAAACATAAATTGTTCCTTAAAGGTTTTAAGTCGTTGAGCAAAACAAAACAATTTTCTTCAAATTTTGCTCCAAGGTATTGAACCTCTTGAATTAATGCGGTTAGACTGTTGTAAAGTTTTTTTCTTCTACAAACATATATGAATCGTAAATGTTGTTGATAGTTTGATACCTATGCTTAAAATATTTACGCCACTAGTCCATGATAAAATACATTGGTACCTCATTCACCTTTATTTTACTCAACACAATCATGTTATGTCTACACAAAATATATCTGAACTCGAACATTTGATATTGATATTTAACATTGTAGTCCAGTTCGGTATAGTGCACTTTGTAAATAATATCTCTTAAATATTCTTCATTAACCCTCAAAATGTTCTCATCAACTTCAAATATAAAAGTTCTCCTTTCCTTTTTTAATACGAAGATATTACAGAACATCAACCCTTTAACTTCTTATTGGAACAACTTAAATATATTTTGATTGTAGAAGCTTTGAAATTTCTTTTCAAAAACATAACCACTCACAATTGGTATTAGAGAATTAGACGATTGAATATCCAATTTCTTTTATTTCTCAATATTCTTCAACAAAGCCTTATCATATTCCTCCATGAATTGTTTGAGGGATGTTTTGGAGTGCACAAAACTATTAAAAAAAGGCGTTCATACTTTCACTCTGTTGAAATGTGAGAATCCCTGCCCAAAAGTGGCCTTTCACATAAATAGGTATCTATTTAGATCTTTCAAAAATAAAGAATGCAACCATTCATTATCTTTCAGCTAAAAATCTTTTATTAGTCTCAACCAATTGTTTTCGCATTGTTGAATAGTAATGGAGTTGTATACAATGTCTTTCAATATTTTCTTTATTAGTTTGAATTCAGCATGGCTTCTAAATTTTAGATAAAATTTCTTCATGATATGTCACAAACAAAAACGATGATGAGCTTTAGAAACTACCTTCTCAATTATAATTTCCATGGATCGACATTGGTATGTGATTATGACATTTTTAGATCGATCAAGCATACATGTCAACCAAGTTGTGAATAACCAAGTGAAAGACTTTGAATCTTTATTTTACAATAAGCCACATTCAAGTAAAATTGATTGACCATGATGATTGACCTCGATAAATGGAGCAAAATGCATGTCATAGCGATTAGTCAAATAGGTTGTATCATAAGTAATAACATTAGAGAAATACTCATAGGCAACCCATACACCTTCTATTTGCCCAAAACACGTTTTTAATTCGGGATTCTTTGTCTAATTAGAGTTCTTACTTTGCATTCTTAAGAAATAATTACAAAGTTCTTCAGTATCTCCACTCCTTAACATCAACCTTAGAGCTTTTGTAATGTAATTTCTACATGTTCTCTCATAAAAAAATCAGGTTATCATACCCTCCAGTTTCCGCTACAAACGATTGAAAAGTTTTGGACAAAGTTATTCCAGATTCATCGTTTAATTTCAATCTCCTTTTCGTATTTACGTCTATTATTTTGCAGGATCTAATATGTTGTATATTTCCATAGCTTAATGTATGGTTGTGCTCATGACATACAATTGTTATCATAAATTCCCCTTCATCTGAATAACTACATTAATCTTAGCTTTACAGTTTGTCTTAGTTGTAGGTCTAGGTTTAAAAAGATTTTTAGACCTCGATATTTTTATACAACTCTTGGAACAAGCAATGGTGAAGTATTTCTGCTTATTATCTACACCATATTGTCCATACATTGTAAATATCGAATCTAGTTAATTGGGCATATGATTTATAGAATTCACAAACTTTTTCTTTGGAGGAAAATGTCATTCCAATTAATATTGGGAATTTGGCTGAAAAATTAGTTCGAAAATGTCATTATAAAAGTTTTTTTAAATACAGACATTATAAAGGTTTTATTTGAACTACAAAATGTCCCGAACATGGTTATGTTCGAGACTTTTTTATGTAGAATGCAGAACAACAAAAGTAATAATACATTTTTAGTTCAACGGACGATTTGTTCATTGCTTCATCTTCTGGGTTCCTGAACATAAAAATGGTTTAGGGTTTGTTAAACTTGAAAAACTTTGTTATCTATACAAAATAAAAATAAAAAATAAATGTTTTGTATAACTAAAGCTGAAAAATATACTATCTCTGCGAAAAAATTTGTGTTTTGTATAAATGCAATGAATAAATCTAGGGTTATGGATTTGAAGACGATTTTCGTCGACGAGAGTCAAGAGAGATAAATGATTTGAGATCAACGAGCGCGGGAATTGAATTTAGACATTTTTCTCTCTCTTGTACATGTGACAAACCACATTGAATTTGTGGACTTATTTTCGTTATAACTTCGTTTCCCCTACTAAGACTCATAAATTATTAAATAGTATCAATATATAATAAAATTAATTACTTAAAAATAAATATATAATTTCACCTCCGACCATTAAAATAAAATAAAAATATTGACATAAATTTAGTCACTTATTCATCTTTGTCGTATTTTGGTCGGTTTTAATTATTATTTATTTTTATTTTTATTAATCAAATCACTAAATTCATTACTCAAAATATTAAAATATTTTTTTCTAGTTATATCCTTATAATATTTTGATATTTTTAAAGTTTTTTATTTTATATAAAAAGTATCATATTTCATCACAATGACCCTCAATTAAATATTTTTAAGTAAATTATTAAAACACCCTATCCATAATTTTTTTTGTAAAACAACAAATTTCCATTTCATAAAAAAAAAACTTGAAAATAGGAAAAAATGTCGTTGTATCAAGCTAGCTAGACACACCTACTCTTGATTTTCAAAAGAAAAACAGAATTAAAGGACAAACATACAAACAATAATTCATGACATTATTACAAGACACACAAACTTTAAATTTTCATCTCGCCTTGAAACTTTTCAATTGAGTGACTTCATCGTATGAGATCTTTCAACTTTGAAATAAGCTCCAATTTTGCTCACTTGTGGGAATACGCCTCCACATTCGCAAAAGGAATACGCTTCCATATTCACATGAGGGAGCTGCAATCAAACTCGATATCCTTTCACACTTCATCCACGTTTCTTCTAACTCTTATTTTAGAAAGACGACGTAGTGTTATTTAAATAAAAAGTCACACAAGGGAAAATGAGTTACATGAGTTCAAGAGAAAGCGGAAATAAACAACTAAATGAAGGACAATAATGAGGAATAAACAAAACAAATGATGAATGACAAATGAAAAACGACAAATGACATTGAGAATTAAAGCACCATGCAATCAGTGGTGATGGTGACTTTCTCGTAAGC
Organism: Impatiens glandulifera; assembly: GCF_907164915.1. Classification (NCBI taxonomy): domain Eukaryota; kingdom Viridiplantae; phylum Streptophyta; class Magnoliopsida; order Ericales; family Balsaminaceae; genus Impatiens; species Impatiens glandulifera. The sequence goes on along the minus strand of NC_061869.1, from coordinate 13,825,626 downwards.
GATATTCTAATTTTGACAAATTAATCAATTCTTCTCGCATATGAAAATATGTTCGGATGAAGAAGTTTTCGTCAGTGATAATATCATTCTAGACCGTATCTACATCGTTGCGGACTCTTGAAAAGGTTATAGCGTTCATCTCCATCCATATGTGAGAATTTGCTCCAAAGCAAGGAGGCAAAAGGGAAGTTCCCAAGGAGTTGTTCAATGGACTCCTCATTTCCCAAGCAAAGGAGGAAATTAGTATTCGGGATGCTATGTACTTCTTGATTCAATCACAAGTGTTGAGCCTCTCGCGAAAGGCGAACTATAAGATGAATTAGTGTCTGGGATAACTTTGGTAGACCACACTAAGTGGGACCATGGGACAACGTCTCCACGATCACAAATGCAATCCCAAGAAAATCTCGAGGCAAACCTACCATTGTTCTCAACACTCTAAACACGAGAATCCTCGTAATTATTCAGATGATAGGATGAAAGCGCGTTGATGACTCTCGCACCTTCTGGAATAGTCCTTAGAAATTTGTTTCAATCGTCATTATTGACTTGGTGAACTGTGGTCAATTGACACTTTCGCCTGATTCAAGTGATTGAGAAACATTATTATGGAGGATATGTTTGTTTTCGAACCAGGGGTCATGCCAAAACATAGTGCCATTATCATTGCCAATTTGAATGTTGATCATCTTGCCCACACTATCTCTAAGCTTTAGAATATTTTAAGGGAACCACGCCATCTCCATTTGGATCTTGCATGTCCAGATGCTGATGTCTTTTCTGATGAACCTAGAGTGGACCCATTTGACCCAAAGTGAGTCTTGTTTCTTTTCCAACACCCAGAAGTTCTTGTAAGTGAGAGTTGTGTTCTATGAAATATTGTCCTTGATGTTGATTATGCCTTCTTCTTTGGGCTTGTAGGTGTTCGTCCATTTGATATTTTTTTCTCCGCGTCCTTGAGTCCCCCATATGAAATTCTTCATTAGCTGATCTAGTTCTTTCATGACTTTTTCGGGAGAATGATTTTTTGGGCCTAGTATCCAATAATACCCATAGCGACTCTAGTAACCAGCTCAATGCGACATGCACAAGAAAGTCTTTTAGTAGCCCATCCCAAAATAACATTCTTTACCTTTTCAATTAGAGGTCGGCAATACGAGATCTGGAGTTGTTTAGAAGACAGCGAGATGCCCAAGTATCGGATAGGGAGCGATCCTTCATCGATTCCCATGATCCCGAAAATGTTGGCTTTGTTTCCTCCTTGACATCGCCATATAAAGAAAGGCTTTCACCTTGATTAATGTTGAGACCTGTAACATTAGAAAAAAAATGGTGAGAGCCTCATTGATAGTTTTTACGGAGTCAGCGTCAGCATGCACCAGGATGAAGAGATTGTCTACAAATCATATATGAGTGATAGATTTTTGTTTGTAGTATGGGTGGTGAGTGAAAGTGAGGTACTTTAGGAGCATTTTAGTAATGCACTTAAAGACCTCATGATAAGGACGAAAATGTAGGAGGAGAGGGAATTCCCTTACCTAACCCCGTTTTCCCCATCGGAAAAACCCGTCATGGATACCGTTAACGCTCACAATGAAGTGGGGGATCAAGACATGTTGTATAATCCAGTCAATAAAAAGTACAAGGGAAACAGAGATAATTAAGAAATCGTGAATATCACTCAAATTAATGGAGTCAAAAGCCTTTTGGATGTCCACATTAAAAGCCACACGATGTGAGGTGGACTTCTTGTCGTATCCCTTAAAAAGTCCCTACATTATTAAGATGTTATAGTAGATGGACCTGCCAAGGATGAAAGCTGATTGCCCGGGAATGATGAGTTTTGAGATAACTCGTTTTGAAACTTTTGGTAATAATTTTTGAAATAATTTTATAAGTGATATTGCAAAAAAAATGAGACGGAAATTTTGAATCCTTTCAAGGGAGGACTTCTTTGTGATCAGGTTGAGATCATGATGGGGCAGTGGTAGGAGATTCTTGGACTAAGGACTTGGATGTGGGTTTTCGGGAATTGGATGGCCCAGTTTCCATTGATTAGCTCTTTGTAGATTCGGCTTTTTTCTCATGTGGTCGTTACCACGCATGGATGACCAAGTAAAGAAGTTTCTTAAAGGCTGGTTCGATGCAACCCCAAGTCTCTGATACAGTTGTTTGAAGGCAAGCATACTTGGGAGAGATCAGAAATCAGGAGTCTTTCATTGACATGTCTAGTAACGTTGAAGTCGCCCAAAATGGTCCAAGGCTTGTTGTCATCGATGTGGTTTCTAAGGTTGTTCCAGTGCGCCCTTCTGCTACTAACTGAGTTGTCACCGTATACGATCGCAATGTTGAGAAGGCTGAGTGTTTTCCTTGCACTTGACTTCGACCAGATCTATTGTTGGATTTGAGCTGTTATGGGTTTCTTTGACATCCACCATGTTGGAGTCCCAGCCGACCCGAATTCGACCTGATCTATTGTTGGAGTTGTGAATAAATTTTCAGTCGTCCGCGAAGCACCGTGAACCAATGTTCTCAACATTACTCAGCTTGACTTTTGGTCTCGAAGATTCCAATAATTGTGATTTGTTCTTTTCAATGACTCTCCTGGTTTCTTTCTCTTGAGCGGGTCGTTGAGACCTCTGATGTTCAGGTTGTAATGATCATTAAAAGTTGTTTAAATCAAGTTTCTGACTATCTCTCGTTTCTTTCCTTTAGTTTTCTTCTTTTGTCCTTTTCTGACTCTTTGTCCTTCTTCCGTTCCTTTCAACCCAAATAGGGTAGATAGTAAAAGCCAATTCACACGTATATACAATTGCTGCAAATTGACTTCCTTTTGCCTTTATTGGATGAGAAACATAAATGTTAAAAAAAAATTAAATTTTTTTTATATGGAAGTTCAATATGAGACTTCAAGAATGATGAGGTATTCAAAACGAAGAATTTGAACTTTGATTTGTATCATAAATGGTCTTGTACGAAGATCTTTGGTAGACCAATTAATTTATTTTTTAAATACGTAGAAAATTAGTTATGATCCAACCGTCGTTACCTCTCTGCAAGTTAAGACAATGTTATCAAAAACCGAAAAAATTGATAGATCGATAATTATTATTTATTTTGACTTCCTTGATTGGTACACAATAATAAAACCTTTTTCTTGTTTTCCTTTAAAAAAAAGAATATCACTTACTTGCATAAAGTCAAAAAATAAGGGAAAGGTTGATAGGGGATACATTGAAAAAAGAGAGTAAAAAAGAGTGAATCTTAGAGATTGTAATTGGCTTAACCAAAATTGTGGTTTGACCAATTTAACCCCAATCACTAACACTTGGGAAGATCTTTTAGGAGGAGGAGAAGAGACTGATTGATCCTTTGCCCATATCCACCAAGAAAGCCATCGTTAATCCCCATGTTGTATGCACTTCAAGATGACAATGTAGAAACCATACACCTACAATAAGTCACAATACATATATTAAAAGAAGAACAAAAAAATCATTTTCTTATAACTTATTTACCATATTTATTTATTTATTTACCCGGATTGTCGGCTCTGAATGCTTATAGCAACCCACCCCCCGAAGGCCACTAATTGTGTTCCTCTCAACCGGATCCACTAAATTGAATTTATTCGGGTCATTTTTCGAATCAAAGTTTCCTATTCCTTCCCCACCACGAAAAAAAATTGAACCCGTGAAGATGAATCGGATGGTTCTCCGGGGAAATCATTCCAGTGGTCTTGAAGAATCAATTGAACCGTCGCATTATATGGAAGTCTATATAGTTTCGTTCCACTAACGGTTTGCAAATTCGTCGGTTGTTTTCCCGTGTAATTAAAAACTACAAGAGGATTCCCCGGAAAATCCGTTGTAAAAACTCCTTTAATATTGAAAAAATGGGCTTGTAAAAGGGCAGTAGTTGGCATGACAAACGTGACATTGTTGATATCCGCCACGACCCGACTTCCATTACCCGCTTTGCAACTCGGGCATGGGTTGACACCAAGTCCGATCGTGAAGAACAAAGATTGATCAACGCTCAAAGGAACCTTAGCTGGATATTTTTGCGAGTTTAGGCTTCTTAAAGAATCGACAAATTTGTTTGCTACGGGGGTGGCATTTTTGGGTGGTGATGAGACGAAACTGGTGGAGGAAGTGGCTAGGGTTCCGGAGTAGTGAAGTGTTGCGGTGGCCGTGGTGTTGTCTACCGCAATTGGAGCGTCCATGAATGGGGAGGCTATGGACCATGTACTTTCCTGAGCCCTGATTGGCGGAGGATAAGGACGTTGGTTGTTTGGCCTGGGGCAATAGACTATGGTGTCGGTTTTGAAGGGTTTTACGTAAGTACGTCGACTTCGACGACGGTTAGTTGGTGACCGGCGATCTGAAGAATAGTTCTTCGTTGAGTGCAGCGTTGATGATTCGAAGCATGTATGTTTTTCCTACCTCCACGCTTAGTTTAAATCCTTCTATAAGGAATTTTAACGTTAGCATTTAGCATGCATGAGATTTGCCAATTTGAAAACACTTAATAACACTAGCTTGAGCTCGAGTTTGTATCGCGTGTTTGTGTTTTGGTGTTTGAAAGAGAAAACATCGATAATTTCTGTCGAAATATTTTTTGTTTTTTTTGTGTTAAATTCTGATTCAGATTTAAACAGAGAGTTTTAGAACACAACTTGATATATTTTTTTTATAAACAAAGTAAGTTATTTAAGTTTTAGTTGTAACTTTAAGAATATTTAATGAACAAAAAAAAATGTGTAATTTTGATGGTAGAATGATGTTTGATTGGATGAAAAAATAATTTCGAGAAAAACAAAACACCGCGATTAAACGAGTTCTATGTGTTTCAGACAAATAAAAAATTATTCTCATTGCATGTGGATCTCAATGATATTAAGTTTTGAAACCGACCTTGGTGAGACACAAATGTATATCTACTATTTTTTGTTTAAATCTTGATCAAGAAATCGTTTTTTGAATAATTAATTTGACTAAGCTATTAATTTGGAAAGTTACCTTGTGAAGAACATTTTGACAATGGTCCTGGATGACCATTATAGTATGAGCAGCCGAAACATTAGGTGCCAACCCTGATTTAATCGCTTCGTTAATAACTGCTTCGACATCCGATTTCCACCATTCTCCCTAATACACGACGACTTCCTTATGAGGTTTCGGGAAAGGGTATGGCACACCAATCTTAGGTAAAATGACGATGGCACCATGCACCGTGGCCCTCAACCACAAGATATGTGCATGCCAAAGAAGGGTTCCCCTTTGGCCAGTATAGTAAAATTGTACAAATAGTTATGCCCGGTCGAATTGGACATTGTGTGATATATGCTGGACCATCTGCCCATCCAGTTCGAAGTTGTCGGATACCATGCCTGCACCCGAGCACAAATTCTTAAGGATTATGTAAAACCAAGTTCATTTCAAATTTTCACATTCAAATTTATTACATGTATAATTGTTGACTATAATAAATAAGTTACATGGTTACTTACCAATGGATGGAAACATTGTACTTACATGGTTTACCACCCTTATAAGAACCGTATCATCCTCCCTCGCATAAAGAGTAGGCCCCGGAGACTTACCATTGACAGTGACAATGGGCTTCGATGAGCATAATCGACTTGTGTTCTTCATCACCACCTGCGAAAGTCGTCATTAAAGAAGAAAAAACGTCAATTGAGAATTGATATGTTTTTGAATAACTTGTTTATTATATTTTTCCTTATAGTAACATAAATAACATGTATAATAGTAATCTTACATCAAACTTGTAGCGACGAACTAAACCCTCGACCATTATTGTCGGGCAAAAGCAAGCAATGAAGAAGAAGAATCGAAGCAAATTAAGCTCCATTTCCCTCTAGCAAATTGATGTTCTTGAAAGTGGATGGCTGTTAGTTGTTACTATGGAGGTGCAGCAGCCACGGATATCTTATAGAGATGGTGGTTAAGATTTATGATTTCTGTTCATTAATTTGCTGCCATGTCCTTTTCCTCAGTTTGGTAATTATAACTTGGTTGATAGAAATGAGACTTAATTCAAAATCTAAGAATTATTCTATCTAATTTTTCTTGCCTTTCACATAAAGTTCATTCTTTCTCTTATGGAATTTATTTAAGTTAATTTAGGTTACAAATTCTGTGACATTTTTTTTTTGCAAAATTCTATAACTTATATATGAAGATTTTGGATTGTCATCTTATTTTATTATGAATATAGTATAGCTCTGTTGGTTAAGTTTGATTCATAAGCTAAGCTGAATTTCGGTTTCAACTATGTTAACAATTGTTTAACCCTTCCACATACTTAGAAAATTTTTAAATTTTTTTAACCGAGGGTCAAAACCGAAAGTTTTCAAATAAACCTTCGGTTTTACCCTTCCCCATACTTAGAAATTTTTTAGATTTTTTTAAACAGGGGTCAAAACCGAAGGTTTTCAATAAACCTTCGGTTTTTACCCTTCCCCATACTTAGAATTGTTTTAGATTTTTTTAAATAGGGGTCAAAACCGAAGTTTTTTGAAAACACTCGGTTTTTACCCTTCCCCATACTTAGAAATTATTTAGATTTTTTTAAGTAGGGGTCAAAACCGAAGGTTTATCTGAAAACTTTCGGTTTTTACCTTTAGAAAATTTTTAGATTTTTTAAACGAGGGTCAAAACCGAAGGTTTTCAAATAAACCTTCGATTTTGGCCATGGTGTTTTTTTTTAAAAAAGGTGAAAAGTAAACAAAAATAAAATAATTCATTAACAACATATTAAAACCAAACCAAACATAATAATAATAATTCATGAATATTAAAACAAAACACATAAAAATATTGTCATCGTTCGTACGGAAAAACTAATAAACACATAATTAATCTAGAAATTATTAGATGGGTGGGAGGGGGGGTGGTTGATTCAGTCGACTCCTCAACAATACAAGTTCCTGTTCGAGATTCTCTAATCTCTGGGCCATTTCAGCCCTGTCCGCTTTAATTTCACTCAGCAATCGGCCTCTTTCCACATCCCTCAATCGGATTTGCTCCATTTCCAGCGTCATCTGTCTCACCTCTTCCTCACATGTCGCAATTTCTGCTTGTGCTAGCAAATTCTGGTAACACGGAGGCCGTTTCTCCTGTGTACGCCGAAGACTATTCCATGAATCACCCATCCTAAATGCATTTCAGATATATGTAATATATATATTAATCAAACAAAATAACCATAACCTAAATCTATATATAACTTCAATCAAACAAAATAACAAAACTAACATATATTTAACAAACTAACCTAAATCTAATCTAAACAATAACGTATAGACAAATCTAAATCAATGAAACAAACAAATAATTTAAACTACTAAATCTAGATAATAATAAAAAATAAATCTAAATCTAATAATAAACAAACAAAAAAAAACCAAATGAAACAAACCTGAACGCGAAAAAGAAGAACCGGCGTGGAAGAGGCGGCTGCGGCGCGTGAGAGAGAGAAAGGGGGGGTGGAATGAAAAAAGAGAAGGGTTAGGGTTTGTGTTTATAGAGGTAGATGCCAAATTTTCATATAACTTTCGGTTTTCATATTTTTAATTGAGCCAAAACCGAAGGTTTTACAAAAACCTTTGGAAAAGAGAATTTCAAAAAAGGTAAAACCGAAGGTTCTTTGAATAACCTTCGTAATTAAAAATCCCCGGGATTTCAAAACCAAAGGTTTTTGTAAAAACCTTCGCAATTGACCCACATCCAACACTTAGAATTTTTTTTATATATATATATATATATATATATATATATATATATATATATATATATATATATATATAATTGAGAATATGTGAAAGTAAACGATGCTATAACAAAATTAAGGCCACAAATTCGACGTTCTCTTCCACGTCATTGCCCATTTAAATTTAAATTTATTTATTTATTAGTTTCTTTTTGTCCCTTTGTATTATTTTTCTTCCCCCCGCCTCTTCTCCAGCTTCTTTTTCGCTTACTTCGGCGATTTCTTCCTTCTTCCGCGACTTCGACGACTTTGACGATTTCTTCCTTCTTCCGCGTCTCTTCTTCAGTTTACAAGTTCGAAAATGGTAAGTCTTCAAGTTCTCGAACATGATTTGAGTAACAATAACATGTCACTGACCCTATGTTTCTATCGTCTCTTTGTTTATTTTACATTTTAGGAGAATAAGATTTCTGCAACTACATCCAAGTCTGTCGAAAAGACTCAAAGGTAAGTTCTTGAAAATGATTTTCTTTTAGTTAGGTTTATCCTAAACATGGTTTTCTTTTAGTTATATTAAGTATGAAAAATGAAAAATTTCAATTTTTCGCCGAAAAAGTGAATTTTGTCTATTTCGACCCGAATTTGATTTCTAAATTTATGGAAACCTCACTCTAATCTACAGGAATGAAAACCAAACATCCAAATGCAATATAGTCTACCTAAACAACCATCATCAACTCAAACCCCAGAGTTACACAAATTTTATGAATTGTTCCAACCTTGATTAAATCGTCTGATGATTATTTCAAAATACTCTTAGGAACATATAGAAACTATCTACATTAGACTCGAGTTGTCATTCTTGAGCTAAAACAGTAACCCGATTTTGTTTTTTGTTTTTAATCAGGATATTTTGTTCCGAACATGACAATATTCGGGATATTTTTTTCGAATAGTTTGAGACAATTATGAAATTTGATTATTTATTATTGTTTAACCATTTTTCACTATAATCTTTATTGTCATGAAATTCCATTATTTTTATAAACAAAATGTGGTGGTGATAATTTTTATAACTCACAATTATATTATGTTATTTTTCTAACAAGTCATTACATTATTTCATGTAATAATCCATTCGTAATTTAATGGTGCAAATTGCTAGTTTCTTAAAAATAAAATATATAAAAATTCATAAAATTGACTATATAACATCATTATGAGATGGAGTTTGCTTGCATTCATGATTATCTCAAAATAAATATAACCATCCTTTTATTTGTGGCAGTGTAATATTGGTCCATCATAACTTGTTTTTAACTTTTATATTTTATCAATCAAACTAAGTAATAAGTAATTAAGTATTTTTATCCTTTTTTTAGAGTATACAAAAGGAACCGTCAGCCCTTGACAACAGAGTTGTCGCCCTCGACAACAGAATTATCACGGTTGCCCACAACAGTTACACATGAAGATCAAGGGTGTAGCTCCCTCAACTCGCTCCCCCAAAAGACAAAAATTTAGTCACAACATATTTTTGACTAGGACCTCGTCAATGTGCCTTTACAATTTAATTCAATAATTATCGTATGAAAAAAAAGAGTCCGTGAAAGCCATAGGCTTTGGAGGACTTCTATCACGTGGTCTTTCAAAATGTCTGGGCGAACTTTCTCAACACCTCGTCAAGTCATTCGGCTGTAGTAAGTATGCAATCATCCTACGGAATGGCGAGGAAGTCAAAATAAATAAAGAGGATGTTTAGTGCGTATTGGACATCTCTATAGGGGAAATTGAAATTGTAGAGTCGATTGAAAACGAGACAATATACCCCAAATATGATGATAAGTTGAGGGAGTGGAGGAGACGATGAGGAAATCATAGAAAACAACAGTGATCCTAAAACAACCTAAATGTCAGAGAAGATTCTAAAGAACCGAGCAACTAACAATTATTTTAAGATAGACTTTGTAGTTTATTTTGTCAGCAGCTTTCTCTAGACCTCGTAGAATCAATCATGCAGGTATAAAGTTAATTCTAAAACTTACATTTCAAAGCATCATTAATTTATATACACTTCTCTTACCCAATTTTTGTACTTGTATGTTTAAAATCTTGAAATCTCTATTTGATGTTAATAATATCCAAAAATTGAATTGGTGATAATTCTCAATTAATGGATTAGTTGACGCTTGTATGAAGTGCAGATAAATGAAAAAGTCATTTTCATGGACCGCAAACATTTCTCTTTGTAAGTAATCATTGTCAAATAGCAGTACTTTAATTCGGTGGTTTATTCAAATGTAAATGTTCTAACATATTGAATATTGTTTTTAGTTGTGCTACATGGATAGGGTTACGGATAGGGATGTAAATGAGCCGAGCCGAGCCGAACAGTATCATGCTCGAGCTCGGCTCGTCTAGTATATATTTGGGCTCGAGCTCGGCTCGTATGGATTTATTTGAGCTCACGAGCCGCTCGTGCTCGGCTCGTTTAAAGCTCGTTTAGAAAGCTCGTTTAAAACTCATTTAGAAAGCTCGTTTAAAGCTCGTTTAGAAAGCTCGTTTAGAAAGCTCTATTTATTAACCCTAAGTTTAATTATAGCTTTATATGTTATTATTATATTAATATAAATATAATCATGTAATAATATTAATTATTATAATATATATTTATATATTACTATTTTTTTAATAATTTACAAATTATATTTAAACAATATTATAATCGAACGTGTTTGTGAGTCTATAAATGAACTTGTTCGCGAGCTTATAAGCGAGCCTATAAACGAACATGTTCGTGAGCTTACGAGCCAAATATCGAGAAGTTCAAGCTCGGCTCGTTAAGACTAACGAACGAGCTCGAACGAGCTTTTTGTCGAGCCGAGATTCGAATAGCTCGCGAGCAGCTCGGTTCATTTACATCCCTAGTTGCGGACCCTGAACTCCAACTACCTTACGAACGACTATTTCTGATATTTTTATGTTGGGATGACAATACGTTGAATAGTAAGATGGAAAAGGAATTGAGAAGAAGATGGTTCGGATTCTAAAGGGATGTTGAACGCCTTCCAATTCTAAGCACCCACCAGGATGAGCCTGAGACAGTGGCAGATGAGGTGTCGCCTTAGATAGCAGAAGCAACGCCTTAAATTATAAAGGATGAACCTCAGTTGTCAAAGCATGGTGTGGATGGTCAAGGGCACGTGAACTTGAGAAAGAGCAACCTGCGCCGGTATTAACCTCCTTTATTATTACTAATGCATTAATGATTATTGCTATATCTACACAGAATATGGCAAAAGCCACACAAGTCTTGGCAGATGTAGCAACATCATAACAACAATAGAAAATGAACCCTGATGTATTATTTGATACCTCGATCCATGTCTTATACAAGTCTATGGAAACAAATGAATTTCTCTGGGAAGCTCTCCACAAATACTTCACAAAGATATCTCATGCAGAAGTCGTAGAGCTTCGAGTTGAAACACACCAGGGTTGTGGGACATAACGTTTTTTAGTCATTTTCCACACGTAATCAAGCACCGAGCTCGGAAAAAAATCTCTAATTATGGCGTGCATACACCTAAATTATTTTTCCCAATTTAAAATTTAGGTGAGGACTCTCTATTCATGATATTATTCTTAATCGAAAAAAGTTTAAAAAATACCTATGTCAACCATCCATTAAAACCACAATCTTAGACAAGATTCGACGGGAATATTAGTTATGGGATTGGCTATAAAGTCTATATTTTCATCGTTTTAATTTTTTGGATATCATTAAAAAAAATTCCCCATAAAATATAAATATAATAAAAATTTAAACGATATAAGATCTAGATCAAAGTTGAGCGGTTTTTATCGTGTACATCAGGCATGCTCAAACTTTCATTCCAAGGTTATGGAGTTGATGTTGGAATTGAAGTTGTAGGCTGAAACAAAAAAGTATTTACAAAACTTTAACTAAACATAACATGATAAATAATAAAGATAAAGAATAATGCAGTCAAACCTTCTTTGGGGATCTCAAGTTGGTGGTCGATTTCCTCACAATTTTCTCAATGAAAGATTATTTCCTCTTAATTGGTGGTCGACCTCGAGCTCTTACTTCTATTTGAGAGTGTATCAAAATTAATGTTGATGGAGATATTTATGTGACTTTGTTTAAAGATACTTCTATGTCTTTGTCTGACATTCCATGATTATGTTCCATAAACATAAATTGTTCCTTAAAGGTTTTAAGTAGTTGAGCAAAACAAAACAATTTTCTTCAAATTTTGCTCCAAGGTGTTGAACCTCTTGAATTAATGCGGTTAGACTGTTGTAAAGTTTTTTTCTTCTACAAACATATATGAATCGTAAATGTTGTTGATAGTTTGATACTTATGCTTAAAATATTTACGCCACTAGTCCATGATAAAATACATTGGTACCTCATTCACCTTGATTTTACTCAACACAATCATGCTATGTCTACACAAAATATATCTGAACTCGAACATTTGATATTGATATTTAACATTGTAGTCCAGTTCGGTATAGTGCACTTTGTAAATAATATCTCTTAAATATTCTTCATTAACCCTCAAAATGTTCTCATCAACTTCAAATATAAAAGTTCTCCTTTCCTTTTTTAATACGAAGATATTACAGAACATCAACCCTTTAACTTATTATTGGAACAACTTAAATATATTTTGATTGTAGAAGTTTTGAAATTTCTTTTCAAAAACATAATCACTCACAATTGGTATTAGAGAATTAGACGATTGAATATCCAATTTCTTTTATTTCTCAATATTCTTCAACAAAGCCTTATCATATTCCTCCATGAATTGTTTGAGGGATGTTTTGGAGTGCACAAAATTATCAAAAAAAGGCGTTCATACTTTCACTCTGTTGAAATGTGAGAATCCCTGCCCAAAAGTAGCCTTTCACATAAATAGGTATCTATTTAGATCTTTCAAAAATAAAGAATGCAACCATTCATTATCTTTCAGCTAAAAATCTTTTATTAGTCTCAACCAATTGTTTTCGCATTGTTGAATAGTAATGGAGTTGTATACAATGTCTTTCAATATTTTCTTTATTAGTTTGAATTCAGCATGGCTTCTAAATTTTAGAGAAAATTTCTTCATGATATGTCACAAACAAAAACGATGATGAGCTTTAGAAACTACCTTCTCAATTGTAATTTCCATGGACCGACATTGGTATGTGATTATGACATTTTTAGATCGATCAAGCATACATGTCAACCAAGTTGTGAATAACCAAGTGAAAGACTTTGAATCTTTATTTTACAATAAGCCACATTCAAGTAAAATTGATTGACCATGATGATTGAACTCGATAAATGGAGCAAAATGCATGTCATAGCGATTAGTCAAATAGGTTGTATCATAAGTAATAACATTAGAGAAATACTCATAGGCAACCCATACACCTTCTATTTGCCCAAAACACGTTTTTAATTCGGGATTCTTTGTCCAATTAGAGTTCTTACTTTGCATTCTTAAGAAATAATTACAAAGTTCTTCAGTATCTCCACTCCCTAACATCAACCTTAGAGCTTTTGTAATATAATTTCTACATGTTCTCTCATAAAAAAATCAGGTTATCATACCCTCCAGTTTCCGCTACAAACGATTGAAAAGTTTTGGACAAAGTTATTCCAAATTCATCGTTTAATTTCAATCTCCTTTTCGTATTTACGTCTATTATTTTGCAGGATCTAATATGTTGTATATTTCCAGAGCTTAATGTATGGTTGTGCTCATGACATACAATTGTTATCATAAATTCCCCTTCATCTGAATAACTACATTAATCTTAGCTTTACAGTTTGTCTTAGTTGTAGGTCTAGGTTTCAAAAGATTTTTGGACCTCGATATTTTTATACAACTCTTGGAACAAGCAATGGTGAAGTATTTCTGCTTATTATCTACACCATATTGTCCATACATTGTAAATGTCGAATCTAGTTAATTGGGCATATGATTTATAGAATTCACAAACTTTTTCTTTGGAGGAAAATGTCATTCCAATTAATATTGGGAATTTGGCTGAAAAATTAGTTCGAAAACGTCATTATAAAAGTTTTTTTAAATATAGACATTATAAAGGTTTTATTTGAACTACAAAATGTCCCGAACATGGCTATGTTCGAGACTTTTTTATGTAGAATGCAGAACAACAAAAGTAATAATACATTTTTAGTTCAACGGACGATTTGTTCATTGCTTCATCTTCTGGGTTCCTGAACATAAAAATGGTTTAGGGTTTGTTAAACTTGAAAAACTTCGTTATCTATACAAAATAAAAATAAAAAATAAATGTTTTGTATAACTAAAGCTGAAAAATATACCATCTCTGCGAAAAAATTTGTGTTTTGTATAAATGCAATGAATAAATCTAGGGTTATGGGTTTGAAGACGATTTTCGTCGACGAGAGTCAAGAGAGATAAATGATTTGAGATCAACGAGCGCGGGAATTGAATTTAGACATTTTTCTCTCTCTTGTACATGTGACAAACCACGTTGAATTTGTGGACTTATTTTCGTTATAACTTCGTTTCCCCTACTAAGACTCATAAATTATTAAATAGTATCAATATATAATAAAATTAATTACTTAAAAATAAATATATAGTTTCACCTCCGACCATTAAAATAAAATAAAAATATTGACATAAATTTAGTCACTTATTCATCTTTTTCGTATTTTGGTCAGTTTTAATTATTATTTATTTTTATTTTTATTTTTATTAATCAAATCACTAAATTCATTACTCAAAATATTAAAATATTTTTTTCTAATTATATCCTTATAATATTTTGATATTTTTAAAGTTTTTATTTTATATAAAAAGTATCATATTTCATCACAATGACCCTCAATTAAATATTTTTAAGTAAATTATTAAAACACCCTATCCATATTTTTTTTTGTAAAACAACAAATTTCCATTTCATAAAAAAAAAACTTGAAAATAGGAAAAAATGTCGTTGTATCAAGCTAGCTAGACACACCTACTCTTGATTTTCAAAAGAAAAACAGAATTAAAGGACAAACATACAAACAATAATTCATGACATTATTACAAGACACACAAACTTTAAATTTTCATCTCGCCTTAAAACTTTTTAATTGAGTGACTTCATCGTATGAGATCTTTTAACTTTGGAATAAGCTCCAATTTTGCTCACTTGTGGGAATACGCCTCCACATTCGCAAGAGGAATACGCCTCCATATTCACATGAGGGAGCTGCAATCAAACTCGATATCCTTTCGCACTTCATCCACGTTTCTTCTAACTCTTATTTTAGAAAGACGACGTAGTGTTATTTAAATAAAAAGTCACACAAGGGAAAATGAGTTACATGAGTTCAAGAGAAAGCGGAAATAAACAACTAAATGAAGGACAATAATGAGGAATAAACAAAACAAATGATGAATGACAAATGACAAACGACAAATGACATTGAGAATTAAAGCACCATGCAATCAGTGGTGATGGTGACTTTCTCATAAGCGATATTCCAATTTTGACAAATTAATCAATTCTTCTCGCATATGAAAATATGTTCGGATGAAGAAGTTTTCGTCAGTGATAATATCATTCTAGACCGTATCTACATCGTTGCGGACTCTTGAAAGGTTATAGCGTTCATCTCCATCCATATGTGAGAATTTGCTCCAAAGCAAGGAGGAAAAAGGGAAGTTCCCAAGGAGTTGTTCAATGGACTCCTCATTTCCCAAGCAAAGGAGGAAATTAGTATTCGGGATGTTGATGTACTTCTTGATTCAATCACAAGTGTTGAGCCTCTCGCGAAAGGTAAACTATAAGATGAATTAGTGTCTAGGATAACTTTGGTAGACCACACTAAGTGGGACCATGGGACAACGTCTCCACGATCACAAATGCAATCCCAAGAAAATCTCGAGTCAAACCTACCATTGTTCTCAACACTCTAAACACGACAATCCTCATGATTATTCACATGATAGGATGAAAGCGCGTTAATGACTCTCGCACCTTCTGGAATAGTCCTTAGAAATTTGTTTCAATCGTCGTTATTGACTTCGTGAACTGTGGTCAATTGACACTTTCGCCTGATTCAAGTGATTGAGAAAACATTATTATGGAGGATATGTTTGTTTTCGAACCAGGGGTCATGCCAAAACATAGTGCCATTATCATTGCCAATTTAAATGTTGATCATCTTGCCCACACTGTCTCTAAGCTTTAGAATATTTTAAGGGACCACGCCATCTCCATTTGGATCTTGCATGTCCAGATGCTGATGTCTTTTCTGATGAACCTAGAGTGGACCCATTTGACCCAAAGTGAGTCTTGTTTCTTTTCCAACGCCCAGAACTAGTGCTTGTAAGTGAGAGTTGTGTTCTATGAAATATTGTCCTTGATGTTGATTGTGCCTTCTTTTTTGGGCTTGAAGGTGTCCGTCCATTTGATCTTTTTTCCTCCGCGTCCTTGAGTCCCTCATATGAAATTCTTCATTAGCTGATCTAGTTCTTTCATGACTTTTTCAGGAGAATGATTTTTTGGGCCTAGTATCCGATAATACCCATAGCGACTCTAGTAACCAGCTCAATACGACATGCACAAGAAAGTCTTTTAGTAGCCCATCCCAAAATAACATTCTTTACCTTTTCAATTAGAGGTCGGCAGTACGAGATCTGAAGTTTTTTAGAGGAGAGCGGGATGCCCAGGTATCGGATAGGGAACGATCCTTCATCGATTCCCATGATCCTGAAAATGTTGGCTTTGTTTCCTTCTTGACACCGCCATATAAAGAAAGACTTTCACCTTGATTAATGTTGAGACCTGTAACATTAAAAAAAATGGTGAGAGCCTCATTGATAGTTGTAACGGAGTCAGCGTCACCATGCACCAGGATGAAGAGATTGTCTACAAAACATATATGAGTGATAGATTTTTGCTTGTAGTATGGGTGGTGAGTGAAAGGGAGGTACTTTAGGAGCATTTTAGTAATACACTTAAAGACTTCCATGATAAAATTGAAAATGTAGGAGGAGAGGGGATCCCCTTACCTAACCCCGTTTTCCCCTTCGAAAAACCCGTCATGGATACCGTTAACGCTCACAGTAAAGTGGGGGATCAAGACATGTTGTATAATCCAGTCAATAAAAATACAAGGGAAACCAGAGATAATTAAGAAATCGTGAATATCGCTCAAATTAATGGAGTCAAAAGCCTTTTGGATGTCCACATTAAAAGCCACACGATGTGAGGTGGACTTCCTATCGTATCCCTTAAAAAGACCCTACATGAGTAAGATGTTATAGGAGATGGACCTGCCAAGGATGAAAGCTGATTGCCCGGGACTGATGAGTTTTGAGATAACCGTTTTGAAACTTTTGGTAATAATTTTTGAAATAATTTTATAAGTAATATTGCAACATAAAATGGGACGGAAATTTTGAATCCTTTCAGGGGAGGACTTCTTTGGGATCAGGTTGAGATCATGATGGGGCAGTGGTAGGAGATTCTTGAACTAAGGACTTGGATGTGGGTTTTCGGGAATTGGATGGCCCAGTTTCCATTGATTAGCTCTTCGTAGATTCGGTTTTTTCTCATGTGGTCGTTACCACGCATGGATGACCAAGTAAAGAAGTTTCTTGCAGGCTGGTTCGATGCAACCCAAGTCTCTGATACAGTTGTTGAAGGCAAGCATACCCTGGAAAAACTCAGAAATCAGGAGTCTTTCATTGACATGTCTTGTAACGTTGAAGTCGCCCAAAATAGTCCAAGGCTTGTTGTCATCGATGTGGTTTCTAAGGTTGTTCCAGTGCGCCCTTCTGCTACTAACTGAGTTGTCACCGTATACGATCGCAATGTTGAGAAGGCTGAGTGTTTTCCTTGCACTTGACTTCGACCAGATCTATTGTTGGATTTGAGCTGTTATGGGTTTCTTTGACATCCACCATGTTAGAGTCTCAGCCGACCCGAATTCGACCTTATCTATTGTTGGAGTTGTGAATAAATTTTTAGTCGCCCTCGAAGCACCTTGAACCAATGTTCTCAACATTACTCAGCTTGACTTTTGGTCTCGAAGATTCCAATAATTGTGATTTGTTCTTTTCAATGACTCTCCTGGTTTCTTTCTCTTGAGCGGGTCGTTGAGACCTCTGATGTTCTAGGTTGTAATAATCATTAAAAGTTGTTTAAATCAAGTTTCTGACTACTTTTCGTTTTTTGCCTTTAGTTTTCTTCTTTTTGTCCTTCTTCTTGACTCGTGATGTTTTTTATTCGGCTGAGGATGTTGAGTCGATGGTCCGTTCCTTTCAACCCAAATAGGGTAGATAGTAAAAGCCAATTCACACATATATACAATTGCTGCAAATTGACTTCCTTTTGCCTTTATTGGATGAGAAATGCAAATTGACTTCCTTTTGCCTTTATTGGATGAGAAAACATAAATGTTAAATTATTTTTATATGGAAGTTCAATATGAGAACTCAAGTATGATGAGGTATTCAAAACGAAGAATTTGAACTTTGATTGATCCAACCGTCATTACCTCTCTGCAAGTTAAGACAATGTTATCAAAATCCCAAAAATAATAATAAAACCTTTATCTTGTTTTCCTTTAAAAAAAATAATATCACTTACATTGCATAAAGTCAAAAATAAGGGAAAGTTGTATAGGGGATACATTGAAAAAAAGAGTGAATCTTAGAGATTGTAATTGGGCTTTAACCAAAATTGTGGTTTGACCAATTTAACCCCAATCACTAACACTTGGGAAGATCTTTAGGAAGAGGAAGAAGAGACTGATTTGGTCCTTTCCCATTATCCACCAAGAAAGCCATCTTTAATCCCCATGTTGTATGCACTTCAAGATGACAATGTAGAAACCATACACCTACAATAAGTTCACAATACATATATTAAAAGAAGAACAAAAAAATCATTTTCTTATAACTTATTTACCATATTTATTTATTTACCCGGATTGTCGGCTCTGAATCTTATAGCAACCCACCCACCCGAAGGCACACTAATTGTGTTCCTCTCAACCGGATCCACTAAATTGAATTTATTTGGGTCATTTTTCGAATCAAAGTTTCCTATTCCCTTTCCCACCACGAAAAAATTGAACCCATGAAGATGAATTGGATGGTTCTCCGGGGAAATCATTCCAGTGTCTTGAAGAATCAATTGAACCGTCGCATTATAAGGAAGTCTATATACTTTCGTTCCACTAACGGTTCGCAAATTCGTCGGTTGTTTTCCCGTGTAATTGAAAACTACAAGAGGATTCCCCGGAAAATCCGTCGTAAAAACTCCTTTAATATTGAAAAAATGGGCTTGTAAAAGGGCAGTAGTTGGCATGACAAACGTGACATTGTTGATATCCGCCACGACCCGACTTCCATTACCCGCTTTGCAACTCGGGCATGGGTTGACCCCGAGTCCGATAGTGAAGAACAAAGATTGATCAACGCTCAAAGGAACCTTAGCTGGATATTTTCGCGAGTTTAGACTTCTTAAAGAATCGACAAATTTGTTTGCTACAGGGGTGGCGTTTTTGGGTGGTGATGAGACGAAACTGGTGGAGGACGTGGCTAGGGTTCCGGAGTAGTGAAGTGTTGCGGTGGCCGTGGTGTTGTCTACCGCAATTGGAGCGTCCATGAATGGGGAGGCTATGACCATGTACTTTCCTGAGCCCTGATTGGCGGAGATAAGAACGTTGGTTGTTTGGCCTGGGGCAATGACTATGGTGTCGGTTTTGAAGGGTTTTACGTAAGTAGCGTCGACTTCGACGACAGTTAGTTGGTGGCCGGCGATCTTGAAGAATAGTTCTTCATTGAGCGCAGCGTTGATGATTCGAAGCATGTATGTTTTTCCTACCTCCACGCTTAGTTTAAATCCTTCTATAATTGAGTTTCAACGTTAGACAATTTAGCATGCATGAGATTGGCTAATTTGAAAACACTTAATAACACTTAAGTAGTGGCGGAGTCAGAAAGAAAAATTACCTAGGGCTGACTCATTTATCCTGTTTATTCACTTAATTTGCCCCATTTTTTTTTAGTATAGGTGGGTTGGAACCCACCCTAATCCAAGCATTTTTTTTAATTTAGGTGGGGCTGGAGCCCACCCTAGCCCAAGCGTGGCTCCGCCTCTGCACTTGAGCTCGAGTTGGAGTCGTGTTTTGTGTTTGAAAGAGAAAACATTGATAATTTCTTTTGAAATACTTTTTATTTTGGTTAAATATCTAATAAAGATATTTAAAAATATTTTAATTGATAAAATGAATAATTGGGTGCATGGTTAAAATGACATTGATGTGTTGAAAAAATAATTCATAAAAATTAAAAAAATTAGTTAAAAATTTAAGAAAACAAAAACATCTTGATTAAACAAGCTCCATATGTTTCAGAAAAAAATTCCTCATTGTACGTGGATCTCGATGATATTATATTTTGAAACCGACCTTAGTGAAACACAACTTTAAAAGTATATGTACTCTTTTTTGTTTTGATCTAGATCAAGAAATCGTTTTCGAAGCTATTAATTTGGAAAGTTACCTTGTGAAGAACATTTTGACAATGGTCCTGGATGACCATTAATAGTATGAGCATCCGAAACATTAGGTGCCAACCCTGATTTAATCGCTTCGTTAATAACCGCTTCGACATCCGATTTCCACCATTCTCCTAATACAACGACAACTTCCTTATGAGGTTTCGGGAAAGGGTATGGCACACCAATCTTAGGTAAAATGACGATGGCACCATGCACCGTGGCCCTCAACCACAAGATATGTGCATGCCAAAGAAGGGTTCCTCTTTGGCCAGTTATAGTAAAATTGTACAAATAGTTATGCCCCGGTCTAATTGGACATTGTGTGATATATGCTGGACCATCTGCCCATCCAGTTCGAAGTTGTCGGATACCATGCCTGCACCCAAGCACAAATTCTTAAGGATTATGTAAAACCAAGTTTATTTCAAATTCAAATTTATTACATTGTTGACTATAATAAATAAGTTACATGGGTTACTTACCAATGGATGGAAACATTGTACTTTACATGGTTTACCACCCTTATAAGAACCGTATCATCCTCCCTCGCATAAAGAGTAGGCCCCGGAGATTTGCCGTTGACAGTGACAATGGGCTTTGATGAACATAGTCTACTTGTGTTCTTCATCACCACCTGCGAAAGTCGTCAATAAGAAGAAAAAACGTTAAATCAATTGAGAATTGACATGTTTTTGAATAACTTGTTTATTAATATTGTTCCTTATAGCAACATAAATAACATGTATAATCGTAATCTTACGTCAAACTTGTAGCGACGAACTAAACCCTCGACCATTATTGTCGGGCAAAAGCAAACAATGAAGAAGAAGAGTCGAAGCAAATTAAGCTCCATTTTCCTCTAGCAAATTGATGTTCTTGAACTGGATGGCTTGTTACTATGGAGGTGCAGCAGCCATGGATATCTTATAGAGATGGTGGTTATGGTTTATGATTTCTGTTCATTAATTTGCTGCCATGTCCTTTTCCTCAGTTTGGTAATTATAACTTGGTTGATAGAAATGAGACTTAATTATAAATCTAAGAATTATTCTATCTAATTTTTCTTGCCTTTCACATAAAGTTCATTCTTTCTCTTATGGAATTTATTTAAGTTTAATTTAGTTACAAATTCTGTGACATTTTTTTTTGCAAATTCTATAACTTATATATGAAGATTTTGGATGTCATCTTATTTTATTATGAATATAGTATAGATCTGTTGGTTAAAGTTTGATTCATAAGCTGAATTTCGGTTTCAACTACGTTAACAATTGTTTAACTAATATATCTAATATATATAGACATAATATATCTAATATATATAGACATAATTGAGAATATGTGACAGTCAACGATGTTATAACGAAATTAAGGCCACAAATTCGAGTTCTCTTCCACGTCATTGCCCATTTAAATTTAAATTTTTTTATTTATTAGTTTCTCTTTGTCCTTTGTATTATTTTTCTTCCCTCTGCGCCTCTTCTCCAGCTTCTTCATCTCTTACTTCGGCGATTTCTTCATTCTTCCGCGACTTTTGCGACTTTGACGATTTCTTCCTTCTTTCGCGTCTTCTTCAGTTTACAAGTTCGAAAATGGTAAGTTTTCAAGTTTCCGAACATAATTTGAGTAACCATAACATGGCACTAACCCTATGTTTTTATCGTCTCTTCGTTTATTTTACTTTTTAAGAGAATAAAATTTTTGCAACTACATCCAAGTTTGTCGAAAACACTCAAAGGTAAGTTCCTGAAAATGATTTTTTTTTAGTTAGGTTTATCCTAAACATGGTCTGCTTTTAGTTATATTAAGTATGGAAAATAAAAATTTTCAGTTTTTCGCCGAAAAAGTGAAATTTGTCTATTTCGACCCGAATTTTATTTATAAATTTATGGAAACCTCACTCTAATCTACAGGAACAAAAACCAAACATCCAAATGCAATATAGCCTACCTAAACAATCATCATCAACTCAAACCCCAGAGTTACACAAATTTTATGAAATTGTTCAAACCTTGATCAAATCGTCTGATGATTATTTCAAAATACTCCTAGGAACATATAGAAACTATCTATATTAGCTTGAGTTGTCATTCTTGAGCTAGAACAGTAACCCGATTTTTTTTTATTCGGGATATTTTATTCCGAACATGGCTATGTTCAGGATATTTTGTTCGAATAGTTTGAGACAATTGTGAAATTTGATTATTTATCATTGTTTAACCATTTTTCATTATAATCTTTATAGTCATGAAATTCCATTATTTTTATAAACAAAATGTGATGGTGATAATTTTTATAACTCACAACTATATTATGTTATTTTTCTAACAAGTCATTACATTATTTCTTGTAATAATTAATTCATAATTTAATGATGAAAATTACTAATTTTTAAAAATAAAAAATATAAATTTCATAAAATTGACTATATAACATCATTAAGAGATGACATTTGCTTGCATTCATGATTATCTCAAAATAATTATAACCATCATTATATTTGTGCTAGTGTAATATTGGTCCATCATAACTTGTTTTTAACTTTTATATTTTACCAATCAAACTAAGTAATAAGTAATTAAGTATTTTTTTTGGTAGAGTATACAAAAGGAACCGTCGGCCCTTGACAATAGAGTTGTCTCCCTCGACAACAGAATTATCACGGTTGCCCACAACAGCTACAACTGAAGATCAAGGGTGTAGCTCCCTCAGCTCGCTCCCCCCAAAGACCAAAATTTAGTCACAACATATTTTTGACTAGGACCTCGTCAATGTGCCTTTACAATCTAATTCAATAATTATCGTATGAAAAAAAGAGGCCGTGAAAGCCATAGGATTTGGAGGACTTCTATCACTTGGTTTTTCAAAATGTCGGGGCGAACTTTCTCAACACCTCGTCAAGTCATTCGGCTGTAGTAAGTATGCAATCATCCTACAGAATGGCGAGGAAGTCAAAATAAATAAAGAGGATGTTTAGTGCGTATTGGACATCTCTATAGGGGAAATTGAAATTGTAGAGTCAATTGAAAACGAGACAATATATCCCAAATATGATGATAAGTTTAGGGAGTGGAGGAGACGATGAGGAAATCATAGAAAACAGCAGTGATCCTAAAACAACATAAATGTCAGAGAAGATTCTAAAGAACCGAGCAACTAACAATTATTTTAAGATAGACTTTGTAGTTTATTTTGTCAGCAGCTTTCTCTAGACCTCGTAGAATCAATCATGCAGGTATAGAGTTAATTATAAAACTTACATTTCAAAGCATCATTAATTTATATACACTTCTCTTACCCAATTTGTGTACTTGTATGTTTAAAATCTTAAAATCTCTATTTGATGTTAATAATATCCGAAAATTGAATTGGTGATAATTCTCGGTTAATGGATTAGTTGACGCGTGTAAGAAGTGCAGATAAATGAGAAAAGTCATTTTCATGGACCGCAAACATTTCTCTTTGTAAGTAATCATTGTCAAATAGCAGTACTTTAATTCGGTGATTTATTCAAATGTAAATGTTATAACATATTGAATATTGTTTTCAGTTGTGCTACATGGATAGGGTTGAGGACCCTGAACTCCAACTACCTTACGAACGACTATTTCTGATATTTTCATGTTGGAATGACAATAAGTTGAATAGTAAGATGGAAAAGGAATTGAGAAGAAGATGATTCAGATTCTAAAGGGATGTTGAACTCCTTCCAATTCTAAGCACCCACCAGGATGAGCCTGAGACAGTGGCAGATGAGGTGGCGCCTTAGATAGCAGAGGCGACGCCTTAAATTGTAGAGGATGAACCTCAGTTGTCAAAGCATGATGTGGATGGTCAAGGGCAACGGGAACTTGAGAAAGAGCAACCTGCGCCAGTATTAACCTCCTTTATTATTACTAATGCATTAATGATTATTGCTATATTTACACAGAATATGGAAAAAGACACACAATTCTTGGCAGATGTAGCAACATCATCACAACAATAGAAAATGAACCCTGATGTATTATTTGATACCTCGATCCATGTCTTATACGAGTCTATGGAAACAAATGAATTTCTCTGGGAAGCCCTCCACAAATACTTCACAATGATATCTCATGCAGAAGTCATAGAGCTTCGAGTTGAAACACACCAGGGTTGTGGGACATAGCGCTTTTTAGTCATTTTCCACACGTAATCAAGCACCGAGCTCATAAAAAAATCTCTAATTATGGCGTGCATACACCTAAATTATTTTTCCTAATTTAAAATTTAGGTGAGGACTCTCTATTCATGATATTATTCTTAATCGAAAAAACTTTAAAAAAGACCTATGTCAACCATCCATTAAAATCACAATCTTAGACAAGATTCGACGGGAATATTAGTTTTGGGATTGGCTATAAAGTCTATATTTTCATCGCTTTAATTTTTTCGATATCATTAAAAAAATAAATTCCCCATAAAATATAAATATAATAAAAATTTAAACGATGTAAGATCTAGATCAAAGTTGAGCGGTTTTTATCGTGTACATCAGGCATGCTCAAACTTTCATTCCAGGGTTATGGAGCTGATGTTGGAATTGAAATTGTAGGCTGAAACAAAAAAAAAATATTTAAAAAACTTTTACTAAACATAACATGATAAATAATTAAGATAAAGAATAATGCAGTCAAACCTTCTTTGGGGATCTCGAGTTGGTGGTCGATTTCCTCACAATTTTCACAATGAAAGATTATTTCCTCTTAATTGGTGGTCGATCTCGAGCTCTTACTTCCATTTGAGAGTGTATCAAAATTAATGTTGATGGAGATATTTATGTGACTTTATTTAGAGATACTTCTATGTCTTTGTCTGACCTTCCATGATTATGTTCCATAAACATAAATTGTTCCTTAAAGGTTTTAAGTCGTTGAGCAAAACAGAACAATTTTCTTTAAATTTTGCTCCAAGGTGTTGAACATCTTGAATTAATGCGGTTAGACTGTTGTAATTTTTTTTCTTCTACAAACATATATGAATCGTAAATGTTGTTGATAGTTTGATACCTATGCTTAAAATATTTAC
Source organism: Impatiens glandulifera (assembly GCF_907164915.1). Classification (NCBI taxonomy): domain Eukaryota; kingdom Viridiplantae; phylum Streptophyta; class Magnoliopsida; order Ericales; family Balsaminaceae; genus Impatiens; species Impatiens glandulifera. Next base: position 13,800,255 of record NC_061869.1, on the reverse strand, counting down.
GCCACTAGTCCATGATAAAATACATTGGTACCTCATTCACCTTTATTTTACTCAACACAATCATGATATGTCTACACAAAATATATCTGAACTCAAACATTCGATATTGATATTTAACATTGTAGTCCAGTTCGGTATAGTGCACTTTGTAAATAATATCTCTTAAGTATTCTTCATTAACCCTCAAAATGTTCTCATCAACTTCAAATACAAAAGTTCTCCTTTCCTTTTTTAATACGAAGATATTACAGAACATCAACCCTTTAACTTCTTATTGGAACAACTTAAATATATTTTGATTGTAGAAGCTTTAAAAAAAATTTCAAAAACATAACCACTCACAATTGGTATTAGAGAATTAGACGATTGAATATCCAATTTCTTTTATTTCTCAATAATCTTCAACAAAGCCTTATCATATTCCTCAATGAATTGTTTGAGGGATGTTTTGGTGTGCACAAAACTATCAAAAAAGGCATTCATACTTTCACTCCATTGAAATGTGAGAATCCCTGCCCAAAAGTGGCCTTTCACATAAATAGGTATCTATTTAGATCTTTCAAAAATAAATAATGCAACCATTCATTATCTTCCAGCTGAAAATATTTTGTTAGTCTCATCCAATTGTTTTCGCATTGTTGAATAGTAATGGAGTTGTATACAATGTCTTTTAATATTTTCTTTATTAGTTTGAATTCAGCATGGCTTCTAAATTTTGGAGGAAGTTTCTTCATGATATGTCACAAACAAAAACGATGAAGAGCTTTAGAAATTACTTCTCAATTGTAATTTTCATGGATCGACATTGGTATGTGATTATGACATTTTTAGATCGATGAAGCATACATGTCAACCATGTTGTGAACAACCAAGTGAAAGACTTTGAATCTTTATTTGACAATAAGCCACATTCAAGTAAAATTAATTGACCATGATGATTGACCTCGATAAATGGAGCAAAATGCATGTCATAGCGATTAGTCAAATAGGTTGTATCATAAGTGATAACATTAGAGAAATACTCATAGGAAAACCATATACCTTCTATCTGCCCAAAACACGTTTTTAATTCGGTATTCCTTGTCCAATTAGAGTTCTTACTTTGCATTTTTAAGAAATAATTACAAATTTCTTCAGCATCTCCACTCCCTAACATCAACCTTCGAGCTTTTGTAATGTAATTTCTACATGTTCTCTCAAAAAAAAATCAGGTTATCATACTACAAACGATTGAAAAGTTTTGGACAAAGTTATTCTAGATTCATCGTTTAATTTCAATCTCCTTAATGTATGGTTGTGCTCATGACATACAATTGTTATCATAAATTCTCCTTTATCTGAATATATAACTACATTAATCTTAGCTTTACAGTTTGTATTAGTTGTAGGTCTAGGTTTAAAAAGATTTTTGGACCTCGATATTTTCATACAACTCTTGGAACAAGCAATGGTGAAGTATTTCTGCTTACTATCTACACCATATTGTTCCTACATTGCAAATGTCGAATCCAGTTAATTGGGCATATGATTTATAGAATTCACAAACTTTTTCTTTTGAGGAAAATGTCATTCCAATATTGGGAATTTGGCTGCAAAATTAGTTCGAAAATGTCATTATAAAAGTTTTTTTAAGAACAGACATTATAAAGGTTTTATTTGAACTACAAAATGTCCCGAACATGGCTATGTTCGAGACTTTTTTTATGTAGAATGCAGAACAATAAAAGTAATAATACATTTCAGGTTCAACGGACGATTTGTTCATTGTTTCATCTTCTGGATTCCTGAACATAAAAATGGTTTAGGGTTTGTTAAACTTGAAAAACTCTATTATCTATACAAAATAAAAATAAATGTTTTGTATAACTAAAGCTGAAAAACATACCATCTCGGTGAAAAAGTTTGTGTTTTTGTATAAATGCAATGAATAAATCTAGGGTTATGGGTTTGAAGACGATTTTTGTCGTCGAGGGTCGAGAGAGATAAATGATTTGAGATCAACGAGCGCGGAAATTGAATAAACCACGTTGAATTTGTGGTCTTATTTTTGTTATAACTTCGTTTTCCCTACTAAAACTCATAAATTATTAAATAGTATCAATATATAATAAAATTAATTACTTAAAAATAAATATATAGTTTCACCTCCGACCATTAAAATAAAAAAAAATATTGAAATAAATTTAGTCACTTATTCATCTTTGTCGTATTTTGGTCGGTTTTAATTTTTATTTATTTTTTTTTATTAATCAAATCACTAAATTCATTCCTCAAAATATTATTTTTTTTTCTAATTATATCCTTATAATATTGATATTTAAAAAAAAATTATTTTATATAAAAAAATATCATATTTTATCACAATGACCCTAAATTAAATATTTTAAATAAATTATTAAAACCCTCTATACATATTTTTTTTTGTAAAACAACTTATTTCCATTTCATAAAAAAAACCCGAAAATAGGAAAAAATGTCGTTGTATCAAGCTAGAATTAAAGAAAAACAGAATTAAAGGACAATCATACAAAAGAAAAACAGAATTAAAGGACAATCATACAAACAACAATTCATGACATTATTACAAGACACACACAAACTTTAAATTTTCATCTCGCCTTGAAACTTTTTAATTGAGTGACTTCATCGTATGAGATCTTTCAACTTTGGCATAAGCTCCAATTTTGTTCACTTGCGGGAATACACCTCCACGTTCGCATGAGGAATACGCATCCACGTTCGGAGTTGCAATCAAACTCGATATCCTTTCACACTTTATCCACGTTTCTTCTAACTCTTTTTTTAGAAAGACGACGTAGTGTTAATTAAATAAAAAGTCATAAAAGGACAAAGGAGTTACATGAGTTCAAGAGAAAGCGGAAATAAACAACTAAATGAAGGAGAATAATGTGGAATAAACAAAACAAATGATGAATGACAAACGACAAATGACATTGAGAATTAAAGCACCATGAAATCAGTGGTGATGGTGACTTTCTCGTAAGCGATATTCCAATTTTGACAAATTAATCAATTATTCTCGCATATGGGAATTTGTTCAGATGAAGGAGTTGTCGTCAGCGATAATATTGTTCTAAACCGTATTTGCATCATTGCAGACTCTTGAAAAGGCTATAGCGTTCCTCTCCATCCATATGTGAGAATTTGCTCCAAAGTAAGGAGGCAAAAGGGTAGTTCCCAAGGAGTTGTTCAATGTACTCCTCATTTCCATGCAAAGGAGTAAATTAGTATTCGGGATGCTCATGTACTTCTTGATTCGATCATAGGTGTTGAGTCTCTCGTGGAAGGCGAGCTATAAGATGAATTGGTGTATGGGATAACATTGGTAGACCACACTAAGTGGGACCATGGGACAACGTCTCCACGGTCACGAACGCAATCCCAAGAAAATCTCGAGTCAAACCTACCATTATTTTCAACACTTTAAACACGAGAATCCTCATGATTATTCAGATGATAGGATGAAAGCGCGTCGATGACTCTCGCACCTTCTGAAATAGTCCTCGAAAAGTTATTTCAATCGCCGCTATTGACTTGGTGAACTGTGGTCAATTGACACTTCCGCCTGATTCAAGTGATTGAGAAGACACTATTATGGAGGATATGTTTCTTTTCGAACCAGGGGTCATGCTAAAACATAGTGCTATTATCATTGCCAGTTTGATTGATGATCATCTTGCCCACACTGTCTTTAAGTTTCAGAATCTTTTAAGGGATCACGCCATCTCTATTCTTGCATATCCAAATGCTGATGTCTTTTCTGATGAACCTAGAGTGGACCCATTTGACCCAAAGCGAGTCCTATTTCTTTTCTAACGCCCAGAAGTGCTTATAAGTGAGAGTTTTGTCCTAGGAAATATTGTCCTTGATGTTGATTATGCCTTCTTCTTTGGGATTGTAGGTTTCCGTCCATATGATCTTTTTTCCTCCGCGTCATTGAGTCCCCCATATAAAATTCTTCATCAACTAATCTAGTTCTTTCATGACTTTCTTTGGGAGAATGATTATTTGAGCCTAGTATCCGATATTACCCATAGCGACTCTAGTGACCAGCTCAATGCGACATGCACAAGAAATTCTTTTAGTAGCCCATCCCAAAATAACATCCTTTACCTTTTCAATTAGAGGTCGGTAATACGAGATCTGGAGTTGTTTAGAGGAGAACGGGATGCCTAGGTATCGGATAGGGAGCGATCTTTCATCGATTCCCATGATCCGGAAAATGCTGGCTTTGTTTCCTCCTTGACACCGCCATATAAAGAAAGTCTCTTACCTTGATTAATGTTGAGACTAGTAACATTAGAAAAAAATGAGTGATAGATTTTTGCTTGTAGTATGGGTGGTGAGTAAAAATGAGATACTTTAGGAGCATTTTAGTAATGCACTTAAAACCTCTATAATAAGGACGAAAATGTAGGAGAGGGGATCCCCTTACCTAATCCCGTTTTCCCCTTAAAAAACCCCGTCATGGATACCGTTAATGCTCACAATGAAGTGGGGGATCAAGACACGCTGCATAATCCAATCAATAAAAATAAAAGGGAAACCAGAGATAATTAAGAAATCGTGATTATTGCTCCAATTAATGGAGTCAAAAGCCTTTTGGATGTCCACATTAAAAGCCACACAATGTGAGGTGGACTTCCTGTCGTATCCCTTAAAAAGACCCTACATGAGTAAGATGTTATATGAGATGGACCTGCCAAGGATGAAAGTTGATTGCTCGGGACTAATAAGTTTTGAGATAACTGTTTTGAAACTTTTGGTAATAATTTTTGAAATAATTTTATAAGTGATATTGCAATAAGAAATGGGACGAATATTTTGAATCCTTTCAGGGGAGGATTTCTTTGGGATCAGGTTGGGATCATGATGGGGCAGTGGTAGGAGATTCTCGAACTAAGGAGTTTGATGTGGGTTTTCGGGAATTGGATGACCCAGTTTCCATTTATTAGCTCTTTGTCGATTCGGCTTTTTCTCATGTGGTCTTTACCACGCATGGATGACCAGGTAAAGAAGTTTCTAGCAGGCTGGTTCGATGCAACCCAAGTCTCTGATACAGTTGTTGAAGGCAAGCATACCCTGAGAGATCTCAGAAATCGGGAGTCTTTCATTGACATGTCTAGTAACATTGAAGTCGCCCAAAATGGTCCAAGGCTTGTTGTCATCAATGTGGTTTCTAAGGTTGCTCCAGAGCGCCCTTTTGCTACTAACTGAGTTGTCACCGTATACGATCGCAATTTTGAGAAGGCTGAGTGTTTTCCTTGCACTTGACTTCGACCAGATCTATTGTTGGATTTGAGCTGTTATGGGTTTCTTTGACATCCACCATGTTGGAGTCCCAGCCGACTCGAATTCGACCGGATCTATTGTTAGAGCTGTGAATAAATTTTCAGTCGTCCGCGAAGCACCGTGAACCAATGTTCTCAACATTACTCAGCTTGACTTTTGGTCTCGAGGATTCCAATAATTGTGATTTGTTCTTTTCAATGATTCCCCTAATTTCATTTCTCTTGAGTAGGTCGTTGAGACCTTTGATGTTCCAAGTTGTAATAATCATTAAAAATTGTGTAAATCAAGTTTCTGACTACCTCTCGTTTTTTGCTTTTAGTTTTCTTCTTTTTGTCCTTCTTCTTGACTCGTGATGTTTTTAATTCGGCTGAGTTTTCTCCATTTGATTATGAGGCTGTTGAGTCGATGGTCCGTTTCTTTCAACCCAAATAGGGTAGATAGTAAAAGCCAATTCACACATATATATATATATATATATATAATTGCTGCAAATTGACTTCATTTTGCCTTTATTGGATGAGAAAACATAAATGCTAAATTATTTTTATATGGAAGTTCAATATGAGAACTAAGTATGATGAGGTATTCAAAACAAAGAATTTGAACTTTGATTTGTACAACAAATGGTCTTTTACCAAGATCTTTGGTAGACCATTTAATTTATTTTTTAAATATGTAGAAAATTAGTTATGATCCAACCGTCATTACCTCTCTGCAAGTTAAGACAATGTTATCAAAATCCGAAAAAATTGATAGATCGATAATTATTATTTATTTTGACTTCCTTGATTGGTACATAATAATAAAACCTTTTTCTTGTTTTCCATTAAAAAAAATAATATCACTTTCTTTCACTTACATTGCATAAAGTCAAAAAATAAGGGAAAGTTGTATAGGGGATACATTGAAAAAAAAAGAGTAAAAAAGAGTGAATCTTAGAGATTGTAATTGGGCTTTAACCAAAATTGTGATTTGACCAATTTAACCCAATCACTAACACTTGGGAAGATCTTTAGGAGGAGGAAGAAGAGACTGATTTGGTCCTTTCCCATTATCCACCAAGAAAGCCATCTTTAATCCCCATGTTGTATGCACTTCAAGATGACAATGTAGAAACCATACCCCTACAATTAAGTTCACAAATACATATATTAAGAGAAGAACAAAAAAAATAGTTTTCTTATAACTTATTTACCATATTTATTAATTTACCCGGATTGTCGGCTCTGAATCTTATAGCAACCCACCCACCCGAAGGCACACTAATTGTGTTCCTCTCAACCGGATCCACTAAATTGAATTTATTCGGGTCATTTTTCGAATCAAAGTTTCCTATGCCCTTTCCCACCACGAAAAAATTGAACCCGTGAAGATGAATCGGATGGTTCTCCGGGGAAATCATTCCAGTGTCTTGAAGAATCAATTGAACCGTCGCATTATAAGGAAGTCTATATAGTTTTGTTCCACTAACGGTTTGCAAATTCGTCGGTTGTTTTCCCGTGTAATTGAAAACTACAAGAGGACTCCCCGGAAAATCGGTTGTAAAAACTCCTTTAATATTGAAAAAATGTGCTTGTAAAAGGGCAGTAGTTGGCATGACAAACGTGACATTGTTGATATCCGCCACGACCCGACTTCCATTACCCGCTTTGCAACTCGGGCATGGGTTGACCCCGAGTCCGATAGTGAAGAACAAAGATTGATCAACGCTCAAAGGAACCTTAGCTGGATATTTTTGCGAGTTTAGGCTTCTTAAAGAATCAACAAATTTGTTTGCTACGGGGGTGGCGTTTTTGGGTGGTGATGAGACGAAACTGGTGGAGGATGTGGCTAGGGTTCCGGAGTAGTGAAGTGTTGCGGTGGCAGTGGTGTTGTCAACCGCAATTGGAGCATCCATGAATGGGGAGGCTATGACCATGTACTTTCCTGAGCCCTGATTGGCGGAGATAAGGACGTTGGTTGTTTGGCCTGGGGCAATGACTATGGTGTCGGTTTTGAAGGGTTTTACGTAAGTAGCGTCGACTTCGACGACGGTTAGTTGGTGACCGGCGATCTTGAAGAATAGTTCTTCGTTGAGTGCAGCGTTGATGATTCGAAGCATGTATGTTTTTCCTACCTCCACGCTTAGTTTAAATCCTTCTATAAGAAAGTTTTAACGTTAGACAATTTAGCATGCATGAGATTTGCCAATTTGAAAACACTTAATAACACTAGCTTGAGCTCAAGTTTGTGTCGCGTGTTTTGTGTTTGAAAGAGAAAACATCGATAATTTCTTTCCAAATATTTTTTTGTTAAATTCTGATTCAGATTTAAATGAGAGTTTTAGAACACAACTTGATATGTTTTTTTGATAAACAAAGTAAGTTATTTAAGTTTTAGTTCTAATTTTAAGAATATTTAATGAACAAAAAAATGAGTGATTTTGATGGTAAGAATGATGTTTGATTGGATGAAAAAATAATTTCGAGAAAAACAAAACACCGCGATTAAACGAGTTCTATGTGTTTTAGACAAATAAAAAATGATTCTCATTGCACGTGGATTTCAATGATATTAAGTTTTGAAACCGAACTTGGTGAGACACAAATGTATATCTACTATTTTTCGTTTAAATTTAGATCAAGAAATCGTTTTTGAATAATTTCACTAAGCTGTTAATTTGGAAAGTAACCTTGTGAAGAACATTTTGACAATGGTCCTGGATGACCATTAATAGTATGAGCATCCGAAACATTAGGTGCCAACCCTGATTTAATCGCTTCGTTAATAACCGCTTCGACATCCGATTTCCACCATTCTCCTAATACAACGACGACTTCCTTGTGAGGTTTTGGGAAAGGGTATGGCACACCAATCTTAGGTAAAATGACGATGGCACCATGCACCGTGGCCCTCAACCACAAGATATGTGCATGCCAAAGAAGGGTTCCCCTTTGCCCAGTAATAGTAAAATTGTACAAATAGTTATGCCCCGGTCTAATTGGACATTGTGTGATATATGCTGGACCATCTGCCCATCCAGTTCGAAGTTGTCGGATACCATGCCTGCACCCCGAGCACAAATTCTTAAGGATTATGTAAAACCAAGTTAATTTATTTCAAATTCACATTCAAATTCAAATTTATTACATGTATAATTGTTGACTATAATAAATAAGTTACATGGGTTACTTACCAATGGATGGAAACATTGTACTTTACATGGTTTACCACCCTTATAAGAACCGTATCATCCTCCCTCGCATAAAGAGTAGGCCCCGGAGACTTACCATTGACAGTGACAATGGGCTTCGATGAGCATAATCGACTTGTGTTCTTCATCACCACCTGCGAAAGTCGTCAATAAAGAAGAAAAAACGTCAATTGAGAATTGATATGTTTTTGAATAACTTGTTTATTAATATTGTTCCTTATAGTAACATAAATAACATGTATAATAGTAATCTTACATCAAACTTATAGCGACGAACTAAACCCTCGACCATTATTGTCGGGCAAAAGCAAGCAATGAAGAAGAATAATCGAAGCAAATTAAGCTCCATCTTCCTCTAGCAAATTGATGTTCTTGAAGTGGATGGTTTGTTACTATGGAGGTGTAGCATCCATGGAGATCTTATAGAGATGGTGGTTATGATTTATGATTTCTGTTCATTAATTTGCTGCCATGTCCTTTTCCTCAGTTTGGTAATTATAACTAGGTGGATAGAAATGAGACTTAATTCAAAATCTAAGAATTATCCTATCTAGTTTTTCTTGCCTTTCACATAAAGTTCATTCTTTCTCTTATGGAATTTATTTAAGTTTAATGTAGTTACAAATTTTGTGACATTGTTTTTGCAAATTCTATGACTTGTGAATGATTATTGATGTTATCTTTTGTTATTATGAATATAATGTAGCACTCTGATTGTTAAATTGGTTGTTTCATAAACCGAAATGTCCTGAAATTTTTAAACGATTTTTCATTGTTTAGCATGATTGTTTAAATAATTTATCTCTATTATAATTATTTGCTATAGAGATAATTGGGAATATGTGACAGACAAGAGAAGCACCATCATTATAATGAATTGTTTCAAGCCTAAGGTTGGTTAGCCTAACGGTGGGTACAATCACATCCACCAATAATAACCCACTAAACACCATACAAATTACACTGTCCCTTAAAGAGATAAAAATTGGTTAGCTGTATTTAGAACACGGGACCTCAATATGCCGATGATAAGAGTACTCATGAACTACGAGATTTACTATCGATATGTTTGATTCACAATGAACTATTGATCGGGTAAATAGGCTGTCGATTAGGGTAGTCTAATAGGCTCATTACACATATATTCTCAAGATCAGATCATGGTTCATATTCTCATAGTACACTTCTTTTTATTTGTATTTGATATGAAAAGTTTAATTGAAATAGATAAACAAATAAATTAGATGAAAAATGTGAATTCTTTTTGTCAAATTTGTAATTGCCAACATCACTAAAGTTATCCATTAGGACCTGCTGAACATCTACAACAGCCTTAGATTTCGACAAAAAAATTAAAACCACATGGGAGCATTAGGTTGTGAGGGGGCGAGTGCGTGTTCAATTATCGACATTTGAAGGACTAGACTGTACCATTTCCTTCGTAAAAAGGCTTTGAAATGTCAGCAATCTTTGTATCTTCCAAACCCATTCATAAACGACGCCTTAATTCGAAGGCGCAAGAACAATCCCGAGAGATAAGGTCCTCCAGTCTCGCGGCCCAAAGTTCTTATCCATCTTTACTGAGCCAATTTCTGGAGAAGAGAAAAGCAATTGTAAAAATGGCCAAAACCAAGAGAAAGATATATATAGCATGAGAAGTAACCCCAAGCCACATCTTTACAACCTGGGGCTGATACATCAAACTGACATTTCTTTTGCATTTGTTTCTTCTACATGATGCATTTAGAGTATCATTCGACAAACAAAATGTATTTTCTTTAAGTATATGAGTAAAAAAAAGTGTCATGAGACCAGGAGCTGAGCCATTTTATGTAAGGTTTATGCTTTTGTGATGAAAGAACTCTGTATCCTCATCCTTATCAATCTTATCTCCCTAAGTCTTCCTTTGTCATATCCCTCTCTTTTATTCTATCTTCTCATCTCCTTCTCTTAGATTATTGTGTTACTTGATTGAGTTATTACACTATTTTATGTCAAAGTAAAGATCATAACTCAGTGGTTAGAGCAAAAGAACTCATGTTTTTAAGGTCATGGATTCGAATCTTCACACCTAGACCATTTTAAAAAAAAGACTGCAGACTCAACCGAGTCGACTCAGTTCAGCTTGGGCAAAACTAATACAAACTGTTTCCCAGAAATCAGTTACCATACCTTCCAGAAATCAAATATTGTACACATACTTTCAGAGAGAGTTGGAAGGAGCAGAGATTCCTCTGCCCTAATTTTATTTCTGATGATGAATACTTCTTCCATTGTGATAATATATAGCTTATAAATATCAAAAACTCTAATAAATAACTGAATGATGAAAATTAGGGATGCATATCAATCTAAATATATATTTGATTTCATGAAAATATGTAACTGATTTTTCGAGAAAACAGCTTTTCGTATTAGCTGCTTAAGTTGGCCTGAGTCAACTCGGTTGAGTCTGCAGTCTCAAGTACAGTTTTCGAATCCTTTTTTACCCAAAAATATTTCAAATGTGACTGTCCAAAAAATACTCCTTGAGAAATATTCTAGGTGAAGTTATCACTAATAGATGCTTTTCTTCTTCATTCCTATACTACTAGTATAATTTCCCAGACCTTGAAATGATGCCACATTTTCAAAATAATGTATAAGTAAAGGAGCGACAGAAATGAAGACTGGAGAATGTACTTACCATTCCTGCATGATAGTCGGAGGTCAAACAAATCTAATGAACTGATGCTCGTGCAATGATCTGTTATTTTGAAGAATTAATCTATCAAAAAGACAACTCAACTTCAGATACAAAACATAAACGAATGTTAAAAATCAGGTCATACCTTGAAAACTGATTCTTTCAGTTCAATGAACCGATGATCCAACTTCTCTTACTCAAAAGATTCACATTGAATCTTCCGAGGCTTGATAAATTGTAACCAACAGAATTTAAACCTAGTTTTGTAAAGTCTTACAAGTTACTGCCCTGACAAGTATGTTCCATGTAACAACACTAGGAGAAATTTCCCTTGTTAAAGCATCATCCAAGAACATAAGGGCTTCTGATATTCTATTAAACGAGCAAAGCCCCTTTAGAGAAATATTATACGAGATAATATCCGGTTGTAGCCCCTGTTCCAAAATGCGTGACCAAATAATCAAAGCCTTTTGACAATCTCCCAATTTATAGAGCCCCTCCATCACTGTATTATGAGTCACAAGATTTGGAGGACAACTACTCCTTCCCATTTTAAAATACAAACACAATGCATTTTCCACTTTCCCATTTGAACATAGCCCATGAATCAATATATTATACATTTTCACATCAGGCTTTATCCCCGTGCTGATGACATGAACCCACAAGTTTAACGCCATGTCCAGTTTCTTATTTGCAAAGAGACCATTCATCAGTAAGCTATATGTAATCATGTCGGCTTTCAGTCCCTTCTCCAGCATCTCCTTCACAAAATGATATGCTTCATCAAATCTCTCTTTTTTACAAAACCCATTTATGAGGATGTTGTAGGTAACCGTTGTTGGGGGGGAATCAGAAGCAGTCATTTGTTTGAAAATAGCAATTGCATCTTTGAGCTTTGAAGCTCGTACAAAACCATTGATTAGTGCATTGTAGACATGGGAATCAGGCTTATTCATTTTTCCCAGCATAATAACTGCTTCATATAACTTTCCTTCTTGACATAAAGCTTTGATAATGGAGGAATATGCAGAAGCATTTAGTATGTCTCCTTTATCTTTAGTTGTCTCCTCTAAGAAACATAAAACCCTACTTAAATAGCCATTCTTACAAAAACCATTTACTAAAACCGCATAAGTCATGGAATCTGGAACAAAACCTTTTTGAAGCAGTAAGTCTTTCCATACAGAAATTGCTTCTTCCACTTTTCCATTATCAAACAATCCTCTTATGAATATATTGAAGCTAATAAGATTTCGACAACCTTTCCTATCCATTAACTCCCACAACTCAAAACAATCACTCAACTTCCCAGCTTGACAATACCCATTAAGCAGTGTATTGTACACCACCACGTCAGGACAACACCCGTTATCAATCATCTCCTTATACACTCTCGAAGCTCCATCAATGTTTCCATACTCACATAATCCATGTATCAAACTACTATAAGTAAGCAGATCAAGCTGCACATCGTTTCTCTTCATACGCTCCCAAAACTCCAAACTTTCGTCATACTTTTTACACTTACATAAACCACTAATCATAATATTATACGTGACAACATTTGGACATAAAGATGGATCGCGTATCAACCTCTTCCAAACATCCTCAGCCTGAGTATAATCACCACACTTAAGACACCCATCAATTAATATATTATAACACACAATATCAGGAGCAACCCCTTTTTCAAGCATTTCATCAAACACCTTCAATGCCTTCAATATTCTCCCATTTTTCACTAAACCATTAACCAAAGTACTATAACTAAGAACATCAGGATTAAGACCATCAATCCACATCCTTTTTAACAACTCCTCCGCCTCATCAAATTGCTTCTTCTTACAAGAAATCTTAATTAAAACATTATAAGTTTCCACATTCGGCAACAACCCTTTAGTTCTATAATATCTGAGAAACAAATTCGCTTTATCCAAACGATTACCCACAACAAATGCATTCAATACACAATTATACGACCTTATACCTGGCTCACAACCGAAGAACTCATTCATTTTCTGGAAAACATCAAGTGCTTGATCAGGCATTGAGTTCTTTGAGTAAGCTTTAATGACAGATAGTGCAACATCTTCGGAGCATTTGCAGGTTTGGGTTCGGATGAGATCGAGAATTCGAGCGACGTGAGAGACGAGGTTTGGCTCGATGAGTCGTCGGAGAATGTGATGGAAGACATCGGAGGAATATATGTATTTTGGATGGTGGCGAGAGATGGAGTCGAATAGGTCTAGGGCGGACCGGGAATCCTTTTCTGCTTTTAGGAGTTGAAGGAGTTGCTTGGGAGAGAGATGATTCAGGAATCGGGCATTGGAAGTAAGCTGGAAATTGGCACTTTTCATCACTCGTATATGTTTTGTGATATGCTTCTTTTCTGATGGTTAAGGTTTTTATGTATACCTTATTTTTGTTTAGTCAAATAAACTTTCTTTTCATTTGCTTTTATATGAAAAAAAAAATAAATGGTTACAGTTTCATTTTTTATTTTATTTATAATGTACACTTTTGATATGATGACTTAAATGAAAAATACATATTTCTTAAACAATTTTCTTCAAATTATCTTGGCCCTTTCTGTGATTTTTTTTTTACATCGGAGAATATAGTTTTTATTTGTAAAACTCAAATTTGAATTGATGTTGTGTTTTGTTTTATATGACATCTATTAGTCGGATCAAATTTATAATCTCGAATTCTTGTAATCCTTATAATACTTCTCATTTTTTGTGGGTATAGTGTTAGTGATCATTTTACGTCTATATTCATCTCTTTTTTTTCAGTAAAGGAGATCATGTTGTTGGATATGAAGTTCTTTTTAATTTTGTTTATAAGGAGTTTTGAGAATTTATCTTTAATCTGGAAGCCTTTTTACATGCAATATTTGGTTTGAACGAATATCCGATCGAATTTGAATTACATTTTCGGTTTTCGAATCGAATTTTAAACCGATTCGAATTCAAATACGTTTTTCGGTTTGGTTTTCGAGTTTATGTTTTAACTCGAAAACTAAACCGAAAACCGAATTTATTTTTATTATATATTATATAACTTATTATATATTATATATTAAATTATCACGGGTCTCCTACTAGATCCCTACATTAAATCCATAATCCCTAATTTATTTTCTCTTTTCTCTAGTTGTCAACACCTCTCAACCGCCATATATTGTCGTCGTCGACACTGTTTTACTTTCGTCGTTTAATTGTCGGATATATATTAGCGTTAGTCACTAAGCTAAGTTTGCGTGATTTATATTTTTTTATAATTTAAGTAGATAAGATCTTTTTAACAACTTATTTATTTTGTTAACTGTTTTAAAAAATATATCTTATGGGTAGGTGATGTTCTATATTTGGTCTAAACCGAATATCCAACCGAATTCGAATCAACCGAATTTGAATTTATTCAAATCGGTTCGGTTTTCGAAATTGCTTAAAAAAAATAAAAATTCGAAGAACCCGAACCGAAAACTCGAATAACCCGAAAACCGAACCGATGAACACCCCTATTTATATGTATCTTCTAATTATTTTTATGGGTTCTCACTAGACCATATTTATAAATTGTCAGTTATTATTTCACTGAATTTTCTTACGGTGTTAGTTACCAACCTTCAAATAAAGATAAATTTTACCGTTCAAAAATTTGAAGTAGAGATTCTTACACTTAATTAGTTTTCTAGGGTTACTTTTTTACATTACTCTTGTTATTTAATTCAAATGAGTTTATCTATAATTGGTGTATCAATTTGGTTAAAATCTTAATAATTTTAAATTTATAATATGTAACGTTTATATTTGATTTTTAAATACTATTTTCTATTATTTGTTAATTAATGATCTACTTGTAACCCTTTATTTGATTAATTGATTTATTGAGAATTAATTATTTATATAAAAAACTTAGAAGGTTAATTTTTAATTAAAAAAAAAAAATATATATATATATATATATATATATATATATATATATATATATATATATATATATATATGCCCACTTACTATTTGAGTATCAAATTTGGTGTGTTTTTATTGTACTATGCGATTTCAATAAAATAGGCTCTACCTATCAAAATTTTATTTTTGCTATCTAAAACTTTTCACTAATTAACATTTAAGGCCTTTCTTTTAAGGCGTTTTTTTTATTTGACGTGACATTTTCTTTAATTTTTAACATATAATTTGAATAAAAAAAAGATTTGCTTATTAAAAAAAGTCTCAAATGGTAAAAACATGCCTTTGAGAATCAAATGTTAATTGGGCATGTATATAAATATTTAAGGTTATGTTTCATGTATATAATGTAATGAAATAAAAAAAAAAATTGATTGTTGATTATCATTAAATTCTCAATTAAAAAGATGTTTTAAGTTGAAATAATAATAATTCAATTATTTAAATATAATTAAATTCCACCAAAGTAGTTCAGTCGTAAGAGTCGGCTTAAATAATGATGGCAATTTGAAACTGTCATGCGGTAACTAAATCGAATTGTCCCGTTTGGGGCGGTTTTTCCCTGAAACCAAACGGGGATGAGACGCGGATAATATTTGTGTTCCCCGTACTGACCTGCCTCGATCTCACCCCGATTCTGCATCGAACACTATTGTAAGCATGAAAATTTGACATAACTCAATTTATAATAATATTTTGAATTTTTAATTCAAAATAGTTCAAATGAGAGGTCAAAATTAAATTAGAATTAGTTATTGTGATAATTAAATCATAATTAAAAAAATTATTTAAAAACCAAAAATAATTTGGAATTAAAATGTTATATTTATTTTATCCAAATTAAACCCCAAAAAGGGGTTGAAATAATTTAATTATAGTTTTAGACATAAGGTATATGTAATTTATAGCCTAAAACAGTTAAATAAATATCCAAAAATACCCAAAAATAAAATAAAATAAACATAATTTTTATTATGTTTTCAAAAATATTTTTGTGTATTAATTTGGTGAAGAAAAATGAAAGAAAATGGTTAAAAATTTGATTTCAAATAAATATTTTATTAAAAATAAAACTAATGATCTAGTGTGACCGAAATTAAAGAAATCGGTTGTAGCAGGAATTTCATCCATCAAATGGGTGCATGATCTTCATCCAAAACACCAGGACGCTCCGCATAGCCGGTTATAACCGAGAAGATGCGCGCCCAGGACCAAACATGATCAACTAACGGGACGTCAAACCCGCTAGCCGAAAATGTCCAAACACCCGAACGCTTGACAGACCGCCAATGGATCGCAATGACGCGTTTCATTTTAATGAAACGACGCCGTTTTGGTCGTCTTCTTCGCGAATGTCGGAGAATTGCGCTCGATGTCGGTGATATTTCATAAATCTTATCTTCATCGTTTCTCATCATTATCCCTTCAAACTTCGCCTACATGCACGTCTCTCAAATGCCATCATTTCGCCTAAAGTTTGAATTCAAATCCTACCCTAGAACTAGGCCCATGAGGATAGATCATAAAGGAATGAGATGAACTTCAGAAGCAAAATTGAATATGAATTTGACTTCGAAATCGACCTAGCTTAGGTATAAATACTCCTCATGTCTCCTTTTTTCAATCCATCGAAAAGAATCCAGCAATCCTAGCCTACTCGAAGATCTTCATCGGATCTTCATATGAAAACACTTTTCTAGTGTTCTAAGCTTTAATCTAGAGCTTTGGAAAGCTTCCTTAAGATCATAGGAGTGTTCTCCAATCACAAGTAAGCTTTCAAACCACCTATGATTCATGTTGTGATTCAAAATTGAAAATTTTTAATTCCAATCGGGTTGAACCTATTTCTTGTTCAATTTTGTACTTTTTATAGTTGAAATCAATCATCATATATTTTCAAGCTTTCTATCGAAAGATATTTTATCAATTCAACCCCAATCAAAAAAACCTAAATTTGATTTGAAAATTTGGAAATTTGAAATTTCGTGTTCTTGAGATTTTGAGCTTGGATTTGATTCAAATAATTGCCTAACATGTTTGTAAACATGTTGGGATGAATTTCAAATCAAATAACAACATCTCGATCATGTTTGATCGAACTAAAAAATTTCAAAATAAAATTTTAAATTTCATTTTTGAAACTTGTTAGAGGGCTTGATTAATGTTCATGTTTTGGTCATGTTTGATTATAAACACCATTTGGAAACTGTTGGAACAAGAATTAAGCCATGAGATTGCCTAATTTGAAAGTTCCCAAATCATGCCCTAGAAATCATTTTGAAAAATTGATTGTCTTAGGGCTCGATTGATCAGTTCTAGAATTAGGGGTTGTGATCCCTACATCCAGTTGAGTTAATAGCAACTTATAGATCACGTTTTCATGATTTGTATCAAAAGTTGTAATTATACAACATTGAACCAAATAAAGAACACTTGGTGTTCTTGGACCGAGTCATGTAGGACCGAAGACCGAGAGGTAGGACCGAGAATCCTCGATCCTAATCGAGACCAATAATCGATGTTCTTGAGTTAGAACCGAGCCTTAAGATTGGTGTTATTGAGCTAGGACCGAGAAATCCGACCGAGGGTTTTCACCTAGGACCGAGAAAACTGACTTCGGATCGAGACTCCTAGGTCTTAGGACTGAAATGTCCAACCTTAAGACCGAGTTTCCCAAATCCATGACCAAGGATCTCAGCCTAGAGCTAGTCCCGGACCGAGAGGTTTCTACACCTCGATCGAGAAACCTAGCCGTAGTCTAGTCTATGACCGATAGGCTTTTACACTTAAACCGATAATTTCTGCCAAGGACCAAGAGTCTTTGACACTTTGACCTTTAGAGACTCTAGTCCTCCGACCGAGTATCTTGAACCCCGATCGAGAGCTCCCTCATTCTAGATTGAGTCTCTTCGATCCCTGACCAATAAAAACGGACTCGACCCTTAGGACTCTGATCATAAGGCTTGTTTGGTTCCACTTTTCAAAACCCAAAATTAATTTTTATAATTTTGGAACCCCAATCCCTTTTCAAATGATCCCGAGAGGTTGATAAATGATTTCAAAATATTTTCCAAACAAATATTTTGAATAAGGCTCCATTTATGATTTATTTTTAAATTCTAACACCCTTTTTATTATATTTTTAGGTCTTTTACTCATTTTGTTCTAACCGCAATTGCAGAACGCATCTCTAAATAATTTTGTACAATTAATTACGTAATACAAACTTATCCTTGTTTAGGACCCCAGACTAATAATAAACGTTATAAATAAATCTTTTACTAGCCAGACTTTTAAAAAATAAAACTGTTTTCAACGGGCGTGGAGGACATAGCGCGTAAGCCCTTTTCCGAGTGTAACTAAATAACGGCCCTCTATGGAAACTCTGGTATAAAATACTGTCGCGTATACATTTTTATTGATTTTTCTAAAATCAATTGGCGACTTTATTTTTAAATAAATAATATTTTCTTAAATTAATTATGATTAATTAGTGTAAAATCGGATTTCAAATTTTCATTTTATTATAACAAAACTTCATATTATTAAAATTTTGAATAAAATAAATTATTTTACATAGTTAATTTTAAAAGCGGCTAGGTACTATCAAACACTTTTAAAAATAATGTTTCTTTAAAAAATTATCTGGTACGTAAACCAAGGTTGAAGCCATCGAACCTTGAACCACTTCAGATATTGTATTATCATGTGTCATCTGACATGTGCTAAGCTATGGGGATCTCCCGGGGTTACAACTATAAACACAATTAAATACATAAAATCATCGATATATTTATTTATTCATTATATTTTTTAAGAGTTATAAGTTTATTTTTTTATAATAATATAAATTTTCAATATATATTATAGTACAAGATTCGATTATATAATTTTTTATGTTTTTAAAAAATATTTTATAAACGGTGTCTCGCGGGGATTCTCTGAAACCGAACAGACAAGGATGATAAATGTATTCTCCGTCCTGAACCGCCTCATTGTCATCCTAGGCTTAGGAGACCAAGATGTAACGGGTTCGATTCCATCTGAAATCGCTTTGAATGGAAGCAGGAGGTCATGACTATGGGTTGTCATGCTAGCTCTCATTATTTAAAAATAAAAATAATAATTAATATTTATAAAAAATAAAAATTTATATCATTAATTCAAATAAAGAGTTATATATATAAATATATATATATATATAAATAAATTATAAAATAACTATAAAAAAAATAAAAAACAAATGAATGAAAATCTAGTTATTAAATAATATAGGGCGGAATCTACTTCTCAATGTGACTGACTCTTTTTTAAAACAATTTAAAATTATATAGAGAATAACTTTTTATGAAGTGGGAATTTTTTTTTAAGAGTTGTGAAGAATGAGATAATCATTGGAATTGCAACCCTAAATAATATGAAATTTATATTAATTAAAATTTTAATGTAAAAAAATTCTACAATCCTATAATTTGTTTAAGTTGACTCTAAAAATCTATATCTTATGTATCAAAAGAGTAATAAATTAGACCAAATCGAACAAACTAATCAAACGGTGTTAAAAAAAAATAAAAAAATTTAAAATTTTAAAATGTTATAAAAATTGTATTTGACCAATGTTAGTAAATAATAGAAAAATAATATATTATCAAGTATAATTAATCAATTACTTATATATAATTTAAAAAGGGATAAACTCATAAAAAAAAAATAATAAATTATACTTATAGATATTCAATTGAAATTTTTCCAGTTACTCTTAATTAAAAAAAATAAGAAACTCGAAAATTGATTACTAAAACAATAGGAAGGTATAAATACAGAAAAAAAAAACTTAGGCCTTGTTCGATTGGGGTTATTTAAATAATCTAACTCACTTAAACATCTTTTCATTCCCCTCTTATTAATCACATCACTTAATTCATTACCCCAAATACTAAAATACCCTCTATTTTAAATTACTATTTATTATTTTATTATTATTTTCAATACCTTTTAAGTAATCTTATCAAAAATATTCTCACTACCTCAAAATCATTACCCATCATTATTTATTTTCCCCCTCTAGGTTATTACAATAACCTCAATCCGAACAAGGCCTCAATCTCATTGCCGGAGAAAACGACGCACCAATAATTGTAAATATTATTCAAATTATAAAAATTTGAAATAAAAAATTAAATTTAACTAATAAAAAACTGTACCGAACTAAAAACAAAATGAATTTACAACTTTTCTTCCAAACTTTTGTTAGATATAATAATATTAAAACAATATAAGGCCCAGATTATTTTAGAAATAATCTTAAAATATCAAACCAGCATTAAATATCATTTCCGAGAAGGCTGACGGCGGACTGACGAGTGACGATTTGACAACAATTGGGGAGATCAAAGAAAAGAAAAGAAAAGAAAAGAAAAGAAAAGAAAATTCAAACGGCGATGCTAAAAGGCCTCAAACCCAACTCCGATTCCGGCCATCAATCAACTTCTCAGAATCAATTATTTTAGTCCTTCACCAAAACAAAAGTATTTAATCATTTCTTTCCTAGATGTAGTAGGTAAGTCAAGACTATACGCCTCCATAATTTCATATCGAAAGCTCAGTTTTAGCAAAAAAAAAAAAAAAAAAAAAAAACACAATCAGTTTGATTTTCTTATAAACAGCCACAACCCACCACCTTGAAACCTGAATTCTCGATCTGGGTATTTTCTTGAGCTATGAATTTCAGGAGTATGGATGAATTCTGGCCATATTACATGAGTCAACACTCGAATCCGGCGACAAGGCGTTGGCATTTTGGTGGGACTTTAGCTAGTATTATCTGTTTGATATATTCTTTATGGTTTAACTGGTGGTTTCTGTTTCTTGTGCCGTTGTTTGGATATGGTTTGGCTTTTTACAGCCATTTCTTTGTCGAGGGGAATGTTCCGGCGAGTTTTGGGCATCCGGTTTGGTCATTTTTGTGTGATTTGAAGATGTTTGGTTTGATGGTTACTGGTCAAATGGATAGGGAAATTAAGAGACTTGGTAAGAGACCTGTTTTGCCTGTCTTTTGATGACTACACAATTGTATATAACATTTGGATTGATTGATTGGTTGTCTTTTCATTTGATTATTTAGCTTCCTTTCTCAAGTGTATGTTTGTAAATGTAATAAAAAAGGGTTGGATTTTAGTGATTTCATATTTGAATAATGGTAAGAGTGATTGCTTTTGATCAAAAGTAGATCATGTTTGATTTTTGGGTTAGGTTAAAAGTCTGAGTCGGGTATAACCCGGATAAAATTGGGTTAATCCTGGTAAAATTATATGTTTTTGCTTAGTTGATATGTCAGAAAATCGTTCTTAGATACTTACACCCGTAGGAGAAAATCGTTCTTAGATACTTACACCCGTTGGGTAGTGACGTACCCATCCCCTGGAGGAGAAGAGCTTATGCTGGCATTCAGGACCTGCTTTGGATTGCTCGCTTGGGGCCGTTGTATGACCACAATAGGTTCACCTAGCGGGCCTTTTATTTGGTAGCTAACATCGCCAAAGCGTATCATCAGATTTGACTACGAAGGAAGGGTCGTGTCGACTAAGCCTCTCTGGAAGGAGGTGTCGTTGATCACGAAAGGTAAATACAATGGCCTTGTGTGCTCGTACGGTAACCAATTCCTTAAAGTTAAATTTCATTATTGTCTCTAAATTGACTTGGGCTAGAGGCAAATTTCATATATGGTCTCTAAATGGACTTGTGCTATCGACTTCCGACCTAGATTTTGCACACTCCTCATTCCCAACCGGAAACCTTCTTCTTTTCCCATCTCGGATAGCCACAAATATTGGATTTATGAATACCTATTGTCTTTCCTTCTCAATTTGTTATTCCTAAGTTTGAACTCTAATCAATACAAATACACTAACTCCATTTGACATATTATTTTCATTGGAAACAGCATCACAGTTTATTGAATTTTTTCTTATAGCATAAATCAAACTCAAATGGGACCACATTTAAAAATAAAAACTTTTTTCATAAATTTATTAACAATTTCTTATCCAGATCAATATCAGATACAAAAAGTGTTTCCATATAAACATTATTAAGCAATTTACTAAAAAATATATGTTTTCCTTAGGCATTCTATTTTATACAAAGTCTTAAAAAAAGTGTTCCTTAGGCATTGTATTTTATACAAAGTCTTTAATCAACAGACATAACTATCTAAAAAGGAAGGGGTTTGGGGACAACACAACCATGAATTTAGATCTAATGTATGAACCTAACTCATGAGAAACGACATATCTTTTCATTTAATCAATAACCGAGCTAAATCAATTGTATCCTAAATGGTGAGAAAATCGTGAATCGCCCTCTATATCCCAAAAGGAATTTGGAGATCTTTTGAAATGAAGGGTGATGGTTTGGGAATTTCATTACTCTTCAAGATTTCTTTCCCCAAGCACCTTAAAAAAACAAAAGAGATGAATAAACAGCCGCATGTCAAATAAAGAACATTTACAAGTCTGATTATAGAGTTTTTAAAACTTTAGCATTGGAATCCAAGGCCTTGTTTGATGTGGATTGTCCAATTCACAATCTACTCAGCAATCACATAATTCAAATCACAACCAAAATAACTTCTTCATATATATTTATACCTTTAACATCATTTTACTCAAACAACCAGGTTTTTCATAATGTAAATCAAATAGGATTATTTGAAAATTTCACCTAGTCATAAAAATAACTCCAAATCAAACAAGGCCAACTAAATCATCAATCACTTCTACCTTCAAATTATCAACTAAAAAACACCAATTAATTCATTCTTTGTCATTATAAAATATACTAAAAACTTTTTTATCAATCAAGATTTGTTCCAAAAAACAGTTAATCTTATATATATATCAAACAATAAGAACTTTGTGGCATATTTACACATAAACTTTTTCAATAAGAGCAATTTTTCCATGTATAATAAACAAAAAGGATTACAAAAGAACTAATTTAATTTGAGTAAATATATAGTTGAAAGGAAATGTTTGAAGACTTACCTTAAGAAAAGCTACTGTTTGTTTCAAAATTGACCTGACTTGTTTCAGAAGAATTCACAGCCTCAGAAAATTCGGACATCAGCCTCTCGTATTTCTTTTTCAAGACAGAAGAATCCATAGCATCTACAAGGGCCTGTCTTATATTTTGTTCAAGGCCCTCGATCTTATTCTTTGTTTCCAAACTTGGATTTTGTCCCGCTTTTGCCCTCTCTACCTTCAACTGCTCAATCTGGTCTTTTAAATCAGATGAATTGATCATATCCTCTATAACCTCCATTGTTTGTTGGTTAAGTTCATCTGCCTTGTTCTTGATCGCGGATAATGTAGGCGGTTCAATGTGCAAATCCAATTGTTTTAGAATGTTGGAAAATTCCATCTCGATCTCTTCTTTTAGCTTCAATATATTATCCTTCAGATCCTGATCTAAATCAGTCGCTGATTCTACTTCGGATCCTTCAATTTCCTTTCTTATGGACTCTATCTTTCCCTTTAAATCTGGTCGGTCTAGGATTTCTTCGAATTTCTTATTAATTTCTTGTTTCAATGAGCCGATTTTTCCATTCTTCTCAGATAGATCTTTGGCTCGAGATAATTCTGATAACATATCAATCTTATACTTCAAGCTTTTGTAATTTGGAGCTGTATGCAGATTCTGCTTGAATTCATTCTTTAGGTTCTCGATTTGTTCGTTCAGAGCAAGAATTGTGGCATGATCTTTTGAATTTCTCGATTTTTCGAAATCTTGTTGAAGTGCAACCGACCTGTCAGTCAATCCTAAGGCTTTCATCGCTTCGGATAATTCATAATCGACTTCTATCTTCAGTTTCTTTATCATTTCGTTCAGACCAGATTCAGGATGCTCGCTAGATGATTCCTTGGCTTTTAGGATTTTCTGCTTTAACTCTTTAACTTCGCCTTCTAACTCCTCGGGACTCATTCCGGGTTTAATAATGGGTTCTTCTTTCTTTTTCATGTTGACTTTCTTGATTGGATCCACTGGGATTCCTTCTTGGAATCCACCAAGTTTGCGGAACTTCAGCATTCGATGCTCAAGCAGCTTTTCTGTATCCATCTTATTCAGCTCCTTTACACCAAGTATAAACATTTGTAACCTTTACTAAAAAAATATGATTCATTTCATACAAAGATCAAATATTGTTACTAACCTCCATTGAATCAAGAATTGCGGTTTTTATTTGTTGTGATGTCCAGTGTGGATCGGCATGAGCACCCCCAAGTGGCTCCTGAAAAATAAAATTTATTTGTTTCACTAGGATCGCAAAAGCAATTTAGAAGGAAAGAAGTTCCTGAAATTGCAATAAAACTTCAAATTGCTCAAACTACTTTTGTTTGTCATTTCCTTGTTAACTCAGTTGATGTCTTCGTATGCATTTTATAGAGAATAATTGAGATTTAGAAGCTGCAAAAATTGTGTACAGATAATTTAAGAGCTTAACAAAGTTAACCAATGTCAACGAGAAATAAATTATGCCTTTTAAAATGTACATAGAACAAAACAAGCCCGACACAAGTTGAGGAAGCAAAACAAGCATTTGATACAAGTTCAGGAAGCGTGAACTTCTATCCTAAAATAAAACAATTGTTCCATATTGTTTTGAATAAAGCAGAATGTACTACTGATAAAGAACAAAAAGGAAAATGTGAGCTATCAATATTCTAGTCAAATCACAAGCAAGTAGTACAAAATTGACCATATGAGATAACAAAACCATTGCTAGATAAATATTAAAAAAAATCATGTAAGCAAGCAATAAAATGAATTAAAGAAAAGAAAATGTACGAATTTGGCCATGCGAGTGAAGAACTAACAGGGATGATTCCGTCTGCAATTTGTAGCTTGAGCAGCTCTCCAGCAGTTATCCTTAGTTTCTCAGCAGCCTACATGAAGGAAATCACAAGTTTCATAAGATACTAATCTCTTCATCGGCATGCTTAAGAACAATCGATGATGCAAACCTTTGGAGCAGCTTTGGCACTCTTCCACAGAATAGCTGCACAAGCTTCAGGGCTGCACCACAGTAAAATAGATGAGCCAGAAATAAGCATATCATCTAAAGGACCAGTAAATGTTTTCTGTAGGCATTCTCAAAAGAAAAAAATTAGGGTACGTTTGATGAACTGGAAATTATGTATTGAAGGTTGAATACTGAATATGTGAAAAATAAATACTAAATATACTATATGAAAATGAGATGTTTTGTTATACAATTTGTTTTGTATGTAATTCGTGGTCCGAAAAAATATACATCTGTTATGTTTGATATGTTTGATTGTTTGCCAAAAATCACAATTATGTATAAAATAATATGGATGATGTTTCAAAAATTAATTTGATCATATAGTTCGGATCATGATCTAGAAAAATAAATCCCAATATCAAATGAAGCAAAAGAATTAAATTATAGTTTGGATCATCGTTTTGAAAATCATTTGTATACCAAATGAAGTAAGACAAATCACACTATAATCTAGATCATTATCTATACAAAAATCTTATACCAAACAAAGAAACATCACTTTCAATTTCAACTTTCGCATTTCTAATTGGATCAACAAATATTGTGAAAAAAAATACTAGTTTCCAAATAGGCTCGATATTTATTTTTAAAAAGGTCAACTTTCATTAGATAACAAGAGCGCAAGAAGTTTCCAAATAGGCTCAATATATAAATAAATTTCAAGTACTTAATATAAGTTGGTTTTATAAAACCTGAAAGGCTGAAACTAATGTCTGGAAAATATTAAAAAATACTTTAATGTTAAGTTGATTAATTTTCAGGGTTAAGGTTGTCTATTGGTTGTTGTTAGATTACCGAGTTAAGTAAATTAAAACTTACCGAATTAAACCATATTTTGTAGGGATAAATGATAAATTTAGTATTGTGGTTGGAGAGCTTTGTCAAATTTAGGACTCTCCTAATATTTTGTCATTTAAAAAACTCTTCTAACCTTATTTAATTATATTTAAAAAACAAATTAACGTTAAATAAATAACTGACGGTCAGTTATTTATTTAACGTTAATTTGTTTTTTTTTCTTTCTTTATTATATTTCTAACCTAATTGCTTTATTTCTTTCTTCCATTGGCATCTGCGCGCGATCTCAAACTCACAGGGCAACAAACCGATCGTTCCTCTTCATCGACGGTTCTTCTTCTTCGTCCACTGTTTTCTTCATTGACGGTTCTTTATTCGTCCATTGTTCTTCTTACAGGTATGGGTCATACTTAAGCATCTAGGAAAATAAACGGCTAGGGAGGTCCATATTTGCATTTATAGTCAGTTTTCATCATGTATAGGTTTAAACTTTAAGTTATGGTTTAAATTCAGGTATGGGCCATCCTTATCGCAAATATAGGGTTTCCATTTTTTAGGAATATTGTTGATTCAAACTAACCTATAGTTATGGTTAGAAAGGAGCTGATTCTATGTTATGGTTTGTGAGGATTCATTCAAGTTTGTGAGGATTTGATGCACTAACTTTGAATCAGCTCGTATTCCTAAAAAATGGAAAACTTATATTTGCGACAAGGATGACTCATACCTGAACTTAAACCATAACTTAAAGTTTAAACCTATATTTGATTAGAACTGATTATAAATGCAAATATGGGCCTCCCTAGCCGTTTATATTCCTAGATGCTTAAGTATGACCCATACCTGTAAGAAGAACAGTTGACGAAGAAGAACAGTTGACGAAGAAGAATCAATGAAGAAAACAGTGGACGGAGAAAACAGCCGATGAAGAAAACAGAGGGTGAAGAATAACCATCGATGAAGTAGAACGAACGGTCACCCTGTTGGTTTGAGATTGCGCGCGGACGCCAATGGAAGGAAGAAAAGAAAGAAATAAATCAATTAGGTTAGAAATATAATAAAGAAAGAAAAAAAAAAACAAATTAACGTTAAATAAATAACGGATGTTAATGTGAGTTCTAAATATAATTAAATAAGGGGAAAAAAAAGTTTTTTGACAAAATATTAGGAGGGTCCTAAATTTGAAAAAGCTCTCCAACCACATTACTAAATTTATTATTTATCCCAATACCTTACCTTTGAGCTGAATCCATAAATTTAGTGATTTTTAAATAATAGCTATCAAATGAACTTAATTCAAATAAGTATCTGATCATTTAAATTTAGTAATATAACAACCCCTAAAAGTTGACATATGAGGCAAGAGTAGGAATAGAGTCAGAAATTAGAGTTAGCGTGGACTTGATCTTAATGTAAAAAAACACGCACTTGGGGAGAGTCAAACCCAGAAACTTATATGCAATTTATCTTAAAATCCACTAAACAACTAGTACAACCCCTACCTAGATCCGTCCCTAGCAAGAGTACACTGGGAACATGTAAACCTCCATATAAGCCTCTTCTCAAGAGAATATTCATTCATAATGCCTCAAAATCACTGTTAAGAAAGTCATGAAGAACTTGAATAAATGATGAGAAAATTAATTTGGTGCATGAGCGAAAAGGAGGCAAGAATATTCACAACTTGTCTCCCAAACAAGAAGGTGGCCTTGGGAGGGAAGAATATTTAGGTGGCCACTGTGGGACACAATTTGTGTCCTCAATTAAGAAGGTGGCCTTGGAATTACAGACTGTGAAGAATGGAACACGATCTTAATCATGAAGCAAATTTAGGCGTTATCTAAGGACTCAGTTGCAGGTTAAATGGATTCACTATAATTTCATAAAAGTGGCTCCTATGCATCGATTCACTCTTTGGTTGGTATTCCATAAAAGACTCATGACGAAGGACAAACTACGAAGATTCATGATTGTTGAAAACGTTCATTGCATATTTTTTAGGATGTGAGGAGACACTGAAGCATCTATTATGTGATTGCTCATACACTTATATCTGAAGGAAACTCAATAAATGTGTGGACAACAAGAGAATTTCAAGAGATTGGCATGGCCTAAAGGATTGGGTAATCAAGAAGACAAAAAAGAAGAACCTTTACTCGAAGATCCACAAATGCACTTTTGGGGAAATGATCTACGAGATATAGCATGAATGAAATTCTAGACAATTCGTCAAGACAAGGCGAGACAATGAAGTATGAAAAAAAATCTACTCAAAATGTGTTGATTCATAATAGAGTGTGAAAGCAGAATCCGAACAGTTTCACCAACTAGACGTTGTGTAAAGAATGGGATTGGATCTTGATCAGATGTTGTCCACAGCACATGTAGTTTTGATACTTTTGTATTCGACTGATGAAATTTATATTGTATATTTTTGTTCTTAAAAATAAGAACTGAGCATGTTAAACAAATCAATAAAAAATTTATTAAAAAAATCATTATTAATAAGAAGTATCTTCCTATTCACAAAAAAACAAAAATCCCATCCTTTGCTACAAATATCTATTTGTTAGAAGGATACTTGTATTTTGGATATTATAGCAGTTGTATAAAGAGCAACTATTATCATGTCTAAATGGGAGAGACCAAATTGTTGCAAATTTTGAGAGTAAAATTGTAGCTAGTGGAAGGTACACACTTCAACTAACCTGGCAACATAAAAAACTGAATTTTCCAGCATCAACATTATATTAGAACATCCAATTGCCAGAGCCCCGCCAGAGCCACCTTCTCCGATTACTATGGAAATAATTGGTACCTTTAGACCAAACATGGTCCTCAAATTATGAGCTATGGCTTCACCCTGCATCCAAAAAGAGCATTTGTTCTATTAAACTATCATTGGGAGAATTTAGTGTAGAGAATGGTAATTACATACTTGGCCTAGTTCTTCTGATTTAAGGTCTGCATATGCACCTGGAGTGTCGATAAATGTGACTATGGGGAAACCGTGGTGATCCGCATAGTACATCATGCGCAATGCCTTCCGATAACTGAATGTATAAAGGCAACAGATAATATTGTAACTTCTTTTAAATGTTAAAGTTTGTATAAAGAGAATTGTAGCGGATGCGACTTCCAATTATCAACATTAAGGTACATACCCTTGAGGAGTAGGCATTCCAAAATTGCGTTGAATGTTCTCCTTTGTATTTCTACCTTTTTGATGACCTATGAACATGTAGTTTTTATCATTGATGGTCCCAAGACCAGTGACAATGGCAGGATCATCATAACCAGAACGATCTCCATGAAGTTCCACAAACTGGATAAGCGAAATATGAAAATGAACAGGCTTTAAATAAACCATGTATGTTATAAAAAAAATCCATCAGAAAACTGCAAGAACGGTACCCTTTCAGTAATATTTAACACGTGGTCAAGAAAAGTTGGTCTGTTTGGATGCCGGGCAATATTGACTCGTTGTATTGGTGTTAGATGTGTATACAGATCCTTGAGAGCCTGAAATTGAGAATATCAACTTCATAACCTGACTTCAACAGGAACTGATGGCATGAGATAAATAACCCAAAAAAAATACCATTATAGATGGAATATAGCATACAGAAATTATTTCCATGTAATGCAATTACTGACAATTTAGAAATAGGAAAATAAAGATCACAATTGAGCTTATTAGAAAGTAGGATTTATGTTTCGCTAATTTATTTTCGTAAACATATTATCTTTCGTTTGGTAAAAGAAGTGTGGCTAAATCAAATTAAAGTTCATTTGGAAAATGAACTTTTTGATGGATTTTGATCCACAAATATCTACAAGAAATTTTCCAATCCAATTTCGCTTTCACTTGGTATAAAAAAAGTAGTTGGCTTTTAAGCTGGATTACAAGTTGGATATTAGGACAGATAACAAATGAAATCATAAATTATGGTAGGGCTTAATGAACATGAGTTTGCCCCCCAGGACCATTTCTATGAATGTGACATAGATATCTTCCAACATGTTGAAATCCTGCATTTTGCCCTTCTAAGATTCTTTTGGAAAACCAATGCATTCTTTCTCCAATAATAAAACAATCAATAATAACCTTATATGCTAGGACCATCTTAAATCTCAACTTTATCAAAAGAACAAACATATTCACAGTCTATGTCATATTGAGCAATAACAAAAGAGGATTGAAACCTGCTGGTATTTGGTCTCAAGTAAGATAATCTGATCACTGAAATCTAAATCAGTTTCATTTGCCATCTTTTGCACCTGAGAAATAGAAAAGAACAATTAAGAACATAGGATTCTGAAAAGTTACACATATACTGAGTCATATATAAGACATCATCTCACATCAATTATCTTCTTCCGTAAATCCATCAATGGTTTTTCAAAGTCTAGAGTAACAGGCTTCTGTTTCTCTTTCAAAAGCTTAAAATGAGAAAGATGACTAAGGACCCCTCCTTTCACATTAGGATCAGCATTATCTGGCCATGGATAGTCATGTTTCTTCACCTTCCCCAACTTTGAAAAAACTCTCAAATCCTTTGTCTTTATTCCAAAACGTGTCCTCCCAAGGGATTTCAAAGGAACACCAGATAACCCATTACTTGAACTTCTAATAAGATCCGAAACTGAACCTCCCGATACCAAATTCCCACGAGACGTGACCAGAGAATGAGACAATGAAGCCATTTATCCTCTCCTGTGTCATAAACAGATTTCAATTCTAAAGTGAACTAACGAATAAGCTATCTACGGATACTCTCCACCTGAAGTAGTAAAGGACAAGCCTTCCGACATTTCAGGAAAATAAGAATGCATGAATTAGGAAAGCAGACAAGAAAACCTGGTAATTCGAGGAGCAATCGAGGCGAAGGACGAGATAATTCTATGCAATGAATGTTAGAGAGCGAAAGTGAGAGAGATAGAGAGAGAGGTGTGGTAATCGGAATGAGTCAGCAAGCTTCATCTTCATCAGGTGAAGATGACAGGAGAAATGGTTTTAGGGTTCATATTTGTAGAATTAAATACAATTTTGATTCAATCACAAAATCCTCATTCATTTAAATTCTAAGTTTTGAGTTTGTTTGATGTTATGTGGGAGTTTTGTTGGGTTTTTGAAATAATAAAATAATAAAATATATAAATTTTAAATTTATTTATTTAATTTAATAATTTTTATATTTAAAATTTTAGTGAGTATGTTTAATGTTTTAATGATTGAAATGTTAAAAAAGAGGAATGATAAAGCCAACGAATGGCT
Organism: Impatiens glandulifera; assembly: GCF_907164915.1. Taxonomy (NCBI): domain Eukaryota; kingdom Viridiplantae; phylum Streptophyta; class Magnoliopsida; order Ericales; family Balsaminaceae; genus Impatiens; species Impatiens glandulifera. Next base: position 13,768,926 of record NC_061869.1, on the reverse strand, counting down.
AGCGAAAGCAAGGCCACGAATCCTACGTGGCCTTGCCAGCTAGGAGAGAGAAAGAAAAAAAAAAAAAAAAAAAAATTAAAACGTTTCTGCTCCTCTTTCACCCAATAGGGTTTCATATTTCTGCATTTCTTTCTCTCTCTGAAAAACTTCATTTATTTCTCTTCTCCAGCTCCGGCAGCATTTATTTCTCTTCTCCGGCTGCATTTATTTCTTTTCCACGGCTGCATTTACTTCTCAATGGTATCCTTTTTAAGGATCTTTATTATTTTTTTAATAGATCCAGAGTTTAGATTTTATAGATCTAGGGTTTAGATTTTACAGATCTAGGGTTTTACATTTTACAGATGTATATATGGGATTTAAACGGTTTGAATTTTCAGGATACAGAAGCACCAAACTTGCACAACCCAGTAGATGAAGAACTTAACCTGAACAGATCCACCCCCGTTGAACCCCAAAGGTACCCTGAACAGATCTAGTGGTTTCGGGACAAGAAAGGGTCCTTCCTTGTCCCGAAATGGTTGGTTTCGGGACAAGAAAGGGTCCTTCCTTGTCCCGAAATGTGTGGTGTCTTGTAAGAAAATGCTGTGTTTTGGGTAAAAAAATTTTGTGTTTCGGGACCCGAAATGAGTCGTTTCGGGACAAGAAAGGGTCAAAATCAACCATTTCGGGACAAACATTGTTTTGTTTCGGGACCCGAAATAGGTCGTTTCGGGACGACATGGTGGTTTCGGGACCCGAAAGGTGGTTTCGGGACCCGAAACGGGTGGTTTCGGGACCCTAAACGGGTGGTTTCGGGACCCTAAACGGGTGGTTTCGGGACCCGAAACTGGTGGTTTCGGGACCCGAAAGGTGGTTTCGGGACCCGAAAGGTGGTTTCGGGACCCGAAACGAGTTGTTTCGGGACCCGAAATGGGTGTTTTATGGACTTTTTCTTACGGTTTCACATAATTTTTGCAGTCACATTCCTAGTGTTGGAATGACATTTTCCTCCGAAGAACAACTTCTTGAATTCTACACATCATATGCCCACTTAACGGGATTCGGCATTACCAAATTAGGGAGCAAAAATGTAGGTGGTAAGAGGAAATATTTCAGCGTTGGTTGTGCCAAGAGTTTTATGAAAGAATCGAAGGCAAAAAATAAGTTTCATCAGCCTAGACCAATAACGAAGACAGATTGTAAAGCAGACTCGAAGTTCTTTGGCTTGTCCTGCGTCATATATGGAGATTTAAGGTTTGCTGGAACTTTCATTTGTCGCACGGGATTTTTCCTTCTTTTTCTTGGAGGCACCTCTTTTCCATCGTCATCTGTGTGATTCCCCTCAACATTTTGAGCAGCAGGCTCCTTGTCACCGGCCTCATCAAGACCCACCTCCTTGTCAGCGGCCTCATCAAGACCACCGTCATTTTGAGCAGGCTCCTTGTCACCGGCCTCATCAAGACCCACCTCCTCGTCATCTTTGTCACATTGTGTTTCAGAAGGTGCTTCATCCTTGAAGTATTTATGCATGGCATCCCTGAAAAGTTTATTCTTGTCCATTGCTCTGTAAATGATGTGCATGGCGTTGTCATACAATGGTGTTGCATCCCAGCCTGAACTTAAACATTCCATTTTTCTCATCGCTTTTTCAAGCATCACTGTACATTTCGTAACGCACACCAAATTCTCTGTAAATGTAATTCCGACCTCATCCGGAGCTGTGTTCAGAGGAGGTGACCTATTCCTAGGTTCTGTTGCTGCTGCCGCCGCCTCCTTTGGGGTCTGAGACACCCCATCAATATCACCCTCCTCGTTCTCCTCCTCGTCGTTCTCTCTGAAATCATTATCCTCGTCGTCGCTCTCATCCCACATCCCGGGTAGTGGAATGCGTCCCAGAACGCTTCCACGTCCGAATCCTCCATTATCCAACTCTGTATCCAGCCTAAACTTCAACGTTGTGTCATTCCAACATGACAGTATAGGAAATCGTCGCTCAGTAACTCCTCCCAGTACAGGGTTGCTCACCCTATACACGTAGCATAGCTGAAAACATACATATGTTAAAACTAAATATTTTTGAAAACATGAAAATGAATGAGTGATAACTTACGATAAAGAACGTATGTGGTCCTTGGAAATGTCGTTTTTCATTCTGCTTCACTTTTGCGCATGATTGAACTAATCCTTCAAGTACAAATTTGCACCAATTGAACTTCTTGATATTGTCAACATCTGAAATAGATTTCAGAATTCTATACCTGCAAATGAAAAAAACATATTTGAGGATTATTTAACAATACAAATTTGTTGTCAGGCAATTGAAAATAATACAAATGAGATATACCTGGATAGGTTACCTAGGTGATCACACCAGAGAAAGCAACTGACAACATATAATACGAAGTCTATCTTGAAATTGTTGTCAGCAGCTTTGTTCTCAATGATTTTGATCGGCATAGCAGTCGCTAAAGGAGCGCCATTATCGGGGTTACCCCATCGAGTCCTAAATGCCCTCAACTTGTCATCAATCTCGTTATTCTGATATTCTAAAATATCCAGCTCCCCTCTGGGGAGACCCAATACCATATGAACATCCTCTTCTTCGATTTTCACTTCCTCGCCATTCTCTAGGGTGAATGAACATTTATTGCAGTCAAACTTTCTGACTAGATAACGAGAGATTTCCCCGGGGCATTTTGAAAGCGATAATGAAAGTAGAGCGCCAAAGCCTATTGACTTCACAGCATCTTTTTGTTCCTTAGACAGCATTTGAAGAAGATTGAAAAGGCCACTAGACGATGTCCTAGTTAAAAATAAGTTGTGGGGGGCTGCTTTGGGAGCTGTTGCTCTAGGGGATTTTGGAACTGATTTGGGAGCTGCATTGGGAGCTGTTGCTCTAGGGGATTTGGGAACTGGTTTGGAAGCTGCTTTGGGAGCTGGATTGGGAGCTGATTCTTGGACAATACTTTTACGTTTATTTGCCCTACAACAACAAATGATAAACATTTAAAAGCCATGAAGCAAATAATCACTTAAATGAAGCAATTCGGGTCCCTAAACCACCCGTTTCGGGTCCCGAAACCACCCGTTTCGGGTCCCGAAACCACCTTTCGGGTCCCGAAACCACCTTTCGGGTCCCGAAACCACCCGTTTCGGGTCCCGAAACCACCCGTTTCGGGTCCCGAAACCACCTTTCGGGTCCCGAAACCATCCGTTTCGGGTCCCGAAACACACTTTCGGGACCCTAAATTCAGCCAAACATTAATTAATCCTACTTTCGGGTCCCGAAACCATCCGTTTCGGGTCCCGAAACACACTTTCGGGACCCTAAATTCAGCCAAACATTAATTAATCCTACTTTCGGGTCCCGAAACCATCCATTTCGGGTCCCGAAACACACTTTCGGGACCCTAAATTCAGCCAAACATTAAGTAATCCTACTTTCGGGTCCCGAAACCATCCATTTCGGGTCCCGAAACACACTTTCGGGACCCTAAATTCAGCCAAACTTTAAGTAATCCAACTTTCAGGTCCAGAAACAGCCTATTTCGGGTCCCGAAACCAGACTTTCGGGACCCTAAATTCAGCCAAACATGAAGTTATCCCAATTTCGGGACCCATAACAGCCTATTTCGGGTCCCGAAATCACACTTTCGGGACCCTAAATTCAGCCAAACATGAAGTTATCCCACTTTCGGGACCCATAACAGCCTATTTCGGGTCCCTAAATTCAGCAAATACCCAAAAAATTTAGTTTTGGCTAACCATAATACAACCATACACAATTAAATCAGACTTTCGGGTAAAGAAAACTTTGTTTCGAGAACCATAATGCAGCAATACCCTAACCCTAAACTCTGAAACCCTAACCCTAACTGCAAAACCCTGACCCTAACCGCAAAACGCTAACCCTACGATTCTAAAATAGAAGATGTCTTATTTACCTTGTCCTTGGAGATCTTGGGGCCTTGCATGGAGATTTACCTGAAACACCAGCCTGAAAAGAAAATATTTCGAAATGAACACGAAGGCGGACGAATCTGAAACTGAAATATTAAAGAATGAGAAGTGTCTTACCATTTTCGAGCGAGCGAAAGAAGAAAGTAGAAGTCGGGATGCCGGAGTGATAAATCGCCAGAGAAGTCGGGATGCCGGAGTGATAAATCGCCAGATAAGTCGGGATGCCGGATGTGATAAATTAAAAGAAGAAAGAGAGGGAAGAAGAAAGAAGAAAGAGGAGCAGAAACGTTTTAATTTTTTTTTTTTTTTTTTTTTTTTTTTTTCTCTCTCCTAGCTGGCAAGGCCACGTAGGATTCGTGGCCTTGCTTTCGCTAGCCATTCGTTGGCTTTATCATTTCTCGTTAAAAAAATAAGATATAAATAGAGCTCAATTAAAATTTTAATAATGAAGTGTGATTTATAAAGAAAATTTGACTAAATGATCCTAAAAAGGGGAGTAAATGAGTTAGTGACCAGCGCATAATTTTAAATGCGCTGGAGACCAATTCATATTTTTTTGACGGGTTTAGTGAAAACAAATTAGATATAAGGCATGTCCGAAAGTATGAAACATGGCTAAGTTTATTTGGGTAGAACGGGTTTAGTGACATTTAAGTTCGCAATTGTTAAAAATTTCGGAGCGTGTCACTGGATAAAAAGTATTAGGCTCGCTCCTTTAGCCATTTATCCCGCTCCTCTCTCTCTCTAAAGACGCTTTCTTCAACTTCAGATCGATCGTCTCCAAGCTTGTTTCCGCGCTATATCGCAAATCAGGATGCACACAGTTAAGAAATGGTAAGATTCAACAGATTCACGCTTCCTACGACTTTCCGCCGATTCTCTTTGTCTCTGGATCTGAAAATCGATTGAGCCACTGGAAATCGACTTTAAGATTTCTGTTTTGATAAAAAAAAAATGTGACATCACAATTTGATTTGTCAAATAGAATAGTGGATGGATAAGATCAAAAACTGGATTCTAGTTGGATCAATCATGACTTGCATTTGAAAGCCTTAATTCCAAACAAAAGATGGGATTTATGCCTTTTTTAGGATACTAAATCGGCTCAATCAAGCAAAATGTACTTAAATTTTGGTGTTATTAGGGTGATAGAAATGTCGTATAGGTCAGTTGGGTTTCGGTATCATGATGTCGCTCGTCGAGAATGTACATCAAGAACGGTCAACGTTCTTCTTGGAATTGTAACAAAACAGAAAAGGGAAAGGGAAAGACGAAAAAACCCACGATCACTCGTTACAATATAATGATTAAAACTTTTTGGGAAGAATTTCAGATTCACACCTGAAGGCCCAATTGAAGAACCATTTCTCCAACAAAAAGCAGCTATAAAACTTTGTGTGTTAGGCCCAAAATAGCACTTGTATCTCATGGGACCATGAAAGTAAGATGATCATAGTGAGTCCTTGAAAACCCTCTTCCTTACTATCACTGATTTGATTCATTTGATTTTTAATTAGAACAATCTAACCACTCAGGACTCGCTATGACCATCTTCCTTTCATGGTTGAGATACCAGTGCAATTTTGGGCCAACCATCTTCCTTTCATGGTTGAGATACCAGTGCAATTTTGGGCCAACGCACTAAGTTCTATAGTTGCTTCTTGGTGGAGAAATAATTCTTCAAAAATTCAGCACAAAATACTTTAATCGTCGTATTGTAATGAGTTGGTCGTGGGATTTGTTTATGTAGATTCATAATTTTTTCTAATTAAATCAAAACGTAGATACAACATATCACATCACATAAAAATATGTTAAAATATAAATAACTTATATTTATAGAGAAAAAAAAATTATGATGTACTCATGTCAAAATGAATTCCTCTATTCAATACAACTAATCTATTTTATTAAACAAAATATAATGAATTTTCAGAAAATACAAACACAATCTTTAAAAATGGTTGTCAAAAAATGAGTTATTTTAACAAAAAAATCTACAAAATGTAATTAATTTTCATTTATTGAGAAATATTTTAAAATATATCAAATCTTAGTTACTCTACAAAACTATTTTGTTAAACCTTTTTTTTGCCAAACATAATTTTATTATTTTTAAATAAAGGGTGAATATGCTTTTAAAAGTAAATTTGTATAATCTAACTTAATAGAGAAATGTTAAATATAAATAAAGTCTTTTACATAACTTTAAATTGAAGTTAACAAAAGATTTTTAGAGCTTCTGATATGAGATGCCAAGGCAAGTATTAAAGATCTAAATGTCAAAAAATTTAAACCATTATAAAATCAAACATTTCAATTTGCATCTGATATAACAAGAAAGTGTGGAGAAACAAAATCAACACTCGATATGTTGAACCAACCCGAATGCTCGAATCTAAACTAATTTTGCACCAATTCAAACTCCTAAAGCAGAAACCTGAAACAAGAATACAATTCTGTTAACAAATAATTTGAATAAACTCGTAATAGTTATGGATTCATAAATGAAGAATTAACAAGAATGCACAGAAAGGATGATTAAACAAAATGGCTCTAATTCTTAGATAGGGATGTTTTAGTACTCACAAATATGATCCATAGTCAATTTCAACTCTACCAGTCAATTTCAAACGAGATAATAACAATTTTTTCTTTAAACTTAAAGTGTTCGAAAATTGACTAAGACTCTTATCAATTGGACTTCCCTCATAAGATTTGGAATCATAATCTAAGTAAAAAATGCAATTTAAATCTAACTCAATCAAACATGCTTAACCAAACACAAAAACAATATATATCCCAAAAGAAATAGACAAACTTTAATTGATTTGAGAAAACAATCACAACTTATCTTTAAAAGAAAAAAAATGGTTATATATAGTATTCTATATAGACCTCCTTTTACACATAAACTTCTGGCTAACAAGCAAAAGAACAAGAAAATTTTCTTAAGTCTGGAAGAAATATTTAAAAGGAGTGAATATCACAAATATAATTGGTAATATGAATAACCCATCAAGGGAAAGATTTTTTGCCTAAAAGACAATGCTTCAAGTTTGAGGTTGAAATGAGGGTCATGATTTTGGAAGGTTGATAACTTCTTAAATTTAAAAAATAATTGAAATAAGAATGAACATACAATAATGTTTTATGTTGGTACTATAAGAGCAGAAAGAACTCATCATCAATTCATTTCTTCATATTCTTGACACAGAAAAAACTAAGCATAAACAATACATTCATGCATCATAAACTTGCACTGAAAACCAACTATAAACCATCAATAAAGTTTTGAATTTTCATCAATGAAACATAAAGACTATGTGAAATTTCAGCAAAAATGAGCTGTAATACTATCATTTACGCACCTTAGATATTACTCGGGTACATGAAAACCCTAACTCTGTCTCCCTACATTGAAATAGGAAATAGGAAAATAAGATCATAATTGAAAAAAAAGATGATTTTTTTACATAGAAGAGGTTGTTCGTGCGATTTACCATTGATTTGGGAGGAAGGTTGGATTTGAACTTAGCTCGTACAACACCACTGTTTCCATGAGGCCTGCTAACTTTTCCCCAAATACAACGATAATGAGATCCATTCTTTTTCACCTTCGCCTTATATATATAAGCCATTCTCTTTCCCTGGTACCAAGTCACCTCTTCCTTCGTGTTCACTCCCTCAATCTGAATCAACGAAGTGCTGGGATACTGATTCGACTTCGACCTAAAGTGAAACTACAATTAAATCTACAACTAATTCCAATTTCACAGAAAGATATAAAGTATAATATACAGACATACCTTTTGTATCCGAGAATCGTTCCTCGAACGTAAAGCCTGCAGCAATGGAACAAAGGATTAATAACATTATTTTGATAAACTCGTTGCAGAAATCGAAGTAACAAATTCAATTGAGAGGGAGAAGTATAAACCTAATGCTCTCTCCTTGACGCCCTTTCACCATTGCGATTGTATTGCTGCGACGGACGGCGACTGAGGAGAGAATGATTCGGCCGAAACCCTAGAAAAGTGATCAGTGTGCAAATTGAAGTAGGGTTTACTCTATAAAGGTCTCGTCTGTGGAAACTGTTTGGGCCTAGTACATCCAAATATGGGCTATATAACTTGATCCATAATTTATAATAAATAGAGGCCCACACAACCCATTAAAAAAATACTTTTGGGACAATGAAAATAAAAAAAATAAAAATTAATACAACTTTATATATAGAAATATTAATTAATATATTCAATTATATTAAATGTATATAAATAAGAGATACTGATTATATATATAATGTTTGAAAATAATATTTTAAAAATAATCAAATGAATTATAATCAATATAAAAAAAGATAATTTGTTTTACTCATAGAAAAATAAAATAATATAACTATATATAGCATTAATTTTATTAAATTTAAAAAAATAATATATTTGGTGATTTTTTTTAGGGGTGCATTTAACTCTTTTTTTTATACTTTTAAAATAAGTTTATATTTTAACATTTTAACCTATTTTCACTTTAAATTTATAAAAGAGAGCGATTATAAATATGCGTTATTAAATATACTTGTGCGCGCTCATTTTCGGTTCGTCCTGATGGCATACGGTTTTTCGTTCGGTTCCTCGGGATCTTTTGGTTCTAATTTAGAAGGGCTAAATTATAATATTATTAACGATATAAATTAATAAAGGTGTTATAACAAGGTGCCAAGAAAAAAAAAAGGTTTATGAATATGCCTAAAATGTGGGTTATTTTGGTATTTTGATCATTGCCAACATAACAAAATGATGTATGCAAGACTCTCCTTAGTTTATTTTGTTGGATCATGATTCATGCATCTTTCATAACTTTTTATCCATAATCCTATTTTTTTATTTTTTATTTTAGTAAAAAAGAGAATTGCACGGAATTAAAATTGTTAAGAAACCCATTTTATGCCTTAAACATGCATTAAAGAAAACTATGTTTTCCTTTACTTCCCTTTGTAATGTTTTCCTTCTTATTTTTATTTTAGTTCTCTATTTTGTTGTAAACTTACTATTTTACTATTTTTTTATTTGACATTTTAATACAGAGAAGTATATATACAAGATCACATCAAAAGGTAGTCACTTTGACCTTCCTACCTTCATTTTCTTTTTTTTAATCATAGGTATTAAAATCTCTACTTTCTTTTAAGTTACAAGTTCTAATTTTTTTTAATAAATATAATTATTTTGTAACATGGGCTTCCTCACAATTGAAATTGAGTAAACTTTTCACTTATATGAGTTTGACATCAAAGACAAAAAAAAAAAAAAAAAAACATGTTCAAACCTTTGAATCAAAATCTCCCCAAAACCCTAAAATTGTCCAAACAATAAATTCCAGTCACACGATTGTTTAACACAAAATAATCATTCACAAACCATTCAAACACCATGACATGCAAACCACACCAAACAAAAAAGAAATACCAAACAGTAAATCAAATGATATTAAACATAAAACCTTACCTTACCTTCTTACCTTTGATTTCAACCCTTTGAAATGTTACTCCTTTACTTCTTTCTACTTCTGTCTTAAATCATAAAAAAAATTAGAACACAAATCTTATATTACATAAGATAGGGTTAATTAAGCTTTGAGAATTCAATATTCTTCTTGTGAATTGCTTGTACAATTCTTCAACAACACCATCAATCTCTTCTTCCCCTTTACTTTTGATATTTTCTCTCATTTCTCTTGCTTTATCCCTCATTTGCTTCCCCTTTTCACCTACTATCAATTGCCTTATCAAATCTGCAATCTCTACCCCATTAAGCCCTCCATTATCATCTCTATTTACTTCCAAACCCACACCAATCTCCTCCACTAGCCTTGCAGTCACCGGTTGTTCATAGTTCATTGGTATAGCCACAATTGGGATTCCAAATGACATAGCCTCTATTATAGAACCCCACCCACAATGGCTTACAAATCCTCCAACATTTGGGTGCCCCAAGATTCTAGCTTGTGGTGCCCATTTCTCAATTACAAGTCCTCTATCTCCTACCCTCTTAAGGAAGCCATTGGGGAATGGTTCTTCAATTGAAATCTTCTCCTCAGAAGGAAATCTAACTACCCAAATGAAATTCATCATGCTTAACTCCAACCCTTTTGCTATTTCCTCTGTTTCCTCCTTCGATAGAAAGGACTCTGATCCAATCGACACAAGAATGGTTGATGATGTATCTTTATTGTTAAGCCACTCCATGATCCAGCTATCATCATCATTATCATCAGCAGCAGTGTTTGCCTGTTCTTGAAGGAGAGGACCTGTGGGGACTATCCTTTTGCCAAGTAGTTTGGATCCATATTCGATGTATTTCCCTTCCATTTCTCCAAAAGTCTTGACGAATATAATGTCACAGGTTTTAGTCAATGAAGAATGACTTGCAGTACTTTGGCCTCCTTGAGTATTTGTGAACCCTTTCATCATTTCTTGAAATTTCAGGTTCCAGTAAGTTCCCCGAAGATTCATGGCGGGATAAGGGAAGTCAAAGTCCTGTTTCAGAATTTTATGGCGAAGATAACAGATGATGGAAGCGCACACAGGGAAGAACTGAACGGCGGGTATTCCGAGTGAAGAAGCGGCAACGGAGGCCCATGGCTGGTGGTAGTCGTAAATGAAGTATATCTGGTTTGAGGGTTGTAATGATTGGGTGAAAGATGGGCCGGCCATGTCCATGGCTCTTTTGAGAACTGAGTTGAGGTGAAGTGGGAGGCCATTTGTGGTGTGGAAATTGGGAGGAAGGTCAGGTTGAGATGGGAGATGGAATTCGATGAGTTTGATCGATTGAGTGTGTTTCTCCGTGACCCTTTTCCTGATAAAGCTCAGATTGATGGGTGTTGAACATAGATTGATTTTGAAGTTTCTGTCGGCAAGTCTTTTGGCAAGTTCTAAGTAAGGAGAGATGTGACCATATGCCAGCCATGGAAACATTAAAACATTCAAACGTGGCTTCTTCGTCTCCATCTCCATCTGATCTGGATCTCACTTTTTTCTTTAATCAGATTCAGAGATGAATTGAATTTGTTAATGAGAAAAGAAGAATCTCAATTTTATTTATAAAGTTAGACCGAAGTGTCAGATTTATTATTACGGAAAAGTTGTGAAAAACCGAAAAGTTATCGATTGGCTAGGGCACTTTGAGTTTCATTTCATTTGGCAAGAATTTCACTATAAACTAAGAGTACGTAACAAAGTTGCATTTATTTAAAGTCTATCAATTCAGAACTACTATTGAACGCATTCTTTTTTCTTCTTCAGAATTGTTCTTCGTCATAAAAAAAACTAAAAAAATAATCAATCGTTAAACCGATCAGTAATACCTTGATTACCAATCGGTGTATGGTAATACCGATTAGATGTAATCTGATCGTCACTGATCGCTAGAACCTCTCTTAATATAGGCACATCGAGAAACACTGATTGGTATCTAACCAATCGGTATAGACACATCGAGTAACACTGATTGGTTTAATAACCAATCGGTATAAGGCGAACACGATAACACCGATTGGTTTAATAACCAATCGTTATAAAGCGAACAGGGTAACACCGATTGGTTTAATATCCAATCGGTAACACCGATGTAATAAAAAAAATTATATTTTAATAATATTATAAAACCTAAAATAGAACCAAAATTAAACCATAAACCCCTAAATGAAATTGAACCAAAATTAAACCATATTAAAAATCATAACAAATGTTCTTAAACAAACACAAAATAATAAGTAGTACTACACCCAAATTTGAATTCTAATTATATATAACAAATGTTCTTATTTAATCTGCGTCTTCTTTCCCAGAATCATCGTCGTCTTGTTGTTGGGGCTGCACGGGTGGAATTGTCGTTGATGAACCTTGACCCGATATTGATCGACATTAGTAAATTTCGCAAACAAGGCATGATTGATTGACAAACCACCGCCACACATAAACTGTGCCATAAGACACATCATTTCGGCCCTCTCCTCCCTCATCCTTTTTTCCCATATCAACCCTCAACATGTTTTCCATCTCGGCCCTCTCCTCCCTCATCCTCTCTTCCATATCATCGAGTCTTCTTTGCATTGTCAAATTGTCCCAGAGAAGTTGTTTTTTGGACTGTGTTGACCCTCGAACTTGGGAAGGTAAAACTGATCTCATCCCAATAATTTTCCCTTGTCTTGAGGGCCAAAACTCCTTCAACTAAATCGACATTAGAAATGTCGAGACATTCAACTCGCATATGTCTTAGCTTATCTTACAGCAAAATATGTCAATAATATGTCAATGGCAATAATAAATAAAATGTACAGTAAACATATTTTATACTTATCATTTTCTCTAATACGTGCGGATCAACAAATTTATCATATTTGGTCCTAGTAGTCAAAAAGAATTCTTCATAACTTGGAGCTGATCCTTCTTGCACTTCTAAGATTGAAAGTTCAATTTTAAAACAAAGTTAAAAAATAGTTTTTACAATTTCTCGTTGTAGTTGTGTGAATGTTTTGCTACCAGATCGATGTGCATATTTTAATTTTTTTCTGTTTTCTATACTGGTAACGCTTCGTTTCTGCAATTAATATATATAATGTTAGATTAAAAAAATTATATCAAGTACAAATTTGAAAGAAAAAACCTAAAATTTATTGGTAAAATAATAGTTTTCAAGCAGGCACTATCAGTCTTGTTGGGTCATTTCATTAGGCCTATCCGCCCTGACTTTGTCGGGGCTCGAACTTGGATTACTCAGATGACATGTATATATAATTAATTACCACTATACTAAAACTACTGATGCTATATAAACTTATCATGTTCTTTCTATCTTACTAATTTAGGAGTCAGTGCTTAAACCCATGCTGGCCCCGATTTGATTCCGCCACTGTCTCAATATATCATCTCGATTACTCTCAATATCATCTAGTGACTTATGCCCCTCACATAGAAATTGAAATGATTAAAATAATAATAATAAAACAATCATTTCTATCTCCCCGTGAGAGAGCACATATTAGACAAATGAAAAACAAAAATCAACCCAAAAAGAAAAGAACAGGGCAATGTGTTTTTACTTTGAATTGAGAGAGAGAGTACGAGTCTTTTTTAAACGTTCTTTATATTATTATATATTTTATTGTCAATTTTGATCGGTATATTTAATTATTATTATTATAATTTTTAATATAATGGATCATTTAAAAATATATATTATCATAAATATAGTTTTTAAATATTAGTAAGAGTTATTAAATATTTATTATATTAATTTAAAATATGATGAGAATGTGAGTTTTAGTTAAAATTCTAAAAAAATAAAAAATAAAAAAAAATATGATATGAGCTCATAATCCATGATATGAATAAACAAGGTTTTGAAAACCGTTCCGTTCATCAACTCGGTTTTTTAGGCGAACTTCGGTCCGATCGGTTCAACCGCTGGTTGGACCGATTTAATTTTTATAAGATGAAACCAATAAATAAATAAATAAAAAAGATTATTTAAAAGTAATAAATAAACAAAATCATATACTTTTATTTTTAATTTAACTATGATTAATTTTTAACCTAACTATAATTAATTTTTAACATTAAATTTATTTTCTCTCTCCCATTATCATTTCTCCAAAAGTATTGTCTTCTCTCTCCTCTAAGAAATATCATCTTCTCAAAGTATCATCTTATCTTCTTCCGACGAAGGTAAAAGGAATGCTCATTCTCCATGCTTTTTATTTGAGCTGAACAGATCTAATCAACGAAGGTGGACACAGAGGAAGGAGATCAATCTTGAACAGATCTGATAAGAGGAGATCATATTAAAATTTTGGTGTTTGGAGAGAGAAAACCTTTCTAACCGGAAATTTCGGGATCATTTTTCCGTTCAAACCGTCTGGTTCAACCGGATTTTGACCGGTTCGTAAGGTTCACGTATTGAAGCCAACAACCGGTACGGTTAATCACCCGTTTCACGGTCGGATCGGTTGGACCGGCGGTCCGACCGCGTATTTTAAAACCTTGTGAATAAGTGTTGAAATTGAAGAATATATTCAATAATGATATTGTTTTAGAAATACATATGAGGATGCGTAGAAACTCAAATTTGATATCCATGATGCAATTTAATTTTGGGGATTAAGACTTTGTGAAAGTACACTTGATTGTAAATTATATAATACATTATTCTAAAGCAATGCGAGATGATGATATTTTTTTTGAAAAATTATGATTTTTGGCGTAGCCAAGTTTGAAGTTTGAAGTTTGAAGTTTGAAGAATGTTTACATCATCGTTACATGTCCAGAATTAGGATTGCAAATGAGTCGAGCTGAGCTCACACCAGCTTGAGCTCGAGTTCGACTCGATTAAGTATTTATTAGCTCGATTCAAACTCAAATAAGTTTATAAATTTGAGTTTGAGCTCGACTCGACTCGACTCGAAAAATTTGAACTAAAATTAAATTTTCAAGCTTGAGCTTTAACTTAAACTAAAATTTATTTTCAAAACGAAAATATCATATTTCTATATTTATTCAACGAAAGAAATAGTTAAGTAACTTGAGTTTACTAATTCTCGAATTAAATAATATAAAAATGAAGCGACAGAAGAGAAAAAAGTGTTTGTAAATAAGTGATAAAAATTGTGGAAAAAAACAAATAATTGTAAATAAGTGAAAGAAATTGTGTAAAAGAAAGAACACGAAAAATATATATATGATATTATTGCTAAAATATAACATATTTAGTACATATATTCTATAATATATTATATTATAACGATGATAGATTGGGTAATTAAAGTTTCTATTTTTTAATTTTGGGGCAATATGATATAATAATGGGCTTGACATAAAGTGGTTGAACAAAGACATAGAGAATGAAAAAAATATATAGTATATATTATCAAGTTCGTAAAAGCTCGAGAAGTTATCGTGTAAGAATTATATGAGCTCGAGCTTAAATATTAAACGAGTCGGCTTGAGCTTTGTCAAAGTCAAGCTCAAGTCAAATTTTGACCGAGCAACTCACGAGTAGCTTGACTCATTTGCAGCCCTAGCGTGTACTATATTTTTGAGTTATGTGGTCAATTGTGGTGTCTATATAGTAACTAAAAGTATTGCATGTTATGTATGATGCATGCGTTTGTTACTTTAAATTAGGTATAAAGTAAACTTTTGAGATAAATGATTAAACTAAATTGTTATATTTGTGGTATTGAATCGAAGTATAGAATACCTTCTAGACATATCAGCATCATGTTTGTTGTTTCTGAACCATTCAGACGAAGCCATGCTCCCCGTACAACTATTCTTAATGTCTGTACAAAAATATTTTTTAAATAAAGTTGATAACTTGATACTTAAGATACATTTTGTTCATATTTTATGATTAAGTTATTTCTATTTATTTTTTAACGAATTTATTTTAATTTGTATTTTTTATCATTCGTTGTGCAACATAGTTTTTCTAACTTTAGCCATAACCCATTAGTACTCGTCTCCTTCAGAACATCTTGTAGAATATTGTTTGATAGATGTAGATGTAGATGTAGATGTAGATATATATGAGACATAGTCTTGCGATTCTTCCTCCTTTTCTCTTCTACTGTCCACGAACTGGGCATCTTATTAAACCTTAATAGAGTTTCGTCCAAATTAATCTGAGTGAGCAAATCTCGCATCGTTATCTTCCATAAAAATCTGGTATTGTGATCCAATAACGGAATACCGTACTTCATATTTGACATCTTCGAAAATAAATATAGTTTTAGAATAAAAAAAGTTTAAGACTCTGAAACCAATTGTTAAAAAACAGGATATGAGTATAAGACAAATCAAGATAAAGAATAGATGAAGTATCAATCAAGAAAGTACGATAAATAATCCAAGATTTACGTGGAAACTCAAGACGGGAAAATCATGGACAGATAAAGAAAATTTCACTATAATTAAAGTAGAAGATTACAACTTAGAGAGAGAAAAATAATAACAAATATTATGTATGTGAATACAGTAAATAAAACTTTAATTAAGACTATATATTTATAATCATATAATTGGGTCCAGTAAATCCAATATCAAACAATTATGATTTTATTTTATTATATTATGAGCCTAAGTCTATGTCCCTATCAAAAACTCATTTGGGTCAGGACAGTCTAATATTGTGAATATTAATCATTTATACATGATTTAATCATGATGAAAAATAATATTTATATTAAAACTTACATTATAATTTGATTTATAATTAAAAAACTATTAATTTTAACTTTGACAATTTTTTAAATATATTATGATTTATTGTGACAAATACAAATATTATATATATAATGCTTTTTGGTATTATTTTTATAAAAGTAAACTAAAAAAGAAATATTATGTCAAAATTGTAATCTAATTATTTTCTTACCTAAAAATATATTTTATTTCAATTTCTTAATTTAACATATATCCAAATTAAGTACCATTATGTGATGATAAGTGGTAAAAAAATATAACTTTCTAAAAATGGCTTAAACTATGCAATATTAAGATTATTAGAGCAAGTGCATCGGTTACTCTAAACACAACCATCTATGCTATATTAGATTTTTTTAACAAAAATATCTTTAAAAAAGACCATACATCATACATCAGTTAATCTAAACATTAATTCTAAAATAGAAAATTCTAAAATTTTGACTCTTCTAGTTTAAATTTAGCATACCAAATACAAATTCTATAATTTTTTAATAATTCTTTCTCTCTCCTCTCTCTTCTCTATCATTCTTTATCTCTCTTATTTCTCTCTTATTATAATAATAGATTTTGTAGAGAATGAATATTTTATAATTTTGTAGGATAGAATTGTAAAATTTAGAGTAGATGATGTATTGACCCGTTAAAATTTGAGATGCTAAAGTAGGATTATGTTGTTTTAATGTATTTTAGATATTCAGATTTAGAGTAATTGATGCAGTTGCTTTTAATAAATGAAGTCTATTAAATGCAATTAAATGTAAAAGATATTGATAATATCAAATCAAATTAATTAATTAAAAAGAACCTTTATAAATATTGGTAAATGAGTAATTTGCTTAAAATATTATTACAACCTTAGAAACATTTCAACTAATACACATGGATAGAAGAGGAGTACTATTGATCACCATCTTGGCTATGTCTTTCATCATCTCTACTTATGGTTATGGTATTCCTCTATCTTTGCATAGTTTATTTGAATATTTTTTTGTAAATGAATTACATTTCATAATAATTTTCTTGTAGAGAAACTTCCATTAAGTTTTCATTCTTGCAAAGTTGTTAGTGATTGCTTTGATTGGTGTCAACATTGGGTGCCGAAATGCATTCAAGGTGTTTGTAATTGCGGGACTTGCGGTAGTAATGAAGATTGTCGTGTTATGTGCCAAGGATTTCAGCCATTTTGTATAGGTCATGGATCATGTACTTGCCAAGGTCAGCGATTCATACCCCCAAAATCTAATTGAATGAATAATGTTGAGAATAAAAATTTCGTGTTATATATAAATTTCATTTTGTAATGGGATATAATTTTAAAGTATTAATAATAAAATGGAAGATAATTATATTCTAGTCTATACTATGTTTTTTTTCATTTATCTTAATATATATAAGTGTAACCTTTTATTCCTTTGGTGTGTTTTTTTCTATCTTATTTTATAAATGAATATGGTTTTGTTAACTTATATAATAATATATATTAGAGTTAATAATATTTTCATACTAATATTAAGATATGGTAAGACATTATGATTATATTAATTTATTTTAGTTGTGAGTAGAAAAGAAATAGCCGTATATGAGTTAAAACGGTAAAAAGTGTTACATTTTTTTAATGGATTCACATTGAGTTCTAATTTTATGCTTATTTTAGCTTTCATTTTTAGCTATTTCAATTCTAAGAGTTTTTTTTTGAGCTTCATACAAATATATATATATATATATATATAATATAAAAAATTAATTCTCATGGATTAAAATAAAGTGTTACATATAATTTTTTTTTTAAATAATACAAAATAACATATACAGAATCAAAATAAATAAACGAGAATGTATGTATTAAGTAGTATGATAAAGTTTTAAAAAATTAAACTTCGAATAAAGATCTAACCGTCTTAAAATTTATTGAGGGTGACTCTAAATTCGGACTCGTTTGAATAATTTTATAAAGATAAGTAGTGAATTAGAGAAAATCAAACAAACCAATCAAGCGTATTTGAAGAATGTCTATCAAATATTCTGAGTGGTAGTAAATTTGTCCTTGTTCGTGGGTTAGTAAGGAACGCTAAAAAAAAATTTAAACAATTGATAACTAACAATTTACAAGATGATATAAAAGACTTCAAATGAAAATCAGTTCCAATAGCTTTATATTAATTTTTTTTTTTTAATATTTGACAACTTAATATTCTTTGTTGTTAAAATGAGAACATAACTCCAAAAATAATTAAAAAAACAATTGATGGATTTGTGCAGCCATACGACCCACCAAAAGCGGAAATATTTTTCAAATTATAAAAACTCGAGACAACAAATTCGATTTGACTAAATAGTATACCAAATCGAATATATTACAATACAACTCCCATCAAGGTCGTGTAAAGAGAAATAATGCATTGATCTCTCATGTTAAGCAGGTTATTAGATGGATTAAGAAAAATGACTTTTCACTCTTAGAGAGAAAAAAAGTTAATTGGATTAATGAATAGGTATTTTTTTTTTTAGGAATTGACTGCATTCAATGAATACCTTTTTTATTTATTTATATATGATCATGAACGATAAATGTTTTTAACTCATAATAATAGTTAGTAACCCATGAGTTTTAATTTCTAGCTCAATTAGCCCCCCTATTTATTTATGTTTTAAAATTACATCTTTAAATGTTATCCAACAGTCTTTTAAGTCAACACCCAACAAAATTTATGTCATTTGACCAAAAAAATGAAACTAGAAGAACATAATCAATAGAAGCTTGGCAAATCCATAATAGAAAGAAACTCAAAATTCCAAAAGTTTACTACATACTACTACTCCTAAGTGTCACGTCCCATTTTTATGGGGTGCAAACATCGAGCCACGAGGTGTACTTCCATGATATTCCAGAATGCAAGTCTATGTAATCTGTGCTCAAGGGACTTGTGCACAGATACGAGGGACCGTGTGGGGAATGTTTCAAGGAAGAGGTTGAAGAGTATCATGCCAAGGTCGAACCGAGGACGGCCACGACTAAGGTGGGGGAGTATGTCACGGCCCATTAGAGTCACGACCCAATCCAGGGGATGTCGAGGCCCATTAGAGTCTTGGCCTGATAGTGCGCTAATCTTGTTAGCCCAAGGGGAGGCCCAGTTGCCTACGTGGGCCCAGCAAATCTTCTAATCAAGGAAGAGATTGGAAGATAATCTAATTAAGGAAGGAATTGGAAGATATATTCTAATCAAGAAAGGGATTAGAATATATATTCCAATTAAGGAAGAGATTATTAAAGATATTCTAAATTAGGTAGGGATATTCTTGCTATGGAAGGAATATCCTAAATTAGTGTAATTAAATTGTAATTAGACGTAATTCCTAATTTAACACATGTAAGTCCTATAAATACTCTGAAGGTATTTCATTGTAATTATCAAACATTCTTTCAATATATTCTTATTCTCAAGAGTTTTCTCTCTCTAAGTTCTTTCTTGCGTTTGAGTTCTTCTTGCATTGTGTTTAGAAAGGCTTTCTAAGCTAGAATCAGGGTCGATTTAGCTTAGTGCCGCACGGGTCGAATTTTAGCCCGTGACAAGTGGTATCAGAGCAAGGTTGAATTTCCGCATTCAAGCTGCAAGAAATGGATTCACGAACTACCGTCACTAAGGTTCCGACCGGCCAACATAAGGACAAGGGATCCAAGAGGGATAAGTCCGTCGAGAGAGGTGCTGCCATGGAAGCGCGGGTGACCCGGCTTGAAGAAGGCATGAGCGATCACCAAGAAGCTCTCGAAGTGTTTAGCGCGGTGGCCGAGAAGGTGACGATGTTGGACGAGAGTGCTGAAAAGTTGGAGAATGAGTTAATGGGGATCATTAACGGTTCGAATCGTAGCATTCGTGACGAAGTGCTAGGATTGGTTCGAGGGGAGGTTAAGGACATCTGCCAGAAGGTGTTTGATCCAATCCGGGGAGAAGTCCATGCAATGGTTGAGACTCTCAAGAGGGAGATCTTGGAGAGGCTAGAATCGATGGAAAGACGGATTGCGAGGAATGGAGGGGAACATAGAGGTGCGGCACCTCAACGGATGGATGTTCCTAAGCCAACTCCATTCAAAGGATCGAGGAGTGCAAGGGAAGTGGATGACTTCCTTTGGAACATGGAGAGGTACTTTCGAGCATCAAGCATACTTGATGATCGTGACAAGTTGGAGACAACACCTTTCTTCCTACAAGAGATGGCATTGCTGTGGTGGAGGAGGCGAGAAGGAGATATTGAACGAGGGACCTTGAGGATGGAAACATGGGAAGACTTCAAGACCGAGTTCAAACGCCAATTCTTCCCAGAGAATGCCGAGTACGAAGCTAGGAAAAGGTTGAGTCAACTTGTGCACAAAGGGACCATTAAGGAGTATGTGAAGGAATTCCAGGAGTTGATGCTCGAGTTACCCAGTCTAACGGAACAGGAGGCACTGTTCGCGTTTGTTAACGGCCTAAAGACTTGGGCACAGTTGGAGCTGCAAAGGGCCAAGGTGCGGGACGTTTCCGAGGCAATAACGGTTGCAGAAAGACTGATAGAGCTCAAAGTGTCTGTGGACAGGCCAAAGTTCATCAGGTATGATGAGGAAGAAGGTGGGGGAGACCGCCCACAAGACCAGGAGAAAGGTGGGGGAGACCGCCCATCTAAGAAGGGGCATGCACATAAAAACTCAGGGAGGCAAGCCGATGACTCGGGTAAGCCAATAACCTGTTATATTTGTGGTGCTCATAATCACATAAAGTTTATGTGCCCGTTTAAGGGGGAAAAGGTTGCAGCAGTTAAAGGAACTGAGTCATCTGATGAGGAAGAAGAGACTCAAATAGGATCCTTAAGACTGCTCAATGCTGTGAAGACTAGTGTTGCGAAGCCGGACAAGAGGACAAGGAGGGGCTCTTTGTTTGTGGAAGTTTGGATCGGGGAAAAACGCATCAAGGCACTAGTAGACACAGGGGCTACGCACAACTTCATGCGAGAAGGAGTAGCCAATGCGTTGGGTCTGCGGATCAGACCAACAAGAGGGACGGTGAAGTCCTTCGATGTAGCCACGCCGGTAAATGGGGAGGCTAGGAGAGTGCACACCAGGATCGGAGGCTGGAATGGGACAGTCTCATTTACCTTGGTCCCAATGGAAGACTACGACGTAGTGTTGGGACTAGAATGGTGCGATCAGGTACGCGCTTGCATAATGCCTTATTCCGATTATTTAATCATTTTGGATCACGGGAAGACTAGCGTGATTCCAACAAGGAGAGAATCAGAGGGAATAAGCAGGTTCTCAGCGATGCGATTCGTTCGAGGTCGCAAACGTGGTAAAGAGACATTTGCCACTTTTGCCAAGATGGATGATGGGGACGGGTCCAAGGGAAAAGAGGAAGTACCCGAGGAAGTCCAGATAGCGTGTGTCGAAGCCTTCGAGGGGCTCAAGGCCAAAGACAACGCACAACCATTAGAACCACAAGGTTTGGCCACAGGCAACGTGGGCCAAAGTCAGTCTGCCTTCACTCGCACCAAGTCTGTGGGAAAAGAAGCAGATCGTGCTCAGGCATATTCAGAGGGAGACACCAAGAATATGAAGAGAAGGGCAAATCTAAGAGGGTGTGCAGTTAAGGAAGGGGACGATGGAAAGAGGGAAGTTTCCCCCGCAACTGTTGAAGTCTATGCGGTATGTGCTCAAGGGGCTTGTGCGCAGATTCAAGAGACTGTGTTAAATCGAGAGATGTGTGGGAAACATCTTATATCGGTTATGTCTGGCGACCATAAGTGCACCCAATGTCGTGACGTGCAAAGGGGGAGGAAGAGCGCTCAGGGGACGCCAGAAAGAAGATCACCATGCACCGGTCTAGGGTCGTGCCGAGGACGGCCACGACTTAGGTGGGGGAGTATGTCACGTCCCATTTTATGGGGTGCAAACATCGAGCCACGAGGTGTACTTCCATGATATTCCAGAATGCAAGTCTATGTAATCTGTGCTCAAGGGACTTGTGCACAGATACGAGGGACCGTGTGGGGAATGTTTCAAGGAAGAGGTTGAAGAGTATCATGCCAAGGTCGAACCGAGGACGGCCACGACTAAGGTGGGGGAGTATGTCACGGCCCATTAGAGTCACGACCCAATCCAGGGGATGTCGAGGCCCATTAGAGTCTTGGCCTGATAGTGCGCTAATCTTGTTAGCCCAAGGGGAGGCCCAGTTGCCTACGTGGGCCCAGCAAATCTTCTAATCAAGGAAGAGATTGGAAGATAATCTAATTAAGGAAGGAATTGGAAGATATATTCTAATCAAGAAAGGGATTAGAATATATATTCCAATTAAGGAAGAGATTATTAGAGATATTCTAAATTAGGTAGGGATATTCTTGCTATGGAAGGAATATCCTAAATTAGTGTAATTAAATTGTAATTAGACGTAATTCCTAATTTAACACATGTAAGTCCTATAAATACTCTGAAGGTATTTCATTGTAATTATCAAGCATTCTTTCAATATATTCTTATTCTCAAGAGTTTTCTCTCTCTAAGTTCTTTCTTGCGTTTGAGTTCTTCTTGCATTGTGTTTAAAAAGGCTTTCTAAGCTAGAATCAGGGTCGATTTAGCTTAGTGCCGCACGGGTCGAATTTTAGCCCGTGACATAAGGCTATAAATCTAATGAAAAACCCGAGACAATTGGCTAATCGAAAATTAATTACCTTAGCTTATTTGTCGTCATTCATCCCCCATATCGCCATGACCCGTGTTTCCATTTTCAACAATCTTACTATTAACTGGATTTCTCGATCTCTAAAAGAAAGCCCAAAAAATAAATTAGCTTTCTAAATAATTCATTTGTTATTCTTCTATCAAAGAGTATTTACCCTATCCAAAGATTCTCCAGAGCTTCCATTAAGAAGCTTGTGATTCTCTTCTTTATCCTTGTTATCTTTGTTAACCGGCAGTAAGAATGCTGCAGCTCCGGTTCGATCAGACAGTTCTACAATTACAATCAAATACAACTTCAATTGATTTTTTCCTTGATAACTAACTAGTTACATGTAAAACTAGATTCTAACCTGGCAATGTATGGTCTAAAAAGAATATCATCAAATTAACTGTATACCTGTAATGGAAGTTTAAAATTATTCATTTTTTTGTTTGAAATACTTGATAACCATATATAAAGGTTCTTTATTTATTTACCAAGCCACGACGACATCAACAGTATAATGTTTACGGGATGCTATAATCAATAAACTTTGAATCACAGCGGCTAACCAGGCACAATATATACTTAATAAACCTACAAATGTTTATACGGATTAGTTGGATTATAAATGAAAATCAACTTAAGATAAATTAATCCAGTTGTTACCTTCTCGTTCCGTATTTATGATATGTGTGCACAAACACAAGAGTGAAGATCATATGTGATGAGAATATCAAATCACCGCATCCATATAATATACTTCCAGGAACTGCATTGAATAGCACTCAAAGATCAGGAACACACTTAATGTTTGGACGTGTATAATTGGAATTGGATTTTTCTTTTTTTAAATGTCAACTTTTATTAAAAAGAGAACAAGATGCGTTCAAACGTTATAAAAAGGAAAGAGAAAAACAAAACAATAAATAAAAAACAATGTAAGAATTTTAACTGTCAATAAGATCAAAAAAAATTCTAATCCCGTACCCTATAATTGGAATTAGACTTATAAATACAATTGTATAAGAATCGGAAAAATCATATCCATTTCCAAATCCTTCAAAGAATTTGAAAATGGATTATCAATTCCAATTCTAATTCTTACTCCCTCGAACCAAACATGGCCAAGCGTTTAGAGAAAGACTTGTATAGGGACTAAAATAAGCAACATTGCTTACTTATAATGAAAACTTCTAAAGGATTATTCGGAGGAGGGAGCGTAGCAAGCTCTGAACCCTGTTAAAATAAGCAACAATTGTTATAAGTTTGTACTAGATTTAATTTCTAAATGGTGTTTGGGTTATTGTTAGTAAAGATATATTCTAAAATTGAATAAATCATTGTTTTTTCAAATAAACACTCACCATACGGCAATGATAATTAGGCCCCGGGAGCTGCGTGGAATAGAACGTCAGTATTCGAAGTATTTGACAAGCCTGTAAACATAATGATTCACCAAAAAAAAAGGAACATCATTCACATATTAAAAAACATCAATAAGTGGACCTATTTGGAGACACTTATGTTTCTGAATCTTGATCTAGATCTAACATAGAAACCACCATATGATTTCTGAGTCAGAAGTTCAGATAAATTGTGTTTCCAAATGAAGAAGCTTATAGCTCAAACCACTTTTTCTCGTAGGAACCATCACTTACCACAAAAAAGGCAAGAACTCTGCACCATATAAGAACTGTATAGATCAGGGGCGTAAAATACTTGTTTTGCTTGACTCGCCAATATATACGGGGTCCTGACTTTGGGTTTTTAAATTCGGTTTACATTTATATATACTTACGAAGTCATATTTATTCACTTTCACTCCTAGTTCCCCCGAGTGTGTATCAAACCACTTACACTTGAATAAAACAACTCGTTTGTGAGAAAAGTATTGTACTTCGATTATATTCGTTAAAACTTTGTAGTATGACATAATATCTGACCCGTTGTACCCTTCAACAATCACCCCACTATTTTGAGTTGTCAAACCTTCGTCGTGTTTTTTTGAACAAAATTTGTATCCGTTTACTTTATACCAAACATACGTAGACGAGTACATACTTGGACCTTATCCTAAGATCTTGAGGTCTCTTGATATGTCGTTATGTTATGCTAATTGAGCGACCTATATATATATATTCCCAAAATTTCTTTCATATGAAACATTGGGTGATTGTGAGAACATGTCGACTATTTAAATTCGAAAATAAATAGTTGATCAAACAATAATTTATACCGCGTCTGCAATCATGATGGGTGAGTCAGACATCGATTGGTTCTCAGTGAAGTAACCTCTGTGAACTTAAAGAATTTAAATTGGTTCGTTATGATAGATGATTATGGTTAAAAAGTCTTAATTATATACTTTGATATTATAACAAGGTGCCAAGAAAGAAAGAAAAAAAAGGCAAGATGCTTATGAATATGCCTAAAATATGTGGGTTATTTTGGTATTTTGATCATTGCCAACATAACAAAATGATATGCAAGACTCTCTTAAGTTTATTTTGTTGGATCATGATTCATGCATCTTTCATAACTTTTTATCCATAATCCTATTTTTTTTTTTTTAAAAGGAGAATTGCACGGAATTAAAATTGTTAAGAAAACCATTTTATGCCTTAAACATGCATTAAAGAAAACTATGTTTTCCTTTTTACTTCCCTTTGTAATGTTTTCCTTCCTATTTTTATTTTAGTTCTCTATTTTGTTGTAACCTTAGTATTTTACTATTTTTTATTTCACATTTTAATACAAAGAAGTATATATACAAGATCACATCAAAAGGTAGTCACTTTGACCTTCCTACCTTCATTTTCTTTTTTTTTAATCATAGGTTTTAAAATCTCTACTTTCTTTTAAGTTCTAAGTTCTAATTTCACATGAATTCTATAAGAGTCTTATATACTATTCTTTCTATTTTTTAATAAATATAATTGTTTTGTAACATGGGCTTCCTCACAATTGAAATTGAGTCAACTTTTCACTTACATGAGTTTGACATCAAAAAAAAAAAAAAAAAAAAAAAACATGTTCAAACCTTTGAATCAAAATCTCTCCAGTCACACGATTGCTTAACACAAAATAATCATTCACAAATCATTCAAACACCATGACATGCAAACCACACCAAACAAAAAGAAATACCAAACAGTAAATCAAAGGATATTAAACATAAAACCTTACCTTACCTTCTTACCTTTGATTTCAACCCTTTGAAATCTTACTCCTTTATTTCTTTCTACTTCTGTCTTAAATCATAAAGAAATTAGATCACAAATCTTATATTACATAAGATAGGGTTAATTAAGCTTTGAGAATTCAATATTCTTCTTGTGAAGCTTGTACAATTCTTCAACAACACCATCAATCTCTTCTTCCCCTTTACTTTTGATATTTTCTCTCATTTCTCTTGCTTTATCCCTCATTTGCTTCCCCTTTTCACCTACTACCAATTCCCTTATCAAATCTGCAATCTCTACCCCATTAAGCCCTCCATTATCATCTCTATTTACTTCCAAACTCACACCAATCTCCTCCACTAGCCTTGCAGTCACCGGTTGTTCATAGTTCATTGGTATAGCCACAATTGGGATTCCAAATGACATAGCCTCTATTATAGAACCCCACCCACAATGGCTTACAAATCCTCCAACATTTGGGTGCCCCAAGATTCTAGCTTGTGGTGCCCATTTCTCAATTACAAGTCCTCTATCTCCTACCCTCTTAAGGAAGCCATTGGGTAAGGCTTCATCAATTGAAATCTTCTCCTCAGAAGGAAATCTAACTACCCAAATGAAATTCATCATGCTTAACTCCAACCCTTTTGCTATTTCCTCTGTTTCCATCTTCGATAGAAAGGACTCTGATCCAATCGACACAAGAATGGTTGATGATGTATCTTTATTGTTAAGCCACTCCATGATCCAGCTATCATCATCATCATTATCATCATCATCATCATCTGCCTGTTCTTGAAGGAGTGGACCTGTGGGGACTATCCTTTTGCCAAGTAGTTTGGATCCATATTCGATGTATTTCCCTTCCATGTCTCCAAAAGTCTTGACGAATATAATGTCACAGGTTTTAGTCAATGAAGAATGACTTGCAGTACTTTGGCCGCCTTGAGTATTTGTGAACCCTTTCATCATTTCTTGAAATTTCTGGTTCCAGTAAGTTCCCCGAGGATTCATGGCGGGATAAGGGAAGTGAACGTCCTGTTTCAGAATTTTATGGCGAAGATAACAGATGATGGAAGCGCACACAGGGAAGAACTGAACGGCTGGTATTCCGAGTGAAGAAGCGGCAACAGAGGCCCATGGCTGGTGGTAGTCGTAAATGAGTATGTCTGGTTTGAGGGTTGTAATGATTTGGGTGAAAGATGGGCAGGCCATGTCCATGGCTCTTTTGAGGACTGAGTTGAGGTGAAGTGGGAGGCCATTTGTGGTGTGGAAATTGGGAGGAAGGTCAGGTTGAGATGGGAGATGGAATTCGATGAGTTTGATCGATTGAGTGTGTTTCTCCGTGACCCTTTTACTGATAGAGCTCAGATTGATGGGAGTTGAACATAGATAGATTTGGAAGTTTCTGTCGGCAAGTCTTTTGGCAAGTTCTAAGTAAGGAGAGATGTGACCATATGCCAGCCATGGAAACATTAAAACATTCAAGCGTGGCTTCTTCGTCTCCATCTCCATCTGATCTGGATCTCACTTTTCTTTAATCAGATTCAGAGATGAATTGAATTTGTTAATGAGAAAAGAAGAATCTCAATTTTATTTATAAAGTTAGACCGAAGTGTCAGATTTATTATTACGGAAAAGTTGTGAAAAACCGAAAAGTTATCGATTGGCTAGGGCACTTTGAGTTTCATTTCATTTGGCAAGAATTTCACTATAAACTAAGAGTATGTAACAAAGTTGCATTTATTTAAAGTCTATCAATTCAGAACTACTATTGAACGCATTCTTTTTTCTTCTTCAGAATTGTTCTTCGTCATAAAAAAAACTAAAATATTAATCGATCGTTAAACCGATCAGTAATACCTTGATTACCAATCGGTGTAGGGTAATACCGATTAGATGTAATCTGATCGTCACTGATCGCTAGAACCTCTCTTAATATAGGCACATCGAGAAACACTGATTGGTGTCTAACCAATCGGTATAGACACACCGAGTAACACTGATTGGTTTAATAACCAATCGGTATAAGGCGAACACGATAACACCGATTGGTTTAATAACCAATCGTTATAAAGCGAACACGGTAACACCGATTGGTTTAATATCCAATCGGTAACACCGATGTAATAAAAAAAATTATATTTTAATAATATTATAAAACCTAAAATAGAACCAAAATTAAACCATAAACCCCTAAATGAAATTGAACCAAAATTAAACCATATTAAAAATCATAACAAATGTTCTTAAACAAACACAAAATAATGAGTAGTACTACACCCAAATTTGAATTCTAATTATATATAACAAATGTTCTTATTTAATCTGCGTCTTCTTTCCCAGAATCATCGTCGTCTTGTTGTTGGGGCTGCACGAGTGGAATTGTCGTTGATGAACCTTGACCCGATATTGATCGACATTAGTAAATTTCGCAAACAAGGCATGATTGATTGACAAACCACCGCCACACATAAACTGTGACATAAGACACATCATTTCGGCCCTCTCCTCCCTCATCCTTTTTTCCCATATCAACCCTCAACATGTTTTCCATCTCGGCCCTCTCCTCCCTCATCCTCTCTTCCATATCATCGAGTCTTCTTTGCATTGTCAAATTGTCCCAGAGAAGTTGTTTTTTGGACTGTGTTGACCCTCGAACTTGGGAAGGTAAAACTGATCTCATCCCAATAATTTTCCCTTGTCTTGAGGGCCAAAACTCCTTCAACTAAATCGACATTAGAAATGTCGAGACATTCAACTCGCATATGTCTTAGCTTATCTTACAGCAAAATATGTCAATGGCAATAATAAATAAAATGTACAGTAAACATATTCTATACTTATCATTTTCTCTAATACGTGCGGATCAACAAATTTATCATATTTGGTCCTAGTAGTCAAAAAGAATTCTTCATAACTTGGAGCTGATCCTTCTTGCACTTCTAAGATTGAAAGTTCAATTTTAAAACAAAGTTAAAAAATAGTTTTTACAATTTCTCGTTGTAGTTGTGTGAATGTTTTGCTACCAGATCGATGTGCATATTTTAATTTTTTTCTGTTTTCTATACTGGTAACGCTTCGTTTCTGCAATTAATATATATAATGTTAGATTAAAAAAATTATATCAAGTACAAAATTTGAAAGAAAAAACCTAAAATTTATTGGTAAAATAATAGTTTTCAAGCAGGCACTATCAGTCTTGTTGGGTCATTTCATTAGGCCTATCCGCCCTGACTTTGTCGGGGCTCGAACTTGGATTACTCAGATGACATGTATATATAATTAATTACCACTATACTAAAACTACTGATGCTATATAAACTTATCATGTTCTTTCTATCTTACTAATTTAGGAGTCAGTGCTTAAACCCATGCTGGCCCCGATTTGATTCCGCCACTGTCTCAATATATCATCTCGATTACTCTCAATATCATCTAGTGACTTATGCCCCTCACATAGAAATTGAAATGATTAAAATAATAATAATAAAACAATCATTTCTATCTCCCCGTGAGAGAGCACATATTAGACAAATGAAAAACAAAAATCAATCCAAAAAGAAAAGAACAGGGCAATGTGTTTTTACTTTGAATTGAGAGAGAGAGAGAATACGAGTCTTTTTTAAACGTTCTTTATATTATTATATATTTTATTGTCAATTTTGATCGGTATATTTAATTATTATTATTATAATTTTTAATATAATGGATCATTTAAAAATATATATTATCATAAATATAGTTTTTAAATATTAGTAAGAGTTATTAAATATTTATTATATTAATTTAAAATATGATGAGAATGTGAGTTTTAGGTAAAATTCTAAAAAAATAAAAAATAAAAAAAAATATGATATGAGCTCATAATCCATGATATGAATAAACAAGGTTTTGAAAATCGTTCCGTTCATCAACTCGGTTTTTTAGGCGAACTTCGGTCCGATCGGTTCAACCGCTGGTTGGACCGATTTAATTTTTATAAGATGAAACCAATAAATAAATAAATAAAAAAGATTATTTAAAAGTAATAAATAAACAAAATCATATACTTTTATTTTTAATTTAACTATGATTAATTTTTAACCTAACTATAATTAATTTTTAACATTAAATTTATTTTCTCTCTCCCATTATCATTTCTTCAAAAGTATTGTCTTCTCTCTCCTCTAAGAAATATCATCTTCTCAAAGTATCATCTTATCTTCTTCCGACGAAGGTAAAAGGAATGCTCATTCTCCATGCTTTTTATTTGAGCTGAACAGATCTAATCAACGAAGGTGGACACAGAGGAAGGAGATCAATCTTGAACAGATCTGATAAGAGGAGATCATATTAAAATTTTGGTGTTTGGAGAGAGAAAACCTTTCTAACCGGAAATTTCGGGATCATTTTTCCGTTCAAACCGTCTGGTTCAACCGGATTTTGACCGGTTCGTAAGGTTCACGTATTGAAGCCAACAACCGGTACGGTTAATCACCCGTTTCACGGTCGGATCGGTTGGACCGGCGGTCCGACCGCGTATTTTAAAACCTTGTGAATAAGTGTTGAAATTGAAGAATATATTCAATAATGATATTGTTTTAGACAATACATATGAGGATGCGTAGAAACTCAAATTTGATATCCATGATGCAATTTAATTTTGGGGATTAAGACTTTGTGAAAGTACACTTGATTGTAAATTATATAATACATTATTCTAAAGCAATGCGAGATGATGATATTTTTTTGAAAAATTATGATTTTTGGCGTAACCAAGTTTGAAGTTTGAAGTTTGAAGAATGTTTACATCATCATTACATGTCCAGAATTAGGATTGCAAATGAGTCGAGCTGAGCTCTCACCAGCTTGAGCTCGAGTTCGACTCGATTAAATATTTATTAGCTCGATTCAAACTCAAATAAGTTTATAAATTTGAGTTTGAGCTCGAATCGACTCGACTCGAAAAATTTGAACTAAAATTAAATTTTCAAGCTTGAGCTTTAACTTAAACTAAAATTTATTTTCAAAACGAAAATATCATATTTCTATATTTATTCAACGAAAGAAATAGTTAAGTAACTTGAGTTTACTAATTCTCGAATTAAATAATATAAAAATGAAGCGACAGAAGAGAAAAAAGTGTTTGTAAATAAGTGATAAAAATTGTGGAAAAAAACAAATAATTGTAAATAAGTGAAAGAAATTGTGTAAAAGAAAGAACACGAAAAATATATATATATATATGATATTATTGCTAAAATATAACATATTTAGTACATATATTCTATAATATATTATATTATAACGATGATAGATTGGGTAATTAAAGTTTCTATTTTTTAATTTTGGGGCAATATGATATAATAATGGGCTTGACATAAAGTGGTTGAACAAAGACATAGAGAATGAAAAAAAATATATAGTATATATTATCAAGTTCGTAAAAGCTCGAGAAGTTATCTTGTAAGAATTATATGAGCTCGAGCTTAAATATTAAACGAGTCGGCTTGAGCTTTGTCAAAGTCAAGCTCAAGTCAAATTTTGACCGAGCAACTCACGAGTAGCTTGACTCATTTGCAGCCCTAGCGTGTACTATATTTTTGAGTTATGTGGTCAATTGTGGTGTCTATATAGTAACTAAAAGTATTGCATGTTATGTATGATGCATGCGTTTGTTACTTTAAATTAGGTATAAAGTAAACTTTTGAGATAAATGATTAAACTAAATTGTTATATTTGTGGTATTGAATCGAAGTATAGAATACCTTCTAGACATATCAGCATCATGTTTGTTGTTTCTGAACCATTCAGACGAAGCCATGCTCCCCGTACAACTATTCTTAATGTCTGTACAAAAATATTTTTTAAATAAAGTTGATAACTTGATACTTAAGATACATTTTGTTCATATTTTATGATTAAGTTATTTCTATTTATTTTTTAACGAATTTATTTTAATTTGTATTTTTTATCATTCGTTGTGCAACATAGTTTTTCTAACTTTAGCCATAACCCATTAGTACTCGTCTCCTTCAGAACATCTTGTAGAATATTGTTTGATAGATGTAGATGTAGATGTAGATGTAGATATATATGAGACATAGTCTTGCGATTCTTCCTCCTTTTCTCTTCTACTGTCCATGAACTGGGCATCTTATTAAACCTTAATAGAGTTTCGTCCAAATTAATCTGAGTGAGCAAATCTCGCATCGTTATCTTCCATAAAAATCTGGTATTGTGATCCAATAACGGAATACCGTACTTCATATTTGACATCTTCGAAAATAAATATAGTTTTAGAATAAAAAAAAGTTTAAGACTCTGAAACCAATTGTTAAAAAACAGGATATGAGTATAAGACAAATCAAGATAAAGAATAGATGAAGTATCAATCAAGAAAGTACGATAAATAACCCAAGATTTACGTGGAAACTCAAGACGGGAAAATCATGGACAGATAAAGAAAATTTCACTATAATTAAAGTAGAAGATTACAACTTAGAGAGAGAAAAATAATAACAAATATTATGTATGTGAATACAGTAAATAAAACTTTAATTAAGACTATATATTTATAATCATATAATTGGGTCCAGTGAATCCAATATCAAACAATTATGATTTTATTTTATTATATTATGAGCCTAAGTCTATGTCCCTATCAAAAACTCATTTGGGTCAGGACAGTCTAATATTGTGAATATTAATCATTTATACATGATTTAATCATGATGAAAAATAATATTTATATTAAAACTTACATTATAATTTGATTTATAATTAAAAAAACTATTAATTTTAACTTTGACAATTTTTTAAATATATTATGATTTATTGTGACAAATACAAATATTATATATATAATGCTTTTTGGTATTATTTTTATAAAAGTAAACTAAAAAAGAAATATTATGTCAAAATTGTAATCTAATTATTTTCTTACCTAAAAATATATTTTATTTCAATTTCTTAATTTAACATATATCCAAATTAAGTACCATTATGTGATGATAAGTGGTAAAAAAATATAACTTTCTAAAAATGGCTTAAACTATGCAATATTAAGATTATTAGAGCAAGTGCATCGGTTACTCTAAACACAACCATCTATGCTATATTAGATTTTTTTAACAAAAATATCTTTAAAAAAGACCATACATCATACATCAGTTAATCTAAACATTAATTCTAAAATAGAAAATTCTAAAATTTTGACTCTTCTAGTTTAAATTTAGCATACCAAATACAAATTCTATAATTTTTTAATAATTCTTTCTCTCTCCTCTCTCTTCTCTATCATTCTTTATCTCTCTCTTATTTCTCTCTTATTATAATAATAGATTTTGTAGAGAATGAATATTTTATAATTTTGTAGGATAGAATTGTAAAATTTAGAGTAGATGATGTATTGACCCGTTAAAATTTGAGATGCTAAAGTAGGTTTATGTTGTTTTAATGTATTTTAGATATTTAGATTTAGAGTAGTTGATGCAGTTACTTTTAATAAATGAAGTCTATTAAATGCAATTAAATGTAAAAGATATTGACAATATCAAATCAAATTAATTAATTAAAAAGAACCTTTATAAATATTGGTAAATGAGTAATTTGCTTAAAATATTATTACAACCTTAGAAACATTTCAACTAATACAAATGGATAGAAGAGGAGTACTATTGATCACCATCTTGGCTATGTCTTTCATCATCTCTACTTATGGTTATGGTATTCCTCTATCTTTGCATAGTTTATTTGAATATTTTTTTGTAAATGAATTACATTTTCATAATAATTTTCTTGTAGAGAAACTTCCATTAAGTTTTCATTCTTGCAAAGTTGTTAGTGATTGCTTTGATTGGTGTCAACATTGGGTGCCGAAATGCATTCAAGGTGTTTGTAATTGCGGGACTTGCGGTAGTAATGAAGATTGTCGTGTTAAGTGCCAAGGATTTCAGCCATTTTGTATAGGTCATGGATCATGTACTTGCCAAGGTCAGCGATTCATACCCCCAAAATCTAATTGAATGAATAAGGTTGAGAATGAAAATTTCGTGTTATATATAAATTTCATTTTGTAATGGGATATAATTTTAAAGTATTAATAATAAAATGGAAGATAATTATATTCTAGTCTATACTATGTTTTTTTTCATTTATCTTACTTAATATATATAAGTGTAACCTTTTATTCCTTTGGTGTGTTTTTTTCTATCTTATTTTATAAATGAATGAATATGGTTTTGTTAACTTATATAATAATATATATTAGAGTTAATAATATTTTCATACTAATATTAAGATATGGTAAGACATTATGATTATATTAATTTATTTTAGTTGTGAGTAGAAAAGAAATAGCCGTATATGAGTTAAAACGGTAAAAAGTGTTACATTTTTTTAATGGATTCACAGAGTTCTAATTTTATGCTTATTTTAGCTTTCATTTTTAGCTATTTCAATTCTAAGAGTTTTTTTTTGAGCTTCATACAAATATATATATATATATATATATATATATATATATAATATAAAAAATTAATTCTCATGGATTAAAATAAAGTGTTACATATAATTTTTTTTTTTAAATAATACAAAATAACATATACAGAATCAAAATAAATAAACGAGAATGTATGTATTAAGTAGTATGATAAATTTTAAAAAAATTAAACTTCGAATAAAAATCTAACCGTCTTAAAATTTATTGAGGGTGACTCTAAATTCGGACTCGTTTGAATAATTTTATAAAGATAAGTAGTGAATTAGAGAAAATCAAACAAACCAATCAAGCGTATTTGAAGAATGTCTATCAAATATTCTAGTAAATTTGTCCTTGTTCGTGGGTTAGTAAGGAACGCTAAAAAAAAATGTAAACAATTGATAACTAATAATTTACAAGATGATATAAAAGACTTCAAATGAAAATCAGTTCCAATAGCTTTATATTAATTTTTTTTTTTAAATATTTGACAACTTAATATTCTTTGTTGTTAAAATGAGAACATAACTCCAAAAATAATTAAAAAAACAATTGATGGATTTGTGCAGCCATACAACCCACCAAAAGTGGGAATATTTTTCAAATTATAAAAACTCGAGACAACAAATTCGATTTGACTAAATAGTATACCAAATCGAATATATTACAATACAACTCCCATCAAGGTCGTGTAAAGAGAAATAATGCATTGATCTCTCATGTTAAGCAGGTTATTAGAGGGATTAAGAAAAATGACTTTTCACTCTTAGAGAGAAAAAAAGTTAATTGGATTAATGAATAGGTATTTTTTTTTTTTAGGAATTGACTGCATTCAATGAATACCTTTTTTATTTATTTATATATGATCATGAACGATAAATGTTTTTAACTCATAATAATAGTTAGTAACCCATGAGTTTTAATTTCTAGCTCAATTAGCCCACCTATTTATTTATGTTTTAAAATTACATCTTTAAATGTTATCCAACAGTCTTTTAAGTCAACACCCAACAAAATTTATGTCATTTGACCAAAAAAATGAAACTAAAAGAACATAATCAATAGAAGGCAATCCATAATAGAAAGAAGCTCAAAATTCCAAAAGTTTACTACATACTACTACTCCTAAGGCTATAAATCTAATGAAGAACCCGAGACAATTGGCTAATCGAAAATTAATTACCTTAGCTTATTTGTCGTCATTCATCCCCCATATCGCCATGACCCGTGTTTCCATCTTCAACAATCTTACTATTAACTATATTTCTCGATCTCTAAAAGAAAGCCCAAAAAATAAATTAGCTTTCTAAATAATTCATTTGTTATTCTTCTATCAAAGAGTATTTACCCTATCCAAAGATTCTCCAGAGCTTCCATTAAGAAGCTTGTGATTCTCTTCTTTATCCTTGTTATCTTTGTTAACCGGCAGTAAGAATGCTGCAGCTCCGGTTCGATCAGACAGTTCTGCAATTACAATCAAATACAACTTCAATTGATTTTTCCTTGATAACTAATTACAAGTAAAGCTAGGTTCTAACCTGGCAATGTATGGTCTAAAAAGAATATCATCAAATTAACTGTATACCTGTAATGGAAGTTTAAAATTATTCATTTTTTTGTTTGAAATACTTGATAACCATATATAAAGGTTCTTTATTTATTTACCAAGCCACGACGACATCAACAGTATAATGTTTACGGGATGCTATAATCAATAAACTTTGAATCACAGCGGCTAACCAGGCACAATACTTAATAAACCTACAAATGTTTATACGGATTAGTTGGATTATAAATGAAAATCAACTTAAGATAAATTAATCCAGTTGTTACCTTCTCGTTCCGTATTTATGATATGTGTGCACAAACACAAGAGTGAAGATCATATGTGATGAGAATATCAAATCACCGCATCCATATAATATACTTCCAGGAACTGCATTGAATAGCACTCAAAGATCAGGAACACACTTAATGTTTGGACGTGTATAATTGGAATTGGATTTTTCTTTTTTTAAATGTCAACTTTTATTAAAAAGAGAACAAGATGCGTTCAAACGTTACAAAAAGGAAAGGGAAAAACAAAACAATAAATAAAAAACAATGTAAGAATTTTAACTGTCAATAAGATCAAAAAAATTCTAATCCCGTACCCTATAATTGGAATTAGACTTATAAATACAGTTGTATAAGAATCGGAAAAATCATATCCATTTCCAAATCCTTCAAAGAATTTGAAAATGGATCATCAATTCCAATTCAAATTCTAATTCTTACTCCCCTCGAACCAGACTGGCCTAAGCGTTTAGAGAAAGACTTGTATAGGGACCAAAATAAGCAACATTGCTTACTTATAATGAAAACTTCTAAAGGATTATTCGGAGGAGGGAGCGTAGCAAGCT
Organism: Impatiens glandulifera; assembly: GCF_907164915.1. Taxonomy (NCBI): domain Eukaryota; kingdom Viridiplantae; phylum Streptophyta; class Magnoliopsida; order Ericales; family Balsaminaceae; genus Impatiens; species Impatiens glandulifera. The sequence goes on along the minus strand of NC_061869.1, from coordinate 13,731,982 downwards.
CTGAACCCTGTTAAAGTAAGCAACAATTGTTATAAGTTTGTACTAGATTTAATTTCTAAATGGTGTTTGGGTTAATTGTTAGTAAAGATATATTCCAAAATCGAATAAATCATTGTTTTTTCAAATAAACACTCACCATACGGCAATGATAATTAGGCCCCGGGAGCTGCGTGGAATAGAACGTCAATATTCGAAGTATTTGACAAGCCTGTAAACATAATGATTCACCAAAAAAAAGGAACATCATTCACATATGAAAAAACATCAATAAGTGGACCTATTTGGAGACACTTATGTTTCTGAATCTTGATCTAGATCTAACATAGAAACCACCATATGATTTCTGAGTCAGAAGTTCAGATAAATTGTGTTTCCAAATGAAGAAACTTGTAGCTCAAGCCACTTTTTCTCGTAAGAACCATCACTTACCACCAAAAAGGCAAGAACTCTGCACCATATAAGAACTGTATAGATCTTCTTGCTCTTGAAGATGAATGGGTGAAAAGTCCACTGTATCGAAAATACCAAAGTAAAAAAACGGGATATATTAAACCATTGCAGGAACAAACACATGGAATTCTTTCAGCCTAAATGGAAGGAGGTTGAAAATAAGAACATGAATGTGCACAACTAGCAAAGTAAAAATGACAATTAAATCAAAGAATGATGTATGAAGAGAGAATGGTACCAGGAAAAAGGAGACAAAGATAGAAGTGAATACAGTCTCACTTATATAAGCTTTGTCCAGTCCAAGTTCCTGTAATAGAAGAACACGAGTTGGAACAATGTACTTTTTTTTTAAATGTGAACTTTTATTAAAAAGAGCGCAAGATACGTTCAAACGTCACAGAAGGGAAGGAAAAAACAAAAGAATAAATAAGAAAATAACGAGTTGGAACAATGTATAATAATGAAGATATGCACGCAGGTATTCAAAAGTGGTGTTTGATAAAAAAAAAAGCTTATCTCTTAATCTAAATGATTTAAGTTCTTTTCCATAGTTAAATCATTTAATTATTTTAAAAACATTTTAATACAATCACTTAATTATTTATATTTAATTTGGTAAGCTATGAATGTGTTAACTCAATATAGTAAAAGTATGTAAAAGACATATAAGCCTGAAATTAATCAACTAACATCTTAAAATAATCTTTAGTTAGTTCTACACTTTATCAAATCAACTTATACAGTTATACTTAAAATTTCAATATTTTCATTTTGGCTTATGCAAAATTTATTTTTCGCATACTTAACTCATTCGACACTTAAAAGTTTAATATTCAACATTGATTTTCAGTTTCATTAAATGCATCCTAAAACATGAAAACTAAAACAATATTATAAAAATTAAAGTAGACATACCGGAAGAAGATAAAAACCAACATCCTGAAGAATTGGTCCTGGCCGATGAAAATAGTGGACTCCTCTAGCAGCAACCCCATGAATGTACTGAATAGACAAAATAAATTCATTTTTACAGCCTACATATCTGAAAAACATACTACACCAAGCACTGTCATTCGACCAAATGAAAACAAGTATACTATATAGAAGCAGACAAACTATTGGATATTGCAAATAATTCAGAATTAAGTTCAAATGAATAACATTACCAAGTGTATAGTAAGGCAAAGTAGAAAAATACTTATCTATCAGACTTATAATCCCTTATGATCATTTACTATATAATATAATAAGGGTGTATCCCTTTTTTCCACCCAAAGTACTCCTCTGAATAGAAAATGGATAACTTGTGTGTAATATTCAGACAAAGAAATTACTCTTATTTCCTTTGTTGATTAAATAACTGTTAATTCTGCAACAGAAACAGTTGTTGCTGAAGAACAGCACAGAAAGGTACAAACACGAGTTATGATGAAATTCACTTGGGATAATTTGGTTAAGTATCATGACAAAGAATGGGCTCAACAACATCGATGTTTGGGGGAAGTTTCCTGGCATGCAGAGCTGTCATGATGGGTCTAGCTTGACTTCCATGATTCAAGCTAAGACACAGACAGATAAAGATTTGAAAGGTTTGCTGAAATGGTAACTCTATAATCTATCTAGTGAAACTTCCGTTTACTTATTACCTTAACTTCTGAAGAAGCGAACAAAATGCACTCCTGACCTTTTCAGAAAGGTAATTAACTGATGTCTTAACCTTGGAAGAAAACAAATAAATCACGTTCAGGAGATCTAAACTTGAAAACCATTTCTAGAGACCGGAAACTTTCTGGATATGCTGCAGAAATGGCATTCCTGATGAGGATTTGTGAACAAATAGCAATGATTGAATAAAGCCAGTGTAAACAAAACATACTTATATGATCAACCAGAAAAAATATACAGCATTTACATTCAATTTAATGCCTAATGAAGCAGCATTCAATTTCAAGGATATGCACTGCAGACCTAATTAAGCATCCAATTAACACAGAAACTTGGTAAGGCGAAAACACAACATTCGAATTTGAATTATTCAATTGTAAATGTAAAATTATTCGAATTAAACTGTATTTCGAATTAATATAGATAAATCTAGATCGAAGTGTCTATCTAAGCGAGAAACCTGGAAGAAGATTCCGGCGAGAAGATACTTCCAGTTGTGGAGAAGAAGGTTGAACTCAGTGGCAGTTTCTGCACAAAGTCTCTTCCACAGCTGATTGAAACACGAGGAAATTAACAACAAAAACATATATACAAATCCCGGAATACATAGAAGAATAACTGTAAACTACGAACCTTTGAAGCCTCGCGACCAATGTAAAGATACATCTTCTTTACGTATTAGGATCAGTTTCATATTACATCAAAGTCACAGGCCAAGTTCCATCGGAATTTGATACACTAATCTCAAAAAGTTTAAGAAAAATTAATTCATTCTCTTCAAGAATTGAATTGGTTCAAAATCAAATAAGATACTCCTGAATCAAGGTCGTTCCCGGAATGATTCAAACTCCGATCAAAATGGCCAGAATCAGTGACTGTTGAATAACGCAAAAAGTGAAATGAATCTCTCAGTGTTTTTGAAGCAGTCTACAGTCTACAGAAATCCAGTTATATATATAAATTTCTCTCCTTTCTAGTAAAAGAAGAGATCGTCGGTCCATCAGTCTTGAAATTCCTGAAAAGTAGCAATCGAATATGGAAGGAATCTCTCTCTTCCATTCTTTAGGGCTAAATTCTATCTTGAACTGACTTTGTCTTCTCATCTCCCTAGTAAAGTAAAATTTCATGCTTCATTAATGTCATCAACTTGTATGCTTGTTCATTTTATATACATCAATTTTATATGTTTTTTTTAGAGATATATACATGGAAATGAATAGTTTGGTTTGATTTGTTAAATATTTAAAAGGATCAAATTATTAATAAAAATTAATCAGAAGTTTTGAGACGTTATCCCTATAGTATTATAAATGTTTGGCGTAGAAAGAGTCGAGTGAAAAGTGTACGAAAGAGGTGGAATCTCGCACATATTATGTCACATGTCGGTCTCTAATTTAATAATTCTCATTCAACGTTATATTATATTTTGTGTCTAGAACGGAGAAAGTAAAGTTTTTAAGTTGCATTTGGCTGCCATTTTCTTTTGAAACATGTGTTCAATTGGTTTTTTCCGGATTTAGGTTATTGTTGCTTTGATTTCTAACTGTTTGTTCTGACTTGCGGTAGTTAATTCGGTGTTGGGTCGAACATGAGCATGTTCATGTGAGTGTTTTGAATTTTGTCTTGTCCCCTATGAGTATTTTGTTTTAAAGATATCATCTATGATTGTTGACCAGGTTCGTTGGTGCTGTTTAGAATTGTGTCTCGATTCGATTTCTTTTGATTGCGTTGGGCATGAAAGAGACTGTTTTTCGAGCAACGTTTTGATATTGGGTTCTCATTTATTAGGTTTTGTGGGAAAGTGTTGATTTGTTCATCACTTTAGTCGTTGTTTTGGATTGTCATTTTTTTATCGTCATCAATTTGGTTCCATGTGCGGCTCCGTCATAACAATTGTACAATGTTGTTTTTTTATTTTTTTATTTTCTATTCTCTATTCTTTTTATGAAATGAATTTTGTTCAAACAAAAATGATGTGCCTAGAATTCGGGGCATCGAAAACCCACATTATTTGTTATGGGATTGTGTTTGCCTTTGCCATATACAACAATTCTTTGGGATAAAAAATGTGAGGAAGATTTTAGTGATGAAATTATTTTCATAAGTTAACAATAAGATAAATACATGGTTTTCTTATATGATTGAAATGTTTTCTAGTTACCTTTTCCCTCAAATTTTTTCATGATCAACAACCAGTTTCTCTATATATTACATGTAAGCTTAAATGAAGTGTCTTTCTTCCCCTTTTATTATTGATCTATGTTGATTAATTATAAAGTCAGAAAGAAAAGAAATGTATAAATCTTTTGAAAGAAAAATATAAATAAGAAACATGTATGAAAATAAATTCAAGAATGCATCATTATTTTAAGTAGAATATAAAACAAAGTAATTAATACAACCCAAAATAAGTTACATGCAATGAATGGATGAGAACTTATATCTCAAAAATAATTATGGACTAAAAGATTTGAAGAATAAAGATTGAACAAATATCTATTTCAAGAAAACTACATGCAAAGGAGACAAATTTTTTATATGACCCTTATTGCTAATGAGGGTATCTATTAGGCTAATTCATCTAAATCTAAGTGTGTCTTTGTTAAGCTCAATATTAAGAAAACTTGAAATCATGTTAATTAGAATTCATTATAGATATTATGTTTTGTATGAGCATTGTGGGAGAAATGGGTCAATTAATTATATTATATTTTGCTTGTTATATCATTTTTTTTTATCATTTTAATTTAATCCTTTTATAAAATTAGATATATTATTTGGTATTTTATTTTGTATTAATGATAAATATATCTTTAAGTCATAAATTTGATTTCAAATTAGATTGTATCATTTTAATCTATATAAGATGACATTTACACAATTATTTATTATACTAGTAACCCATCAATTTTAATTGAATGGACAAAAATAATTACTAGCTTGATAAAATATTTTTAAGTGATAGGATATAAATGACTTTACGGTGAGTTTGAAGGTTTTGCGCCAAAATTGAGAGAATATATAAGGTAGAGATGTTCCTTTTAAGATTTTTTTTTTTTTGTTGTTGAAACGGATATTCGTGACTGAAAATTCATGATGACTAGTAAATATCGTATAAAAAGAGGAACTTAGTCAAAGTTTGTAACAATGTTATTATTCATATTGATAGATCATATGATTCAACGAATACATTTCAATCGTTTATTTAGTTTGTTTGCCACCCTCTTTGTTTTGTTTTCGTCTTTCTTTCTTTTTCTTTCAATTTTTTTTTATTTTTATATTATTATTATTAAATTCATTTTCATTCACAAATACATTAATATTTTTCAAAAATAAATAAATGTCTATGGCGTAAATATGTAGACCCCAATCATCTTTGATTTATAGTTTTCTTTTTTGGCTGATAGTTACTTTCAGTTACTTTAGCCTTTGTTTCAAATCCAATTAAGTTGTTTTAGGTCTTGTAAGAGATAATATATTCCAAGAAATTAGAAATAATGATAAAACACAATGACAATATTTACTTTCTTTTTATTTTCTGCTTTAAATAATTTTATATAAATTTAAAACGATGAATATGTATATGCACTCATTTCATTGCAACTGTAAAATTGAGAAGAGATGCTTAACCCGACCTCATCCTTGTATTTCATGAATTGCAATAATGACAAGAAAGCGATTTATAACATTTAGATATTCACAAAAATGAAAATAGTAAAAGAATGAAGAAACAAGCTTAATTTCAGCTAATGTAATCATCTAAAAGAAAGTATTTGATCCTATTAAACAACTTCTAAGAAAATCTATCAAAAAAATTGACATTATCCTGTCATTTTGAAGTTTACCTCTATTTCAAAACCAATATCTAGCAATTATATAGGCACTATACTCATCAGTATCTGTTAATATAAATGACATCCTCTATAAAATAAAATAATGTACAATCTCATTAAACATATTTTTGATACCTTTGAACAAAAACGCATCTTTTAGCTTGAAATTTTTTAAGAACAGAAATATCCCCAGGTCGTTAACTAGAACAGGTCCAACCATGATCTCATGCGATCATTATTTGGTTGGTCCAGTGATTGCGATAAAAAAAAATGATTGGATTATTTCCAAGTTTCTTTTCATGACAAATGAAAGGATTTCCTAGTTTTTTTTCTTCATGCATATTTTTTCTATGTCATTTAAGAACTGATGTGACTGATAGACCCACAATTTGAACGAAATAATGGAAAACAGTTGACTCACAACCAAGAAAAGTATTAACATGATCATAATTTTTTGAATAAAAATTTAACATTATCATAATTAATTAACCATTGACTTGAAAAGTCAGTTAGGCTCAAGTTTTTTTCATTAGCCATGTTATAAAATTATTCTCTTGTATAGATGATTTCGAGGTGAATCTGAATGTTGACACATGTAAGAGGTTTAATTTGAGTTTCAGTTACTATAAATGATATCGAAAAGGTTTCATTTCAGTTTCAATTTTGGTAATGAAGCCTGATGATTCTCATATGCTCATACGAGAGCTTTTACTCAGTATAACAAAATACGCTCATTCACATGGAAAAAATCTTACCAGCTAGTCAAGAAAGTATCAAATTTGTTACATTCAGTCCAAGAAATTTCGAATTCAAGACGGCCAACCAGCTTATGTTTGACCTGGAATAAGAACAGAACCCATGACAATGAAACATCCGACAAATAATTAACCAAATTTATGGCTATGAAAGAAAATTCAAATTATTGGTCCACCTGAAATTCAATGAAAGGTGATATATTTGATAAGTTTAATATGAACTGAAGAATATTCAAAAGCACCTATTGAGGTTTTAATAAAATGTTCATCATTTTCTTCAAAAACAAAAAGAAGAGTACTTACTGAGGCTGCCAAATAAGTGTAGGTTCTTCATTTGTGGAGTTTGCAGAGCATTATTTCTGCAGGTATTTTCCTCTAGCTAGATTCTATCAAAATATGGTATCAACTCACCATTTGTTTTAGATAACCAAATTGGTTCAATCTTTTGATGGGTTGTTCAATGTTCATACAATTGCAGATTCTCTGTCAATCCAGTGTTTGTCTCAGTTCTTGCCAATGAGAATTCCAGTAAATTCATGGTCTTCTTTCTTCTTACACTTATTCTTAATCTCCATTACTAAAACAAATGTCTCTGGTCAATGTCTGAGAGACCAGCAATCTTCATTAATCCAACTGAAGAATGAGCTAACATTCACTTCCTCTCCCTCAAGCAAGCTGTCAAGTTGGAATCAAACAACCGATTGTTGTAAATGGAAAGGGATCGATTGCGATTTAAATGGTCGAGTCATCGTTCTCGACTTGAGCGGTGAAATGATCTCCGGCGGAATCAATCAGACTAGCAGCCTCTTCGGTCTTCAGTTCCTCCAACGGTTAAATTTGGCTAACAACGGATTTAATTCGTCCCAAATTCCATCTGGTGTTGGAAATCTCACTGAATTAAGGTATTTGAATCTATCAAGTTGTGGGTTAACTGGGCAAATACCAATCGAGTTATCGCGATTGACGAGGTTGGTTGTTCTGGATCTTTCTACCCTTTACTTTGCTGGACTTGAATCGTTAAAACTGGAAAATCCCAATTTAATGATGTCTGTTCGGAACCTGACAGTACTTAAAGAACTGTATCTTGATGGTGTGAATATCTCAGCCTCAGGAAATGAATGGGGGCAGGCCATTTCCTCATCGTTGCCTAATCTGGAAGTATTAAGCATGTCCAACTGTTACCTCGCCGGACCGATTGATCATTCTCTTATGAATCTAACGTTCCTATCCATTATCCGGCTGGATCAGAATAACCTGTCCACAACTGTTCCAGATTTCATTCCGGATTTCAGGAATTTGACGGTTCTGCAACTTAGTTCTTGTAACTTGAATGGGACATTTCCAGAAAAGATTCTTAAGGCTCCAACACTTCAAATTTTGGACTTAACAACCAACACTAAGCTTCACTTGTCATTACCTGAACTTCCCAATAATAGCTCTCTGCAGAATTTGAAGCTGAGTTATTCAAACTTTTCTGGTCGGCTGCCTGATTCTATTGGGAAGCTGATGAATCTGTCTAGAATAGAGCTTTCTAACTGCAATTTTAGTGGAGATATACCGACATCAATGGGGAAACTTGCCAAACTACTTCACTTGGACTTGTCACTGAACTCATTTTCTGGGCCGATCCCATCTTTTCAAATCTGCAAGAATCTCACCTACATGGACCTATCTGAAAACTCACTTTCAGGTTCAGTTCCTTCGTCGTACTTTGATGGCCTTGAGAAACTTGTGAACATTGATTGGAGAAACAATATGTTCAACGGGACTGTTCCAACGTCACTGTTTTCTATCCCATCCTTGCAGAAAATTCAGCTTTCGAACAACCAGTTTGGTGATCAAATTACTGAATTTTTGAATCCAAACTCTAGTCTAGATACCTTGGATCTGAGTCATAATAATGTGCAAGGCCCTATTCCAAATTCTCTTTTCCAATTTAGAAGTCTCAACGTCCTATCACTCTCCTACAACAACTTCAGTGGCCACTTGAAGCTTGAAGAAATGGCAACGAATTTCCCAAACCTTACACGACTAGAGTTGTCGTGTAACAACTTGTCAATTGATGCCAACTTCAGTAATGATAGTTTTCCCATGCTGGCAGTGCTGAAATTGGCTTCTTCAAAGCTGAACCAATTCCCTAATCTAAGAAACCTGTCAAGAATTAACATTCTTGATCTTTCAGATAATGAGATTGATGGGGAAATACCAAACTGGTTATGGAATGTCAGCTCTCTTCGTCATCTAAATCTTTCTTCTAATTTGCTTGTGGGTATGCAGAAGCCTTATGCTATTCCAACCAGTCTTATCATCCTGGATCTGCATTTAAATAGGCTGGGTGGTGAGATACCAATTGTACCGCCATCTATCGTCTATTTGGATTATTCCAGCAATAATTTGGAATCTTCTCTTCCGGATGAAATAGGCAATAACCTTACATCTGCTAGTTTCTTCTCACTTGCGAGGAACCGTTTCAGTGGAGTTATTCCTATATCAATATGCAACGCGATATACCTTTTGGTTCTTGATTTGTCCAATAACAAATTCAACGGGAGCATGCCTAGTTGTTTGATTGAGGAGAACAGTATGTATCTTGGAGTATTGAATCTTCAGAATAACAGTCTAAGTGGCAATTTAACCGGAAATTTCCCAAAAAAATGTAATCTGAAGACAATAGACTTGAATGGAAACCTTTTGGGAGGGAAAGTTCCGAGATCTCTGGCCAATTGCAAGGATTTGGAAGTCTTGAATCTTGGAAATAATAATATGAATGATAACTACCCATGCTTTCTGGAAAACTCCTCTAACTTGCGCGTTCTTGTTTTGAGAAGGAACAATTTTCATGGGAATATCAGTTGTACTAATTATACAGGTGATAGCAGTAATAGCAGATGGAAAAAGCTGCAAATAGTGGATCTTTCTTTAAACCAAATCACTGGTACTATACCTCCGAAATGGTTCTTGAACAAGAAAGGGATGATGAAGACAGATCTCGACCATCTGCATTTCGACTTCATGAAACTCAATCTCTTCTATTATCAAGACACAGTGACAGTTACCAACAAAGGGTCACAAATGGAGCTGGTCAAGATCTTGACGATATTTACTTGCATTGACTTCTCAGGAAACCAATTAGAGGGAGAGATACCTTCAACTATTGGAGCTCTGGAATCACTCTATGTTCTCAACTTATCTCACAATGCTCTGACTGGTCAGATACCATCTGCAATAGGAAATTTGAAGCAGCTCGGTTCCCTTGATCTGTCAAATAACAAGCTCAATGGGAATATACCGTTACAGCTTCTGGATCTTACGTTTCTTTCGGTCCTAAACCTATCATACAACAAACTTACAGGAATGATCCCATATAGCAGACAATTCCTAACACTCTCTGAATCTTCTTTCCTTGGAAATCCAGGATTATGTGGAATTTTACTCAATGTACCTTGCAACACAAAAGAAATCCCATCGGACATAAATTGTAACAGCATTTCCCTTGCACCATCTTCATGTCCTAATGTTTCTGAAAATGGACTTTTCCCTCTCAATCTAGGCATATACATAAGTATGATAACAGGTTTTTTTGTGGGTTTGAGTGCAGTTGTTTGGCCCCTCGTATTCAATCAAAGATGGAGAATGGCATACTACAGTCATGTTGATGAGATCATTTTTCAGATGTTTCAATGGGGAGGAAGCAAAGGAAGAAGAAACCGCAATAGAAGAAGATGAATGATTTATGTATTGTTTATGAGTTATATTAAGGTCTAAATATACAATAAATACAATGTTATCTATACATTTAAGTGTGTTTAAAATATCTCAATATACCTGTTCTTATACCTGTTCAATGTTTAACTCGTTGGCTGTAATGATACTCATAAATCTATAATATGTTGCCAGACAAAGAGCTCATGACGTTTAGGTGAGCTCTTTTATATTTTTTTCTACGAAAAATGAAATCTGAGAAAGATTCTGTAAAAAATGTTACAAAAAAACATACAATCGATAAAGGAACTAGCAATGATGATGGGGTGTTGGTATCTCACAATTGCATTCCATGTTAATGTGTGAAAACATGTAATTTTGGAGCGCACCTCATTTAGGTGAGTTCTTGATCCGTATAAGAACCTATTTTAAGGAGATTTTTTTGTTAATGAAATAAAACTCTTTATATAGTTACATTGAATCCAATGTTTCAACTATTGGATTCATTCTTCAGATCATTGATGGACTTTTGAAGCTTGCACTCATTTATCTAGAAAGGTTATAGATGACGATTATAAATAAATTTTAGTATGCTAGATATTGTCTACAGTGTAGAACAACCAGTTTAAGTCTTTTAACATTTTTTAAGAAACATTTGAGATATATAACATGTTGACGATAAAATTAACAAAAAAAAAAAAATATCATGTTAGTCAACTCCTTGAAAAAAACAAAATTAATTAACCTAACTAATTAGTTGTCTTCTAGTCTAAGTGAATGGATTAAAATACACCAAACAACCAAATCAACATGTGAACTCTCTCACTTAATCAATATTTGATATTGGTTGTTTATTGAACAGTTGATCAAATATTTAAAATGATCTCTTTTTCAAGTACTTTTCTATTTGGCCACTAATTATGGGTATCATGTCTTATAGTCAAACTTAATTTGGTTGATTTCCTCGTAAGGGGATGGAGAAGATTTTTCAGCTCAAATTGGGACTATTTAATTCACAGAAAAAACCCATCTTCATCTCCTCTTGTTCCTGAAAATGAAATTTTCACTCTACATCTAGGCATATACATAAGTATGATAATAGGTTTTGTTGTGGGTTTTTATAGCTATGTGGCCCCTCTCTTATTCAGCAAAAGAATGAAATACTTGCAGTCAAATTTACAGAAGGAAGAAGAAACCATAATAGAAGAAGAGAATGAAGAGCACAAAGAGAGTGATGCAAACTTATTTTATGAGATATACAAAACTCTAAAAGCATTGTAAAGCAACATAAGGACCAATATATTCTAATGTTTATTTTATGTGAAAACAAAATTCATCCAGCTTGTTTTGTATCTTTTCATCAATACATATCAACCAAAGCAGATTGAATTCACACATATCTTATAAATTCCATATCAAGTAACAATAGCTTTATTGAGTTCTATCAATGGCTATTTCATTTTTATTAAACTCAAAACTCCATTTCCCCACTAAGAAAGAACAGTTTACAAACATTATCAATGACTATTTAATTTACAATGACTGATGTGTTATTTTCCAATTTAGAGTTGATGTGACTAATCACTAATAGACCACAATTTGAAGGTAATAATGGAAAACTGTTGACTGATGACCAAAAAGTATAATATCAATAAAATTTATCATAATCATAATGAATTTAATCAAAGTAAGTGAAAGTCATGACCCCAGCTTCCTTGAGTCAAAAAAAAAGAAGTCATTGTCTTTTTCATTTGGATTACTACTGAAAGTCTTCTCAGCCACCATTATAAAAAATTTAAAGTGGCACTAGCTGAGGATTTCAAACAAGCTCCTTCTACCTCATTTGTGGAGTTTGCAGAGCATTACTTTTGCAGGTATTTTCCTCTCGCTTGATTCTTGTTTTTTTTTCTGCTCACTTCAACTTTTTAGATAACCCAATTGGTCCAATCTTTTACATATTCTGTCATTCAGGTGTTTGCTCATTCAGTTCTCAACAATGAGAATTTCAGTAACTTCATGGTCTTCTTTCTTCTTACACTTACTCTTAATCTCCATTACTACAACAAATGTCTCTGGTCAATGTCGGAGAGACCAGCAATCTTCATTAATCCAACTGAAGAATGAGCTCACATTCACTTTCTCTCCCTCAAGCAAGCTGTCGAGTTGGGATCAAAACAGAGATTGTTGTCAATGGAAAGGGGTGGATTGCGATGTGAACGGGCGGGTCACCGTTCTTGACCTGAGCAGCGAAATGATATCCGGCGGAATCAATCAGACTAGCAGCCTTTTCAGTCTTCAGTTCCTCCAACAGCTAAATTTGGCAAACAATAGATTTGATTTGTCCCAATTTCCATCTGGTTTTGGAAATCTCACTGAGCTAAGGTATTTGAATCTATCAAGTTGTGGGTTTATTGGGAAAATACCAATTGATTTATCGCGCTTGACGCGCTTGATTGTCCTGGATCTTTCTTCCCTTTACTTTGCTGGACTTAAATCATTAAATCTGGAAAATCCCAATTTAATGACGCTTGTTCGGAACCTGACAGTACTTAAGGAACTGTACCTTGATGGCATGAATATCTCAGCCACAGGAAATGAGTGGGGGCAGGCCATTTCCACCTCGTTGCCTAATTTGGAAGTATTAAGCATGTTCAACTGTTACCTCACTGGACCGATTGATCCTTCTCTAATGAATCTAAAGTTCCTATCCATTATCCGGCTGGATCAGAATAACCTGGCCGCACCTGTTCCAGATTTCATTGTGGGTTTCAGGAATTTGACGGTTCTACGTCTCAGTTCTTGTAACTTGAATGGGACATTTCCAGCAAGGATTTTTCAGCTTCCTATGCTACAAACTTTAGACTTGTCGAACAACAAGAATCTTCACGGGTCATTACCTGAACTTCCCAATAATAGCTCTCTGCAGAATTTGAAGCTGAGTTATTCAAACTTTTCTGGTCGGCTGCCTGATTCTATTGGGAAGCTGATGAATCTGTCTAGAATAGAGCTTTCTAACTGCAATTTTAGTGGAGATATACCGACATCAATGGGGAAACTTGCCAAACTAGTTCACTTGGACTTGTCACTGAACTCATTTTCTGGGCCGATCCCATCTTTTCAAATCTGCAAGAATCTCACCTACATGGACCTATCTGAAAACTCACTTTCAGGTTCAGTTCCTTCGTCGTACTTTGATGGCCTTGAGAAACTTGTGAACATTGATTGGAGAAACAATATGTTCAACGGGACTGTTCCAACGTCACTGTTTTCTATCCCATCCTTGCAGAAAATTCAGCTTTCGAACAACCAGTTTGGTGATCAAATTACTGAATTTTTGAATCCAAACTCTAGTCTAGATACCTTGGATCTGAGTCATAATAATGTGCAAGGCCCTATTCCAAATTCTCTTTTCCAATTTAGAAGTCTCAACGTCCTATCACTCTCCTACAACAACTTCAGTGGCCACTTGAAGCTTGAAGAAATGGCAACGAATTTCCCAAACCTTACACGACTAGAGTTGTCGTGTAACAACTTGTCAATTGATGCCAACTTCAGTAATGATAGTTTTCCCATGCTGGCAGTGCTGAAATTGGCTTCTTCAAAGCTGAACCAATTCCCTAATCTAAGAAACCGGTCAAGAATTAACATTCTTGATCTTTCAGATAATGAGATTGATGGGGAAATACCAAACTGGTTATGGAATGTCAGCTCTCTTCGTCATCTAAATCTTTCTTCTAATTTGCTTGTGGGTATGCAGAAGCCTTATGCTATTCCAACCAGTCTTATCATCCTGGATCTGCATTTAAATAGGCTGGGTGGTGAGATACCAATTGTACCGCCATCTATCGTCTATTTGGATTATTCCAGCAATAATTTGGAATCTTCTCTTCCGGATGAAATAGGCAATAACCTTACATCTGCTAGTTTCTTCTCACTTGCGAGGAACCGTTTCAGTGGAGTTATTCCTATATCAATATGCAACGCGATATACCTTTTGGTTCTTGATTTGTCCAATAACAAATTCAACGGGAGCATGCCTAGTTGTTTGATTGAGGAGAACAGTATGTATCTTGGAGTATTGAATCTTCAGAATAACAGTCTAAGTGGCAATTTAACCGGAAATTTCCCAAAAAAATGTAATCTGAAGACAATAGACTTGAATGGAAACCTTTTGGGAGGGAAAGTTCCGAGATCTCTGGCCAATTGCAAGGATTTGGAAGTCTTGAATCTTGGAAATAATAATATGAATGATAACTACCCATGCTTTCTGGAAAACTCCTCTAACTTGCGCGTTCTTGTTTTGAGAAGGAACAATTTTCATGGGAATATCAGTTGTACTAATTATACAGGTGATAGCAGTAATAGCAGATGGAAAAAGCTGCAAATAGTGGATCTTTCTTTAAACCAAATCACTGGTACTATACCTCCGAAATGGTTCTTGAACAAGAAAGGGATGATGAAGAGTGTTGATGGCGAGAAGACCGATCTCGACCATCTGCGTTTCGAATTCATGGAACTTGATCGCTTCTATTATCAAGACACAGTGATAGTTACCAACAAAGGATTACAAATGGAGCTGGTCAAGATCTTGACGATATTTACTTGCATTGATTTCTCAGGAAACCAATTAGAGGGAGAGATACCTTCAACTATTGGAGCTCTGGAATCACTATATGTTCTCAACTTATCTCACAATGCCTTGATTGGTCAGATACCATCGGCAATAGGAACTTTGACGCAGCTCGGTTCTCTTGATCTGTCAAATAACAAGCTCAATGGGAATATACCGTTACAGCTTCTGGATCTTACGTTTCTTGCGGTCCTAAACCTATCTCACAACAAACTTACAGGAATGATCCCATATAGCAGACAATTCCTAACATTCTCTGAATCTTCTTTCCTCGGAAATCCAGGATTATGTGGAGTTGTCCTCAATGTATCTTGCAACACAAAAGAAATCCCATCGGACATAAATTGCAACAGCATTTCCCTTGCACCATCTTCATGTCCTAATGTTTCTGAAAATGGAGTTTTCCCTCTCAATCTAGGCATATACATAAGTATGATAACAGGTTTTTTTGTGGGTTTGAGTGCAGTTGTTTGGCCCCTCGTATTCAATCAAAGATGGAGAATGGCATATTACAGTCATGTTGATAAGATCATTTTTCAGATGTTTCAATGGGGAGGAGGCAAAGGAAGAAGAAACCGCAATAGAAGAAGATGAATGATTTATGTATTGTTTACGAGTAATATTAAAGTTTGTGTGTTTTTATTTGCGTTCTTAAAAATTGTATAATACAAACATTAACATAAAAGAATAACCAAAACCATCATCAACTAGAATCACCTCCACATAATCACTGCATAACTTAAATTCATCACTGAAATCTGAATTGGGGAAAAGAATTTGGAATGAATCATAGGCTTCACATTTCAAGCTAGTGCAATTGGAAGTAGACCTGATCAAGATTCTAGTTTGGTAACTGGTAAACATGTTCATGGTTCAATATGAAAAGGAACATTTGAAAGGAATGAAATGGGTAATGAGATACCAAAAATCACATTATGATTTAATAAGGTATGTTGATGCTAGATTATGCATGTTTGATCACATTGAGGTAAATTATAAGGTGTTTGAAGACCTAAATCAAAGTGAGGAATCCTTGGAAGACCTAAATCGCTCTTCTCTCCCATTTCGTTCTTGTTTCTCTCAAGATTTCACCTCACAATTCTCTCACTAATGGTAACAGCTAATTGACTAAGTAAAAGCTAAACAAAAGAATCAACAAGTGAGTTTACTGGGAAAATACCAATCGAATCGTCTCCCTTGAGTCGGTTGGTTATTCTTGATCTTTCTCCAATAGATTATTAATCCCAATTTCATGCCTTGTTCTTGATGTGTGAATACCCATTTCGGAAAATTTGATGAAAGGGTCATTCTCATATTTAACTTAAATTTTATTTTTTTTAATTTTAACCCTTTTTTTTTTAATTTTCCATTTCTATCCTTACTAACCTTTTTTTTTTCTCTTTTTCTTTTTCTTTTTCTTCTTTTTCTTCTTCTTCTTCCTTTTCCTTTTCCTTTTCCTTTTCCTTTTCCCCCATTTCTCCTTCCCATTTTCTCTTTTCTCCCCCTCTATTCCCCGACAACTCCTCAGGCGACATTGCTCCAGCCCCAGTCAGCCACAACCGCCGTCCCCCTATCTTCCCCGGCGACCTTGCTCCAGCCCCAGCCGTCATTGCTCCCTAGAATCACAAACAGGCCGACTCCCGACGATCGCCAAGCCCTGAAGACGTTGAGCCCGATGTTCTCCCAGCATTACTGAGGTTAGTAATGCTTAGTTAGTTCTACTCCCAATGATTTTTCCGTTTTTTGCATGTTGAGTATGAAGTTTTATGGTTTTAGGGTTTTAGTTTAGGATTTAAGCTTTAGTTAGGGTTTAAGGTTGAAATGCTTATTTAGTTTTATTGTTTTGGTTTGAAATGCTTTGATCCGAGAAATATAGTTTAATCTGAATGGTTTGTGAATGGGGCGTGGATCGTGGGGGTCAGGCGTGGGGGTCAGGCGTGGGGGTTGTGCGAGGGGGGCGTGGAGCGTGGATTTAATTACAATTCAATTGCGTACCACGTAATATGTAAAACGAATTTAATAAATTTATTAATAAGCGGGGATAGTTCAGTTGGGAGAGTGTCAGACTGAAGATCTGAAGGTCAGGTGTTTGATCCACCTTCACCGCAAATTTTTTTTTCTATTGGAAATTTTAAATAAACCATGTGACATCCCTGGTAAAACAGAGTTGTTATGCATCCCATAATTGAGATTCATGAAAATTGCACATGTCAAGTGTGTTTTTTTTCCTTTTCTGAATTCAAATAATATAAGTAATATGATTCTTGGTTAAGTTTAATTTCTTAAAATAGTGTAGTTAGTTAGCAAAGAATGAATGTTATACTAAAACTCTACTTCTGGTTTGGTTCATTGCAGGTCTTAGATCTTAGTGTGGATCTAAGTGCAACCAGTGCTGCAGAAGAATGAATGAGCAAGCACACTTTTATCCAGTTTTCAATTTCACTGTCATTTGTATTCTCTATTTTTTTTTAAAAATTGCTTAGAATTCGTATTTATGGATCTATCTATTCCGATAAATTAAAGCACAAGACTCTCTGTTTAAAAGAGTTCAAATGTTAGTCGGAGTGGAATCTCCAACAAATTATTATCATCATAAAAATAGATTATGGATCACCAAGAGAGCTTGAAATAATATATACTGCAATTTTGATTGGACAATCAATGAACAAAATGAGAAAAAAATGCATTCCCTACTTAAAACACATAAAACTTTCAACTTGTAGCATCTGCATCTTCTTCAACCTTGGGTTTCATACTATTATAATTTAGTGGTGGAATTGGCAACTCATAACCAACAATTTCAGACAATACCCGAGAACTCTGAAAGCCCGTCGGCCGTCGTTGTATCGATACTTCTTCCAGAGGAAACTCCTGTGAAGTAAAAGGATAATCACGTAGGATGATTTTGTTTATGTAGTACATATTGAAAAAAGAAATAAATTGAAAGGAAAGCAGCCAATTTTACAGACCCTAGAAGATGAGAACGACGCAGAAGAGGATTGTGCATATCATGGCAAAGAGATTGCCATTAACCGATGTTGAAGCAGCTTTGGCAGATTTAACCTTGAGTGCTTGATTCTCTCAACTCTAGCCCGTTTCAAGATTATAAGTTGAGAAATCTCTATGATTAGCTTCTGATCAGCAACATCAAGTGACAAAGGTTTTGAAGATCGAGGAGGCCTTGGAGGTTTTTTAAACGATTTTTTCTCCTTAACTACTTTAGTTCTTATCTCAAACAATTTCACATCATCCAAAACATGAACGTTGCTACTACTGTTCATAGTTGTTTCAGTGGATCCATCAGTTCTTACCAGAGACCTGCAGCAAGTCTTGGAATAAACAACCATTTAGTTTTAGATAAGGAATCCATTACAGCATAACAACTCTGTTTTACCAGGGATATCACATGGTTTGTTTAAAATTTCCAATAGAAACTTTTTTTTTTTGCAGTGAAGGTAGATCAAACACCTAACCTTCAGATCTTCAGTCTGACGCTCTCCCAACTGAGGTATCCCCGCTTATTAATAAATTTATTAAATTCGTTTTATATAGTTGAGAATTGCAATTAAATCCACGCTCAAGCCCACGCTCCACGCCTCACCCACGCCCAAGCCCACGCCCAAGCCCAAGCCCACGCCCACGCCCAAGCCCACGCCCAAGCCCAAGCCCACGCCCCGCCCCGCCCCGCCCCGCCCACGCCCACGCCCACGCCCACGTCCCGCCCATGCTCCACGCCCCACCCACGCCCAAGACCAAGCCCACGCCCCACGCACTACCCCACGCCCCTCGCACAACCCCCACGCCCCCACCCCCACGATCCACACCCCATTCACAAACCATTCAGATTAAACTACATTTCTCGGATCAAAGCATTTCAAACCAAAACAATAGAACTAACTATAAGCATTTCAACCTTAAACCCTTACTAAAGCCTAAATCCTAAACTAAAACCATACAACTTCATACTCAACATGCAAAAAACGGAAAAATTATTGGGGAGTAGAATTAACTAAGCATTACTAACCTCAGTAATGCTGAGTGAACGTCGGGCTCAGCGTCTCCGGGGCTTGGCAATCGTCGGGAGTCGGCCTGTTTGTGATTCCAAGGAGCAACGGTGGCTGGGGCTGGAGCAAGGTCGCCGGGGAAGATAGGGGACGGCGGTTGTGGCTGGCTGGGGCTGGAGTAATGTCGCTTGGGGAAGAAAGGGGGAGAAAAGAGAAAACGGGAAGGAGAAATGGGGGAAAAGGAAAAGGAAAAGGAAAAAGAAGAAGAAGAAAAAGAAGAAAAAAAAGAAAAAGAAAAAAGGAAAAGAAAAAAAAAAGAAAAAGAGAAAAAAAAAAAAGGTTAGTAAGGGTAGAAATGAAAAAAATTTAAAAAAAAGGTTAAAAATAAAAATTGATTTTTTTTAGGTTAAAAATGGAAATGACCCGGGTCATTTAATCAAATCTCCCCTATTTCCTCTTATTTTTTATTTTTTTTTTTACTAACATTGATTTTCTTTTAAATCTAACCTATTTTTATCTTTTTCAAATAAACTAATTTAATATTTAAATTATATTTTTATTGATATTATAATTTATTATTAAATATATTTTAAATTTAATTATTCATATTATAGAAATTAAATTTCTAACCTTTGTGAATGAAGTTATGGAGTGACTTCAACCTTCTTAAACACCATTCCATTTAAATCAAAGTATGTCATTTTCAATATAATAGGATTAATATCAATTAAATTTGGATTAATCTAAATCACAAAATTATTTCAAACAATTCCGACAATTTAAAAAAAATGATACTGGCTAATATCATAAAATGATGTCTTACTCTCAAATCCATTATAATGGGATTAATATCAATATAAAGAAAAAGACATTTAAACTTATCCAAAATCAAGGTTTCGTCACAAATTGAACTCGCCTAATCCAATAGTGTCACCAAAATTATAACAATATTCATAAAATCAACACATACCTATTAACCAAGTTAGTTTTGTACGATAATAGATGTTGTTCTCTCCTGAAGACTATATTGCTAATCACAACATATAGGGGTGTTCATAAATTCGAAAACCGAACCGATTGAATAAATTTGAATTCGGTCGAGTATTCGTTTAGACCATATATTGAACATCACCTACCCATAAAATAAAAGAAATTTTCTTAAAAGAGTTATCAAATAAATAAATAAGTTGTTAAAAAATCTTATCTATTTAAATTATAAGAAAGTATAAATCACGCAAGTTAAGTTTAGTGACTCATCGTCAACATTCGACAATTGAACAGCGGAAGTAAAACAATGTTGACGACAACAATATATATCGGTGGAGAGATGTTGATGACATTGGTGATATTACTAGTGAAATATCTAGACATGTGAAGAATTTAGATATTTTAAAGTTAGAGATTAGGTAGGCAACTGGAAAGATCACAAAGGCTATGAAGGTGTACGAAAAGAAAAAAGGAAAATGAATGAAGGATCGTAGATTTATTGAATTATTGGATTGGATATTAGGGAAATTGTAGGAGGCCCATAATAATTTAATATATAATATAATATGTAATTAATTATATAATATATAATAAAATTTGAATTCGATTTTCGAGTTAAAACTCAAACTCGTAAACCAAATCGAAAACTGTATTTGAATTCAAATTGGTTTAGAATTCGATTCGAAAATCGAGAATGTAATTTGAATTCGATTTATTCGAATTTGGTCGGATATATATATTATTGAGCAAAAATGAGATAAGATTATTAAAATTATATATGACCTCAACTATAAAAATGACTTGTCAATGTGATATTTCTTTATTTTTATCATATTAACCAAGTTAGTTCTCCACAATAATATATGTGGTTCTCCCTTGAAATTTCAAAACTATATTGCTAGTTTGAAATACTATAATTCTATTGTGTTTTATTATCATCTCTTTTATCTTTCATTTGAGTTTTTTATATACATATATTGTTATTAAGCAAATATGAGATAAAATTATTAAAATTATATATGACTTCAACTATAAAAATGATTGATCAATGTGATATTTCTTTATTTTAACTACTTTATCATATTAACCAAGTTAGTACTCCTCAATAATATATGTTATTCTCCCTTGAAATTGAAATTTCAAGACTATATTGCTAGCTTGAAATACTATATTTCTATTGTTTTTTATTATCGTCTTCTTTTATCTTTCATTTGAGTTTGCAATTCACAACATATATATTTCTATCAAGCAAAAAAGAGATTAAATTATTAAACTTATACATATATGACTTCAACATGATTTGAAAATGTGCTATATTTTTCAATTCTACCGGAAAGAAATTTACTAAGTGCGATAATTATGACAATGAGAGGAACTTTAAGCGAGATTATCCAGATTTGAGTAACGACGGGAAGAAGAGAGGAGAAAAAATGATTGTTCAAGAGGTTAAGAATGGGTAGAAAAGTGCAGACATTCTCGTTGTATCCATTAATTAGTCCAATGATCGTTGGATTATGAATTTCGGGGGTTCGTTCCATATGACACTTAACGAGAGTTGGTTCGAAACCTATGAGAAGACTTCGGTGGGCGAGATTTTGTTAGGTTGGAAAGTCATGGGAGAGACAGTCTAAGTTCAATAATATATTAGTGCTACTATATTTGATTATGAATCACGGTCTTGTAGGGTGATGGGGATCAGAATAGTGCGTTTGAAGACACATGATGAAATTGAAAGGGTCTTGACGGATGTATGACACATCCTTAACCTTAGAATGAATTTAATCTCTCTCGGCTCACTAGACCAACTTGGTTTTGCATGGAAGGGTGAGAAGAATGTATTGAGGGTTACAGAACGTTACTTGAGCGTGTCCACTATATGTTGTTTGAGGTCGGTTTACCGAAGCGGGTTTTGGGTGAGGCGGTTAACACTACGACTTATTTTATCAATCGTTGTCCATCGATGATATTGAAATGCAAGACACCGAATGAAGGGTGGAATGCCACTCCTCCAAAAACTCGACAACCTAAAGGTATTTAGGTGTGTGACTTACATGCACCAACGAGTTGGAAAGCTTGATTCGAAAGCGAAGAAGTGTATGTTCCTTGGATTTTAATTTTCTTAATTCATTATATAAATAATAAATATGTAGAGAATATATAAAAATATATATATTTTAATAAATTATTTGATAAGATGAAAATATTTTTAAATTTTAATATATAACTCTATAGTATAACATTATTAATAAAAATATATTTAATGATATATATATATTAAATTATTTATTAAAAAAATCAAGTGAAAAAATATATAAGATTTAAAAATATTAAATTAAGAAAAAAATTTACAATAATGACTATATCTAATACATAAGAAGAAAAGTAAATATATATATATATATATATATATATATATATTAATCTAAATCAAAAATATATATAACAAAATAATATAATATAAAAAAATAATCAAACAAATTAATTTATTTTATTTATATATATTAAAAATTATTTTTTAAATAGGTTGTTATATATATATATATATATAATATAATTATATAAATTATAAAATAATTAATATAAATTAAATTATTAATATATATATATATATATATAATAAATTAGAGAGACAAATAATCAAACAGATTAATTTATTTTTATTTCAATTTAATATAAATTAATTTATATATATTGTTATATATATACATAATATACATATAATTATATAGATTATAAAATAATTTATATAAATAAAATTATTAATATACATATAATTATTTATTAAAAAATATAAAGTAAAACTAAAAATGAAGACTTTTTGACATTAATAATTAATTTTTAATAATTAATCAAAAAAAATAATTAAACAAATTAATTTATTTTTATTTAAATATTTAACTAATTAATTTTTAAATATATTATTATATATATTTAATATATAATTATATAGATTATAAAATAATTAATACAAAATAAAATTAAAATAATTAATATATATAATTATTTATTAAAAAATATAAATTAGAATTAAAAAATAAAGACTTTAATATTCATAATTAATATGTATTAATTAATATTTTAATATATATAATTAAAAAAATGATTTTTTTGGTATAATTTATACCCATACCATTTAATTGAATTTATATTTAAATTCATTTTGAATCACATACAAATCTAAATCACATTAATCGATAAACTTCTTAATTGAAGAGAATCTAAAATTAAATATTATTATTATAACTTAAATATTATAATTTGTGAGATGTGTATTTTGTAGTTATCAAAATGGTCAAATTTTATTATAAGATAATTATAATAATATTTTATTAATTATGAAATGATTATATTGTAACTTTTTTAATATTTTAAATTAATTATGTAAATAAATATTTATAAAAAATATATAAATATTATTTTAAAAGCACTCTGAATTTAAACGTTTAAGCGAATAACCATGGAGGTGGGTATCATGCAATTTTCTTTTTGGAAATTAAAAAAAATTAGGTAAATAAATATTTATAAAATATTAAGTGAAATAACATTTATTATATTATATTATTATTTCATCATAAGAATCTAACATTACCTTATATTCATAATTTTTACTTTTATATAATTTTATATAAGGCATTATATTATATTATATTATATTATATTATATTATATTATATTATATTATATTATATTATATTATATTATATTATATTATATTATATTATATTATATTATATTATATTATATTAAAATAATAATATAAATATATAAATTTAAATAATTAAATTTAAAATATATTTAATAATAAATTATAATATTAATAATATTAAATACAATAAAACATCTATAAATTATTAATATTGGGACCATGGTATTTTATTAATTTAGCGAGATATTATTATATATTGCGGAATGAAAGAAAATGATGATCAATAAGATGAAAAAAAATGAAGAGAGAAAATTCAATTATCAAAATGAAAGCCTACTACAAATAAAAAATACTCACTATCAATATGTCAATTATAGAAAAATGTAAATACCTAACTTAAATAAATGTAACCGTAAAATAATTGTGATATAACAAAATTTAATATAAACCACAAATAATTAATGGTTGATAATAATTCATATACTGAAGAAAAATTGTTAAAAATCTCCACCTTGCCTTAGTATCACCCAATAAGATTAGCCTTATCAGGTTACTTTCAACTATCAACATTTAGCAAGTCCAAATAATTGGTGAATTTGTTAAGTGGGACCAACTTCGTAAACATATCAGTAGGATTATGATGAGTGTTGGTCTTCTTTAACTTGATTATTCTCTCAGTACGAAGAAAATAATAACGAACATCAATATGTTTGGTTCTATCATGATGCACTTAATCCTTAGTCAAACAAATAACACTTAAGCTATCACAAAAAACAATTGTCAGGTCGTGATGGATACCAATGTCACTAATTAATCCTTTCAACCATATATCCTCATTGGGTGCTTCTGTTATCGTCATATACTCAGCCTCGGTAGTGGACAACGTCATAGCCAACTGTAATGTTGCCTTCCATCTAACCACATAGTCACCAAGGGTGTAAACATAACCAATCATTAATCTTCTACCATCGATAAATGTAGCATAGTCTGAGTCTGAATAACTAGTTACGAGACACTAGTTGTTACTCCCATAAATGAGACCAACATCTGATGTGCCTCTCAGATAGCGAAATATTCGCTTTACCGCTTGCTAGTGTTCCTTATGTGGTTGAGACATAAACCTGCTAATAACACTAACTAAATATGCAATATCAGATTTAGTACAAACCATGACATACATTAAACTGTCCACCAAACTAGAATACGGTACATGAGACATGTGTAACTTCTTAGCTTCAAACTAGGGTGTGAACGCAGACAAATGAGCAGTAACAATTCCATGAGTATTTAAAGCCTTTTTTATACTCATCCCAAAACGAGACAACATTTTCAATATATAACCCTTCTGCGAAAGAAATAGCTTCTTTTGAACTCGATCTCTTATTATTTTCATGCCCAAAATTTTTTTGTGCTCCACCTAGATCTTTCATATAAAACTTGAAACTAAAAAGGTCTTTCAACTTTTGAATCTCTAACATTTTCTTGGTTGTGACTAACATGTCGTCTACATACAAAAGTAAATAAATTAAAGAACCATCATCGATTTTGTTGTGATAGACACAAAAATCATATGCACTCCTATTGTAACCATGTTCAATCATGAAATTGTCAATTCGCTTATACCACTATCGAGGAGACTATTTAAGTCCATACAAATACTTATTCGGACTGCAATCATATGTTTCATTCTTAGGAACAAAAACCCTTCAGGCTGACTCACTAATATATCCTCTTCAATCTCACCATGTAAGAAAGTCGTCTTCACGTCTAGTTGCTCGAGTTCCAGATCTTGATGTGCTACTATAGTTGGTAGTACCCTGATAGAAGTGTGTCGGACTACAGGTGAGAGTATCTCGTTGTAATCCATGCCTTCCTTTTGACTAACCCCTTTGCAATTAGTCGTGCTTTATATCTAGTCCCTTCAACACTGGTGGTTCCATCTTTCCTTTTGAAAATTCAGTTGTATCCAATGACTCTTCTCCCCTTAGGTAAAGTAATCAACTCCCATGTATTATTCTTGTGAAGTGATTCAATTTCCTCACACATAGCAGCAATCCATTGCATAGAATCACCACCATTAAGAACTTCATTATAAGAAGATGGATCATTATGTATGACATCTTCAACTATACCTGAAGTGCATGCCATTTATTCAATATCATTCATACATGGATTGAGTGTCCTACTTCCAGGACCATTTGAGGTATTTCTTCCCTCGATTGAATGAATTAACTTGTTATGAGCTTTAATTTTCCATTTAGGTCGCATAGCAATGTCAGATTTACTTTCAGGTACTCCAAATTGATAAAATTCTCCATATGGTTTATTAGTATCGTGTGTCATGATAGTTGTCTCTTGAACTAGAGCCACCTCAATCTCCATTTGTTTCTTGGTACTATCATTTTCATCATAAATTGATGGTTTGACATATAAGTTAAGTATAAATATATCATTAAATGTGACATCCCTACTGATGATTACTTTACCTTCAAAAGATGACCAGATTCTATATCTTTTGATTCCATCTTCATAGCCCATGAAGATACAATGTTTTTCCATTAGTTTCAGTTTTCATTCACTAACATGATAGTAAGTTGTGCACCCAAAAATTTCAAATGAGAATAATCAACAACATTACCAGACCATACCTAGTAAGAAATTCTGCAATCAATCCTAGTATGAGGTGCATGATTTATCAGATAACAAGTCGTTAAGACAACGTCGCTCTAGTATTTTCTAGCTAATCCAATATTAGAGAGAATGCTTCTAACTCTCTCTAGTAGTGTTTGATTTACCCTTTTTTTCTACACCATTCTGCTTTGGACAGTATGTCTTATAATCCCCATATCCCTACAGAAACTCATCAAACTCAGATGAAAAGAAAGTCTATTATCTATTCGCAACCTCTTAACCTTCTTTTTAATTTGATTCTCCACCAGTGCCTTCCAATGTTTGAAGGTCTTAAATACATCATTTTTATGTCTCAGAAGATACAACCAAGTCATCCTTGAGTAATCATCTTTAAATGTTACAAAATAGTTATAACCTCCTATACCTTTAACTGGAGAAATACTCTAACAATCAGAGTTGATATAATATAGTGTACCCTTAATTTTGTGAACTCCCTTACCAAACTTACAATTTTTTTCCCGAAAATATAGTGTTCATACAACTCAAGGTTGGTAAACTTGTGGCCAGATAGAAGATCTTATTTGGACAAAATTTGCATCCCCCTCTCACCCATATGTCCAAGTCGCATATGCCACAACTTGGCTATATCAGGATGTCGATTCAAAATTTTGGATGTGATCGCAGTGGAACCTGACATCATTTTAGCTTGTAGTATATACAAGTTATTTTGTTTGATACCTTTCAGTATTACTTTTAAACCTTTATTGATGCACAATGTTTCTTCTTCATTGCTAAACTTAAAACCTTTAGCATCTAAAATGCCTAAAGATAATTAAGTTTTGCTTCAGTTGAGGAAGATGTCAAACGCTAGTTAGGGTCCTTATTTTACCATCATCAGTCTGAATCTTGATAGTCCCAGTACCCAAAATTTTATATATGCCATTGTTTCCCATGACAATGTTTTCACCATCATAATCTTCATAGATATCAAACAATTCTTTTTTTGCACTCATATGATATGAACATCCTGAATTCAACACTCATGCATCAATAGGGTGTAAAAAAGCGTTAGCTACAAGGGCAATGTCCTTCTCAGAGTCGGTGTCTTTGTCTTTATGTGTTATAGAAGTCGTGGAATGTTTGTCCTTTATCTTAGCACAATTGTTCTTCCAATGACTAAATTCTTTATAGTAATTGCAGATTTCTTTAACACTACGGCCCTTAGATTTATATTTTTGATTCTTCTACTTTTCGAACCCTTTTTAGTTGACTGTGCTGACAATCAACCCAGATGTTTTACTGTCTAAAATTTCACTGCTCTCCTTGTGGCATCGTTCTCTAGTATGAAGTGTTGACCGAACTTCCTCTAGAGTCACGATGTCTTGCCCACAACAAACGATTGAACAAAAATTTCAAAGCAGTTGGGTAAAGATATCAACATAATTAATGCAACATCTTCATCTTAGATCTTAACATCTATATTTCTCAATTCAAGTAATATAGTGTTTAACTTATCGTGATGTTCACGAAGAGACTTACCTTCAAGCATACAAAGACTAAACATACGTTGCTTTAATAACAACTTGTTAGTTATTGACTTTTTCATGTACAAGCTCTAACTTCGACCACAGACCGATTGTGGTATCTTCATCTAATACCTTAGTAATAACTTCATTAGATAGATAGAGTAAAATCGTTGAGTGTTCCTTCTCTTCCAATGTCTCAAGCTCAACAATGATTTTACTAGAGATAGACTCCTTTGTAGGACCTACAACAATTTTCACATTTTCTTCGACAGTGGTGCCCAAACGCCTTCTTGTTTATGCAAGGCTCACATTTTGATCTTTCATAGACCAAAATTTTTTTACCCTATGAATTTTACGAATTTTAAAGTCATTGTAGACATCTTCTCACCATATAACAAATATTGATAAACTAATCGGATTTAACCCGCTCTGATAACAATTGTTGTGCGGAATGAAAGAAAATGTTGATCATGATAGATGAAGAGATATAATTCAATTATTAAAATGAAAGTCTATTACAAATGAAAAGGACTACCACAATTAATATATCAATTACAAAAAACGTAAACACCTAACTTAAATAAGTGTAATTGTATAATAATAGTAATTTAACGAATAATATAAACCACAAACAATTAATGATTAGTATTAATTCATATACTAAAGGCAAATCGTTATAACCTTATATTCATAATTTTTACTTTTATATAAGGCATTCTAAACTAGAATAAAATCGTAACTTCTTTTATATTATATAAAAATAATAATTTAAATATATAAATATAAATAATTAAATTTAAAATATATTTAATAATAAATTATAATATTAATAAAATATTAAATACAGCAAAATCTCTATAAATTAATAATGTTGGGACCGAGATATTTTATTAATTTAGCGAGTTATTATTATATCGATAAATTAATAATTTATTAATTTAAAGAGGTTCAAAGCATTGAAGAAATGATGGATACCATTTAAAATCCGATCGATAACGAAGTTGAGGATGATTCAATAGCTTTGGATTTGGTTACCCAGAAAGAAGCATTACAAGCGGCAACAACTCTTCACAACTTTGTTGTTGCAATACAAGAAAAATGCCCAACTCTTAAGTGCAACAAAGTTGCAATACAAGAAAACAATGCCCCAACTCTTAAGTGCAATGAGAAAATTTAAAGTGACTATAGATTATTTTTTACTAGACAATCTTAAAATTTGGAATCTTTTGGTAATTATTAATTTATAATTTCGCGACCAATATATACATTGAGATTTCAAAAAAGTTATTATTTTATTATTTTATCGATTGTGGTCCAATTTTGTACTAGTCTTAAGTTAGGACTGTATAAATTATTAATTTTATCGAAGTTATTAATTTATCGTTTTAATATATATATATATATATATATATATATATATATATATATATATATATATATATATATATATATATATATATATATATATATATATATATATATATATATATATATATATATATATATATATATATAAGGATAACTAAATTTAAATAATAATTTATGTTAGTCTGTGGAAAAGAAATAAGTGAACTTATGCATTACTCTAAAATCCATTATAATGGATTAATATAATGAAAAAGACATAAAACCTATTCAAATATTCAAATCAAGATTTTGTCACACATTGACTCCCCAGTTCAATAATAGTGTCACCAAAAGTATAAGAATATTCATAAATCAACAAATACATATTAACCAAGTTAGTTCTCCACAATAATATATGTTGTTCTCCCTTAAAATTTCAAGACTATATTGATAGTTTGAAATACTATAATTCTATTGTGTTTTATTATCATCTTCTTTTATCTTTCATTTGCAATACACAACATATATATTTCTATCAAGCAAAAAAAAGAGATTAAATTGTTAAACCTATATATATATATATATATATATATATATATATATATATATATATATATATATATA
Organism: Impatiens glandulifera; assembly: GCF_907164915.1. Taxonomy (NCBI): domain Eukaryota; kingdom Viridiplantae; phylum Streptophyta; class Magnoliopsida; order Ericales; family Balsaminaceae; genus Impatiens; species Impatiens glandulifera. The sequence continues at coordinate 13,702,182 of NC_061869.1, read as the reverse complement.
TATATATATATATATATATATATATATATATATATATATATATATATATATATATGACTTCAACTATAAAAATGATTTGTCAATGTGTTATATTTTTTTTTTTAATTTATCTATATCCTTCTTAAAATGATACTTCTTAACCTAATCTATATATATTTATATGAGCAAATTTTAATTTTGGAACTCATTCACTCATTTCCCTTTCATCTAAATCTGATATGATTTCCTTGTAATTCATATATGTATGACTTCAACTATAAAAATGATTTGTCAATGTGTTATATATTTTTTTAAATTTATCTATATCCTTCTTAAAATGATACTTCTTAACCTAATCTATATATATTTATATCCTTCTTAAAATGATACTTCTTAACCTAATCTATATATATTTATATGAGAAATTTTTAATTTTGGAACTCATTCACTCATTTCCCTTTCATCTAAATCTGATATGATTTCCTTGTAATTCAGATTGATTAGAACATGGTAGATTTGACTATTACAAAAATGAACAAACTTTTTTTACTCCACTATTTTATTTTGAAACATTCATAAAAGAATTAATTTTTGATTGAGAAAAAGAAAAAAAGGAAATAAAAAATATTAGTGACAGCTGTGGGATTTGAACCCACGCCCTTTCGGACCAGAGCCTAAATCTGGCGCCTTAGACCGCTCGGCCAAACTGTCACATGTTATAAATAATATAAGAATTATAATATATTAAATATAATTGATTATTTCAAATAATTTATCACTCAATTCACATATTAATCATTAATATTTGTACCTTCAAATATTATCATGTACTAAAAAAACAAATTTAATCGTATTGTTACATGATAATTATCTACAAACACAAATGTGCTTCCAAAACAAAACACACTAAAAAGAAAATAATTAACCATACTCAATAGATTAGAAGCATTCAAATTGAATAAATCTAAATTTGGTTGGTAGAAAATTTTATAAAGTTATATTTTTTATAAAATTATTAAAATATAATACTAAATAATTTATTTTTGTTAAGATAACAAATATTTTAGTATTTTAACAAATAAATTAAATGATGATATCAATTTTTAAGATTTATTTAAATAAATCCTACTGAATATGCCACTATCTAAGAATTAAAATGACTTATAATAAAATTGACAATATATAAAGTTAATCTCTTTAGTTCTCATCATCTACCATTGAATAAAAAAACAAAACATAACATAAAATCTATGAAGGACGAACGTGATGTTAGGTCTAATAAAAATGGTGGGATGAAGTCTAAATATCAATGCTATCTAGAAGAGATCTGAGGTCGGTAACGATGAACGAGAAGAAATTGACGGAAAAATGATCCGAGGGAAGGAGGGCGAAACCCAGATGGAAATTTCATAATATTTTTTTTTATAAAAGTTTATTATCTCTGAGAGCATTAGCTCTACCCTTGGTAAAAAAATATAATTATATCTGAGAGCCACAACTGATCTCGGTGAAACCTATATTTTCTTCACCGACAACGTCCGAGAGCATTTATCGCCCTTGACGAAAGCAATTACCGAAAGCATTTTAACTTTCTCCGAGAGTTTATGCCCTCGTTAGAAATCTGTTTTCTGCTGGTAGTATCAATGGGATTCATATGAGATAAGTGTTGAAGAAATAAGATAGAATAAATGCAACACTCAACATAGCACATCCATTTCAACTGTAATATTATAAGTTCCACTAGAATAATATTTTTTCCCCCTAAAATAGGGATAAGAATAAAATCTCGTCCGAGCCTGAAAAAGGCATAATGATTCTTACTTGAACAACTATGTAAAGCCTAAAATACGGATCGGTCGGTATAAAACCTAAAATACGCATTGTCTTCACTATTTCTAAATCAAACCTTAAATCGAGAATGGGAGACGAGTGAAAAATACTCACTTTTGTTGTTAGAATGGTTAGTTGTGATATTTGACGGAAGATTCACGTAGATCTAATTTGATTGAACGAATTACTAAGAAGATGAAAGACATGAAGAAATTTTGAGAGGAAAACGCATACATAGAGAAGAGACAAAAAGAGAGGAGATTAAAAGAAGAATTATTATTTTTTTCTCTTTTTATTCAAATATCATATAGTTTGTGTAAAAAAAAATGTCAAGTCATATTAAATAAACGGATAGTAAAAAGACTCAAATGGCCAAAACTTTGATAGTTCGAGTCCTATATGACTCAAATTAAAGTTCGAGCCCATATGATAAAATCGCTCCAAGTTCGAACCCATTAATTAAATAATTGGGCGTTTTAATAAATGTAAGCTACACTTGGCCATCTTGTTAAAAATCGTAAGTAACTTTGGTGTAAAGACGGCTAACACATTTGAGAGGGGCATTATTTAAGAGTACTATTTTATTTGATTCTAGTCACATAAATATTTGCTGGATTTTTATTATTTCAGAGACTTAATACAAACTTATTTCACAACCTTCTATTACAATTAATAATATTTTTAAATGTGAATTGAATTCGAGAATTTTAATATTAAGACTCGTGACTTACAAAATTAACTGAGATGAAAATAATTATTATTTATAATTTATGTATTTCAAACAATGGAAGACATTTGAATATTTTGTTAGTCCACTTACAAAATCTTATCTAATTTAGTTGAAATCTAAAAGATAGTGTACAATGAAATTAAATATGAGATAATGAATGTGTCACTTATTTATTTCCTTCAACTAACTAATGTCTAAGATGAAAAAAATTCAGACAATATTTCAGACATTATTGAATCCGAATCTACAATATAAAATCATGATAGTTAATCATTGTAATTGTGCAATGATAACTATCACCTAAGTAGTAAGAATTTTAAGAAAATGACTTTTTATTTTTTGGTTTAAAATTATTTTCATTTTATTTGATGTTAAATTTCTCATTTAATCAAGATATTAGAGTCAGAATGACCATTCAAATATATTAATTAAAGTTAGAATGTATAATATTTAATTAGCCCAAATTTAAGACTTTGATATATTCTTACTAAAAATGCATTAATTGAAATTAGAATAATTTTTTTTTTATAAATATATCAATTTAATATAATTTTTAATAAAATCTGTTTAAAATAATTATTATATTGATAATTTATAATTAATTTTATTTAATTAATTAAATAAATTTATCTATAAAAATTATTATAAAAATTTAAAACTCATTATCCAATATATGATACATTCAATAATATATAATTGAATCATTTATTCAAAAGAACACATTCCATCAATTGAATATATAATTGATTCATTTATTAAAAATAATAATAATATAGGACCATGTATCACCTTTATTCAAATGAAATAAAAATATTGGGACAACGAAGAATTAAGTAGGTAGCCTGCAAATACACTCAACCATTTAAACAGAGAATTTATCGTCTGATGGACACGAACGCATAAACTTAGGATGATAATATCATTTTTTAAGTGAAATATTATAAAATGTTTAATATAAAAAACTAAAATTCATCTAAAAAGATTAATCTTATCAAAATTTATGAACGAAGAACTATAGATACCGTGAATTTGATATCATGAATTGTGTCGAGATTGACGTGTCGATAAGATGAATTTTATTTTTTTCTCTCAAACTCCAATTAAGATGCTTATATCAATACCAATACAATTCATAACTAAATTAATGCACTTCATCCTTCCTCTTTAAATTCTTTATTTAATATTGATTTTAAAATATAATTTAATTATTAATAAGAAATTAATAAACTCCCTTCTCAATGAAATAATATATACAATACATTCCCAACTTCAAAAGCCTTTCCCTGTAGGGTTTTACACTAGGGTTTTGCTTTCACTCCCGCGATCAATGGAAACGCCGCCTCAGAATCCCATTTCCAGTGGTTGACTTTTTACATTCGTTCTTGTCGTCTGAACAGATCATACACGGGGCAGAACGAGAGACAAGTTTAGATCCTGCTTCACAATGGAAGCACGTGTTGGTGTCTCCAGCCATGGAGCTGTTGTGGTGGATGGAAATGCCAGAAAGTTATTGCAGACACAGCAACATCTTCGGTCCGTCCAGCAGCCTTCCACTGTTCAGCCGCAATCGCATATAGGGACCGTGCCTCAGCTTCTGTCTGGAGGCATTGCTGGCGCGTTTAGCAAGACCTGCACTGCCCCTTTATCTCGTCTCACTATTCTCTTTCAGGTTAATGTTTTAATAACTAGGATTACTTCTTTATTAGCTCAGTTTATCTGTCTAATTATGCGTATTCACTACTTTTAATTCACCTGAGATTGGACCTTAGGAATTGAATATTTGGGATTTTGAAATGAAATCCGTTCATTGCTGTAGATATTTCCATGAGATGCATATCTTTCTGAAAAAATTGAAACTTTTATATTTGCTGATGAAAAAGAAACTACATATATATTGTATTGGATGTTCATTTGCTTAAATACAAGCTACCCTTGTGTCTCCTAGCTCAAAATTTTCCAATTTTCAGGTTCAAGGTATGCATTCTGATGCAACATCAGTAAGAAATGTTAGCATGTGTCGTGAGGCTCTACGAATAGTTAATGAAGAAGGGTTTCGAGCATTTTGGAAAGGCAATCTGGTTACAATTGTTCACCGCCTTCCATACTCTTCAGTCAATTTTTATTCTTACGAGCATTACAAAAGCGTACGTTATATAACCGTTCAAGAAGTTAAGTGAAAAAGAGATTTAAATCCATTTACTGATTTTTCCATACCAATGGTTTATCTTTTCTAGTTTTTGAAATCTGTACTCTGTACGGAAAACCATCGGAGAAATGCTGGGACAGATGCCTTGGTGCACTTTGTAGGCGGTGGAATGTCGGGAATGACATCTGCCTCTGTTACATATCCATTGGATCTTGTCAGAACTCGACTAGCTGCTCAGGTTAGTAAACATGTTTAAATTTATTACATGATATGCCTATATCTATTAAGCAACTAGTAGTTAAATCTTATGTGAGTTTGAATTGTGCAGAGAAATACAATGTACTATAAGGGCATGTGGCATGCACTTCATACTATTTGTAGAGAAGAAGGAGTTTTGGGTCTGTACAAAGGGCTTGGAGCAACTCTACTGGTAAAGAATTGATCTTAAATCTTTTATTTAAAGTTCTGTCGATCTGAAAAGTTGTCGCATGCAGGGGGTTGGACCCAGTATAGCAATAAGCTTTTCAGTGTATGAGTCCTTGAGATCTTATTGGCAGTCTATAAGGTGAGCTTTACAAGATGATTTATTTCCTTAGAAACTTTTTGGGTATTTCTGATCCCCCTTTTTTATTCTCGTTAACTAGGCCTCATGATTCGACCGTTGTGGTAAGCCTTGCATGTGGCAGTCTTTCGGGCATTGCATCGTCAACAGGTGCGTGATCCATGAATAAAAAATTATAATTAAATGACATATAAGCTAGAAATAACTCCTCGTAGGTCTAGATCTTCAACTTCAAGTGCTGCTCCCAATTGAGCACGTGACTTTATTGTTGTTTCCATCATTTAATGGCATTCATTTTTTTTTTACATTTTGATGTTTGTGATTGTGTCCTTAAGTGGTTGCTTTCACCTTCAGAAACACTCTAAGAGCTTACTCAATGTAGTTTTATTTAAAAAAAAGTGGATTATTTGTGTTATAAATGATGAAAATTTCTTTTGTATTTAATGTTTTAAAATGTTATAAAAAGTTAAGTATAGTCGATTGATGAATTGGTTGATGATGGATTGGAGGTTATTGAATTAAATCTAAATAACCCCTTCATCAGACAAGGCCTTAGGAGCCTGTTTGATCCTGGGTTATTTTTATTTTTTTTCAAAATAATCATCTATCACATGACACATCCTTTCAACCATCAGATCACTTCATTCACAAACTAAAATACCAAAATACCCTCAAATTATAAAATTTAGATTTTATATAAAGATAGGCATTTTTGTAATTTAAACCAAATAATCTGAACTAAGCTGCTTTTTTATCAAACATGATTTTAATTCCTTAACCTTTTAATAATCAATTAACCCACATCAAACATAGCTATTTAGCTAACAAATTTTATTAACTATTTTTTTTGCAAATAGCTAAACCCATTTAATCCAATGGAAATCTTTAGAATATATGATCTTAGGAGCTCCCACTCTCATTTTTCCTTCTCTATTTATTTATTTCTTAATATTGTGATTGCAGCAACATTCCCAATAGACCTTGTGAGAAGAAGAAAGCAGTTGGAAGGGGCTGGTGGTCAAGCTCGAATCTACAATACAAATTTTATATGGACACTTTGCCCATATATTCCGTGGTGAAGGCATGCGTGGATTTTACAGAGGAATTCTTCCCGAATACTATAAGGTTGTTCCTGGTGTGGGAATCGCTTTCATGACTTATGAAACTCTGAAGAAGCTTCTGTCAACTGAAAATGTCGCACCTTGACGGTAGTACCCTTCTCCCATGATTCTTTTGGCCCTGTGTCTCTCGTGTATCAGTTTTGTAGCAGCTCATTGTTACGGTTGGAAACCAAAATTTACTAGTGAGTAGGATTTGTTCAAGTTATTGGACACGGAAAACCCCCAGACGTGCATTGTTTCTTCGTGGGAGTTACTTTGTTATGTATAGGTTATAATAGTATACTACAAACCCCTGTTAGCAGTTATTAAAATACATCATTAAGGCTTTATTTCTTGTAAGTTTAACATGAGTTTTATTTTTGACAACCAGAGTAATCCATTAATTAAATAGTAACAACTCTTTTCATATTATGAGTAAATTTGTTTTTTTATTGAACAGACACCATATCATGACCCTCATTTCAACTCAATCAACTTTTAACAACCCTTTATCTCTATATAGCCATTTACAACAACAAATCAAATGTTCAAATATCACAGAAAAACTACAACTAAAAACAGAGAAAATCTCAAATATAGAATCTGAGATGAATGTTGATTGGATTGGATAGGATAATCAACAAACAGGTCACACTTACTATGTTGTCTGTCCTTCATAATGTTCAGTCCAACATACCTGATCAAAACCAAAGAACACAGTGATTTTGATTAGTTTCAAACATTATGCACTATTGTATGCCCTTAAAAATGAAGATTTTGTAGAACAAATACTTACCGACCCATCATCATGAGCGTTGCCTGAGGGTTAGTCCCTGGCGAAACCGTAAAAGTAGAACCATCGACCACTCTTAAAGACTTAACCCCGACCACCTTCAATCCACATCGACCACTTTCCCCACCACACAACCTCCATGATAATGCCATATCGTATTCACAGTTCTTCTACAGAATTCCCCCATTTCCACTCATCAAACAAATCATCCGGCAAAGAAGAACCTACATACCGAAATTCTCTCTGCCCATAACGAACTTCAAACTTGGAAATACTCCATTGCCCTGCTCTGAAGCACCCTCACCAATCTTTCTCGTCCCGTTTTATACATCTAGCCAGATCACTTGGATCGCTGAAGTAATTGAATCGGAACGACTGGGTTTGTTCTAACATTAGCCGATGCTAATCGTAATGACCCAATTGAAGATGGTCCAATTATCTTTTCCATTAGAGTTGCTATTGTGAAATAAAGAGGTAAATGTGATCTCATTATGGAATTAGCAGGGGATGAAAATGGAATTGTATTCGATGCTGCTTCTAGATACGCGCCGCAATCTGTATTCCAACCACCTGGATTAACGAATGTTCTAAAGGAAATGGAGATACAATTGAGATTCCATTTCGTGGGTTGTCATACATGTATTCTCCCAACGTATGGTGATGTACATTCACCGGAATCCCTAATGAAGAAAGGTAAGCTCTCGGTCCGATTCCACTCAAGAGAAGTAATTGTGGGGTGCCAAGAGCACCGGCGGAGAGGATGACTTCTCCGTTTTCCGCAGTCATCGCGCGATGGTAACCGCCTTTTTCGTCTCTGTAGATAACTCCTGTGGCAATTGGGTCCAACCAAGAAGTGTTGGATGAAGATGAGATTATGATTCTTTCCACGTTTGCATGTATAGCAACCTTGATATTTGAACTATTTGAGTAAGAAAGGAGATCAGCAGCACTATGGCGACGCCCATCGGTGTCGAAAGTAGTACCACCAATCTTAGTGCCAAATTACATGATTTAAGTTGAATCCATTATATGGGTGAAAACCAGCTTCAAGTAATGAATCCTCTAATCGCAGATTGCCAGTTTTTCAATTCAGGTCGGAAAACGATTTCATTCTCAACCCATTCATACGATTGATTAACCATACCGAAATCCCAATTGATACCGGATTTCTTAAAGAATTCTTGGTCTGCCGGCTGTAGAAACGGCGTTAATGGCGCTACTTCCACCAAGAACACGTCCACGTACGTTAGCTACTCCGTCTTCTGAAATGAAGGCCTGTGCTGGAGAAGATGGAGAATCGACGTCGATTAAGGTCATTAAGAACCCTTCTTGGTTCATTAAATTGGGTCTTCCGTAAGGAACTCCACCTCGTTCTAGTAAAGAACCTTGAATTGTTCCGATAATGTAGCTGCCAGTGGACAGCCGGCGGTACGCCTCCGACGATGATGTAATCGTAGTATTCTTCTGCTGGGATTTCGTGGCGTGAGGAGGAATGGTAGATCATTTGAAGAACCTGTAAAATTGAATTCAAGATATTAGGTTAAATGAATTGCAGAGAAGAATGAAAGATAAGTTTGTTAATATTACTCTTGTTCTAATTCCAACTGTGAGGTGCAGAGTAGTAAAATGGAGGAGGAATCATGAGGAAAGAAACCAGAGAAGAGAAATAGGGTTTCGCCATTACTAACCAAGTGGGTTAGCTTTCTTCAGTTCTTCAGTTATAATTACTAGAAACGGGAGGGAGATGCAATGGAAGTTTACGCGCCCCCTCCTCTTAATGCCTTGTTTGAGTTTTAAACTCATTTGTTTTTGTTGGGAAATTAAAGGAGAACTAGTATAAAAACCCATGGTCCCGTTTTTTAAACTCAAAACGCTTTAAGATGAAATCGAACCTGTAAACCATCTTAAAAATAAAAGTAAAATAAATATATTATAAATTTGTTTTTTAGTGGAGGTGGTGGGAATTTGGATTTCTTATTATCCCTAAGTTTTGTAAGGCCTATATAAGCAAATCCACTTCTAGCTTCACAAACAAGGGCTCACTCTTGATTTGCATTTTTCATGTGATCCCCATTTTGAATAAAGTATACAAAACTTATAATGTTATCCCAATGCATGTTATGCTTAAATTAATCTTATTATTAAAAATAATTATTTTTATTTTGATAATACAAAATTGGTTTATAAGCTAACTTGATATCAAAAGTGTATTATGAAAGGTTCGGGTCGATTCAAGTAAATTCTACCGCTGCGAGGATGGATAACAAAGGGCTGCACAACAACCACATGCTTCCAAACTTAAGTGGTTGATCAGAAGCCAACTTGACGAGATCTTGAGGTGGATGAGAATACGAGCTTAGTGAATCAAGAAAGTTGCCATTTCTCTCACGTAAGGGTGGTAATCTTCATAGCTCCAACTAGGTTAGGGTGTTTAGACCTTAGTCGGGTACCTACGATCAAATAGTCAAGAAAGATCCCTTACACTAGATATTCATAGAAGACACTAATAAAAATGAGTATTAGTAGGGGGAAAGCCGTCACTGAAAGACCCTAAAATCGTTACTGATAAATCTATAACGACATTTATTGCCGTTACCATTCGTTAAGAAACGAGCGTTACTGATATTATTCTATTATCAGTAACGGGTTTTGAAAATCGTTACTGAAATTCATATTAGTAACGACCTAAACAACCGTTACTGGTATAACATTAGTAAGGGTTTTTACCAAAGGTAAAACTGATACATATTAGTACGGGTTTCTTATGCTTAATACCGTTACTGATAATAGAATTAGTAACTGTTATTCTATTCTTAATACCGTTACTGATATGTTAATATAATAACGATTTTTTTATGTTTAATACCGTTACTGATATATAATAGTAACAGTTTTCTTATGCTTAATATCATTACTGATATCATATTAGTAACGGGTCTTCAAACTTAATACGTACTAAAAAATATAATCATTTTTTTGAATATTTATATTTGTACCTCTATAACTAATAATAATTATCAAATTTTCCAAAACCATTAATATAATCCAAAAACACAATCATCAATCCAAAAAAACACCATCATCAATCTAAAACCAAAATCATCAATCATCAATCCAATAAACCCTAAACTATAAACCAGAATCCAAAAAACCATAATCTAAATATCACTCAATCATCTCTTGTGGGAGGGGCAAGGGGACGTGGAGGGCGAGAGTTACTAGGATACAGGGATAATAAGAAGGCCATCTGCTCCCTCGTCTCGATCATATCATTCCGCATTTGATCACGCTCTTGTATTGATCGTTGTCTCTCCCTTTGTGTTTCTTCACGCTTCATTAGTGCTTTCTCGCGTTCTCTTCGTGATTGGAGTCTTTCAGCTTCACGCTCCTCTCGCATTTTTCGCATCTCCTCTTGTAAAGCTCGGTTTTACTCACGGATCTGTTGCGTGTCACTATGCAGAGTGCTAGAAGAACCCCCACAAGCATCTGCTCTAAAAGATGTAAGTGTCACACCGGAGCCCATACCGACGACTCGCCCATTACTGAAGATTTATATTAGTAACGATTTTATATAGCCGTTACTGATATCTTATTAACAGTAACGAATATGTTAAACCGCTACTGATAAAAATTATCAGTAAGGACGCTATAGAGCTATTACTAAACTTCGTTACCGAAGCCTCATTTTCACTATTAAGAAGTTATATGGTGCAATCGCGTAGTTTTATTTATTCGGACGTTTTTGCTCATTTGCTATTCTTCAACAAGATATCTTGACGGTCCACATTAAGACAATCTCTCCTCTCTCTTTGAGTTGTTTGGTCTCAGTCCAACTCATCTCTATTCATACATGGGTATGTTGAAATTACTGCATACTTACTTTTTCTTATGTCGATAATATTATATTCACAGTAAATTCGAAACTACACTTATCAAATATAATTGTTCAATTTAGAGAGGCCTTTTCCTTACATTATTTTTGGGTCTTACTGCATTTTGTTTTCGGGAGGTTTTTTCAAAATAATATTAATTTAAATTTTAATTTCTCAAATTAACTTATATAGTTGATCGATTCTTTCTCAAACTAACCTAGTTTATTATTCAAATTATGTTACTCTTTTTTTTAAACATTATTATTATTATTATAAAATTTAGAGATGAAATCAGAATTTAAAATTATAAATAGATATGATAATTAAGTATTTATACATTATTATATATATATTGGATTAACCATAAAACAACTATAGCTACTTATAGGATTTTATGCACCAATCGTGCTTACCAATACACTAAGCATATACACATTTACTTAATTATTTATTTATATTACACAAATAAATTATTATTATTTTAATTTATTTTCTTTCTCTGTTGTAATAAAGAAATTGAAGTGGAAGATAAAAAATGAAGATATTATTTTTTGCTTTATAGACAAGAAGGATAAAAAATTTCTCTAGATTGGATCCAATCTTGTTTGGTTCAAAGAGAAATAATAAATTTCAATGCTAGTTCAAATTTATTATTCAAATAGATATTAGTTAGTATAAAAATGATTTAATTAAAGTAAAGGGGGCCTTTATTTATCAACCTCAATTAATTAACAAATTGTTAGATAAACAACAAATTTAGTAAGAACTCAATAATATGGTCAATAAAATGTACACCTCCTTGTGTAGAATATTATCCCTATTTTATACAACTTGAACGCTAACTATTATTTGAAAATCAAAATTATAATAATCATGAATAAGGTTTATTCACCAGAAAATAACCAATCTAATTGACCGTGAGGCTCTAATTGATGGCATAGCCCCATATACACATTGTAAATTAACTGGTCTTTCAATTTATATGTGTACATATTCATAGTGTGCTTGCAGAAATACCTAAGTTGTTTGATAGTACACCATCCTAAGAATTCATCCAAGAATAAGAATAACCAATTAATGGCCATTTTCGGTTTGACACACTTCTTTCTCCCACAAAACGTGTAGTTTAAGAATTTCTGATTCATCCACTTTTCAGGGGCTTGTAGTGGCCATCAGTTTTGAACTCGAGGATATACCATCTTGATCTCTTCAAATTTTTCGCGAAGGTTAAATTTTATCTTATAAGGATACATTTCTTGCATTCAAAGATTCTCCTTAATTGTTAAGATATTTATCGATAAGATGTACTGACAAATACAATTATTGTTGAGCTTTTCGTGATTGGGGTTATTTAAAAAATTTAGAGAGAAAAAATAATAATTGTTGATAATTTTGAGGATGTATTAATTATTCTTGATAAAAATATTTAAAGAGTATGCTATTAATAAATAAAATAATTTCTTTTTCAAACCCTATCGTTAATCGTGGATAGTTAATCCTAAGTTCCTAGGGTTTAAGCCCGTCTAACTAATATTGACGATTTAAAAAAATTCTAAACATACTATTTTCTTAAAACAAAACACTCTAATTAAAAAAAGAGTAGTCTTACATACATAAAAAGAGTAGTCTTACATAAGAAAAGAGTAGTCTTAAAATCATATATTTTCTATGATTTTATGGGTTTTAAAATATATATATATATATAAATCTCTCGGTATTAACATCATCCTAAACATCAAGAAAAAATGTTAGATGAGGTTCAATATGGAGAGATTTAGATAAATCTCTCGGTCTCAATCCCAAAACACGAAAATAATTCTAAGTGTTAAAAGAGGTCAATAGGGAGAGATTATATAAATCTCTCGGTATTTGTACCTCATCTAAAAAACACGTAAAAATTTAAGTGTTGCTTGAGGTCAATAGAGAGATATTTATATAAATCTCTCGGTATTGACCCTATCCCATAACACAAAATAATTCTAAGTGTCGAATGATGTTAGTAGAGAGAGATTTATATAAATCTCTCGGTATTAACCTCATCCCAAAATACGAAAATAATTATAAGTGTTGGATGAGATCAATAGGGAGAGATTTATATAAATCTCTCGGTACTAACCTCATCCCAAAATAGAAACTAATTTATAAGAGTTGGATGAGGTCAATAGGGAGATATTTATATAAATCTCTCAGTATTGACCTCATCCCTAAAAAACTTAGATGATATAAATAGGTAGAGATTTATATAAATCTCTCGGTATTGACCTCATCCAAAAAACACGAAAATAATTCTAAGTGCTAGAAGAGGTCAATAGGGACGATATTTATATAAATCTCTTGGTATTGACTCATCCAAAAAGCACAAAAATAATTTTAAGTGTGGATGAGGTCAATAGGGAGAGATTTATTATAAATATCTCGGTATTGACCCCCCATCCCACAAAAACTAGATGATGTCAATAGGGAGAGCTTTATATAAATCTCTCAGTATGACCTCATCCCAAAAATACGAAAATAATTATAAGTGTTTAAAGAGGTCAATATGAAGAGATTTATATAAATCTCTTGGTATTGACCTCATCCAAAAAACACGAAAATAATTTAAGTGTTCGATGAGGTCTACTAGGGAAGAAAATTATATAAATCTCTCGGTATTGATCTCATTCTAAAACAGGTCAATATGGAGAGATTTATAGATCTCTCGGTATCAATTAAGGTCAATAGCGAGAGATTTGTATATCTCTCGATAAAACAACTTTATAATTTAGATTCAAACCCTTTCTTCCCCGATTACCCGATGCGCCCTCCCTATATTCTCCCGAGTTCTATACAGGAGATTGACGACCGCTGATGCACTACCGCCGATTCTCCTCTCGCCGCTGACGACGACCGACACGATCTCTTTTCGCTGCCGCCACTTTGAGCTCCTCGCGCTGATGCTTCCTGCCCTTCGTTTCTCTCCTCTCCACTGTCGCTGTTTTCAAGGTTAGTTTAGTTATATTATTGTTAGATTTATGTAGATTTAAGTTAGATTTTGTTATATTTTATGTTATATTTTGTTAGAATTTATGCTAGATTTTCACTATGATTGATTAATTAGGGTTTGCTTTTGATTTTGAATCTGATGCTTCATTAATGATGATTTAAGGTTTTATTTAATTTGAAGATATGTTTGATTTGTGAGTATAATTAGGGTATTAGTGGTATGTTGACCTGATTAATTAGAGTATTATACTTGATTGATTAGGGTATACTTATGGTATGTGTGTACAGGATGAATCGTGGTCGCGGGGATAATTGGAATGAGTTTACGGCAACTCCAAAGAAACTAAAAAAGTAATTACAAAACCTTCTCGCACAAGCAGATGACCTTTACGATCCGAGGAGACTCTTCCAATGACACAATGTATGTTGTGGACCATTAACTAGTGCTAGCCCACATGTGGAACAAATGAGAATGAGGATGAAGATTTTATTGAGTGTACATTTCCGGGACTGTAGGAATGCGGGAAAGGGATACACAAATGGAGAAATTTAAACAAAAAATTGCATACATAATGACAATGTTTCCACCCCTAGTTAGTATATTGTATTTCTTTTTTGAAACATTTGTAAACGTTTTGGTGGTTTAGAATTTTAGAAATATAATGATATTTTTGTTTATGAATGGTATGTATATTTTTTGGTTTGACTAATAACAGGGTTTGGTTGCGTAAAAAATGGACCGACCTATTTGAGTAATTTTCAATGACAATACCGAGAGATAATAAATCATCTCTCGATATTTCACACCGAGAGAAATACCGAGAGATAATAAAATAACTTTCGGTATTTTCTCTTGGGGTAATACCGAGCGATTTCGATAACCTTCGGTATTTTCTCTTGGGGGGAAATACCGAGGAGATAATCTAAAATCCTTCTATATTTCCTCTTGGGGAAAATACCGAGAAAATTTTGAATTAACCTTCGGTATTTTCTCTTGGGGGCAATACCGAAAGATTTTTGAATAACCTTTGGTATTTTTTCTTGGGGAAATACGAGAGATTTTCAAAACCTTCATTATTTCCTATGGGGAAATACCGAGAGATTTATAAATCTCTTGGGAAAACTAAAAAGATTTACCGAAAGTCGCTATACTGTCGAATGCTGACAGTTTTTTAATCTTTGACATTTGAGTTATACCGACAGATATATGGTCAATACCGACAATTTTTACTCTCGGTAATGATCCTTTTTTTTAAACTAGTGTTTGGGTTTCCAGCCAAAAGTTTGGATTTCTCAGGTTGAAATTACTGTAATCCTCTATAAACACAGTCGAAAGAAACCTAAAGAAATTGGAAAAGTGAATTTAGAACCAATTCAAGAAGAAAACCTTATCATTTTTGTGATGATATATGCTCAAACCTCAACATATAATCCATTCTCAGCAATATGACCTTTTCCTTCCTCTAGATCATAATATTCAGTCCATCCGCTGTTGTAATATCAACCAATTTGTCAGTTCTAACTATCTATACCAGTCTTGTTGGAGAAAATCAAATAATAACACCTATTTAGCAATCCAGAAATAGACAAACTACAACAAAGGCCTAACAATTCTTTTTCTCCCTTTTATATAATCAAATAGGCAGCCACTTCAATTGAGCATCAAACAATCAAACAATCAAAGAACAGAGAGCAAGACACCAAGATTTTACATGGAAAACCCAAATTAGGTAAAACCACGGGTACACTTCGGCCACTTAAATCATCCACTATAACAATGTGTATACAATGTTGTCAATACAAGCCTAGAGACAATATAATAAAAAGTATCAATTAACCTCATCCTAACTTGTCATTCACATACATTATCATCATCACTAAAGATGGCGAACCAAATGGAGAAGGGATAAAAGAAATTAGAAGAACTTGCTGCTCTTAAATGGAGGAATTGCTGCTTCAATAGAGGAAGAGGGAGAGAAAAACTAATCAACTGCTGTTTTTTTTTTCTTTAATTAAATATGCTCTAATGGGGCTTTATTAATTTGTCAGGGCCCAACTGCCAAATGAGCTGACCCAACAAGTCTATACTTATACTTCATTGATTACAGCTTCATATCATTACTGAAATAGCTTAAATATGGAATTCAATGGATCTAATTCCTATTCCTTAGCCTAGCTACACTTACTAAGATTAATCAATGCACCACATAATTATTATAGCAATTCATTACATGATTCTAGATCATAATATTTCATCCCATCCGCTGTTCTAATATTAACAGTGAGTTGTATAGCCACACCTAGAGCTCCTTTTAAAAAAATAAAAAAAATTTCTAAGTGTTGGTGTTTTTCTAGAGGGGAAATTCTCGATATATTTAGACTAAATATGTCAATTTTAGCCTTCTTCACTAATTTCTTTCCCCTTCCTAAGTGATGTTTTAGTTTCTAAGTATATATGGATCTTGCTTAATATCTAAGGCATATGAATTGTGTGTCAATTTCCAAGTATATAGGGATGTGTTTTAGTTTCTAAGTATAAAGAATGAATAAATTAAGGTTTGTGTTTTTTTACAATTAGGATGTGTGTGTATGATTTGTGTTTGAATGTATAGGGGTTGTGTGTAATTTTTAAGTATAGGCTTAAATCTGATTAATTATTAAATTTGAAGTATGAAATACCGAAAGTTTTGAATTAAATCCTTCGATATTTAAGGGCAATACCTAAAAATGACTCAATTATTTCAGTATTGGCCCCTTCCCAACACTTAGAAAATTTTTGGATAATTAAGCTCAAAGCCGAAAGAAATTTGGCCCAAAATGCCGAAAGATTTTCCCCAATTCTCTCGGTAATGGCCTTCTTCACAAATTTACTTTCCCTTTTCTAAGTGGTATTTTAGTTTCTAAGTATATGGATCTTGTTTAATTTTCTAAGCATATGAATTGTGTTTCAATTTCCAAATATAGGATTGTGAATTATTTTACAAGTATATATGTTTGTGTTTTATTATACAAGAATGTATAAAGGTTTTTTTTTTGGGAAGAAAAAAATGTAAAAAGGGTTGTGTTTGATTATAATTAGGATGTGTGTGTATGGTTTGTCTTTAGATGTGTAGGGGTTGTATTTAATTTTTAAGTATAGGACTGTGTTTAGTTTCTTAAGGATTAAATATAATCAGGCTTAAATATAATTAATTATTAAATTTGTAGGATGAAATATCAAGAGTTTTGAATTAAATCTTTCGGTATTTAAGGGAAATGCCGAAAACAATTCTCAATTCTTTCGGTATTGACCCCTTCCTAACACTCATAAAATTTATGGGTAATTAAGCCAAAGCTGAAAGAAATAGGAAATTTGGTCGGTTTTGGCTCAAAAATACCTAAATATTTTCCCCAATTCTCCGGGGTAATGGCCTTCTTCACTAATTTATTTTCCATTTTTAAAGTAGTGTTTTAGTTTCTAAGTATATGAATCTTGTTTAATTATATAGACATATGAATTGTGTGTCAATTTCTAAGTATACCGATTGTGATTAATTTTAAAAGTATAGGTTAGTGTTTGATTATAAAAGGATGTATACAAATTTGTGTTTGATTATAATTAGGATGTGTTTGTATGGTTTGTGTTTGGATGTGTAGGGTTTGTGTTTAATTTTTAAGTATATAGGATTGTGTTTAGTTTCTTAAGGATAAAATATAATTAGGCTTCAGTCTGATTAATTTTTAAATTTTAAGGGATGAAATATCGAAAGTTTTGAATTAAATATTTTGGTATTTAAGGCCAATGCAGAAAGAATTGTGGCCCCTTCCCAACACTTTAATTTTTTTTGGGTAATTAAGACCAAAGCCGACAAAAATAGGTAAATCTTTCTGTTTTTGCACCAAATACGGAAAGATTTTCTCAAATTTTGTCGGTGTTAACCTCTTCTCTATTTTCTTTTCCCTTTTTAAGTGGTATTTTAGTTTCTAAATATATGAATCTTGTTTAATTATCTAAACATATGAATTGTGTATCAATTTCTAAGTATAGGGATTGTGATTGATTTACAAGTATAAGTTTGTGTTTTATTATAGATGTATAAAAGTTTGTATTTGATAATAATTAGGGTGTGTGTGGTTTATGTTTGGATGTGTACGGGTTGTATTTAATTTAAAGTATAAGATTGTGTTTAATTTTTAAAGATAGAATATAATCAGACTTAAATTTGATTAATTATTAAATTTGAAAGACGAAATATCGAAAGTATAAATTAATCTGTTACAATTTTCTCGCTATCCCCTCACAAGAGAGGGGGCAAAACTGTAATTAAAAAAATTAATTTATTACAATTTTGTCCATTGTAAGAGGATACATGGGGAGCTAAGAAAAATGGTAAGAAAGGATTCTAATGGTTAAATAATGTCACGTTTTTTCATCTAGTTATTCTAAATTTTTATTTAATTTTACTTTTATCTTTATTTTATCTCGATATATTAATTTCTCACCGTTTTATAAATATTCCTCATTAAAGTACATTCATGCTTGATTTTGTTTTATTTATTATTAAATAAGTATGAAATATTTCCTCATTCATTTTAAAAATTAATTCATTTAGTTATATATTTTATTTTTCAACTTTCTAAAATTATTTTTATTTTTGTTTTTTTTTATTTAATTATATATTTTATTAAGCTGTGTATATGTTTTTGCTTATTTAAAAAATTATAACAACAATTATTAATTAATGGTACCTGTTGTAGATGATGGCTAGGGAAGAATACACGTAAAGAACATCAATATTTATAGGCATTAAGGTTTACGCATAAATCCCAAACAAGCCTTATCAACATCTTTTCTTATAGAAATATCAAAAATATTTGAAATCATTTTCTATTTAGGAATTTTTATAAAATGGTTGAGGTTCCAAAATTATAAAAGTACTTTTGGAATTTTAAAAAATGTAAACCAAATAGGCCTTAGGACTGGTGTCTTAGGTTCATTTTATCGATTGGGGCTAAAAAGCCATTGGTCCTGGTCGGGGACCCCTCGGTCTGGGTTTA
Source organism: Impatiens glandulifera (assembly GCF_907164915.1). Classification (NCBI taxonomy): domain Eukaryota; kingdom Viridiplantae; phylum Streptophyta; class Magnoliopsida; order Ericales; family Balsaminaceae; genus Impatiens; species Impatiens glandulifera. The sequence continues at coordinate 13,683,151 of NC_061869.1, read as the reverse complement.
GGATCCTCGGTTGGGGTGTGGAAGTCCCTCAGTCAAGGTGCTAGGGTGATTTCAGTCCTGGCCATAATTCTCGTTCGGGTGCTAGAATTCTCGGTCGGAAGCCTCGGTCCTAAGTCGAAGTCATCAGTCACGTGTCATGTGTTTGGGAGTACTTGGTTGGGTGCGAAACTCCTTGGTCCTAGGTTCGAATTCTCGGTCGAACACTTTGGTCCTAGGTGGAAGTCATCGATCCTAGGTTCAGGAGTTCTCGGTCGGGTGCGAGACTCCCTCAATCATAGTTCTGACTTCTCGGTCAAATGTCTTAGTCCTAAGTAGAGATCAATTGGTTCTAGGTTTGGGAGTTCTCGGTGGGAGATGAGACTCCTCGGTCCTAGATTCGATTTCTCGATTGGAGTGTAAAAAGCATCGGTTGGACATCATCGGTACACTAGATGAAGAACATCGATACGAACCTCTCGGTCCTAGTTGAAAAGACTCGTTCGGTATTTCAGTCCAGGCTAGATTTACTAGATCGGACTTCTCGGTCTTGACCAAGATCCTTGGTCGGACCTCTCCGGTCTTGAACTAAAGATCATCGGTCGAATCTCTCGGTCCTAGTCAGACTTGTTATCCTCAAAAACATCAAAATTTAAGGTTTTGCAATTGTAATGGAGGCTTGGATATTTTTATCCAAGGGCTTGGGTAGTTTTCACAAAGCTCTCAAGAACATTAAAATCATCATCCCAATGTATCAATTCGACCTAGGTGATGATCAATTTGTTCAATATAATTTATGGCCAAAATCGAGTTTTCGTTTTTAAAGTTGTTTTGAAGTATAAGGAGTTTGTCAATAACTTTCTTATACTTCTATAGTAGATTGATAATAAAACATGAACACTGACTGTTTATTGGATCAATTGAAGAACTCAAAAATTTCATTTATTTTGAAATTTTTGATTATGATCAACATGATTGGGATGGATCAAACATTATCCAAATAGTTGTCTAACATCATTAAAAACATATTAAAAAGCTTTTTAAGCTGCTGTTCATGAGGATTAACAAAGAACAAAAAAAACCCATTTTTTTTATCTTTTTATAATTCAAATTTGGGAATTTTTGTTTGAGATTGATTGATCGATCTTGGCTTTCATAGAAAGCTAATAAATTATCCTAAGATCATTTTCCAATTATCAAATTCAAGAAACATACATCATACAAGCTTATGAAAATTGAAATATAAAATTTCAATTTCAAAGTGGAAGTATGAATTAAAGGATGATTGGAAGTTTACCAAGTGTTGGAGAACACACCTTAGACCTTAAGGAAGCTTTCTAGATGTCTGTAATCCAAATTTTAAGGCTTTACACGAAAATTTAAAAAAATCAAAGCTTGTAGCTTCAATTGTGGATTTTCTAAAACTTTGATTCGTGGCTTAAGATGATCTCTCTTTTAGAATTGTTAAATAGCCTCCCGATGTCGGTTGAGGCAGGAAAGTGGCTTGAGTTAGTCAAAAGTCATTAATGACATTTTGGCTATTCTTCCAACTAGTTACCAGAATAGGCATCATTGATGCCTATAGTGTAGGAAAAAGGATCATTTCAGCTTTTGAATGAAGCCAAATCATCTAGAAACGAAAGAGTTCTATCTTTGAAAAATCAAAATATGGCTACTGTTCTTGATCCCTCCAATGATCGCGACGAAGACGAAAGCCGCAAAACGAAACGATGTCATTTCCGACGAAAATGCAGACACGAAGCAGTCTGTTAGCGTTCTGCCAACGTTCTGTCGCGTTCCAGGCACTCTATTACGTTTCAGCTAATGGGATGTTAGTTATTCGTATGCGGTGCAGAAGCGTGTTTCATTCACTACAGCGGGCGACACTAGTGACTCTTAGGTGTACGATGAAAATTCAACGCCCATCCGATGGATGTGGTTTCAGCTGTAACCATTATTTTGAATTTCGGCTACACCCGATTGTAAATTTAATTTTATTTAAAACCTTAAGGGTTTGTTGAAATTAATATTTCTTTTAACCCTTTTGGTTTATTTGTAAATCTTTAAAATATAAAAAATATTTAAAATAAATATGAAAAATATTTGCCAATTTTTTTACGTTAAATAAATAATTTTTGGGGATAAAATGAGTACCACATTTCATCATAAATTCTTTATTTAATCTCTTTAATTTTTCAAAAATTATTTTGAGATAAAATAAGTATAACATTTATCCCAAATAATTTTATTTACTTTCTTTGGACATTTTCCTTAATTAATTAGGTTTTAATTATCACAATCTTTAATTTAATTAATTTTTTAATTATAATTTGATATTGTGGTTAATTATTTTGATTTTATTTATAAAAAATAATTATAATTATATTAATATTTATAAATTGGTTAGGTAGATTTTTAATGCTTATAAGAATGATTTAATTGAAATGAAACTTAAAATTAAAAAATAAAATAAAAATTGTGAATTATTGTAATTTTGTTGATATTTTATAACTATTTATTAATTTATATAAATATATTTATAAAAATAAGTCTATAAAATTTAATAAATAATTGTAATACATATATTATATTATATTTAAATATTAAATAAATATAATTAACTGTAATATATATTGATATATAAAATAATTGATAAATATTTATTATTTTAATTATAATTTTATATAGTTGTACATTTATTTTTATATAACATATTATGTAATTATTGTTAAATATAAATAAAAATTATGTTATATTGTATTAAAAATTAATAATTATATTAAGTTACATATTATTAAATAAAAAGAAGTTTAATAAAAATAAATTAAAAAGTAGAAAAATAAAATAATAAAAATATTTAAATAAAAAATATTAACTAATTGTGTTAAGTTTTAAAGTGAGTGATAGTAGTATTTCAAATTATTATTATTAATAGTGTTTTGGAGAAAAATTAGACACTATATTTTAAGTATTTTAAGGAGTAATATAAAAATTTGTATAGAATTTAATAGTAAAAATATAATTACCTCTATATATTTTGATTGAAATAGTGATTTTTTTTTTTTTATTTCTTATTAGTTATTTCTTATCCCATTCTTATATTATGATAGTTTGTTATAATAATGTTGAAAACAACAATATAGTATAATCACATTTTTATCTTTTTTTGTTTAAATAATTAGATTTAAAATATAAATAAAATTAGATTTTTTACCATAAAAATGTGATTTTTTTTTTTCAATCCCATTTTATAATTAATTCCCAAATAACATATCTTTTTAATTAATTTGTAATCTTTTCATGAATCTTTTAAAAAGTTATTTAGAAAAAGTGATAGAATGTGAATTGATTATTATTATTATAATCTAAAAAGTAAAAATAATATTGATTGTATTTAATATAATAATTATAATTTAATATTGTAATAATTCTTTTGTAGGTCAAATGGGTTGAAAAAGGTAACAAATAAATGTAATAATTCTTTTGTAGGTCAAATGGGTTGAAAAAGGTAAAAAATAAATAAAAAAGATTACATTTTTGTCAAATATAAAGTTATACTTAATATGATTTTATATTATAATTATTCTCCTAATACTTTTAATTTGTAGCCACTTGATAAAGATGAATACAAAAAAATCTTCCAATCTATTTTCTTTAAAAATTAATTTTTAATTATAATAATGGTCCTTAATTTTGATTAATGAGTAAAATAATAATATAGATATATTAACATAAATGTATTATCTTTTATTACCATCTAATTCACCCCCTTCTAAAGTTTATCTATAAATAAAGATTTCTTGATTGGGATATTGAAAAATTTTAATTACTATTCTTTAAGAGATATTTGGAATTTGATTTAATGGCATCAAGAAGAAAATCTCATATGGATTCGGCATTTCTTAGGCACGATCCTCAAATTTCCGAGTGGTCTAAGGATGAACAAGCTATGTTGGAAAACTTGCTTATCATGTAATAGTCAATCTCTATTTATTTATTTATTTATTTGCTGTTATATACTTTGAATCTTAATAAGTTTTGTTTCACAAATTAAATTATGTTGAAATAAGTTATGAAGGCTAATGTGGTGATTTATTTCGTAATAATTTGATTATGTATATATCTTAAAATATTTATTTTTCTCGTATGTTTGTCGACTTCAACTCTTTGCAGAATTTTGTAACAAATTAAATGAATTTGATGTTTTCTTCTTGTTCATTTGAGGTCAATTTTGTTCTCTTATTCTCATTTTGCTTATTCTCATTTTGCTTATTCATTGGAAGTCAACTTAACTAATTAAACTTAATTGTATGATTTATTAATAAGAAGTCTCATTTTAATTGATTATTGAATCTTATTAGATCCAATATGTTTTCTTTATTCTCATTTTTGTTAACTTATAACCATTGATTTAGTGATTTGGTTTTTAATGGTTTAATTTTTTCACTCTCATAATTAAAAAGTCTACTTTTAGTTCTTTATTCTTTTCATTCTTCTTAGGTCTAGAATGTTTTTCTATTTTTTATTCTAATTAGCTTACTTTAACTCATATGGTACAAATTCAATTTACTAAATACAGATAAACAATGTCTCATTAAAATATATTTCAGATATGCATCAGAGCCCAACATAGTCAAGTATGCAAATATTGCAAACCATTTGCCTGACAAGACCATTCGTGACGTGGCATTCCGCATCAAATGGATGAATGTTTGTGTTTCTCGAATTATAACCCTATTATCTTATTTTTTGTTTCTTTATGTTTCAATAATGAAATAATTTGATGTTTTTATGATATGCAGGAAACTGTGATCAATAATAATAAAAAAGAAATTATGAAAAGTGATAAAAGGGTATTTTTTTTTTTAATTATTTGTGCAATCTATACCTTACCCATTATAAGATTCTTCTACAATAAAATCCTTAAAGTTCTTATTCAAATTAAGTATGCAATCCGTTATCTATTAATTGTTCTTCTTTTCTTTTCTTTTCTTTTAAAAATAGGGTACTAAAAGACGAGTTGATGACAACCCAAGTATTAGTGTGGGTTCTATTAATTCAGATGAAGCTGATTCATTCAAAGGTTTCCATATTCAAATTTTATATTTTGTTTTGACAAATATTTGTAAGGCAATCATGAGATCTGTTGTAAAATTTTCGAGATTTTAGATGATTAGATGATTTTAATCAGATTCAAACTAAAAATAACAACAACTTTATTTTATTGTAGCTTCATTAGGTGTTGTTGGAGAGCTAGTTGAAGAAAATTACAAAGCTTATGATCAAATTAACTCAAACTTTGGTTCTCTAGAGGTGAAGCACATCATCTCAATTGAATATTAGAAAATTTCCTATAATAATTAATCATCCTTTCCTCTTTGATTTTTTAATGATTTTTTTTCTTGCAGATATATACAAATTTCAATCTTTTAAGCCAAGCAAGGACTAACATATTTAAAATAATTAGCTGGTATGATACTTTATCTTTGATCAAATTGTTATTATTTAACATTTAATACTTGAAACTTATTCTTTGATATTTGTGATTATGAAGCATGGACGAAGATGTAGAACTAATGAAGTACCTGCCACCAATTCCCGAAAAGATTAACATTGAAGTTGCCAACTTGTTCCTAGGACCATTCTAGGTGGAGATTGTCTAAATTTGCTATATTTTTCTTGGATTCTTCTGAATTTACCCTCAACATGGCTAAACAAGTTAGCAACTGTTCTACTTTATTTTTGTTTGATTTTTGGTTGATTTAGATAATTGAATGAGTTGAATTGTTTGAGATTTAAATTTTGTCTCACCAATGGATGGTTAATCATGATGAATTTTAGTTTTTCTTTAATAATCATTTTGTGGATGATCAATTGGTTTTGGTAATTGGAAATTAGTAATTGGAAATTAGTTTATTTTGAGAAGATATTTGATCAACATTTTAATTATGAAGAGATTTATATTTTCTATTGATTGGTTGTGGTTAGATTATATTAAAATAAAAATTCATCCAGAAGTGTCGTGTTAGGTTCATAATAGGTTAGTTAACTGAAATAAGCTTCGAGAGGGCCTTAGTCAAATTAAGAACCTCCATTGAGCTTTTGAGTATTTGGGACTTTTCATTTGTTTTGATTTCAAAAGGATTTTATTTAATATTTAATAATATATTGTCATAAAATTACTATAAATTAACATAGTTTTAGTTGAATCGTGTCGTTCGTGCCGATCGTGTCGTCGATTATGTTGTGTCAACCGTGTCGATCGTGTTTCAATTGTTGCAAATCGAGAATCATTTTTAGCGTGGTACGGTCGTGGTTGTCACTTTGCTGTAGGACCGGAGTGAATCATCGAATCATCTTTCTACCGAGACCGGTCGCACTCCTAGCGTCAGTCACACTCCCCTCTTCATCCATCGCTTACAAGTACAGTCTAAGGCTTCGGTCTAGGCTTTAGGCCAAACTGTGAGGTGGAAGTTGTACTAGCTACGGGCTGATTCAAAGTAATTTAGTTCTGTTCTTGACTGAATTTCTAATCTCAAACCCTTATTGAGGTGCATTTGGAATTCCAATTGTGTCTATTGAGTCAACCCTTTACTGCAGATCTCACCACTCTATGGTTCCTTTGCAGATCAATCCTCTTTATAGGTTGATTTATCCTTTGGCTAGTAATGAGCCCTTCCAGCGTTGTAACACGGGCAAAGGGAGCCATACTGGCTCAGTCTGTTGATCTGGAGAAGCTGCCAAAGAGATTAGAGGCCTGCAAAAAGACTGAGAGAGACAGAAGAACACTCAGATTAAGTAACAATCATGAGAAACCGATCCCTACTATCAAGGATTGAGTCTTGCCTATGGAAGATAAGAGCTCTATTGATTCTAATGCAAATCCTCTTTCAGTTATGATTTCTAACCCATTGATGTAGATTGTTATGTGAATAGTTGAACCGGGGATGCATCTATCATTCATGAGCATGTTAGAAAAGATAGGATTAGCTTGGCTAGGAATGATAAAACTGGAAGTAGATTAGATAGAATTTTAATTCCTACAATCTATAAAAATTTCTTGAGATCATCTACAAAAGTTGAGTCATTAGAGTATAAGGTTGATAATCTGGACCAAAATGACTTATTTGTGGAAAATTCGGTCTTGAAATCGAATCCTATTGAAACTGAGGTTAATTAGGTCCAAGAGATGGAAGAAACCATTAATCAAGCTACCGGGTACATATCCATCGGTCCTTAGGCTATATCGGGTTTAGATGATGTAGAGACCTCAAGGTATGATGCTAGATTGAAAAATCTAAAGGCTGATGCAAGGTCGTGTCTGTTGGGTCCTAGTTCTATCGGTCTTATACTGAATTCAGGTAAGAATGATTTGGATTCTATTGCTGAGTCGTGAAGTGGGAAAAGCTAAAACATGGTATGTGGGTGCTGAATCTGATGGAAAACTGATGGGTGTTAATCCTGGGTCAAACGTTGAGGGTCCCCCGGTCTTATAGTCTAATGCGTATAATTCTGAAGATTTGTGTCTGTAGGGTCCTAATTCTACAGGTCTAATGTTGGATTCAAATTGGGAAGGAATGAGTGTTAATGCTGAGTAAAGGGTGGTACCTAAATTTGAATTAGGGTATGTTGTTGTTAATGTGATGAGAATCTGATGAGGAGATGCAGTTTAATTATCCTTTGGTCATACAGTCAACCAGGTGCATATCTAATGAACAACCGAGTCATAGTGCAAGTGTAAATTCAGGGTTGAGGTTTTGGTTAATTGTGCTAAGATCTTATGTTATACTGGATGAAACGGGTGAACATCGGGTGCTAAGGAAGCAGGCAATGAGTTTGAGAAAACATGGTTTATTGCTGTTGAAACGGATGAGTATCTGATGGGTAAATGCAGGTATTCTAGACCCTCAGTCCTGCAATCTACTGTGTTTATTTCCGATGAACTTTTAGGGCCTAATGCTGCTACAAATTCAGGTCTGGGTTAAATGTACTATAAACTAATGCTAACTTGGGTAATTCGGGTGAAGTGGAGAAGTTGGTTACTATAAGGTGCCGCTCCAATGAATTATCGGGTTCCAAAGCTATTAAGAAATCAGGGTCTAAGTATGTGAATTTAGGGATTGGGTTTGGGAAAAATGAAAAATGAGCATAAACCATTTTGGGTAATCAAATGAAATAGAGGAATTGGAAGTTATCGTTCCTATTAATATGATCGATGAGAATCAAAGTCCTAACAGCCTATCAGTCCAACAAACTTTGGGGAGCTGTTCATATGATATATTGGGTCCTAAAGAGGCTGAGATAATAGGAATAAAATCTCGGTCGAATCCTGCTATTAAAAAATCAATTGATGCTGACTTTGGTGAAAATATAATAAATAGCTGCATTTCAGAAGGTCCCTCGATCTTCTAGTCTAATGGATGATATTTAGATGACCATTTGGGGTCCTAATCTTGCTGGGAATTCAGGGTCCAGAACAGATATGGATGATCAATTAGTTGATGCAATATTGAGTATAGTGGGCGATGCAAAGGTATTGGGAAATTTCGGTCTAGTCATGACCGATGTGAAGACTTTGTGAGACGTCCCTGCTCATATATTAAAGATACTACTTAACATATATCTCTATTTAACTTTAAGAGCCCTAGCTGAAGCCATATACACTTGTTCTGTTCAAAAATATATGTTATATATACAAGCTGCATCAAACAACAACAAGTACAAAAAAGGATAACCTATAAACCATCATGCAAACATGTTTCTGTACAAGTATTATACACAGGAACCATTAGACAGTAAGAAAGGACCCAGAATAAAAATCAAGTGTGGATACAAAAGACAAGTAAATCTAACAGCCTCGATCCCTCCTCCCACACTTTCTCCCACAACTTGCACCTCTCCAAGCCTCATTCCTTCAAGTGTACAAAAGCTAAGGCTGGGTACCTACACCATACACAACATAATGAGTCTAAAGACTCAGCAAGCAATTAATATTGTAAAATCTGCTGGAATGCTTTGCTTTTAAAAAGAAATATGTATGCATAAAATATTCATACTTTAAAAGAGATGATCAGTCCATAAAAAGCCATATGCATGTTTATAAAATATGAGTTAATAGTCCATAAAAAGCCATATGCATATTTATAAATATGAGTTAATGGGCCTGTACAGTAACATCTTGAGCCATGTTTGACCCTACACCATTCAGAGCTGATCTTGAAGGCTAGGAATCTGTTTGAGCCGTATTTGGAAAAGACACAATTAAGAGTCCAGCCCTAAAAGCCCTCAACCTGTTTGGACCGTCTTTTAGTTGGGCAGCAGTAAATAGAGCTCATGCTATATACCATGGTCCCATAAATAATTCAGCCAGTACATTTGGAATTGGCTGACTAGAGCTCATGCCAGCCAGCCTCCTCCCTTATCCGTCAATACTCATCCATCAATATTAATATGCGCCCATGTATGCATAAATCTTAAGGGTTTCTGTTTTATAATAGTTTATACTTAACAAATCAAGAAACCTAGTATTTTCTGAAAAGATGATGACCATTGTCATGCTTGATAAAACAGTATGTTTATAAACCAGATTGATCCATAAAACCCAGGTTATGACATAAAAATATATATTTCAAACATATATGAAAATCTGGCAGAAAGTACTTGATATAAATAGCTATGTGTGGGTTATAAGAGTGATTTTGAGAAGGATTTGCCTTAATTTCGAAATTGGATAAAGAAGATAGTCTTTGCTAGGGTTGCTCTTGCTTCTCTTCAAAGCTCCTAAGTTTGGCTTATAGAGAGAGAAAATGGAATTTGCTGATGAAGAAAATAAATGGCTAAGGGTATATTTAAAGGGCCGATATGCAAGGTGGATTGCATGCAGCTAGGTTAAATGGAAGGCATGCAAATGGTTATGGTGGGGTGTTTTTAGGATGCCATGTGTCCAAATTAATTAATAGGCAAGTTTGTTTAATTATTGACTAAAGAGGGGATTAATTAGGATTAAACTTATCCTAATTATTCTGGTGGGTCCTCTTACATGGGTCCATGCAACTTGTTGTTTTTATTAAAAATTGGCTAAGTAAAAATAAAAGCCTCTAGTATAGCATGTCCCTTATACATTCTGGCTATATTTATAATTTAACACATAGCAATTATATCCCAATTCATAATAGCAACAACAAGTCTATTCCTAAATTTTAAGTGTGAGCCTCTTCTACCATGGTTCTTCCTACAAACTGTCCCATAATATAATTAGCACAGCCTTTTTATATTTCAGCCCCTAGTAATAATAATACAAGTCTCTTCCTTAAATGACCCATAAATAAATACATAAGGGTCAACAATTCCAGAATTGCACCCTTTGACCCTACTAGCCTTTTTGAACAGAAAAAGATGAGTTTGGGCATAACAATTCTACCTTACTTATAAAAATTTTGACCTCGAAATTTACTTACGGAACAGTTCAGGATAGTTCTGCTGCATATCCTGCTCTACTTCCCAGGTGGCTTCTTCTACTGAACTGTTGTGCCAAAGCACCTTGACCATATTTACTTCTTTATTTCTTAACTTCCTGGTTTGCCTGGACAGGATCTGGGTTGGTCTCTCATCATAAGATAGATCCTTTTCTAACTGAACTTCTTCATACTGAATCACATGGTTGGCATTAGGAATGTAATTCCTCAAATTGGAACATGAAAAACATTGTGAACAACAGCAAGGCTCGGAGGCAATGCTAATCTATATGCAACTTCACCAACTACCTCCAGAATCTCAAAAGGCCCTATGTATCTTGGATTCAATTTTCCCTTCTTTCCAAACCGAATGATACCTTTGCAAGGAGATACCTTAAGAAACACATGGTCACCTTTGTTGAATATTATATCCCGGCGCGTCTTATCTGCATATCTCTTCTGTCGGCTTTGAGCTGTTAGAGACGATCTCAGGCTCTATTAACACTCTTTCCCCAACTTCATCCCAATGCAAGGGAGTTCTACACTTCTTCCCATAGAGAGATTCAAATGGTGCCATGCCAATAGAAGATTGATAACTATTGTTGTAGGCAAACTCTAGTAACAGAAGCCTTGATTCCCAATCACCACCAAAATCAATAAGACATGCCCTTAGCAGATCTTCTAGGATTTGGATCACTCTTTCAGACTGGCCATCTGTTTGGGGGTGAAATGCAGTACTGAATGCTAACTTTGTTCCCAAACCTTTGTGCAAGATTTCCCAAAAGTGAGAGGTAATACGAGGGTCTCGGTCGGACACGATTCTGGTTGGGATGTCGTGGAGTCTAACGATCTCTTGTAAGTACAGCTCTGCATATTGATTCATTGAAAAAGTTGTCTTTACCGGCAGAAAGTGTGCTGACTTAGTAAGACGATCAACTATTACCCAGATGGCATTCATTTTCCTCAAGGTCAAAGGTAACCCAACCACAAAGTCCATAGTAATATCATCCCATTTTGAAACAGGTATGGGCAGTGGACAAAGAAGTCCAGAAGGCCTTTGACGCTCCACCTTAACTTGCTGGCAAGTTAAGCACTCACTAACATACTTGATGATATCCTTCTTCATACCCGGCCACCAATACAACATTTGAAGATCTTTGAACATTTTGGTGCTTCCTGGATGAATATAATATGGAGTAGTGTGTTCTTCAACCAATAACTCTTGCCTTAACGAACCAACTGAAGGCACCCATAGTTGATTCCTGTGATACACCAGATTATTCCTCGTGCTATACAAAGGTGTCTCCCTCTTATCATCTCTTTGCTTCCATAATGTTAGTTATGGGTCATCAGCTTGTCCCAACCTAATTCTTTCCACAAGATCAGGAACAATGGCTAGAGTTGCAAGAATGCACTCCTGCCTTGGCTCAATCACAGCCAGATCTAATCTTTCAAACTCTTGAATCAGGTCAGACTAGGTAGTGATTATATTAAGGGTACCCGAATTACGGCTTAAGGCATCAGCTACAACATTGACCCTCCCCGGTTGATAAACAATTTCACAATCATAATCTTTAACCAGTTCCAGCCAACGCCGCTGCCTCATATTCAACTCCTTTTGAGTAAATAAATATTTCAAACTTTGATGATCCGTAAATATTTGAGACTTCTCACCATAAAGATAATGCCTCCAGATTTTAAGAGCAAAGACTACATCAGCTAATTCCAAGTCATGGGTGGGATAATTCCTTTCATGAATCTTTAGTTGCCTTGATGCATAAGCCACTACGTTCCCGTTTTGCATAAGAACAGCTCCTAGACCACACTTTGATGCATCTGTGCAAACCACAAAGTTGCCCACTCCTTCTGGAATGGTAAGCACTGGGGCAGAAATCAGGCACCGCTTTAACTCATTAAAACTTGTCTCACATTCATCAGACCACACAAATTTCACATTCTTGCGCGTTAGAATTGTAAGAGGCAGTGCTATCTTGGAAATATTCAAAAATATTCAAAAATATTTTGAAATTATTTTCTATTTTGGGATTTTTATAAAATGGTTTGAGGTTCCAAAATTATAAAAGTACTTTTGGAATTTTAAAAATGTAACCAAATGGGCCTTAGGACTGGTGTCTTAGGTTCGTTTTATCGATTGGGGATAAAAAGCCATTGGTCCTGGTCGGGGACCCCTCGGTCTGGGTTCAAGATCTTCGGTTGGGGTGTGGAAGTCCCTCAGTCAAGGTGCTAGGGTGTTTCAGTCCTTGTCCATAATTCTCGTTCGGGTGCTAGAATTCTCGGTCGGAAGCCTCAGTCCTAAGTCGAAGTCATCAGTCATGTGTTATGTGTTTGGGAGTACTTGGTTGGGTGCGAGACTCCTTGGCCCTAGGTTCGAATTCTCGGTCAAACACTTTGGTCCTAGGTGGAAGTCATCGATCCTAGGTTCAGGAGTTCTCGGTCGGGTGCGAGACTCCCTCAATCATAGTTCTGACTTCTCGGTCAAATGTCTTAGTCCTAACTAGAGATCATTGATTCTAGGTTTGGGAGTTCTCGGTGGGGTATGAGACTTCTTGGTCCTAGGTTCGATTTCTCGATTGGATGTAAAAAAGCATCGGTTGGACATCTCGGTCCTAGATGAAGAACATCGATCGAACCTCTCGGTCCTAGTTGAAAAGACTCGTTCGGATATTTCAGTCGAGGCTAAGATTTACTAGTCGGACCTCTCGGTCTTGACCAAAGATCCATGGTCGGACCTCTCGGTCTTGACTAAAGATCATCGGTCGGACCTGTCGGTCCTAGTCAGACTTGTCTGTCCTCAAGAACATCAAAATTTAAGGTTTTGCAATTTTAATGGAGGCTTGGATATTTTTATCCAAGGGCTTGGGTAGCTTCACAAAGCTCTCAAGAACATTAAAATCATCATCCCAATGTATCATTCGACCTAGGTGATGATCAATTTGTTCAAAATAATTTATGGCCAAAAATCGAGTTTTCGGTTTTAAAGTTGTTTTGAAGTATAAGGAGTTTGTCAATAACTTTCTTATACTTCATATAGTTGATTGATAATAAAACATGAACACTGACTGTTTATTTGGATCAATTGAAGAACTCAAAAATTTCATTTATTTTGAAATTTTTGATTATGATCAAACATGATTGGGATGGATCAAACATTATCCAAATAGTTGTCTAACATCATTAAAAACATATTAAAAAGCTTTTTAAGCTGCTGTTCATGAGGATTAACAAAGAACAAAAAAACCCATTTTTTTTTATCTTTTTATAATTCAAATTTGGGAATTTTTGTTTGAGATTGATTGATCGATCTTGGCTTTCATAGAAAGCTAATAAATTATCCTAAGATCATTTTCCAATTATCAAATTCAAGAAACATACATCATACAAGCTTATGAAAACTGAAATATAAAATTTCAATTTCAAAGTGGAAGTATGAATTAAAGGATGATTGGAAGTTTACCAAGTGTTGGAGAACACACCTTAGACCTTAAGGAAGCTTTCTAGATGTCTGTATCCAAATTTTAAGGCTTTACACGAAAATTTAAAAAAATCAAAAGCTTGTAGCTTCAATTGTGGATTTTCTGAAACTTTTGATTCGTGGCTTAAGATGATCTCTCTTTTAGAATTGTTAAATAGCCTCCCGATGTCGGTTGAGGCAGGAAAGTGGCTTGAGTTAGTCAAAAGTCATTAATGACATTTTGGCTATTCTTCCAACTAGTTACCAGAATAGGCATCATTGATGCCTATAGTGTAGGAAAAATGATCATTTCAGCTTTTGAATGAAGCCAAATCATCTAGAAACGAAAGAGTTCTATCTTTGAAAAATCAAATATGGCTACTGTTCTTATCCCTCCAATGATCGCGACGAAGAGAAAGCCGCAAAAGAAACGATGTCATTTCCGGCGAAAATGCAGACACGAAGCAGTCTGTTAGCGTTCTGTCAACGTTCTATCGCGTTCCAGACACTCTGTTACGTTTCAGCTAATGGGATGTTAGTTATTCGTATGCGGTGCAGAAGCGTGTTTCATTCACTGCAGCAGGCGACACTAGTGACTCTTAGGCGTACGATGAAAATTCAACGCCCATCCGATGGATGTGGTTTCAGCTGTAACCATTATTCTGAATTTCGGCTACACCCGATTGTAAATTTAATTTTTATTTAAAACCTTAAGGGTTTGTTTGAAATTAATATTTCTTTTACCTTTTTGGTTTTATTTGTAAATCTTTAAAATATAAAAAATATTTAAAATAAATATGAAAAATATTTTGTCAATTTTTTTTAGGCTAAATAAATAATTTTTGGGGATAAAATGAGTACCACATTTCATCATAAATTCTTTATTTTAATCTCTTTAATTTTTTCAAAAATTATTTTGAGATAAAATAAGTATAACATTTATCCCAAATAATTTTATTTAATTTCTTTGGACATTTTCCTTAATTAATTAGGTTTTAATTATCACAATCTTTAATTTAATTAATTTTTTAATTATAATTTGATACTGTGGTTAATTATTTTGATTTTATTTTTAAAAAATAATTATAATTATTTTAATATTTATAAATTGGTTAGGTAGATTTTTAGTGTTTATAAGAATGATTTAATTGAAATGAAACTTAAAATTAAAAAATAAAATAAAAATTTTGAATTATTGTAATTTTGTTGATATTTTATAACTATTTATTATTTATATAAATATATTTTATAAAAATAAGTCTATAAAATTTAATAAATAATTGTAATACATATATTATATATATTTAAATATTAAATAAATATAATTAACTGTAATATATATTGATATATAAAATAATTGATAAATATTTATTATTTTAATTTATAATTTTAATATAGTTGTACATTTATTTTTATATAAAATATTATGTAATTATTGTTAAATATAAATAAAAATTAATGTTATATTGTATTAAAAATTAATAATTATATTAAGTTACATATTATTAAATAAAAAGAAGTTTAATAAAAATAAATTAAAAAGTAGAAAAATAAAATAATAAAAATATTTAAATAAAAAATATTAACTAATTGTGTTAAGTTTTAAAGTGAGTGATAGTAGTATTTCAAATTATTTATTATTTAATAGTGTTTTGGAGAAAAATTAGACACTATATTTTAAGGAGTAATATAAAAATTTGTATAGAATTTAATAGTAAAAATATAATTACCTCTATATATTTTGATTGAAATAGTTATTTTTTTTATTTTTTATTTCTTATTAGTTATTTCTTATCCCATTCTTATATTATGATAGTTTGTTATAATAATGTTGAAAACAACAATATAGTATAATCACATTTTTATCTTTTTTGTTTAAATAATTAGATTTTAAAATATAAATAAAATTAGATTTTTTACCATAAAAATGTGATTTTTTTTCAATCCCATTTTATAATTAATTCCCAAATAACATATCTTTTTAATTAATTTGTAATCTTTTCATGAATCTTTTAAAAAGTTATTTAGAAAAAGTGATAGAATGTGAATTGATTATTATTATTATAATCTAAAAAGTAAAAATAATATTGATTGTATTTAATATAATAATTATAATTTAATATTGTAATAATTCTTTTGTAGGTCAAATGGGTTGAAAAAGGTAACAAATAAATGTAATAATTCTTTTGTAGGTCAAATGGGTTGAAAAAGGTAAAAAATAAATAAAAAAGATTACATTTTTGTCAAATATATAAGTCATACTTAATATGATTTTATATTATAATTATTCTCCTAATACTTTAATTTGTAGCCACTTGATAAAGATGAATACCAAAAAAATCTTCCAATCTATTTTCTTTAAAAATTAATTTTTAATTATAATAATGGTCCTTAATTTTGATTAATGAGTAAAATAATAATATAGATATATTAACATAAATGTATTCTCTTTTATTACCATCTAATTCAACCCCTTCTAAAGTTTATCTATAAATAAAGATTTTCTTGATTGGGATATTGAATTTTTTTAATTACTATTCTTTAAGAGATATTTGGAATTTGATTTAATGGCATCAAGAAGAAAATATCATATGGATTCGGCATTTCTTAGGCACGATCCTCAAATTTCTGAGTGGTCTAAGGATGAACAAGCTATGTTGGAAAACTTGCTTATCATGTAATAGTCAATCTCTATTTATTTATTTATTTATTTATTTATTTATTTATTTATTTATTTATTTATTTGCTGTTATATACTTTGAATCTTAATAAGTTTTGTTTCACAAATTAAATTATGTTGAAATAAGTTATGAAGGCTAATGTGGTGATTTATTTTGTAATAATTTGATTATGTATATATCTTAAAATATTTATTTTTCTCGTATGTTTGTCGACTTCAACTCTTTGCAGAATTTTGTAACAAATTAAATGAATTTGATGTTTTCTTCTTGTTCATTTGAGGTCAATTTTGTTCTCTTATTCTCATTTTTCTTATTCATTATTTGAAGTCAACTTAACTAATTAAACTTAATTGTATGATTTATTAATAAGAAGTCTCATTTTAATTGATTATTGATTCTTGTTAGATCTAATATGTTTTCTTTATTCTCATTTTTGTTAACTTATAACCATTGATTTAGTGATTTGGTTTTTAATGGTTTAATTTTTTCACTCTCATAATTAAAAAGTCTACTTTTAGTTCTTTATTCTTTTCATTCTTCTTAGGTCTAGAATGTTTTTCTATTTCTTATTCTAATTAGCTTACTTTAACTCATATGGTACAAATTCAATTTTCTAAATACAGATAAACAATGTCTCATTAAAATACATTTCAGATATGCATCAGAGCCCAACATAGTCAAGTATGCAAATATTGCAAACCATTTGCCTGACAAGACCATTCGTGACGTGGCATTCCGCATCAAATGGATGAATGTTTGTGTTTCTCGAATTATAACCCTATTATCTTATTTTTTGTTTCTTTATGTTTCAATAATGAAATAATTTGATGTTTTTATGATATGCAGGAAACTGTGATCAATAATAATAAAAAAGAAATTATGAAAAGTGATAAAAGGGTATTTTTTTTAATTATTTGTGCAATCTATACCTTACCCATTATAAGATTCTTCTACAATAAAATCCTTAAAGTTCATATTCAAATTAAGTATGCAATCCGTTATCTATTAATTGTTCTTCTTTTCTTTTCTTTTAAAAATAGGGTACAAAAAGACGAGTTGATGACAACCCAAGTATTAGTGTGGGTTCTATTAATTCAGATGAAGCTGATTCATTCAAAGGTTTCCATATTCAAATTTTATATTTTTTTTTTTGACAAATATTTGTAAGGCAATCATGAGATCTGTTGTAAATGTTTTGAGATTTTAGATGATTAGATGATTTTAATCAGATTCAAACTAAAAATAACAACAACTTTATTTTATTGTAGCTTCATTAGGTGTTGTTGGAGAGCTAGTTGAAGAAAATTACAAAGCTTATGATCAAATTAACTCAAACTTTGGTTCTCTAGAGGTGAAGCACATCATCTCAATTGAATATTAGAAAATTTCCTATAATAATTAATCATCCTTTTCCTCTATTTTGATCTTTTAATGATTTTTTTTTCTTGCAGACATATACAAATTTCAATCTTTTAAGCCAAGCAAGGAATAACATATTTAAAATAATTAGCTAGTATGATACTTTATCTTTGATCAAATTGTTATTATTTAACATTTAATACTTGAAACTTATTCTTTGATATTTGTGATTATGAAGCATGGACGAAGATGTAGAGCTAATGAAGTACCTGCCACCAATTCCCGAAAAGATTAACATTGAAGTTGCCAACTTGTTCCTAGGACCATTCTAGGTGGAGATTGTCTAAATTTGCTATATTTCTCTTGGATTCTTCTGAATTTACCCTCAACATGGCTAAACAAGTTAGCAACTGTTCTACTTTATTTTTGTTTGATTTTTGGTTGATTTAGATAATTGAATGAGTTGAATTGTTTGAGATTTAACTTTTGTCTCACCAATGGATGGTTAATCATGATGAATTTTAGTTTTTCTTTAATAATCATTTTGTGGATGATCAATTGGTTTTGGTAATTGGAAATTAGTTTATTTTGAGAAGATATTTGATCAACATTTTAATTATGAAGAGATTTATATTTTCTATTGATTGGTTGTGGTTAGATTATATTAAAATAAAAATTCATCCAGAAGTGTCGTGTTAGGTTCATAATAGGTTAGTTAACTGAAATAAGCTTCAAGAGGGCCTTAGTCAAATTAAGAACCTCCATTGAGCTTTTGAGTATTTTGGGACTTTCCATTTGTTTTGATTTCAAAAGGATTTTATTTAATATTTAATAATATATTGTCATAAAATTATTATAAATTAACATAGTTTTAGTTGAATCGTGTCGTTCGTGCCGATCGTGTCGTCGATTATGTTGTGTCAACCGTGTCGATCGTGTTTCAATTGTTGCAAATCGAGAATCATTTTTAGCATGGTATGGTCGTGGTTGTCACTTTGCTGTAGGACCGGAGTGAATCATCGAATCATCTTTCTACCGAGACCGGTCGCACTCCTAGCGTCAGTCACACTCCCCTCTTCATCCATCGCTTACAAGTACAGTCTAAGGCTTCGGTCTAGGCTTTAGGCCACACTGTGAGGTGGAAGTTGTACTAGCTACGGGCTGATTCAAAGTAATTTAGTTCTATTCTTGACTGAATTTCTAATCTCAAACCCTTGTTGAGGTGCATTTGGAATTCCAATTGTGTCTATTGAGTCAACCGTTTACTGCAGAGCTCACCACTCTATGGTTCCTTTGCAGATCAATCCTCTTTATAGGTTGATTTATCCTTTGGCTAGTAATGAGCCCTTCCAGCGTTGTAACACGGGCAAAGGGAGCCATACTGGCTCAGTCTGCTGATCTGGAGAAGCTGCCAAAGAGATCAGAGGCCTGCAAAAAGACTGAGAGAGACAGAAGAACACTCAGATTAAGTAACAATCATGAGAAACCGATCCCTACTATCAAGGATTGAGTCTTGCCTATGGAAGATAAGAGCTCTATTGATTCTAATGCAAATCCTCTTTCAGTTATGATTTCTAACCCATTGATGTAGATTGTTATGTGAATAGTTGAACTGGGGATGCATCTATCATTCATGAGCATGTTAGAAAAGATAGGATTAGCTTGGCTAGGAATGATAGAACTGGAAGTAGATTAGATATAATTTTAATTCCTACAATCTATAAAAATTTCTTGAGATCAGCTACAAAAGTTGAGTCTTTGTGGAAAATTCGGTCTTGAAATCGAATCCTATTGAAACTGAGGTTAATTAGGTCCAAGAGATGGAAGAAACCATTAATCAAGCTACCGGGTGCATATCCATCGGTCCTTAGGCTATATCGGGTTTAGATGATGTAGAGACCTCAAGGTATGATGCTGGATTGAAAAATCTAAAGGCTGATGCAAGGTCGTGTCTGTTGGGTCCTAGTTCTATCGGTCTTATACTGAATTCAGGTAAGAATGATTTGGATTCTATTGCTGAGTCGTGAAGTGGGAAAAGCTAAAACATGGTATGTGGGTGCTGAATCTGATGGAAAACTGATGGGTGTTAATCCTGGGTCAAACGTTGAGGGTCCCCCGGTCTTATAGTTTAATGCGTATAATTCTGAAGATTTGTGTCTATAGGGTCCTAATTCTACCGGTCTAATGTTGGATTCAAATTGGGAAGGAATGGGTGTTAATGCTGAGTCAAGGGTGGTAAGTAAATTTGAATTAGGGTATGTTGTTGTTAATGTGATGAGAATCTGATGAGGAGATGCAGTTTAATTATCCTTCGGTCATACAGTCAACTAGGTGCATATCTAATGAACAACCGAGTCATAGTGCAAGTGTAAATTCAGGGTTGAGGTTTTGGTTAATTGTGCTAAGATCTTATGTTATACTGGATGAAACGGGTGAACATCGGGTGCTAAGGAAGCAGGCAATGAGTTTGAGAAAACATGGTCCATTGCTGCTGAAACGGATGAGTATCTGATGGGTAAATGCAGGTATTCTAGACCCTCAGTCCTGCAATCTACTGTGTTTATTTCCGATGAACTTTTAGGGCCTAATGCTGCTACAAATTCAGGTCTGGGTTAAATGTACTATAAACTAATGCTAACTTGGGTAATTCGGGTGAAGTGGAGAAGTTGGTTACTATAAGGTGCCGCTCCAATGAATTATCGGGTTCCAAAGCTATTAAGAAATTAGGGTCTAAGTATGTGAATTTAGGGATTGGGTTTGGGAAAAATGAAAAATGAGCCTAAACCATTTTGGGTAATCAAATGAAATAGAGGAACTGGAAATTATCGTTCCTATTAATATGATCGATGAGAATCAAAGTCCTAACAGCCTATCAGTCCAACAAACTTTGGGGAGCTGTTCATATGATATATTGGGTCCTAAAGAGGCTGAGAATAATAGGAATAAAATCTCGATCGAATCTTGCTATTAAAAAATCAAGTGATGCTGACTTTGGTGAAAATATAATAAATAGCTGCATTTCAGAAGGTCCCTCGGTCTTCTAGTCTAATGGATGATATTTAGATGACCATTTGGGGTCCTAATCTTGCTGGGAATTCAGGGTCCAGAACAGATATGGATGATCAATTAGTTGATGCAATATTGAGTATAGTGGGCAATGCAAAGGTATTTGGAAATTTCGGTCTAGTCATGACCGATGTGAAGACTTTGTGAGACGTCCCTGCTCATATATTAAAGATACTACTTAACATATATCTCTATTTAACTTTAAGAGCCATAGCTGAATCCATATACACTTGTTCTGTTCAAAAATATATGTTATATATACAAGCTGCATCAAACAACAAGTACTAAAAAGGATAACCTATAAACCATCATGCAAACATGTTTCTGTACAAGTATTATACACAGGAACCATTAGACACTAAGAAAGGACCCAGAATAAAAGTAAGTGTGGATACAAAAGACAAGTAAATCTAACAGCCTCGGTCCCTCCTCCCACACTTTCTCCCACAACTTGCACCTCTCCAAGCCTCATTCCTTCAAGTGTACAAAAGCTAATGCTGGGTACCTACACCATACACAACATAATGAGTCTAAAGACTCAGCAAGCAATTAATATTGTAAAATCTGCTGGAATGCTTTGCTTTTAAAAAGAAAGATGTATGCATAAAATATTCATACTTTAAAAGAGATGACCAGTCCATAAAAAGCCATATGCATGTTTATAAAATATGAGTTAATGGGCCTGTACAGTAACATCTTGAGCCATGTTTGACCCTACACCATTCATAGCTGATCTTGAAGGCTAGGAATCTGTTTGAGCCGTATTTGGAAAAGGCACAATTAGGAGTCCAGCCCTAAAAGCCCTCAACCTGTTTGGACCGTCTTTTAGTTGGTAAGCAGTAAATAGAGCTCATGCTATATACCATGGTCCCATAAATAATTTAGCCAGTACATTTGGAATTGGCTGACTAGAGCTCATGCCAGCCAGCCTCCTCCCTTATCCGTCAATACTCATCCATCAATATTAATATGCGCCCATGTATGCATAAATCTTAAGGGTTTTTGTTTTATAAAAGTTTATACTTAACAAATCAAGAAACCTAGTATTTTCTAAAAAAGATGATGACCATTGTCATGCTTGATAAAACAGTATGTTTATAAACCAGATTGATCCATAAAACCCAGGTTATGACATAAAAACATACATGAAAATCTGGCAGAAAGTACTTGATATAAATAGCTATGTGTGGGTTATAAGAGTGATTTTGAGAAGGATTTGCCTTAATTTCGAAATTGGATAAAGAAGATAGTCTTTGCTAGGGTTGCTCTTGCTTCTCTTCAAAGCTCCTAAGTTTGGCTTATAGAGAGAGAAAATGGAATTTGCTGATGAAGAAAATAAATGGCTAAGGGTATATTTAAAGGGCCGATATGCAAGGTGGATTGCATGCAGCTAGGTTAAATGGAAGGCATGCAAATGGTTATGGTGGGATGTTTTTAGGATGCCATGTGTCCAAATTAATTAATAGGCAAGTTGGTTTAATTATTGACTAAAGAGGGAATTAATTAGGATTAAACTTATCCTAATTATTCTAGTGGGTCCTCTTACATGGGTCCATGCAACTTGTTGTTTTTATTAAAAATTGGCTAAGTAAAAATAAAAGCCTCTAGTATACCATGTCCCTTATACATTCTGGCTATATTTATAATTTAACACATAGCAATTATATCCCAATTCATAATAGCAGCAGCAAGTCTATTCCTAAATTTTAAGTGTGAGCCTCTTCTACCATGGTTCTTCCTACAAACTGTCCCATAATATAATTAGCACAACCTTTTTATATTTCAGCCCCTAGTAATAATAATACAAGTCTCTTCCTAAAATGAGCCATAAATAAATACATAAGGGTCAACAATTTCAGAATTGCACCCTTGACCCTATTAGCCTTTTTGAACAAAAAAGATGAGTTTGGGCATAACAATTCTACCTTACTTATAAAAATTTCGACCTCGAAATTTACTTACGGAACAGTTCAGGATAGTTCTGCTGCATATCCTGCTCTATTTCCCAGGTGGCTTCTTCTACTGAACTGTTGTGCCAAAGCACCTTGACCATATTTACTTCTTTATTTCTTAACTTCCTGGTTTGCCTGGCCAGGATCTGGGTTGGTCTCTCATCATAAGATAGATCCTTTGCTAACTGAACTTCTTCATACTGAATCACATGGTTGGCATTAGGAATGTAATTCCTCAAATTGGAAACATGAAAAACATTGTGAACAACAACAAGGCTCGGAGGCAATGCTAATCTATATGCAACTTCACCAACTACCTCCAGAATCTCAAAAGGCCCTATGTATCTTGGATTCAATTTTCCCTTCTTTCCAAACCGAATGATACCTTTGCAAGGAGATACCTTAAGAAACACATGGTCACCTTTGTTGAATATTATATCCCGGCGCTTCTTATCTGCATATCTCTTCTGTCGGTTTTGAGCTGTTAGAGACGATCTCAGGCTCTATTAACACTCTTTCCCCAACTTCATCCCAATGCAAGGGAGTTCTACACTTCTTCCCATAGAGAGCTTCAAATGGTGCCATGCCAATTGAAGATTGATAACTATTGTTGTAGGCAAACTCTAGTAACGGAAGCCTTGATTCCCAATCACCACCAAAATCAATAAGACATGCCCTTAGCAGATCTTCTAGGATTTGGATCACTCTTTCAGATTGGCCATCTATTTGGGGGTGAATGCAGTATTGAATGCTAACTTTGTTCCCAAACCTTTGTGCAAGATTTCCCAAAAGTGAGAGGTAAAACGAGTGTCTCGGTCGGACACGATTCTGGTTGGGATGCCGTGGAGTCTAACGATCTCTTGTAAGTACAGCTCCGCATATTGATTCATTGAAAAAGTTGTCTTTACCGGCAGAAAGTGTGCTGACTTAGTAAGACGATCAACTATTACCCATATGACATTCATTTTCCTCTAGGTCAAAGGTAACCCAACCACAAAGTCCATAGCAATATCATCCCATTTCGAAACAGGTATGGGCGGTGGACAAAGAAGTCCAGAAGGCCTTTGACGCTCCAACTTAACTTGCTGGCAAGTTAAGCACTCACTAACATACTTGATGATATCCTTCTTCATACCCGGCCACCAATACAACATTTGAAGATCTTTGAACATTTTGGTGCTTCCTGGATGAATATAATATGGAGTAGTGTGTGCTTCAACCAATAACTCTTGCCTTAACAAACCAACTGAAGGTACCCATAGTCGATTCCTGTCATACACCAGATTATTCCTCGTGCTATACAAAGGTGTCTCCCTCTTATCATCTCTTTCCTTCCATAATGTTAGTTATGGGTCATCAGCTTGTCCCAACCTAATTCTTTCCACAAGATCAGGAACAATGGCCAGAGTTGCAAGAATGCACTCCTGCCTTGGCTCAATCACAGCCAGATCTAATCTTTCAAACTCTTGAATCAGGTCAGACTGGGCAGTGATTATATTAAGGGTACCCGACTTACGGCTTAAGGCATCAACTACAACATTGACCCTCCCCGGTTGATAAACAATTTCACAATCATAATCTTTAACCAGTTCCAGCCAACGCCGCTACCTCATATTCAACTCCTTTTGAGTAAATAAATATTTTAAACCTTGATGATCCGTAAATATTTGAGACTTCTCACCATAAAGATAATGCCTCCAGATTTTAAGAGCAAAGACTACATCAGCTAATTCCAAGTCATGGGTGGGATAATTCCTTTCATAAATCTTTAGTTGCCTTGATGCATAAGCCACCACGTTCCCGTTTTGCATAAGAACAGCTCCTAGACCACACTTTGATGCATCTGTGCAAACCACAAAGTTGCCCACTCCTTCTGGAATGGTAAGCACCGGGGCAGAAATCAGGCACCGCTTTAACTCATTAAAACTTGTCTCTCATTCATCAGACCACAAAAATTTCACATTCTTGCGCGTTAGAGTTGTAAGAGGCAGTTCTATCTTAGAAAAGCCCTTGATGAACCTCCTATAATAGCCTGCTAATCCAAGAAAGCTCCTCACCTCAGTCATGTTCTTTGGCGTCGCCCACTCCTTAACTGTTTCCACCTTTGATGGGTCAACTTCCAACCCCTTTGCTGAAATAATATGCCACAAGAAAGCAATCTGTTTGAGCCAGAAGTCACACTTACTTAACTTTGCAAACAATTGATTTTCTTTTAAGACTTGCAAAACTATAGCCAAGTGCTGCCTATGCTCTTCCTCCGAACGCGAATAGATTAATATATCATCTAAGAAAACCACCACAAACTAATCCAAATATGAATGGAATACCCTATGCATCAGTTCCATGAAAACAACGAGTGCATTGGTTAGTCCAAACGACAGAACCAAGAACTCATAATGCCCATAGCGGGTTCGGAATGCGGTTATCTTTACATCTTCTTCCTTGATTCTCAACTGATGATACCCAGAACGCAGATCAATCTTGGAAAACACCGCAGCACCTTGAAGTTGATCAAACAGGTCATCAATTCTTGGCAACGAGTACTTATTCTGAATTGTCACCTTGTTCAACTCTCTATAATCAATACACAACCTTTTGGAACCATCTTTCTTATTCACAAGAAAGACTGGTGCACCCCATGGAGACACACTTGGGTGGATGAAGCCTTTGTCTAGATAATCTTGCAATTGATCTTTCAGCTCTTTCATTTCTGTAGGTGCTAAACGATAAGACACCTTTGAAATTGGCAGTGTCCATGGCTTCAATGTTATAGAGAACTCCACATCACGCTTTGGCGGCAAACTTGAAATATCATCCGGAAATACACTAGGGAAATCTTTCACTACTTCAATGTCTTCCAACTTAAGTTTCTGCCCAACTATCATAGCACAATTATAAGACATCACCCTGGTGGCTCTTTCCAAAAATAGCTGATGCCTTTTAAAAGATGGATTCGCACGAAACAGAAAGGTCTTCCCATACTAATCTGTTAGCACAACCGTCTTCTTATTACAATTAATCTGCGCCTCATGTCGGAATAGCCAGTCCATACCTAGGATCACATCAAATCCTACCATATCTACTACCACAAGATCTGCTAACATATTATGGTTCTGATTATAAACTGGGCAGACCTTAATAATCTTATTAGAATTCAGGTGAGAGCCTGAAGGAAGTGATATGCTATATGCCATCAACGATTCCTCAGGTTTTAAACCAGCTTTTTGAATAAAACATGCAGTAATAAAGGAATGTGTTGCTCTAGTGTCTATCAAAGTGTTGGCTAAAATATTTGCTATTAGAAGATTACCCGTAATGATCGTGGTCTTAGGGTCGGCCTCCTCCCTTGTCATCGAGAAAACCTTCCCTGGTGCAACCTCATTCTTCTTGGGACAGTCTCTTTGGAAGTGCCCTCGCTGCTTACGTATAAAACAAACATTGGACCCTTGCATACAGCTCCCTATATGAGTCTTCCCACATATGGTACATACTGGAATTGGAGTGTTGGAAGATTTGGCTGAGGATACTGATTCAGCTGGTTGAACCCTCTTTGATTGTTGTGACTGTTGGGGCCTTTGAGAAAATCTTTGGTTGTTGTTGTTGTGGTAGAAGTTCCTTGGCTGCTGAAAATGTTGGGAAGTAGCAGCTTGATTATGAGATGACTGGGGCAAAGCATTTCTATTGAAGAACTGATTAAAAGGCCTCTTCATTGCTGGAACATGAGAATCCCTTCCTTGATAACTGGTCCTCTTGGCCTGAGCCTCCTTAATAATATCTTGGCTGTCCTTCTCAGCCATTAGAGCTCGGTCAATCGTTTCCCGCATAGAAGAAGGATTACTAAGTCTCACATCCCGACGGATTGTAGCATTGAGGCCCTCAAGAAAGTGATTAAGCTCCATGGAAGCGTTTCCGGTCACCATTGGAGCAAAGTACTTACCTCTTTAAAACCTCTTTACATAATCTGCAATACTCGAATCCCCTTGCTTAATTTAAATAAATTCTCGCGCTAGCTTGTTTCTGGTGCTTAAAGTAAAATACTTGCCATAGAAAACATCTTTAAATTCCCCCCATGAGATGCTGCTAAGATCAAGCGCTGCCTTAGCACCCTGCCACCAAATTCTAGCATCATCCCTCAGCATAAACGTGGCACACCTGACCCTTTCCACCTCTAAAATCTGCATAAACTCGAAGATGGTTTCCATAGACTGTACCCACTCTTCAGAAACAATAGGATCTGAACTGCCCTTGAACTCAACTGGCTTAAAGGTCATGAACTGTTTGTACACAGGGGCTTGCCCTCCCTCCTGATTGTGGTGAGTACTATTATGATTATTATTCTGAAACATTGCCCTCATTTGCTCCCCTTGAAGACGATTCTGCTCCTTCAAGGTCTAAATTAATCCTGTCAAAAGTGTATTCTGATCTGGCTCTGTTGCTGCAGAAGATGATGAAGACTGGGATTTGGCAGCTTTCCCCATTGTCTTAGATCTAAAATCACATATAGCCCTAAGAAAAACTTAGCATATTTTAAAACCATATAAACTGAATTCTTATTCCCTATCATCGATCCTAATATCACATTTAATCACATAAAACTTACAAACATTTGAAGGCGAGATCTTGGAGATGAAACTGTAGGAGCTGGAGTGTGGAAGTACTAAGGATCGGGACCGTTGCTCTGATACCAACTGAGATGTCCCTGCTCATATATTAAAGCTACTACTTAACATGTATCTCTATTTAACTTTAAGAGCCCTAGCTGAAGCCATATACACTTGTTCTGTTAAAAAATATATGATATATATACAAGCTGCATCAAACAGCAACAAGTACTACAAAAGGATAACCTATAAACCATCATGCAAACATATTTCTGTACAAGTATTATACACAGGAACCATAAGACAATAAGAAAGGACCCAAAATAAAAGTCAAGTGTGGATACAAAAGACAAGTAAATCTAACAACCTCGGTCCCTCCTCCCACACTTTCTCCCACAGCTTGCACCTCTCCAAGCCTCATTCCTTCAAGTGTACAAAAGATAAGGCTGGGTACCTACACCACACACAACATAATGAGTCTAAAGACTCAGCAAGCAATTAATATTGTAAAACCTGCTGGAATGCTTTGCTTTTAAAAAGAAAGATGTATGCATAAAAGATTCATACTTTAAAAGAGATGATCAGTCCATAAAAAGCCATATGCATGTTTATAAAATATGAGTTAATGGGCCTGTACAGTAACATCTTGAGCCATGTTTGACCCTACACCATTCAGAGATGATCCTAAAGGCTAGGAATCTGTTTGAGCCGTATTTGGAAAAGGCACAATTAGGAGTCCAGCCCTAAAAGCCCTCAACCTGTTTGGACCGTCTTTTAGTTGGGCAGCAGTAAATAGAACTCATGCTATATACCCTGGTCCCATAAATAATTCAGCCAATACATTTGGAATTGGCTGACTAGAGCTCATGCCAGCCAGCCTCCTCCCTTATCCGTCAATACTCATCCATAAATATTAATATGCGCCCATATATGCATAAATCTTAAGGGTTTCTGTTTTATAAAAGTTTATACTTAACAAATCAAGAAACCCTAGTATTTTCTGAAAAAGATGATGACCATTGTAATGCTTGATAAAACAGTATGTTTATAAACCAGATTGATCCATAAAACCCATGTTATGACATAAAAACATATATTTCAAACATATATGAAAATCTGGTAGAAAGTACTTGATATAAATAGCTATGTGTGGGTTTTAAGAGTGATTTTGAGAAGGACTTGCCTTAATTTCGAAATTGGATAAAGAAGATAGTCTTTGCTAGGGTTGCTCTTGCTTCTCTTCAAAGCTCCTAAGTTTGGCTTATATAGAGAGAAAATGGAATTTGCTGATGAAGAAAATAAATGGCTAAGGGTATATTTAAAGGGCTGATATGCAAAGTGGATTGCATGCAGCTAGGTTAAATGGAAGGCATGCAAATGGTTATGGTGGGGGTGTTTTTAGGATGCCATGTGTCCAAATTAATTAATAGGCAAGTTGGTTTAATTATTGACTAAAGAGGGAATTAATTAGGATTAAACTTATCCTAATTATTCTGGTAGGTCCCCTTACATGGGTCCATGCAACTTGCTGTTTTTATTAAAAATTGGCTAAGTAAAAATAAAAGCCTCTAGTATACCATGTCCCTTATACATTCTGGCTATATTTATAATTTAACACATAGCAATTATATCCCAATTCATAATAGCAGCAGCAAGTCTATTCCTAAATTTTAAGTGTGAGCCTCTTTTACCATGGTTCTTCCTACAAACTGTCCCATAATATAATTAACACAGCCTTTTTATATTTCAGCCCCTAGTAATAATAATACAAGTCTCTTCCTAAAATGACCCATAAATAAATACATAAGGATGAACAATTCCAGAATTGCACCCTTGACCCTACTAGCCTTTTTGAACATAAAAGATGAGTTTGGGCATAACACTTTGCGTGCATCGGATCATCAAAATATTGAATGTTATGAACTATCAAGTTCATACATTGTTGGAAAATTGGGATATAAAGGCGGAATTCTAAGAGCTGATACTAACATTAGTCTGATGTGTATTAATGCTAATAATATGTTAGAAAAATAAATTCAATCGATCCTGATGCTCAGTTAATCACGGTCAAAGATGATGGATCAACACAGAAAGGATTAGTAAAAGTTGGGTCAAGTGAAGAAGAAGTCTATGTAGGAAAAATTGGGTCTGATCCTGATGCAAAGGTGGATACTAATGCAAATTTAAAAATACAGAAAATCAAAAACATAAATAAAAAACCTACAGTTATTTTTAAGCCCCAGACCGAGAAGAAACATGATAATTATATCCAAGATCCACCAAACTCAGACGTTACTATGAAAAACGAATCAAAGCCAGAATCTAGCTCGACTTGATTTATTAAAAAGTCCAGAAAGATTTCTGGTTATGATCAAACAATTGAACCATTGAAGAAAAGCGCAGTATTTGACGAAATTAATAGCAATAGCGCTGAATTCATGGGCTTTGAAACTGTTGGGTTAAGCAGATCAACATTGGACATAGAACTTGCTATTGATATTTTTGAAATGATGGGTCTGATGGGTAATAAAATTGAGAATCATGAATCAAATCTCGTATATGGTGAACAAACAGGGGCTTTGACCAAGGAAACTCCTGCTATCAACGGTCAAAATCTGCAGAAAATTGAAAAGCTGAGAAAAATAGGATTAAGTCATATATTGAATAGTCTGTGATTACTTTTGGGTCTAAAACGGATGGAGTTCAAGGTCAGGACTTGAAATTAAAATGCATGAATGCAGTATATGGAAAGACTCATGAATCCCTCACAAATTCAAAGGCTGAAACCAGGACCGACGATGCCCTCGGTCCTTCAACTGATATTATTACACAGGAAGCTGAGAATTCTAGATCCCGGCTTGAAAATTTTACGGTCAAAATTAATACAGGGTCTAAGTCTGAATATATTATGGGTCATATAATGAGAATTGAATATGAACATACTGGTTCAACACATGGAAAAGCTATGAGATCCACAACAAAACCAGATGCGAAAATCAGGACCGAAGGACCCATAAAACTCGGTCCTCCTACAACTGGGAATGCTGAAAACCTCATTCCTACTGCAACCGGAAATGATAAAAACCTCGATCCGAATTTCAGAACTGACCAAGTTGATAGGTCAAAGTCCAAATGAATTCGATAAACACAATGGAAAGAATTCGAATGCCAAAACAAACTCTGAAATTGAGGCTGGATTTGATTCAGATGTAGCAATTATTTGTGACTTGGAATACCATAAAGTTATATCAAGAACACCAGCTGAAAAATCGAAGGCGGGTATTTATCCTATAAAGAAGAGTCCTAATTCAGAACTGAACAATTCCAAGTACGCTAAGAAATTGAAGAAGAATTTTAATTCAAAAGAAATGAAATAAGCCAATAAAGCAATCTCAAACGCTGAACTTAAAATGCCTCGTATTACAACAATTGAAACAAGACCAGAACCAAAACCTACCCACCTTGGAGCCTTTATCCCATTCGCAACTCTTGATCCCGAAGTAAAGATCCATAAAAAGTTACCCGGTCAAGAAGATACCCCTATTGAAGGACAAAAAATTACTAACCAAAGAAAAAATAAGGCATCAAATGATGACATTCTAATGAAGACAGGAAGGGTTGAGGTTATTAGAAATTTAGGTGACAAAAGAGTTAGGTGGGCTGACCAACTTAATCAGGTAAAAAGAGGCAGTACTAAGGAGGCGATTTCATCCAACACAACAATCCCTACTAGTGATACTCCTCCTAAAGATACAATAACTCTTTCTAACAATACTCTTGTTCATTCAGCCTGGTCTATGAAGAAAAATAAGATTGGTAATCTGGCATGTCCTGAGGAAATTATTTCTACAAATCAAGAAGCAATAAATTACTATGGAGAAAGTAAGAAGTGAACATGCGGTTCATTAATCACTATAAAACAAAGGAACAAATTCAACAAAGATCAATATGATGAGATAATTTAGTGGTCGGTTAATACCATGAAGGAGGTCTCAAAGTGCAATAAAATGATAGTGTATACTATAAAAAATAACCCAAATATAACGTGGCAAAATGACCAAGTGTGGGGCAACAGGGTTGCGCCTGATTCAAAGAAGGGAAAGTCTGTATAGATACTATGTTCCCAAGAGTTATCATCCTTGATCATCCATACAGATTTGAACTGCCTCTGGAGATTGAAGAAAAATGCGTGAAAACTTGGGATTCTGTTATTGTTGGGAACTTTATGGGCAACACAAAAATTCTTTATCCATCTGTGAAAACAACCCTCACTGTAACAAAACATACTTTCAACCACCCTTATATGCCAACGCATATTAAGTGTTGTTAAAAGTTAAAAAAAAATACTTTTCCAACTTTTATACATATACAACCACCTTTAATTTTTTTATATATAAACTTTTTTAAAACCTTATAATTTATTTATTCTAAATTTTTATATTTTTTATATTTTATTTTTAAATTTTTAAATATTTTATTTCACTATTTTAATTTTATAAATTAAAATTGACTTAAAATTTTAATAACATTAAAATTTAATTATTATTTTTTATATAACATAATTTTTAAACTTTTTATATCATTCTTAAAAAAAAATTAACATTTGTCTTTTAATTAATTATTATTTAAATTTAATTTAATAAAAAATAAAAAATAATATAAACTAAAAATAAATTAACTAAACATTATATTATATTTAAAAACAAATATTAAAGTTATATATTTTTTTTAAATTAAAAATCTTCTTTTCTCTGTAGATAGAACACCTAAGCCCAAACTTAATTAATTTTTTGAGAACATATCCATTCATTTTCTAACCTAATCACCGACTTTCCCAATCTCTCTGTTGTAGGCATTTTCTTCCTCCTATCTCTAGAGCAGATCTTCATCATCATCATGATATATTCATGAAATCATATCAATTCCTGATATATTTTTCTCGTGGAGCTACTTCAAATTGCTCCATCTATCTAACTAGGTAATCACTTACGACTCCTCATTCTCCTGGACGTCGCAATCAACGCACGACAAGAACAACTGAAAGAGAACGTTTCATCGAAGTTTGGACATAATAATATTCCACCGATAGGTAATCATCACTTTTGTTTATCTTCTTCTAATGCTTTTAGAGTACATGATCGGAGAAAATCGATTCGAAGAAATCTCGTCAGTATGTATCGATCTTTCACTTTGGTTTATCTTCTTCTAATTGTTTCACTTTTGTTTATATTCTTTTAATTGTTTCATTATCCACGTTTGATCGATAGTAATTTCTTCTAATTATATTTGTTTTATGAAATTCATAGCTGCTCAATTGTTCTACATGGGTCATTACTTATAGAATACTGTTTGGAGCTTCGTGATTGAGGCAGAATTTTGAATATCTTGATTATTTCTGTCTTAGGGGAGGCTTTTTGCACAGAAGGTAAGCGGGTAGGTGATAACTCTTGCTCTCTTCATCTTGAAAACTCATTTTTTTTATTTATGTTCAAAAGAAAAACATAGAACAAACCAAGTCATTTATGGCTGGCTCAATCTATTGTTCTTAAACTAATACTCAGTTCGACCCAATTCATTAACATGTGTTTTTTTGCTGCTGAGTGTTCTTACATAGACACTAAAGATGTAAGATTAGTTAAAAGGAAGAAAAGTGATACATTTGGAATGAGTTATCTATCACGGTCGAAGAATAAAGTGTCCCACCACCACCCCCAACATAGAAACTTATAGTCATTATTGATTGATTTTTTCTTCATCATCTACAGGTAAATGCACCACTTATAACTATAAGTGGACTTCATCATGCACCGTTTCATGTTATTATACAGTGTAGTTACACTATTGGAGTTACAAAACTCAGGGTATTTTAACTATAAACAAAAACTAACCAAATTTGTATTATATTGCAAAAGGAATGAACTTATATAAATTGTTTTTTATCTTCAAGATCCGTAGTTAGAAAAATTGGGAATCGGAGAATACATCCCCTCCCCTGATTTTTATTTTTCCACCGGTAGGATTATTATTATTATTATTATAGGAATTTTGATTAAATGTTTGAAATTTACATTTTTTTCTTTTTGCGAGTATGTGTAGATCTTTCACGATTTAGGCTTACCTACGAGACATCATTTGTTTGAGCTCACACTAATTTCTGCAGTCGGAGTCCATTCTTCATTTGTTTGAGCTCACACTAATTTCTGCAGTCGGAGTCCATTCTTCTTCTATATTGTAAGACATATTTATTATATCTCTTATTGGTTTGGCTGGTCCATTGATAACAATATGTTGCAGAGATGCTTCTTTCAACAATTTTTCAAATCAGTTACTAAGTCTGACTATTTAACATTGCGAAATGGTTTCATAAGTATAAGAGTTTCTTCTATAGATTGAAATTCATTGAGAGAGGATGGTAATGATCTTCATTTATTGTACTGGTGCAGGTTCATATGGGTCTAGGAAGTAAATTTTACTTTCAAAAGTATATTCAAACATCATTGGATGATGATTTCAAAACAGTTGTAGGAGTAAGGTTATTATCTAAACAAATATGATTTTTTTAGATTAAAAAATATGTATTTTGCTGAAAATTGTATTATTTTTAATATTAATAGTCCTGTCTTGTGGGCGTCATTTGTGATCTTCTTGCTCCTGAATATTAATGGTGAGACATTGTTCTGGTAATAGCTATGACTTTTCTTTCCAACATTAATTATGAACTCATAAAAATCTTCTTTCAAGATGACATATATTGTTTTGGGGATCATTAATTCATTTAGTGGTAAGGATTAAGGAATCTCTTTTTATGAACTTGTCTTGTTTATGAATTTAGATGTAATTTGTGAACTATACTATAATTTTCAGATAATCTTGGTGGTTGGAACAGAGCTTCAAGTTATTATGATAAAAATGGCTTTGGAAATCACCCAAAGACATTGCAGACGGCAAAGGAAATTTTGAGTTAGCCATGGAGGTTGACAATTCAAATACACAAGCTAGATACATTTTTTTTATTATCAAAGTTACATTTTAAATATCATACACACGGGGGCATGTGTAGCTGTGTAAGTGATAACAAGCTCTAAACCTTGTACCTTTTTTCCTTTGTTTGTTTTGTCGGCTTACTTCTTCCTTGATGTTTTTTTATATTTTAAGGGATAACAATTGCATTCTCCTTTTCAGTTGATTATTAACTCCTCCTATAGTAAATTGTTTCTTTTGACATGGTTATATCAAATAACTAGGTAGTTTGTCTACTTAAATAGAGGAGTTACTTTATTAGTTGAAGCTGCAGCATGGGTGATTCAGATGCACAATATGAACTAGGTTGTACGCTTATAGTTGATGTAATTTTTTTATTCTTTGTTATTTTTAATTGTTCTAAAGATCATAAATATGTCCTTATGAAAGTTCTCTTTGTGTTGGAACAGAATAAATATGTTCAGTTGGGTCATCAAGCATTCTATTTGGAGAAGACTGTTGATAAGGTACATTTTTTTTTGCTACAAAGTACGGGTTTATTATTTTGTTTGGAGAAGTCATACAAAATTTTTCATATAAAGTTTTCTATAGAATCAATATGACAAGGAATATATTATATGTTTATTATTTTATTTGTTTTTTATACTAAGACCACGGTATGACAGTTTTATACTTTTATGTTTGAGCTATAATATTATAAAAGAAAAATTAATCCTCTATATTTGGTTTTTTCTTTTGACAGTATTGATGATGGCTGTAATATTGTTGTTGGAACTTATTCTAAGTTCTATTTTTGGATTTAATCCATTCCAATTTTGTCTTGTCTATCTTTGTTTGGTTGTTGATTGATTGAATATTTCTATTTAACATATATGATATCTGCTAGAGATAATTGTTTATAGAAATATTTGTTAGTGATAGATATGTGCACCAAACATCCTTATTAATCATGATTATCAAAGAAATTCGACAATTATTATTGTCGATCTTTATATAATTAATAATATAATATATTAGTGGCTTTAAGTAGATTCACTAAGGTATTCTATTTTAAATAGTTTATACCTTATGTCTCATGATCTTTATTGGTTATTTTATGTCTTTATTTTGCATATGAATTGTCTCATAGAATTTGAAAACATCTTTAAACTAGATATTTGTATTTCCAAGGCTATTATTTTGCCAATTCTACATTGGAAATACTCTTTTTTTTTGTCTAGATTTATATAGATAAACTATTGATGACTATTGATGATATTTATAGTTGATGTAATTTTTTTATTCCTTGTTATTTTTAATTGTTCTAAAGATCATAAATATGTCCTTATGAAAGTTCTCTTTGTGTTAGAACAGAATAAATATGTTCAGTTGGGTCATCAAGCATTCTATTTGGAGAAGACTGTTGATAAGGTACATTTTTTTTTGCTACAAAGGTACGGGTTTATTATTTTGTTTGGAGAAGTCATACAAAATTTTTCATATAAATTTTTCTATTGAATCATTATGACAAGGAATATATTATATGTTTATTATTTTATTTGTTTTTTATACTAAGACCACGATATGACAGTTTTATACTTTTATGTTTGAGCTATAATATTATAAAAGGAAAATTAATCCTCTATATTTGGTTTTTTCTTTTGACAGTATTGATGAATGGCTGTAGTATTGTTGTTGGAACTTATTCTAAGTTCTAATTTTGGATTTAATCCATTCCAATTTTGTCTTGTCTATCTTTGTTTGGTTGTTGATTGATTGAATATTTCTATTTAACATATATGATATCTGCTAAAGATAATTGTTTATAGAAATATTTGTTAGTGATAGATATGTGCACCAAACATCCTTATTAATCATGATTATCAAAGAAATTCGACAATTATTATTGTCGATCTTTATATAATTAATAATATCATATATTAGTGGCTTTAAGTAGATTCACTAAGGTATTCTATTTTAAATAGTTTATACTTTATGTCTCATGATCTTTATTGGTTATTTCAAGTCTTTATTTTGCATATGAATTGTCTCATAGAATTTGAAAACATCTTTAAACTAGATATTTGTATTTCCAAGGCTATTATTTTGCCAATTCTACATTGGAAATACTCTTTTTTTTGTCTAGATTTATATAGATAAACTATTGATGATACTTTTTCGGATTGAAATTATAAAAAGTTGGGTTATTTGGGGAATAGAATTAACATTTATTAGTATTTTGATTGATAAATTAATTGATGAGAGAATAGGTAAAAGTTTTTGGATTATTTAAAGATTATTCAAATGACACAAATCGATTAGTCATTGTTAAACTGAAAAACTTATTTATGTTTATGTCTTAATCTAGATACAAAGCTAGATATAAAATGTATTCTTAAATTGGGTTATATAGAATTTTAGGTCATGCATATCACTCATTTAGGGCATGTGAAACATAATCCAATGTAGATTCATATTTGGTTGAAATGGTGTTTTCAAATCGGTATATTAACCTTCAAGAATTCTCAAAGTTTATTCTTGAAATTTTGTAATGAACCATCTTAATATCTAGATTCCAATAATTGAAGTTCAATTCATTTCCCTTTTAGCAGTTTAATTGTGAATCATGTGTTATATGCTCGTCTTCATCTTTGAGTTGTCAATTGCATGAAAAAGCAATTAGGTTTTGTTTTTCAAATTTTGTGTTGATTTAATTTACATCAATATACCATTTTTCTTTCTTTATCTTAAAAATAATCCCTTTCACATAATTGCAGTTTTGGTCCAAGAAGAAGATTAAGTGGATGACATTCCAGTTCTCTATTGCTATTTTGTTCAAAAAAACTTTTTTGTTTGAAATATATTTGATGCTGTGAGAATTTATGTTAATTTTTTTATTATTAAAAATGTCACTAATGATTATGCAATTATTTTTAAATGTACTTTTCAATGAATAATTAAAATTAAAAACAAAATGAAAATTCGAATAAAATTGTTAAAATAAATTAAAAATAAAAATTATTTTTAAAATTATAGACATTTGGCGACGCTTAAATTGATGTTACCGACGCTTAAATAAGCGTCGTTATAACAAGCGCCCACCCTGCTTATGGCGACGCAAAAGTAAGTGTCGGTGATATTTTTGGCGACGCTTTTAAGGGTTGGCAGAAGTTTTTTTAAGCGTCACCCTAGATCTGTTTTGCTGTAGTGCTTTATGAATCAATGGGAAAGTTATGGATTTGAAATAATTACCGTTAACGACCACGAATTCTACTTTTTATCTATATTACTTGTGGTTTCTTAGACTTCTCAAGAAGTGTATGTGAAGTACCTTTTTCAATCCCAGAAACACTGGATGATTAAGACTTGATTGACCATTCATCTTCTAATTCACCAAACGTCTTTTCAGCATCTCTAATGTTGATTCACGCAAAAAAAAAAAAATTTAAATTCAAAACAACTAAAAATAGTTGTATAAAAAAATTGATTAAACAACAAAAACAAGCTAGTATTTTTATTGTTTAATATTTTCTTTCTAAAAATAACTTTTAAAAAGAAAAAAATCTATGAAAAAAAATTGAGAGATTAAAAAATGAAAAACTAATGGAATGACTCTCAAAAGAACCCAATTATTACAAAATAATCACAAGATTGAGAACACATTATTGCATTTGACCATCAATGTAATTCTTTAAATTTAAAATATTTTATTTAATAAATTAAATAAATTATCTTACATTTTTTTTATTCAAATACAATTTCTAACCATTAGAATTAATCCTCATTTTATATATAATATTTATTTATCGTAAATAACTTATAAATCCTCAATAATATTCATTAACGAATTCAAAATACATTGTTGTTTTACATTTTAACTTGATTTTTTTTATTGTGTGTGACTCATTAGTAAGGATGGCAATTTGAAACTGCTCCGCGAAAACCGAATCGAATTACCTCGTTTGAGACTGTTTTTTCCTGAAACCGAACGGGGATGGGGCGGGGAAGGTATTTGTGTCCCCCCGCCCCGACCCAATTTCACATTGATTCTATCCCGAACACCATATACATAATTAAATATATTAAATCACTAATATATTTATTTATTCACTTTATTTTATAAGAGTAATAAGGTTATTTCTTTATAATAATATAAAATTTTAATATATTACAATATATATTATATTAAAAAATTAATTTATATAATATTTTTTAATATTAATTTATTTTTAAAAAAAAATTTATTAAGGGTACCTCACGGGATTCCTCGAACCCGAAAAAAACTGAACGGGGCGGGGATGGTATTAAAAAAATCCCCGAAATTAAAATAGGGCGGAGATGATAAATACATTCCCCGTCCCGAATTACCCCATTGCTATCCCTACTCATTAGACCCTAGAGTTTTAGTAGATTATAATCAACAAATTAGGCCAAGAGTTTTTAGTTAATTATAATCAACAAAATTATTTTTACTATTTTATTTTTTTAAAGACAATAATATGAAACAAAGAAGATACATTTATTAATTCGAGATAATAATATTCAATTATCATAATTGGGTGACAATGTAATGGTCATTTGAGTATTTATATATAACATAATCATTCACGTGTTAGACCACTTCACAATAGGAGCCATAGTTCTTCAAATCGATACTTGCGTTCGACCCTTCATCCTTTATAATGGAGTTATTTTCAACCTCCATAACACAACAAATCTATCGTCTTCACATCGCCGGCATACATATGAGAAAATAAATCTCAATGCCAAATTAGAATTTACTCAATTTAACACCACTTAAGATAGATTTCAAAATACTCTTAGTATCGATTATAACTTATCTAGCTTGTTTAATTCAAGTCTAGATCATCCTAACACCGATCAAAATTTCGATAGTTCCTTATATTTTTTAAGATATTTTCTTAACGCCTAAAATGATTATTAAATTACCTAAGACCAATCTTAATTTGTTTCATAACATTGAGAGATCGTTTTCAAGTCGCTATTATTGAGCCAGAGCTCAAAAACAACAACTTATTTGTTTAGAAATTCAATTTTATTTTTAGGCGTTTTCAATTCAAACATACATATTAAGATGAAACTGATTCGGTCAATAGTTTCTAATCAACCAAAAACCAAAGGATCAATCCTATGCTATAAAATAAAAGAATGAAATGCTAGAACTAAAAACACGAAATCAACTCTCAAGTTGATTGAATATTATTTTATCGAGAAGTCGAGTTACAGGTTGAATGACAACTTACAATCATTCAAGAAGTTTCAAGGAAGTCTAAGGTAGTTTTCTATCAAAGCAGATCCAAACTTAGATGTCACCTTCAAGCTTCTGCGTTTTTCCGGAGAGTTCGACAGAAACAACTGAGTTCTCGAGTATTAGGGCTTTTCGAACTCTCTTCTCTCTCTAAAACGTTGGCCAATTATTTCTTTTTTACTTATTTTAATCTTATTGGTTTATTTTTTTGTAACGTTAGAATGAAAATATGTTTTAATTTATGATCTGTTATAAATGGTTGTCAATTATATATTGAAAAAATAAATTAAGTGAAAGGATAAAAAAGAGATTATGAGAAAGGATAATAGTATTATCTCATTCTTATAAACACTTTTACCATTGATTAATTATTCAAAAATCCCAATTGACGCTGGATTTATGGAAAAATTCTAGGTCAGAGCGACCCACCGAAAAATTCTTTAATTAACAAATTTTTAGATAAAGTAAGAGGCCCTTATTTATCACCCTATTAATTAACAAATTGTTAGATAAACTAGTAAAAATAGGAAAGCTAGAATTCAGCTGAGACAAATGAGACAAAAACTAGGTCTTAAATGTACACTTTCTTGTTAAAAAAAACAATTCACGAATTAGGTTTATTAAAAAGGAAACAACAAATCGAAAATACCATGAGGCTCTAATTGATGACATAGCCCCATGTACGTATTGTAAATTAAGCATCCTTTTAATATAGGCATATTTGTATCCATAGAGTGCCTGCAGAAATACTTGAGTTGTTTAATGTTACAGAATCCCAAAAATTCACCCAATAACAAGAATAACCAATTAATGGATTTCTTCTTTTGAGAAATTATCGGTTTGACACATTTTTCTTCCCTACATAATATGCAGTTTAAGAATCTTTGATCCATCCACTTCTCTGTCGCGGTATATTGCATGCTAGAACTGTTCTTGAGGATATAAATCTTGATCTCTTCAAATTTTTTATGGAGGTCAAAACATATCTCATAAGAAAAGTCACATTTCTTGCATTCAACCCTTCCATTAATTGTAAAGATTCTTCTCGATAAAATATGCCTGAACAAAAATAAATGATGAAAATAACTATTACTCATCTTGGAAAATCATTCCTTATTTGATACTAAGGTTGTTTAATAAATCATTCTATAAAATATATTTTCTCTAAACTAAAATATCTTTAACTAAAAAAAAAGAGTAGTCTTACTTAAGGTTATGGACAGTTGCACGTCGGTCGGTGGCCCAAGGAAACGGAGGCCGAATAGTAAGAGATTTGTTGGGACGGAGTTGACATGGGGTTATTGCTCGCTGTGACTGTGACTGTGACTGCGACTGCGACTGCGTCTGCGACTGCGACTGCGACTGCGACGGAGGTGGCGATGACGATGGCTGATCGGCAGGACTAGGGTTGATAAGAGAACTAATGTTAGGTGAGTTTACTATAGAAAGAGAAGATTGTGTGATGCCAAGATTGAGATTACTATCTTCATCCTCAAGATCATCAATGGACAACATTGTTAAATTAGTATAAAGTGAAGATGAAAGAATGATCGAGCAGTTTCAATGAAGAAGATGGTATTAATTTAAATAAACAAGAGGCAAAGGTTTCTAGATAATTTTAAGATTCTTGATCTTGTAATAACTTCTCTACTTCAAGATTCTAAATTTCTTCCCCTACTGTTAATAAAATTATATATATAAATACTAAACAAAAAATCTTTATTTATTTTTTATTTAGAGAGAATTAAGGAACTTGTTTGACCTGTTTTTGGTTTTGGAATTTTTATGAGTTAATTTTTCAGTTTGTTTGAATGAATTAATTGGGATTTTATTTTATGATAGGTTATTAAATTTATTAAAAATAAATTAAAAGAATTTTAATATTCTGATTGAAAATTTAAGTAATTTAATCATTAAAATAATAATGTTAAGATAGACAGATAATTATTTTTTTAAAAAAACTCAATAAAAAATTTAGTGTTTATATATATATATATATATATATATATAGTATAATTTTGTTTAATAATTTATATGGTTAAAAATAACATTATGCTGTTTGGGGAAATTAGCAAATATGAAAATTATTAAATTCATAAAATATGTTTACTTTTTTTTTTTAAACGACTTAGCGTTATTTCATTAAATATTTTCCAAAAATGAGAAAAAACCACGAGTTTAAGAGATCATTATAGACAGATCTAGAATGATTTTGAAATCGTAACATTCTGAATAAAAGTTAAAAAGCTAAAAACATAAATGAAATATTTGATTACAATGTTTTCAATTCTAGTGAGTTTAAAAAACGGTAAATTCCAGTTTCTACAGATATTCCAGTTCTGCTCCGTGCTTGAAATTCTTGTCCACGTTTCCGCGAGGGCGCTGCAATCCTACAAATATGTCTACTTGATGTATCACAATATATATCTCAACAGATCGATCATGAAAATGATAGGAACTGACGTTTAACATTATTTTTAGTTCTCTATAATGAATGAACCCTTCTTGAATTAGTGAAATCATGAATGATACAATAGGGTAATTCAATATTAAAATCCTTATGTGATCTAGACCACTTCATCAATGACTGCATACTAATAACTTTCTAAATCAATGAGTTGAACTCTAGCTCGATCTCCTTCATATTTTTTTATGCACCAAGCCCTTGCATTGCAAAATTATTCATCCATTGTGATTTTTCCAAATGAAAAGTAATGTGAAACCTATTACGAAAAATTTGAAATCAACGATCAATACTATGATGATTCTATAATTTTGATCTCAAATTTCCGCAATTACAAAGTGAAATCAGCTAACTAGCTTGACGATTTCAATCGACCGATCAACAAATAAAGAATTTGTAATGAAAGTGGATCGGCTGAATAGGAACTCACAATTGATGTGTTCAAAGAAGGGGATCTTCAAGTGACCTTCAATATAGTTTAAGAACATTTATGTATATATATGAGATATTGACCTTCTTCCCTTTGCTTTCTATTGTGTTTTCTTCCATACGTATGGGTTATGTGTCTATGGAATTGCCTCAATGGGTCAGAGAGAGCCTATATTGTTCTAACATACAT
Source organism: Impatiens glandulifera (assembly GCF_907164915.1). NCBI lineage: Eukaryota > Viridiplantae > Streptophyta > Magnoliopsida > Ericales > Balsaminaceae > Impatiens > Impatiens glandulifera. Next base: position 13,640,278 of record NC_061869.1, on the reverse strand, counting down.
AGTGTAATCAAATTGTTTATGATAGATTGAGAATGAATAAAAATGTGAACAATCGTCATTACAATCACATTTTTATTTATCTTAAAGAAAAAATGAATAATAGTTTTATTTGTATTTCATAACGTTTAAAAATAGACTTTTTTTAAAAAATTGTTTTGTTTCCACTAAATAGTCAATACCTCAAAACTTATTTTACTCTCAAATATTGTAAAAGAAGATAAAGAACCAAATGGTATATACGACTAGAATATTTAAAAAAACGTCGATCTTTGTCAAAACTACATGTCTTACCTTATTCCTTAATCTCACAAAAGAAGATTAGGAACCAAAATTTGGATTTAGAAAATTGACTACCATTTATTTTTGAAAGAGTTGTCACCCGGTTTTCTCCCTGAGAAGTCGACAATGAAGAATGACATTGAAATTAAAAAAATTATGTTTTCGTTGGGTGCTAAGTTACGCATGGTAAAGGCATGAATGCTTATCCCTTTAGCCTTTCAAAGGATGGTCTCTATTTTAAATATTTGAACATTTTCTAAAACTACAATTTTATAGTTTTTTAGTTATTCATTATGGTATCTAATCCTGCGTGTAAGGATCATTCCATCCTAATCCTGCACCTAGTTATCTAATAATCTATTTATAAGAAGACGGTACTATTTAAATAAACAAGAGGCAAAAGTTTGTAGATAATCGTAAGATTCTTGATCTTGTTTATAAGTTCTCTACTTCAAGATTCTAAATTTCTCCTTTAATAATATTATATATAAATACTATATAAAATTCTACTATAATTTTATATATTTATCATTTAGTTAGAGAGAATTAAGGAAGACAGTTCTAAGTTTGTTTGATCTGTTTTTTGGAAATTTAAATAGAAGAAGTCGCCCGAGACCGTCGTGGATAGCGGTCTGCCAGCAGTATCCTACCGGAGTCACAGGCGAGTCAACAAGGTGAGCCTATTAAACCCGCAAATTAATCAGGCGAGCCCGATCAACCCGCGAGTTAATCAGGTGCGAGGAACTTGTAACTTTCTTACATGTGTACGAAATATATTTTCGGCGACGCTTAAATGCCAACCCATATTAAGCGTAGGTAAAAATCAATTTTTTTTTTATAAAATTCCAAATTTACATACACCAACACCAACCTTTATTAATTTTTATATACAAACTTATTAAAAACCTTATAGGTTAACTACTAGTGCTTTTAATATTCTTTATATTTTACTTTTTTAATTTTATAAATATTTTATTTTATTATTTTAATTTTTGTAAATTAGATTTGATATAAAATTTTATTAAATTTAAAATTAAATTATTAATTCTTTTATATCATAACCAACCAACTAACCAACTGTCTTTTAATCAATTATTATTTAAATTTAATTAAATCAAAATTAAAAAATAAAATAAACTAAAATAAAATAAAATATTATATTAAACCTATATTTGTTTAATATTATGGTTATAAAATAATTTGTTAAATTTATATTAGGAAATTTGACCAAATGACCTTAAAAAATGCCTTAAATGCACAAGTGACTAGCGCATAATTTTAATTGCGCTGCTGACCACTTTTTATTTTTTTTTATAAAAATATCCATTCGTGTAACACGAAAGGAGGATCGTCACGCGAAAGACCCTAAATCTTTATATAAATACTCATTTTTTTTCATTTCAGTATTTTCCTTTCTATCTCTTCTCTCTCTACTCCACTTTCTCTATCTCTCGCGACGGCGACAGAACCTTAAACGAACACATCATAAAGATCAACGACGAAAACATGTTCTAGTATCATGTGATTGGATCGATTTATGTTCTTATTTCCATTATAGTTTTATGAAATATTTTTGTGTTCATCTTCAATGTAGGTTGGATGCAGTTGGAATCCTAAACCATGATATTTGCAAATGCATGCAGATGAGGTTGTTCTTATTTGCAGATGATGCTCTGATTCGTCTCCGTTTCAGGGAAGATTTATGTGATTCTCACAATGGAACTTCTCGCAAAGGGCCATCCCTTCTCACGATGGGTCGTCCCTTCTCACGAAGAGCTATTCCTTCTCGTGATGGGCCATCCTTTATCGTGACATGCCAGCCCTTCTCGTGATGAGCCATCCCTTCTCGTGATGAGCCATCCCTTCTCGTGATGGGCCATCCCTTCTCACGATGGGCTATTCTTTCTCGCGAAGGGTCATCCCTTCTCGTGATGGGTTTAGGGTTTAGGCATACTATTACTCTCCCTATCTTTTCTTGAAGAAGGGAATGACTTGATGGGGGGATTTATTTTTTCCGTTCTTCTTTGTTTTAAACATTTGTTTGTCGTGGTTGTGCCTATGTATTTTGTCTACTTGTTTCGCCATTATTTTTGTGGAGGGATCCTTAGAAGCTTTGGGAAGTTAATGGCTATGGGGACCTTGGTTGTTATAATCTTCCTGGCAGCGTATGGGACTTTTGTGTACCATGGACAAGTACTTGTTTCAATTTCTTTCATGATTATTACAATGATCTTTCATTTGACCATGCTTGAATGTGTGGACGATGCTCAACATTATTTTTTATTGTCCATTGGTACGATTTTACTTTCTATTGAACTACTTAGGAATTGAATTGATTTGATTGACCCTTTTGTGTTTGAAATATATTTTTTATCACATGCGCCGATTCTTACACATTTGGGAGGAAGGTGGCCTCAGCTAATTAACTAACTTACTTAATAATAGTTGATAAAAAAACATGGTTTAGGAAATGGGCTAAATCTCATACTTGATTTGTTGTTGTTGTGAATGTTGGTTAGGATGATAATGTTGATGAACTAGCTGAAAGTATTTATGGGTTTTTGTCAAGTTTACCAAAATCCGTTAAGGAGAGTGAGGAAATTTTTGTAGAGCAGTGTGTGGAGAAGATTCATGATGAAGCGATTGATAACAATCATCACCACCATGTTCACGATGATCGTGATCATGGGCATGGTGATTTTATGGATGCATATGGACTTGGTCATGGATGGGGAATTTGAAATCCATTAGATTATTGAAGGAAGGTTGTCAAATTGGTAGGTTAGGGTGCATCATATTTTTTTTAGGAAAAACAACTTAGCGTCATTTCATTAAAAATTCCCAAAAATGGGAAAAAACCACGAGTTTAAGAGATCATTTTAGACAGGCCTAGAATGATTTTGAAGTCGTAACATTCTGAATAAAAGCTAAAAACGTAAATGAATTATCTGATTACAATGCTTTCAATTTTAGTGAGTTTAAAAAACGGTAAATTCCAGTTCCTACAGATATTCCAGTTTTGCTCCGTGCTTGGAATTCTTCTCCACGTTCCCGCGAGGGCACTGCAATCCGATACAATATCTTTCCATAACTCTTCAACGCTACTACGGGTTCTACCATATACCCTTGCATTCTGTTCTTGCCAAATATTATACACCACTGCTCCTAAGCCGCACTTGAATACGCTTGTTGCAAATCTATTTCCCTTGGCTTTGAGTAGTGCTGCATCTTTGATTTCATTCCATTCGCTCGGGAAACTGATCAGCTCTAAGATTTTATAGAATCTGTCCCCAAACTCCGATTTGATGTTGCAAGAAGAAAGCGATGACATTGACACTGTTTGTGTTTCTTGTTTGCAAATCTCTTCTTATTTTTGCCAAAAGACTGACCAAGTATTTATTTGCCTTTAGTTTTGCTTGTAATCTCATGTGTTGTTTCCTTTGTATAATTAACATTGTTTGTTTGTCATGACTATTTTAAGGATGTTCTGCCCATTTCTATGTTTATTTAATTAAAGCCAAAAATCAAACTATAATATACATTATCACTAAAAATATTTTTTATACCAAAATAAAAGAGAAAAAATAACCTATAATTTGGATTATCAATTTGTAAGATTTATAAAATAAAATGAATCACATACAAATTTTAAGTGATTTTATCATAAAATATATCAAGTGAATTTTAATAAAATAAAATGAATTATAACAAATTTTATTTTATTTCATGTCCTCATGTCCTCATCTCTTCATCTTCATTATCCTTCTCCTCATCTCCTCATCTTCATTCTCCTTATCTCATCATCTTCATTCCCCTTCTTCTCATCTCCACATCTCCCCATCTCTTCATCTTCCTTCTCCTCATCTCCTCATCTTTTCATCGTCATTCTCTTTCTCCTCATCTCCTCATATTCCTTCTCCTCATCTTCTCATATTCATTATCCTTCTCCTCATCTCTTCATCTTTATTCTCCTTCTCCTCATCTCGAGACGAGAAGGCCCATCGCGAGCCGAGAAGGCCCTTCACGAGACGATCGTCCCCTTTGCGAGACAATCGTCCCCTTCACGTGATGATTTTTCCCTTCACCCTTCACGAGACAACCGTACCATTTTTAAACAAAAACAATAAATAGATCGAGGAAGAAGAGTATCAGTTTCCATAGTATTCGTACTCGTGCACATGGTTGTGTTTGTCAAAGATTGCCACTATGGCTGTCCGTCGAAGATCTTCGTGGATGTTCGTCGTTTAGGTCTTCATTTAGAGTGAAGGAGGAGAAGAGCGGGAAGAGAGAGAAGAAGGAGAAGAGAAATGAAAAAAAGGGAAGTTATATTAAATAGTAAAGGTATTCTAAACTTTTCACAGGTCTTCCCATCGCGTGACGATCCTCCCCTTCGCATTAGGAGAAGGGGGAATTTTTGTCAAAAAAATATAAATTGGTCACCAGTGCAATTTAATTTATGCGCTAGTCACCAGCGCATTTAAGGCCTTTTTAGGGTCATCTCGTTAAATTTCCCTCTGTATTTGTTTTAATAGGGTTATAACCCATTGGGCCTAGCCTATTTCTTTTCTTTCTCAACTTATTTACTCTTTTTCTCAACTTGGAAACCTAACATATTGCAAGTTAGGGAAATGGGAGTTTCTTTTCCAACTCTACTCCACTGTTCCAAACTCTTCAAACTCCATCGTGAAACAACAGAACTGACTCTCCGAATCTCCATTTCACCTCCCGGAAAGGTAATCATTTTATTCTCATTTCTCATATCCATTTTACTTTGAGAATTCATCCTATGAGAAGCCAATTAGGGTTTTAGTATATTCGGCTTGATTACCACTTAACGGGAGTCAATTCTTCTTTTGAGGTACGCTTATAGATTAATCTGGCACATATCTGGTTCATTTATATTACTATTTTGTATTACTGAGATTTTATCGAATTGCTTGAGAATTCTCGTTGGTCAATATTAAATATGGAGGAGAATCTAGAACTAGCTATGCTAGTGACAATCGATACGGTGGAGGATAATTCAGATATTCGAAATCTTAAGTTGGAATCATTAAACCCAATAGTAGACCGATCCATGCATCTACTTCATTCAATGGATGTGTTAGATATTTTGAGAGAAACTAATAATATAGTTAAATTGAACATGCCCATCTGAAATCAACCGTTTAGACATAGACATTGTTATTTTAGCTTTTATTTGTAATAAAACTGCTATAAATGTCAACACCGGCAATAAATCTAATTTCAAGGCTAGTTATTTTAAATTTGGTCAAGGGTGTTGAAATTCAGTTAGTCCATAAAATTTTGAAGCATTTTCTTCATATCATATCTCCTTGTAGTGCATCACTATTCCTGTATTAGTGTTTATATTGCTGATAATTTTGTCAATCAATTTTGAAGGCTAGTTATTTTAATTTTTTTGAAGTTGTTGAAATTTTGTCCTTGTAGTGCAACACTTGTAGAAGTGCATTAATATCCTTAAATTAGTGTATTATATGGATAATTATGTCTTTTAATTGTATGTATTATAAAGTTCTTTGTACCAGGTATTGGAGCGGAGTTGCGCCTGTTCCAAAGAATGAAATGTCCCATTTACTCTCTGTTAGGAGCAGATTTAGTAAAATTCCTGTTGGTAATTGGGCTCATGTCAAGAAGGGGAAGTATAGGGTAATCTATTTTCTATTTTTCAGCTAGGCTATTGATGATTTCCTTTTAGTGTTTCCGTCCTTATATTTTTTCAGAGAATATTGGTTCTTGCACTAATTGGGAGCTTTTATTATCTCAAATTTTCAATCTTTATTTAAAGGTTATACATGTAAATGAATCAAGGAAAAAAGCTACAGTGAAGTTGATTCCAAGAATTGACCTGTGAAGTTGATTCCAAGAATTGACTTACAACTGATGTCTGAAAATTTTGTAAAGTTTTTATTATATCTACTAACACCCTTACAAATTTCTGCATTTTATATTTACTTTTTGAAAAAATTGTTTATATGAAAATACTTCTTTCACTCCAAGATATAAATATATTTAATTCTGAAGCTAATGATGTTATATATATCTTATCTATTGGTCGATATTTTATTTTGATCCTAAAAATGTTTCTAGGGTTAAAGATAAAATGTTTCTTTTTAGTATCTTAATGATAATTAGAAATCCAATTTATTGTTTGAACTTATTAAGTTCTATCTGCAATCATTGATTCTACTTGTAGTATTTCTTAAGCTTCTAATATTAAACTGATTTGTGTAAATACACTTTGATGCTTGAAACAATGTTTTTATATGGGTTGAGGGCGAAGATTGTTACTTCTTAATTTAAATATTCTAAGGGTTGTGTTTTAGTCCATAAAAATGATGACCAACTACTATCAAATGAGTCATCTCCTTTATGGTGACCAACCAACCAACTATGTTTTAGTCCACAACAAGAAGATTCTATTAATAAAGAATGGTTGTTTGAAATTTATGGTGACCAATCAAAGAAAACACCAACTAAAATGAATGATAAATGTGGTGGTGGCAAGGTAGAAGGATCAGGAAGCAAAGGAGAGGCATCTTCCATCTCTAGCATGAATAGCACCTTTGAAGTGTATGACCCTGTAATTTTTGGGTAAGGCCTTATGTTCCTTAAATTTACCTTAATTTTATTTTTTGCAATCTCAAGTGTTAATTTTCTATTGCAGAAGAAGTGATTTTGGTGTGGTAGTTGGATTTTGAGAAAGATGATAGTATAAAGGTATATGGTCTGGAAATATTATTGTTTGTTCTCGTAATTAACTATTCACTTATTCTTCTTGTTTCAGATTTTGAAGAATAGTTCTATAAGACCAATTGTGATGACTCTTGAAGCAAGTCAATTGAAATGTGGATCTTTTGAAAGGAAATTCACACATTAGATAACCACAAAAAGACTTTGCTGGTGAACTCTTCGAGTTGTAGATGGTTCATTAAAGTTCTTAAATCATTTCTAGTGCTTGTTGTTTAATTTTAACTTATGAATACTGACCTCAATTTCACAACTATTTCAAGGAAGACAATGGATTGTAAAGTTGATATACATAGGAATGGTATATATATATATGATGAAAATGAACTTGAAAATAGTGGTTATATCTGCTGCAAATCTAATTTGTGTGAAAAACTAAAAATCTCTAGTGGAAAGGTTGTTCTTAGTTTAACTATAATTATTTTCATGTTTCCAATTGTATGGATTTTCTTTTACTTTCTAATCTAATGTTCTATATTTAATTAGGGTGAAGAAACAGTGGTTTCAGCCTTTGATGATGTCCATCATCTAATAAAACACCTTTACCGACTAAGAGGCCATGGGAATAGGATGAAAACAACAACAAATGTGTTTTTCAAATTCATCTTTTGTTTATGTTCCTATTTTCTATCCTATTTTTCATATTAGTGTATTCATGTAAATAATATATGTATTTCTGTAGTCAACCGAGTGGACAACGAAGCAATGTTCACAATTGATATCTTTGAGGATCAACAAAGCAATGTTCACAATTGATCAATCTTTGATGATTAAAGTTGGTCATGTAAAAGGTTATGGGTGTCGTATTTTAGCCCTGCGTCATCATTGTAAAGCTTGATTCACAACACAAAATTCTTACAGGTTGATGAAGTTCTATATATTCCCTCCTGATTATTTCCTTGTTGTTATTTTCATCTTATTTTTCTTGTTGCAGTTAAATGTGAACACCTAACTGAAGTTCGTGGAAAGTGTAGTGCTTATTCTTCAATGTGTACTATTTTATACCCATTAAAATACAGTTTTTTGTTTTTATGTAATGAAGGCTTATTGTTGTTTCTAACATGTTTTGCTTCTTGAAGTGACAATGCCGAGACTAGAAAGCCCCTTAATCTTTTGGGGACTCAAAATAGTTCGAGAGGTAGAAATCTGCAGTTATCTTAGCATTAATATCATGGATTTTTTTTCATTTAATGGTACTGAGTATTGATCCATAATTATCGTCTAATATGTTTTCAAAAGTTCATGTTAAAATGTCAACTTGAGCATTGTGTTATGTTATGAGATTATAAAAGAGGTTTTAATTTAAGACTCCATTTCCTACTTGATTATAGCCTTTTATTGACTACCTTGGAGACAACATTCTTGAAAGTTTTTGTTGTGAATGCATATTTATTTTCTAAATATTTGGTGGTGGTTTGGTCTTTACTATTTTCTATTATCTTTTGTGTTTGATATGTTATTATCTATTTAAAGATTGGATGGTAGGAATGGGTACATCAGGCGAAATTACTTTTCTCATTCTTTTTTATTGAATAACTCTTTTGGAAATCATATTTTACTTAATGGGGTCCAATTATTAATTGACAATCTCTTTGCCTTTTTTTTGTTGGCTTTACCAACATTTTCAGAGGGTTCTCTTTGCCTTTTATTGCATTTTATTTATTTGTTGTACCAATATTTTTAGAGGGTTTTCAGTATAGCTAATGTCTCTTTTAGCATTTCATTGTTTATGTTCCCGGATCATAGATTTTTGTCGATAGGTATCCAAACCATATCCCTCGATAGGTGTCAAACCTTGTTTTTTTTAACAAGTATTGAGATCATTTGTACATGTCACACATTAGATAACAACAAAAAGACTTTGTTGGTGAACGACACTGTTCGAGTTGTAGATGGTTCATTTTAGTTCTTAAACCATTTCTAGTACTGGTTGTTTAATTTTAGCTTATGAATACTGACCTTATTTTCACAACTATTTCAGGGAAGACAATGGATTGTAAAGTTGATATACATATGAATGGTGTATATATATTTATATAATGAAATGAACTAGAAAATAGTGGTTATATCTACTGCAAATCTCATTTGTGTGATAAGCTAAAAATCTATAGTGGAAAGGTTGTTCTTAGCTTAACTATAACTATTTTCATGTTTCCAATTGTATGGATTTTTTTTACTTTCTAATCTAATGTTCTATATTTAATTAGGGTGAAGAAACAGTGGTTTCAGCATTTGATGATGGTCCGTCATCTCATAAAACACTTTTACCGACTAAGAGGCCATGAGAACAGGACGAAAATAACAACAAATGTGTGTTCAAATTCATCTTTTGTTTATGTTCCTATTTTCTATCCTATTTTTTATATTAGTATATTCATGTAAATAATATATGTATTTCTGTAGTCAACCGAGTGGACAACGAAGAAATGTTCATAATTGATATCTTTGAGGATTAACAAAGCAATGTTCACAATTGATATATCTTTGAGGATCAAAGTTGGTCATGTAAAAGGTTATCGGTGTCGTGTTTTAGCCCTGCGTCGTTCAGATTTCATTGTAAAGCTTGATTCACAACACAAAATTCTTACAGGTTGATGAAGTTTTATATATTCTCCCCTGATTATTTCTTTGTTGTTATTTTCATCTTATTTTTCTTGTTGTAGTTAAATGTGAACACCTAACTGAAGTTCGTGGAAAGAGTTGTGCTTATTCTTCAATGTGTACTATTTTATACTCAGTAAAATATAGTTTTTTGTTTTTATGTAATGAAGGCTTATTGTTGTTTCTAACATGTTTTGCTTCTTGAAGTGACAATGTCGAGACTGGAAAGCCCCTTAATCTTTTGGGGACTCAAAATAGTTCAAGAGGTAGAAACCTGCAGTTATCTTAGCATTAATATCATGGATTTTTTTTTCATTTAATGGTACTAAGTATTGATCCATAATTATCGTCTAATATGTTTTCACAAGTTCATGTTAAAATGTCAACTTGAGCATTGTGTTATATCATGAGCTTTTAAAAGAGGTTTTAATTTAAGACTTCATTTCCTACTTGATCTTACCTTTTAATGACTACCTTGGAGACAACATTCTTGAAAGTTTTTGTTGTGAATGTATATTTATCTTCTAAATATTTGGTGGTGGTTTTCGTCTTTACTATTTTCTATTATCTTCGGCATTTGATATGTTATTGTCTATTTAAAGATTGAATGGTAGGAATGGGTACATCAGTAGATGGAGAAATATGGGGTGCTGGAAGTGTATCCACATAAAGGTGATCTTATTTTTTAAGTTAGTTAGGTCTTTGGTTAATGCGGAATTGTTTTTCTCATTCTTTTTTATTGAATAACTCTTTTGGAAATCATATTTTACTTAATAGGGTTCAATTATTAATTGACAATCTCTTTGCCTTTTTTTTGCATTTTATTTGTTGGCTGTACCAACATTTTCAGAGGGTTCACTTTGCCTTTTTTTCCATTTTATTTGTTGCCTGTAACAACATTTTCAGAGGGTTATCAGCATTGCTAATGTCTGTTAGCATTTCATTGTTTATGTTCCTGGGTCATAGACTTTTGGCCTAGGTTAATGACTGAATCTTGTTTGTTAAGTATTTGTTAAGTACTCTTTGGTTATGTACTCATCATCTGAATGGCCCTTGATAGAGTTGAAACCATTGAACCATGACCATCATTTGTGGTAGCATTTGTGGTGCAAAAGAGGTATGCATGCCACTTTGTTTTTCTAATAGAAGTATTGAAACCATTGTCTGTATTTGCAGTATTGAAACCATTGTCTGTATTTGTTGTTTACTCATTTAACTTGAAAATGAGAATTGTGAATACATTAAAAGAAGTTGGTTAATAGAAGTTGAGGCAATTGTGGATGCATTAATAGAAGCTGAGTCAACTGTACCAACACTCAAATCGCCTAAGGATCTCAAATTGTCGAAGGATCCTGATCGTGGATGAAAGTGTGACAGAGATTAGTAAAGTTATTTCTATCTCAATGAAATTATTTATTTCAAATTTAATTGTATTTTATTTAAATAAATAGAATTATATGTAAGTTAACTATTTAATGTTCTTTTCATTTAATTATTTAATTTTTTATTATCTTTGAGATGTTTTAATTTAATTATTTAATTTATAAAAAAAATTAAATATTAAAATATCATTTTAAAAAAAATGTTAAAATAATAGTTTAAAAATAAATTAGGCTTTGGCGACGTTTGAATTATTTTTACCGACGCTTAAATAAGCGTCGTTAAACGTGCCTTTTATAACGTTTAATTTTTGTTGGGAGGTATTATTATTTTTTTAAGTTTTTTTTTTGAAAATGGCAGTAAAATCGCTGGATAGCAAAGAGGAATACACATGTTTTCCAAGTATACATATTGTCTTCTAAACTTTATTATAATTTAAAATGTTTTTGTTTTCATCTTTTCTTCAATTATTTCTTTAATTTACAATATTTTTAGAATTCATTTTTAAATAATAATTTAAATAACTGTTTTTCCTAAACAAATTTATTATTCTTTGTTTAACAATAATTACACATTACTTTAGGAAAACAATTAACATTTAATATTAAATAGATTAATCATTTTTCTAGAGGCACATGTTCATGAGTTCATATGCTCACACCCCGGATAATTTACAAATTATTAAATAATTATTTAACTAAATATATTAAAAAAGATATTAGAGAAGAAGAATTATTTATTATTGATGAAAAATATAAAACCATGAGTTGAAAGTTGAATAATTTGATTATAAGCTTAGTTATTTTTGTTCAATTAACTCATCATTTTTTTTGTATGCAAAACATTAATGTTTAACTACACAAATGTTATATAAAAAAATTATTATCTATCCATGAGACCAATGAAAAAGTTCATGGGAAAAAATCAAAACAAATTAACATGTATAAAATCTCAAAGAAATGAAAATCCCCAAAAATATTCAAAGCTAATTTATTTGACTAACCTATTGTGAACATAAAGGACACCACTAGACTGATTGTTTTTAATATAATCTTACCACAACCAATAACAAATATAAATAGTTTTTCTATAGAATTAAAAAGATTATCAAATATCTTTTCAACATAAGCCAATTGTGAACCACAAAAACCAATTCAACATTCACAATATTTAAAAACAAAACTAAAATTTATCATGATTAACCATTCATTGGGGGAGTAAAAAGAATCTATAAAAACTCAAATAATTCAACACATTCAAACATCTAAACAACAACAAAATCAAACAAGAATAGGGTAGAATAATTGTCAACTTGTTAATCCATGTAGAAAGTGAATTCAGAAAACTCCCAAGAGAAAAATAGCAAGGTAAGATCATTTTAACCTAAGAAGGCCATTTAGGTCCGATTCGGATCCATCCTTTGTTTCCTTTTCCTTCCACACCCTTTCCTCAGGAACAAATTGGCGACATCAATGTTAATCGTTTCGGGAATTGGCGGCAAGTGCTTCATTAGCTCTATATCTTCATCCATGCTTCACAATCACAAATATCAAACAATAAGTTTCAATTATTAAATGTTAAATCTATCAAAAAATAGTTAAACTCAACAAATCCAAAACTAAAACAAAAGGAATGATGGAAGATAAAGTATCATACTTGCTAAACATTTTAAATATGTTATTCTTTGTTTGGCTTAAGAGATTGGAATTCGTATGTATCTGCAATAAAAATAAAATCATATAAAATCAGATTAGACTAAAATGATGATTAATTAATGTAGAAAATTAATGATTCACCTCGAGAAAGCTGAAATTTGAGGTAATTTGATCATAAATTTTGTTATTTTCTTCGAACAGCTCTCCAGCTCCCCCTAATGTAGCTGTAATAGAAACAAAATTATTATTATTTTTTAATTTGAAAAGAAAACTCTGATTAAACCCATTAAACCATATAATAGTAAAAGACACAAAAAAAATTCTAAAATTTTACAACAAGATCTCATTATTGAGTTACGAAATTATTGTCACAAAAGAAAAGTTTTGATAGAAAAACCTTTGAACGAGGCTGTCTCATGTGAATTAATTGAACCCACAAAGATATTAGGTTTGTCATCATTCGGTTTCTTTGTGCCCTGTTTTTGTAAAGAAAGGAAGACCCATTAATAAATAACAATTGCATTCTTAATTAATTTCAATATGAAATTTAAAACTTTTATTGTAGGAGAAGATTAAAATAGGTATAGTTTACAATAGATTGCACAAATAATTAAGAAAATACCATTTTATCTTTTTTCATAATTTTCTTTTCCTGCAAATCATAAAACATCAAATGTTTTCATGATTGAAACATAAAGAAAAAAAAAACACCAAATGAGATTAATAGGTTATGATTCAAAAAACACAAACAATTAGCCATTTGATGCGAAATGCCACATCACGAATTGTCTTTCCAGGCAAATGATCAGCAATCTTTATATATTTGTCTATGTTAGTCTCTGATGCATATCTGAAATATATATTAATGATAATTATTATTTAAGCTTATTTGAAAAAAAAAGTCAATCGTTACAATAAGAGTCATAATTAAAATGAGAAGGTTAATTAGAATGAGAAATAGAAAAAATTATAAAAGGCATAATGTAAACAAATAAAAATAAGAATAAAAGAATAAACAACACCTCTTAAAAGAATAATAAGAAAAAACCAAATTCATTTATTTATTACAATTTTGTTTTAAAGAAGTCGACCGTAGATAATATGCACAACTGTTTTATGATACACAATCAAATAAATACAGAATATGTCACCACATTATATTTTATAACATAGAGTTCAACATAATAGAAAAAATAAATAATAAATAAATAAAAGTAAATTCATTCATCTGTTTCATTACACATAATCGAAACAAGAAAAAAAAATGAAAACAATATTAAATTCATTTTCTCTTTCAAAATCTCAAAATATTTAAAGTTAATATCAGCCATATAATTAGGTTAATATACAAAATCAAACAAATGTTTTTTTTTGGGAAAAACGACTTAGCGTTATTTTATTAAAAATTCCCAAAAACGAAAAAAAACACACGAGTTTAAGAGATTATTCTAGACAGGCCTAGAATGCAAAATCAAATAATTTTTAATCAATATAGTTTTAACTTAGCACTAATTAGGTAATCGATGTAACTAAAATTTCATGAAATGGGTTTTTCCATTTAGATTAGCATAATTTTCTTGAAAACTGAACAAATTTATTTATATTGAAAAGAGAAAAAATAAATAAAGAGATTGAGTAATCACGTACATGATAAGCAATTTTTCCAATTGAGCTTGTTCATCCTTAGACCATTCGCAAACTTGAGGATCGTACCAAAGAAATGTTGAATCCATATGAGATTTTCTTTCTGATGCTAACAAATCAAATTTTAATTTGGTCTACTATGTTTTTAAAGTATAAGAAAATTTTATCAATATTTCTTTAAAGAAAACTTTAATTTATAGATATAGGGAATGTAAATCTTTTTTTAGCAATGAGTATATATTTGGACAATAATATTACTTTTTTACTTAACTTTTCAACTCATTTCATCTATAATTAAACATCAATTAAAATAATATTTTTTTATATCAAAATCACTTTTATTATTTATTTTGTAATTATCAAAAGTGTGATTGTAACAAATAATCACTTTTTAAAAAGATACATTAAAATATTACAATTTAATTAAAATCTTCCACATCATGAACTAATTGCAAGATGGGTAATTAAAAAAAATATTAAGTGGTCAATAATACGATTTTATTTATATTATAAATTTATTCATTTGTTTACTCAATTTTAAAAGGATCTATCACTCTTTAAAGAAAACCGCCTAATTATCTTTGAGTTTAGCTATTTAAGGATCAAACTGTCCAAGATTTGATATTTGAGACTTTTACACAAAAAAAAAACGTTTATTCTGTCTATTTTAAATGACACACCTATCATATTAGTTGCATTCATACAAAACTCATTCAGCTCTGTTAGAAAAACTAGATGATTAATTAATAAGTAATTAACTATCTAAAAGAATTTAACAAAATTCAACTTTATGTACAGGTGCATATCTCAAACCAGACCGGTCAAACCATTGCTAAGTACATATCTCCAACCAGACCGATCAAACCGATTATCCTGGAAAAGCTCAAACCGGAATTCCTCAACTAATTTATCCTCCCAAGAAATCCGCATCGGCTCAACATCAAAACTAGTTGAATTGCAAACCGAAATTGTCCGACCGGCTCAATATCTTGAAGATCTTAAAGCCACCGCACATCTCCAACGGACAGATTAATCAAAGACATGAATACGTTGAAAGTTAACGTGTTAAGATAAACAAAATATTCCTTTGGAATATGAAGAATAAGGTTGATAGGATCGACGTAATCAATAGATACAGGGTCTGGCTATTGATGACGGCTTCGGGAAAACGGTTTGATAGAAATCCTGTTAAGGATTTAAATCACTTTCTATTCTACACAAACCCTTACAAACTCTTGAACAATTCAAGTACGGAAACGTTTTCTCAGGTTTGAAGCTAAGAACCAAGAATGAGAAGATGACATAATGAAAATGACACAGCAGTTTGTTTATGGATGTTCGGAGCAAACTCTCCTACGTCACCCCTTCTTCCAACCACCGGAAGGATTCACTATAAGTATCTTAGAATCAAATACAGTCGCACGATTAGCTCATTGTTGAACAGAACAAACTCTATTTAACTTACAATATGATGAAATATATCACTCAGCTAAAACAATGCTTTGATTCTAACTCTCTCTTGATAAACACAGTAAAGTAAGAAAGCAGCTCTTTCGTATATCAGTTTTTATGCGTCTGAGTATCGATATATAGATTAATCTGTAATTCAAGCAGTAGTTTCCAGCAGTTCTTCCATTGTCCTTGAAGATCTTTAAATAGGGAATAGGTACCAACGATCAAATCTTCCATAATGACACGTGGCGAGCTTCCATTGGAACGCCTCCATAGTACACAACAGACTCTGAGTACCAGGATCGTGGCCATACCAATCTGGAAGTGCGCCAAATATTCTTCTAGGATATTTCTGAAAAAACAAGTAGTAGTAAGAATATTTGCTTACGTGGCATTAATCAATTGGTTGCAACTGGTTGTCGTACTGATCCTCACTGGAAAGTGAAGCAGGAGTAGCGTACAGCTAGTTGATCGTGGGTAGACGTGTGCTAGCTTCAAGAAAATGCTTAAGCATGACATTAGACGTATTTCACATAGACGACCTCGTTTAATGAAATTAGACGCCCACATCTAATAGCAGGATCCATTAGACCACCTGGTCTAATGTGATTAGACGACACGTCTAATTATAGTTCCGTTCAAACTAATCTGAAGGAGTTAGACTGCACGTCTAACTCTCATACGTTAGACTGCACGTCTAACTACGCATCCCTTCAGACTAATCCGAAGGAGTTAGACTACACGTCTAACTCTCATACGTTAGACTGCACATCTAACTACGTATCCCTTCAGACTAATTTGAAGGAGTTAGACTGCATGTCTAACTCTCATACGTTAGACTGCACATCTAACTCTCGTACGTTAGACTACACGTCTAACTACGCCTATTAGATTACACGTCTAACTGCGTATCCGTTACACTGCACGTCTAACTACGCCTGTTAGACTGCACGTCTAACTACGTATCCGTTAGACTGCACGTCTAACTACGTATCCGTTAGACTGCACGTCTAACTACGTATCCGTTAGACTACACATCTAACTACGTATCCGTTAGACTACAAGTCTAACTACGCCTGTTAGACTGCACGTCTAACTACGTATCAATTAGACTACACGTCTAACTACGTATCCGTTAGACTGCATGTCTAACTACGTATCCATTAGACTACACGTCTAACTACATATCCATTAGACTGCACGTCTAACTACTCCTGTTAGACTACACGTCTAACTGCATATCCGTTAAACTGCACATCTAACTCAATGCATCTAATGGCCAATCAGTCTAATGAACCTCATTTAGACTTAGTCTAATATAACTTGTTTTCGATACACCTCCACCAAAAACGATTAGACGACTTAAATTAAGTTTTATACACACTCATCATCAAAATTCCTATAGTCAAAATATTTTGACACTCAGTCAAAATAATTTGACCCAACAAAGGTTCTAAAACAAGACAAAAATACAGGCAAATGATTACCTGACTTTGTACAAGTCTACAAAAAATCTTCAAGGGGTAGGAAACCACTAAATATACAACTACTATGTGTACAAAAGACAAAGCGTTGCAAGGCACCTAATCTGGATCGGCACGGCTCCTTCTGACCAATTACCTTGAAGAGAGAGAAATATGATCGTTGTCATATTTCCACTATAAAAGGAAGCACAAAGGATGAAAAAAAACTCTTTGGTTAAGTCTCCAGCTCCCGTGCGATAACTTTATTCTCTTCAATCTGATTCTTGCGCTCATCATAAAAGCTTTGAACTCTGAATCCTGCGAATAAACTCTGATAAATCTGAAAAGCTATTGAGTGATAAGAACGAATTGAAGAAATCTGTGTATTTACATATTTTTAAGAGTGTATTACAATACTGTGTGAGTATTGTAAAGTGTACATTGAGAAGTAAATAAGACTCGATTGTGTATTGTGTTTTGAAATATTCCTTAGTGAATATCATTCTCATTGTTTGAGAGGAAAAGGTGACGTAAGAGCTTTATCTCCGAACATCCATGAAATCTGTGTTATTTGTCTTTCACTTACTTTCGGTCACCAAACCAACCGAACCGGTTTCTCTCATTCTAACCGACTTTTCTCCACTCTCATTTCCAACCGATCCGTGTGTGTTACTTCAAGGTGAAACAAACTACTTCGGCACTTGAACCTGGTTCAAGAGTTTGTGACAGTTTGTGTAATGTTCAGACCAATTTTAATCTTTAACCGAATTAGAGTCAACTGTTGTGTGTGCGTTTTTGTGTTAAGAGGTCTCCATCAGCCGGACCCCGGTCCCCTATTGGCGATCCCGATCCTAACAAGTGGTATCAGAGTATCTAGTCTCAACACTCGAGTAATACGAAGCTGGGAAACATGACTCACAATAAGAAGCCCTCAATGCTAGAAAGTGAGGCGTTTGTCGATTGGAAGGTTCAGATGTATCTACATTTGATTACCATGGATGATGAAATGGCGACCATTCTTAACGAAGGTCCGATAAAAATTGAGAAGGAAAAGAGTGAATGGACAGCCGAAGATAGGAGGAGAAACATCATAGACAACCATTGCAGGAGACATATCTTCAAATCTCTAAACATAAACACTTTCGGAAAAGTCAGAGATTGTATGACTGCAAAGGAAGCCTAGGAAACGGTGATTCAGCTTCATGAGGGAAATGAAAGAACAAAATAAAACAAGATACTGGTGGCAACTCAGAAATTTGAGAACATTAAAATGAAATCGGGTGAAACCATGAAGGAGTTCAGTGATTGGTTCACAAATGTGGTGAATGAGTTGTCTACACTTGGGAAGAAGTATGACAACAAAGAGACCATTGTCAAAGCATTGAGATCTCTTCCTAGTTCTTGGGACATAAAAATAATGGTGATGCGAGAATCTAACCGTCTTGGAAAAATGAAACTGCATGATGTGTTTGAGGACTTGAAGGCATACGAGTTCGAGATGAGATCTCGGATCGAAGATGAATCCTCAACGTCAACCGCAACCAAAGCTCTAGTGACATATTTGGAGCCAACCGTTCCGACACCAATCAAAACCACTGAACAATTTACCGAAGATGCAATGACCATGCTTGCAAGAAAATTCGAAAGATTCATAAAGAAGATTCAACCATCAAATAAAAAGAACTACAACTACGGTGATAAATCTAATGTTAGATGTTATAATTGTAATCCTTTAGGTTACTACAGGTCGGAATGCAGAAGACCAAGGATAGACAACCGAAGACCGGATGACCGAAGACCGGTTGACAATAACCAGAGAGGTGAATATCAGCAATCCGGTGAAGGCAAAGAAGTTCAGAAGGCATTATTAGTCGATGACGGTGGTAGCTATTGGGCTTATTCCGACATGGAGAACGATGACAACAAATTTCCTTGTCTCATGGCTAAGGAGGAAGAGGTATCTGATTTCATTTCTGAATAGTTTACCAAGGAAGATTTGGTCACTACTCTCACCGACATGGTCATTGAGTTCAAGAACCTGTTTCCCCGTGTACCAACCCGGCTAAGTGTCCATACTGATCAACTGAGCAACTTTTAAACCGGTGAATCGAGTGGAACCAAGACAGATGAACCAGTTGAACTATCCTATGAGAATGAGAAGCTCAAGGAGACAGCTCAATCGCAAACCGAAGAAAATGAAAGATCTAAGTATGTCATGTCTGCTTGTAAAAAATCCAGTGAAGTCATAAGTCAGATGTCTATCTACCAAAGACACCCAAAATGCAAGTTTGTCCTTGGATACAAAGGTGGTAAATCAGCTAACCGGAAACATTCCAAAGAGTTTAATCTCAACAAGAACAAGCTTCTGTTCATAAGTTTTGTTAAAAGTAGTTCAACCGATACCGAGGCAGATCATGACATACAACTGGCTAAGGAAATTAAATATGTAAGTCCAACCGACACGGCTAAATGGCTTCATCCTAAGAGAAGGAAAGTCAACCGGCTGGTAAGAAAAGAAACCGACAGACGTTCATACAGAACAAATCAACATTCACCACGATACAATGAAACACCAACTGGCAGATAAAGAGATGTCAAGCCAGGTAACAGTGAAATAATTAACACTATTACTGGGAAAGTCATTCGATTAATTAAAGTTTGGATTCCCAAGGGACTAATCAACCACGGACCCAAGTAAATGTGGGTACCAAATAAGTGTAAATATTTATTTTTGTAGATTAAGAAAAACAAGCGGCTAGGAAACTCGGAATGGTATCTAGATAGCGGTTACTCTAGACACATAACTGGAAATAGTGGTTTGCTAACCAATATCATTCAAGAAACTGGTGCAATGATCACTTTTGGTGATAACTCTAAAGGTAGAGCCGTGGGCAAGGGTAAGATTGTCTATGGCAACTTAACTATAAGCAATGTACTTCTTGTTGAAAACCTGCATTTTAACTTGCTAAACATTAGTCAAATGTGTGATGTAGGATACAAAATTGAATTTCACAAATATGCATGTTTAGTTAAGAACACTCAGGGTAACGTTTTATTAACCGAAAATAGGTTAGGAAACATTTACAAAGTAGATTGGAAAATGAAAAGTGAAAACACGGTTTGCATGATAACTAAAAATGATTTAAATTGGCTCTGGAACAAACGACTAAACCACTTGAACTTTAAAAATATTAATGTTATTTACACCAAAGGGTTAGTCCAAGGAATGGCTTACATGAAATTTGCAAAAAATAAAGTATGTTTTGCATGTCAAATGGGAAAACAAATACAGTCAATTTTCAATCAAACCGATGCTTATAATTACTTCATATGGATTTATTTGGATTAGTCAGGATCACAAGCCTAGGCGGTATGCATTACACTATGGTTGTTATTGATGACTACTCTCGATTTACTTGGGTGATTTTTATAGTTTCCAAAAATAAAGCTACTCCAAACTTGATTAAACTGCTTAGAAGATTACAAAATGAGAAATCAATATGAATAAATAAGATTAGAAGTGATAGAGGAACCGAATATACAAACAGTACGATAACTGCAATTTTGATGATTCCGGTATTAGGCACGAGTTGTCTAGTGCTAGAACTTCTCAACAAAACGGACTGGCCAAGAGAAGAAACTGAACTCTTAAGGAAGCCGCAAGGTCCATGATAGCCAATTCGGTTGTCACTCAAAAGTTTTGGGCTGAAGCTATCAACACTGCATGTCATACACAAAACCGATCTTTGATCAACAAACGGCTAAATAAAACACCGTTTGAAGTATGCTATAACAAAGTTCCTAACATCCGTTATCTTTAAATTTTTGGTTGTAAATGTTGTATTCACATCAACGACAAACATTATTTGACCGCATTTGATGCTAAATCTGATATAGGAATAATGTTGGGTTATTCAGTAGTTAGTAAGACATATAGAGTATATAATACTAGGACCTTAAATGTTAAAGAATCTTCGCACATTGTTTTCGATGAATCAGTTGAAAGTAATACTGCTTCATCCTTTGATCTACATAATCGGTTGGAAAATTCAAATATCCAATCTGATGATAAAGATGAGGTCCCTGTTTTTAGAAGATTTGTCTATGATCAAGCGGTTAATGCTGAAAATCAGCCGGATCAAGCTGCCCCATAGCAGAAAGTTGACAACTCAAAGTTTACTGAGGAACCGGTTGGCTTGACTATGTTCAGCCTCCTGGTATGTCTAACCTTGATCAGATAACTGGTCATTTGGGAGAAATAACTAGACCGAACATTAAAAGGAAAAAAGATCATCCTTAGGTAACCCCTCATCACCCATCCGAACTAGGCATCAACTTTTGGAAGAATGTGAAAAATCGGCTTTCATAACACAAATTGAGCCGAAAAAAGTGGATGAAGCATTGATAGATCTCAATTGGATATTAGCAATGAAAGAGAAACTAAATCAGTTTGAGAGAAATAAAGTCTGACATCTAGTTCCAAGACTGAAACATCAATCGGTTATAGGAACAAGATGGGTGTTTAGAAATAAACTCAATGAAAACGGTTTAGTTATGAGGAACAAGGCCAGATTAGTGGCCTAAGGATATAAATAGGAAGAATGCATAGATTTTTAAGAATCATTTTCTCCCATGGCTAGATTTGAAGCCATTAGAATATTTCTTGCGTTTGTGGCTTTCAAAAATTTCAAAGTATTTCAAATGGATGTTAAAAGTGCATTTCTAAATGGTGAGTTAAGTGAAGAGGTTTATGTTGAACAACCTCCTAGTTTTAAAAATCCAGAATTAATAAGTCATGTATATCGGCTAGATAAAGACATTTACGGTTTGAAACAAGCTCCTAGAGCATGGTATGATACATTAACAAAATTTTTATTTAATCATGACTTTACCATAGGCTCGGTAAATAAAACCTTGTTTAAATATATGTGGACGACATAATTTTCGGTTCAACCGATTCTAAGTTGTGTGACAAATTTTCAAATTTAATGACTGAAAAATTTGAAATGAGTATGATGGGGGAGTTAAGCTTCTTTATAGGTCTCCAGGTTCGGTAGATAGAGGGAAATACATTTATCAACCAATCCAAGTACACAACCGAATTGCTAAAAAATTCAGAATGACACATGTTCTTCAGCTGCAACTCCCATGAGTTCATCTAT
Organism: Impatiens glandulifera; assembly: GCF_907164915.1. NCBI lineage: Eukaryota > Viridiplantae > Streptophyta > Magnoliopsida > Ericales > Balsaminaceae > Impatiens > Impatiens glandulifera. The sequence continues at coordinate 13,617,871 of NC_061869.1, read as the reverse complement.
CAAGTTAGACAAAGATGAGGACAGTCAAGGAGTAGATATTACGGCTTACCGAGGGATTATCGGCTCACTATTGTACCTGACTGCAAGCCGACCGAACATATTGTTTGCGGTCGGAGTATGCGGAAGATTTCAGGTCAATCCAAAGCAATCACACTATACATCGGCTAAAAGAGTCCTGAAATATCTAAAGGGCACTCAAGATGTGGGATTATGGTATCCAAATGACTCAAGCTCTAACCTAATCAGCTACTCTGATGTAGACTACGTGGGCTGTAAAATAGACCGAAAGAGTACCAATGGTACATGCCAGTTCTTGAGTGACCGATTTGTCTCAAGGTTCAGTAAGAAACAAACTTCGGTTGCTACTTCAACCGCAGAGGCGGAGTATCTTGCGGTCGGAAGCTGTTGTGCTCAACTTCTCTAGATCCAACAGTGACTGAAGGATTTCGGTATAACTGCTGAAGAATCACCAATCTTTTGTGACAATACCAGCGCGATAGCTATCACATACAATCCAGTGCTGCACTCAAGAACAAAACATATCGACATCAGACATCATTTCATCCGAGAGCATGTGCAGCAGAAGCACATCCGGCTAAAATACGTCTCAACCGATCAGCAAGTGACCGGTATCTTCAAAAAGTCACTACCGGAAGCTATGTTTTCTTTCTTTAGAAACATTTTAGGACTTGCTGATAGTAGTCAACTTTTGTCTTAAATGCTTCTGCATGTTTTCAAAAAGATTTTCTCATGAAAACCGGGCGCTTCTCAAATCACGCTCTTGGAACTTTTTGAAAAACTGATCGTATATGTTTTGAAAACCTGCACTCTATTTAAAAACCGATCGGAACCTTATCCATCATGTGCATGAAAAACTAATGGGATAAAAAGTCGAGTATGTTAAACCGGACAGCTGTCTTTGGTTGAGATGGGTTAAATCAACTTACCAAATTATATGTACACAAATCAAGCGATTCAAATGATTCGGATAAAATAGGTGGAATTATTTTTTAAGTTGAATAACTACTGCCTAATCAGCAAGTATTTATCCAAAATAAAATAATCTATCTCGAAAAACCGGTCATAAAAAATCAACTGATTATGTATATCTTAATTTCGATTAGTTTTATTTTCCGGTCAACATGGGACAGGTGGACATTGTTTGTCATGCATGCTTAAAAATTATCCTTTTAAAAAGAAAATAGTCTAAATCTCAAACAACGTGAAGACACATGTCTATTACTATTAAGAGAAAGACTAACACTCCATCAAAATTTCTTTGAACATCTAATCTCATCATTATTTTTCTTAGAAATAACCATCATATCTAAACATGAATATACCCCACCTAGATACGCTAACCAAACCATGGGTATTTAAATAACACATTCCTCTTTCACTTCCAATCACACTCTCTATCAACATCATCAAACAAAATGTCTTTCCTTCTTGCAAATAAAGTTCTTCTCACCGACTTCGAATTGGCTTCTCAATCTGACGATGTTGAAATTCAATGTCTGTTATGATCTCTTGAAACCACCGGTTTACGAAAATTTCTAGAGGACCGATATGTCATTGACTATAATGTAGTTAATGAGTTTTTCAGAACCGCTAAGGTTATTGAGGGGGATATTATCCTCGCTCAAGTTCATGGTAAAACCATCTTCTTCAATGAAATTGACCTAGCACTAAGCTACAGTTTACCCACTGAAGGCTTCACCGATCTTACCTACTCTCCAATAGTCATCAATGAGACGCGTCATCACTTTTCCGGCTCTATGACTCCCATCAACACTTGGGGATCCAAGAGCTCTCTTCAAAATGAGTTTCAAATCCTTAGTGAAATCCTTAGCAAAAGTGTTCTTGCAAGGGAAAACACTCAACAATACACCCAGCAAATCTTTGAAATGATAGTTGCCATCACCGAAGACACTCCGTTGAACTAGTCCCGGATCATATTCAACAATCTGAAGGATATGATCATTTTTAACAAAGGACAAACTGGATATGCTCCATAGCTCTGCGGTATGTTCTTTGATCTCAACGTCTATCTCGACCCAAGTGTCAACTTCTATCCGAACCAGTTGCTGACAAAGGATAGGATCCAAGCACGCCTTGACCTGATGGACAAAGCAAAAGCTAGAAAAACTCCGGCTATTGTTCCATCTCACTACTTATTTTAAGGTCCATTAGTTCAATATGTATCCCAAAATTCATAATCGAATATTTTTTTGTTCTTTCGGTTATGAAAATTTCCGGTTTTAAATGAAATTCAGTGTTAAAAATTTCGGTCTACTGCCTTTTTCAAATGTTTAATATCTAACCGGGCACATTCTCAGGGAGAAGCTACCGCTTCTCAAAGCTTGAAACTGAATATGTTAAAAACAAAGTCTACACTTAACCGTTTTTCAAAAACTTAACCGTTCAACCTAGGCAGGACAATTTATATCACTCCTTTCCAAGATATATTCTTGAAAAAAGAATATCTTGCCCAAATCCCAAAAAGAATTCAATTCAGGAATATTGACAAGATATCTCATAACGGACAAATCCTCTCAATAAATGAAGATGATAAATGTCCTTAAAACAGTTCAACTATTTAAAGAGTCCCTCGCCAACAAATCAAAATCACAACATTCCTTGCGTTACTCTCTTTAAGCTAAAACTCTGACATCCAACATCCTTCAAGATGAATCCACAAATTAGAAACTCCTTGATCATCGATTTCGAATCCGTCTTATCCTCTAGAGCAAGAGAAGTCATCTTTTATCCTCTTGTTCATTTCAGACTACGGAAATTTATTGAAGGATCCGATTCCATCCTAGATGAGAAAGTCACCGAGTTCTTCAACAATGTTGTTGTCAGGATGATGGGAGCATCACTACTTACATAGATTGTGAATTCTATCAGATCTCTGAAGACTCATTTGCGGAGTTCTTCGATCTACCATCCGAAGGATTTTCGGATTTTCCATCTCCCCTCATCCAAGAAAATAAGGATTTCTCTTACACACTCTCTCGCACCTCCAATCCGGTCAACTATCATGGCCGCAAATCTGATCTTGCCCCTCACGTTGAAATTTTTAGTGATATCATTCAACGTTCCATTTTGGGACATATGACGAACCAGAATTATACTCGGCAAGTCTATGAAATGATAATCGCAATAACACAAGATATGCCCATCAACTGAGCCTCCCTCATCTTCAACCTCTTGAAGAAGTTGATTCGAGCCCGTAGAAGAAGAATCGGTTTCGCTCCTTAGATAAACCGATATTTTCGCTCCATCATCCCAAATACTGGACCGGGAACTCCACTGAGTTTGGCCAACATTCTGACTGAAAAAACGGTGGAAAATTGGATTCAAAGAATAGAAGCAAGGACCGGTTCAACGGTGGAAGGCTCGATTGAAAGAATGGGAACTAGGGACTAAGCCTTTTAATATCTTGCACTTGTTGTTTCTGAACAATCCGGTCATTTTGTTGTACGACCGTTTGTTATTCCTACTTAAATTTAACCGCTCATTTCGAAATCTTGGTTAACCCACAAAATTTCGGGTAACTTGTCAATTTCGGTGAAATTCAAAATTTTTGGTTAGATCTCAAACATATTTCGGTTGAATTATCAATCTCGGTCACCTCAAAGAATATTCACCTTAACATTTAAAACGTATAACTCAAAAATTTCGGTTAACTTATCAATTTCGGTGAACTTAAAAAATGTCGGCTAACTTATCAAACATTTCGGCTAGATAACGCGGCTAACTTCATGTTAACGTTTAAATGGACCGCAGTTACCGTCCATAGTTTACCGCCCCGAGTTTACCGCTCATTTCTTAGCGCCCATAGTTTACCGCCAAAAGTTACCGCAATAACTTTTGGAGGGAAACTTTGGCGCCTTTTCCCAAAAGAACGTGACGGTTCAGTTATGTAACCGTCACAAACCGCTTCATATATATAGACATACTTGCTCATTATTTTATTCACGCTTACTTTCTCTCTATTGTGCATTCTAACTGCTCTTGCCTTCAATTTATTCTATATTCTTCATAGCCCTTCTTTAAATCTCAAATATGGGACGTGATAGTGCACTTTTCGTTCACATCGTGCAAGTGGATTTCAAGGACATCAACAACAACGGAACTGCAGAAATCAAGAGGATGATGGATCTGATCAAACATTCTGGTCTGGAATCCTTCCTTGACGGACCGTTCGTGGTATATCAGGAGGAAGTTAAAGAGTTCTTTGAGAACATAAGTCTGAAGAAGAGGGTTATTTCTTCAAAAGTGGGTAGCACTGAGTTCCAGCTATCGGAGGAAACGTTTTCCGCAGCCCTTCGTTTTCCCACTAAGTTACGCGATTTTTCGACAAACTTACAGGAAGAAGAATCTGTGGAAATTCTGAAAATAATCTCCAATACGGATGAATTGGTGGAGTTCACCGGAAAGAAAAGACTGCTGAAGTTTGAATATCGGTTGGTATGCGACATCGTTTCCAAATCCATTCAAGGGAAAGGAGGTAATTTTGATAACCTGACTTGGTCGAAGTTTGAGATGATGGCTGACATTATTCGTGGCGATAAAATTGACTGGGCCAGTGTACTATTTGAGAACTTATGTGAAATGGTGGTCGGAAAGAAGGACCGGTCTCTAGGCTACGCCATGTAGATCGGTAAGATACTGCAACATATTCAGATCCCAACCGGATCAGGTACTCCTCTTCTCAACTCCAAAATTGTAAATGCCGTAAACATCGGAAAAAGTCTAGTTAGAGCCGCAAAGACACCAAAAGAGAAGGAACCAAAGGAAAGTGAACCGAAGGCTAAGAAGCCTAAGGTTAAAGAATCTAAGGGAAAAGCGAAGAAAGGAAAGAAGTCGATGGCTGATAAATCGGTTAGTCAGTCAACCGATACTCTGGACTCGGTTATAGAAAGACTTCAAGTCGACATAAAGCGGATGGAGGAAGAAACAAAGAGGAATGTTGCAATGTACTACACTCCGGCTGGAGAGGTTGACCGACACGGGAAACAGCTTGTACAAACAAACTTTAAGGTCGGTCAATCATCTAGACCGGCAGAAGATAAAATCGAAGAAAGCCAATCAGAATCCTCCTCCGCGTCCCAAGAAAAAGATAGAGCGGGTAAGTCTCCAGTGGGTGAGTCTCCTAACACTTCAAACCAGACCGACCCCTCTCTCTCGTTATCGTTTCACTCTAGGTCTCCGGTACAACATCAAGTTGTCTTTCTCCCGGATGAATTAAAGGCATTCATCCAGAAAACGGTCCAGGACTCAATAACCTTATGGAAGGCATCCCTGGATGATAAAGCTAACTTGTGGCAGGCATCATTCGAAGCTAGAGCTTCCTCGACCGATTCTAAATTAGAAAAAGTTGAAAGGGCCACGTCTCAAATACTTGAAATGATTCAACCCATGTCGGTCTAGCTAGATGAGTTGGCAAGAGTCAAAACTGTTGACAATACCGAACAAATCAAAAAAGATGAAAAACAGCCAGAAATATTTTGGCTGATGAGGAAGAAAAGGTTCGGTTAGCTTAGGAAACCGTATTTACTGATGCAAAGTTAGCCCAGAAAATGCAAGACGAGGAAGATAACCCCAAAGCGGCTGTACACGCAAATGATGATGCGGCTAGAAACTTCCAGCAACAAGAAATCCTAGCCGAGGCAAATGAAGAAAGGAGAAAGACATCCACTCCGATTGCCAAAAACACATGGGGTCAGACAAAGAAACGAAAAAGGACAAAAGTATCAAGAGTTCTAGACCTCGCTGAACAGACAGGAATTCAGACGAATGCAAATCCTTTCATATATCAAACCGCTGAATAAGTAGAGGAAGATGCTCCACCTTTAAATCCAAGAAGGCGCTGGGCTGCAATCTCAAACACACCGATCTCACCAGCTCCAATCCAATCTGTCCGATCTAGCGCCCGGTCAGATCAAGGAACTAGAGAAGACGCGGTTGAACAATTCATGCAATGTCACTAATCCTCACATATTCAAGACCATGCTCTACCAATAAGACATCAAGAGTCAGCTGGATTCTCAGGTCAACCGGGTGACAATCTCGACGACCCAACCACTTCGGGAACGGGTTTTGTATACAGATGGGTTCATCACATGATCAACAAACCGGAGAAAAGGGCGAATGAATTCTTAAGAATTTCCATTTCAAATATATATATCCTATAATTTTGCTTATAATATCTATAATATTTCGGTTCAAGCTTATATATAATATGACTTAAGTTTATTTTGGGAAATTAATTATATTTTGAAAAATACAGAATTTTCGGCTTCAATTTTTATCTTACTAGTTTTGACACTCTTATATTAAGAGTATCAAAAAGGGAGAAATTGCTACGTATACAAAAATTTTCTTCTCAAACCATTTTTCTTAAATCGACCAAACCAAAATTAAGTTCTATTAAACCGACCAACGATTACAAGTTTTGAATATTTATTCTAAATAATCAAAAAGGGAGAAATTGTTAGAAAAACTAGATAGTTAATTAATAAGTAATTAACTATCTAAAAGAACTTAACTAAATTCAACTTTATGTGCAGGTACATATCTCCAACCAGAACGGTCAACCCATTGCTAAGTACATATCTCCAACCAGACCGGTCAAACCGATTATCCTAAAAAATCTCAAACCGGAATTCCTCAACTAATTTATCCTCCCAAGAAATCCGGATCGGCTCAACATCAAAGCCGGTTGAATTGCAAACCGAAATTATCCAGTTGACTCAATATCTTGAAGATCTTAAAGTCACCGCACATCTCCAACGGACAGATTAATCAAAGATATGGATACGTTGGAAGTTAACGTGTTAAGATAAACAAAATATTTCTTGGGAATATGAAGAAGAAGGTTCTGAAACAAGACAAAAATATATACAAATGATTATCTAGCTTTATACAAGTCTACAAGCAATCTTCAAGGGACATGGACAGGTTAGTGTACAAAAGACAAAGCGTGCAAGGCACCTAATCTGGACCGACACGGCTCCTTTTGACAATTCACCTTGAAGAGAGAGAAATATGACCGTTGTTATATTTCTACTAAAAGGAAGCACAAAGGATGAAGAAAAACTCTCTTGTTAAGTCTCCAACTCCCGTGCGAAAACTTGCTTCTCTTCAATCTGATTCTTGCGCTCATCTTAAAAGCTTTGAACTCTGAATCCTGCGAATAAATTCTGATAACTCTGAAAAGTTATTGAGTGATAAGAACAAATTGAAGAAATCTGTGTATTCACATATTTGTAAGAGTGTATTATAATATTATGTGAGTATTGTAAAGTGTACATCGGACTGTAAATAAGAGTCGATTGTGTATTGTGTTGTGGAATATTCCTTAGTGAATATCCTTCTCATTGTTTGAGAGGAAGGTGTGACGTAGGAGCTTTATCTCCGAACATCCATAAAATCTGTGTTCTTTATCATTCACTTACTTTCGGTCACCAAACCAACCGAACCGGTTTCCCTAAATCTAACCGACTTTTCTCCACTCTCATTTCCAACCGATCCGTGTGTGTTACTTCTAAGGTTTGTGACAGTTTGTGTAGTGTTCACACCGGTTTTAATTCTTAACCGAATTAGAACCAACCGTTGTGTGTGTTTTTATGTTAAGAGGTCTCCTTTAGCTGGACCCCGATCCCATATCGGCGATCCCGATCCTAACAAGCTCTCTTCTCCTTGCTTACCCATCTCCTTTTTCAAATAACCACACACCATATATATTATTGCATTGTGCCTGAATTATTTATCTAAGTATTAAAATGAATCCAAGAGCTAGATAACTAGTTGTATTTGAACTTAAAGCTAACATCTTCTCTTATCCATCCAAAACCAAGAAAAACATGCAACAACTATGATAACAAATATTGTCAATCCAATTATTAAAATCACTGTCATTACTACTTTCATGTGTTCCTTTCCGCCTGTCAAACACACCAAGATAGAAGATACAATAAAAATACATACCTCCTAGCTCTGAATGAGCGACGCAAACATATAGATCAGCCGTACTGTGAATGAATTTCTGGACATCAATCAAGTTTACATCCCATAGCATGCAACAAATTCCTTCACAGTAAGCATAAGATATGCAGAAACAATTTCTGTTTCCAAAAGATAACACAAGATTTTATGGATGTTCGGAGATAACACTCATACGTTACCCCTTTTAATAGTTTCCATAAGGATTTCACTAGAAGACTTTGATTTGTATAGCCTCTACACAAACCCACTCAGATAAAAAGTCTTAACAATTGTCTATCTGAACTCCTAGTTCCCACACTATCTTGTTGAATAGATCACTATTTGTTCAAATTATACAAGTAGATGATTAATGAATGATACAAATGATTATTTCTCAACGTATATCGTAACGTGTGTGCTTAACGTATTCACTTGCGAAGAACGAACTAGAGAGAAAGTAATCAAAGAGTCAAAAGAGAGAACCAGGAGATTCATCGTTGTTCTTTTAATGCCTTTTTATCTTTCATGCATGGCATCGGTCGAGCACATTCTTTCAATATATGACAATTGTACATTTGTCGTATGCCTGGCGTACGGGGTGTAGTGCATGGACGAATGGAATATTCGTATACGTGGTAATGGTATGTTTGTTGTATCCCTAACGTACAGGATTTTAGTGCGCAAAAGAATGAAATATTCGTTTATCATTTTGCATGTCAGAGTAGAGAGCTAGTTGTACATTTTGTTGTATTTAGCTGATGTGGAACTCAACTGATGACAAGCTCTACTGATGATTAGCTCTGTTGATGACGAATTCAGTTGTTGATCAAATGTGCTAATGAATTACTTTACTGATAATGCACTCAGCTGTTGATAAGCTCTACTGATGGATTACTCTATTGATAGAACACTTAGTTATTGGCACAACACAACTGTTGGCGCAACATTGTTGATGACAACTCAGCTATTGGCACAACATAGTTGTTGGCGCAACACTACTGATGACAACTCAATTGTTGGTGTAACATAATTGTTAGCGCAACACAGCTGTTGGCGAAACACTACTGATGGCAACATAGTTGTTGGTGCAATACTACTGATGGCAACTTAGTTGTTAGCGTAACTCTACTGATGGACTACTCAATTGTTAGCGCAACACTGTTGTTGAGCTACTCGGCTGTTAGTGCAACTTTGCTGTTGAGCTACTCAGTTGTTAGCGCAACTATGATGTTGAGCTACTCAGCTGTTAGCGCAACTTTGCTGATGGCGCATCTTCAGCAGATGTCATCTCTGATGTTAGCGCATCTTCAGTTTTACCTACGCATAAACACATTGTTGAACTTTGTTTTATTCATTCATCAAAACCATGATCAAAACCATTTGTGTTCATTTTAATTGTCCTAAATTCATTTTAATCAATTAAAATGTTTTTAATAATTTAACTTAATTTAATGATTTCCCCTTTAACTTAAATTAACAATTTCCCTTTTTCCTAATTTAACTTAATTTAACAATTTCCTCCTTTTTGATGATGTTAAAACTAAGTTATGATGCGCAAGGGAAATATAGAATATATATATATATATAGACAATGATAAATATAAATATAAATATAAATAAGTAAGATATTCATAGTTTATTTTCTCCCCTTTATCTTGATCCTTCAGCTGGCTTCTTTTCCTTTCTACCTTCCTCTTCCCAGTTTCCCCCTCGCTACTCTTCCTCCTTTACTACTTTCCCTCTTTTTAACATCGGGAACCCCTTATCGATTGTCCCTTGTTTGCTTAATAAAGTTCGTTACTTCGACAATCTGTATTCTGATATTATTGATCTTCGCGGAGAGCTCTTGGTTGTAATTGTCGAGGGAATTATTCAATATGTGATTGAGCCTACTCATTGACTCCTTGATTATCAGGAAGATTTGTGAGTGTACTATCAAGAAATGTGGTTTAAGGACAAACTAAAAAAAATTGTTGCACCCCTGTCAAAACATCAATGTTTTGACTCTCTTCTTCGAGAGTTATGATTTCGGATAATCGTTTATACATGAGGTCAGTTTATAGTCGATATCTTGACAATAGGAGAAAAAAATTGATTTCTTGATGAAAGAAAAAAACATCACAATGGATAGGAAGAGGTGGTCAAAGCTTAACCTTGAACACATTTTGAATCCAAAAATGTCATAGTTCATTAGAAGGACCAGGTTCATACCAATCTAAAAAAAATACAAGGAACTGAGGAACAAAAAAATGTTCCTTTATCCATAAACATGAGTCATCTATTCATAAATAAAGTTCAAAATCGTCGATTGACAGATTTCAAATTGTTGTGAAGTCCACTATGAAAAAAAAGGGAAAATGTTTCTGTTGAAATATTTCCTTAAAAGGCAAGATCTGTGACCAATACTACAAAAGAAAACCGAGATTCCAAAAACCATATGTCAATAGGTAAAAGACATCGTTTGTACACGAATCTGTTAAAACCCTATTTGTTATTATGGATCCAAAAACCATGTTTATTGATATGTACGAGACATTGTTTTTACACGATTCCGTTAAAACCCTATTTGTTAATTAGTATCCAAAAACCCTATATGTTGATAGGTATGAGACATCATTTGTATATGATTCCTTCAAAAGCCCTATTTGTTAATATGTATCAAACTTTGTCTGTCGATAAGTACCCGAGATCATTCGTACATGATCCGACAAAAAATATATTTGTCGATAGGTATCCAAACCATATCCCTCGATAGGTGTCAAACCTTATTTTTTAGCTAGTATGGAGATCATTCTTACATGATCCATTAAAACCCTATACGTCGATAGGTATGAGACATCGTTTTTACACGATTCCGTCCAAAAATTCTATTTGTTAATATGTATCAAATCTTGTTTGTTAACAAGTATTGAGAAAATTCGTACATGATTCATTAAAATCTTATTCGTTGATAGGTGTCAAACCTTGTTTGTTAACAAGTACTGAGATCATTCGATCCATTAAAACTCTATTTGTCAATATGTACAAGACATCATTTTTACCTAATTCCGTCCAAAAACCATACTTATTGATAGGTGGCAAACATTGTTTGTTAACAAGTACTAAGATCATATGTATATGATCCTTTAAAACCATATTTGTCGATAGGAACAAGACATTTTTTACACGATTACGTCCAACAACCCTATTTCTTTATAGGTATCAAACTTTCATTGTTAACAAGTTCTATGAGCATTCGTACATGATCCTTTAAAACCCTATTTTTCGATAGGTATGAGACATTGGTTTACATGATTCTGTTCATAAACCCTATTTATTGATAAGTATCAAACCTTGTTTGTTAACAAGTACTAAGATCATTGGTACACGATCCATTAAAACTCTATTTGTCGATAGGTACAAGACATCGTTTGTACACGATTCCGTTAAAACATTATTTATTGATAGGTATCAAACCTTGTTTGCTAATAAGTATAAAGATCATCCGCACATGATCCATTAAAACCCTATATGTCGATAGGTAAGAGATATAGATTTATTTGATTCCGTCCAAATATCCTATTTGTTGATAGGTATCAAACCTTGTTTGTTAAAAAGTACTAAGATCATTCGTACATAATCCAGTAAAATCCTATATCTCGATAGGTATCAAAACCCTATCTCTTGATAGTTACAAAACCCTATCTCTCGATAGGTATCAAAACTCTATTTCCCGGTAGGTTTCAAAACCCTATCCCTCGATAGGTATCAAAACCCTATATCTCGATAGGTATCAAAATACTATCTTTCAATAGGTATCATAATCGTATCTCGCGATAGGTATCCAAACCTTGTATGTCGAGAAGTATTGAAATCATTCATACATGATCCTATAAAAACCATATACATTAATAGGTATCAACACTCTATCCCTCGATACGTATCAAAACCCTGTCTCGTAATAGGTATCCAAACCTTATTTGTCGACAAGTACCGAGAACATTCGTACATGATCCTATAAAAACCCTATCTCGCATTAGGTATCAAAAACTTTGTATGTTAACAAATACTGAAATCACACGTATATGATCCAATAAAAACTTTATCCCTCGATAGGAATGTTAACCCTACCTCTCGATAGGTATCCAAAACCTTGTCTTTAAACAAGTACTACTATCATTCATACATGATCCGTTCTATCTCTCGATATGTACCCAATCAAATTTCTATTTCTCAATAAGTGATCTCCTCAAATTCAAAAAATACAAAAAAAATATATATATATGTAGATAGTACCACGATCATTTATACATGATTATCTTGGACATTACTTGTTGGTAACTAGTAGCCTCTGTGGCAAGTTGTTAACTCTCACTATAAACTCATTTGTTGATATTACTATGATCATTTGTAGATGATAGTCCGAAGCATTAGTTTTTAGTAAGCATGTGACAAGCTTATTAGCTTTCACTTAAACATATTTGTTGATAGTCTCACAATCATATACATATGATCGCCCGAAGATGTTATTTGTTAGTAACCTACATGAAAAGTAGTTAAGACTTTCATGTTCTCCTTTTATATCCCATTAAGTGACATTAACCTTAGTCATTTATATATGACTACGTTGAATAATCCGTTGATATTCATGCTTAATAGGTTTTCATTTTTCAAAAAAATGCCTATAATTGCATTGATATCATTATTCTTTGAATTTTACGAATACTTTTTTAAGATTTGTGATACAGGATGCATAAACTATCCTTGTTAGGATAATGACCAAAAGAAATATCTATAATCAATGCTTGGAAGCACCTCGACAAATTTTATATACAGTAACACCACGTCACTCCAACATTAGCTCACACCAGATATCACCCTCAATAATATAAATTGGATAAGAAAATATTTGTGTTAGATGTCACACTTGAATCTGCATTTTCAAAACTAGTTTGTTGTAATCAAACTTGATTCGAGAGGGCATTCTATAAGCACTAAAAATTTACATACCCAATTTTTAAAATTTAAAGTAGTTATTTTGATTATTTTTGAATAAATAAAATGAAAATGATTAAAACCAAGGCCAAAGCCTAATCAAATAATTAATTGGATTAATTATTGTAATAATTAAATTCTATATTAATTAAAGATAATGGCCAAAGAAAATAAATAAAATAATTTGGGATAAATGTTGAAACATTTTATCCCTAATTAATTCTTTTTTAAAAATGAAAAGGGATTAAAATAAATAATTTAGGAAAAAGTTATAAAGTTATATCCATTTTATTACAAAATTTTTTTTATTAAACCCAAAAATTTACAAAAATAAAATAAATTGACAAAATAAATATCATATTTATAAATATTTTTTTTGTATATTTTAAAATATTTAAAAACGAAATCAAAAGGGTGAAAGAAAAAATCAATTTCAAATAAAACCCTAAGGTTAAAATGAAAAATAGATATGTAATCTAGTGCAACCGAAACCTAGATGAATTGTTGTAGCAGGAATTACAATTATCAAAAGAGTGATGAATTGTCAACTAATGTCCAAGAGGTGTCAAATATTGTTTTTTTAATAAGTATGGAGATCATTCGTACATGATCCATTAAAATCCTATTTGTTGATAAGTGTCGAACCTTGTTTGTTAGCAAGTACAGGGATCATTCGTACATGATCCATTAAAACTCTATTTGTCGATAGATACAAGACATCGTTTTTACATGATTCAGTACAAAAATCATATTTGTTGATAGGTATCAAACCTTGTTTGGTAATAAGTACTGATATCATTTGTACATGATCCTTTAAAACCTTATTTGTCAATAGGTACGAGACATTGTTTTTTCACGATTTCGTCTAACAACCCTATTTTTTGATAGGTATCAAACCTTGTTTGTTAACAAGTACTAAGATCATTCATAGCTGATCCATTAAAACCCTATTTGTCGATAGATATGAGACATTGGTTTTACACGATTCCGTTCATAAACCCAATTTTTATAAGTATCAAACCTTGTTTGTTAACAAGTACTAAGATCATTCATACATGATTCATTAAACTCTATTTATCGATAGGTACAAGATATTGTTTGTACACAATTCCGTTAAAAACTTATTTATTGATAAGTATCAAACATTGTTTGTTAACAAGTACAAAGATCATCCGTACATGATCCATTAAAATCATATATGTGGATAGGTTAAAGATATCGATTTATACGATTCCACCCAAAAATCCTATTTGCTGATAGGTATCAAACCTTGTTTGTTAACAAGTACTGAGATTATTCGTACATTATCCATTAAACCCATATCTCTTGATAAGTCATTTTCGTATGTGTCATAAGAAGGTGGAATCGATGACTCACTTTTATTTTACATTGTCAAGGGTTACTTGTATTTGAAATATTTTGTGGAGTATGACGAGTTAGGATATTTTGTTTATGTCAATTACTCGTCTTGCAATTAATTAATGACGAGGAAGATTTTTATTTAAGTTGTAATATTTTCTGAATCTTTTTATAAAGTAATAATTTGTTAGAATAACACTTTTCATAATTAGAAATAAATAATAAATAATAAATGTGATTTTGGTATAAAAAAATATGATTTGAATTGATATATGTTTATAGGTGAAATGAGTGGAAAAAAGTAAATAAAAAAGTAATATTTTTGTCAAAATATATATATCATGCTAAAAATATATTTTCAATTCCTTTTGAAGTTTATCTATAAATAATAGTTTTCTTTAAAGGAATATTGAAGGAACTTTCCTATACTGTAAACATATCATTGGGAAGAATTCAATCTCATATGGATTCCACATTTCTTTGGTACGATCCTCAAATTTCTGAATGGTCTAAGGATGAACAAGCTCAGTTGGAAAAATTGCTTACCATGTAATTACTCAATCTCTCTTTATTTACTTATTTTTCTCTTTCCAATATAAGGGAGCGAAATATTTGTAGCGAAAGGGGAGGTGAAGGTGAGATCCTCTGCTATCAAAAGCTCTCTATTTCACATGCTCCCCTCATAGGGAGGGATAGGATGGTAATTAAACTTTATATAATAAAAGCTCTATGTTCTGCAAGATAGTAATTAAACTTTATATAATAAATTTATTAAACAAAGTTTAATTACCATCCTGCCCCTTCCTGTGAGAAGGAACATAGAGCTTTTGGTAGCAGAGGACCTCCATTGCAAAAGGGGTAACAAATAACGTGGAAGGGTGAATAGAGAGATAAAAAAAATGTTATATTTAGTCAGCAATTTACTCACCCTTCCACGTAATTTGCTACCATTTCGTTACAAATATTTCGCTCTCCTATCATTACTCATATGAATTTATTCAATTTCCAAGATAAATATGCAGATCTAATTGGGACAAACCTAATTCACCTAATTTTAGTTACATCTATCAAATATCAATTAGAGTTAAGTTAAAACTATATTGATTTAAAATTATTTGATTTTGTATATTAACCTAATTATATTTTTTTATTAACTTTAAATCTTTTGAGAATTTTGAAAGATAAAATGACCCCAATATTTTTATTTATTTATCAGATTTATGTCTTGTAGAAATCAAACAGATGAAGGAATTTTCTTTTATTTTTTCATTATTTTTTCCTATTATGTTAAAGTCTATATTATGAAATCTAATGTGATGACTAATTATTCTGTAATCATTTTATTTTTTATTGTCTATCATAAAATAGTTATGCATATTATCTACATCCACTTCTTTCAAAAAAAAAAAACTTTTAATAAATAAATGAATTTGGTGTTTTCTTATTATTATTTTAAGAGGTCTTGTTTGTTCTTTTATTCTAATTTTTATTTATATATACTAGCTTACTTGTTTTATATTAATTTAATTTTTATCACTGTGTATCAATATAAAGAGTGTCATTTTAATTTTATTTGTTTTCATGATGCTCTATATTTTATTTTATTTTTATCTATTTCTCATTTTAATTAACTTATGATGACTCATATTTTAACTATGGACTTTTTCCAAAACAGTTTACATAATAAGTATCATTAATAAATATTTCAGATATGCATCAGAGACCAACATGGACAAGTACATAAAGATTGCTGATCATTTGCCTGGAAAGACAGTTCGTGATGTGGCATTTCGCATCAAATGGATAATTGTTTGTGTTTCTTAAATCATAACACATTAATCTCATTTGGTATTGTTTCTTTTTGTTTCAATCATGAAAACATTTGATGTTTTATGATTTGCAGGAAAAGGAAATTATGAAAAAAGATAAAATGGTATTTTTCTTAATTATTTGTGCAATCTATCTGTAAACTATACATATTTTAAGCTTCTCCTACAATGAAAGTTTTAAATTTCATATTGAAATTAAGAATGCAATTGTTATTTATGAATGGTTCTTCTTTTCTTTTCAAAAACAGGGTTCAAAGAAATTGGATGATGACAAATCAAATATCTTTTTGGGTTCTATTAATTCACATGAGACTGACTCATACAAAGGTTTTCCTATTCAAAACTTTTCTTTTCTGACAAATAATTCGTAACTCAATAATGAGATATTGTTGTAAAATTTTAGAGATTTTTGGTGTCTTTTACTATTATATGGTTTGATGGTTTTAATCAGAGTTTTTTTTTTTTCTATTACAGCTACATTAGGCGTAGTTGGAGAGCTGTTGGAAGAAAACAACAAAATTTCTGATCAAATTACCTCAAATTTCAGCTTTCTCGAGGTTAATCATGAATTTTCTACAATAACATATCATCATTTCACTCAATATGATTTTATATGATTTTATTTTTATTGCAGATACATACAAATTCCAATCTCTTAAGCCAAATAAGGAATAACATATTTAAAATGTTTAGCTAGTATGATACTTTATCTTCAATCTTTCCTTCCGTTTTAGTTTTGGATTTGTTGAGTTCAACTACTATCTTTTGATGGATTTAAAATTTAATACTTGAAACTTATTGTTTTATATTTGTGATTATGAAGCATGGACGAAGATATAGAGATAATGAAGAACCTGCCGCCAATTCCTGATAAGATTAACATTGATGTTGCAAACTTGTTCCTAGGACCTTCTTAGGGTAAAATGGTCTTACCTTGTTATTTTTCTCTTGGGATTTTTCTGAATTTACTTTTTACATGGATAAACAAGTTGGCAATTATTCTACCCTATTCTTGTTTGATTTTTAGTTGTTTAGATGAGTTGAACTATTTGAATTTTTATGGATTCTTTTCAATCCCCCAATGAATGGGTAATCATAATAAATTTTAGTTTTTTTTTTAAATATGATGGATGTTGAATTGGTTTATTTTGAAAAGATATTTGATTATCTTTTTAATTATATAGAAAAACTATATATATATATTATTGGTTGTGGTAAGATTATATTAAATAAATCAGTCACTGGTGTCCTTTTATGTTCACAATAGTTTGGTCAAATAAATTAGCTTTTGGATATTTTTGGGGATTTTTATTTCCTTAGATTTTGTACATATTAACTTGTTAATTTTTTTTAATTTTGTACCATAAACTTTTTCATTGGTCTAATGGATAGCTAATACATATTTTTATAACATTTGTGTAGTTAAAAATAAATGTTTTGTATACATAAATCTTAATCTTTATAAAAATTTCAATTGTAGTTATATTAGACGTTATTGGAGAGTTAATTGAACAAAAATAACTAAGCTTATAATCAAAATATTCAAATTTTAACTCATGATTTTATATTTTTCTTTAATAATTAATTATTCTTATTTAATATCATTTTTTAATATATTTAGTTAAATATTTATTTAATAATTTATTTTTAAACATGAGCATGAGCCTCTACAAAAAAAAAAAAAAAAGATTAATCTATTTAATACTAAATATTAGTCATGTTATTTGTTTTCTATCAAAATGTATTTTGTTATTATTTTTAAACAAAGAATAACTAATATGTTTATGAAAAACAATTATTTAAAATAAATATATTGTAAATTAAAAACATAATTGAAGAAAAAAAGAAAACAAAAACATTTTAACTCTCTATACTCAACAAAAACAAGTTTCACAAACATAGGAAAACAATAAACCAAATTCAACTCCATATACTCAACAAAAACAACCAAAACCAATCAAACAAATACCAATCAAACCAAGCTTCAAAAACTCACTTCCGATTTCTTTTCCTCCAAGACTAATAATAAAACCAACATTTTTCTGAACCAACTAATTAAACCAAATCAACCTTCGATCCAAGTTACCCTCCTCACTTAAGAACAAAGCAACCAAACTCATTTTCACCAAGCTACCAAAATCCCCAATCCATCTAAACAAAAACAAATTCACTCAAATGAAATCCAAAACCCCAGATAAGCTGCTTACGACCACCGACAAAAAATAATATTCACTAGTAAAAAATCGACCTTTACCGACGATTTTCTCGAAGGTTTTTTAAAACTCTCCAAAATACTCCCGAGAGGAATAAATCTTTCGGTATTAAAAATAGATTCCGAGAGGGGTGAAAAACCTTCGGTTTTATTAATTATTACCGAAAGTTCTTTGTAGAACTTTCAGTTTTTACCTTCCCAAAAAACTAAAAATAATTCTAAGTGTTGGATGTGGGTTAATTGTGAAGGTTTTTACAAAAACCTTTGGTTTTGCAATCCCGTAGATTTTTAATTGCGAAGGTTATTCAAAGAACCTTCGGTTTTACCTTTTTTGAAATTCTCTTTTGCGAAGGTTTTCCCAAAAACCTTCGGTTTTGACTCAATTAAAAATAATTTTAAGTTTGGTAATGGTTATTTCCGAAGGGTTTTTCATAAACCTTCGGTTTTGACTAATATCAAAACCGAAAGTAATATGAAATCCTTCGGTATCTACCTCTATAAATACAAACCCTAACCCTTCTCTTTTTCATTCCACTCTCTCATTTCTCTCTCTCCCGCGCCGCAGCCGCCTCCTCCACGCCGCTTCTATTCTCACGTTCAGGTTTGTTTCATTTTTTTGTTTATTATTAGATTTAGATTTCTTAAGTTTATATATATTATATAGATTTAGGCTAATTTAAATTATTTGTTTGTTTCATTGATTTAGATTTGTCTATACGTTATTGTTTAGATTAGATTTAGGTTAGTTTGTTAAATATATATGATTTTGTTAGATTTGTTATTTTGTTTGATTGAAGTTATATATATTAGATTTAGGTTACAGTTATTTTATTTGATTAATATATATATACATATATCTGAAATGCATTTAAGATGGGTGATTAATGGAATAGTCTTCGGCGTACACCGGAGAAACTGCCTCCGTGTTACTAGAATTTGCTAGCACAAACAGAAATTGCGACACGTGAGGAAGAGGTGAGACAGATGACGCTGGAAATGGAGCAAATCCGATTGAGGGATGCGGAAAGAGGCCGATTGCTGAGTGAAATTAAAGCGGACAGGGCTGAAATGGCCCAGAGATTAGAGAATCTCGAACAGGAACTTGTATTGTTGAGGAGTCGAATGAATCAACCACACCCTCCTCCCACCCCATCTAATAATTTCTAGATTAATTATGTGTTTGTTAGTTTTCCGTACGAACGATGACATTTTTATGTGTTTTGTTTTAATATTCATGAATTATTATTATTATCTTTGGTTTAGTTTTAATATGTTGTTCATGAATTATTTTATTTTTGTTTGCTTTTCACCTTTTTTAAAAAAAAAAACAGCATGGCCAAAACCGAAGGTTTATTTGAAAACCTTCGGTTTTGACCCTTGTTCAAAAAAATCTAAAAAAATTCTAAGTATGGGGAAGGGTAAAAACCGAAGGTTTATTTGAAAACCTTCGGTTTTGACCCTTGTTTAAAAAAATCTAAAAAAATTCTAAGTATGGGGAAGGGTAAAAACCGAAGGTTTATTCGAAAACCTTCGGTTTTGACGCTTGTTTAAAAAAATCTAAAAAATTTCTAAGTATGGGGAAGGGTAAAAATCGAAGGTTTATTTGAAAACCTTCGATTTTGACCCTTGTTTAAAAATATCTAAAAAATTCTAAGTATGGGGAAGGGTAAAAACCGAAGGTTTATTTGAAAACCTTCAATTTTTACCCTTCTTAAAAACATTTTGTTTAAGGTCAGGACCGAGAGGTTTTACCCATAACTTTCGGTGAAACCCATAAAAACTGAAAGTTATACTATTAACTTTCGGTGTTACCAAATCATAATTTGGAAAATTAATTGGTTTGATACATTCCAATCTAGATTCTTAACTAATCTAATCAAGTGTGTGTTGTTTTTTAAAAATTAAGATTGTGTTTAATGTTAAAATGTTTATGATTGTGTTTGATTATATATATATAAAGAAGTGTATTTATATGTTTGTGTTTGATGATGACATGAATGTGTATAAAGTTTGATCATATGGCTTATGTAATGTGTTAAGGTTATCAAATGTGTTAAATTAATAATGTTCAAAGTCATTAGAAGATTAAAAACTAATTAATTTAACAATTTGTGAAATGGTAATTCCGAGAGTTTTGAGTAAAACTTTCGGAAATACCCATAAAAACCGAAAGTTTTACTATTAACTCTCGGAATTACCATTTCACAAATTGTTAAATTAATTGGTTTTCTACCTTCCATTATAGACTCCTAACTAATATTATGAAGTGTGTGTTTTATTTTAAAAATTTATATTGTGTTTAGTGTTAAAATGTTCATGAATGTGTTTGATCATATAGAGAAGTGTATATGAATGTTTATGTAGTATTATCCTATGTATTTTGTGTAATGTTTGATCATATGGATTGGAAAATGTTTTAAGGATATAAAATGTGTTAAATTAATGTTGTTTAACGTTTTTAGAAGGTGAGAAACCAAATAATTCAACAATTTGGCATGTTCTAAAACCGAAAGTTAAATATATAACTTTCGGAAATATGCATAAAAACCGACAGATATACCAAAATATCTCGGTTTTGTTTATTTAAATATAATTATATAAATGTCAAAAAATAATCAAAACCGACAGTTATTTGAAATCTCTCGGAATGTAAACAATGAAAAACCGAGAGTTTTACTATATACTCTCGGAATTTAAACAATCAAAAACCGAGAGTTTTCAAATAACTCTCGGAATTTAATGAAATAAAAACCGAGAGTTTTGATATAATTCTCGGGAATCACCTATTAAATGAAAAAAAATACCCTTCTTTTCTTCCCCGTTTCTTTTCTCTCATCGCTCTCTCTCCGCTTCTTCCTCCGCGCCGTCTCTTCCGCTCCGCCGCTCTCTAGCCGAAGCCTTCCGATTGAAGACATTCCGCTCTCCAGCCGAAGACAATCCTCCAGATTGAAGACCGCCCACATTCCAGCCGAAGACGACGAGGATCCCGCGGATTGAAGACCGATTGAAGACCGTCCGCTTTCTGCCGCTGCCGTTGTTTGAAGACCGCCGCTTTCCGCCGTTGCCGCTGTTTGAAGACCGCCGCCGGAGACTTTTGAAGGTTAGTTAGTTATTTATTTTAAGTTATATATATTAGTTTCATTTTAGGTCAGATTGGTTTTAGGTTAGATTAGTTAGATTTTAGAATTTTGGATGAATTATGTTTTTTTTACTTTATATTCGTTCTTATTACTACTTCATTTCAAATATTCGCTCATTTATTAATGGTATGCATTAAGAATGTCTGAAGGTCGTAAGGAAACTTGGAAGAGTATGAGGAAAACACCCAGCAAATTGTTAAAGTCATACCAGAACTTACTTGCCCAATCAGAGAACTTAAGGCTCCAAGGATCATCTTCTAAAGACCAACCACCTATTGTTGTGGTCCCGATAGCTACTGCTCCCCCAACAGACGAGGATGTTGAGGCTACGGAGCTCGAAGAGTTTATAGAGAGCACGTTTGCTGATATGGTGGATGACGATGAGGCTGAAGACGAGGGTTTCGAGGAGCCTATCGATCAGGATGACGAGGAGGAGCATGGTTCCACTCCCGACCCATCATCGACAGGTAACTCGTTTAAAAATTAGTTATTTTTCAATTGATTCACATATCTAATTATGATTTTGATAATTTTGAAGAATCTTCTACCTGCAAGAGACGGGGGAAGAACAAGAATATTGCGCTATCTAAGAGGGTAGCGGGGACAAGGATTCCTCTTACGTTTAGAGAGAAGGATGGGAGGCCAGGCGGTACAGACGTGGGAAGAACACGGTGGTCTAGACATGTGGGGTCGATTATCCGGGACCCCGCAGCCGTCTCACACCGTCTTCTAAAGTGGAAGATATTAAGTGCAGACCAATTGGATTCACTTTGGACTGCTATCAAGGTAATACTTATTACTTGATTATACATTATGTCATTAAATAATTATTTTTAACATTTCAATGTTATTTTTTTCAGGATCCGTTCGAAGCTACTAATGGTGATATTGAGTCTTTTCGAAAGACCGGATTGGGACACGCCAATCAGATATGGGATAGATGGCGGTCAGATTTGAACAAGGCATATATCCGCGTGCACAAAGGAGACGAGGCGGCGGTACTGGCTAATCCTCCACCAGACTACGATCGAGATGATAGGGAGTTTGTGTGTCGCAACCATTTCTTCACGGAAAAATTTAAGGTACGGTTTCATAATTCAAATAAAAGTTTATATTAATTAATCTAACTTCATTTTTTATTTCAAATACAGAAAAATAGTCGTACAAATATTATTAACAGGAAGAAGCTGAAATTCCCACATTGTGCGGGAAGTAGACCGTTTGTACAAATTGAAGAAGAGTTGGTAAGTACATTATTTGTAATAACTTAATCTAAAGATTGTTATTAATTATATAAATTATTTATTTCAATAGGCGGTTGAAATGGGACGGGCACCGTCTGTCATCGAAGTATTCAAGAGGACCCGTACCCCAAAACCGACAAAAGAAAACACAACACCCGTCTCGGACGAACACGTGCTAGAGAAAATTGTAAGTAAATTGAATATGCCTAGTTTTTTATTATAGAAATGATACTTTATTTCAATTGTGCAGGTTGAAATAGAGGAGGTTGTTAGTAACGAACCTGGAATATCGGATTTTGAATTGATGGAGAGGGTGTTCGGACAACAAAAACACGTGGTAGTGTTCGGAATGGGATCAGGCGTCCGGCCCAAACACTTTCGTGAGGATCGTCGAAGTGGAAACAGTTCACAGCTAAACAATGAGCGATTGTTAGAAGAGAATCAAATAATGAAGCTCAAGCTGGAGGAACTGGAAAAGAGGGATGAAGAAAGAATGCGCAAAATTGAAGAAATGCAAGCGGAAAATGAAGAAATTGTGACAAGAATGGAGAGGGAGAAGTTAGAGATGAATGCAAGAATGGAGAGAATCGAGTTGTTTATGAGGCAACAACCACCTCCTCCCCCCACAAGCTAATTCTAGTACGTTGTCATTGGTTTTTTCGATTCAAAACATGTTTTCATTAGTAGTTGTGTCAATTTGAATTTATAACAAATTGTTCGGATTATTAGTTTGGTTGCGAATTTTGTAATGATAATGATCATTTAATGTATGTGTCATTTCTTTTATTATTGATATATTGGTTTGGCTGAACAGGTTTTGGTTGCGAGCAAAATAATCACCACATTTTTAAAAATTTACGGGAAAAAACCGAAAGTAATTTTGAAATCTCTCGGTTTTTCTTCAAATGGAAAAACCGAGAGTTATTAGAAAACTTTCGGTTTTCTTCAAATGGAGAAAACCGAGAGTTATTAGAAAACTTTCGGTTTTCCTCTTTATGGAAAAACCGAGAGTTTTCTTCAAATGGAGAAAACCGAGAGTTATTTGTAAAACTCTCGGTTTTTCCACAAAGAGGAAAACCGAAAGTTTTTCAATTACCTTTCGGTTTTACTCTAGGGTATCGAAACCGAAAACTCTACGATATCTCTCGGTAAATACCCAATTGTTTTTAATGAAAGAGTCAATACCAAGGGATGGCGAGAGTTACCAAAACCTTCGGTAATGTGTCTATACCGAAAGTTATAGGGTCAAAACCGAGAGTAAAAACTCTCGGTTTTGACCCCTTTTTCACCAGTGATTAATACTAAATTATTAGACCATCAATGGCTAAGGTAACCATTGATGGAGGCAGCGGAAGACTATAACTTGATTGACTCAAAAACAATAACAAGGCTCTGATACCATGTTAAACTAAAGAGAGAAAGATTATATTGAATTCGTTATTTATAGTTATATAGATTATGTCTATTATATAGACATTATAATTGACATATAAAGAAACTAAGTAATATAATATTAATATTATCACAATTTATAATATTGTGATAATATCTTACCAATATATTATATTATACTCTAACAAAAATATTGTGGTCGGGGAATCTCCACGAGCACAATTATAATAATAAGGTGGTGGGAGGTGTATAGTTACATACTTAAAATAGTTATTGGAGGTCTATCTAATATTCCTGCTCTTCCTGAGGAAGGTTGGTTTTAATGAAAGCATGAAGATATGTGCGGTCTTATTGGTAGACAGAAAATCTCAAGGTGAGTCTTGGAGGTAAATCAACTCTTTGATAAGAATAGGGATTTGAAATGATGCAAAACATCATAAGAGGGTTAGGGGAGTGAAAGGGTAACACTAATCATCAATCTTATATCAACTTTCTCAACACCCCTAAGGATGCCTCACGCGTCCTAGTTTAGAGAAGTTATACATTGTACTATTAATGTCATTGGTGGTAGAGGGAGGGATCTAGAAAGGGGTCGGTCCTAACCTAGAATTAGTTTCCTTAACTAAAGAATGGAGAGGTACCCTGTTGAAACATAACTTAGGAAACAAACTCGACCTAGAGTGGTGCAACCGGAACCTCGTTCAGCCAAAGCTCAAATCTTTGCTGTAGTGGTAGGCTTCGGAAGATGGGTTATTTGGGTAGGCTAGACAAAGGTGGTTCATGTCAGACTGAAATTTTTTGAATTTAAATGTTGTATGCGCGTCCTAGAGTTGTAGCTATCTTAATAATAAAAAATTAGAAAAGAAGAGTGATTGAGGTAGACTTGATCCAATTAAAGTTATTATGTCAAGATCGTTATACGTCAGCTTGGAACCAAGGGCATCTCGAGCCGTTGCATTAGAGTATTCAATTCAATTGGTGCTTCCTCTTTCCGAGGACTACAAAGAGTGAAACGTGCGATATAAACACTAGTCTTCCTTGGGGGTTTCGATCTTTTCTTGAATTCCACAATTGCTTGCTTGCTGCTTGGAACTAATTAGGTCGTCTTTTGGTATGGCTTCAATTCTCGAGAAAGATATGTTGCTTTATGGAACAATTTGAAAACAACATTTATCATGTCAATTAATAAGTGTATTGGACCCTTAATCGAGGAAGGAATCTGATGACCCGTTAAAGTTTGGTCGATTAATAAGACATAATAACACTCCACATTGATAGGGAGGGTTCGTCGATTCGATTGTTTGGAATGAAAACAGATATTTGTAATCATAATCTTCTTAGTCGGGTCGATAACGATCTTGGATGATTTATTGAGCTTAATGAAAACATATAGTTATTATAGGAGACCAGTTGGGCTAGAATGATGGTGCATCACTCTGCATCACATATTTGTTACTTGGAATCTTTTTTTTTTATAAAAAAACACATTTGTATAAGGTGATGGTATGGCCCGAATGTCTTATTGTTGTGTCTTTGTCATCGGGAACACACACATCGAATATGCATATATTGGAGCCATCAAATTTGTTTAGGAAATCGAGAGAGTTGGTGATAACCTCATTTTACATTGATCAAATATATATGATATATGGCTAGTCTTGTAGATGTTGAAAGTTTAATTGCTGAGATAAAAAAATTGGAGATCTATGGACAAAAGGGATGTATTGCAAACTATGAGGGATTAATTGAGTTAACACATTTTTGTGAGGCTAACCCTCGGGATGCGTTACCACCCTAGATATCAAAAAGGGTAGGGAGGACAAGTGATCGTTAGGGACCAAGAAGGTCCCCCATTTTACTTTCCCGAGTTTGATCTAAACCTAACTTTAGATGACTTTTCTCTAGTTATGAAATCATGTAAAATGTTATAGGTGATGGAGTATCAAAAGATGAGGTCATCAACCCTCATCCTATTTCAGATTTGTTTTTGTTCAAACAAGAAGCGATTGATTAGGTAAAAAATGGATGTTTGTCACATGTGAAAGATATAATCCAAATAATCCCTATTAGAACATTTTATCCTTAATTAACATTAAAGAATTACCATATATTCATTATGTGTCTGATGAACAATCGATGGATTCTGAGCTATATTATGATGTCAATGAGAATATCTTAATAGAATTCTTGTCGCATAATATGACATTGAATTAATACAAATCTTCCTTGAGGAAAATCCTTGAATTAGTAAGTAAAGTGTGGCCCAATATGAGTGAGAACTCACCCCTTCCATATACTTTTCATCCAAACTCTTCTTTGTTGAATAGATACCAACGTTGTAAGTTTAAAAAATTTAATAATCTATCATAAGGTTATATGCAAGAGGGAAATATTCAATTAGATTATCATCGATGATTGGAAATATTATTCCTTGGAACATTTATGAAAGAGATGTGTCATTAAGACACTATTAGGAAGGATTAGTTTTGGCATATATTGTTTTAGTGAGACTAAATTCAAAAGATGATTGAGTAGATTGTAAGAGATCTATATAATTGATGATTGTGTAGTTGGAAGTCTCTTTTATAGGGACTTCTAGTGGGATTCTTGTGTCTTCATAAAATAAGTCGCATTATGATAATTCGTATGTGTCATAAGGAGATGGAATTGACGACTCACATTGTTTTGCATTGTAAAGGTTGGCTTGTATCTGAAGTCTTTTGTGGAGTTTGACTAGGATTCACTATGTGATACCTGAGTCTTTACGTAGTTTCTGTGAAATTTTGATTTAAGCGGCAAATACGATAGTAATACATATTTGGGTTACCATCCCGATTAGTTTTTAGCAGAATATGAACTATCTAGTTGAAGATAAATTTTCGTACCTTCAATGATCTTCATTAACATCGACACCAAAGTTAATACATTAGCCCGCCATCTCCATCATCTTTAAACATTATTTCACGCTCAATCGCCCGCCATCTCTCTCCAAGTCTTGTGATGCTAGGGAAATGACTATAACTTTTCAATGGATCCGTGCCCTAAGAGGTACTTTGTTATTCTTTGAGGATCTAATAGATTGATATCATTTATATCTATACTTTAATTTGTTTTTTTCCTTCCTAAACTTTAAACTTTTTAGTTCTGATTATCGGAACTTCTATGAACAATGATGAAGAAATAAAATTAAGGAAAAAATAGGAAGGAAAATAATATTTGTTGAAGAGGGAAAGTTTTAAGAGTCTAAAGTGTTATATAACAACATTTTTAAACAACCATTTTAAAGAAGTTGATTAGACTAGAAACCCTAAATTACTTATACATACAAGCCCAAACCCATTAATAATTAAATAATCCCTAATTGCATAAAAACTTCAAATTTACTAACAATCAATTCTTAGACTCACAATCTCCCTCGTAAGCTTGATTTGGTTCGAGATTCTTTACACTGAGCAGCTCTCGCATCTCCGCAAATTTGACTCTTGCTAGCGCCTTAATAAAAATATTAGCGTGTTTCTCTCTAGTTCTTAAAAACTCTACGACGGTCTGTCAGTTCTCGACACATTAATGAATAAAGTGGAATTGAGTGTCGATGTATTTTATGCGTCCATAAAACACCGAGTGTTTTCATTAATTCTATTGCGGAATTATTGTCGACATATAGGGTTACCGGCCTCAGTTCACATCTAAGCACCTCACTCAACAACTTTCTCGGTCAAATACTTAACACGACGTTGAAGTAGTTGTCATAAACTCTGTCTCACATGAAGATAAATCAATAGTTCGTTGCTTCTGAGATTGATAAGTGATCAGATTTTGTTGAGATAAAACACTATCCCTTTGGTGCTTTTTCTATCGTTTGTGTCACCGACTAGGTCGCTGTCAGTAAAACTAAGAAGATCTTCAACTTCTCGTTCTCTTCTTAACTGAATCGCATAGCTCGTCGTTCCCTTCACATAACGAAGAATGTGTTTTATTGTCTAATGGAAAGAGAAAGTTAGACGTGCAGTCTAACTCCTTCTGAGTAGTCTGAAGGGAACCGTAATTAGATGTGGAGTCTAATGGAAAAAGAAAGTTAGACGTGCAGTCTAACTCCTTCAGACTAGTCTGAAGGGAACCGTAATTAGACGTGGCGTCTAATGGAATGTGAAAGTTAGACGTGCAGTCTAACTAGTGAAAGTTAGACATGCAGTCTAACTCCTTCAGATTAGTCTGAAGTGAACTATAATTAGACGTGAAGTCTAATTCCATTAGACCCGGTGATCTAATGGATCCTGTTATTAGACGGGCACGTCTGATTTCATTAGACGGGGTCGTCTAATTGAAATACGTCTAATGCCATGCTTAAGCAATTGCTTGATGCTAGCACCCGCCTACCCACGCGCTCTAGCTGTAAGCTACTCTTGCTCCACTTTCTAGTGAAGATCAGTACGACAGTCAGCTGCAACTAATCAACCAATGTCACGTAAATGAATAAACTTCACACTACTTGTTTTGCAGGTACATCTCTGAAGAATATTCGGCGCACTACCTGTTGTGTACGGCCACGATCCTTGTATTCAGAATCTGCTGTGTACTATGGAGGTGTTCCAATGGAAGCTCGCCACGTGTCATTATCAACATTCGACCATTAGTACCTGTTCCTTATTTAAAGAATCTCAAGGACAACGGACGGACTGCCGAACAATTAATTGATCTATTGATACTCAGATTACTCTATTGAAACTGTTAGCTGCTTTCTTGCTTTACTGTGTGTTAATCAAGAGAGAGTTAGAATCAAAGCATCGTTTTAGCTGAGTGATATTCTTCATCATATTGTAAGTTGAACTGAGTCTGTTCTGTTCAACAGTGAGTTATTTGTGCAAACTATATTTGATTCAAAGTATATTTTAGTGAATCCATCCGGTGGTTGGAAGAAGGGGTGACGTAGGAGAGTTTTTTCCGAACATCTATAAACAAACTGCTGTGTTGTTTCTTTCTTTCATCTTTTCATTCTTGGTTCCCAGCTTCAAACCTAAGTAAACATTTATGCGTTTGATTCTGTTTTAAGTATTTATAAGGGTTTACGTAGAATAGAAAGTGATTTAAATCCTTAACAAGATTTCTATCAAACCGTTTTTCCTAAGCCTTCATCAATAGCCTTACCCCTGCCTCTATTGATTAAGTCGATCCTATCAATTGGTATCAGAGATCTGTTTCTATTCTCAAGCTTTTCCTAAAGAATGTCGACCATAACCAAAGATGCCAGTGCAACCTCCATTCCAACTTTCTCTCAAGAAAACTATATCGTATAGAAGAAGAGAGTTCGTGCTCATCTCTATTCTCTTCATGACGACATGTGGAGTGTCATCACAGATGGTCCTATCAAGATCGACAATGAGAAATCTAAATGGACCAGTGAAGAAAAGAGGAAGAACAACCTCAACAATATGTCTCTTGATGTTCTGTACAGATATCTCGATGATAGCATGTTTAACTACATTATCGAGTGCGATACTGCTAAAGAGGTCTGAGACAGACTCACCCAACTGTGTGAGGGAAACGAACAAACCAAGGAAAACAAGATCATTGTTGTCACTCAACAGTTTGACAGTTTCAAGATGCGTCCTGGTGAAACAATGAACGAGTTCAACACCAGATTCAGCAAGATTGTCTCCTCCTTATCTATCCTTGGCAAGACCTATAGCAACAGGGAGATTGCTATTAAAGTCATGCGTGCTCTTCCGAGGGAATGGGACATAAAGACGATGGCTATGAGGGAATCCAAAGATCTCAAAATGATCTCTCTCTTCGACTTGTTTGTTGATCTCAAGGCCTACGAGTTCGAGCTAAACTATAGGATTGAAGAAAATCAATCCACATCCATTATCATTGCCAAAGCGCTGGTGACTGCTGAAGAGCCACCTATTGCTACTGATGTGAAGATGGTGGCACAGTAGCTGGGTAGTGATGCCATATCTCTTTTCGTGAAGAAGTTTGGTGACTTCATGAAGAAGAGCAACCCTAACTTAAGCTCTTCAAATTCCAATGATAATAAGAAATCAAAGGCTAATGTTAAATGTTATAACTGCGATATTGCAGGTCATTACCAATCGGAATGCCGGAAACCTAAGCGTGAAGATAAGAAGGATGATGAAAATGAGACGAAGCATCCGTGACTCTTACTTCTCATCCAGTGATAGTGATGACGAAGAAGTGGCTTGCTTCATGGCAAGAGAAGATGAAAAACAGACTCAGGAAACTGAGGTATATTTTCCTTCCGTTTACACGTTTGATTAACAGGAGGTGGTTGAAATGTTCAGATCTCTAGAGTATTCCAGTATGGGAAAGTATTTGAGAGGTCCTTTAATCTTCCACGAGAAGGAAGTGAGGGAGTTCTTCAAGTCCGCAACAATGGTGGGTGATTCCATCGTAGAACCTGTAAATGGAACTGAAATTTCTTTCGACGAGGCGGTATATGCGGAGTTCTTTGAACTTCCATCAGAAGGGTATACGTTCAACCAACATCTGTCAGCGGCGATGACGGAGGAAATGAAGACGGTCTTTTTTGCCTATGGATCGGCGATTCGACTTAATGGGAGAAAGAAGGCTCTCAAACCACACTTCATTTTGTTAAATGATGTGGTGGTGAAAGCGCTTCAGGGGAAGGCGGGGTCATTCAATCTCTATAGTCAAGATCGGTTTGACTATATGTTTGTCATCTTGAAGGGGATTCAGGTCAACTGGGCCTTAATGCTATTCCAGAACCTCCGCTTTTCAATTAATCAGGAGAACAAGGAGAGCATTAACTTTGCTTCTTAGATAAGTAGATTACTGGAGCACTTGTGGGTTTCAATGGAGAATTCCGAATCAATTTACTCGACCAGGGTGTACACTGTCTTTACAGTGGGAAACACCCTAGTTAGAAAGAAGAACAACAAAGAGTCTCTTTCCGGAACCTCAAGTCAACAGACAGCTGGAAGGTCTGTTACCTGATCTAAACATCCAACGGTCTTTGTCCTGTCTACAAGAGCCAAACGAACCAAGACTGTAAATGAGTCTGAGGCTAGCTCTACCAGCCTTCAGAGCTCATCGAAGAAGGATTCTGGAACTGTTGACTCCATAATTAGGAAAGGTCCAGTCGAACTTGCCACCACTCCACTATCTCCCCTGTCTCCAACTGCCAGTTAGATGCGGAGATCTTCAAGGTCATCTGTTTCAAAAGGTGAAAAGTCAAAGGCGCCCCGTGCGTCTAAATAGATGAAGGCTTCATCAAAGGTAACATCTCCTCCAACTCTGGCCGAAGTGCCTAAATTTAATTCTCCAGAAATGGAACAAGAAAAAACTTGATGATATTGTTCTTGGAAAATACTTGATGATATTCTTCTTGAGGAATTTGCTGCAGGACCCGCTGTTGAATCAGCTGGTCCAAATATTGAGAATTTTGATAGAGTTGTGTCTCTTGTTCACAATTCTGATCCAGTAGCCACTGATGATACATAGTTCGTTCAACCAGAACAAGGTGCAGTTCTTACCCTTGTTGTTGGTGGTATTTCTAAAAAGGCTCCCTCTGTTTCTGTCAGAGAGCCTTCCTCCTCAAATCTTATTTCAAAAGATTTCATGATAATCGGGAAGATCACTCGAGGCGTACTCCCTCCTGGACTCTTCAAGAAACCTCAATCTGCTCATGAATTGATGCGCTCCACAAGACAATCATGTGGAATTGTATTTGGAGAACCAAGACCCTTTCCAAAATATGTTGAGGTTATTGGAAAAGGGAAGAATGTTGTAACTGACGAAAATGAAGATATTTCTAAGGAAACCTGCATTGTTGACCTCATGATGAATCAAGTCAAAGCTATAGCTGCTAAAAAGATAGAAATTTTTAATTCTTGGATCCAGAATAGATTGTCAATCCAGTATGATGAGGTCATCACGGGTTCAGGAATAAGTAGTCAATGGCGTAAGCTTGTGTTCAATGAAAAGAAAGTCCTCAAATGGGACAAAACATCGGAGGTTGCTAAAGCTCTGAAGAGAAAAGACCTTGTAAAAGCCAGTCTAAGAGGAAGAGCTCTCTTTCCTATTCTTGAAGCCAGAAAAAAAAATTTCAATCCAATTGAGAGAGGTGCTGAAGTGGAAGTGAAAGCTTTAAAGAGATTGGACGAGATCATGGCTGATTAACTTTCTGTAGTCACTCAGTAGGTTGATGGACCTATGTGCTCAGGAGCTAGCCCTTTTGGTAGTTCCTCCGATGAAGACGAACCAATGGATATCTCTGTTGATCATGCTGATACAGATGAGCAAGTTGTTGCTCTTCTGATAGAACTTGGAAGTCTCTTTGCATAATAAAGACGTCTATTGGCTCAACTTGTTATCGAGCAATATAAGGAACCTATTCAAGAAAATTCGTCCATAGAAGAAGAAGAAGTTATTTAAGAGCTTGAACAAGCTTTTGAAGAAGATGCTGATCAAGAGCCTGTCCAAGCTCTTGTAACTCAAGAAAAAGATGTTGTTGAAGAGCCGTTTCAAGCTCTTGTAACTCATGGAGAAGAGTTAGTGAATTCCCCTGCTGTCAGAACAGAGGGATCTCAAGAAAAAGAGGCTGAAGTCAGTCAGCCTGAGGTTTTCAGATCGGGGGGGAACCCTCAAAAGACAGAGATGCCGAAGAGAGTTCCTCATCTGAGGGGGAACAAGATCAAAGTGCTAGAACAGTCAAGCCTCTACCATTTCCTGAGATTAATGCTGGTAATATCTATGAGAATATTCTCAATCCTCTTTATAGTATGGGAAATCTTTACGAAAGATTTAAGAGAGCAGAAAAGGAGTTGGAAGAAGAAGAGCAAAATCAATCTGAAAATGAGTCTAAAAAGGATGAACCCGAGTAATCCCTGCAAGTTCATACTCAATTTAACCACATTTAGAGCATTGCAGCAGAATTGCAAGATAATTCATCTAATGAAGGATCTTCGGCTGACGGTACCAAGCTCCTGAAGTCGATGACATCTCTATTAACAACTCTTCAGAAAAATGTAGTAACTCTAGGATCGAATATGGTAATGATCATGAAGACCCAGATAGAGGACAAAAAAGACTTTGCTGAACATGTCAAAATCCTTAAAGAGTTGGATCAGACATTGAAGAAAAATATGTATGAGGTTCATATCTCAAATTCAAATTCTTCCAAATTTGAAAAGCAACTCTTTAGACGACAATCGGAAATGATGAGCCTTGAAAGACAAATAAATATTGATAATCAAAGAGAGGTTATGGAATCAATGGAATTGATTCATAATCAGCTGGTTGAAATTCAAGGCAGCATGAGAAGAACATATGCTGAAAGACTAGAGTATGCTGACTCTATCACAAGAAAATATCAAGCTGAAGAGAATGCGAAGGCTACCTCTAAGCAAGAACAGAATCGTATTACTCAAGGTGAGCCTAGTAGAGAAAGAAGAGGTGACGGTGTAGCAATCGGCATCAGATCCAAACGAAAGGCAACCAATGATGAAAATCTAAGGAAAACTAAAAGAGGCGGAGGTCGCAGCGGTGGTGGTGATCGCGGAGGCCGAAGTAGTGGAGCCGCTCGTGGTTGCAGGAGTGATGGAGCCACTCGTGGTGGTCGCCCTCTTCCTCCTTTTCGCAATCTTCTAATCGGTCAAGAGATGACATGTGAAGGGATGAGCTATGAAGGAACTCGTTTTCTGATTGATCCTCGAGTGAAAAGGGAAGAACAATAATCTCCTTTCTCCTAATTTGTTAACTCTTAAACTATGTTTCTTTAACTATGTTTCTAAATATTGGTTTTAGAAAGTGGTTGTGTAAGATGGATGAACAAGTTTTAATCTGCATATTTTTTAATGCTTAACTTGTTATCTATTTGATAGGATCGGCTTTATCGATAGAGACTGGGGTCTGGCTAAGGATGAAGGCTTATGAAAAACAATTTGAAAAAAATCATGTTAGGGATTTAATTCGCTTTCTATTCTATGCAAACTTTTGTAAACACTTAAAACGGATTCAAGGCGGAATTGTTTACATGGGTTTGAAGCACAAGATGAAATATGAAAAGATGACAGAAATGAAGAACACAACAGTTTGTTTATGGATGTTCGAAGAAACTCTCCTACGTCACCCTTTCTTCCAACCACTGGAAGGATTCACTATAAGATGATTAGAATCAAATACAGTTAACACACACACACTTAGCTCACTATTGAACAGAACACTTTCTGTTCAATTACAAGATGAAGGATATCACTCAGTTAAAGGTGTTTTGATTCTAGCTCTCTCTCTCGATTCACACACAGTATAATCAGAAAGAAGCTTCACAGAATAAGTTCAGTAAGCAAGATGATTGAGTAGTTTCTCTCTCTGTAAAATCAAATTGCTTGTTCGTGAGACTTGTTAAGGCAGATTGTCCGTTGTCCTTGAGATTTGTTAAATACTGAGCAGGAGCTAACGGTCGAATCTTCAAGAATGATACGTGGCACTCTTCCATTGGAAAGTCTCCATTGTACACAACAGGTTCTGAGCACAAGGATCGTGGCCGTACATCACTGGTAGTGCGCCGATTATTCCATCAGGGATGTACCTGCAAAACAAGTAATTTGAGGAAAATTCTCTTACGTGGCATTCCTTGATTGGATGCATATAGTTGTTGTACTAATCTTCACTAGAAAGTGGAGTAGAAGTAGGATACAACTATAGCACGTGGGTAGGTGAAATGTTAAATTCAAGCGCACTACTTAAACTGAGCATTAGACGTATTTCAGTTAGACGAATTGTGAAAATTAGTCTAATGAAATAAGTCATCTCTTTTTAACAGAATAACGTCTATTAGACCGCCTGGTCTAATAGAATTAGACTCGCGTCTAATTACAATAACCATTAAACTGCACGTCTAACTCCACTGAGTTAGACTGCACGTCTAATTCCGGTTCTACCTCAGACTTGTCTGAAGGAGTTAGACGCACGTCTAACTTTCACTTTCTATTAGACTGCACGTCTAACTTCATTAAGTTAGACTGCACGTCTAATTCCGCAAAAATTAGACTACCCGTCTAATTACAAATATATTAGACTACACATCTAACTCCGATGAGTTAGACTGTACGTCTAATTCCGAATATCAATTAGACTACCCGTCTAATTATAAATATATTAGACTTACGTCTAATTCCGTGTATTTATTAGACCATCCGTCTAATTTTTTACACGTCTATTAGAATACACATCTAACTTTGATAAGTTAGACTGTACGTCTAATTCTATTAGACTTACGTCTAATTCTGTGTATTCATTAAACCATCCGTCTAATTCTTTACACGTCTATTAGACTACACATCTAACTCCGATGAGTTAGACTGTAAGTCTAATTTTATGCAATGAAAGCCAAAATCGGTCTAATGATACTCATTAGATCCAAGCCTTATAACATATTGTCTCAATACACCTGTATCAAAACTCATAAGTTATTTCATAATCAAAATATCAGTGGTTAAACTATTTCAATACTTAGTCAAAATATTTTGACCCAACACTATTCAAAAGTTTCAATCTCGTCATCAAAAATAGGGAAATTGTTGGGTCAAATTATTTTTACTTAATGTCAAAGTAGTTTGACTATTAGAATTTTGATGATGAATGGATATAAAACTTAATATATACGTCTAATTGTCTTTGGTGCAGGTGTATCGAATCCAGACATTATTAGACGATTTGACATTAGACGCGCGGAGTTAGACTTGTAGTCTAACTAGCGGAGTTAGACGTGCAGTATAACTAAGTTAAAGTTAGATGTTTAGTCTAACTTGTGAAAGTTAGACGCGGTGTTAGACGAGCAGTCTTACTAGCAGAGTTAGACGTGGAGTCTAACTAAGTTGAAGTTAGACGTGCAGTCTAACTTGTGAAAGTTAGACACACAGTCTAACACACGGAGTTAGACGTGCAGTCTAACTAGCGGAGTTAGATGTGTAGTCTAACTAAGTTGAAGTTAGAAGTGCAGTCTAACTAAGTTGAAGAGTTAGACGTGTTGTCTAATACACGGAGTTAGACGTGCAGTCTAACTAGTGAAGTTAGACATGCAGTCTGACACATGGAGTTAGACGTGCAGTCTAACTAGTAGAATTAGACGTGGAGTCTAATGGAAAGAGAAAGTCAGACGTGTAGTCTAACTCCTTCAGACTAGTCTAAAAGGAACCGTAATTAGACGTAGAGTCTAATGGAAAGAGAAAGTTAGATGTGCAGTCTAACTCCTTCAGACTAGTCTGAAGGGAACCGTAATTAGACGTGGAGTCTAATGGAATGTGAAAGTTAGACGTGCAGTCTAACTAGTGAATGTTAGACGTGGAGTGTAATGGAATGTGAAAGTTAGACGTGCAGTCTAACTAGTGAAAGTTAGACGTGTAGTCTAACTTCTTCAAATTAGTCTAAAGTGAATTGTAATTAGACGTAAAGTCTAATCCCATTAGACCAGGTGGTCTAATGGATCCTGTTATTAGACGAGTACGTCTGATTTCATTAGACGATGTCGTCTAATTGAAATACGTTTAATGCCATGCTTAAACGGTTGCTTGAAGCTAGCACCCGCCTACCCACGTGCTCTAGCTGTAAGCTACTCCTGCTCCACTTTTTAGTGAAGATTAGTACGACAGCCAGCTGCAACCAATCAACCAATGCCACGTAAGCGAATATCCTTCACACTACTTGTTTTGCAGGTTCATCTTTGAAGAATATTCGGCGCACTACCAGTTGTGTACGGCCACGATCCTTGTATTCAGAGTCTGCTGTGTACTATGGAGGCGTTCCAATGGAAGCTCGCCACGTGTCATTATGAAGATTCGATCGTTAGTAGATGTTACTTATTTAAAGAATCTCAAGGACAACGGATGAACCACCGAACAATTAATTGATCTATTGATATTCAGATTACTCTATTGAAACTGTTAGCTGCTTTCTTGCTTTACTGTGTGTTAATCAAGAGAGAGTTAGAATCAAAGCATCGTTTTAGACGAGTGATATTCTTCATAATATTGTGAGTTGAACTGAGTCTATTATGTTCAACAGTGAGCTATTCGTGCAAACTGTATTTGATTCAAAGCATATTTTAGTGAATCATTCCGGTGGTTGGAAGAAGGGGTGACGTAGGAGAGTTTGCTCTGAACATCCATAAACAAACTGTTGTGTTGTTTCTTTCTGTCATCTTTTCATTCTTGGTTCCCAGTTTCAAAGCTAAGTAAACATTTCCGCGCTTGATTCTGTTTCAAGTGTTTACAAGGGTTTGCGTAGAATAGAAAGTGATTTAAATCCTTAACAAGATTTCTATCAAACCATTTTCCTAAGCCTTCATCAATAGCCTTACCCCCGCTTCTATTGATTAAGTCGATCCTATCATCTTCCCATCGCATGACGATCCTCCCCTTCGCGTTAGGAGAAGGGGGTATTTTCGTCAAAAAAAATATAAATTGGTCACCAGTGCAATTTAATTTAAGGCCTTTTTAGGGTCATCTCGTCAAATTTCCCTCTATATTTGTTTTAATAGGGTCATAATCCATTGGGCCTAGCCTATTTCTTTTCTTGCTTAACTTATTTACTCTTTTTCTCAACTTGGAAACTTAACATATTGCAAGTTAGGGAAATGGGAGTCTCTTCTCCAACTATACTCTACCGCTCCGAACTCTTCAAACTCCATCGTGAAACAACAGAACTGACTCTCCGAATCTCCATTTTGCCTCCCGGAAAGGTAATCATTTTATTCTCATTTCCCATATCCATTTTACTTTGAGAATTCAACCCATGAGAAACCAATTAGGGTTTTAGTATATTCGGCTTGATTACCGCTTAACGGGAGTCAATTCTTCTTTTAAGGAACGCTTAACGGGAATTAATTCTTCTTTTAAGGTACGATTATAGATTAATCTGTCACATATCTGGTTCATTTATATTACTATTTTGTATTATTGAGATTTTATTGAATTGCTTGAGAATTCTCGTTGGTCAATATTAAATATGGAGGAGAATCTAGAACTAGCTATATTAGTGACAAATTCGATAAGGTGGAGGATAATTCAGATATTCGAAATCTTGAGTTGGAATCATTAAACCCAATAGTAGACCTATCCAAGCATCTACTCCATTCAATGGATACGTTAGATATTTTGAGAGAAACTGATAATATAGTTATATTGAACATGCCCATCTGAAATCAACCGTTTAGACATAGACATTGTTATTTTAGATTTTATTTGTAATAAAGATGCTATAAATGTCAACACCGGCAACAAATCTAATTTCAAGGCTGGTTATTTTAAATTTGGTGAAGAGTGTTGAAATTCATTTAGTCCATAAAATTTTCTAGCATTTTCTTCCTATCATATGTCCTTGTAGTGCATCACTATTCTTGTATTAGTGTTTATATTACTGATAATTTTGTCTTTTAATTGTGGATGTTATAAATGTCAACATCCACAACAAATCAATTTTGAAGGCTAGTTTTTTAAATTTTTTTAAAGTGGTTGAAATTTTATCCTTATAGTGCAACACTTGTAGAAGTGCATTAATATCCTTATATTAGTGTATTATATGGATAATTATGTATTTTAATTGTAGATATTATAAAGTTTTTTGTACTAGGTATTGGAGCCGAGTTGCGCCCGTTCCAAAGAATGAAGTGTCCCATTTACTCTCTGTTAGGAGCAGATTTAGTGAAATTCCTGTTGGCAATTGGGCTCATGTCAAGAAGGGGAAGTATAGAGGTAAACTTGCAGGTAATCTATTTTCTGTTTTTCAGCTAGGCTATTGATGATTTCCTTTTAGTGTTTCCGTCCTTATATTTTTTGAGAGAATATTGGTTCTTGCACTAATTGACAGCTTTTATTATCTCAAATTTTCAATCTTTATTTACAGGTTATACATGTGAATGAATCAAGGAAAAAAGTTACAGTGAAGTTGATTCCAAGAATCGACTTGTGAAGTTGATTCCAAGAATTGACTTACAACTGATGTCTGAAAATTTTGTAAAGTCTTTATTATATCTACTAACACCCTTACAAATTTCTGCATTTTATAGTTATTTTTTGAAGAAGATTGTTGATATGGAAATACTTCTTTCACTCCAAGATATAAATATATTTAATTTGAAGCTAGTGATGTTATATATATCTTATCTATTGGTCGATATTTTATTTTGATCCTAAAAATGTTTCTAGGGTTAAAGATAAAAGGTTTATTTTTATAATCTTAATGATATTTGGAACTCCACTTTATTGTTTGAACTTATTAGGTTCTATCTGCAATCATTGATTCTACTTGTAGTATTTCTTAATCTTCTAATATTAAACTGATTTATGTAAATACACTTTGATGCTTGAAACAATCTTTGTATATGGGTTGAGGGCGAAGATTGTTACTTCTTAGTTTAAATATTCTAAGAGTTGTGTTTTAGTCCCTAAAAATGATGACCAACTATTATCAAATGAGTCATCTCCTTTATGGTGACCAACCAAATGTGTTTTAGACCACAACAAGAAGATTTTATTAATAAAGAAGGGTTTTTTGAACTTTATGGTGACCAATCAAAGAAACCAAGTAAAATGAATGATAAATGTGGTGGTGGCAAGGTAGAAGGACCAGGAAGCAAAGGAGAGGCATCTTCCAGCTCTAGCATGAATATCACCTTTGAAGTGTATGACCTTGTAATTTTTGGGTAAGGCCTTATGTTCCTTTAATTTATCTTAATTTTATTTTTTGCAATCACAAGTGTTAATTTTCTATTGCAGAAGAAGTGATTTTGGAGTAGTAGTTGGATTTTGAAAAAGATGATCGTATCAAGGTATATGGTCTGGAAATATTATTGTTTGTTCTCGTAATTAACTATTCACTCATTCTTCTTGTTGCATATTTTGAAGAATGGTTCTATAGGACAAATTGTGATGACTCTTGAAGCAAGTCAATTGAAATGTGGTTCTTTTGATAGGAAATTCACACATAAGATAACCACAAAAAGACTTTTCTGGTGTGAACGACACTGTTCGAGTTGTAGATGGTTCATTACAGTTCTTAAATAATTTCTAGTGCCGGTTGTTTAATTTTAGCTTATGAATACTTGATCTTAGTCTTTTAATGACTACCTTGGAGACAACATTTTTGAAAGTTTTTGTTGTGAAGGCATATTTATCTTCTAAATATTTGGTGGTGGTTTGGTCTTTACTATTTTTTATTATCTTCGGTGTTTGATATGTTATTGTCTATTTAAAGATTGGATGGTAAGGGTGCCTACATCAATAGATGGAAAAATATGGGGTGCTAGAGGGATATCCACATAAATGTGATCTTATTTTTTAAGTTAGTTAGGTTTTTGGTTAATGCGGAATTGCTTTTCTCATTCTTTTTTATTGAAATACTCTTTTGGAAATAAAATTTTACTTAATGGGGTCCAATTATTAATTGACAATATCTTTGCCTTTTTTTGCTGGCTGTACCAACATTTTCAGAGGGTTCTCTTTGCCTTTTTTTGCATTTTATTTGTTGGTTGTACCAACATTTTCAGAGGGTTATCAGCATAGCTAATGTCTGTTAGCATTTCATTGTTTATGTTCCCGGGTCATAAATTTTTGTCGATAGGTATCCAAATCACATCCCTCGATAGGTGTCAAACCATGTTTTTTTAACAAGTATTGAGATCATTTGTACATGTTCACACATTAGATAACCACAAAAAGACTTTGCTGGTAAACGACACTGTTCGAGTTGTAGATGGTTCATTATAGTTCTTAAATCATTTCTAGTGCTGGTTGTTTAATTTTAGCTTATGAATATTGACCTCAATTTCACAACTATTTCAGGGAAGACAATGGATGGTAAAGTTGATATACATATCACTAGTAAAAAATGTATTATTAGTGGCGAAATTTAACGGCGGTATATAAAACCGTAGTT
The DNA here is from genome assembly GCF_907164915.1 of Impatiens glandulifera. NCBI lineage: Eukaryota > Viridiplantae > Streptophyta > Magnoliopsida > Ericales > Balsaminaceae > Impatiens > Impatiens glandulifera. The sequence goes on along the minus strand of NC_061869.1, from coordinate 13,576,812 downwards.
AATACCTTACATGTAACTGCGGTATATAAAACCGCAGTTAATATCTTACTTTTAACTGCGGTACATAAAACCACAGTTAATAGTCTTATATTTAACTACGATATATAAAAACCGCAGTTAAAAGTCTTAACTTTAACTGCGGTATATAAAACTGCAGTTAAAAGTCTTACCTTTAACTGCGGTATATAAAACAGTAGTTAAAAGTCTTACATTTAACTGCGATATATAAAACCGTAGTTAATAGTCTTATTTTAAAGTACGGTATATAAAACCAGAATTAAAAATCTTAAATTTAAGAGTTAAACGTTTTATTAAGATTATCAAACATAAAAAAATTATTAATAAATCTTAATTTGTATTATTTTAGAAATTTATTAAAATATAAGATAGACTTTTTAATTTTTATTATTTTAAAATTTAATTATGATTATGTAAAATTTGTGTAGATAAAATTATAAAAGTTAAATAATAAAGTATTTATCATCAATCAAATAATGTATAATAAATATCATTATTAATATTATATATATATATATATATATATGAATAATTTTATTAAGTTATTAGAAATATATATTACAATATTATTTATAAATATGTTATATTATTAAAAATGTATATAAGTTATTTATTAGTGTGATTAAATTATTTTAATGATTATATAAATATAAAACTAATATAATTGAGTTAAATCTTGAATAAAGAATTTGTTATAGAGTTGTTCAATTTTTTTTTTATATAATTGTAATGGTAAGTTTTAATTTTTTAGAATATGTATTATATATAAATATGAATTAAGTAAATATAATAAAATCTTAAAATTTCGAGATACTTTATGTATATATAATTTATTTACTAATAATTATTCTAAAATTATACTTTAAAATAACCTTCCAAATAAAATATATTTATAATATATATATATATATAAACATATTATTTGTGCTTAATAATATATATAAATTATTTACGGTTCAATATTTATATTAAACACACATTATTTTAACTATTATATATAAAACCGTAATTAAAAGTACTTTCATACGTGGTACAAATTATATAAAATATAAGGTGTATAAAAATATAAATTATAATTAAGGGCATGTCCGAAATAGGCTTATTTGATTTATTTTGACTAAAGTGTCAAAAAAACCTATATAAAATATGAATAAGTTTATTTGGGTATAATGGGTTTTGGGACATTTAAGTCCCCATTGTTGTTAAAAATTACGGAACGTACCTGGGTAATAAGGTTTATAATTTAAAATTTAGAAAAATTGGTAGGGTAAAATGATATTTTAAATAGAGTAATGAAGTGATTGAGATAATTGAAGTGATGGAGAGGAGGAAAGAGAAAAATCAAATTTAATCTTAAATAAACCAAATAGGACATGCCCATAAATAATATAGGTTTTTGATAAGTTGTACAAGTATAAGGTGTATAAAAATATAAATTATAATTAAGTATAAATAATATAGGGTAGTATAAGTTTAAGGTGTATAAAAATATAAATTATAATTAAGTATAAATAATATAGGGTAGTATAAGTTATATAGATTAATGATGTTTGTAGGTTCGGATAATCACATCTCTTAATATTCTTAAATTTTTAATTTTTAGTATATATAATATTATTAATTATATATTATTATCTATTTTACCTACTTTTATATATTTTTTTTATAATATGATTAACTTTTTCTCTATATATTATATAATAATAATGTACATTTTTTCTCTCTCCTTATTATATAATAATATTTTATTTATTTCTCTCTTTATATTATATATAATATAATAATATATTTTTTTTCCATATTATAGACCCATTTTTTATCTACTTCAAGATCATTATTGTACCTCTTTTATATCATTAACCCTAACTATATTGTTTATATTATTGTTGTTTTTCCATATCTAATATTTTTTATTTTATTTTATCATAAATCCAACCATAACCTAAAATTCATTTTTGAGATTATATTTTAATACTCTTAAATTTATTTATTTATTTGTTGTTATTCTTATGTTTATCTTTATAATCTCTTCTTATTTTAAAATATTTATCAAAAAAATTCATTATAGAAATATCATAAATAATATTATTAAATGAGACTTTAATATAAAAAAAACACCTCAATACTTACTACCATATAATTTTTTTTCATGTTTTGAAATTAATGATCTAGTCATATATTTTTGTATATTTAATATGTTTTTATAAAATATAAAACTATTATATTTATTTTAATTTTGGGGCCACAACAAAATTTGAATTTTTATTATTATTATAATTCTATATTTATTTATATTATAAATAATATTATTTATTATTATAAATTATTATTTAATTTTAATTATAATATAAAATGGTAAATTATATTTATTTAATTGAAATATTATTAATAATTATAATAAAATAAACTTAAAATAAAATTTATATATAAAATAAAAAAATATATTCTTTATAATATAAGTAAATATAGAAAATAATAATTAATAAAATTATCGTTATAAAATAAATAAACCTTTTCTAATTAAAATATTAAATTATTCAAAAAATATATATTAAAAATGATTATATATAATAATAACAGTAAAACTAAATAAAATATATTTGGTATATTATATAATAATAAGTTATATATGAAAGTAGTTGAAAATAAATTTTAACTTATAATATACATGATTTTAGAATGTTAATAGGTTTTAAATTCTTAATTTTAATTATTTTATAATTTAATTGAAATGTAAGTGGAAAATGTAATAGTATATATAAAATTATGTATTATAATTGTTTACATAAAAATGATAAATAGATTATTTTCAATTAAAATATATGAATATTGTTAATAATATTATATATATATATATATATATATATATATATATTTTAAGTGAATAAATTATTTACAATTATAATAATGTAATTTTTAATAATAATAAAATAAAATATTTCTATAGTTGTTATTAATGTAACAAATCACCTAGTTTATAGGATATGTGTTATATATAAATATTAACTTATAAATAAGATTTTTATTATTAATTAAATTTTTATTTTATAAATTAATTAGTGATGAATTAGTCTTTTAATTATTATGAGTTAAAAAAATTATTTTTGTATTTAATTATGATAAAAAACAATTTTTTATATTATTGATAATTATATATTTAATAAATGAATATAAAATAGTAATTTAATAAAACTTATAAAGTAAGGAGGTAATTTTTTTTTATTCTTTTTGGAAATAAATCCACTTTTGAAGTATAAAATATAAATAATTATATAAAAGTAAGTTGAAAATAAATTTTATCCTCAATCATCTAACTAAGTAAATGTAAATTTTTGCATGAACTTATTTTTATAAATTAATAAGTTATTCATTAAATTATTATTTTATTATTGACATATTTATTTAGTATGGAATTTTATTTAAAATAATTATTTTTTAGTATTATTTATAAACTTTTTTAAAATATAACAAACTATTTGATACACTCATATAAAGAGTCTATCTAAATCTAACAAATATAATATGTTCATACTTAAATATAATACATGATCATTCCTAAATTGGACAAATATTAATCCTTTATATTTTATAAAAATAAGATTATGAATTTAATAAAAAAAAATGTTTTTTTTGACAAAAACGACTCAGCATGAATTTAATAATTTAAGCATGAATTCAATAATTTAAAGTTAACTAGATTTACAAAATTTTAAATTATAACTCGATAATGTATTTATAATTCTTTTATCATGTATGATTCATAAAAAATAATTAAAAGTCCTAATGTCTAATGCTTGAAGTTAAAAATTTATTGTTAGATTTGTAAATGTATATAAAATTTATAACTATATATCAATTTTAATATTATATATTATTTTATAAAAGTTATAGTTATACATGGATAAAATAAAATTATATCTCTAAATTTTAATATTAAATTAAAAATAATTAAATACAATATAATTTATTAATTTATTGAAAGTAATAAAAAAACTAATTATTATAATAAATATATTGATCTAATCTAATCTATATATATATATATATATATATATATATATATATATATATATATATATATATATATATATATATATATAAAATTTTATAAAAGTCAAATATCAATTTTAATTTCATAATATACATGATTTTAAAAATATAATTAATATATAAATAACGACTTTTTAATTTGCATGATATAAATTACAACTTGTATACAAAATTATAAAAGTTTAAACAAAATGATAAAGACTTTGATAAGTAATAAAAAATTTAAATATTAATCATGATCATTTTTAAGAAAGGTGTTATATATAAATATGACCTAGAAAATATAATATTTTAATATGAACTAATTATTTTAATTAATTAGTAATGCATTAGTGCATTCATTAATCTTTTAATATTAACTAATTTTTTAAATTAATTATTAAATAAATTAGTCTAGTCATTAAAAGATATAACTAATTTATTTAAAATTAAATATTAAGTATTATAAAAAATAAAATATATTTATATATTTAAGTTATATATAATGAAGTGTGAATTAAAGAAATAATATATTAAAAGAGTGTAAATAACTATTAATAAATTTGGCTAACACATCAAAATATATATATATATATATATATATATATATATATATATATATATATATATATATATATATATATATATATATATAATATGTATATATATAAATCTTAATTAGAAAAAATGAATTATTAGATAATTATTAATAAATTTGTAAATAAAATTAAAATCATTGAGATGTCTTTTAAATGAATTATATATATATATATATAATTAAAATTTTAATTATATATTTAACATGTATAGTTATATGTGATAAAATAAAATTATATCGACTAATTTTTAATATTTAGTCCAAAATGTTTTATTAATTTAATTAAAACAAATCAAACATATAAAATTTATAATTATTTTTTTATTGTTAAAGCTAGATAAAGATAAAGAGGTTTCCTCTCTCTTTACTTCCACATTCTCCATTACTTATTCATCTTACCTCCCTCACCTTCCATTACATAGTCATCTTATCTCCCTAACCTCCTCATTCTATTACTTCTTCACCCTCCTCATTCCATTACTATTTCACTGTAACTTTCTCACCTCCCCTCACATCCTTCTACTCTTACACTTGCATATTTTGAAAGATTAGATTAAATGATTATATATATTGACAAAAATGTTATCCGAATTGGGATTATATATACTTAATTTGAAATATGTGTGATGACAAAGATGTTGAATCAAATTGTCAAGGCCCAAGAACTCCAAATCAATAAGGTATGATTTCTTTTATGATAATTCTTTAATTTTTTTATTAATATAATAATTTAAGTAAAATAAATTAATATTCTTTTATCATGGATCACATAATGAAAAGATATATTGAGATTTTACGTATAAAATGATAATTTATTTCAAGTTTAAAATGATGTTTATTTTATGATGTAATGTTCTTAATATTTAGAATGTGTATAAACTTAAAAATTTATGATCATTATTAGAAATTTGATATTATTTGGTTGTGAAATTATAATAATTTGATATTATTTGGTTGTAAAATTATTTATATCATTAGGTTTATGAAATGATTAAATTTATTAAAACTTATGTTTATATAAAGATTGAATGATTATTTTTTTATAAAACTTATTTAAACTAGTTATAATTGTTAAATTATAATTCGTTATTAATTTATAAAATTTAATGTGAATGCTGTATAGGTTTTAAAGATTTGAGAAGGTTGATTTTGAAGAGTTAAAGATTTGAGAAGGTTGATTTTGAAGAGTTAAAGACTTGAGAAGGTTGATTTTGAAGAGTTAAGTAGTTGTTTAACCCAACCTAAAAAGAAGGAAGTTAAATTGTTTTAAAGTTTGGGAATAATAATTTATTTGATTAATTACGATAATAAACACCTTTTATTATTTTATATTTAAATATAATCAAATTTTATTATTATTATTTTATATTTAAATATAATCAAATTTTATTGTAATAATATTTTGATGTAATAATACTTTTCCAGTCATATAAATTATGTTGTGTTATTTATATAGTATAAATATTTTGTTGAATGGTTTTATTTGTTTTTCAAAATTATAAGTTTTAATGTTTAATTTCTAGATTATTGCATTAATTACGGCAATTAAAAGTTTTTCTGTTAAAATCATTAATCAATAAAGACGTAAAAATACTGCAAGTAATAGTTTTTAACTGCAGTTTTATAAATCGCAGTTTAAGACTATTAACTAAGAGCGGTAAGTTACCGTAGTTAATAGTACTTTAACTACGGTTTATAAAACTACAGTTAAAAATTATTTACTACGGTAATTTTACCGCAGTCAACCGTGGTTAAAAGTTTCGTCATTAAAAAAATGTTACTTAATAAGGGCGGTAAAGTTACCTCAGTTGGAGACTATTAACTACGGTAAGTTTACCGCCCTTATTGACAAACATGTCTTTAACTAAGGTTTTTAAAACCACAGTTAGAGGCTATTAATTGCGGTTTATTAAACCGCCGTTGTAGACTATTAACTGCGGTATTTTTCCCGCCCTTATTGATTATTATATTTTTAACGGTGAAACTTTTAACGGCGGTTGACTTTGGTATTTAAACCGCAGTTAATAGGCTTTAACTACGGGAAATTATCTTTTAACGACGATTAAAACCACCTTTAAATATTAATTTTTTACTAGTGTATGAATGGTATATATGATGAAATGAACTTGAAAATAGTGGTTATATCTGCTGCAAATCTCATATGTGTGAAAAGCTAAAAATCTCTAGTGATAAGGTTGTTCTTAGCTTAACTATAACTATTTTAATGTTTCCAATTTTATGAATTTTCTTTTATTTTCTAATCTAATGTTCTATATTTAATTAGGGTGAAGAAACAGTGGTTTCAGCCTTTGATGATCGTCCGTCATCTCATAAAACACCTTTACCAACTAAGAGGCCATGGGAATCGGACGAAAATAACAACAAATGTCTGTTCAAATTCATCTTTTATTTATGTTCCTATTTTCTATCATATTTTTTTTTATTAGTGTATTCATGTAAATAATATATGTATTTCTGTAGTCAACCGAGTGGACAGCGAAGTAATGTTCATAATTGATATCTTTGTGGATCGACAAAGCAATGTTCATAATTGATCAATATTTGAGGATTAAAGTTGTTCATGTAAAAGGTTATCGGTGTAGTGTTTTAGCCCTGCGTCGTTCAGATGTCGTTGTATAGCTTGATTCACAACACAAAATTCTTATAGGTTGATGAAGTTCTATATATTCTCTCCTGATTATTTCCTTGTTATTTTCATCTTATTTTTATTGTTGCAGTTAAATGTGAACACCTAATTGAAGTTTGCGGAAAGAGTGGTGCTTATTATTCAATGTGTACTATTTTATACCCAGTAAAATATAGTTTTTTTTATATAATGAAGGCTTATTATTGTTTCTAACGTGTTTTGCTTCTTGAAGTGACAATGCTGAGACTGGAAAGCCCCTTAATCTTTTGGGGACTCAAAATATTTCAAGAGGTAGAAACCTGCAGTTATCTTAGCATTAATATCATGGATTTTTTTCATTTAATGGTACTGAATATTGCTCCGTAATTATCGTCTAATATGTTTTCAAATGTTCATGTTAAAATGTCAACTTGAGCATTGTGTTATGTTATGAGCTTTTAAAAGAGGTTTAATTTAAGACTTCATTTCCTATTTGATCTTAGCCTTTTAATGACTACCTTGGAGACAATATTCTTGAATGTTTTTGTTGTGAATGCATATTTATCTTCTAAATATTTAGTGGTGGTTTAGTCATTACTATTTTCGGTGTTTGATATGTTATTGTCTATTTAAAGATTGGATGGTAGGAGTGGCTACATCATTAGATGGAGAAATATGGGGTGCTGGAGGGATATCCACATAAAGGTGATCTTATTTTTTAAGTTAGTTAGGTCTTTGGTTAATGCGGAATTGCTTTTCTCATTCTTTTTTAATTGAATAACTCTTTTGGAAATCAGTTTTTACTTTATGGGTCCAATTATTAATTGACAATCTCTTTGCCTTTTTTTTTTTTTTTCTGGTTGTACCAACATTTTCAGAGGATTCTTTTTGTCTTTTTTTACATTTTATTTGTTGGCTGTACCAACATTTTAAGAGGGTTATCAGCATAGCTAATGTCTGTTAGTATTTCATTGTTTATGTTCCCGGTTCATAGATTTTTGGCCTAGGTTAATGACTGAATCTTGTTTGTTAAGTATTTGTTAAGTACTCTTGGGTTATGTACTCATTTGACATGAAAATGACCCTTGTTAAAGTTGAAACCATTGAACCATGACCAACATTTGTGGTAGAATTTGTGGTGCAAAAGAGGTATGCATGCCACTTTGTTTTTCTCATAAAAATATTAAAACCATATAATTGTGAATACATTAATAGAAGTTGGTTAATAGAAGTTGAGGCAATTGTGGATGCATTAATAGAAGCTGAGTCAACTTTACCAACACTCAAATCGCCTAAGGATCTCAAATTGCCGAAGGATCCTGATCGTGGATGAAAGTGTGACAGAGATTAGTAAAGTTATTTCTATATCAATGAAATTATTTATTTCAAATTTAATTGCATTTTATTTAAATAATTAGAATTATATGTAAGTTAACTAATTAATGTTCTTTTCATTTAACTATTTAATTTTTAATTATCTTTGAGATGTTGTTTTAATTTAATTATTTAATTTATAAAAAAAATTAAATATTAAAATATCATTTTAAAAGAATTGTTAAAATAATAGTTTAAAAATAAATTAGACTTTGACGACTTTTGAATTATTGTTACCAACGCTTAAATAAGCGTCGTTAAAGTCTCCTTTTTGACAACGTTTAAATTAGTAGTACCGACGCTTAAATAAGTGTTGTTAAAACTTGCACCCACCCTGCTTTCGGCGATGCAAGTATAAGTGTCGGTAACATTGTTGGCGACGATTTTAAGGATCGGAAGAGATTAAGCATTGCCGTTAGTATTTTTGTTGGGAGGTATTATTTGTTTTTTTAAGTATTTTTTGAAAAAGAAATAGTTAGAAAATGGCAATAAAATTGTTGGATAGCGAGGAATACACATGTTTTCAAGTATACATATTGTCTTCTAAACTTTATTATAATTTAAAATGTTTTTGTTTTCAATTTTTCTAGAAATTATTTTTTTAATTTACAATATTTTTAGAATTCATTTTTTAATAATAATTTAAATAATTATTTTTCCTAAACAAATTGATTATTCTTTGTTTAACAATAATTACACATTACTTTAGGAAAACAATTAACATTTAATAATAAATAGATTAATCATTTTTCTAGAGGCACATGTTCATGAGTTCATATTTTCACACCTCAGATAATTTACAAATTATTAAATAATTATTTAATTAAATATATTAAAAATGATATTAGAGAAGAAGAATTATTTATTATTGATGAAAAATATAAAACCATGAGTTGAAATTTGAATAATTTGATTATAAGCTTAGTTATTTTTGTTCAATTAACTCTCTAATAACGTCTAATATAACTACAATATGAAATTTTATAATGATTAATATTTTTTTGTATGCAAAACATTAATGTTTAACTACACAAATGTTATAAAAAAAATGTATTAGCTATCCATGAGACCAATGAAAAAGTTCATGGGAAAAAATCAAAACAAATTAACATGTATAAAATCTCAAAGAAATGAAAATCCCCAAAAATATTCAAAGCTAATTTATTTGACTAACCTATTGTGAACATAAAGGACACCACTAGACTGATTGTTTTTAATATAATATTACCACAACCAATAACAAACATAAATAGTTTTCTATATAATTAAAAAAAAGATGATCAAATATCTTTTCAAAATAAGCCAATTGTGAACCACAAAAACCAATTCAACATTCACAATATTTAAAAACAAAACAAAATTTTATCATGATTAACCATTCATTGGAGGAATAAAAAGAATCCATAAAAACTCAAATAGTTCAACATATTCAAACATCTAAACAACCAAACAAGAATATGGTAGAATAATTGTCAACTTGTTTATCCATGTAGAAAGTGAATTCAGAAAACTCCCAAGAGAAAAATAGGAAGGTAAGATCATTTTAACCTAAGAAGGCCCTAGAAACAAATTGGCGACATCAATAATAATTGTTTCGGGAATTGGCGGCAAGTGCTTCATTAGCTCTATATCTTCATCCATGCTTCATAATCACAAATATCAAGCAATAAGTTTCAAGTATTAAATGTTAAATCTATCAAAAAATAGTAGTTGAACTCAATAAATCCAAAACTAAAACAAAAGGAATGATGGAAGATAAAGTATCATACTAGCTAAACATTTTAAATATGTTATTCTTTGTTTGGCTTAAGAGATTGGAATTTTTATGTATCTGCAATAAAAATAAAATCAGATTAGACTAAAATGATGATTAGTTATTGTAGAAAATTCATGATTCACCTCGAGAAAGCTGAAATTTGAGGTAATTTGATCATAAATTTTGTTATTTTCTTCAAACAGCTCTCCAGCTCCGCCTAATGAAGCTGTAATAGAAACAAAATTATTATTTTTAATTTGAAAAGAAAACCATATAATAGTAAAAGACACAAAAAAAAATTCTAAAATTTTACAACAAGATCTCATTATTGAGTTACAAAATTATTGTCACAAAAGAAAAGTTTTGATAGAAAAACATTTGAACGAGGCTGTCTCATGTGAATTAATTGAACCCACAAAGATACTTGGTTTGTCATCATCCGGTTTCTTTGTGCCCTATTTTTGAAAAGAAAGGAAGACCCATTAATAAATAACAATTGCATTCTTAATTTCAATATGAAATTTAAAACTTTTATTGTAGGAGAAGATTAAAATAGGTATAGTTTACAATAGATTGCACAAGTAATTAAGAAAATACCATTTTATCTTTTTTTCATAATTTCCTTTTTCTGCAAATCATAAAACATCAAATGTTTTCATGATTGAAACATAAAGAAAAAAACAACAAATGAGATTAATAGGTTATGATTCAAGAAACACAACCAATTATCCATTTGATGCGAAATGCCACATCACGAATTGTCTTTCCAGTCAAATGATCAGCAATCTTTATATATTTGTCTATGTTAGTCTCTGATGCATATCTGAAATATATATTAATGATAATTATTATTTAAGCTTATATGAAAAAAAAAGTCAATCGTTACAATTAGAGTCATCATAAGTAAATTAAAATGAGAAAGTTAACTAGAATGAGAAATAGAAAAAAAAAATATAGAGAGCATAATGAAAACAAATAAAAATAAGAATAAAAGAATAAACAACACCTCTTAAAAGAATAATAAGAAAAAAACTAATTCATTTATTTATTACAATTTTGTTTTAATGAAGTGGACCATATATAATATGCACAACTATTTTATGATACACAATAAAATAAATACAGAATAAGTCACCACATTATATTTCATAACATAGAGTTCAACATAATAAAAAATAAATAATAAATAAAAGTAAATTCATTTATCTGTTTCATTACACATAATCGAAACAAGAAAAAAAAATGAAAACAATATTAAACTCATTTTCTCTTTCAAAATCTCAAATGATTTAAAGTTAATATTCAGCAATATAATTAGGTTAATATACAAAATCAAATCATTTTAAATCAATATAGTTTTAACTTAGCACTAATGAGGTGATCGATGTAACTAAATCTTCATTAATGGGTTTGTCCCATTTAGATTATCATAAATTTCTTGGAAACTGAACAAATTTATTTATATTGAAAAGAGAAAAAATAAATAAAGAGAGATTAAGTAATCACGTACATGGTAAACAATTTTTCAGTTAAATAAAGAGAGATTAAGTAATCACGTACATGGTAAACAATTTTTCCAACTGAGCTTGTTCATCCTTAGACCATTCCAAAACTTGAGGATCGTACCAAAGAAATGTTGAATCCATATGAGATTTGCTTTCTGATGCTAACAAATCAAATTTTAATTTGGTCTACTATGTTTTTAAAGAATAAGAAAATTTTATCAATATTCCTTTAAAGAAAACTTTAATTTATAGATAAACTTTAAGAGGGAATGTAAATCTTTTTTTTTAGCAATGATTATATATTTGGACAATAATATTACTTTTTTATTTACCTTTTCAACTCATTTCAACTATAAATAAATATCAATTAAAGTCATATTTTTTTTTTTTATATCAAAATCACTTTTATTATTTATTTTGTAATTATGAAAAGTGTGATTGTAACAAATTATCACTTTTTAAAAAGTTTCATGAAAATATTACAATTTAATTAAAATCTTCCACATCATCATGAATTAATTGCAAGATGGGTAATTAAAAAAAACATTAAGTGGTCAATAATATAATTATATTTATATTATAAATTTATTCATTTGTTTACTTAATTTTAAAAGATCTATCACTCTTTAAAGAAAAACGGACCAATTATTATTATTTTTTTAAAGACTTACGTCATTTTATTAAAAATTCCCTCAAACGAAAAAAAAATCCACGAGTGTAAGAGATCATTCTAGATAGACCTAGAATGATTTTGAAGTCGTATCATTCTGAATAAAAGCAAAAACGTAAATGAACTATCTGATTGTAATGTTTCCGTTTCTATTTTTTAGTAAACAGTAAATTCCAATTTCTGCTGATATTCCAATTATGCTCCATACTTGGAACATTTCTCCACGTTCCCACAAGTGCGCCACAATCCGAGACTATGTCTCTCCATAATTTTTCAACACTTCTGCGGGTTCTGCCATAGACTCTCGCATTACGTTCCTGCCAAATGTTGTAAACTACTACTCTGAAGACGCACTTGAATACGTTTGTTGCAAATCTATTTAGCTTTGAGTAGTGTTATTTCTTTGATTTCTGTCCATTCCTTCGGAAACTGATCAGCTCAAAACTTTTAGAAAATCTGTCCCAAATTTCCAATGATATACTACAGCTCCCAAACATTTGATCAATGGTTTCTTCATTATCGTTTCATAGAAGACAACTCACGTCTGAGATGCTCATATACTTGCTGATACGGTCACGAGTGCAGAGTTTTTTTCCAGAAGGCAATCCATAGGATAAACTGGTGTCGAGGAATGGTCTTGGTTGACCATATGAGAGGAGTCCATTCTACCTTCTATGCTTTTTCTCGGATTACATCTCATATTCTCTTTGAGACCAGCTTCCCATTGTCTTTTGCATTCCATTCATGAACGTCGGGTTTGTCTCGGAGTTGTATGTTACTGATGTGATCCAGTATCATCTTTCCTTCTGGATTTCTTCTCAAAATCGAGTCCTAGTCCCCGTCTTTTATGTCTCTGATTTTCGCCACTCTGTAGTCCCTTCTGATATGTGTACTTTTGAACTCCTCATTGTGAATGATTGGCTGGTTTTGTACCATGAATAAGGCCAGAACAGAGTGCCTCTCCCGTCCCCTAGCCGAATGTTGTAAAGGTCTGTAATATCACTTCTCAGTTTAAGAATTTTCTTTAGTGACCATCTCATACCTTCATTGATTTTACACGTCCAGATACTGGTTTCCTGTTTCATAAATCGCGTGTGTACCCATTTGATCCATAATGATTCATGGTTGCGTTCCAATGCCCATAGATGCTTGAAGGTTATAGCCTTATTCCACTCGACGCAGTTCTTCAGGGACAATGCTTCCCTCCTCTTTCGGCATACAAAGAGCAGTCCATTTGATTTTCTTTCCTCCTCTCCCACTACTTCCCTAGCTGAAGTTCCTCATTAGCGTGTCAAGCTCTTTCATTACCTTCTTCGGAATGACCATTTGTTGCGCCTAATATAAAATTATTCCAATGACTACATTTTTGATAAGCTCGATCCTCCCTGCATAAGAAAGTTTCTTCGTCGCTCAACAAAATATCGTGTTTTTTACCTTTTCAATCAAAAGTTTGCAATGTGAGATCTCGATTTGTTTCGCGGTTAACGGAATCCCCAAGTACCTTATGGGAAAGTTGCCTTCCGCAATGCTCATGATATTGAATATGTCCTATTTTATTTCGTCATTCACTCCTTCATAAAATGCCACACTTTTGTTTTCATTAATAGTAAGACTTGTAACCTCAAAAAATCCCAATTATCTTTGAGTTTAGCCATTTGGGGATCAAACTGTCAAAGATTTGACATTTGAGACTTTTACACAAACGAACGTTTATTCCGTCTATTTTAAATGACATGGCAATTCATTATATTTTTAATTATACCTATCATATTAGTTGCATTCAAACAAAACTCATTTAGCTCTCTTTTCCTTGCATACCCATCTTCTTCTTTTATCTCCCTTTTCAAATAACCACACACCATATATATAATTATATCGTGCCTGAATTATTTATCTGCAGTATTAGAATGAATCCAAGAGCTATCTAACTAGTTGTATTTGAACTTAAAGCTAACATCTTCGCATAGCCATCCAAAACCAAGAAAACCATGCAATAACTATGACAACAAATCCTGTCAATCTAGTTATTAAAATCACCGTCATTACTAATTTCATGCATTCCTTTCCGTCTGTCAAACACACCAAGATAAAAGATACAATGAACATACATACCTCCTAGCTCTGAATGGACAACACAAACATATAGATCAGCCGTATTATGAAAGAAATTATGGACATCAATCAAGTTTCCATCCCATAGCATGCAACCAATTCCTTCACAGTAAGCATAAGCTGTGCAGAAACAATTTATGTTTCCAAAAGATAACAAAATATTTTATGGATGTTTTGAGATAACACTCCTATGTCACCCCATTTTTTATGTTTCCATAAGGATTCCACTAGAAGACTTTGATTTGTATAGCCTATACACAAACCCACTCAGATCACAAGTCTTAAAGATTGTTTGTCTGAACTCCTAGCTCTTACATTAATTTGTTGAACATATCACTGTTTGTTCAACTTACACAAGTAGATGATTAACGGATGATACAAATGATTATCTCTCAACGTATATCGTAACGGGTATACTTAACGTATTCACTTGTGAAGAATGAACTAGAGAGAGTAATAAAAGAGTCGAGAGAGAGTAATCAAAGAGTCGAGAGAGAGAACCAAGACATTCATTGTTGTTCTTTGATGCGTTTTTATCTTTCATGCATGGCAACGGTCGAACCCATTCTATCAATATGTGGCAGATGTATATTTGTCGTATGCCTTGCGTACGGGGTGTAGTGCGCGGACGAATGAAATATTCGTATACGTGGCAATGGTATATTTTTCATATGCCTGACGTACGGGATTTAGTGCATAGAAGAATGGAATATTTGTTTATCGTTTTGCATTTCAGAATAAAGATATGGTTGTACATTTTGTCGTATTCAGCTGATATGGAACTCAGCTGATGGCGAGCTCTAGTGATGATGAACTCAGTTGTTGATCAACTCTAATGATGAGCTAGTCTACTGATAGCGCACTCAGTTGTTGATCACCTATGCTAATGGATTACTCTACTGATAACGCACTCAATTGTTAGATCATCTATATTGATGGATTACTCTGCTGATAGTGCACTCAATTTTTGTCACAACGCAGTTGTTGGCGCAACAATGTTGGCGCAACTCAATTGTTGGCGTAACAAAATTGTTGGCGCAATACTGCTGACGACAACTCAGTTGTTGGCATAACATAGTTGTTGGCGCAACACAGTTGTTAGCGTAAAACTGTTGATTGCAACTCAGTTGTTGGCGCAACACTACTTATGGCAACTTATTTGTTAGCGCAACTCTGATGTTGAGTTACTCAGCTGTTAGCGCAACTTTGTTGTTGAGCTACTCAATTGTTAGCACAACTCGATTATTGAGCTACTCAGTTGTTAGCGCAACTCTACTGAAGGTGCATCTTTAGATGATGTCATCTCTACTGTTAGCGCATCTACATAGGGATGGCAATGGGTACCCGTATACCCGATACCCGTGGGTACCCGATGAACGGGTTCGGGTATTTTAAATCGGGTTCGGGGTCGGGGTCGGGGATGGGGAGTAAAAAATGGTACCCGATCGGGTTCGGGATCGGGGATGGGGAGTGTTGGAAACCCAAACCCGATACCCGATACCCGAATATATTAATATTAATATATATATTAATAAAATTTAAGTGACTTATCAAATTCCACATTATAACTTGTAACTTCTAACCATCATTAAATAAATATATTAATTATTTTATCATTATTAACATCACGCTTAACATCATTTCCTAGATGCACGTTTAACAAGTTAACATCATTTCATTCATTTGTAAACTGTAATAAGTGTTTCTCTCTCATCTCATAGAATGTTCGTTGTTCATTCTTGATTCAACCTTTCTTCAAGTCTTCAACTTCTATCTTCTTCCACCTTCTTCTAGTTTTTGTTCAAAATCTTCAATAACTATGCATGTAAGTAATGTTTTATTCAATAAAGTTATGTTTGTTCTTCAACTTTTACATTCTTATATTTATTTATTTATTAACTTAATCTTCAATCTTTATTTTGTAGCTTCTTCTTCCGTTTTAACAACAACAAAATTGATTTTTTCTATAAGTTCTACACGAATACAACACATAGTAGGTAAGTAATACTTCTATTATAATTTACATATTATTAAATATTTTTTTATGAAATAATATATAATTTAATAAAGTAATACAATAAATAAAATTATTTTTTATAAAGGTAAAAATAAAAGTCAAAGAGTTTTTTTTAAGGAATATTAAAAGTTCCTTATATTTATATTTAGTTCAATATATTAGTTAAAAAATAAAAGAGTTTTTTAAATATTATGTTCAACTATATTTAGGGAATAATAGTTCAATATATTAATATCTATTTTTTTGTATATGTTAATGTTGATTGTTTTTTCTTTTGATTTTGTAGGTTGTAATTTACATGTGTTGAAGAAATGTATTCAAGAAGGATGCTTTTTGTGAGAAAATTAATTTGATGATTTCTGAAGTTTTTGTGTTTAATTAAGAATTATGTTCTATCACTTTTGAGTTTTTTTTCTGTATTTTTGTAGTATGGATGAATTTATATTATGTGTGGATGATTTTCTTGTCTATTGTTTAAGGATATAATATTTATTAATAGTTTTAGGTTAATTATATTTTGTAGTAACCTATTATATTTAATTTATATAATTTTAGTTAATTAAATATAATTTTTTAATATTTCATATCGGGTAATGGGGTACCCGTCGGGGATCGGGTACCCGATGAATCGGGGATGGGGATATAAATAGAGATACCCGTCGGGTTCGGGGTCGGGGTCGGGTAGTAATTTGAAATTCGGGTTCGGGGATGGGTACTTCACTACCCGGCGGGTAGGGTACCCGTTGCCATCCCTACATCTACACATAAACACATTGTTGAACTTAGTTTTATTCATTCATCAAAACCATGATCAAAACCATGTGTGTTCATGTTAATCATCCTAAGTTCATTTTAATTAGTTAAAACGTTTTTCATAATTCAACTTAATTTAATGATTTCTCTTTAACATAAATTAACAATTTCCCATTTTTTTCCTAATTTAAAAAAATTTCCCGTTTTTGATAATATTAAAACTAATTTATGATGTGCAAGGGAAATATATATATATATATAGACAATGATAAATATAAATATAAATAAGTAAGATATTCATAGTTTATTTTCTCCCCTTTAGTTTGAGCCTTTAGCTTCCTTCTTTTCCTTGCTACCTTCCTATTCCCGGTTTCCCCTCGCTGTTCTTCCTCCTCTACTACTTCCCCCTTTTCAACATCAGCAACCCCCGACCGATTCTCCCATGTTTTCTTAAGAAAGTTTGTTACTTCGGCAATCTGCATTCTGATAGTATTGATCTTTACGAAGATCTCCTAGTTGTAATTGCCGAAGGAATTGTTCAATACGTGCTTGAGCCAGCTCATTGACTCCTTGATTATCGAGAAGAACTATGAGTGGACTATCAATAAATTTGGTTTAAGGACAAACAACTAAAAATAGTTACACCCCTGACAAAACATCAATGTTTTGACTCTCTTCTTCGAGAGTTATGTTTCTAGATAATCGTTTATACATGAGGTCGAGTATATTGCTGATATCTTGAAAATTGGAAAAAAAAAATGATTTCTTGATGAAAGAAAAAACATCACAAAAGACAGGAAGAGGTGGTCAAAGCCTAACCTTGAACACATTTCGAATCCATAAATGTCACAGTTCATTAGAAGAATCAAGTTCATACCAATCTCAAAAAAATTACAAGGGTAGGAACTGGAGAACAAAAAAATGTCCCTTTATCCAAAAACATGAAACATCTGTTCATAAATAAAGATCAAAATCGTCGACTGACAGATTTCAAATTGTTGCGAATTCCACTTTGAAAAAAAAATAGGGAAAATGTTTATGTTGAAATATTCCCTTAAAAGGCTAGAGTTGTGACTAATACTACAAAAGAAAATCGAGACTCCAAAAATCATATGTCAATAGGTACAAGACATCGTTTGTACATGATTCTGTTAAAATTCTATTTGTTATTATGTATCCAAAAACCTTATTGATTAATAGGTATGATACATTGTTTTTACACGATTCTGTTAAAACCCTATTTGTTAATTCGTATCCAAAAACTCTATATGTCGATTGGTACGAGACATCGTTTGTATACGATTCCTTCAAAAACCTTATTTGTTAACAAGTATCAAACTTTATCAATCGATAACCACCCAAGATCATTCGTACATGATCCGACAAAAAATCTATTTGTCGATAGGTATCCAAACCATATCCCTCGATAGGTGTCAAACCTTGTTTTTTAACAAGTATTGAAATCATTTGTACATGATCCATTAAAACACTATGTTAGGATCTAGGTCGCCGCTGGAAGACCGGGGTTAGGCCGGTTAGCGGGTCTCACTCAAAGGGTGGTGATTAATCCGGTTAGAGATTAATACCGGGGTTTCAATACTACACAAACTGTCACAAACCCTTGAACCAGGTTCAAGCGCGGAAGAGGTTTGTTTCAGGTTGAAGCAGCACACTTAGGAAATAGGCAGAACCGGTTTTGAGTAGGACAGGTTTGGAAATTGATGGGTCGGTTTCATCATTACCCATTTGGTTTTGGACAAACCGCCTGAAAACCGGAATTTCATCTTCACCATCAGAATGGATATTGTTATTTTCCAATCTGTTGTGTAAATCAAAGCATGATGCAGTATTATTTTCGACCGATTCGTCGAAGACAACATGAAGTGATTCCTCCATGGTTAAGGTTCTATTGTTGTACACTCTATATGCTTTACTCACTGCTGAGTAACCTAACATGATCCCAATATCGGTTTTTGCATCAAAGGCAGAAAGATAGGTTTTGCCATTTATGTGAATGTAGCATTTACAACCGAAAATTTTAAGGTATTTAAAGTTGGGAACTCTGTTAAAATATACCTCATACGGTGTTTTGTTATGAAACTTGTTAATTAGAGACCGGTTTTGTGTATAACATGCAGTGTTGATAGCCTCAGCCCAAAATTTCTGAGCAATACCTGAATCGTCTATCATCGACCGTGCGGCTTCCTTGAGAGTCCGGTTTCTTCTCTCGGCCAGGCCATTTTGTTGAGGAGTCCTAGCACTAGACAACTCGTGTCTAATACCGGATTCATCAAGAAATGCGGTTAAAGTGCTGTTGGTCAATTCGGTACCTCTATCACTTCTAATGCTATTAATGCGAGTTGATTTTTCATTTTGCAAACGTTTAAGCAATGTGATCAAATTTGAAGCGGTTTCACGTTTGGATGGTAAGAATATTACCCATGTAAATCTAGAGTAATCATCAATAACTACCATGGTGTAAAGCATACCACCTAGGCTAATGACCTGAATCGGTCCAAATAAATCCATGTGAAGGAGATCTAAGCATCGGTTAGATTGAATGTTTCCTTTACTTTTAAATGTTGACTTAGTTTGTTTACCCATTTGACATGCTGAAAAAACCTTATCCTTATTAAATACTATGTCAGGGATTCTGTTGACTAACTTTTTACCGCGAATATAGTTTAAGGTTTTCATGTTTAGATGGTTTAGTCTTTTATGCCACAACCAGGTTTGATCAGTCTTAGATATCATGCATACAGGATATTCTACCTTAGTTTTCCAATCTACCTTGTAGATATTTCCTAGCCTATTTCCGGTTAGTAGTATGGTACCTTGAGAATTCTTAACTAGGCATGCATGTTTAAGAAATTCTACCGTATATCCAGCATCACACATTTGACTAATACTTAGCAAGTTAAAACGTAGGTTTTCTACTAAGAGTATGTTATCAATTGTCAGGTTACCATGGACAATCTTACCCTTACCCACAGTTCTACCTTTTGAGTTGTCACCGAAAGTGATTAGTGCACCGGTTTCTATTCTGATGTCTGTTAGCAGGTTGTTGTTCCCGGTCATATGCCTGGAGCAACCACTATCCAAATACCATTCAGAATTTCTTAGTCGTCTCTTTATATCCTACAAAATGTACATATTTACAACTATTTAGTACCCACATTTACTTGGGTCCACATGCGGTTAGTCCCTTGGGTACCCAGATTTTGACAAACCGGACAGCTTTCTTTGCTAAGGTCTTAACCGTCCTTTTGACACTCGGTCTTGGATACTTCGGTTTTTCTACGAAGGCCTTAAATGAGGGTGATTTGTAATTTGTCCTACGCGGTTGATGATTGGCTCTCCTATTTTTGAGCAGGTCGGCTTTTCTTTTCTCAGGGTCAAGCCATTTCTCAGAGGTAGTTGGACCTACATAGGTTAGTTTTTCTTCCGTATAATAGGCAGTCAGTTCCTCTTTGGCGGTAAAGGAACTTCTAATGAAACTTATAAGAGGGAGGTCGTTTTTTGAGAACCTTACTCTGTCTACGGGTTTATGGTCTTTGGATCTATCGTTTATGTATCCTAAACCGAACATGCAAGTAGGGTGTCTTTTGTAACTACACATCTTCTTTACCATATCATTAGATCTCTTATATGCGGCCATTTTGTACTGGAGTCGGGCATTCTCTTCTTCGGT
Organism: Impatiens glandulifera; assembly: GCF_907164915.1. Classification (NCBI taxonomy): domain Eukaryota; kingdom Viridiplantae; phylum Streptophyta; class Magnoliopsida; order Ericales; family Balsaminaceae; genus Impatiens; species Impatiens glandulifera. The sequence goes on along the minus strand of NC_061869.1, from coordinate 13,555,663 downwards.
TAATTCTCTAGCTAGTTCACTAGACTGTTCGGTCTTGAGTGGTGGTTCAGGTGCGAACTCGGTTTCTAAGGTAGGAGTTTTATCAGGTTCTATGACCTCTGGTTCGGTTAGAACGGGTATTTCTGGTTCTGTCAGAATGGGTACTATGGGGTCGGTTCTAAAGTTGAGTTGCTTAGGTAGTAGGGCTAGTAGGTTCTTATACTCTGCTACCATATCATTCAATGCATTATATAACTCATCTTTAGTAAATTCTTCACAAGGAGAGTCAAATACATGTTCCTCATTTGCCATGAGGCATGTGAGTTCATCATCACTGTCACTGTGAGCCCATAGGCTTCCTCCATCATCGGCTATCAGTGCTTTTTGAACCTCACCTCCTTCACCGGTTTGTTGGTAGTTGTTTCGGTTATTTTGGTTATCCGGTTTCCAGTCATCTCTCCTCAGTTTTCTGCATTCCCACTTGAAATGTCCCAAACAGTTGCAGTTATAACACCTTACCTTGGATTTATCACCATAGTTGTAGTTTGTTGGTTGGCTTCTTTTCATAAACCTCCCAAATTTCTGTGCAAGCATTGCCATGGCATCCTCGGTGAACTGTTCGGCGGTTTTGATCGGTGTAGGTGCAACCGGTTCTGTGGATATGATCAGTGCTCTAGTTGAGGTTGAAGCCAAAACCTCTTCTTCAGTCCTAGATCTCATTTCGAACTCATATGCCTTAAGATCTTCGAATACATCGTGTAAACTCATTTTACTTAGGCTGTTTGATTCCCTCATCACCATGGTCTTTATGTCCCATGCACTTGGAAGAGATCTTAATGCTTTCATGATAACCTCCTTGTTGTCATATCTTTTGTCAAGGGTTGCTAGCTCATCTAACACACCAGTGAACCGGTCATTGTATTCTCTCATTGTTTCTCCCGGTTTCATCTTGATGCTTTCAAATTTCTGTGTAGCTACCATTACCTTGTTTTCCTTGGTTCTTTCATTTCCCTCATAAATCTGAATAACTGTGTCCCATGTTTCCTTTGCAGTTTTGCAGTCTTTGATCTTGTAGTACGTGTTTCTGTCCACACTGTTGGAGATCCGGTTTCTGGCATGGTTATCCAGGTTATTTCTTCTCCTATCTTCAGCTGTCCATTCCTTTCTGTCATTATCAATGATTATCGGTCCTTCGGCCAGAATGAGCTCCATCTCATCATCCAAGGTGATTAAGTGTAGGTGCATGCGTGCCTTCCAGTTGGCGAAGTCATCACCTTCTAGCATTGGGGGCCTATCGAAAGACATGCTTGCTTGAGTATTGAAACTAACTGCTCTGATACCAATTGTTAGGATCTAGGTCGCCGCTGGAGGACCGGGGTTAGGCCGGTTAGCGGGTCTCACTCAAAGGGTGGTGATTAATCCGGTTAGAGATTAATACCGGGGTTTCAATACTACACAAACTGTCACAAACCCTTGAACCAGGTTCAAGCGCGGAAGAGGTTTGTTTCAGGTTGAAGCAGCACACTTAGGAAATAGGCAGAACCGGTTTTGAGTAGGACAGGTTTGGAAATTGATGGGTCGGTTTTTGTAACTTTGGTGATTCGGTTTATGTGGTGTAAAGTCGGTTAAAGCGGTGTGGGTAGGTTAGTACAGGTCGGTTAGAATGTAGAACCAGCAGGAAGTAAATAGCAAAACAGGTTTTTATGGATGTTCGGAGATAAACTCCTACGTCACCCCTTCCTCTCGAAACCGCGAGAAGGATATTCACTAAGGAATACAAATACAATCCGATCGAGAATTATTTCCTCCTCGATAACACCCGTACAATTTACACCGAAATTGTAAATACACACTTCAACTTAGCACTTAAGCTTTCTAGAGAGAGAACACTCTTATCACTTGTAGATTACTTGTTTACTGTGTTCCCTTAAAATCTCTTTTGTCTCACGTATCCCTCTTGTGTCCCTTATATCACTTGTCCCATTTTTACTCTTCTTCAGCTGCTCCTTTTATAGGTGAAATATGCCAACGGTCATATTTCACTTCCTTGAATCTGATTGGCTGAGCAGAGGTTCAATGATTCAGACATGGAGGTCATCTTTTCAGACCTGGCGGTCAACTTTACAGACTTGGCAGTCTGTTCTTCCAGTGTGTAAGACAAACCTGCTAGGTTTGTCTTTTACTCAATGTGGTAACTATCGGATAGACAGTGGTCTGTACTTGGAAGATTACCTCTGATTTATCCTGAAGTGGAAAGATCTTGTAGGACGGTTTTCTGCAGCTTGCAGACTGTCCTCAGACTTGTATGAATATGGCAATGTTCAGTCTGTTCCTTTGGTATCATTCTCAACGGATACCCAAAGTATCTTCTTATGCTGGTCGGTCATTTGACTTGGCCTGATGACTTCCGGTTATTAACCGGTTGTCTGGTGTTTCCAGCCTTCTTTTGAGCGGTCATGTTTCAGGTCGGTTTGATAACTTGACCGGTGGAGCTTCTTAACCGGTTGAATGATCTGACCGGTTGGTTTTCTCAAACCGCTTGGGTACTTTGACTGGTCCGGTTCTTTGTTTCTGCATGGAAGGTTTATGTGTTAAGTTCTGTGAACCAGTCTAATTTTATCTAACACACTATATGTTGCTAGGTATGAGACATCGTTTTTACACGATTTCGTCCAACAATTTTATTTGTTGATATATATCAAATCTTGTTTTTTTAACAAGTATTGAGATCATTCGTAAATAATTCATTAAAATCCTATTCGTTGATAGGTGTAAAACCTTGTTTGTTAACAAGTATTGAGATGATTCGTACATGATCCATTAAAACTCTATTTGTCAATATGTACAAGACATCATTTTTACTTGATTCCGTCCAAAAACCATATTTGTTGATAGGTATCAAACCTTGTTTGTTAACAAGTACTGGAATCATTTGTATATGATCCTTTAAAACCATATTTGTCGATAGGAATGAGACATCATTTTTACACGATTATGTCCAACAACCCTATTTCTTTATAGGTATCAAACTTTATTTGTTAACAGGTTCTAAGATCACTCGTACATGATCCTTTAAAACCATATTTGTCGATAGGTACGAGACATTGGTTTACACGATTCTGTTCATAAACCCTATTTATTGATAAGTATCGAACCTTATTTGTTAACAAGTACTAAGATCATTTGAACACGATCCATTAAAACCCTATTTGTCGATAGGTACGAGACATCGTTTGTACATGATTCAATTAAAACATTATTTATTGATAGGTATCAAACCTTATTTGTTAACAAGTACGAAGATCATTTGTACATGATCCATTAAAACCCTATATGTCGATAGATACGAGATATGGATTTACACGATTTCATCCAAAAATCCTATTTGTTGATAGGTATCAAACCTTGTTTGTTAACAAGTACTAAGTTTATTCGTACATGATCCAGTAAAATCCTATCTCTCGATAGGTGTCCAAACCCTATATCTCGATAGGTATCAAAACTCTATCTCTTGATAGGTATCAAAACCCTATCCCTCGATAGGTATCAAAACCCTATCTCTCGATAGGTATCAAAATACTATCTCTCGATAGGTATCAAAATCATATCTTGCGATAGGTATCAAAACTCTATCTCTCGATAGGTATCAAAACCGTATCCCTCGATACGTATCAAAACCCTATCTCGAGATAGGTATCTAAACCTTGTTTGTCGACAAGTACCAAGATCATTCGTAAATGATCCTATAAAAACTTTATCTCGCAATAGGTATCCAAACTTTGTATGTTAACAAATACTAAGATCATACGTATATGATCACAAAAAACTCTATCCCTTAATAGGTATGTTAACACTACCTCTCGATAGGTATCCAAAACCTTGTCTTTAGACATGTAACGCAATCATTCATACATGATCCGTTCAAACTCTATCTCTCGATATGTACCCAATCAAAATTCTATTTCTCAATAAGTGATCTCCTTAAATTCAAAAAACACAAAAACATATATGTAGATATTACCACGATCATTTATACATGATCGTCCTAGACATTACCTGTTGGTAGCTAGTAGCCTCCGTGACAAGTTATTAACTCTCACGATAAACTCATTTGTTGATAGTATCATGATCATATGTACTCCTAAGCTGTAGTTATTAATAAGCCTATGACAAGCTTATTAGCTTTCACTTAAACATATTTGTTGATAGTCTCACGATCATATATACATATATATATATATATATGATCACCCTAAGATGCCACTTGTTAGTAGCCTACATGAAAAGTAATTAAGACTTTCATGTTCACCTTTTTATATCTCATTAAGTGACATTAACCTTAGTCATTTATATATGACTATTTTAAATAATTTGTTGATATTCATACTTAATAGGATTTTGATCTTTCAACAAATGTCTATAATTACATTGATATCATTATCTTCTGAATTTTACAAATTCTTTGTTAAAATTTGAACGTTTATACTGGTTCAAAATTATGATTTTAGTATTTATTATTAATTTTATTTTTTAACATGATTTGAGAATGTTAACGTGTGAATGTGTTAAATTATCTCATTTCAATTGAAAATGTTTTTTCAATAAGTTGAATACGTGATTTTAGTTATGTGAACAAAGTTCAAATATTTTTTTTTCTTTAGTTAACAATAGCTAAACAAATGTGCTGACTATTTTTACTTTTTTATATAAGTTTGAGGTCAATGTTAATGTTAACTAATTCCCAAATGATTAATACAAAGTTGAAAGTTATTTAGGGACTTAAATATAATTTACATGTCGCCCTAATTAACTAGGATAAAAGGGGACAGAATCGCACTAGAAACCCTTATCAAATCTTTTTGTCTAGCCGCCGACTTCTACTCCTCTCTATATCGCCGTCTTCTTCTACCTCTCTCTCTATGTCTTCTTCTACCTCTTTCTCTATCGTCGTCTTCTTCTACATCTCTCTCTATCGCCCGTCTTCTTCTACCTCTCTCTAATTAGGGTTTATCTCAAGACGAGGAGAAAAGGTAAAACGAAACTCTGATCGGAAGATGAAAGGCGAGGATGGTGTGTGCCTTCCAATCAAAAGAAGTATTGATTTCAGAATGGAAAATAGAGGATTCAAATGGGTAAAGTGAATGTCTAAGATGGGTTATATAGAGTAGTGCCTATCTCATCTTCTGTACGAGCTTTCCATGTTTTGAATTAGAGTTACTCCATGAAGGGAAATGGATGAAAATTGAAGTGTAGTAGCCTATTCATGGAACAATTTGTTCACTGAAGATGAAGATAACACATATATTTATATAGTTTAGGATGGTTTATATAGAATAAGTAGATAGTTTCAGATTGAGAATTTGTAACCATTTATGAAATGTAATTAGTTGTTCATGAGTTGAAAATGTATTTTTATTAATTATTTCAATTATTCTGTTTAATTTTAATTGAATTTTAGTTTTATATGTTTTTTATTTTTATAGATGAAGTTAGATTGATGTCATATAATTATCATTTCAATTGGTGAATTACTATAAAATTTTCTAAATGTTATAAGATCTGTAGTATTGTAATAAAGATTGGTTTATTAATGTTCTAGAACTTTGGTTTATAAATCGAAAATATAATAAATTTTGAAGTGAATTAAAATTTTGAAATATTTTAAAATTATACAAAAATAAAATTTCTATTTTTTTAAATTCTCTTTGAAATTTAATAAATGCATCTTTTATTTATTTTTTAACACATTTTAAAAATAATATCATTTGTAATATTTTAATAATAAAATTAACAAAAATAAGTTAGTAAAAATAATTTTTCTAATTTGTATTTTTTTTTTTAAATTCTCTTTAAAATTTAGTAAATGCATCTTTTATTTATTTTTTAACACTTTTAAAAAAAATAATATCATTTATCATGGTTTTATAATGAGATTAACAAAAATAAGTTAGTTTAGTAACTATATTGGAAAAGTTCAAACCTTTAAAATGCCTAAACTGCATCATCACAGGGTTGAGCATTAGTCATAATTTCTGTTGCCTAAATGCCTAAACTTTCTGTTGTTCTTTTTAGAAAAATTATGTTTTTGAGTGATAATTTGAATGAATATGATGATACAAGATAAATGAGAATAGGATTAATACTATATTGTGGGCATATGATGTGATGTAGGATAAATGTTTATATCTTGACATATGATTTAGTGACTTGGTTTTTAATGGTTTAATTTTTTCACACTTAATTATAAAGTCTAGTTATTTTAGTTGACTTTATTCTTTTTATTCTTCTTAGGTCTAGTATTATTTTCTATTTCTCATTATAATTAACTTATGATAAGTCATATGGAACTAATTCATTTTTTTTATATAATAAGTCTCATTAAAATATATTTCAGATATGAATCAGAACCCAACATAGCCAAGTATGCCAAGATTTCTAGCCATTTGCCTAACAAGACAATTCATGATGTGGCATTCCGCATCAAATGATTAAATGTTTGTATTTTTCTAATCATAATCCTATTGATCTTATTTGTTGTTGTTCCTTTATGTTTGAATTATGAAAGAATTTGATGTTTTATGATATGCAGGAAATTGGACCAATAATAATGAAAAAGAAATTATGAAGAATGATAAAAAAAAATATTTTTTTTTTTTCATTATTTGTGCAATCTATCTATAACCTTACCTATTATGAGTTTCTCCTACAATAAACTCTTTAAAGTTCATATTCAAATTAAGTATGCAATCTGTTATGTATTAATTGTTTTTCTTTTCTTTTAAAAAACAGGGCACAGAAAGACGAGTTGATGACAACCCAAGTATTTTTGTGGGTTCTATTAATTCACTCATTCAAAGGTTTCCCTATTCAATTTTTATTTTTACAAATATTAGTAAAAATAACAATAACCTTTTTTTTATGTAGCTTCATTAGGTGTGGTTGGAGAGCTAGTTGAAGAAAATAACAAAGCTTATGATCATATTACCTCTTCTAAGGTAATATCTAGAGGTGAAGCACATATTCTAAATTAAATGTTAGGAAATTTTCTAATTAATTATCATTTTATTTTAGTCTGATTTTTTAATGTTTTTTTTTCTTGCAGACATATGAAATTTTCAATCTTCTAAGGCAAGCAAGGAATAACATATTTAAAATATTTAGCTTGTATGATACTTTATATCTTGAATCCTTCCTTCTTTTTATGTTTTGGATTATTAAATTTGAACTCCTAATTTAGGATTGTTATTTATTTAACATTTAATAGTTGAAACTTATTCATTTATATTTGTGATTATGAAGCGTGGACGAAAATGTAGAGCTAATGAAGCATCTACCACCAATTCCCGAAAAGATTAACATTGATGTCGCCAACTTGTTCCTATGACCTTTCTAACTAAGATTGTCTTAACTTGCTATCTTTCTCTTGGATATGGATAAACGAGTTAGCAACTATTCGATCTACTCTATTTTTGTTTGATTTACTTTTGTTGTTTTAGATATTTGAATGAGTTGAATTGTTTGAGATTTAATGAATTTTTTTCCTGACCAATGTATGGTTAATCATGATGAATTTTCGTTTCTTTAATTAATTATTCTGTGTTTGATCAATTGCTTTTAGTTGTTGGAAATTATATTATTTGGTGAAGATATTTAATCATCATTTTTAATTTATATTTTCTTATTAATAGGTTGCGGATAGGTTATATTAAAATAAAAATTAAATTTTCGTTTCTTTAATTAATTATTCTGTGTTTGATCAATTGCTTTTAGTTGTTGGAAATTATATTATTTGGTGAAGATATTTAATCATCATTTTTAATTTATATTTTCTTATTAATAGGTTGCGGATAGGTTATATTAAAATAAAAATTAAATCTAGTAGTGTCCTGTTATGTTCACAATAGGTTAGTCAAATAAATTAAGCTTCGAGTGGGCCTTAGTCAAATTAAGAACCTCTATCGAAATTTGGGTATTTTGCGGCTTTCCATTTGTTTTGATTTTAAAATGTATTTATTTAATATTTAATAATGAGTAATCACAGGGAAGAAAAACATTTGTAGACAAATGACCCAACTAATGAAGTGTCATTATACATGTCATTTAATAAATAATAAATAAGACGCTTTTATCTCTTTAATTATAAATATTACAAGTCACTATAAAAGTATTTAATATTTTATCTTTTTTTTAATTTTTTATTTCTTAAAAAATATATTTAATAATTTATCTCTCTTTAATATTATATTATTAAACTATTATAAATAAAATTTTAAAATTATTTATATATATTATTATATATATTTATAAATTTAAATGTATTATCTCTTCATTAATAATTTATCATTTTAATAATTTATTCAACTCAAATCATAATTACTAATATTAAGATAAATATAACTTAAAATATGAATTATTAATATAAGTTAGTTAACCGAGTAAGATTCTAATACATTTTATAAAAAAATAAAATTTAAAAACAATTTATAAAAAAATAAAAATAAAATAGCAAAATTTTAAATATATATATATATATATATATATATTTATAATTTAATATATATATATTTTTTATTTATATATTTAATTTATTTATTTTCCATATATCATTAGTACTCATTCTAAAAACAAATAAATAAATTATTAATCGCAATAAATAAATAAATAAATAAATATATATATTAATAGAGGAGAAATAATTAATTAAAAAAATTAATTTTTTTATAATTAATTTTTTTCTCTTAAATATATATTTATCAAATATAATATATATTTTAAAATATATATATTTATATATTTTTTATTTAATTTATTATTATTTGTTTTGTTACTTCACACAAATATATAAATAAATAAGTTAAATAACAAAATATATAAATATATATTTACAAATTAATAAGCAAAAATGAGATAAATTATTAAGGAAAATAATTTTTTTATTAATAATTGAAGAGAGAGAAATTATTAATGTAGAAAATATAGATAAATAAACATTTTAAATTATGTTTAGTAGCTAGTCACCATTCCACCTTATTTACGACTACAAATATTTTGCACCCCTATCATTACTCATTTAATAATATAATATCATAAAAGTACTATAAATTAACATAATTTTTGTTATAATTATAAAAATATAAAGTGATTATTTTTGGAATAATGTTTTAACTCTAAAAGTATTCTTTTTGAATTTTCAACAAATATTGAGATTTAATTTTATTAAAATTAAATTTCAAAATATTCAAACATGTTATGTTTTTTAATTTTGAAAATGTTAGATTCTTTTTAATTATTTCATGTATTAGAAATAAGTTTATAGCTCAAAATTAAGAGGTTAGTAAGTCAACTCTAACCCATCTTGTTGGAAGAGTTGAGAGCTTCATTACATAAGTTTATGAATTAAATATCCCGAAATATAAAATGGGTCCATGAATATAAAATTTATTGAGAATTCTTCATCTCTCAATACAAAAATTCGGACGGCTATCTATTAATCTCTTAAATTTTATTATTTTATGAGAAATGATTAAGAAAGAAAATTTGGGAGAGAATTTTAAAAGAAATAATGTGGCGCAATATTGTTCGAAAAAATAATAAAATTTTCTTTCTTCTCTCTACTCATTTTTTTATTATTTTTCTAACCAGTGATATAGTGACACATTATTCCGTCCTCATAAGAATATTATTGCAAACCATCAATAATAACAAATGATGAAACTTAATTCAAAAATAAAACAAAATTAACAAGTTAAATAATCAAATATAGAAACTAAAAACTTTGAATGTCCTAAATAAATAATTGAAGTTGACTTTGAAACAACCTCTCTTAAAGCATGTTTAAAAAACATGATCTAACTTGACTCTTATCCTTAGTAGTCCCTCCATTATAGATTTGTTGCATCTATTTATCCATCATGATTTTTTCGTTTTCTCTATTTTCTTGAACACTCATTATTCTAGACAACTCATCTTGTATTTGTGGTGGAAAGAATAAAAAATGTGAACCATCATCTTTACTATAAAGTTTTAATTGATGTTCAAGTAAAGAGTGATAGTAATTTTATTTGTATTTTTTCCAATGTAATTGGTAGAAATGGATTTTTTGAAAAGTATTTTTATTTCATTTTGAATAATAGTAAATATCTTAAACCATATCTATTTCTCGAATCTCGTAAAATAAAACGAAGAATCAAAATGATTGGTACAACGGGAGTATTTATAAAAAACGTAAATGTTTTCAAATCTAGGTATCTTACATTTCTCAGAAACCAAAATGAGGGTTTGACAAAACTTAGACCAGCTTTGATTTTAAAAAAGTAGTCACCCGATTATTTTTCTGAGAAGTCGGTAAAAAAGAAGTTAAAAACTTGTTTTTAAGAAATTTTGTTTCAGTCCAGTTTTCGATTATACTCGGAAAAAGGCCTCTAATGATCATATTGTCCTAATCATGCACATTGTTTTATGACAATATGTTTCTAGTCATGCGTGCTTAAACTCAAAACGCTTTCAGATAAAATTGAACTCGTGACTTTTTAGTCTCTTAAGTTCATTCTTAGCACTGGACTAACTTGGTGGGATGGTCGATATAGTTAAGGTACAATAAGAAAACAAAGCAACATTAAAATAATGAACACAAATGTAGAGAAGAGATAACTCAAAAGGTACATAAAATAATCAAAATTCAATGTTAAATTTTCAAAATAATCTATTTCCGGGAATTTGTTGCAAAATGTTTTGATTTTTTTTTATGATTTTATTTATTATGATTTATAGAATTAGGTGATAATTAGAAAAATAAATAAATAATAAAAGAAAACAATCGGGCCCTAATGGACTTGGATTGAACAAGCCGAAGTGGTTCGATCGTGACCAAGCTAGATAGTGTTGTGATCTAAGGGTGCTTGGTCGTAGGCGGGATGGAGCAGACCAGTCATTTCATCAGTCGAAAACCAGGCTAGGCACTTGGGTTTCTCGGTCAGAAACCAGGCCATGCACTAGAGTCCTCTGTCATGGTCATGGTCATCGGTCATAGGCCATCAGTCGTGGCCTTGATGTCTCGGTCGCGGTCTTTTGTTTTGGCCATCGATCAAGAAATAAGCAGACACTTGGTTTTTCTTGATCAGAAACCAGGCAGGCTCTCGGTCACAACCTGAATTTCTTAGTAAAAACTAGGCCACGACCTTTGGTCAAAAATCAATGGGCGTATTTGTTTCTTGGGTCGTGAATTGATTTTTTTCGCTCCGCTCGAAAATCAGGTCACGACTCTTTAGTCAAATATCTTTAAGTAATAAGCTTTTTTATTACCATTTTTTCATTTGGATCAAATGGGGACCTCACCTATGTAGCTTAAACAAATTCCAAAAACAACAACAAATAATTCAAGTACAACTAAGATCTAAGTTAGCCTTGAATAAACCAAAAAAACCCAAATGAGATTTTAAACTTTTATTTATTTATTTTATAAACTACTTCAAACAAGATTTTGATTCTTCCAAACATCCTCCTACCCATAACAAACACGTTTAAGCAACCATATCTAAGTTAGCCTTGACTAAACCCAAGAATTAAAAAAATATAAAATTCTTTTACATTAATAAATGGATTTTCAAATTTAACGGTTAGAATATAAGAGGAATAATATTATATTAAATTATATTGTGCAAGTATTTATACTTGAGTTATATTAAAAATATAAAAAAATATAATAAATGTAATATAATATATTATTATATTATATATACTAACACCCTTCCACAAGCTCAAGGTGAAAGAGCATTGAACATCTTGAGATTGAAGACTAAATCTTGAAAACGTTGAAAAGGATGAGATTTGGTAAAAATGTCAGCAATCTGAGCTTTGGAAGAAATGAGAATCAACTGTATGGTACCATTAACGACATGATGTCGTGTCAGATGAAAATCAATTTCTATGTGTTTGGTATGTTCGTGAAATACATCATTATGAACAATCTGTATTGTACTATTATTATCACAGAAAAGATGAATAGCAATGGATGAAGGAACACCCATATCTTGAAGTAACCATTGTAGCTAGAGAAGCTCAAAGGTAGTATCTACAAGAGTACGATATTCAGATTCTGTACTAAAGCAAGAAACAACAGTTTGTTTCTTATTCTCCATGAAATGAGAGATGTGCTAAGAAAGAAATAATAACCAGTAGTAGATCGACGATTAGTTGGATCTCCTGCCCAATCAACATCAGAGTATGCTCGTAACTCTAGAGGAGAAGAGTGAGCAAAATTTAGTCCATTAAATAAAGTTTCTCTAATGTAACACAATATGCGAAGAACGACAGAGAAATGAGTAGTACGAGGAGATGACATAAATTGACTTACAATATGGACAAAATATATAATATTTGGTCGAGTGACAGTAAGGTACATAAGACTACCAACTATTTGTCGATAAAGTGTTTCATCACATAGTGGAGTACCATCAATAGAAAACAAGTGCTACATGGAGTCAATGCGTGTGCTAACAACTTTTGTGTCAGTAATATCAGCCCGAGATATGAGATCAATTGCATACTTAGCTTGTGATAAATAATAACCATATTCATCGGAAGATACTTCAAGCCCCAAGAAGTAACTTAAATGTCCAATATCTTTCATTTCAAATTGTTGATGTAGAAAATTCTTGAGATTGCGAATTCCATTTGTGTCATCACCAGTAATTATCATGTCATCCACATAAAGTAAAAAAGTAAGGTACAACCTTTATCTGTTTTGCGCAAAAACAATGCATGATCATAAGAGCTGGATTTTAAACCAAGATTACCAATGGTGTAGCTAAATTTGGCGAACCGCTCTCTAGGAGCTTGTTTGAGTCCATAAAGAGCTTTGCGGAGTCTACAAACTTTATTTGGAGGATGTTCATTCATAGGTGGAGGTTGCATATACACTTCTTTTATTAGTTCACTATTAAGGAATACATTTTTGACATCCAGTTAAAATAGTTGCCATCTTTTGCTAGCAAGTACTACAATGAGGCTACGAACCGAGGTCAATCGAGTATCAGGAGCAAATATTTCATCATAATCAATACCATATTCTTCAGTATATCCCTTAGCAATAAGACGAGCATTATATCGTTAAACTAAACCATTGCTCAGGTCTTAATTTAAAAAAACCCTTTTACAATCTACGACTGACTTATTTGAAGGTAAATCAACCAAGTCCCAAGTTTTTGTCTTGGTAAGTGTTTGCAATTTTTCTATCATTGCTTGCTGTCATAAAGAGTTAGATTTGGCCTCATGAAAAAGTACGAGGTTCATAAAGAGAGACAAAAATAATTGAAGTTGACTTGAAGTAACTTCTCAAACATGATCTAACTTTACTCTTATTCATAGTAGCCACTCCATTATAGATTTGTTGCATCTCTCAATCCATCTTGATTTTTTTGTTCTCTCTATTCTTGAGCACTTCTTGTTATCCTAGACAACTCATCTTGTACTTTTCAAGGAAATATTAAAAAATGTGAACCATCATCGTTACAATCACATTTTAATTTATCTTCAAGAAAAAAGCGATTAATTTTATATGTATTTTAAATTTTAGCCATTTTTTAAAAGAATGATTTCACACTTAATTTAGTTATTCATTTTTTACCTAATAATGCGTATAAGGATCATCTTGTTCTAATTATGCACATTGTTTTGTGAGATTCTGTATGCATGCAGAGAAGAGATAACTCAAAAGGTAATTAAAACAAACAAAACCCGATATTAAATTTTCGAATAATATTTTTCCGTGAATTTGTAGCAAAGTAATTTTTTTATTTAGGATTTAGAGATCTTAGATGATAATGAGAAAAATAAATAAATAAATAATAAATAAAACAAATGGCCCTAATGAACTTGGATAGAACCAGCCGAAGTGGTTTGGTCGCAACCTAGATAGACAGTGTCGTGGTCTAGTGGAACTCGGTCGTAGACGGGCTGGAGCAAACCAGTCATGTCATCGGTCGAAAACCAAGCTAGATGATTGGGTTTCTCAATTAGAAACTAGGTTATGCACTAGAGTCATCGGTCATGGCTATCGGCCGTGGCCTCTAATTAATCCTCGTTCATAGGCCATCAGTCGCGACCTTGATGTATCAGTCATGACCTTCGATCGTGGCCTTGAACTCTGATCGCGGTCTTTGGTTGGAGCCTTTGATCAAGAAGCAAGTGAGACACCTAATTTTTCTTGTGCCTTGTTAGTTATGGGTTTTTAAAAAACTCATACAAAATCAAACATCATTTCACTCCCTTCTTATTCATCACATCACTCAAATCATTAACAAAAATACTAAAATACCCTCTATTTTAAATTATTATTTTTTATTTTATTTATATATATCAATACAATTTAAGTGTTTATAAAAATAACTGTCACCTCCTCAAAATCATCAATAATCAATATATTTTCTCCCTCTAGGATTAAAAAAAAACCAATCCAAACAAGTTTTTAGTCAAAAACCTGGTTAGTTTCTTGGTCACACCTTGAATTTCTTTGTAAAAAAACTAGGCCACAACCTTTATTCAAAAATCAGGTTGTGCTTATTTATTTCTTGGGTTGTGGTTGGATTTTTTCTGTCAAAAACTAGGCAGACTTTTTGCAATATTAGAGTTTTCTTATATTACATTTTTTCAATTTGGATCAAATGGGGCAACTCAGTAGCTTAAACAAATTTCAAAACAACAACTAGTAAATTAAAACATAATAAATATAATCAATATAATATATTATATAAGATATTATTACAATATAATATAATATAATATAATATAATATAATATAATATAATATAATATAATATAATATAATATAATATAATTTAATTTAATATAATATAATATTAATATAAATATTTATATTAATATTTTATTATATCATATTATATTATATTAATTTCCTTATAAGTCTAATTTAATGTCTATAAAAGAACTGTCCTATATAATTAATACATTAATTCAATACAGTATTGAATTAATGTCTTAATTACAAATAAAGACTTATAAGAAACTAATATAATATAAAATAATTTAATATTACATCGATATTATCACAATTTATAATATTGTGATAATATCTTATATATATATTATTTTTATATTATATCTCTAATATATTATATTGATTATATTTATTACCTACAATCGAAGAAGGTGAATAATGTATGCTGAAATTGGATCGAAACTCTTTAAAAAGAACTTAAAGAAATCCCAAACAACGACTAGTCAGAGTAGCAGTAAATAAAGATTCAAGTGCTACTGAGGTCGTAAATGATCCGAAAGTAGATGCACCAAAAGGAGACAATGACAGATTAGTTGACATCAAAAAAGGAGGATATGACGAAGAACTAGCGACGATTAATCCAAATCTTAATGAAAGAGTGGAGGTTATGGAAGTCGCGGTGTTGGTTAATCCAGATCTGAAAGGAGTAGAGGTTTCAATTGTGCTAAATCCAAAGAAGGTGTGGAAGTGGTTAAGCCGAGACACCAAATGTTCCAAAGGAAGGTGTGAAAATGGCTAAAGTCGAGGCACCAGTTGTTCCGAATCAGAACTCAGGGGCACCACTTGCTCCAAAACCAAAGGAACTAGCGGAAGAGAATGATGCTAAAATTAGGATTTGAAGAAGACATAGGAAATGATGAACCGAACGAAGAAAAAGATGAGGTAGTGGACGACGCAAAGGAGAATAGCGAAGAGGAGGAAGAATAAGAAATGGAGAGGGGAAGTAGAGCATTATTTGTGCCCTCCATCAATGGCTAAAATAACCATTAATAAAGATAAAGAAAGACTATATTTTGTGCTCAAAGATAACATATTGGCTCTAATACAATGTAAGAATATATGAGATTGTTTTGAATGAATGTCTCAATTATATAAGGTATATCTCTTATATAGACATTAAATTAGACTTATAAGGAAACTAATATAATATAATATTAATATAATATAATGTAATATTAATATAATATAATATAATATTATATAATATAATATATATATAATATAATATTAATATAATATAATATTAATATAATATAGTATTAATATAATATAATATAATATAATATAATATAATATAATATTAATATAATATAATATAATAACAATTACAACAGTCAGATGCCAACCACGGTAGGGCGGGCTTACCCATCAAAACCTATTGTTTGAAGGGTCGATGGTGGGCCAACCCAACTCAACCCAAGATGGGTTAGGGTTAGACGGGCCAGCCCGCGTGTTGTCTCGCTATAAATAAAAATAATTAAAAGTTCTAAAAAATAAGAGTTCAAAACATGATCATGCAGTCATGATACACGCCAAACAAGAGTCTTTTCTATCATTTCACATTAATTGACCAAATGATTAAAAAAAGTAAATAAAATTTGAAAAATCCATAAAATAGAAATTTCAATAAAGTCAACATTTTTAAATATAATCAATCGAGATATAATCAATGTCAAATTCTTCTCCAGAATACTCAACAAATGCAAATGGTAAATCATGTCTAATGATTGCACAAATCAGTAGCTCACGTGAAATCTTTTGTCTATTTTTTTAGACTTCATCTTTTCATCTTGATCAAGAATCATTTGTCATACTTCGTGAAACTTCAATTTGTTGTAAGTTTTAACAAGACACCACAATGTAGAGTCCCATAATGTTTACCCCATATTTATACTATTTTTTGCTTCCATTACATTCAACTTTTTCTATATTATCAATAACTTCATTTTCTTAAAATACATCCAAATATCAGAATATTCTCTAGATTTTTTAGATGACCCTTCATCATTCTTAGCACTTTCAAATTCATCAACATCCAAATTAATACATTGATTTTTAGAGGAGTCCATTTTGAAAATGAATATATTATTTCACAATATTAAGTTTCAAACTTTCTGAAGCTTCTTAAACTGAAACCAAGATTGAATCCACGAATCCTTGAAGGCGAGAACGAAGAGAAAAAGGCGGAACAAATAAGTGGTCGGCGGCCAATGGGCGAAGTATTAAGCAATGACTTTTGTAGTCTGGAACCAAGTTTGAATCCACGAATCCTTGAAGGCGAGAATGTAGAGAAGAAAGGCAGAACAAATAAGTAGTTGACGACCGATATGCCAAGTATTGAGTATTGACTACTATGGTGCTTCTTAGGAGATAAAAAAACTAGGGTTATGCGGCATATGCCTATAAGGCTATAAATTAGATTAAATTAATTTTTTCAACCCGTGGGCCAACCCAAGCCCGACCCGCCTAGGCCCATGACCCGAGCGGGCTGACAAGTGTAGGCCCACATCCAAATGGGTTACTAATATTTCAACCCAACCTGTTTAAATTATTTTGCGGGGCGGGCCAACCCAACGGGCCTAACCTAAATTGACAGCTCTAATCACAATTTATAATATTATGATAATATCTTATAAATATACTATCTTTATATTATATCTCTAATATATTATATTGATTATATTTATTACATAACTAAACACAACATCAAACATATTCAAACAAAACCGAAATGAGATTTTGACACATATTTTTAAAAAATTTATAAACTACTTTAAACAAGATTTTGATTATTTCAAACATCTTCCTACCCATAACAAACATGTTCTAAGTGAGCCTTAACTAAACCAAAAAATAAAAAATAAAAACTGAAAATGGGGCGTTTCTTGTAAGGAGAATTTCATTCGATTAAAACCTATCTAAAAATCATATATATAGTATATAAGACTAATTCAAATCATTAAAATCAAAGAACAACCTATACAAACAATGAAATCACATTTTTAAATCCAAATTGAGATTTAGAAAATAGATCTAGTTCTTATAGGGTTGCAATCTTAAAAAATCGTCATTCGATCATGCTGTGAAATATCCCCGAATTTTCGTATTCGAGCTTACTTCTAAGAATTTTGACTGGAACTACTAGCATCTCTAATATCATCAGACTAACTTTTGGTTTTTCATTCAGATTTGATTTTGTGAGTTGTCGACTAGTTTTCTCAGAAATAAAATATTTTTTAAATTCTATTTTGGGCTTGGTGCTTAGTTACATGTGGAAAAGTTCTCTACTTTTGAAGATTTGACATTTTTTGAAAACATGATTCTTACACTTCTGTTTGTTTATCTCATTCTTAATTTGCACCTTATTTTTCTTTATGTTTATAATCATTTTTCTACTCTTAGAGGTAAGTATTCATTGACCCTAAACACGCGTCTAAGTCTGATGTATGGTGATGTAGGAAAATATTAGGTCAGACTTCGACATACCTATATATAGGATGCAAATCAGATAAAACCTGAAATAATTTCATAAACATTATTTTGTTCATCAGGTCTTATTTCTCTAAGCATGCCTGATTTTTTTTGGGATAATATAAGAAAAAGTTATTTACACAAGAAATGTACCGAAATGAAGCAACCAATCCAATTGGTCCTAAGAAAGTTGTTTTTGTTTAATAAAATAATTTAAGTCATTTTCATTTTATTCAGTTTTTTAAAATTGTTGTAAGTCTAAGTAGACACCCGTATTTTGCATTATTTGAATTCATAACTTTAAAAATTTCGAGCATATATTTAAAAAATATTATTTTTGAAATTCATAAATGGGCTTATTTTATTGCACAATATGTAAAATAAAATAATTAATTCGAGAAATGACTTTGTATTGGAACTCGAATTAATTAAATGTCGGACACAAGATAAATAAATAAAATCCTAAATAATAAATAATTAGAAAATGGTAAATAAATAAAAATATTTTTTGTGTTTGATTCTTACATAATCGTGAAAAAATAAAACAAAAAAGGCAAACAGAGAGCAAGAATGAAATAAGTTCAAAATTGAAAGGGTTGTGATTGGGTGTGACCAAAACAAAAGGGAAAATGCCATAATTGTAAAATCAGAATAATCTAAGTTGAAGAGTGATTAGGTGTAAGTGGAAGTATATACAACCATTTATCGTAGATGAATGTGTTAGAAACTAAAATAATAATAATAATAATTAATGTGTCTTTCTATTATTTTACCGTCCCTTGGATTGTCCAAGTCTTTTTGTTTTATTTATAGTTAATGAGACTCTTCAAATCTCTTAGTTTAATGTCTAACTTTTATTTACTTTATATAAGTTGTAATCGTGTTTTTATTTCAACATGTTTAATAGACAAAATTTCATTCATGTTTATTTTATTCTCGAAAGTCTTTATTTAATTTCTAATACGTTTCTTCATTGTTCAATTATTGAAGTCCTGATTGTGACTTCGTTACATGGTATCAAACCTTTTGTTATGTTAGTGAAAAAGGTATCGTTGTTATTCGCTATGGAAAGTAGTGGTCGCGTAACTGGACTCGGTTTGGAGTTGTTAAACCAGTCAAACTACCGGATATGAAAGACTTGTATGGAATCGTACTTGGTCTGGGAAGACTTATGGGACATCGTCGTAGACGATGATGATATAGCTCTTGAGGATGTCGCTGATAATGAGGAAGCATCGAAGAAGTGAAAGAAACTCAACGCGAAGGTAGAATTTGTGTTGAAGAGGTAAATATCGCACAATCTGTTCGAGCACATTATCGGTTGTGGATATGCTCATGAGATCTGAGAAACAATTGACCGTGTTTTCAACAAGAAGAACGTGACTCATCTCCAAATGCTTGAAAACGAGTTGGAAACCGCAAAGAAAATCAGAACTAACTTGGAGTTCTTTCTTAAGGTAAAGAATATATACTCAGAAATTTCTTTATTGAACCAAATGAGAAAATCTTATAGGCTCGAACAAAGAGACATATTGTTCAAGGACTTGACCCGAGTATACACCATTCATCACCTCGATTCAAGTTTGGGCTCAACAACCATTATTCGAGAAGTTTGAAAATCTCTTATCATCTCAAAAGTCATTGGCCACACAAATGGGTTGAACGAGTATAAATGAGGAGTCGAACATTGCGTTATTTGTGTAGAAATCGAGTTAGAAAAAGGGAAAGTCAAAAAAGGAAGAAACATGTCAGGATTCTTCAAATATAACTAAAAAGCCCCTAAATGTTTTAGGTGCGACAAGACTAGACACTTCAAGAAACATTGTTGTGTAAATTTGAATGGAAATTTCGCTAGATCAAATCTCGGAGAAAAATCTAACCAGCGTGTTGAGAAGGACTGGTACAAGGCTTTTCATGTCGGTGTGAAGACTTTGAAGGAAAAGCAAACAGAGTTGTCTCATGGTAAAAATGAGATCGATCAAAGGTGGATCGTTGATTTAGGGTGCGAACATCACGTTACTAGAGATGATTATGTGTTCTCGTCGAGTCGAGTTCATTATGGGGGCGGTGGAATTGTCACGACATATAACTCGGTTCACGGAGTTAAAAAGGAAGGATCGATTTTCATTGATAAAGATAAAGGAGAATATATTATTCTAAAGAATGTCTACCATGTTGTAGGAATCCAAAAGAATCTCTTCTCGGTTGCAAATGATGTAGAAGTCGGAAATCATGTGTTGTTCGGTCCACATGATGTGAAGTTATTAAGGAACGTGAAAGAAATCAAGGAAGATGTTGTTCACACTAGAACTTGGGTAAATGATATCTTTGTCCTTTCAGCATCAAATTCGTACATCGAAAATATGAACGACAAAAGCAACTCCTTTCTATGGCATGCAAGGCTTGGGCATGTCAATATGACTATGCTTAGTGTTATGTCTCGAAAGAAACTTGTCGAAGTTCTACCTAAAGATTTGAGGATAGAGAAGAAAAGTGTGTGTGAAGGATTCTAATATGGGAAAACTCATCAAGAAGTAAGGGTCCTTTAGATCGACTTCATAGTGACTTGATGAGCCCAACTTAGACTACCTCATACTAGGGAAGTAAGTACATGTTGTTGTTTGTGGATGATTTTTCCCGGTTCACTTGGGTATTTTGTGAAAAAGAAGTCTGAAGTGTTCACTAAATTTCTCGAGTTCAACAAGATGGTAGAAGGAGAACAAGATAGAAAAACTTGAGTATTGCGAATAGACAATGGTGGAGAATTTTGCTCAAAAGATTTTGAATTATTTTGTAGGAAAAATTGGTTAATAAAGATAAATCTCTTGTCCTGAGACCCCACAACAGAATGGGATTGCCGAAAGGAAGATTTGACACTTTATAGAGAATTGTAAATCGTCGCTTCATATGAAGAATATACCAAAGCAGTTATGCGAAAACGACATGAGTTGTGCTACCTATGTCATCAATCAAGTTCCGCTTAACCAAATAAGTTTCAAGCTCCATTCGAGATGCTTTTTGGTTTTAAACCAAGTGTTAAGTATTTTTGAGTTTTTGGATCTATTTGTTATGTCCATATTCAATATTCAAGAAGTAGCAAATTGGACGAGAATGCAGTTAAATGTGTGTTCATCAACTATGACTAGAGGAGGAAAGGGTGGCGGTGTATGGATACATCGACCCACAAATGTACTACATGAAGGATATTAAGAAAACTGTTCAGACTAATCTTTCCATACCCACATGTACGAGAAGCTCCTATAGTAGTGATAATAGTGATATAGAAAGCTCTAACTTAGCTCAAGATACTTTATTCGATGAAAGAGTAAAAAGTAAAATGTTACCATGAAGTCCACACTAGGAAGAATCTAGTCAACAACAAAATGAGGAATCTTGACCAAAATGAACATTATAAGGCCATGTCAATTCATGAATGATAACTTTGTAACAACTTCTCTTTTTTCTTGTGAAACGCAATAGACAATGTGGAACTCGTTTCTCATAATGAAGCAAAGAATGTCAAAGAATGTGTGACAACAATGGAGGAGGAAATGCATGTTCTCAAGAAGAATGAGATATGAGACGTCGTTTTGAAGCCTCCTGATACTGAAGTAGTCACATGTATGTGGATGTATCGAATCAAGCGAAAGTTTGATGGAAGCATATATCGATACAAAGATAGAATGATCACTAGAGGATTCTCACAGAAGTATGGAGAAGATTATGAGGAGACATTCCGCCCAATTATGAAGATGGCGTTAATTCACACCGTGTTGGCCTTAGAAACAAATTCTTGACGGAAGTTGTGGCAATTAGACATCAAGAATGCATTTCTATATAGAGAACTTAATTTCCCAATATATATTGACCAACCACCTATATTCAAGAAGAAGGATGGTCACCAGTTGGTTTGTAGACTTAATAAAACACTATATGTATTAAAGTAAGCCCCGTGTTCTTGGTATGTAAAGATTACAGAATATCTTCAATTTTGTGGGTATAAAGCTTTAAAATCTGACTCAAGTCTATTTACAAAGAAGTGTAAGTGATATATGGTAGTGGTGCTTCTATATGTAGATGACATAATCTTGATGGGCAGTAACTATGATGAGGTTAATCGGGTATAAGATGAGCTCTCGCTTCTCTTTGAGATGAAGAAGCTTGGTGAAATTAGAACATTCCTTGGTCCACAAATTGAAAATTTCGAGAAAGGTTTGTTGTATCACAGATCAACTACGCAAAGAAGTTGGTAGATAAATTTGGTATGATAAATAGAAAAAAGAGTTATACTCCTCTTAACGTAAATCCCAAACTCAATCGAGACGAAGGAACATGTCTACCATTTCCTCGTCCGTATCATGCTCTTGTGGGAAGTCTCGTTTATTTGACTTTAACAAGGTCTGACATTACTTATGTAGTTGGAGTGGTGAGTCGATACATACAGGAGCCAAGTAAACCACACATCGAGGAAGCAAATAAAATTCTAAGGTATATTAATACCTCACCAGATAATGGTCTACTCTACGAAAAAGATGCAAAATTTGTGTTGCAAGGATTTGCGGATGTTGACTTTGCTGAAGATCGAGACGATCGAAGTTCCACATCTGGGTTTGTTTTTCTTTGTGGAAACACTAGCATATCTTGGGGTAGCAAGAAACAATGATCGGTATCCTTTTCTACAATAGAAGCAAAATACAAAGCTTCAGCTCACACAACACAAGACTTCATATGGCTTCATAGACTCTAGGAGGATTTTCATGTCAAGTTTGATGAGTTGGTTCCTATCCATGAAGATAATTTGAGTTCTATTAAATTGACTTAAATCCTATGTTTCATTCGAGAAAAAAACTCATTTGAAGCATTACTTTATTCGAGAATCATTGAGATGGTTGTAGTAAAGAGTGAAGACAATGTTGCTGATATCTTCACAAAAGCACTTCCTAAAGGTCCTTTCGAAGATCCACGATCTAAGTTGGGAGTAGTTCATCGGACATCATTTTGTCTTTTTGTTATTTAAGAGTATCTTGAATTGTCCATTTCTTTTGGTCTTATCTCTAGTTAATGAGACCCTCCAAGTCTCTTAGTTTAATGTCTAAGTTTTGTTTACTTTATATAAGTTGTAATCGTGTTCTTATTTTAACAAGTTCAATAGACGCAATTTATTCAAGTTTGTTTCATTTTCTAAAGTCCAAAAATCCTATTTGTTGATAGGTATCAAACCTTGTTTGTTAACAAGTACTAAGATCATTCGTACATGATCCAGTAAAATCCTATCTCTCAATAGGTCTCAAAACCCTATATCTCGATAGGTATCAAAATTCTATCTCTTGATAGGTATCAAAACCCTATCCCTCGATAGGTATCTAAACTCTATCTCTCGATAGGTATCAAAATACTATCTCTCGATAGGTATCAAAATACTATCTCTCGATAGGTATCAAAATCATATCTCGCGATAGGTATCAAAACTCTATCTCTCGATAGGTATCAATACCCTATTCATCGATAGGTATCAAAATATCTCTCTCGATAGGTATCAAAATTTTATCTCGCGATAATATCCAAACCTTGTATGTAGATAAGTATTGAAAGCATTCATACATGATCCTATAAAAACTCTATATCTTAATAGGTATCAAAACCGTATCCCTCGATACGTATCAAAACCCTATCTCGGGATAGGTATCCAAACCTTGTTTGTCGACAAGTACCGAGATCATTCGTAAATGATCCTATAAAAACTCTATCTCGCAATAGGTATCCAAACTTTGTATGTTAACAAATACTAAGATCATACGTATATGATCCACAAAAAACTCTATCCCTTAATAGATATGTTAACACTACCGCTCCATAGGTATCCAAAACATTGTCTTTAGACAAGTAACGCAATCTTTCATACATGATCCGTTCAAACTCTATCTCTCGATATGTACCCAATCAAAATTATATTTCTCAATGAGGGATCTCCTTAAATTCAAAAAACACAAAACATATATGTAGATAGTACCACGATCATTTATACATGATCGTCCTGGACATTACCTGTTGGTAGCTAGTAGCCTCTGTGGCAAGTTATTAACTCTCACGATAAACTCATTTGTTGATAGTATCATGATCATATGTACTCCTAAGCATTAGTTGTTAGTAAGCCTATGATAAGCTTATTAGTTTTCACTTAAACATATTTGTGGATAGTCTCACGATCAAATATATATATATGATTACCCTAAGATGTCACTTGTTAGTAGCCTACATGAAAAGTAGTTAAGACTTTCATGTTCTCCTTTTTATATCTCATTAAGTGACATTAACCTTAGTCATTTATATATGACTATGTTAAATAATTTGTTGATATTCATACTTAATAGGATTTGATCTTTCAACAAATGCCTATAATTGCATTGATATCATTATCCTCCGAATTTTACAGATTATTTGTTAAAATTTGAACGTTTATACTGGTTCAAAATTATGATTTTAGTATTTATTATTAATTTTATTTTTTAACATTATGTCATAATGTAAACGTGTGAATGTGTTTAATTATTTAATTTAAATTGAAAATGTTATTTCAATAAATTGAGGACGTGATTTTAGTTATGTGAACAAAGTTCAAATATATTTTTTTCTTTATAGCTAAACAAATGTGTTGACTATTTTTACTTTTATTATATAAGTTTGAGGTCAATGTTAATGTTATCTAATTCCCAAATGATTAATACAAAGTTTAAAGTTATTTAGGGACTTAAATATAATTTACATGTCGCCCTAATTAACTAGGATAAAAAGGGACAGAATCACATTAGAAACCCTTATCAAATCTTTTTTTTGTCTAGCCGCCGACTTCTACAGTTCTACTCCTCTCTATATCGTCGTCTTCTTCTACCTCTCTCTATATCGCCGTCTTCTTCTACATCTCTCTCTATCGCCGTCTTCTTCTACCTCTCTCTCTATCGCCGTCTTCTTCTACATCTCTCTATCGCCTTCTTCTACCTCTTTCTCTATCGCCGTCTTCTTCTACATCTCTCTCTATCGCCCGTCTTCTTCTACCTCTCTCTAATTAGGGTTTATCTCAAGACGAGGAGAAAAGGTAAAACGAAACTCTGATCGGAAGATGAAAGGCGAGGATGGTGTGTGCCTTCCAATCAAAAGAAGTATTGATTTCAAATGCAGTCAAAGCGTGACTGGTAAAGTGAATGTCTATGATGGGTTATATAGAGTAGTGCCTATCTCATCTTCTGTACGAGCTTTCCATGTTTTGAATTAGAGTTACTCCATGAAGGAAAATGGATGAAAATTGAAGTGTAGTAGCCTATTCATGGAACAATTTGTTCACTGAAGATGAAGATAACACATATATTTATATAGTTTAGGATGGTTTATATAGAATAAGTAGATAGTTTCAGATTGAGAATTTGTAACCATTTATGAAATGTAATTAGTTGTTCATGAGTTGAAAATGTATTTTTATTAATTATTTCAATTATTCTGTTTAATTTTAATTGAATTTTAGTTTTATATGTTTTTTATTTTTATAGATGAAGTTAGATTGATGTCATATAATTATCATTTCAATTGGTGAATCACTATAAAATTTTCTAAATGTTATAAGATCTGTAGTATTGTAATAAAGATTGGTTTATGAATATTCTAGAACTTTGGTTTATAAATCGAAAATATAATAAATTTTGAAGTGAATTAAAATTTTGAAACATTTTAAAATTATACAAAAATAAAATTTCTATTTTTTTAAATTCTCTTTGAAATTTAATAAATGCATCTTTTATTTATTTCTAACACATTTTAAAAATAATATCATTTGTAATATTTTAATAATAAAATTAACAAAAATAAGTTAGTAAAAATAATTTTTCTAATTTGTATTTTTTTTTTTAAATTCTCTTTAAAATTTAGTAAATGCATCTTTTATTTATTTTTTAACACTTTTAAAAAAAATAATATCATTTATCATGGTTTAATAATGAGATTAACAAAAATAAGTTAGTTTAGTAACTATATTGGAAAAGTTCAAACCTTTAAAATGCCTAAACTGCATCATCACAGGGTTGAGCATTAGTCATAATTTCTGTTGCCTAAATGCCTAAACTTTCTGTTGTTCTTTTTAGAAAAATTATGTTTTTGAGTGATAATTTGAATGAATATGATGATACAAGATAAATGAGAATATGATTAAAACTATATTGTGGGCATATGATGTGATGTAGGATAAAATGATTATATCTTGATATATGTCACACGAGATACTAAATTGTGAGATGAAAGAGGTGAACATGTAGAAGGAACAAATTTTCTTCATTTTGGGAAGTTGAACAAAAAAAATAGGTAATTTAGAGAACATAGTCATAAAAAAACAACACAGACCAAAATAATATATAGTAAATTAAAACGTGAACGATAGGATTCAAACCTTGAATGCTCACAAGACATATGACCAATAAGAGTTTAAGTTGAATCAATTGAAAGTGGGAATGGGAAGGTTAATTAGATGTCTCGTATTCTTACTTTTAGGCGTGATATCTCTCTACTTTTTATCGTAAAATCAGAGAGGATCGAGCAAAGTATGACCCTGCCCGGTAGCATCCCGCCATTGTCTTGTGGTCTTCTCCTCAGTCTTGAAAATCTCAAAATATATAAATGACTTTTGTTATTATTATTTTTTTCTTGCTCAATTGAGTTAATACATATTTTTCTTATACTCATTTTTAATGAGTTTTGATAAAATGGTCTCATTTGTAAGTGTAAGAATGTAATCCAAACCGAATTGAAAGATTAAAATGAATTAGAATGAAAGTAAGAAAACAACTTAACTAATTAACAAAATTCTGTGATTTATTAATAAAAATTCTCATTTTAATTGATTATTGATTATTTTCTTGTTTGATCCAATATGTTTTTTATTCTCATTTTAGTTAACTTATAACCATGATTTAGTGACTTGGTTTTTAATGGTTTAATTTTTTCACACACTTAATTATAAAGTCTAGTTATTTTAGTTGACTTTATTCTTTTTATTCTTCTTAGGTCTAGTATTTTTTTTTTCTATTTCTCATTATAATTAACTTACGATAAGTCATATGGAACTAATTCATTTTTTATATAGATATGAATCATAACCCAACATAGCCAAGTATGCCAAGATTTCTAACCATTTGCCTAACAAGACAATTCGTGATGTGACATTCCGCATCAAATGATTAAATGTTTGTATTTTTCTAATCATAACCCTATTGATCTTATTTGTTGTTGTTCCTTTATGTTTGAATTATGAAAGAATTTGATGTTTTATGATATGCAGGAAATTGTGACCAATAATATTAATGAAAAAGAAATTATGAAGAATGATAAAAAAAATATTTTTTTTTTCATTATTTGTGCAATCTATCTATAACCTTACCTATTATGAGTTTCTCCTACAATAAAATCTTTAAAGTTCATATTCAAATTAAGTATGCAATCTGTTATGTAATTCTTTTTCTTTTCTTTTAAAAAACAGGGCACAGAAAGACGAGTTGATGACAACCCAAGTATTTTTGTGGGTTCTGTTAATTCACATTATGATGCTTCATTCAAAGGTTTCCCTATTCAATTTTTATTTTTACAAATATTAGTAAAAATAACAATAACCTTTTTTTTATGTAGCTTCATTAGGTGTGGTTGGAGAGCTAGTAGAAGAAAATAACAAAGCTTATGATCATATTACCTCTTCTAAGGTAATATCTAGAGGTAAAGCACATATTCTAAATTAAATGTTAGGAAATTTTCTAATTAATCATCATTTTATTTTAGTCTGATTTTTTAATATATTTTTTTCTTGCAGGCATATGAAATTTTCAATCTTCTAAGGCAAGCAAGGAATAACATATTTAAAATATTTAGCTTGTATGATACTTTATCTTGAATCTTTCCTTCTTTTTATGTTTTGGATTATTAAATTTGAACTCCTAATTTAGGATTGTTATTTATTTAACATTTAATAGTTGAAACTTATTCATTTATATTTCTGATTATGAAGCGTGGACGAAAATGTAGAGCTAATGAAGCATCTACCACCAATTCCCGGAAAGATTAACATTGATGTCGCCAACTTGTTCCTATGACATTTCTAACTAAGATTGTCTTAACTTGCTATCTTTCTCTTGGATATGGATAAACGAGTTAGCAACTATTTGATCTACTCTATTTTTGTTTGATTTACTTTTGTTGTTTTAGATATTTGAATAAGTTGAATTGTTTGAGACTTAATGAATTTTTGTCCTAACTAATGTATGGTTAATCATGATGAATTTTGGTTTCTTTAATTAATTATTCTGTGTTTGATCAATTGCTTTTAGTTGTTGGAAATTGTATTATTTTGTGAAGATATTTGATCATCATTTTTAATTTATATTTTCTTATTAATAGATTGCGGATAGGTTATATTAAAATAAAAATTAAATCTAGTAGTGTCCTGTTATGTTCACAATAGGTTAGTCAAATAAATTAAGCTTCGAGTGGGCCTTAGTCAAATTAAGAACCTCTATCGAAATTTGGGTATTTTGCGGCTTTCCATTTGTTTTGATTTTAAAATGTATTTATTTAATATTTAATAATGAGTAATCACAGGGAAGAAAAACATTTGTAGACAAATAACACAACTAATGAAGTGTCATTATACATGTCATTTAATAAATAAGAGGTGTATCAATTTATCTCTTTAATTATAAATATTACAAGTCACTATAAAATTATTTAATATTCTATCTTTTTTTAATTTTTTATTTTTTTTAAAAAATATTTAATAATTTATCTCTCTTTAATATTATATTATTAAATTATTATAAATAAAATTTTAAAATTATTAATATATATTATTATATATATTTATAAATTTAAATGTATTATCTCTTCATTAATAATTTATCATTTTAATATTTTATTCAACTCAAATCATAGTTACTAATATTAAGATAAATATAACTTAAAATATGAATTATTAATATAAGTTAGTTAACCGAGTAAGATTCTAATACATTTTATAAAAAAATAAAATTTAAAAACAATTTAAAAAAAATAAAAAAAAATAGCAAAATTTTAAATATATATATATATATTTATAATTTAATATATATATATTTTTTATTTATATATTTTATTTATTTTATTTATTTATTTTCCATATATCTTTAGTACTCATTCTAAAAACAAATAAATAAATTATTAATCGCAATAAATAAATAAATATATATATATATATATATATTTATATTAATAGAGGAGAAATAATTAATTAAAAAATTAATTTTTTTATAATTAATTTTTTTTCTCTTAAATATATATTTATCAAATATAATATATATTTTAAAATATATATATTTATATATTTTTTATTTAATTTATTATTATTTGTTTACTTCACACAAATATATAAATAAATAAGTTAAATAACAAAATATATAAACATATATTTATAAATTAATAAGCAAAAATGAGATAAATTATTAATGAAAATAATTTTTTTTTATTAATAATTGAAAAGAGAGAAATTATTAATGTAGAAAATATAGATAAATAAACATTTTAAATTATGTTTAGTAGCTAGTCACCAGTCCACCTTATTTGCTATCACGGCTACAAATATTTTGCACCCCTATCATTACTCATTTAATAATATAATATCATAAAAGTACTATAAATTAACATAATTTTAGTTATAATTATAAAAATATAAAGTGATTATTTTTGGAATAATGTTTTAACTCTAAGAGTATTCTTTTTGAATTTTCAACAAATATTGAGATTTAATTTTATTAAAATTAAATTTCAAAATATTCAAACATGTTATGTTTTTTAATTTTGAAAATGTTAGATTCTTTTTAATTATTTCATGTATTAGAAATAAGTTTATAGCTCAAAATTAAGAGGTTAGTAAGTCAACTCTAACCCATCTTGTTGGAAGAGTTGAGAGCTTCATTGCATAAGTTTATGAATTAAATATCCCGAAATATAAAATAGGTCCATGAATATAAAATTTATTGAGAATTCTTCATCTCTCAAAACAAAAATTCGGACGCCTATCTATTAATTTTTCTTAAATTTTATTAATTTATGAGAAATGATTAAGAAAGAAAATTTGGGAGAGAATTTTAAAAGAAATAATGTGGCCTAATATTGTTCGATAAAATAACAAAATTTTCTCTCTTCTCTCTACTTCTTTTTTATTATTTTTCTAACCAGTGATATAGTGACACATTATTCCATCCTCATAAGAATATTGTTGCAAACCCTCAATAATAACAAATGATGAAACTTAATTCAAAAATAAAACAAAATTAACAAGTTAAATAATCAAATATAGAAACTAAAAACTTTGAATGTCCTAAATCAAAATAATTGAAGTTGACTTTGAAACAACCTCTCTTAAAACATGTTTAAAAAACATGATCTAACTTGACTCTTATCCTTAGTAGTCCCTCCATTATAGATTTGTTGCATCTATTTATCCATCATGATTTTTTCGTTTTCTCTATTTTCTTGAACACTCATTATTCTAGACAACTCATTTTGTATTTGTGGTGGAAAGATTAAAAAATGTGAACCATCATCTTTACTATAAAGTTTTAATTGATGTTCAAGTAAAGAGTGATAGTAATTTTATTTGTATTTTTTCCAATGTAATTGGTAGAAATGGATTTTTTGAAAAGTATTTTTATTTCATTTTGAATAATAGTAAATATCTTAAACCATATCTTTTTCTCGAATCTCGTAAAATAAAACGAAGAATCAAAATGATTGGTACAACAGGAGTATTTATAAAAACGTAAATGTTTTCAAATCTAGGTATCTTACATTTCTCAGAAACCAAAATGAGGGTTTGACAAAACTTAGACCAACTTTGATTTTAAAAAAGTAGTCACCCGATTATTTTTCTGAGAAGTCGGTAAAAAAGAAGGTAAAAACTTGTTTTTAAGAAATTTTGTTTTAGTCCAGTTTTCGGTTATACTCGGAAAAAGGCCTCTAATGATCATATTGTCCTAATCATGCACATTGTTTTATGGAAATATGTTTCTAGTCATGCGTTTAGTTATAGATTTTTTGGGAATTAAAAATAACTAGCATGACACCTCACAGTCATGCCCTGCTTAAACTCAAAATGCTTTTAGATAAAATTGAACTCTTGACTTTTTAGTCTCTTAAGTTCATTCTTAGCACTGGACTAACTTGTTGGGATGGTCGATATAGTTAAGGTACAATAAGAAAACAAAGCAACATTAAAATAATGAACACAAATGTAGAGAAGAGATAACTCAAAAGGTACATAAAATAATCAAAATTCAATGTTAAATTTTCAAAATAATCTATTTCCGGGAATTTGTTGCAAAATGTTTTGATTTTTTTTTATGATTTTATTTATTATGATTTATAGAATTAGGTGATAATTAGAAAAATAAATAAATAATAAGAGAAAACAATCGGGCCCTAATGGACTTGGATTGAACAAGCCGAAGTGGTTCGATCGTGACCAAGCTAGATAGTGTTGTGATCTAAGGGTGCTTGGTCGTAGGCGGGATGGAGCAGACCAGTCATTTCATCAGTCGAAAACCAGGCTAGGCACTTGGGTTTCTCGGTCAGAAACCAGGCCATGCACTAGAGTCCTCGGTCATGGTCATGGTCATGGTCATGGTCATCGGTCATAGGCCATCAGTCGTGGCCTTGACGTCTCGGTCGCGGTCTTTTGTGTTGGCCATCGATCAAGAAATAAGCAGACACTTGGTTTTTCTTGATCAGAAACCAGGCAGGCTCTTGGTCACAACCTGAATTTCTTAGTAAAAATAGGCCACGACCTTTGGTCAAAAATCAATGGGCGTATTTGTTTCTTGGGTCGTGAATTGATTTTTTTCGCTCCGCTCGAAAATCAGGTCACGACTCTTTAGTCAAATATCTTTAAGTAATAAGCTTTTTTATTACCATTTTTCCATTTGGATCAAATGGGGACCTCACCTATGTAGCTTAAACAAATTCCAAAAATAACAACAAATAATTCAAGTACAACTAAGATCTAAGTTAGCCTTGAATAAACCAAAAAAACCCAAATGAGATTTTAAACTTTTTTTTATTTATTTTATAAACTACTTCAAACAAGATTTTGATTCTTCCAAACATCCTCCTACCCATAACAAACACGTTTAAGCAACCAGATCTAAGTTAGCCTTGACTAAACCCAAGAATTAAAAAAATATAAAATTCTTTTACATTAATAAATGGATTTTCAAACTTAACGGTTAGAATATAAGAGGAATAATATTATATTAAATTATATTGTGCATGTATTTATACTTGAGTTATATTAAAAATATAAAAAAATATAATAAATGTAATATAATATATTATTATATTATATATACTGTTAGATAAATTCAGGCCGGTTCAAATAAACCTAACTTAAATAAACTTTCCATGCAGGAACAAGGAACCGGACCGGATGAACAAGAGAACCGACTGAAGAAATCTAACCGGTCAAGCTACCAAACCGATCAAGAGTATTCGGAACGTGACCGCACAAAGAAAAGATAACCTTCGAAGATCCACCACAACAAACAGAAGATGAGGAGTGGGCCTCTGCGGAAACCGACACGGAGAGGACCGATGATAGAACGGTAAATGACGACGATCATTCGGCTCGGAGTCCAAACGATGCCGAACCAAACACCAATCCTAAGACCACCGAGGGTGAAGAAGGGGTTGATAAAGAAGCCAATGATGAAGGCTACAACACGGAGAGGGAGGAGGCCGAAGAGGCAAAGGCCGATAGATTAGCCCAGAAAATCCTTCAGGGCGTTAACAAGCGAGGCGAAGACGTTGAAGAGTTATACTTGGAGTGGCATGAGCACCGGTTCGGTACAACATATAGAAATATCCTACCGGCCTTCACGCAAAAGGAATGCATCGACAGATTGGAGGAAGTAGAGGACCTGATGTTGAGCCTCACAAAATCCAACACAATTCAAGAGGTACAAAGCCGAACTTGTCTCCTGTTACCGAGGATCCAACTTCGGAAACTAAGAAAGCGCATCCGGAGAATTAAGGAAGAGTACAACGAGACGGGATCGGTGGACACCGTAGCGCCGCAGGTGCTAACACGGCTTGAAAAAGGCAAAAGGGAACTACTTCAAGAAATCGAGCGGCTGGAAGCGATATGCAGCCGAATGAAAGTACCGGTTTACACAGCTCCTGTAATCGATAAGTTTCCAGCTAACTGTCCAACACCTCCAATGGAGGATGCGGCACCGATCTCGGATATTGCGGCACCGATCTTGGAGAATGCGGTACCGATCTTGGAGAATGCGGTACCGATCTTGGAGAATGCGGTACCGATTTTGGAGGATGCGGAACCAATTTTGGAGGATGCGGCACAGATTTTGGATATTGCGGCAACATTAGAACTTCCAAAAGAGCATGAGGAACCGATAGAATCCAATGACAGAGCCGATCCAGATCCCACCGAGCAATCACCTCCCCCACCACCGGAAGTAACCGTTTCAGACCCTCCTAAAGAATGGGCTGCTAAAGAATGGGTTGAGGACCGTCTTCAGAAGCTTGACGCATCCATATCGGAACAGATCGATGACCGCGTACAAGAACACGACGTGTCCAAGCTTCAACCATTCAAGGATAGATGCAACAGCATAATTGATTCGGCCATAAAGTTCACCGACGTGACAAAGCTGCTTCTGAATCAACATCAAGCACGACTCTCAGAACTCGGCACCGGACTGTGGGAAGAGGCCGGTGAGCGCGACAAATGGGCTCAGCGAACCGCAACTCTGGAGGCTGTGACCTCCGACTTAAAGAAAGACCTCGAACGGGTCGACACGACACTTAACCGGGTCTCCGAACTCGAGAAGACAAACGAGAGTCTCGTGGCCGAAGTGAAGGCGCTCTCCGCACAAATGGTAGAAGTTCTAAGGGCTAAGGTGGACGCGGAGGCCGCGGCTATAGCGGCTGATGCTCAAGTGGCTAAAAGGGTCCAGGATGCGCTGGACGCCGAAGTTAGCAAAGATAAAGAGGCACCGCGCACAACTCAACTGACCGAAGCGGAAGTAGAAGCCGCACGAATTAAAAAGGCTGGGGCCATATTCCCAGGGTTTGCTGAGAAAATGGCCAATCGAGCTGCGGAGGATGCCGCGCGGTTGGAAAGGGAAGCACGGAGGCTGGAAGGCTATGCACAGGAAAACAAGAAGAAGAAGGCGGCCGCCTCCGTTTCAGCACCGAAAAAGAGACAAAGGGAGGCCCCTAAGAAAGTTCAGATAGCCGAGATGTTCAAAGAAATCTCTGAACCGGTCATTCCGAGTACATCGCAGCAAGCCGACCAAGTCGAGGACGAAGTCGAAGAACAACTGCGGTCCCGGTCTAAAAGGCGACGCTCTTCCGAACAGACCAGGCAACAACAACCGAAGAAAAAGAAGAGCGCCTATGACTTCACGGACTCTGAATAGGGACTATCCTTCCTTTCTTACTGGCCTTAGTATTTTTATATTTTGTCTTTTCCGGTCATCTACATATAAATATATAAAGTTATTTTTGAATCCGGCCTTATTTTGCATTTCTACTTAGTTTTGATAATTTTAAATAAAATAATCAAAAAGGGAGAAATTGATAAGATAAAAGATAGAGACTCATATAAAGACCTTTTCCAAAATTTTTCTCAAACACTTTTCGAAAAATTCTCCCAAGTCAAAATCCGGCCAAACAAAACAACCGGCCTACGGTTGCAAACTTACATGATTTTGATAATTTTAAATAAAATAATCAAAAGGGAGAAATTGTTAGATAAATTCAGACCGGTTCAAATAAACCTAACTTAAATAAACTTTCCATGCAGGAACAAGGAACCGGACCGGATGAACAAGAGAACCGACTGAAGAAATCTAACCGGTCAAGCTACCAAACCGATCAAGAGTATTCGGAACGTGACCGCACAAAGAAAGGATCGGCCAAAGTTCAAAACTGGAACCATCAAACAGCCGATCATCCACAAGACAAGAATAACCGGAAGAAGTCCGGTTACATCACTACCAAAGACATTCGGCCAAGTCAAATGACCGACCAGTACAAGAAGACAATTTGGGTATCTGTTGAGAATGATACCAAAGGAACAGACTAAATACTTCTATATCCATGCAAGTCTGAGGAAAGACCGTAGGCTGCAGAAAATAGTACTAACGGATCCTTCTACTTCGGGATAAGCCAGAAAGGAAATCTTCAAAGTACAGACAACTGTCCAAACAGACAGTGCCTATATCAAGTAAAAGACAAACCCGACAGGCTTGTCCTACACACCGAATGAACAGACCGCCAGGTCTGAGACATAATGCCAGGTCTGAGATTGACCATCAGGTCTGAGGAGACGACCGCAGGTCTGAACCTCTGAAACACTGAATCACTACACCTCTGATCAGCCAATCAGATTCAAGGAAGTGAAATATGACCGTTGGCATATTTCACCTATAAAAGGAGGCAGTTGCAGAAGAGTAAATGCGGGACAACGAGAGACTTAAGACATTAAGAGACAACTGTGATATTGAGAGCATTTACTACAAGTGATAAAGTGTGCTGTGCTAGAAAGCCTAAGTGTTGAAAGTTAAAGTGTGTTTTTACAATTTCGGTGTAAATTGTAAGAGTGTTATCGAGCAGGAAATATTACAATTTCGGTGTAAATTGTAAGAGTGTTATCGAGCAGGAAATAAGTCTCGATCGGCTTGTACTTGTATTCCTTAGTGAATATCCTTCTCGCGGTTTCGAGAGGAAGGGGTGATGTAGGAGTTTTATCTCCAAACATCCATAAAATCTGTTGTGTTATTTACTTTCTGCCGGCTTCATTATATAACCGACTAACTTAACCATACCGCTCCAAACCGACTTTATACTAACCATACCGAATATCCAGATTACCGAAACCGACCCACCATCTCCAAATCTTCATCATCCGAAACCGACCGTGCCTATCATACAAGCGTGCCGCTTCAACCTGAAAGCAAACCTCTTCCGCGCTTGAACCTAGTTCAAGGGTTTGTGACAGGTTGTGTAGTATTGAAACCCTGGTGTTAATCTCTAACCGGATTAACCACCACCCTACGAGTGAGAACCGCTAACCGGTCCACCCCCCGGTCCACCAGCGGCGACCTAGATCCTAACATATACTAACACCCTCCCATAAGCTCAAGGTGGAAGAACATTGAACATCTTAAGATTGAAGACTAAATCTTGAAAACGTTGAAAAGGATGAGATTTGGTAAAAATGTTAGCAATCTGAGCTTTGGAAGAAATGAGAATCAACTGTATGGTACCATTAACGACATGATGTCGTGTCAGATGAAAATCAATTTCTATGTGTTTGGTATGTTCGTGAAATACATCATTATGAACAATCTGTATTGTACTATTATTATCACAGAAAAGATGAATAGCAATGGATGAAGGAACACCCATATCTTGAAGTAACCATTGTAGCTAGAGAAGCTCAAAGGTAGTATCTACAAGAGTACGATATTCGGATTCTGTACTAAAGCAAGAAACAACAGTTTGTTTCTTATTCTCCATGAAATGAGAGATGTGCTAAGAAAGAAATAATAGCCAGTAGTAGATCGACGATTAGTTGGATCTCCTGCCCAATCAACATCAGAGTATGCTCGTAACTCTAGATGAGAAGAGTGAGCAAAATGTAGTCCATTAAATAAAGTTTCTCTAATGTAACACAATATGCGAAGAACGACAGAGAAATGAGTAGTACGAGAAGATGACATAAATTGACTTACAATATGGACAAAATATATAATATTTGGTCGAGTGATAGTAAGGTACATAAGACTACCAACTATTTGTCGATAAAGTGTTTCATCACATAGTGGAGTACCATCAATAGAAAACAAGTGCTACATGGAGTCAATGCGTGTGCTAACAACTTTTGAGTCAGTAATATCAGCCCGAGATATGAGATCAGTTGCATACTTAGCTTGTGATAAATAATAACCAAATTCATCGGAAGATACTTCAAGCCCCAAGAAGTAACTTAAATGTCCAATATCTTTCATTTCAAATTGTTGATGTAGAAAATTCTTTAGATTGCGAATTCCATTTGTGTCATCACCAGTAATTATCATGTCATCCACATTCAGTAAAAGTAAGGTACAACCTTTATCTGTTTTGCGCAAAAACAATGCATGATCATAAGAGCTGGATTTTAAACCAAGATTACCAATGGTGTAGCTAAATTTGGCGAACCGCTCTCTAGGAGCTTGTTTGAGTCCATAAAGAGCTTTGCGGAGTCTACAAACTTTATTTGGAGGATGTTCATTCCTAGGTGGAGGTTGCATATACACTTCTTTTATTAGTTCACTATTAAGGAATACATTTTTGACATCCAGTTAAAATAGTTGCCATCTTTTGCTAGAAAGTACTACAATGAGGCTACGAACCGAGGTCAATCGAGTATCAGGAGCAAATATTTCCTCATAATCAATACCATATTCTTCAGTATATCCCTTAGAAATAAGACGAGCATTATATCGTTAAACTAAACCATCCGTGGTCTAGTGGAACTCGGTCGTAGACGGGCTGGAGGAAACCAGTCATGTCATCGGTCGAAAACCAAGCTAGATGATTGGGTTTCTCAATTAGAAACTAGATTATGCACTAGAGTCCTCGGTCATGGCTATCGGTCGTGGCCTCTAATTAATCCTCGTTCATAGGCCATCAGTCGCGACCTTGATGTATCAGTCATGACCTTCGATCGTGGCCTTGAACTCTGATCGCGGTCTTTGGTTGGAGCCTTTGATCAAGAAGCAAGTGATACACCTAGTTTTTCTTGTGCCTTGTTCGTTATAGGTTTTAAAAAAACTCATACAAAATCAAACATCAATTCACTCCCTTCTTATTCATCACATCACTCAAATCATTAACAAAAATACTAAAATACCCTCTATTTTAAATTATTATTTTTTATTTTATTTATATATATCAATACAATTTAAGTGTTTATAAAAATAACTATCACCTCCTCAAAATCATCAATAATCAATATTTTTTCTCCCTCTAGGATTAAAAAAACCCAATCCAAACAAGTTTTTAGTCAAAAAAACCTGGTTAGGTTCTTGGTCACACCTTGAATTTCTTTGTAAAAAAACTAGGCCACAACCTTTATTCAAAAATCAGGTTGTGCCTGTTTATTTCTTGGGTTGTGGTTGGATTTTTTCTGTCAAAAACTAGGCAGACTTTTCGCAATATTAGAGTTTTCTTATATTACATTTTTTCAATTTGGATTAAATGGGGCAACTCAGTAGCTTAAACAAATTTCAAAACAACAACCAATAAATTAAAACTTAATAAATATAATCAATATAATATATTATATAAGATATTATTATAATATAATATAATTTAATATAATATAATATAATATTAATATAATATAATATTAATATAAATATTTATATTAATATTATATTATATTATATTATATTAATTTCCTTACAAGTCTAATTTAATGTCTATAAAAGAACTGTCCTATATAATTAATACATTAATTTAATACAGTATTGAATTAATGTCTTAATTACAAATAAAGACTTATAAGAAACTAATATAATATAAAATAATTTAATATTATATCGATATTATCACAATTTATAATACTGTGATAATATCTTATATATATATTATTTTTATATTATATCTCTAATATATTATATTGATTATATTTATTATACCCCTACAATCGAAGAAGGTGAATGATGTATGCTGAAATTGGATCGAAACTCTTTAAAAAGAACTTAAAGAAATCCCAAACAACGACTAGTCAGAGTAGCAGTAAATAAAGATTCAAGTGCTATTGAGGTCGCAAATGATCCGAAAGTAGATGCACCAAAAGGAGATAATGACAGACTAGTTGACATCAAAAAAGGAGGATATGATGAAGAACTAGCGACGATTGATCCAAATCTTAATGAAAGAGTGGAGGTTATGGAAGTCGCGGTGTTGGTTAATCCAGATCTGAAAGGAGTAGAGGTTTCAATTGCGCTAAATCCAAAGAAGGTGTGGAAGTGGTTAAGCCGAGACACCAAATGTTCCAAAGGAAGGTGTGAAAATGGCTAAAGTCGAGGCACCAGTTGTTCCGAATCAGAACTCAGGGGCACCACTTGCTCCAAAACCAAAGGAACTAGCGGAAGCGAATGATGCTAAAATTAGGATTTGAAGAAGACATAGGAAATGATGAACCGAATGACGAAAAAGATGAGGTAGTGGACGACGCAAAAGAGAATAGCGAAGAGGAGGAAGAATAAGAAATGGAGAGGGGAAGTAGAGCATTATTTGTGCCCTCCATCAATGGCTAAAATAACCATTAATAAAGATAAAGAAAGACTATATTTTGTGCTCAAAGATAACATATTGACTCTAATACAATGTAAGAATATATGAGATTGTTTTGAATAATATCTCAATTACATAAGGTATATATCTCTTATATAGCCATTAAATTAGATTTATAAGGAAACTAATATAATATTAATATAATATAATATAATATAATATAATATAATATTAATATAATATAATATAATATAATATTAATATAATATAATATAATATAATATTAATATAATATAATATAATATAATATAATATAATATTAATATAATATAATATAATATAATATAATATAATATAATATAATATAATATAATATAATATAATATAATATAATATAATATAATATAATATAATATAATATAATATAATATAATATAATATAATATAATATAATATAATATAATATAATATAATATAATATAATATAAATATAATATAATATTAATATAATATAATATAATATAATATAATATAATATAATATAATATTAATATAATATAATATTAATATAATATTAATATAATATAATATTAATATAATATAATATAATATTAATATAATATAATATTAATATAATATAATATTAATATAATATAATATAATATTAATATTATATAATATAATATTAATATAATATAATATATAATATAATATAATATTAATATAATATAATATAATATAATATAATATAATATAATATAATAACAATTACAACGGTCAGATGCCAACCACGGTAGGGCGGGGTAGGGCGGGCTTACCCATCAAAACCTATTGTTTGAAGGGTCAATGGCGGGCTAACCCACCATCACGGCGGACTGAAAATCTCCAACCCAACAACCCAAGATGGGTTAGGGGTTAGACGGGCTAGCCCGCGTGTTGTCTCGCTATAAATAAAAATAATTAAAAGTTCTAGAAAATAAGAGTTCAAGAACATGATCATGTAGTCATGATACACACCAAACAAGAGTCTTATCTATCATTACACATTAATTGACTAAATTATTAAAAAAAAGTAAATAAAATTTGAAAAATCCATAAAATAGAAATTTCAATAAAGTCAACATTTTTAAATATAATCAATCGAGATATAATCAATGTCAATTTCTTCTCCAGAATACTCAACAAATGCAAATGGTAAATCATGTCTAATGATTGTACAAATCAGTAGCTCACGTGAAATCTTTTGTCTATTTTTTTAGACTTAATCTTTTCATCTTGATCAAGAATCATTTGTCATACTTCGTGAAACTTCAATTTGTTGTAAGTTTTAACAAGACACCACAATGTAGAGTCCCATAATGTTTACCCCACATTTATACTATTTTTTGCTTCCATTACATTCAACTTTTTCTATATTATCAATACCTTCATTTTCTTAAAATACATCCAAATATCAGAATATTCCCTAGATTTTTTAGATGACCCTTCATCATTCTTAGCACTTTCAAATTCATCAACATTCAAATTAATACCTTGATTTTTAGAGGAGTCCATTTTGAAAATGAATATATTATTTCACAATATTAAGTTTCAAACTTTCTGAAGCTTCTTAAACTGAAACCAAGATTAAATCCACGAATCCTTGAAGGCGACAACGAAGAGAAAAAGGCGGAACAAATAAGTGGTCGGCGGCCAATGGGCGAAGTATTAAGCAATGATTTTGTAGTCTGGAACCAAGTTTGAATCCACGAATCCTTGAAGGCGAGAATGTAGAGAAGAAAGGCAGAACAAATAAGTAGTAGACGACCGATATGCGAAGTATTGAGTATTGACTACTATTGTGCTTCTTAGGAGAGAAAAAAACTAGGGTTATGCGGCATATGCCTATAAGGCTATAAATTAGATTAAATTAATTTTGTCAACCCGTGGGCCAACCCAAGCCCGACCCGCCTAGGCCCATGACCCGAGCGGGCTGGCACGTGTAGGCCCACATCCAAATGGGTTACTAATATTTCAACCCAACCTGTTTAAATTATTTGGCGGGGCGGGCCAACCCAACGGGCCTAACCTAAATTGACAGTTCTAATCACAATTTATAATATTATGATAATATCTTATAAATATATTATCTTTATATTATATCTCTAATATATTATATTTATTATATTTATTACATAACTAAACACAAGATCAAACATATTCAAACAAAACCGAAATGAGATTTTAACACATATTTTTTAAAATTTTATAAACTACTTTAAACAAGATTTTGATTATTTCAAACATCTTCCTACCCATAACAAACATGTTCTAAGTTAGCCTTAACTAAACCAAAAAATAAAAAATAAAAACCGAAAATGGGGCGTTTCTTGTAAGGAGAATTTCAATCGATTAAAACCTATCTAAAAATCATATATATAGTATATAAGACTAATTCAAATCATTAAAATCAAAGAACAACCTATACAAACAATGAAATCAC
The DNA here is from genome assembly GCF_907164915.1 of Impatiens glandulifera. Lineage (NCBI taxonomy): Eukaryota > Viridiplantae > Streptophyta > Magnoliopsida > Ericales > Balsaminaceae > Impatiens > Impatiens glandulifera. Next base: position 13,513,571 of record NC_061869.1, on the reverse strand, counting down.
ATTTTTAAATCCAAATTGAGATTTAGAAAATAGATCTAGTTCTTATAGGGTTGCAATGCTAAAAAATCGTCATTCGATCATGCTGTGAAATATCCCCGAATTTTCGTATTCGAGCTTACTTCTAAGAATTTTGACTGGAACTACTAGCATCTCTAATATCATCATCCTAGACTAACTTTTGATTTTTCAATCAGATTTGATTTTGTGAGTTGTCGACTAGTTTTCTCACTTAGAAATTAGGAAATAAAATATTTTTTAAATTCTATTTTGGGCTTGGTGCTTAGTTACATGTGGAAAAGGTCTCTACTTTTGAAGATTTGACATTTTTTGAAAACATGATTCTTACACTTCTGTTTGTTTATCTCATTCTTGTTTTGCACCTTATTTTTCTTTATGTTTATAATCATTTTTCTACTCTTAGAGGTAAGTATTCACTGACCCTAAACACGCGTCTAAGTCTGATGTATGGTGATGTAGGAAAATATTAGGTCAGACTTCGACATACCTATATATAGGATGCAAATCAGATAAAACCTGAAATAATTTCATAAACATTATTTTGTTCATCAGGTCTTATTTTTCTAAGCATGCCTGATTTTTTTTGGGATAATATAAGAAAAAGTTATTTACACAAGAAATGTACCGAAATGATGCAACCAATCCAATTGGTCCTAAGAAAGTTGTTTTTGTTTATAAAAATAATTTAAGTCATTTTTCATTTTATTCAGTTTTTTAAAATTGTTGTAAGTCTAAGTAGACACCCGTATTTTACATTATTTGAATTCATAACTTTAAAAATTTCGAGCATATATTTAAAAAATATTATTTTTGAAATTCATAAATGGGCTTATTTTATTGCACAATATGTAAAATAAAATAATTAATTCGAGAAATGACTTTGTTTTGAAACTCGAATTAATTAAATGTCGGACACAAGATAAATAAATAAAATCCTAAATAATAAATAATTAGAAAATGGTAAATAAATAAAAATATTTTTTGTGTTTGATTCTTACATAATCGTGAAAAAAATAAAACAAAAAAGGCAAACAGAGAGCAAGAATGAAATAAGTTCAAAATTGAAAAGGGTTGTTATTGGGTGTGACCAAAACAAAAGGGAAAATGCCATAATTGTAAAATCAGAATAATCTAAGTTGAAGAGTGATTAGGTGTAAGTGGAAGTATATACAACCATTTATCGTAGATGAACGTGTTAGAAATTAAAATAATAATAATAATTAATGTGTCTTTCTATTATTTTACCGTCTCTTGGATTGTCCAAGTCTTTTTGTTTTATTTATAGTTAATGAGACTCTTCAAGTCTCTTAGTTTAATGTCTAAGTTTTGTTTACTTTATATAACTTGTAATCGTGTTCTTATTTCAACAAGTTTAATAGACAAAATTTCATTCATGTTTATTTTATTCTCGAAAGTCTTTATTTAATTAATAATACGTTTCTTCATTGTTCGATTATTGAAGTCCACATGATGTGAAGTTATTAAGGAACGTGAAAGAAATCAAGGCAGATGTTGTTCACACTAGAACTTGGGTAAATGATATCTTTATCCTTTCAGCATCAAATTCGTACATCGAAAATATGAACGACAAAAGCAACTCCTTTCTATGGCATGCAAGGCTTGGGCATGTCAATTTGACTATGCTTAGTGTTATGTCTCGAAAGAAACTTGTCGAAGTTCTACCTAAAGATTTGAGGATAGAGAAGAAAAGTGTGTGTGAAGGATGCTAATATGGGAAAACTCATCAAGAAGTAAGGGTCCTTTAGATCGAGTTCATAGTGACTTGATGGGCCCAACTTAGACTACCTCATACTAGGGAAGTAAGTACATGTTGTTGTTTGTGGATGATTTTTCCCGGTTCACTTGGGTACTTTGTGAAAGAGAAGTCTGAAGTGTTCACTAAATTTCTCGAGTTCAACGAGATGGTAGAAGGAGAACAAGATAGAAAAACTTGAGTATTGCGAATAAACAATGGTGGAGAATTTTGCTCAAAAGAGTTTGAATTATTTAGTAGGAAAAATTGGTTAATAAAGATAAATCTCTTGTCCTAAGACCCCACAACAGAATGGGATTGCCGAAAGGAAGATTTGACACCTTATAGAGAATTGTAAGTCATCGCTTCATATGAAGAATATACCAAAGCAGTTATGGGAAAACGACATGAGTTGTGCTACCTATGTCATCAATCAAGTTCCGCTTAGCCAAATAAGTTTAAAGCTCCATTCGAGATGCTTTTTGGTTTTAAACCAAGTGTTAAGTATTTTTGAGTTTTTGGATCTATTTGTTATGTCCATATTCAATATTCAAGAAGTAGAAAATTGGACGCAAATGCAGTTAAATGTGTGTTCATCAACTATGACTAGAGGAGGAAAGGGTGGCGGTGTATGGATACATCAACCCACAAATATACTACATGAAGGATATTAAGAAAATTGTTCAGACTAATCTTTCCATACCCACATGTACGGGAAGCTCCTATAGTAGTGATAATAGTGATATGGAAAGCTCTAACTTAGCTCAAGATACTTTATTCGATGAAAGAGTAAAAAGTAAAATGTTACCATGAAGTCCACACTAGGAAGAATCTAGTCAACAACAAAATGAGGAATCTTGACCAAAATGAACATTATAAGGCCATGTCAATTCATGAATGATAACTTTGTAACAACTTCTCTTTTTTCTTGTGAAACGCAATAGACAATGTGGAACTCGCTTCTCATAATGAAGCAAAGAATGTCAAAGAATGTGTGACAACAATGGAGGAGGAAATGCATGTTCTCAAGAAGAATGAGATATGAGACGTCGTTTTGAAGCCTCCTGATACTGAAGTAGTCACATGTAAGTAGATGTATCGAATCACGCGAAACGTTGATGAAAGCATATATCGATACAAAGATAGAATGATCACTAGAGGATTCTCGTAGAAGTATGGAGAAGATTATGAGGAGACATTCCGCCCAATTATGAAGATGGCGTTAATTCACACCGTGTTGGCCTTAGAAACAAATTCTTGACGGAAGTTGTGGCAATTAGACATCAAGAATGCATTTCTATATAGAGAACTTGATTTCCTAATATATATGGACCAACCACCTATATTCAAGAAGAAGGATGGTCACCAGGTTGTTTGTAGACTTAATAAAACACTATATGTATTAAAGTAAGCCTCGTGTGCTTGGTATGTAAAGATTACATAATATATTCAATTTTGTGGGTATAAAGCTTTAGAATCTGACTCAAGTCTATTTACAAAGAAGTGTCAGTGACATATGGTAGTGGTGCTTCTATATGTAGATGACATAATCTTGATGGGCAGTAACTATGATGAGGTTGCTCGGGTATAAGATGAGCTCTCGCTTCTCTTTGAGATGAAGAAGCTTGGTGAAATTAGAACATTCCTTGGTCCACAAATTGAAAATTTCGAGAAAGGTTTGTTGTATCACAGATCAACTACGCAAAGAAGTTGGTAGATAAATTTGGTATGATAAATAGAAAAAAGAGTTATACTCCTCTTAACGTAAATCCCAAACTCAATCGAGACGAAGGAACATGTCTACCATTTCCTCGTCCGTATCATGCTCTTGTGGGAAGTCTCGTTTATTTGACTTTAACAAGGCCTGACGTTACTTATGTAGTTGGAGTGGTGAGTCGATACATACAGGAGCCAAGTAAACCACACATCGAGTAAGCAAATAAAATTCTAAGGTATATTAATACCTCACCAGATAATGGTCTACTCTACGAAAAAGATGCAAAATTTGTGTTGCAAGGATTTGCGGATGTTGACATTGCTGAAGATCGAGACGATCGAAGTTCCACATCTGGGTTTGTTTTTCTTTGTAGAAACACTAGCATATCTTTGGGTAGCAAGAAACAAGGATCGGTATCCTTGTCTACAATAGAAGCAAAATACAAAGCTTCAGCTCACACAACACAAGACTTCATATGGCTTCATAGACTCTAGGAGGATTTTCATGTTAAGTTTGATGAGTTGGTTCCTATCCATGAAGATAATTTGAGTTCTATTAAATTGACTTAAATCCTATGTTTCATTCGAGAAAAAAAGTCATTTGAAGCATCACTTTATTCGAGAATCATTGAGATGGTTGTAGTAAAGAGTGAAGACAATGTTGCTGATATCTTCACAAAAACACTTCCTAAAGGTCCTTTTGAAGATCCACGATCTAAGTTGGGAGTAGTTCATCGGACATCATTTTGTCTTTTTGTTATTTAAGAGTATCTTGAATTGTCCATTTCTTTTGGTCTTATCTCTAGTTAATAAGACCCTTCAAGTCTCTTGGTTTAATGTCTAAGTTTTGTTTACTTTATATAAGTTGTAATCGTGTTCTTATTTTAACAAGTTCAATAGACGCAATTTATTTAAGTTTGTTTCATTTTCTAAAGTCCTTATTCACTTTATAATAATTGTCTTCATTGAAGCCCTAATTGTGACTTCGTTATAGAAGGATGTCCAACCACCAAATTCGACACTCACTAGGGAGTCTAGGAAATTCAGCAGGTGAGATCAATCTAACAAGGAGAATGAGAGAACTAACGGCCAAGAGGAGGCCTAACTTAATTGATGACAAATCTCTTGATCGATAATAGAATTCCTTGGGATGGATGGAACCCACCCCTACGTTAGACATCGACCATCGTCTCCTTCCCTATGACACAACACTTTTCAAATAACAAACGGGCAGGGCATTTCTCTATGGAGAACTTGATCGCCCAATATATATGGAAAACCCACATGGATTCGAGAAAAAGGTTGGTCACTAGTGGATTTATATACTTAAGAAGGAACTATATAGATTAAAGCAAACCCCGCGTACTTGGTATGAAAAGATTACATGATATCTTCAATTTTGTGGGTATAAAGCTTTAGAATACAAATCAAGTCTATTTATAAAAAAACATCAAGGACAGATGGTAATGGTGCTTCTATATGTGGAGGACATATTATTGACGAGAAGTAACTATGATGAGGTTGCTCGGGTACAAGATGAGCTCTCGCTTTGCATTGAGATGAAGAAGCTTGGTGAACTTGGAACTTTCCTTGGTCGAGAAAGGTTTGTTTGTATCGCAGATCAACTACACAAAGATGTTGGTAGATAATTTTGGTATGACATATGGAAAAAAGAGTTATACTCTTCTTGAAGTAAATCCCAGACTTAGTCAAGACAAAGGAACATGACTACCAGATCCTCATCTGTATCGTGCTCTTGTGGGAAGTCTGAAATATCTAACTATAACAAGGCCTAACATTGTTTATGCATTTAGAGTGGTGTGTCGATACATGCAGGAGCGAAGGAAACCACACCTTGAGGAAAGGAAGAAAATTCTAAAGTATATTAATACATCACTAGATATTGGTCTACTTTACGAAAAAGATATAAAATTTGTCTTACAAGGATTTGCGGATGCTGAATTTGTTGGAGATCGAGACAATGGAAGGTCCACATCTAAGTTTGTTTTTCTTTGTGGAAACACTATCATATCTTGGAGTAGTAGGAAACAAGGATCGATATCTTTGTCTACAATAGAAGCAGAATACAAAGCATCAGCTCACACAACACATGAGTACATATGACTTTGTAGACTCTAAGAGGATTTTCATGTCAAGTTTGATCAGTTGGTTCCTATCCACTTATATAATTTGAGTGTTATTAAACTGACTTTAAATCCTTTGTTTCATGCAAGGACAAAACACATTGAGTTGGAGCATCACTTTATTCGTGAAAAAGTACTATAGGGAATCATTGAGATGGTTGTAGTAAGGAATGAAGACAATATTGTTGATATCTTCACAAAAACACTTCTTAATGGTCCGTTCGACATCAAATTTAGTATGTTTAGTTTTTAATTATATATTATATTTATTAATTTTAACTATATAAATTATATTTATAAATTTAAATAAAAATAAAATATATGTGTTATTTTATTTAATATTTATATAATATATTTAAATTAGTTAATTGATATATAATAGATTAATTAAATAAATTAATAGTTTATAAAAAGAGGATGTTAATTAATTAAGAAAGAGATGTTATTTAATGAGTTTAGAGGGTGAGGGGGTTAATTATTGGGTTAGGAGAGGGAGTGAGTTAATTAATAGGTTAATTAAGAATCTAGAGAGAATGTGAGTAGTTTGGGAAAATGAATGAAAAAGTGGGTAATTTGGGAAAAAAATTTTGAATGTTGGGTAGGATCGGAAATGGTTCCCCATTACCTCCCTCAAATTCCTTCTCCAAATCATTTCTCTCTCTATATATAACTTTTTTATCTTTTTTTTTTTTATCTCTTTCTACATTTTTTACTAGTTTATATCTAGTTTCATGTTATATTATATATAAATATTAATTATATTTCACGCTACTTGTGCCTATTTTCTAACCTAATATCTAATTAATATTAGTAATATTAATCGTAATTTTTTAATCCTAATCGGCTAAGCGACCATCATTTTATATTCTAAGTTTCTAATCTAACCCTAAATCCCAGTACGTAATTTTCTATTTTATATCTTTTAACTTCTCTCTTCTATGATTCTATCTATCTTGAAATTCACATAATATTTTTCTAATCTTAAATCCCTACTAAGCGCTCAGTTATTTTCTATTACTTTAAATTTACAAAGATTCGTAACAACAATCATCTAATCTTAAATCCCTACTAAGCGGCCGGTCATTTTCTATATATTTCTTCAAATTTACAAAGATTCGTAATAACAATCATCTTTTGAGGTAATAATGTTATAATTTTTTCAGTAATTTATTTAATTTTTTCTTATTTTATTGTTTATCTTTAATCTTTAACACTTTAAAAATTAAAATATCTATCATTATATTTTTTCTTATTGTTTTCTTATTGTAGAGTAGAGTAGAGATATCATATCATCAATATTATCTCAAATCAGGCTATTACAAAAAATATATAACTCGATACTATATCACCAAGTATTTTTTTTTTCAATTTTGAAGTCTAGATCTACTTAAATATTTTTACTAAAAAATAGTTTAAATATTTTAGGTAAAATGACAAAGAAGACTATAAATGATAAAGATCGAATAAGATTTCAAAAATATGAGTCTGGTGCTTCTAAAAGAAATATAAAAAAACGACACGAGGCAATGACATGATCATTAGTGGGTTCAATTTCTATACTGTTCAATGCTAAAAATTAAAGTTCTCTACTTTTGAGTGAAGATGATAATGAAGAAAATGATAGAGTAAGAGTAGAAGATAAAATATTGAAATAACCTATTAGTAATCTTGAGAATGAATTGGATAATGAAGAAAATAATAGGATTGAAGATGATATACTTGAACAACCCATGACTACAGATCTTAATATTGAATTTGAAAAGATGTCTATGTTAACTATGATCCAGGGTTGTGGGGAAATATGTATAAATCAAAAAAGATAATGTTAGTTCAACGAGGTTCTATTAAGATTTTAAAAGATAAGTTTCCTAAGAATATAAGTGGGAGACGTTTTTTCTCTAATTATTTATCGGTTAGAAACAAGAAAGGAAATGGCTCGTTTACTCAAATGAGTTGAAAATGATCTTTTGTTTTTATTGCAAATTATTTAAGCATAATACTATGACAAGTAGTTTGGCCGAAGATGGAAATAATGATTGGAGTAACCTTTATCCAAAGATTAAAGACCATGAAAATAATTCAGAACATATCCTCAATATTCTAAGATGTAATGAATTGGAGAAAAGGCTACAACAAAATACAACAATTGACAAAAAGAGGGAAGAACTAATCAAGACAAATCGTTGGAAGTTGATACTAACTCGAATAATTGGGAGTGTAAAGTATCTTTCATGAAATAAATTGCCTTTTCGTGGGTCTAGTGAGAAAATTTATGAGAATAATAATGGATTTTTTTTATCAACTTATTGAATTTCTTACGGAATTTGATTCTACTATAACACCTTCAACTGATGGTAGATAAAAAAATTCACTATCATTATCTTAGTCACAAAATTCAAAATGAATTGATAAGTTTGTTGGTGGGAGAGATAAAAGAAAAAAATTCTTAAAAAGATTTCAAAAGCTAAATATTTTCCCATTATCCTAGACGGTAAGAAGATCAATTGACATCCTTAATTTTTACAAGGTCATTATGGAAAATAAGTTGTTTTTAAAATGTAGGGATCGTTTATCGAATTTTGTTGACTATACCGGTAACTGTTGTTTCAGTAGAGAGAAGTTTTTCTAAGTTAAGGTTGATAAAGACTTACTTACGAAGTACAATGTCACAAAAAAAGATTAAATGGTTTAGGATGATATCAATTGAAAAAAGTGTCTAGAACAATTAGAATATGATGATTTAATTAAAAAATTTTAATTTTGCTTCCAAAATTTTCAATTCTCCAATGAACAGTTTTCGGTCTCCACAAAATTGGGCTCAAAACTGGTGAATGAAAACTTCTCGTCGATTCTCATGTGTACCTCGTCTCAATGCCGTTAGTTTAGTATATGGCTAATGCATTTTGGTGCAATAGCAGATTCTGCGCTTATTTATTTGGGAGTTTTTCTTTCGGTTTCATCTGCGTTAGCAGGTCATCTAGAGGAAGAAGACGGAGTTGAGTTTGCTGGCTAGTTTCCGTTCTCTTGCCCGGGTTGACTCATCGCCTAGGAGAAGCTACTTTGCACACGCACGGGCATCTTCGCGGGGCTTTCCGCGCATGGGTTAAGCCCATGATGAGCCCATGCGCCTCTCCTCCACGCAGAGGAGTCCCTTGCGACGTTTTAGTTGCCATTGACGCCGGTCGTCGTCACTTTTTTCCAGCCAACTACTCTTTTTTTTTTTTTTATTTTAGTCTTATTGGTTGTTTTTTTGTAATGTTTGAATCATAAAAATATGTTTTATTTTATGATGGTAGTAAATGGCTGTCAATTATTGAAAAATAAATTAAGAGGAATGATAAAAAAGAGATTATAAGAAAGGATAATAGTACTAACTGATTCTCAACCCACTCATACGATTGATTAATCATTCCAAAATCTTAATTGACCCAGGATTTACGAAAGAATTCTTGGTTGCACGACGGTAGAAGCCGTCGTTGATGGTGCTGCTTCTACCAAGAATTCTTTATTAAGAAATTCTTTTTAAAGGTGTCTTTATTTATCACCCTCGATCAATTAAAAAATTGTTAGATAAACAAGTAACTAATTAATAAAGAACTCAATAATAGGAAAGCTAGAACTCAGCTCAGCTGAGACAATTGAGATATAGACTAGGGCATTAAATTAAATGTAGAATATCCCAAACAGCTATTACACAATCTGAATGCTAACTATTGTTTGAAATAATAAAAAATATTCAAAAATTAGGTTTATTAAAAAGGAAACAACAAATCGAAAATGTCACGAGGCTCTAATTGATGACATAGCCCCATATATGTATCGTAAATTAAGCGTTCTCTTAATGTATGTATATATGTATCCATAGCGTGCTTGCAGAAATACTTGAGTTGATTGTCGGTACAACATTCTATAAATTCACCCAACAACAAGAATAACCAATTAATGGATTTCTTCTTTTGAGCGATTGTCGGTTTGACACATTTCTCTCCCCTAAATAATATGCAGTTTAAGAATGTTGGATTCATCCACTTTTCTGTCGCAATAAAATCCATGGTAAGACTGTACTTGAAAATATAATTCTTGATCTCTTTAATTTTTTCACGGATGTTAAAACATATCTTATAAGAAAATTTACATTTCTCGCATTCAACCTCTCCATGAATGGTAAAGATTCTCCTCGGATAAAATGTGCCTGAAGAAAAATTAACAAATAAATCTTAATGAAAAAAACTATTAAGCATCTTGGAAAACCATTCATCATCTACTATATTAGGGTTGTATCAAAAATAAATCTTCAATAAAAATATATTATCTTTAAACTAAAATATCTTTAATTTAATAAATAAACAGAAGTCTTACTCAAGGTTATGGACAATTGCACGACGATCGGTGGCCCAAGGAAACGGCGGCGGAATAGTGAGGGATTTGCCAGAACAGATTTGACCTATTATTGGCGGCGACTTCGACTGTGGCGGTGGCAGTGGCGGTGGCGGTGGCGGTGGGGAATTTTGTGTAGAAAGAAAAGATTGTGTGATGCCAAGAGGGAGATTGGGATTGATATTTAAATGACCTAGAGGCTCTAATAGATGGCGTAGCATCACCATATACGCATGGTAAGTAAGTGATATTTTACTGTATAAATCTTTGTCTCAATCATACTGTATTTAAAGAAATATCTAAGTTGCTTAACCCTACAATATCCTAAAAGTTTCACCCAAGAACAAGAATAACCAATTAATGGACCTCTTCTTGTCAGCAATTATCGGTTTCGCAAAATTCTCCATACAAAACTTGCATTTTAAGAATGTTGGATTCATCCACTTTTGTTTCGCAGCACCGTTGTGCATGTTAGAATTGTACTGGACAATATATTTCTTGACCTCTTCAAATTTTTCACGGAGGTTAAAAGATATCTCATAATATGTTTTACAGTTTATGCATTGAACATCTCCTTGAATTGTTAAGATATTTCTCGACAACATGTACCTGAAAAATTACTAACAAATAAATCATCGTGGAAATAAGCTATTATCATCTTTTAAAATCATTCCTCATTTGAAATTGGGTTGTTTACAAAATAAACCTAGAAGAACGAAAATATCTTTAGTTCAATAAAAAATGTGTAGTCTTACTCAAGGTTATGGACAATTGCACGACGGTCGGTGGCCTATAGAAATGGCGGTGGAATAGTGAGGGATTTGCCGGCTCGCAATGCAGGTCTTTGTCTACGCATTGTCGGCGACTTCCACTTCCACGGCGGTGGCTGATAGGCAACAGGGTTGACAAGAGAATTAATGTAAAGTGGGTTTTTTTGTAAAAAGAGAAGATTGTGCGATGCCATCCTCTAGATTATCATTGAACGACATTGTTAAATTAGTAGAAAGATAAGATGAAAGAATGATCGAGCAGTTTCAATGAAGAAGACGGTATTTAAATAAACAAGAGGCAAAAGTTTGTAGATAATTGTAAGATTCTTGATCTTGTTTATAACTTCTCTATTTCAAGATTCTAAATTTCTCCTTTAATTATATTATATATATAAATACAATACACAAATTCTTCTTTAATTTTATTTATTTACTTTTAGTTATAGAGAATTAAGTAAGAAGGTTCTAAGTTTGTTTGATCCGTTATTTTGGGAATTTTATATAGGAGAAGTCGACGAGACCGTCGTGGATAGCGGTCTGCCAGCCGCATCCCACCGGATACGGCCATAGGCGAGTCAACAAGGTGAGTCTATTAAACCCACAAATTACCATGCGAGCCCGGTCAACCCACGAGTTAACCACGTACGAGGAACTTATCACATTCTTACATATACGAAATATATTTTCAGCGACGCTTAAATGCCAACCCAAATTATGCGTCGGTAAAAGTCAAAAGTTAAAACAATTCCAACTTTACTTGCACCAAACACCGACCTTTATTAATTTTTATATACATACTTATTAGAAACCTAATAAGTTAACTATTCTTAATTTTAATATTCTTTATATTTTACTTTATTTTACTTTATAAATATTTTATTTTATTATTTTAATTTTTTAAAATTAAATTTGAAATAAAATTTTATTAAATTTAAAATTAAATTATTAATTTTTTTATATCATAACCATCCACCTGTCTTTTAATAAATTATTATTTAAATTTAATTAAATCAAAATTTAAAAATAAAATAATATAAACTAAAATAAAATAAAATATTATATTCAACCTATATTTGTTTAATATTATGGTTATAAAATAGTGTGTTAAATATATATTGAGAAATTTGACCAAATGACCCTAAAAAATGCCTTAAATTGCTGGTGACTAGCGCATAATTTTAATTGCGTTGGTGACCATTTTATATTTTTTTTGACGAAAAATACTCTATTCACGTAACATGAAAGGAGGATCGACACGCGAAGGACCCTAATTCTTTATATAAATACTCAATTTTTTTTTCATTTCATTATTTTCCTTTCTCTCTACTCTGTGTTCATTATCTTTCGCGACGACGGCAAAACTTTAAACGAACACATCATACAGATCGACGACGAAAACCTGTTCTAGTATCATGTGATTGAATCGATTTATGTTCTTATTCTCATTATAGTTTTATGAAATGTTTTTGTGTTCATCTTCAATGTAGGTTGGAAGCAGATGGAACCCTAAACCATGATATTTGCAGATACATATAGATGAGGTTGTTCTTATTGTTCATCTTGGTTGTTCATCTTGTCGATGATGCTCTGATTCGTTTCCGTTTCAGGGAAGATTCATGTGATTCTCGCAATGGGACTTCTCGCGAAGGGCCACCCCTTCTCACGATGGGTTGTCCCTTCTCAATAAGGGCCATTCCTTCTCATGATGGGCCATCCCTTCTCGTGATGGGCCATCCCTTCTCGTGATGGGCCATCCCTTCTCGTGATGGGCCATCCCTTCTCGTGATGAGTTTAGGGTTTAGGTCATACTGTTACTCTTCCTATCTTTTCTTGATGAAGGGAATGACTTGATGGGGGGATTTATTTTTTCCGTTCTTCTTTGCTTTAAACATTTGTTTGTCGTGGTTGCGCCTGTGTATTTTGTCAACTTGTTTTGCATTATTGTTGTGGAGGGATTCTTAGAAGTTTTGGGAAGTTAATGGCTATGGGGACCTTGGTTGTTACAATCTTCCTGGCAGCGTATGGGCCTTTTATGTACCATGGACTAGTACTTGTTTTAATTACTTTCATGATTATTACAATGATCCTTCATTTGACCATGCTTGAATGTGTGGACAATGCTAATCATTATTTCTTATTGTCCATTGGTATGATTTTACTTTCTGTTGAACTACTTAGGAATTGAATTGATTTGATTGACCCTTTTGTGTTTGACATATGTTTTTTATCACATGCGTCGATTCTTACAAATTTGGGAGGAAGGTGGCTCCAACTAATTAACTAACTTACTTAATAATAGTTGTTAAAAAAACATAGTTTAGGAAATGGGCTAAATCTCATACTTGATTTGTTGTTGTGAATGATGGTTAGGATGATAATGTTGATGAACTAGATGAAAGTATTTATGGGTTTTTGTCAAGTTTACCAAAACCCATTAAGGAGAGTGAGGAAATTTTAGTAGAGCAGTGTGTTGAGAAGCTTCATGATAAAGCGATTGATAACAATCACCACCACCATGTTCACGATGATCGTGATCATGGGCATGGTGGTTTTATGGTTGCATATGGACTTGGTCATGGATGGGGAAGTCGAAATCCATTAGATTATTTAAGGAAGGTTGTCAAATTGGAAGGTTAGGGTGCATCATATTTGATGTTGCAAGAAGAAGGCGATGACATTAACACTGTTTGCGTTTCTTGTTTGTAAATCTCATCTTATTTTTGCCAAAAAACTGACCAAGTATTTATTTGCCTTCAGTTTTGCTTGTAATCTCATGTGTTGTTTCTTTTGTATAACTAACCTTGTTTGTTTGTCATGTCTATTTTAAGAATGTTTTGCCCATTTCTATGTTTATTTAATTAAAGCCAAAAATCAAACTATAATATACATTATCACTAAAAATATTCTTTATACCAAAATAAAAGAGAAAAAATAACCTATAATTTGGATTATCAATTGGTAATATTTATAAAATAAAATGAATCACATACAAATTTTAAGTGATTTTATCATAAAATATATCAAGTGAATTTTAACAAAATAAAATGAATTATAACAAATTTTATTTGATTTCATCTCCTCATCTCTTCATCTTCCTTCTCCTCATCTCCTCATCTCTTCATCTTCATTATCCTTCTCCTCATCTCCTCATCTTCATTCTCCTTCTCCTTCTCTTCATCTCCTTATCTCTTCATCTCCTCATCTTCATTCTCCTTCTTCTCATCTCCACTTCTCCTCATCTCTTCATCTCCTCATCTCTTCATGATCTCTTTATCGTCATTCGAGACGATAATGCCCTTCACGAGAGGATCGTGCCCTTTACGAGATAATCGTCCCCTTCACGATACGATCTTTCCCTTCACCCTTTACGAGACGACCATACTATTTTTTAACAAAAACAATAAATAGATCGAGGAAGAAGAGTACTAGTTTCCAAAGTGCTCATGCTCGTGCTCGTACTCATAGTTGTGTCCGTCGAAGATCGCCATTGTGGCTGTCCGTCGAAGATCGTCATGGATGTCCGTCATTTAGGTCTTCGTTTAGAGAGAAGGAGGAGAAGAGCAGGAAGAGAGAGAAGGAGGAGAAGAGAAATGAAAAAAAGGGGAAATTATAATAAAAAGTAAGGGTATTCTGGACTTTTCATAGGTCTTCCCATCGCGTGATGATCCTCCACTTCGCGTTAGGAGAAGGGGGTATTTTTTTCAAAAAAAATATAAATTGGTCACCAACGCAATTTAATTTATGCGCTAGTCACCAGCGCATTTAAGGCCTTTTTTAGGGTCATCTCGTCAAATTTCCTTCTATATTTGTTTTAATAAGGTCATAACCCATTAGACCTAGCCTATTTCTTTTTTTGCTCAAATTATTTACTCTTTTTCTCAACTTAGAAACTTAACATATTGCAAGTTAGGGAAATGAGAGTCTCTTCTCCAACTCTACTCCACCGTTCCGAACTCATTAGACTCCATCGTGAAACAACAAAATCGACTCTCCAAATCTCCATTTCGCCTCCCGGAAAGGTAATCATTTCATTCTCATTTTTCATATCCATTTTACTTTGAGAATTCAACCTATGAGAAGCCAATTAGGATTTTAGTATATTCGGCTTGATTAGCGCTTAACGAGAGTCGATTCTTCTTTTGAGGTACGATTATAGATTAATCTGGCATATATCTGGTTCATTTATATTACTATTTTGTATTACTAAGATTTTATCGAATTTCTTGAGAATTCTCGTTGGTCAATATTAAATATGGAGGAGAATCTAGAACTAGCTATGTTAGTGACATAATTGATGAGGTGGAGGATAATTCAGATATTCGAAATCTTAAGTTGGAATCATTAAACCCAATAGTAGACCGATCTAAGCATCTACTCCATTCAATGGATGCGTTAGATATTTTGAGAGAAATTGATAATATAGTTATATTGAACATGCCCATCTAAAATCAACTGTTTAGACACAGACATTGTTATTTTAGCTTTTATTTGCAATAAAGCTGCTATAAATGTCAGCACTAGCAACAAATCTAATTTCAAGGCTGGTTATTTTAAATTTGGTGAAAGGTATTTAAATTCATTAAGTCCATAAAATTTTCAAGCATTTTCTTTATATCATATGTCCTTGTAGTACATCACTATTCCTATATTAATGTTTATATTGCTGATAATTTTGTCTTTTAATTATGGATGTTATAAATGTCAACATCCACAACAAATCAAATTTGAAGGCTAGTTATTTTATTTTTTTTGAAGGGGTTGAAATTTTATCCTTGTAGTACAACACTTGTAGAAGTGCATTACTATCCTTATATTAGTGTATTATATGGATAATTTTGTCTTTTAATTGTAGGTATTATAAAGTTCTTTGTACTAGGTATTGGAGTCGAGTTGCGCCTGTTCCAAAGAATGAAGTGTCCCATTTACTCTCTGTTACGAGCAAATTTAGTGAAATTTTTGTTGGCAATTGGGCTCGTGTCAAGAAGGGGAAGTATAGAGGTAAACTTGCGCATGTAATCTATTTTCTATTTTTCAGCTAGGCTATTATTTTCTTTTAGTGTTTCTGTCCTTATATTTTCTCAGAGAATATTGGTTCTTGCACTAATTGGAAGCTTTTATTATCTTAAATTTTCAATCTTTATATACAGGTTATACATGTGAATGAATCAAGGAAAAAAATCTATAGTGAAGTTCATTCCAAGAATCAACTTGTGAAGTTGATTCCAAGAATTGACTTACAACTGATGTCTGAAATTTTGTAAAGTCTTTATTATATCTACTAACACCTTTACAAATTTCAGCATTTTATATTTACTTTTTGAAGAAGATTGTTGATATGGAAATACTTCTTTTACTCCAAGATATAAATATATTTAATTCTAAAGCTTGTGATGCTATATATATATATATATCTTATCTATTAGTCAGTATTTTATTTTGATCCTAAAAATGTTTCTAGGGTTAAAGATAAAAGGTTTCTTTTTAGAATCTTAATGATATTTAGAACTCTACTTTATTGCTTGAACTTATTAGGTTCTATATGCAATCATTGATTCTACTTATGCAATCATTGATTCTACTTGTAGTATTTCTTAAGCTTCTAATATTAAACTGATTTCTGTAAATACACTTTGATTCTTGAAACAATGTTTGTATATGGTTTGAGGGAGAAGATTGTTACTTCTTAATTTAAATATTCTAAGGGTTGTGTTTTAGTCCATAAAAATGATGACCAACTGTTATCAAATGAGTCATCTCCTTTATTGTGACCAACCAAATGTGTTTTAGTCCACAACAAGAAGATTCTATTTATAAAGAATGGTTGTTTAATTTATGGTGACCAATCAAAGAAAAGACCAAGTAAAATGAATGATAAATGTGGTGGTGGCAAGGTAGAAGGATCAAGAAGCAAAGGAGAGGCATCTTCCAGCTTTAGCATGAATATCACCTTTGAAGTGTATGACCTTGTAATTTTTGGGTAAGGCCTTATGTTTCTTAAATTTACTTTAATTTTATTTTTTGCAATCTCATGTGTTAAATTTCTATTGCAGAAGAAGTGATTTTAGAGTAGTAGTTGGAATTTGAGAAAGATGATCGTATCAAAGTATATGGTCTGGAAATATTATTATTTGTTCTCGTAGTTAACTATTCACTCATTCTTCTTGTTGCAGATTTTGAAGAATGGTTCTATAGGACCAATTATGATGACTCTTGAAGCAAGTCAATTGAGATATGGATCTTTTTACAGGAAATTCACACATTGGATAACCACAAAAAGACTTTACTAGTGAACAACACTGTTCGAGTTGTAGATGGTTCATTACGTTCTTAAATCATTTCTAGTGCTGGTTGTTTAATTTTAGCTTATGAATACTGACCTCAATTTCACAACTATTTCATGGAAGACAATGGATTGTAAAGTTGATATACATAGGAATGGTATATATATACATATATATATATATGATGAAAATAAACTTGAAAATAGTGGTTATATCTGCTGCAAATCTCATTTGTGTGAAAAGCTAAAAATCTTTAATAGAAAGGTTGTTCTTAGCTCAACTATAACTATTTTTATGTTTCCAATTGTATGGATTTTTTTTTGCTTTCTAATCTAATGTTCTATATTTAATTAGGGGGAAGAAACAGTGGTTTCAGCCTTTGATGATTGTCCGTCATCTCATAAAATACCTTTACCAACTAAGAGGCCATGGGAATAGGACGAAAATAACAACAAATGTGTGTTCAAATTCATCTTTTGTTTATGTTTCTATTTTCTATCATATTTTACATATTAGTGTATTCATGTAAATAATATATGTATTTCTATAGTCAACTGAGTGGACAACGAAGCAATGTTCACAATTGATCAATCTTTGAGGATCAACGAAGCATTGTTCATAATTGATCAATCTTTGAAGATCAAAGTTGGTCATGTAAAAGGTTATCGGTGTCGTGTTTTATCCCTGCGTCATTCAGATGTCATTGTAAAGCTTGATTCACAACACAAAATTATTACAGGTTGATGAAGTTCTATATATTCTCTCTTGATTATTTCCTTGTTGTTATTTTTATCTTATTTTTCTTGTTGCAGTTAAATGTGAACACCTAGCTGAAGTTCGTGGAAAGAGTGGTGCTTATTATTCAAGGTGTACTATTTTATACCCAATAAAATATAGTTTTTTGTTTTTATGTAATAAAAGGCTTATTGTTGTTTCTAACATGTTTTGCTTCTTGAAGTGACAATGCCGAGATTGGAAATCCCCTTAATCTTTTGGGGACTCAAAATAGTTCAAGAGGTAGAAACCTACAGTTATCTTAGCATTAATATCATGGATTTTTTTTTCATTTAATGGTACTGAGTATTGATCCATAATTATCGTCTAATATGTTTTCACAAGTTCATGTTAAAATGTCAACTTGAGCATTGTGTTAATTTATGAGCTTGTAAAAGATGTTTTAATTTAAGACTTCATTTCCTACTTGATCTTAGCCTTTTAATGACTACCTTGGAGACAACATTCTTGAAAGTTTTTGTTGTGAATGCATATTTATCTTCTAAATATTTGGTGGTGTATTTGGTCTTTACTATTTTCTATTATCTTCGGTGTTTGATATGTTATTGTCTATTTAAAGATTGGATGTTAGGAGTGGGTACATCAGCAGATGGAGAAATATGCGGTGTGGGAGGAATATCCACATAAAGGTGATCTTATTTTTTAAGTTAGTTAGGTCTTTGGTTAATGCGGAATTGCTTTTCTCATTTTTTTATTGAATAACTCTTTTAGAAATCAGATTTTACTTAATGGGGTCCAATTATTAATTGACAATCTCTTTGCCTTTTTTTTCATTTTATTTGCTGGCTATACCAACATTTTCAGAAGGTTATCTTTGCCTTTTTTTTTTACATTTTATTTGTTGGATGTCCCAAAATTTTAGAGGGTTATCAGCATAACTAATGTTTGTTAGCATTTCATTGTTTATGTTCTCGGGTCATAGATTTTTGGCCTAGGTTAATGACTGAATCTTGTTTGTTAAGTATTTATTAAGTACTTTTGATTGTGTACTCATTTGACATGAAAATGGCCCTTGTAAGAGTTCAAACCATTAAACCATGGCCATCATTTGTGGTAGCATTTGTGGTGCAAAAGAGGTATGCATGCCACTTTGTTTTTCTAATAGAAGTATTGAAACCATTGTCATATTTGTTGTTTACTCATTTGACTTGAAAATGAGAATTGTGAATACATTAATAGAAGTTGGTTAATAGAAGTTGAGGCAATTGTGGATGCATTAATAGAAGCTGAGTCAACTGTACCAACACTCAAATTGCCTAAGGATCTCAAATTGTCGAAGGATCCTGACCGTGGATGAAAGTGTGACAGAGATTAGTAAAGTTATTTCTATCTCAATGAAACTATTTATTTCAAATTTAATTGCATTTTATTTAAATAAATAGAATTATATGTAAGTTAACTAATTAATGTTCTTTCATTTAATTATTTATTTTTTTATTATCTTTGAAATGTTGTTTTAATTTAATTATTTAATTTATAAAAAAAATTAAATATTAAAATATCATTTTAAAATAATTGTTAAAATAATAGTTTAAAAATAAATTAGACTTTGGCGACGTTTGAATTATTTTTACCAACGCTTAAATAAGCGTCGTTAAACATCCCTTTTGATAACGTTTATTTTTTGTTGGGAGGTATTATTATTTTTTAAAGTTTTTTTTGAAAAAGAAATAGTCAGAAAATGGCAATAAAATCGCTGGATAGCGAGGAATACACATGTTTTCCAAGTATACATATTGTCTTCTAAACTTTATTATAATTTAAAATGTTTTTGTTTTCATTTTTTCTTCAATTATTTCTTTAATTTACAATATTTTTAGAGTTCATTTTTTAAATAATAATTTAAATAACTGTTTTTCCTAAACAAATTGATTATTCTTTGTTTAACCATAATTACACATTACTTTAGGAAAACAATTAACATTTAATATTAAATAGATTAATCATTTTTCTAGAGGCACATGTTCATGAGTTCATATTTTTACACCCCGGATAATTTACAAATTATTAAATAATTATTTAACTAAATATATTAAAAATGATATTAGAGAAGAAGAATTATTTATTATTGATGAAAAATATAAAACCATGAGTTGAAAGTTGAATAATTTGATTCTAAGCTTAGTTATTTTTGTTCAATTAACTCTCTAATAACGTCTAATATAACTAGAATATAAAATTTTATAATGATTAACATTTTTTTTGTATGCAAAACATTAAAGTTTAACTACACAAATTTTATAAAAAAAAAATATTAGCTATCCATGAGACCAATGAAAAAATTCATGGGAAAAAATCAAAACAAATTAACATGTATAAAATCTCAAAGAAATGAAAATCCCCAAAAATATTCAAAGCTAATTTATTTGACTAACCTATTGTGAACATAAACGACACCACTAGACTGATTGTTTTTAATATAATCTTACCACAACCAATAACAAATATAAATAGTTTTTCTATAGAATTAAAAAGATTATAAAATATCTTTTCAACATGAGCCAATTGTGAACCACAAAAACCAATTCACCATTCACAATATTTAAAAACAAAACTAAAATTTATCACGATTAACCATTCATTGGGGGAGTAAAAAGAATCCATAAAAACTCAAATAGTTCAACACATTCAAACATCTAAACAACAACAAAATCAAACAAGAATAGGGTAGAATAATTGTCAACTTGTTTATCCATGTAGAAAGTGAATTCAGAAAACTCCCAAGAGAAAAATAGCAAAGTAAGATCATTTTAACCTAAGAAGGCCCTACGAACAAATTGGCGACTTCAATGTTAATCGTTTCGGGAATTGGCGGCAAGTGCTTCATTAGCTCTATATCTTCATCCATGCTTCACAATCACAAATATCAAGCAATAAGTTCCAATTATTAAATGTTAAATCTATCAAAAAATAGTTGTTAAACTCAACAAATCCAAAACTAAAATAAAAGGAATGATGGAAGATAAAGTATCATACTTGCTAAACATTTTAAATATGTTATTCTTTGTTTGGCTTAAGAGATTGGAATTCGTATGTATCTGCAATAAAAATAAAACCATATAAAATCAGATTAGACTAAAATGATGATTAATTAATGTAGAAAATTCATGATTCACCTCGAGAAAGCTGAAATTTGAGGTAATTTGATCATAAATTTTGTTATTTTCTTCAAACAGCTCTCCAGCTCCGCCTAATGTAGCTATAATAGAAACAAATTATTATTATTTTTAATTTGAAAAGAAAACTCTGATTAAACCCATTAAACCATATAATAGTAAAAGACACAAAAAAAAATTCTAAAATTTTACAACAAGATCTCATTATTGAGTTACGAGATTATTGTCACAAAAGAAAAGTTTTGATAGAAAAACCTTTGAACGAGGCTGTCTCATGTGAATTAATTGAACCCACAAAGATATGAGGTTTGTCATCATCCGGTTTCTTTGTGCCCTGTTTTTGAAAAGAAAGGAAGACCCATTAATAAATAACAATTGCATTCTTAATTAATTTCAATATGAAATTTAAAACTTTTATTGTAGGAGAAGATTAAAATAGGTATAGTTTACAATAGATTGCACAAATAATTAAGAAAATACCATTTTATCTTTTTTCATAATTTTCTTTTCCTGCAAATCATAAAACATCAAATGTTTTCATGATTGAAACATAAAGAAAAAAACACCATATGAGATTAATAGGTTATGATTCAAGAAACACAAACAATTATCCATTTGATGCGAAATGCCACATCACGAATTGTCTTTCCAGGCAAATGATCAGCAATCTTTATATATTTGTCTATGTTGGTCTCTGATGCATATCTGAAATATATGTTAATGATAATTATTATTTAAGCTTATTTGAAAAAAAAAAGTCAATCGTTACAATAAGAGTCATAATTAAAATGAGAAGGTTAATTAGAATGAGAAATAGAAAAAAATATAGAGGGCATAATGAAAACAAATAAAAATAAGAATAAAAGAATAAACAACACCTCTTAAAAGAATAATAAGAAAAAACCAAATCCATTTATTTATTACAATTTTGTTTTAAAGAAGTCGACTGTAGATAATATGCACAACTATTTTATGATACACAATAAAATAAATACAGAATATGTCACCACATTATATTTATAACATAGAGTTCAACATAATAGAAAATAAATAATAATTAAATAAAAGTAAATTCATTCATCTGTTTCATTACACATAATCGAAACAAGAAAAAAAAATGAAAACAATATTAAATTTATTTTCTCTTTCAAAATCTCAAAATATTTAAAGTTAATATTAGCAATATAATTAGGTTAATATACAAAATAAAATAATTTTTTTTTGAGGAAAAACGACTTAATGTCATCTTATTAAAAATTCTCAAAAATGGAAAAAAAACCACGAGTTTAAGAGATTATTCTAAACAGGCCTAGAATGCAAAATCAAATAATTTTTAATCAATATAGTTTTAACTTAGCACTAATTAGGTGATCGATGTAACTAAAATTTCATGAAATGGGTTTTTCCATTTAGATTAGCATAATTTTCTTGAAACTGAACAAATTTATTTATATTGAAAAGAGAAAAAATAAATAAAAAGAGATTGAGTAATCACTTACATGATAAGCCATTTTTCCAATTGAGCTTGTTCATCCTTGGACCATTCGCAAACTTGAGGATTGTACCAAAGAAATGTTGAATCCATATGAGATTTTCTTTCTGATGCTAACGAATCAAATTTTAATTTGGTCTACTATGTTTTTAAAGTATAAGAATATTTTATCAATATTTCTTTAAAGAAAACTTTAATTTATAGATATAGGGAATGTAAATCTTTTTTTAGCAATGAGTATATATTTGGACAATAATATTACTTTTTTACTTAACTTTTCAACTTATTTCACCTATAATTAAACATCAATTAAAATAATATTTTTTTTATATCAAAATTACTTTTATTATTTATTTTGTAATTATCAAAAGTGTGATTGTAACAAATTATCACTTTTTAAAAAGATACATGAAAATATTACAATTTAATTAAAATCTTCCACATCATGAACTAATTGAAGGATGGGTAATTAAAAAAAAATTAAGTGGTCAATAATACAATTTTATTTATATTATAAATTTATTCATTTGTTTACTCAATTTTAAAAGGATCTATCACTCTTTAAAGAAAACCGCCCAATTATCTTTAAGTTTAGCCATTTGAGGATCAAACTGTCCAAGATTTGATATTTGAGACTTTTACACAAACAAACGTTTATTCCGTCTATTTTAAATGACATACCTATCATATTAGTTGCATTCAAACAAAACTCATTCAGCTCTGTTAGAAAAACTGTAATTAACTATCTAAAAGAATTTAACAAAATTCAACTTTATGTGCAGGTGCATATCTCAAACCAGACCGGTCAAACCATATCTAAGTACATATCTCCAACCAGAACGATCAAACCGATTATCCTGAAAAAGCTCAAACCGGAATTCCTCAACTAATTTATCCTCCCAAGAAATCCGCATCGGCTCATAATAAAAACTAGTTGAATTGCAAACCGAAATTGTCCGACTGACTCAATATCTTGAAGATCTTAAAGCCAGCGCACATCTCCAATGGACAGATTAATCAAAGACATGGATACGTTGAAAGTTAACGTGTTAAGATAAACAAAATATTACTTGGGAATATGAAGAAAAAGGTTGATAGGATCGACGTAATCAATAGAGACGGAGTCTGGCTATTAATGACGGCTTTGGGAAAACGGTTTGATAGAAATCCTGTTAAGGATTTAAATCACTTTCTATTCTACACAAACCCTTGCAAACTTTTGAACAATTCAAGTGCGGAAATGTTTGCTCAGGTTTGAAGCTAAGAACCAAGAATGAAAAAATGAAAGAATGAAAATGACACAGCAGTTTATTTATGGATGTTCGGAGCAAACTCACCTACGGTCACCCCTTCTTCCAACCACCGGAAGGATTCACTATAAGTTTCTTAGAATCAAATACAGTCGCACGATTAGGTCATTGTTGAACAGAACAGACTCTGTTTAACTTACAATATGATGAAATATATCACTCAGCTAAAACAATACTTTGATTCTAACTCTCTCTTGATAAACACAGTAAAGCAAGAAAGCAGCTCTTTCGTATATCAGTTTGTATTCGTCTGAGTATCGATAGATAGATTAATCTGTAAATCATGCAGTAGTTTCCAACAGTTTTTCTGTTGTCCTTGAAGATCTTTAAATAGTGAACAGGTACCAACGATCAAATCTTCCATAATGACACGTGGCGAGCTTCCATTGTAACGCCTCCATAGTACACAGCAGACTCTGAGCACTAGGATCGTGGCCGTACCAATCTGGTAGTGCGCCAAATATTCTTCTAGGATATTCCTGCAAAAACAAGTATTAGGAAGAACATTTTCTTACGTGGCATTAATCAATTTGTTGCAACTGGTTGTCGTACTGATCCTCACTGGAAAGTGAAGCAGGAGTAGCGTACAGCTAGTTGATCGTGGGTAGACGTGTGCTAGCTTCAAGCCAATGCTTAAGCATGGCATTAGACGTATTTCACTTAGACGACCTCGTCTAATGAAATTAGACGCCCACGTCTAATAGCAGGATCCATTAGACCACCTGGTCTAATGGGATTAGACGACACGTCTAATTATAGTTCCGTTCAAACTAATCTGAAGGAGTTAAACTGCACATCTAACTCTCATACGTTAGACTACACGTCTAACTACGCATCCCTTCAGACTAATCTGAAGGAGTTAGACTGCACGTCTAACTCTCATACGTTAGACTACACATCTAACTACGCATCCCTCCAGACTAATTTGAAGGAGTTAGACTGCACGTCTAACTCTCATATGTTAGACTTCACGTCTAACTATGCCTATTAGACTGCACGTTTAACTGCATATCCGTTACACTGCACATCTAACTACGTATCCGTTAGACTGCACTGTCTAACTACGTATTCATTAGACTACACCTCTAACTACGTATCCGTTAGACTACACGTCTAACTACGTATCCGTTAGACTACAAGTCTAACTACGCCTGTTAGACTGTACGTCTAACTACGTATCAATTAGACTGCACATCTAACTACGTATCCGTTAGACTGCATGTCTAACTACGTATCCGTTAGACTGCACGTCTAACTACCCCTGTTAGACTACACGTCTAACTACCCCTGTTAGACTACACGTCTAACTGCGTATCCGTTAGACTGCACGTCTAACTCAATGCATCTAATGGCCAATCAGTCTAATGAACCTCATTTAGACTTAGTCTAATATAACCTGTTTTCGATACACCTACACCAAAAACGATTAGACGGCTTAAATTATGTTTTATACACACTCATCATCAAAATTCCTATAGTCAAAATACTTTGACACTTAGTCAAAATAATTTGATCCAACAAAGGTTATAAAACAAGACAAAAATACAGGCAAATGATTACCTGACCTTGTACAAGTCTACAAGCAATCTTCAAGGGGTAAGCGACCACCAAATATACAACTGCCATGTGTACAAAAGACAAAGCGTGCAAGGCACCTAATCCGGATCGGCACGACTCCTTCTGACCAATTACCTTGAAGAGAGAGAAATATGACCGTTGTCATATTTCCACTATAAAAGGAAGCACAAAGGCTGAAAAAACTCTTTGGTTAAGTCTCCAGCTCCCGCGCGGTAACTTTCTTCTCTTCAATCTGATTCTTGCGCTCATCATAAAAGCTTTAAACTCTGAATCCTGCGAATAAACTCTGATAAATCTGAAAAGCTATTGAGTGATAAGAACGAATTGAAGAAATCTGTGTATTTACATATTTGTAAGAGTGTATTACAATACTGTGTGAGTATTTGTAAAGTGTACATTGAGAAGTAAATAAGACTCGATTTTGTATTGTGTTTTGAAATATTCTCTCCGAACAGAGGAAGAGGTGACGTAGGAGCTTTATCTTCGAACATCCAAAAAATCTGTGTTCTTTGTCTTTCACTTAATTCCAGTCACCAAACCAACCGAACCGGTTTCCCTCATTTTAACCGACTTTTCTTCACTCTCATTTCCAACCGATTCGTGTGTGTTACTTCAAGATGAAACAAACTACTTCGGCACTTGAACCCGGTTCAAGAGTTTGTGACAGTTTGTGTAATGTTCAGACAAGTTTTAATTCTTAACCGAATTAGAGCCAACCGTTGTGTGTGTGTTTTTGTGTTAAGAGGTCTCCTTCAGCCGGACCCTGGTCCCCTATTGGCGATCCCGATCCTAACAAGTGGTATCAGAGTAGCTAGTCTCAACACTCAAGTAATACGAAGCTGGGAAACATGACTCACAATAAGAAGCCCTCAATTCTAGAAAGTGAGGCGTTTGTCGGTTGAAAGGTTCAGATGTATCTACATTTGATTACCATGGATGATGAAATTGAGACCATTCTTAACGAAGGTCCGATAAAAATTGAGATGGAAAAGGGTGAATGGACAACCGAAGATAGGAGGAGAAAACAACATAGACAACGATTGCAGGAGACATATCTTCAAATCTTTAGACAAATACTTTCGGAAAAGTCAGAGATTGTATGACTACAAAGGAAGTCTGGGAAACGGTGATTCAACTTCAGGAGGGAAATGAAAGAACAAAAGAAAACAAGATACTGGTGGCAACTCAGAAATTTGAGAACATTAAAATGAAATCGGGTGAAACCATGAAGGAGTTCAGTGATTGGTTCACAAATGTGGTGAATGAGTTGTCTACACTTAGGAAGAAGTATGACAACAAAGAGACCATTGTCAAAGCATTGAGATCTCTTCCTAGTTCTTGGGAAATAAAAATAATGGTGATGCGAGAATCTAACAGTCTTGGGAAAATGAAACTGCGTGATGTGTTTGAGGACATGAAGGCATACGAGTTCGAGATGAGATCTCGGATCGAAGATGAATCCTCAACGTCAACCGCAACCAAAGCTCTAGTGACATATGTGGAGACAACCGTTCCGGCACCAATCAAAACCGATGAACAGTTTACCGAAGATGCAATGACCCATAAAGAAGAGTCAACCATCAAACAACAACAACTACAACTACAACTACGGTGATAAATCTAATGTTAGATGTTATAATTATAATTCTTTAGGTTACTACATGTCGGAATGCAGAAGACCAAGGAGAGACGACCGAAGACCGGATGACCGAAGACCGACTGACAATAACCAGAGAGGTGAATATCAGCAATCCGGTGAAGGCAAAGAAGTTCAGAAGGCATTACTAGTCGATGACGGTGGTAGCTATTGGGCTTATTCCGACATGGAGAACGATGACAACGAATTTCCTTGTCTCATGGCTAAGGAGGAAGAGGTATCTGATTTCTCTTCTGAATAGTTTAACAAGGAAGATTTGGTCACTACTCTCAACGACATGGTCATTGAGTTCAAGAACCTGTTTGCCCGTGTACCAACCCGGTTGAGTGTCCATACTGATCAACCGAGCAACTTCTAAACCGGTGAATCAAGTGGAACCAAAACCGATGAACCAGTTGAACTATCCTATGAGAATGAGAAGCTCAAGGAGACAGTTCAATCGCAAACCGAAGAAAATGAAAGATCTAAGTGTGTCATGGCTGCTTGTAAGAAATCCAGTGAAGTCATAAGTCACATGTTTATCTACCAAAGACACCCAAAATGCAAGTTTGTCCTTGGATACAAAGGTGGTAAATCAGCTAACCAGAAACATTCCAAAGAGTTGAATCTCAACAAGAACAAGCTTCCGTTCATAAGTTTTGTTAAAAGTAGTTCAACCGTTACCGAGGCAGATCATAACATACAACTAGCTATGGAAATTAAATATGTAAGTCCAACCGACACGGCTAAATGGCTTCATCCTGAGAGTAGGAAAGTCAACCGACCGGTAAGAGAAGAAACCGACATACGTTCATACAGAACAAATCAACATTCACCACGATACAATGAAACACCAACTGGCAGACAAAGAGATGTCAAGCCAGGTAACAGTGAAATAATTAACACTATTACTGGGAAAGTCATTCGACTAATTAAAGTTTAGATTCCCAAGGGACTAATCAACCACAGACCCAAGTAAATGTGGGTACCAAATAAGTGTAAATATTTATTTTTGTAGATTATGAAGAACAAGCGGCTAGGAAACTCGAAATGGTATCTGGATAGCGGTTACTCTAGACACATGACCGGAAACAGTGGTTTGCAAACCAATATCATTCAGGAAAACTGGTGCAATGATCACTTTTGGTTATAACTCTAAAGGTAGAGCCGTGGGCAAGGGTAAGATTGTCTATGGAAACCTATAAGTAATATGTACTTCTTGTTGAAAACCTGCATTTTAACTTGCTAAATATTAGTCAAATGTGTGATGTAGGATACACGGTTGAATTTCACAAACATGAATGTTTAGTTAAGAACACTTAGGGTAACGTTTTATTAACCGGAAATAGGTTAGGAAACATTTACAAAGTAGATTGGAAAATGAAAAGTGAAAACACGGTTTGCATGATAACTAAAAATGATTTAAATTGGCTCTGGCACAAACGGCTAAACCACTTGAACTTTAAAAATATTAATTTATTTGTACCAAAGGGTTAGTCCAAGGAATGCCTAACATGAAATTTGCAAAAAATAAAGTATGTTTTGCATGTCAAATGGGAAAACAAATAAAGTCAATTTTCAATCAAACCGATGTTTAGAATTAATTCATATGGATTTATTTGGATCGATCAGGGTCACAAGCCTAGGTGGTATGCATTACACTATGGTTGTTATTGATGACTACTCTCGATTTACTTGGGTGATTTTTCTGGTTTCCAAAAATAAAGCTACTCCAAACTTGATTAAACTGCTTAGAAGATTACAAAATGAGAAATCAATATGAATAAATAAGATTAGAAGTGATAGAGGAACCGAATTTACAAACAGCACGATAACTGCATTTCTTGATGATTCCGGTATTAGGCACGAGTTGTCTAGTGCTAGAACTCCTCAACAAAACGGACTGTCCAAGAGAAGAAACCGAACTCTCGAAGAAGCCGCAAGGTCCATGATAGCCGATTCGGGTGTCACTCATAAGTTTTGGGCTGAAGCTATCAACAGTGCATGTCATACACAAAACCGATCTATGATCAACAAACGGATAAATAAAACACCGTTTGAAGTATACTATAACAGAGTGCCTAACATCCATTATCTTTAGATTTTTGGTTGTAAATGTTGCATTCACATCAACAACAAACATTATTTGACCACATTTGATGCTAAATCTTATATATGAATAATGTTGGGTTATTCAGTAGTTAGTAAGGCATGTAGAGTATATAATACTAGGACCTTAAATGTTGAAGAATCTTCGCACGTTGTTTTCGATGAATCGGTTGAAAGCAATACTGCTTCATCCTTTGATCTACATAATCGGTTGGAAAATTCAAATATCCAATCCGATGATGCAGATGAGGTCCCTGTTTTTAGAAGATTTGTCAATGATCAAGCGGTTAATGCTGAAAATCAGCCGGATCAAGCTACCTCACAGCAGAAAGTTGACAACTCAAAGTTTACCGAGGAAACCGGTTTGCTTGACTATGTTCAGCCTCCCGGTATGTCTAACCTTGATCAGATAACTGGTCACTTGGGAGAAATAACCGGACCGAACATTAAAAGGAAAAAAGATCATCCTTAGGTAACCCCTCATCACCCATCCGAACTAGGCATCAACTTTTAGAAGATTATGAAAACTCGACTTTCATATCACAAATTGAGCCGAAAAAAGTTGATGAATCATTGATAGATCTCAATTGGATCTTAGCAATGCAAGAGGAACTGAATCAGTTTGAGAGAAATAAAGTCTGATATCTAGTTCCAAGACTGAAACATCAATCGGTTATAGGAACAAGATGGGTGTTCAGAAATAAACTCAATGAAAACGGTTTGGTTATGAGGAACAAGGCCAGATTAGTGGCATAAGGATATAAACAGGAAGAATGCATTGATTTTTAAGAATCATTTTCTCCGTGGCTAGATTTGAAACCATTAGAATATTTCTTGCGTTTGCGGCTTTCAAAAATTTCAAAGTATTTCAAATGGATGTTAAAAGTGCATTTCTAAATGGTGAGTTAAGTGAAGAGGTTTATGTTGAACAACCTCCTAGTTTTAAAAATCCAGAATTAATAAGTCATGTATATCGGCTAGATAAAGCCCTTTACGGTTTGAAACAAGCTCCTAGAGCATGGTATGATACATTAACAGAAATTTTGTTTAATCATGACTTTACCATAGGCTCGGTAAATAAAACCTTGTTTAAATTTGAGAAAAGGGGACAAATTTTACTGGTTTAAATTTATGTGGACGACATAATTTTCGGTTCAATCGATTCTAAGTTGTGTGACAAATTTTCAAATTTAATGACTGACAAATTTGAAATGAGTATGATGGGGGAGTTAATCTTCTTTCTAGGTCTCTAGGTTCGGTAGATCGAGGGAGATACATTTATCAACCAATCCAAGTACACAACTGAATTGCTAAAAACTTCGGAATGACACATGTTCTTCAGCCGCAACTCCTATGAGTTCATCTATCAAGTTAGACAAAGATGAGGACGATCAAGGAGTAGATATTACGGCTTACCGAGGGATTATCGGCTCACTATTGCACCTGACTGCAAGCCGACTGGACATATTGTTTGCGGTCGGAGTATGCGGAAGATTTCAGGTCAATCCAAAGCAATTACACTATACATCGGCTAAAAGAGTCCTGAAATATCTAAAGGGCACTCAAGATGTGGGATTATGGTATCCAAAGGATTCAAGCTCTAACCTAATCAGCTACTCTGATGCAGACTACGTGGGCTGTAAAATAGACCGAAAAAGTACCAGTGGTACATGCCAGTTCTTGAGTGACCGACTTATCTCAAGGTACAGTAAGAAACAAACTTCGGTTGCTACTTCAACCGCAGAGGCGGAGTATCTTGCGGTCGGAATCTGTTGTGCTCAACTTCTCTAGATCCAACAGCAACTAAAGGATTTCGGTATAACTGCTGAAGAATCACCAATCTTTTGTGACAACACCAGCGCGATAACTATCACATACAATCCAGTGCTACACTCAAGAACAAAACATATCGACATCAGACATCATTTCATCCGAGAACATGTGCAGCAGAAGCACATCTGCTAGAATATGTCTCAACCGATCAGCAAGTGACCGATATCTTTACAAAGCCACTACCGAAAGCTAAGTTTTGTTTCTTTAGAAACATTTTAGGACTTGTTGATAGCATTCAACTTTTGTCTTAAATGCTTCTTCATGTTTTCAAAAAGATTTTTCTCATGAAAAACTGGGGCATGGTCTCAGGGAGAAGCTCACGCTTCTCAAATCATGCTCTTGGAACTTTTTGAAAAACTAATCGTATATGTTTTGAAAACTTGCACTCTATTTAAAAAACGTTCGGAACCTTATCCATCATGTGCATGAAAAATCAATGGGATAAAAAGTCGAGTATGTTAAATCAACTTACCAAATTATATGTACACAAATCAAGCGGTTCAAATGATTCAGATAAAACCGATGGAATTATTTTTTAAGTTGAATAACTATTGCCTAATGAGCAAGTATTTATCCAAAATATATAATCTATCTCGAAAAACCGGTCATGAAAAATCAACTGATTATGTATATCTTAATTTCGATTAGTTTATTTTCCGTTCAACATGGGACAGGTGGACATTGTTTGTCACGCATGCTTAAAAATTATCCTTTGAAAAAGAAAATAGTCTAAATTTCAAACAACATGAAGACACATGTCTATCACTATTAAGAGAAAGACTAACATTCCATCAAAATTTCTTTGAACATCTAATCTCATCATTATTTTTCTTGGAAATAACCATCATATCTAAACATGAATATAACCCACCTAGATACGCTAACCGAACCATGGGTATTTAAATAACACATTCCTCTTTCACTTCCAATCACACTCTCTGTCAACATCATTAAACAAAATGTCTTTCCTTCTTGCAAACAAAGTTCTTCTCACCGACTTCGAATTTGCTTCTCAATCTGACGATGTTGAAATTCAATGTCTGTTCTGATCTCTTGAAACCACCGGTTTACAAAAATTTCTAGAGGACCGATATGTCATTGACTACAATGTAGTTAATGAATTTTCAGAACCGCTAAGGTTATTGAGGGGATATTAACCTCGCTCAAGTTCATGGTAAAACCATCTTCTTCAATGAAATAGACCTAGCACTAAGCTATGGTTTACCCACTGAAGGCTTCACCGATCTTACCTACTCTCCAATAGTCATCAATGAGATGCGTCATCACTTTTCCGGCTCTATGACTCCCATCAACACTTGGGGATCCAAGAGCTCTCTTCAAAATGAGTTTCAAACCCCTAGTGAAATCCTTAGCAAAAGTGTTTTTGCAAGAGCAAACACTCAACAATACACCCAGAAAATCTTTGAAATGATGGTTGCCATCACCGAAGACACTCCGTTGAACTAGTCCCTGATCATATTCAACAATCTGAAGGATATGATCATTTCTAACAAAGGACAAACTGGATATGCTCCATAGTTATGCGGTATGTTCTTTGATCTCAACGTCTATCTCGGCCCAAGTGCCAACCTCTATCTGAACTAGTTGCTGACAAAGGATAGGATCCAAGCACGCCTTGACTTGATTGACAAAGCAAAAGCCAGAAAGACTCCGGCTATTGGTCCATCTCACTACTAATTTTAAGGTCCATCGGTTCAATATGTATCCCAAAATTCATAATCGAATATTTTTTTTGTTCTTTCGGTTATGAAAATTTCCTATTTTAAATGAAATTCGGTGTTAAAAATTTCGGTCTACTGCCTTTTTCAAATATTTAATATCTAACCGGGCACATTCTCAGGGAAAAGCTACCGCTTCTCAAAGCTTGAAACTGAATATGTTAAAAACAAAGAATACACTTAACCGTTTTTCAAAAACTTAACCGTTCAACCTAGGCAGGACAATTTATATCACTCCTTCCCAAGATATATTCTTGAAAAAAGAATATCTTGCCCAAATCCCCAAAAGAATTCAATTTAGGAATATTCACAAGATATCTCATAACAGACAAATCCTCTCAATAAATGAAGTTGATAAATGTCCTTAAAACAGTTCAACTATTTAAAGAGCTCCTCACCAACAAATCAAAATCACAACATTCCTTGCGTTTCTCTCTTTAAGCTAAAACTCTCACATCCAACATCCTTCAAGATGAATCCACAAATCAGAAACTCCTTGATCATCGATTTCGAATCCGTCTTATCCTCTAGAGCAAGAGAAGTTATATTTTATCCTCTTGTTCATTCCAGACTACGGAAATTTCTTGAAGGATCCGATTCCATCCTAGATGAGAAACTCACCGAGTTCTTCAAAAATGTTGTTGTAAGGATGATGGGAGCATCACTACTTACATAGATTGTGAATTCTATCAGATCTCTAAAGACTCATTTGCGGAATTCTTCGATCTACCATCCGAAGGATTTTCGGACTTTCCATCTCCCCTCATCCAAGCAAATGAGGATTTCTCCTAGACACTCTCTCGCACCTCCAATCCGGTCAACTATCATGGCAGCATATCCGATCTTGCCCCTCACGTTGAAATTTTCAGTGATATCATTCAACGTTCCATTCTGGGACATATGATGAACCATAATTACACTCGACAAGTCTATGAAATGATAATCGCAATAACACAAGATATGCCCATCAACTGAGCCTCCCTCATCTTCAACCTCTTGAAGAAGCTGATTCGAGCCCGTAGAAGAAGAATCGGTTTCACTCCTTAGATAAACCGTTATCTTCGCTCCATCATCCCAAATACTGGACCGGGAACTCCACTGAGTTCGGCCAACATTCTGACTGAAAAAACGGTGGAAAAATGGATTCAAAGAATAGAAGCAAGGACCGGTTCAACGGTGGAAGGCTCGATTGAAAGAATGGGAACTAGGGACTAAGCCTTTTAATATCTTGCACTTGTTGTTTCTGAACAATCCGGTCATTTTATTGTACGACCGTTTGTTTTTCCTACTTAAATTTAACCGCTCATTTCAAAATCTTGGTTAACCCACAAAATTTCGGGTACCTTGTCAATTTCGGTGAAATTCAAAAAATTTGGTTAGATCTCAAACATATCTCGGTTGAATTCTCAATCTCGTTCACCTCAAAGAATATTCACTTTAACGTTTAAAACGGATGTCTCAAAAATTTCGGTTAGCTTATCAATTTCGGTGAACTTAAAAAATTTCGGCTAACTTATCAAATTTTCCGGTTCATCTTAGATAATGCGGCTAACTTCATGTTAACGTTTAAATGGACCGCCGTTACCGCCCATAGTTTACAGCCCCGAGTTTACCGCCAAAAGTTACCGCAATAACTTTTGGAGGGAAACTTTGGCGCTTTTTCCCAAAAGAACGTGACAGTTCAGTTATGTAACCGTCACAAACTGCTCCATATATATAGGTATACTTGCTCATTATTTTATTCACGCTTACTCTCTCTCTATTGTGCATTCTAACTGTTCTTGCCTTCAATTTATTCTATATTCTTCATAACCCTTCTTTAAATCTCAAATATGGGACGTGATAGTGCACTTTTCGTTCACATCGTGCAGGTGGATTTCAAAGACATCAACAACAACGGAACTGCAGAAATCAAGAGGATGATGGATCTGATCAAACATTTTGGTCTGGAATCCTTCCTGGACGGACCGTTTGTGGTCTATCAGGAGGAAGTTAAAGAGTTCTTTAAGAACGTAAGTCTGAAGAAGAAGGTTATTTCTTCAAAAGTGGGTAGCACTGAGTTCCAGCTATCGGAGGAAACGTTTTCCGCAGCCCTTCGTCTGCCCACTGAGGGACGCGATTTTTCGACAAACTTACCGGAAGAAGAGTCTGTGGAAATTCTGAAAATAATCTCCAATACGGATGAATTGGTGGAGTTCACCGGAAAGAAAAGACTGTTGAAGTTCGAATATCGGTGGCTATGCGACATCGTTTCCAAATCCATTCAAGGGAAATGAGGTAATTTTGATAACCTGACTTAGCCCAAGTTTGAGATGATGACCGACATTATTCGTGGCGATAAAATTGACTGGGCTAGTGTACTATTTGAGAACTTATGTGAAATGGTGGCCGGAAAGAAGGAACGGTCTCTAGGCTACGCCATGCAGATTGGTAAGATACTGCAACATATTCAGATCCCAACCGGATCAGGTACTCCTCTTCTCAACTCCAAAATTGTAAATGCCGTAAACATCGGAAAATGTCTAGTTAGAGCCGCAAAGACACTAAAAGAGAAGGAACCAAAGCAAAGTGAACTGAAGGCTAAGAAGCCTAAGGTTAAAGAAGTAAGGGAAAAGCGAAGAAAGGAAATAAGTCGATGGATGATAAATCGGTTAGTCAGTCAACCGATACCGAAAGAACACCTTCCGTTATGTTAGGATCGGGGACGCCCTTGGAGGACCGGGGTGTTTCCGGTTTCAGGAAGGGTGGCCGCTTACAACACACAACTCTTTGGTGATAGTCCGGTTAGAGACTAAAACCGTTCTCAGCACTGCACAAACTGTCACAGACTCTTGAACCGGGTTCAATGGCGGAAATGTCTGTTTCAGGTTGAAGCAACGTAAGCGACTTTAGATGATGTTTTAGGAGGAGTAGGTTTTATGGATATGAGTGACCGGTTCAAGGCGTATGATTAGTTTGAGGTTAGGTAAAGTAAATAATGAAAGCAACGAAAGAACACGAGACAAGGATTTTTTATGGATGTTCGGAGCAAACTCTCCTACGTCACCCCTTCTTCTCAGATTATGAGAAGGATCTCCACTAACTTTTATAGTTAACACAATACCTCCGGTCGAGCCCAACTTCGCTACTCGCCGGTTACACCAAACTCACTCTTTGATGTAATACAACAATTCAACACAAATACACACAGAGAGCTTCCGGTTTTAGACACACCGGTTTTGGAATATAAGAGTTTATCTCTCTAACTTAATGCTTTTTCGTAATCTTGATTTCAACAACTTTCACAACTGCATTAAATGAAGACGTTTCATCTCCCTTTTATAGCTGAGAAGAGCCAACGGTCGTTTTTCTTCTCTCTCCTTTGGATTGGTTGATCGTTATCACGCCGGTGCAGAGAGGTAGCTTGCACGCTTCACTTTCCTCAACACCTGGCAGTCATGCAGGCAGCTCTGAGCAGAAGATGACATAGCCGGTTTTCAGATTTGGACACGTGTTAGACATGCACTTCAAGTTGTCAACTTCGGATCAATAAAGCATCATTGCTTTCCTCGCATGCTTCCGATCGGATCCGATCTTATTTTATTCTTTCAAGACACGTTTCTTTCGTCATGGTACGTCACTCTTGAAGTTCGCATCTTCCGGTTTTTGTGTCTTGTGTTGTATGATCCAGCTAGTTTGTAAGCTTTTGTCTTTGCTGACCGGTCGCTTGAGAAAGTGAAAACCGGTTCCTCTGATCTTTAACTTGATCACTTGGAACTGATTTCTTTGAAGTATAGCAGCAACCGGTTTTGATGCCCCAACCGGTTCATACGGTTTTGATCTGTATCTGCACATGAAAGTTAACAACTGTTTAGTCCGTCTGGCCGGTTCCAAAAATTAACTTACTTAATTTTTCTATCAATTTCTCTCTTTTTGATTATTTAGAATAAATATTCAAAACTTGTAATGAGTGGCCGGTTTTGAAAATTAACTTACTTAATTTTTCTATCAATTTCTCCCTTTTTGATTATCTAGAATAAATATTCAAAACTTGTAATGAGTGGCCGGTTTTGAAAAGCTTGTTTAGCGTTTTAATTATTTTCTGTTGGAAGAAGATGTTTCAAAAGCATATGTTTGATTTTCCAAAAATGTATGTGGAAACTATCAGAAGAGTAAAATAACCAAGTTCCGAGTCATAATTAAACATAAATTGTTTTGACGGAAATAAAGAGAGATTAGGGCCTGGATGGTCCCCCCTTGTGAAGCTCTTTTTCCAGTGCTTTCTCAAACTGTCTTCTTTCTTCTTCTTTTCTTGCCTTCCACTCTCTCTCACGTCTTTCAGCATCAATCAGCATTCCGGCCCATACACTCGAATGGCTTGGAGTCTTTTTGCTGAACCCAAAATTAGCACAAACCGGTTTTGGTGGAGGAGGCGGTGGAGCAATAATTGGTCTGAAGCTTGGAGTTGCGGTTGAGCCTTCAACTGCCCTTCTCTTCCGCTAGTTAAGTTCCTCAGCATCTTCTTCTTCTTCTTCATCAAGCGGTTGCACATTTAGCGCGATTGGTACAACAGCTCTTTGTTCGGCCCGCTTGATTACGTTCACAACCGCGCTTGGTTTCTTCTTATTCCTTGTGTTCATTGAATGGGACGGTTGAACCAGTGGAAGTTTCTGGATGTTGGCCTGTTCCTCCTCGTTGCACTTCTGAGCAAACTCATAGTCTTTGTCTTCAATCTCCTTCTGCAACCGTATCCTTTCCATTTCTTCCTCTTGCAGCCTCTTCGCGGTTTCAGCATCCGATTCGATTTGCGTTTGAGTTGTGCTAACTTGAACTTTGGACATCTCCCCAATTTGAATGGCCATTGCCTGCAGCATGTCTAATAATGGAGCGGTTGCGGTTTGGATGGATTTGGCTATCAAAGTTTTGACTGAGGTCTGCATAACCGTATCTATCATGGACTTCATAGAGTTTGACAGGTTAGCTTCAGCCGTTGCAATCCTTTCATCGGTTGCGGTTTTATATCTTCCAAGGCATGAATCAACTGTATCAACCACCGCTTGCTTAATTTGATCGATTTCCGGAGCTTTGGCGGTTTGAGAAGAGTTTTGTTCCAGGTTTTCGGTCGTTCCGGATGTCTCACCGACCGCATAGAATGGCTTACTTTGATATAGGTCGGCATTATTGAGTTGGCTTTGGAAACCTTTCCTCCACTGCATATCAAAAAGATCGAGATTTTGTACTATCTTTTCTCGCACCGCAATGAACCGTTCGGCCATTCTCATTTCAATCGGATTTAGCGTCGCTCCTTTAGTTTCTTGAAAGGCATTCTCCACTGCTTGTAACCGAGCATTTTCAAGAAGTACTGCGGTTTTACTGAAAGCTGGTTGGATAAGATCGGTGTGAGCTAACTGGAGGGCCCTCTCTTCCAGCCTAACGAGCCTGTCCCAATGTTTGTTGCCACTTAGACCTGGAGCCATGTCGGATAACTTTGTTTCACACCTGAGCTTCACCCACATGAGGTATGGAGCCAACGCATCATTTGCACCCTTGTTCATGTCCTTGAGAAGTTCATCGAATACTTCATCTTCTTGCTCTGCGGTAAAGGTAACCTCATCCCCGGTTATGACTTCTGGTTGAGGACCGGTTTACAGTGTATCTTTACCTGATACCGTTGAATCTTCGATAAGAACCCCTTTGCCTTTGTTGACCTGAACAGAACCTTCAGGTATTGTGGTTAAGTCAGATGGCCCATCTTGAGCCGATTGGTTTTCTGGAGCTGTCTTGCCTCCTGCGGAACCGGATGGTTCCTGTTCTTCAAGATTACCCTCCAGAACCGGAGGTGTAATGTTTGTTGTTTTGGTCGTTTCTTCGACCGATTGTGCTTCACTCTGATCAGGTATCTCAACCTGATCAACTGGCTTGCGACGACTTGACACATCGTCCTCTTCGGTTTCCTTTGCAATATCTTGGATAACATCCTCAATTGCTTCAGAGGTGTTTAAGCCCACGTTGGCTAATACCTCTTCAACTCGTTTGCTTGGTAACTTGGAGGTTTTAGAGTGAACGTTTACCTCTGCTTCCTCCTTGGAGACTGACTTGTTTTCTTGGCTCCCCGAGGATTTGGTATGCCTTGGAGAATTATATGGAACGGGGGTAGGAACGACGGTGTTGATGGGAATTGGTTGAAAGACGTCTGCGGTTCTTTCTGGTGGATTATCCGAAGAAAGAGTTTTCTCGGAGTCCGCCGGTATGTTGGAACTCTTTCTTGCAGCCACCTTCTTCCTCCTTTTCGGTTCTTGTGAGGCTTCGGTTTCAACCGCTTTTCTTGCCGGTTTCTTCTGCTTGGTTTCTTCTTCAGCCGGAGCCGAAGAACTGGTCCCTTTGGACGACTTTGTTCTTGAAGATTTGGGTTTGATCGTCTTCTCCGGTTTCTCGATCATTGACTCTGAGTCAAGAATATTGGTGATTGGAAGCGGTTTACCTTCACCCAGTTCCACATTAAGGAACTCAAGGATTTTGACGATTTGCATTGCAAAGGCCTGAACCCGGCCGTCCTTCTTGATCACCATCTGGCAAAATTCTTCGAAAATAGCGTATCCCCAGTCCACCTTGTCACCGCGGACAATGGCCAACAGCATTCTGAGTTTAAGTTTCGTCAGGTTGTCGAAGTTTCCTCCTCTTCCCTGGATTGAGCGGGCGATGACAGACAGCAACCATCTGTATTCCGGTTTTAGCTTATTCTTTCGGCTAGAATGGATCACCAGATCCTGATCTGAGAAAGAAACCACTAACCGGGAAGCGTTTGATTCTGCAGCGGTTAGGTCAATCTTTAGGTCCAGACCGGTGTTGGGCAGACCGAATGCTTCAGCAAATAACTCTTCGGTGATTAGAATAGCCTTCCCATTGACTGTGGCGGAGATCTTCCTCTTTGAGAGCGTCGCCGTCGCCATGAACTCCGTCACCGCCGCCGGATAAATTGTGAACGGACCCGATAGAAACTTCTCCAACCCAGAATCCCTTAGAAGTTGAAGAACAGCCTTGTTTTTGTCATCGGCATGTTCATCAATATCCGCGAAGTCAACTTGTAACATCCATTGGAATGGAGCTTTGCTTAGATCCATGATAGCTTTTAAAAAAGAAGATATGAAGAACGATGAAGATCGGAGAGAAGAGAGCTTTGAAGATCTGAAGATTTGTAGAGAGAGAAAGCACAAGTGTCGAATGAGATGATGTGAACTTATATAGATGGCGGTTCCGAACGGTTGGAGGACGAACCGTCATTTGATGTTTTTGGCGCCAACTTTCCCTCCAAAAGTTACTGCAGTAACTTTCGGCGGTATGTGCGGAAAACCCATGGGCGGTAAATTTTGAGAGGTAAAACCGTGGGCGGTCAAGTTTTTCAAAATTTTCATTTTTGCTCGAGGTTCCGGTTTTACTTGAAGACTTGCTAACCGAAAGTTTTTAGGCTAACCTTGAGATTTTGTGTATAAGTTTAAGAAACCGGAAAGAAAGATATAAATGATAACCGGAGACTTTGAAGATTAAATATTTCATGAGTAACGGAAGTGGTTAACATTGAGCGGTTTTGGTCGTACAGCAAAATGACCAAAAACCGGAAAGGAAAGACAAAAAAAAAATTTAGTCTTCTGTGAACCATCCCCCTTCCATCCTCCTTTCGTACCACTTTTCCATGGTGTTTTCAGGTGATCGTTCCTCAATTCTTGATGTCCACCTGTGCATCATGAGTATGGTGATAGTGTTGGATGGTCCAATCGGAACACCGGTTCCAAGGTTGCGACGCTTGGACAACAGGAACCGGGTGATTTGAGGAGCGAAACTGGTCCTTCCCCTTGCAGCGGTCATGAGCCGCTTCAGTTTGTTGAAGAGGTAGGTTGCCCAGTTGATCGACGAGTTTCGAATGATGGCTATCATGATGTCAAATGCCTCTCGGTTGTAGTTTTGGTTAGGCATTTGGCCAATGATAGACCTGTGAACCAAGTCATGCAGGACTTGGTAGTGAGGAGCGAGGGTTTCTTTTTTTCCAAAGTCCTTGATCGGAGTATCGGAAGAAGAGAAAATCTGGAAGAAGTCTTCCTTAGCCGGTAGGAACGGCGTTGGGAAGTCCGAAAAACTTTCGGTTGGAAGGTGAAAGAAGTTGGCGAATTCCTCCTCGGTAAACTGAAGGAATTGACCGTCGACGATGGTGCGGATGCTACCATCATCTAGAATATGACCGTTGTTGAAGAATTCACACACCTCCTCCACAAGGATAGTGTCCGAACCTTTAAGAAAGCATTGGAGTCCTGAATCTATAATATGCTGAAAAATGCATTCATAGTATGCACTGTCTTTGATATCCTCGAAATCGACGATAAGGGTATTTCTGAGTTCGGCAGACATGATGATGAGGAAGGTGTTGGAAGGATTTTTCTTAACTTTCAAGTTTTAGAGAGAAGGAATGCTGGAAGTGTGTTTTGAGAGTGGAGGGTTGAGTCCCATTTTATAGCTTGGAACGGTTGAGAGCAATTAATGAGAATATTTGAAAATTCTAGCCGTTTATGTCTAGTCATTAATGTCTTTGTGATTTTCCAAGAGAATAAAGGCATGTCTTGTCTAATCAAGTCAGGCATGCTTATTGAGAAAGAGTATTTGTGTTTCCAAGAGTGATCTGATTTTATTTTGATACGGCATATTGAATATTTGATCATTTATGATTTTAGATTTTGACTTAAAAGAGGAAGGAAATCTGATTCATTGATTGAGGTACAAAACCGGTAGTACAGCAAAATTACCGGTTTTGGAAAGAAAATAAAATTGGACAGAGGAAAAGATAGGCTAGACGTTGGATGACTCAGCCGCTTGATTTCTTCTAGCTTTCACCGCTTCCCACCGGTCGATCATTTCTTGTACTCTTTCCTTGGTGAGCACATGCCTTAGGTGGAGAGTTACGAATGGTCCGGAGTGGATGTCCAGACTTGCACAGAAACCGCTCAGTTGAGGAGCGTAGCTGATTTTGTTTGAGAGTAGCATCTTCTTCAGGTTACTGAAGATGATCCAAGACCAGTTAACCGGTGTCCCAACCGTTACAGCGATCATCATCTCGAAGAGCCTTTGGGTGTAATAGTAACTTTTCTCTCTGCCCAAAACGGACTTTCCCAGAATCTCGCAGAGAAGCTGGTACTTATGACAAAGTTGGCTTTTAGCACCCTAGGGTTTAACAGGGATGTCAGATCCTGAGAACCGGCGACACATCTCTTCCATGGTCACCGGGGAGTATGTTAAGTCGGTTACCCCTTCATTGGGCAAACCGCAGTATACAGCGAAATCCGTCTCGCTGAATAAGAACTTTTGACCGTAGACTTGTGCAACGATTATATCTCGATGCACTTCTTTTCCGATCTGAAAGAATTCTTCGACTACGAGGTAGTCAATAATGAATTTGTTTTCGAGGAAGCTTCTTAGCCCGCTTCTTTCTACGGCTAAGAACATTTCTTTGACTTCATGATCTTCATATTGGTAGATTGAGTTAAAAGCTGCCAATAGAATCTTCTTTGCTAGGGAGTTGGTGTTCATGTTCTTGAGAGAGAGGGTTTATCTCAAGAGTGATACTTGTGAAGTGTTGTGAAGGTTTAAGGATGGTTTATATAGCTAGGGGTTCAGCTAGATTAATGAGTTTTAAGCATGCTTGATGATGTCATCAGTCATTTAATAGATTTTAACTTGTTGAAGTAACTAATGTTTATTTCCAAGATAAAATCTAATTATTACAAAGATAATAATGATGACAAATATCTATTGACAAGATGTGAGTCTCCCTCTCTTGATGATGGACACATGTCGTCATCTCGATTGTGGTAGACTGTTTTTATTGATTACAAGCTTCATTTTTCAAAATATGCATGAGAACTCAGTCAGTCATCCCAGGTTTAGCCGGAGAAGTTCATTCTATCAGACCAGAATGCATTTGTACTAAGCGGTTTTCCATGACCGGTTTTAGTAGGATATTTTGTTCCGATTGTGAAGAAACGTTGATTTATGTCAACATTTGTTCATTTTTGAATTTATCTTATCCACTTCAAACCTGGTTATTTCAACCGTATAGTAAATATACATTTGATTTGAAACTATGAAGTAATCGGGCATAACCGGAGACTTCCTCCCGGTTAGCATTTTTGATTTATTAATGGCCTATTTGAATATGGTTTGAGAAACGAGAGCTTCTCCCTGAACACATATCCCAGTTTATTACATGCATGCATAATCATGATATCAATTGATTAAGATTAGTAATTCCCAAAATATTTCGAAAATGAGAAAACTTAGCTTCCTGTAGCGGTTTTGTAAATATATCCGCTACTTGTTGCTCGGTTGATACATATTCCAGCCGGATGTGTTTCTCCTGAACGTGCTCCCGGATGAAATGGTGTCGAATATCGATATGCTTTGTTCTTGAGTGTAGCACCGGATTGTATGTAATCGCTATGGCGCTGGTGTTGTCACAGAAGATTGGAGATTCCTTGGCTTCTATCCCGAAGTCCCTTAGTTGCTGTTGGATCTAGAGAAGTTGTGCACAGCAGCTTCCAGCCGCTATGTACTCTGCCTATGCGGTTGATGTTGCAACAGATGTTTGTTTCTTGCTGCTCCAAGTGACTAACCGGTCGCCTAGAAACTGACAGGTTCCACTTGTGCTATTTCTATCGATTTTGCATCCTGCGTAATCGGCATCTGAGTAGCTTATAAGATTGAAACTTGAGTCTTTTGGGTACCAAAGTCCCACTTCTTGAGTTCCCTTTAGATATTTTAGAATTCTTTTGGCCGCCGTATAATGAGATTGCTTTGGATTTGCTTGGAACCTTCCACACACTCCGACCGCAAACAAAATGTCAGGTCGACTGGCTGTGAGATATAGCAATGATCCGATCATTCCTTGATATGCTGTGATGTCAACGGCTTGACCATCATTATCTTTGTCTAGCTTTACTGAATGACTCATTGGCGTAGCCGCTTCGGCACATGTATCCATCCCAAACTTCTTCAGTAGTTCGGCTGTGTACTTCGTTTGACTTATGAAGGTTCCGACTTCAATCTGCTTAACCTGAAGTCCTAGAAAGAAGCTCAATTCTCCCATCATACTCATTTGAAATCTATCAGTCATCATTTTCGAAAACTTGTCACATAGTTTTGAATCGGTTGATCCGAATATGATATCATCAACATAAATCTGAACAAGTAAGATTTGTTCCTTTCTTTCAAATTTGAAAAGTGTTTTGTCTACCAAACCTATTGTAAATTTGTGATCAAATAAAAATTGTGTCAAAGTATCATACCAAGCTCTTGGAGCTTGTTTCAAACCGTAAAGGGCTTTATTCAGCCGGTAAACATGATTTTCGTGTTCTGGATTTTTAAAACCTGGAGGTTGATTAACATACACCTCTTCATTTACTTTACCATTTAGAAAAGCACTCTTAACATCCATTTGAAAGACTTTGAAGTTTTTGAAAGCTGCATATGCTAAAAATATTCTAATGGCCTCAACAAGTCTAGCTACAGGGACAAATGATTCTTCAAAATCAACGCCTTCTTCCTGTTTATAGCCTTGAGCCACTAACTGGGCTTTGTTCCTCGTAACTAAACCGCCTTCGTTGAGTTTATTTCTGAATACCCATCGTGTTCCTATAACCGGTTTGTTTTTCGGTCTAGGGACTAGGTACCAGACTTTATTTCTCTCAAACTCGTTTAATTCCTCTTGCATTGCTAAGATCCAATCTGGATCTGACAATGCTTCATCCACCTTTTTCGGCTCAATTTGTGATATGAAAGCAGAGTTTTCATAGTGATCCAAATTTTGTTGCCTAGTTCGGACGGGTGAGGATATGTTACCTATTACTAGTTCAAGAGGATGATTTTTGTTCCTTCTGAGGTTAATCCGAGACGTGTCTATCAAGCTTTCGGTTGGCTGATCAAGGTTAGACTGATCGGTAGGTTGAACAGAGTCAGACCGACCGATTTCTTCAGTAGAAACTGAAGCGTCAACTTTCTGCGGTAAAGCAGCTTGATCAGGCTGAAGTTCAGCATCAACCGCTTGGTCCTTGACAAATCGTCTAAAAACCGGAACCTCGTCTTCATCATCAGAATAAATATTAAAGTTTTTCATTCTGTTGTGAAGGTCGAAGGGTAATG
This sequence comes from Impatiens glandulifera, assembly GCF_907164915.1. Taxonomy (NCBI): domain Eukaryota; kingdom Viridiplantae; phylum Streptophyta; class Magnoliopsida; order Ericales; family Balsaminaceae; genus Impatiens; species Impatiens glandulifera. Next base: position 13,468,745 of record NC_061869.1, on the reverse strand, counting down.
CAGTGTTTCGTTCAACCGATTCATCGAAAATAACGTGTGCGGTTTCTTCAACTGTTAAAGTCCTAGTATTGTATATTCTGTAGGCTTTACTTACAGCTGAATATCCCAACATTATTCCCTCATCGGATTTAGCATCAAAAGCGGTCAAGTAGTTCTTGCCGTTATTGTGAACAAAACATTTGCTACCAAAAATTCGAAAATACCGTACGCTTGAAATTTGATCAAAGTAAATTTCAAAAGGAGTTTTAGAAAACCGTTTAGTTACTAAAGATCGATTTTGTGTATAGCAAGCGGTGTTGATAGCTTCAGCCCAAAACTTTTGAGCGATACCCGAATCAGCTATCATTGACCTTGCGGCTTTCTTGAGAGTTCGGTTTCTTCTCTCAGCCGGCCATTTTGTTGAGGAGTTTTGGCACTAGACAACTCGTGTCTAATACCGGAATCATCAAGAAAAGTAGTTAAATTATTGTTTATAAACTAATTTCTCTATCACTTCTGATTTTGTTCACTCGAATGGATTTTTCATTTTGTATTCTCAAAATCAATTTAATCAGGTTTGGAGTTGCTTGATTTTTAGAAGCTAGAAAAGTAACCCAAGTAAATTTAGAGTAATCATCAATAACTACCATAGTATAATGCATGCCTCCTAAACTAGTTACTTTGACCGGACCAAACAGATCCATATGCAAGAGTTCTAAGCATCGTTCAGATTGATAATTTCCTTTACTTTTGAAGGATGATTTTACTTGTTTGCCCATTTGACATGCAGCACATACTTTATCTTTTGAGAATTTAACGTTTGGAAAACCGTGAACTAGTTCTTTGAAAAAATGAAGTTAATCGTTTTGAAATTCAAGTGATTTAACCGTTTATGCCAAAGCCAGTTTGGATCATTTCCGGCTATCATACACACAGGTTTTTCAAAATCAGTTTTCCAATCAACTTTGTAAATGTTTCCCATCCGGTTACCGGTTAGAAGAATGTCATTATCTTGGTTTTTAACTAAACATGAGTTTTTATGAAATTCAACTTTGTAACCCACATCACACATTTGACTTATGCTTAACAGGTTAAAACGTAATTTTTCTACCAATAATACATTACTTATGGATAGATCACCATGGACAATCTTACCCTTGCCCACGGTTTTACATTTCGAGTTGTCTCCGAATGTGATGATTGCTCCGGTTTCGTGCTTGATATCGGTTAGTAGCTCCTTGTTTCCGGTCATATGCCTTGAGCATCCGCTGTCCAAGTACCATTTTGAATTCTTTAGCCGGTTGCTCCTCCTAACCTGCAATAAACAATTATTTACACATTTTTGGTACCCACATTTAGTTGGGTCCATGGTTGATTAGTCCCTTTGGGATCCAAACTTGAATAAGTCGGATCACCTTTCCGGTATCTGTTTTTATAATATTTGGCTTAACTTCTTGGCTGTTGCTCAAGAATGCCTTATGTTGTGATGAGTTTCTTTGATGTCGAGTTTTATTCGGTTTATTCTGTTTCCGGTTGACTCTCCTTCTCTCAGGATGAAGCCATTTTTCGGATTCAGTAGGACTTACATATTTAAGCGTTTCTTCCGGTTTTAGGTCATTTTCGGTTTGTGAACTCTTGACAAATTTTATAAACGGAAGGTTGTTCTTCGTGAGTTTTATCCCGTTAGGCTGTTTTGTTTCATTTTGTTTACTTGGTTCATAACTGATACCATACCTACACTTCGGGTGTCTTTTATAGTTACACATTAGTTTCACTGCTTGTCGTGATCTCTCCCACGCAGTAGTGACGTACATTGTTCGTTCATCGGTTTCGGTTATCGGTTGAACTGTCTTCTCATTATCGGAGAATAGTTCATCCGGTTCATACATTTTGGTTTCACAGATTTTATCATATACATCATTTTATTGTTCGATTTTAGACTCTATTGGAGTTGGTATGTATGCAGATATGTTTCTGAACTCAGCAACCATTTGGTTGAGTGCAGAAACCAGATCTTCTTTGGTAAACTCGTCAGAAGAGAAATCAAATACCTCTTCGTCGTTTGCCATGAAGCAGGTTACTTTCTCTTCACCGTCTTCATTATCGGAGTATGCCCACTCGCTTCCACCGTCGGATGCAATGAGCGCCTTTTGAATCTCCTTTCCTTCGTCAGCATGTTGATCATCGTTTCTTCGGTAGTCGTTTCGTTGGTTATTGTTTCCCCGGTAGTTATTCCCTTGATAGTTGTTTCCCTGGTACCGGTTGCTTTGGTAGTTGTTCCCCTGATAGTTGTTTCCTTGATAGTTTCCTTCCGGTTTTCTATCATCTCTTCTTGGTTTTCTACACTCTGACCTGAAATGTCCAAAACCGTCACAGTTATAGCATCTTTTGTTTGATTTATCTACATAGTTATAATTAAAATCATTATTAGATGGTCGCTGGCTCTTTTTCATGAATTTCCCGAATTTCTGAGCTAGCATCGCCATCACATCTTCAGTAATTTGATCGGTGTTTTTGACTGGAGCCGGAACGGTTGATACTTGGACCGCCGGTTCCACCGATGTAATCAAAGCTCTGGTTGCGGTTGATGTGGATGCTTCGTCTTCGATCCGAGACTTGATCTCAAACTCGTAGGCTTTTAGATCTTCGAACACATCATGCAACTTCATCTGCCCAAGGGTGCTCGATTCCCTCATCACCATGGTCTTGATATCCCACGTGCTTGGCAAAGATCTTAGGGCTTTGATGATTACTTCTCGGTTGTCATACTTCTTTCCGAGTGTTTGAAGCTCGTTGACTACACTAGTGAACCGGTTGCTGAATTCCTTCATGTTTTCCCCCGGTTTCATCCCTATGTTTTCATATTTCTGTGTAGCCACCAAGATTTTGTTCTACTTAGTTCTTTCGTTTCCCTCATGGATCTGAATGATCGTTTCCCAGGCTTCCTTTGCATTTTCACACTCTGATATTTTATTCAAAGTGTTATCATCTATATCCTTGTAGATGTGTCACATGCAATGGTTGACCAGGTTACTCCGTCTTCGATCTTCACTCGTCCATAGTTCTGCCTCCTTGTTGATCTTGATCGGTCCCTCTTTTAGGACTCGGCTCATCTCATCATCTAACGTAATCAGATGTAGATACATATGTTTCTTCCAACTGCTAAACGCTTCGCTGTTTACCATTGGCGGCTTGTCGCTGTGGGTCATACTTCCCATCTTCTTCGGTTGCTTGAGTGCTAAGAACCTCGCTCTGATACCACTTGTTAGGATCGGGGACGCCCTTGGAGGACCGGGGTGTTTCCGGTTTCAGGAAGGGTGGCCGCTTACAACACACACAACTCTTTGGTGATAGTCCGGTTAGAGCCGCAAAGACACTAAAAGAGAAGGAACCAAAGGAAAGTGAACTGAAGGCTAAGAAGCCTAAGGTTAAAGAAGTAAGGGAAAAGCGAAGAAAGGAAATAAGTCGATGGATGATAAATCGGTTAGTCAGTCAACCGATACCGAAAGAACACCTTCCGTTATGTTAGGATCGGGGACGCCCTTGGAGGACCGGGGTGTTTCCGGTTTCAGGAAGGGTGGCCGCTTACAACACACAACTCTTTGGTGATAGTCCGGTTAGAGACTAAAACCGTTCTCAGCACTGCACAAACTGTCACAGACTCTTGAACCGGGTTCAAGGGCGGAAATGTTTGTTTCAGGTTGAAGCAACGTAAGCGACTTTAGATGATGTTTTAGGAGGTGTAGGTTTTATGGATATGAGTGACCGGTTTAAGACGTATGATTAGTTTGAGGTTAGGTAAAGTAAATAATGAAAGCAACGAAAGAACACGAGACAAGGATTTTTTATGGATGTTCGGAGCAAACTCTCCTACGTCACCCCTTCTTCTCAGATTATGAGAAGGATCTCCACTAACTTTTATAGTTAACACAATACCTCCGGTCGAGCCCAACTTCGCTACTCGCCGGTTACACCAAACTCACTCTTTGATGTAATACAACAATTCAACACAAACACACACAGAGAGCTTCCGGTTTTAGACACACCGGTTTTGGAATATAAGAGTTTATCTCTCTAACTTAATGCTTTTTCGTAATCTTGATTTCAACAACTTTCACAACTGCATTAAATGAAGACGTTTCATCTCCCTTTTATAGCTGAGAAGAGCCAACAGTCGTTTTTCTTCTCTCTCCTTTGGATTGGTTGATCATTATCACGCCGGTGCAGAGAGGTAGCTTGCACGCTTCACTTTCCTCAACACCTGGCAGTCATGCAGGCAGCTCTGAGCAGAAGATGACATAGCCGGTTTTCAGATTTGGACACGTGTTAGACATGCACCTCAGGTTGTCAACTTCGGATCAATAAAGCATCATTGCTTTCCTCGCATGCTTCCGATCGGATCCGATCTTCTTTTATTCTTTCAAGACACGTTTCTTTCGTCATGGTACGTCACTCTTGAAGTTTGCATCTTCCGGTTTTTGTGTCATGTGTTGTATGATCCAGCTGGTTTGTAAGCTTTTGTCTTTGCTGACTGGTCGCTTGAGAAAGTGAAAACCGGTTCCTCTGATCTTTAACTTGATCACTTGGAACTGATTTCTTTGAAGTATAGCAGCAACCGGTTTTGATGCCCCAACCGGTTCATACGGTTTTGATCTGTATCTGCACATGAAAGTTAACAACTGTTTAGTCCGTCTGGCCGGTTCCAAAAATTAACTTACTTAATTTTTCTATCACGTTATATCCTCTAGGTCGGTCAATCTCGTGGCCTCTCTTAACCCCAATCCAGTTGAGGAGATTCATATCCCCAATCCGGTTGAGGAGGTGCCTATTCCCAATCCAGCTAACGATGAGCAATTTCACGTTGAACTTGGTCAAAACCAGGAAGTTCCTCCTACTCCTAAGGAATCAGCGATCAGTGTAACCAGCAAATCAAGAGATGCTTCTAATCCTGAGGTACGTAATCCTAATTCAGCTACCACCTCCTTACCCAGAAATACAAATATTCCACCCGTTGGGTCTACGGCTTTAGAGGTCCAACAGAGTACATCAGATATTATTAATATTATCGTAGAAGATGTCAATCAGTTGGTTAAAACCGATGTGACAAGTGACCGAAATGACCGGTCAGATAGCTGAAACTGACCTGGAAGAAAATGTTGAGATAGACGATGAGACGGCTACAACGAACAACAAGAAAGCCGATGAGAAGGCTAAAGAAAATGAAGAAGAAAGACTGAAAGAACATTCTCCGACACATGAGAGTGTGTATACCGGCGGAAATCCAACTAGTCTTGTTAGTGAAGAAAACCTCTCAACCGAACATGATCAAGATCAAAATTAGGGGGAGACGATCAACGATACAGTCCTTTCAGAATCTAAGATTCCAAACTTCAAAATGACAACTGAAAATGTCGATGAAATTTTTAATGGCGTTCTCTAAATGTTTGCCGAAAAAGCTCAGGATCTATCAATTTTTTCTATGAATGGTCGAGACTGTGGACCGAAACATTATTTGAAAACATGCTCCCGGATAGTTTCGACGTTGACAGGTGGTCCAAGTTAATACACTTGGAAAGAACGATAACCGAGTTGGCCAAAACATCATCAGTACCATTGGCCATGGCAAGAGCGAGCTTGGTAGAAACCAACGCAAAACTGAAGGTACTCACTTCGACAATGGAAATTGCCTATCAGAATCATATGGTTAATGGTGGGGTAACTGGGGTAGACATGAACGTGTTGGATGCCTTGGACTCGGTTATAGAAAGACTTCAAGTCGACATAAAGCGGATGGAGGAAGAAACAAAGAGGAATGTTGCAATGTACTACACTCCGATTGGAGAGGATGACCGGTACGGGAAACAGCTTGTACAAACAAACTTTGAGGTCGGTCAATCATCCAGACCGGCAGAAGATAAAATCGAAGAAAGTCAATCAGAATCCTCCTCCGTGTCCCAAGAAAAAGATGGAGCGGGTAAGTCTCCAGTGGGTGAGTCTCCTAACACTTCAAAACAGACCGGCCCCTCTCTCTCGTTATCGTTTCACTCTAGGTCTCCGATACAACATCAAGTTGTCTTTCTCCCGGATGAATTAAAGGCGTTCATCCAGAAAACGGTCCAAGACTCAATAGCCTTACGGAAGGCATCCCTGGATAATAAAGCTAACTCGTGGCAGGCATCATTCGAAGCTAGAGCTTCCTCGACCGATTCTAAATTAGAAAAAGTTGAAAGGGTCACGTCTCAAATACTTGAGATGATTCAACCCATGTCGGTCCAGCTAGATGAGTTGGCAAGAGTCAAAACCGTTGACAACACCGAACAAATCAGAAAAGATGAAAAACAACAAGAAAGATTTTGGCTGATGAGGAAGAAAAGGTTCGGCTAGCTTAGGAAACTGTATTTACTGACGCACAGTTAGCCCATAAAATGCAAGTCGAGGAAGATAACCCCAAAGCGGCTGTACACGCAAATGCTGATGCGGCTAGAAACCTCCAGCAACCAGAAATCCTAGCCGAGGCAAATGAAGAAAGGAGAAAAACATCCACTCCGATTGCCAAAAACACATGGGGTCAGACAAAGAAATGGAAAAGGACAAAAGTATCAAGAGTTCTAGACCTCGCTGAACAGACATGCATTCAGACGAATGCAAATCCTTTCATATATTCAACCGCTGAAGAAGAAGAGGAAGATGCTGCACCTTTAAATCTAAGAAGGCGCCGGGCTGCAATCTCAAACACGCCGATCTCACCAGCTCCAATCCAATCTGTCCGCTCCAACGCCCGGTCAGATCAAGGAACTAGAGAAGACGCGGTTGAACAATTCATGCAAAGTCACTAATCCTCACCTATTCAAGCCCATGCTCTACCAATAAGACATCAAGAGTCAGTCGGATTATCAGGTCAACCGGGTGACAATCTCGACGAACCAATCGCTTCGGGAACGGGTTTTGTATACAGATGAGTTCATCACATGATCAACAAACCGGAGAAAAGGGCGAATGAATTCTTAAGGATTTCAATTTCAAATATATATATATATCCTATAATTTTGCTTATAATATCTATAATATTTCGGTTCAAGCTTATATATAATGTGACTTAAGTTTATTTTGGGAAATTAATTATATTTTAAAAAATACAGAATTTTCGGCTTCAATTTTTATCTTACTGGTTTTGACACTCTTATATTAAGAGTATCAAAATGGGAGAAATTGCTAAGTATACAAAAATTTTCTCAAACCATTTTTCTGAAATCGGCCAAACCAAAATTAAGTTTTATATTACAAGTTTTGAATATTTATTCTAAATAATCAAAAATGGAGAAATTCTTAGAAAAACTAGATAGTTAATTAATAAATAATTAACTATCTAAAAGAACTTAACCAAATTCAACTTTATGTGCAGGTACATATCTCCAACCAGAACGGTCAACCCATTGCTAAGTACATATCTCCAACCAGACCGGTCAAACCGATTATCCTGAAAAAGCTCAAACCGGAATTCCTCAACTAATTTATCCTCCCAACATGGATACGTTGGAAGTTAACGTGTTAAGATAAACAAAATATTTCATGGGAATATGAAGAAGAAGGTTCTGAAACAAGACAAAAATACATACAAATGATTACCTGACTTTGTACAAGTCTACAAGCAATCTTCAAGGGACATGGATACGTTAGTGTACAGAAGACAAAGAGTGCAAGGCACATAATCTAGACCGACACGGCTCCTTCTGACAATTCACCTTGAAGAGAGAGTAATATGACCGTTGTCATATTTCTACTATAAAAGGAAGCACAAAGGATGAAGAAAAACTCTCTTGTTAAGTCTCCAACTCCCGTGCGAAAACTTGCTTCTCTTCAATCTGATTCTTGTGCTCATCATAAAAGCTTTGAACTCTGAATCTTGCGAATAAATTCTGATAAATCTGAAAAGTTATTGAGTGATAAGAACAAATTGAAGAAATCTGTGTATTTACATATTTGTAAGAGTGTATTATAATACTATGTGAGTATTGTAAAGTGTACATTGGGCAGTAAATAAGACTCGATTGTGTATTGTGTTGTGGAATATTCCTTAGTGAATATCCTTCTCATTGTTTGAGAGGAAGGTGTGATGTATGAGCTTTATCTCCGAACATCCATAAAATCTGTGTTCTTTGTCTTTCACTTACTTTCGATCACCAAACCAACCGAACCACTTTCCCTAAATCTAACCGACTTTTCTCCACTCTCATTTTCAATCGATCCGTGTGTGTTACTTCAAGCTGAAACAAACTACTTCCGCATTTGAACCCGGTTCAAGAGTTTGTGACAGTTTGTGTAGTGTTCACACCGGTTTTAAATCTTAACTGAATTAGAGCCAACTGTTGTGTGTGTGTTTTTGTGTTAAGAGGTCTCCTTTAGCCGGACCCCGGTCCCATATCGGCTATCCCGATCCTAACAAGCTCTTTTCTCCTTGCTTACCCATCTCCTTTTTCAAATAACAACACATCATATATATTATTGCATTGTGCCTGAATTATTTATCTAAGTATTAGAATGAATCCAAGAGCTAGATAACTAGTTGTATTTGAACTTAAATCTAACATCTTCTCTTATCCATCCAAAACCAAGAAAAACATGCAACAACTATGACAACAAATACTGTCAATCCAATTATTAAAATCACTGTCATTACTACTTTCATGCGTTCCTTTCCGCCTGTCAAACACACCTAGATAGAAGATACAATAAACATACATACCTCCTAGCTCTGAATGGGTGACGCAAACATATAGATCAGCCGTACTGTGAATGAATTTCTGGATATCAATCAAGTTTACATCCCATAGCATGCAACCAACTCCTTCACAGTAAGCACAAGATATGCAGAAACAATTTCTATTTCCAAAAGATAAAATAAGATTTTATGGATGTTCGGAGATAACACTCATACATTACCCCTTTTAATAGTTTCCATAAGGATTTCACTAGAAGACTTTGATTTGTATAGTCTCTACACAAACCCACTCAGATCAGAAGTCTTAACAATTGCCTATCTGAACTCCTAGCTCTCACACTATCTTGTTGAATAGATCACTATTTGTTCAACTTACACAAGTAGATGATTAACGAATGATACAAATGATTATTTCTCAACGTATATCGTAATGTGTGTTCTTAACGTATTCACTTGCAAAGAACGAACTAGAGAGAGAGTAATCAAAGAGTCAAAAGAGAGAACCAAGAGATTCATCATTGTTCTTTTAATGCTTTTTTATCTTTCATGCATGGCATCGGTCGAGCCCATTCTGTCAATATATGACAATTGTACATTTGCCGTATGCCTGGCGTACGGGGTGTAGTGTACGGACGAATGGAATATTCGTATACGTGGTAATGGTATGTTTGTTGTATTCCTAACGTACAGGATTTTAGTGCGCAGAAGAATGGAATATTCGTTTATCGTTTTGCATGTCAGAGTAGAGAGCTACTTGTACACTTAGTTGTTGGCACAACACAGCTGTTGACGCAACATTGTTGATGACAACTCAGCTGTTGGCGCAACATAGTTTTTGGCGCAACACTACTGATGACAACTCAGTTGTTGGCGTAACATAATTGTTAGCGCAACACAGCTGTTGATGAAACACTACTGATGGCAACATAGTTGTTGGTGCAACACTACTGATGGCAACTTAGATGTTAGTGTAACTCTACTGATGGACTACTCAATTGTTAGCGCAACACTGTTGTTGAGCTACTCAGCTGTTAGTGCAACTTTGTTGTTGAGCTACTCAGTTGTTAGCGCAACTATGATGTTGAGCTACTCAGCTGTTAGCGCAACTTTGTTGAAGGCGCATCTTCAGCAGATGTCATCTCTGATGTTAGCGCATCTTCAGTTTTACCTACGCATAAACACATTGTTGAACTTTGTTTTATTCATTCATCAAAACCATGATCAAAACCATTTGTGTTCATTTTAATTGTCCTAAATTCATTTTAATCAATTAAAATGTTTTTAATAATTTAACTTAATTTAATGATTTTCCCTTTAACTTAAATTAACAATTTCCCTTTTTCCTAATTTAACTTAATTTAACAATTTCCCCATTTTTGATGATGTTAAAACTAAGTTATGATGCGCAAGGAAATATATATATATATATATATATATATATATATATATATATATATATATATATATATATATATATATATATATATAGAGAGAGAGAGAGACAATGATAAATATAAATATAAATATAAATATAAATAAGTAAGATATTCATAGTTTATTTTCTCCCCTTTATCTTGATCCTTCAGCTGACTTCTTTTCCTTTCTACCTTCCTCTTCCTAGTTTCCCCATCGTTGCTCTTCCTCCTTTACTACTTTCCCTCTTTTTAACATCGGGAACCCCTTACCGATTGTCCCTTGTTTGCTTAAGAAAGTCCGTTACTTCGACAATCTGCATTCTAATAGTATTGATCTTCGCGGAGAGCTCTTGGTTGTAATTGTCGAGGGAATTATTCAATATGTGATTGAGCCTACTCATTGACTCCTTGATTATCGGGAAGAACTGTGAGTGTACTATCAAGAAATGTGGTTTAAAGCCAAACAAAAAAAAAATGTTTCACCCCTGTCAAAACATCAATGTTTTGACTCTCTTCTTCGAGAGTTATGATTTCGGATAATCGTTTATACATGAGGGGAGTTTATAGCCGATATCTTGAAAATTGGGGGAAAAAAATTGATTTCTTGATGAAAGAAAAAAACATCACAAAGGATAGGAAGAGGTGGTCAAAGCTTAACCTTGAACACATTTTGAATCCAAAAATGTCATAGTTCATTAGAAGGACCAGGTTCATACCAATCTAAAAAAAATACAAGGGTAGGAACTGAGGGGAAAAATTGTTCCTTTATCCAAAAACATGAGTCATCTATTCATAAATAAAGTTCAAAATCGTCGACTGACAGATTTCAAATTGTTGTGAAGTCCACTATGAAAAAAAGAGGGAAAATGTTTCTGTTGAAATATTTCCTTAAAAGGCAAAATCTGTGACCAATACTACAAAAGAAAATCGAGACTCCAAAAACCATATGTCAATAGGTACAAGACATCGTTTGTACACGATTCTGTTAAAACTCTATTTGTTATTATGGATCCAAAAACCCTATTTATTGATAGGTACAAGACATTATTTTTACACGATTCCATTAAAACCCTATTTGTTAATTGGTATCCAAAAACCCTATATGTCGATAGGTACGAGACATCATTTGTATATGATTCCTTCAAAAGCCCTATTTGTTAATATGTATCAAACTTTATCTGTCGATAAGTACCCGAGATCATTCGTACATGATCCGACAAAAAATATATTTTTCGATAGGTATCCAAACCATATCCCTCGATAGGTGTCAAACCTTATTTTTTAGCTAGTATGGAGATCATTCGTACATGATCCATTAAAACCCTATATGTCGATAGGTATGAGACATCGTTTTTACACGATTCCGTCCAAAAATTATTTTTGTTAATATGTATCAAATCTTGTTTGTTAACAAGTATTGAGAAAATTCGTACATGATTCATTAAAATCTTATTCGTTGATAGGTGTCAAACCTTGTTTGTTAACAGGTAATGAGATCATTCGTACACGATCCATTAAAACTCTATTTGTCAATATGTACAAGAAATCATTTTTAACTAATTCCGTCCAAAAACCATACTTATTGATAGGTGTCAAACATTGTTTGTTAACAAGTACTAAGATCATATGTACATGATCCTTTAAAACCATATTTGTCAATAGGAATAAGACATTTTTTTTACACGATTACGTCCAACAACCCTATTTCTTTATAGGTATCAAACTTTCTTTGTTAACAAGTTCTAAGATCATTCGTACATGATCCTTTAAAACCCTATTTTTGATAGGTATGAGACATTGGGTTACATGATTCTGTTCATAAACCCTATTTGTTGATAAGTATCAAACCTTGTTTGTTAACAAATATTAAGATCATTGGTACACGATCCATTAAAACTCTATTTGTCGATAGGTACGAGACATCGTTTGTACACGATTCCGTTAAAACATTATTTATTGATAGGTATCAAACCTTGTTTGTTAATAAGTACAAAGATCATCCGTACATGATCCATTAAAACCCTATATGTCGATAGGTAGGAGATATAGATTTATACGATTCCGTCCAAAAATCCTATTTATTGATAGGTATCAAACCTTGTTTGTTAACAAGTACTAAGATCATTTGTACATGATCCAGTAAAATCCCATCTCTCGATAGGTATCAAAACCCTATCTCTTGATAGTTACAAAACCCTATCTCTTGATAGGTATCAAAACTCTATCTCCTGGTAGGTATCAAAACCCTATCCCTCGATAGGTATCAAAACCCTATCTCTCGATAGGTATCAAAATACTATCTCTCAATAGGTATCATAATCTTATCCCGCGATAGGTATCCAAACCTTGTATGTCGAGAAGTACTGAAATCATTCATACATGATCCTATAAAAACCATATACCTTAATAGGTATCACCACTCTATCCCTCGATACGTATCAAAACCCTGTCTCGTAATAGGTATCTAAACCTTATTTGTCGACAAGTACCGAGATCATTCGTACATGATCCTATAAAAACCCTATCTCGCAATAGGTATCAAAACTTTGTATGTTAACAAATACCGAGATCATACGTATATGATCCAATAAAAAATTTATCCCTCGATAGGAATGTTAACCCTACCTCTCGATAGGTATCCAAAACCTTGTCTTTAGACAAGTACTGCGATCATTCATACATGATCCGTTCTATCTCTCGATATGTACCCAATCAAAATTATATTTCTCAATAAGTGATCTCCTCAAATTCAAAAAATACAAAAAAATATATATATGTAGATAGTACCACGATCATTTATACATGATTGTCTTGGACATTACTTGTTGGTAACTAGTAGCCTTTGTGGCAAGTTGTTAACTCTCACTATAAACTCATTTGGCGATATTACTATGATCATTTGTAGATGATAGTCCTAAGCATTAGTTTTTAGTAAGCATGTGACAAGCTTATTAGCTTTCACTTAAACATATTTGTTGATAGTCTCACGATCATATACATATGATCGCCCTAAGATGTTATTTGTTAGTAACCTACATGAAAAGTAGTTAAGACTTTCATGTTCTCGTTTTATATCCCATTAAATGACATTAACCTTAGTCATTTATATATGACTACGTTGAATAATCCGTTGATATTCATACTTAATAGGTTTTCATTTTTCAAAAAAATGCCTATAATTGCATTGATATCATTATTCTCTGAATTTTACGAATACTTTTTTAAGATTTGTGATACAGGATGCAGAAACTATCCTTGTTAGGATAATGACCAAATAAATATCTCTAATCAATGCTTGGAACCACCTCGACAAATGATATATACAGTAACACCACGTCACTCCAACATTAGCTCACACCAGGTTCTATCTTTCCATCACCCTCAATAATATAAATTGGATAAGAAAATATTTGTGTTAGATGTCACACTCGAATCTGCATTTTCAAAACTAGTTTGTTGTAATTAAACATGATTCGAGAGGGCATTCTATAAGCACTAAAAATTTACATACCCAATTTTTAAAATTTAAAGTAGTTATTTTGATTATTTTTGAATAAATAAAATGAAAATTATTAAAACCAAGGCCAAAGCCTAATAAAATAATTAATTGGATTAATTATTGTAATAATTAAATTCTATATTAATTAAAGATAATGGCCAAAGAAAATAAATAAAATAATTTGGGATAAATGTTGTAACATTTTATCCCTAATTAATTCTTTTTTAAAAATGAAAAGGGGTTAAAATAAATAATTTAGGAAAAAAGTTATATCCATTTTATTAGAATTTTTTTTACACGATTCCGTTCATAAACCCAATTTTTATAAGTTTCAAACCTTGTTCGTTAACAAGTACTAAGATCATTCGTACATGATTCATTAAACTCTATTTATCGATAGGTACAAGATATTGTTTGTACACAATTCCGTTAAAAACTTATTTGTTGATAAGTATCAAACCTTGTTTGTTAACAAGTACAGAGATCATTCGTACATGATCCATTAAAACCATATATGTGGATAGGTTAAAGATATCGATTTATACGATTCCACCCAAAAATCCTATTTGCTGATAGGTATCAAACCTTGTTTGTTAACAAGTACTGAGATTATTCGTACATTATCCATTAAACCCATATCTCTTGATAAGTCATTTTCGTATGTGTCATAAGAAGGTGGAATCGATGACTCACTTATTTTTACATTGTCAAGGGTTACTTGTATTTGAAATATTTTGTGGAGTATGACGAGTTAGGATATTTTTTTATGTCAATTACTCGTCTTGCAATTAATTAATGACGAGGAAGATTTTTATTTAAGTTGTAATATTTTCTGAATCTTTTTATAAAGTAATAATTTGTTAGAATAACACTTTTCCTAATTAGAAATAAATAATAAATAATAAATGTGATTTTGGTATAAAAAAATATGATTTGAATTGATATATGTTTATAGGTGAAATGAGTGGAAAAAAGTAAATAAAAAAGTAATATTTTTGTCAAAATATATATATCATGCTAAAAATATATTTTCAATTCCTCTTGAAGTTTATCTATAAATAATAGTTTTCTTTAAAAGAATATTGAAGGAACTTTCCTATACTGTAAACATATCATTGGGAAGAATTCAATCTCATATGGATTCCACATTTCTTTGGTACGATCCTCAAATTTCTGAATGGTCTAAGGATGAACAAGCTCAGTTGGAAAAATTGCTTACCATGTAATTACTCAATCTCTCTTTATTTACTTATTTTTCTCTTCCAATATAGGGGAGCCAAATATTTGTAGCGAAAGTGGAGATGAGAATCTCTGCTATTTGTAGCGAAAGGGGAGACGAGATCCTCTGCTATCAAAAGCTCTCTATTTCTCCTGCTCCCCTTAGGGAGGGATATGATGGTAATCAAACTTTATATAATAAAAGCTCTATGTTACTGTTTCGCAGGATAGTAATTAAAATTTATATAATAAATTTATTAAATAAAGTTTAATTACCATCCTGTGCCTCACTGTGAGAAGGAACAGAGAGTTTTTGGTAGCAGAGGACCTCCATTGCGAAAGGGGTAACGAATAACGTGGAAGGGTGAATAGAGAGATAAAAAAGAAAAATAAATGTTATATTTAGTCAACAATCTACTCACCCTTCCACGTAATTTGCTACCATTTCGTTACAAATATTTCGCTCCCCTGTCATTTCTCAGGAGAATTTGTTCAATTTCCAAGATAAATATGCAGATCTAATTGGGACAAACCTAGTTCACCTAATTTTAGTTACATCTATCAAATATCAATTAGAGTTAAGTTAAAACTATATTGATTTAAAATTATTTGATTTTGTAGATTGACCTAATTATATTTTTTTATTAACTTTAAATCTTTTGAGAATTTTGAAAGATAAAATGACCCCAATATTATTTTTTATTTATCAGATTTATGTCTTGTAGCAATCAAACAGATGAAGGAATTTTCTTTTATTTTTTTATTATTTTTTTCCTATTATGTCAAAGTCTATACTATGAAATCTAATGTGATGACTAATTATTCTGTAATCATTTTATTGTCTATCTTAAACTAGTTATGCATATTATCTACATCCATTTCTTTCAAAAAAAAACGTGTAATAAATAAATGCATTTGGTGTTTTTTTATTATTATTTTAAGAGGTCTTTTTTGTTCTTTTATTCTAATTTTTATTTATATATACTATAATTGTTTTATATTAATTTAATTTTTATCACTGTGTATCAATATAAAGAGTGTCATTTTAATTTTATTTGTTTTCATGATGCTCTATATTTTATTTTATTTTTATCTATTTCTCATTTTCATTAACTTATGATGACTCATATTTTAACTATGGACTTTTTCCAAAATAGTTTAAATAATAAGTATCATTAATATATATTTCAGATATGCATCAGAGACCAACATGGACAAGTACATAAAGATTGCTGATCATTTTCCTGGAAAGACAATTCGTGATGTGGCATTTCGCATCAAATGGATAATTGTTTGTGTTTCTTGAATCATAACACATTAATCTCATTTGGTATTGTTTCTTTATGTTTCAATCATTAAAACATTTGATGTTTTATGATTTGCAGGAAAAGGAAATTATGAAAAAAGATAAAATGGTATTTTTCTTAATTATTTGTGCAATCTATCTGTAAACTATACATATTTTAAGCTTCTCCTACAATGAAAGTTTTAAATTTCATATTTAAATTAAGAATGCAATTGTTATTTATGAATGGTTCTTCTTTTCTTTTCAAAAACAGGGTACAAAGAAATTGGATGATGACAAATCAAATATCTTTTTGGGTTCTATTAATTCACATGAGACTGACTCATACAAAGGTTTTCTATTCAAAACTTTTCTTTTCTGATAAATAATTCGTAACTCAATAATGAGATATTGTTGTAAAATTTTAGAGATTTTTGGTGTCTTTTACTATTATGGTTTGATGGTTTTAATCAGAGTTTTTTTTTTCTTCTATTACAGCTACATTAGGCGTAGTTGGAGAGCTGTTGGAAGAAAACAACAAAATTTCTGATCAAATTACCTCAAATTTCAGCTTTCTCGAGGTTAATCATGAATTTTCTACAATAACTTATTATCATTTCACTCAATATGATTTTATATGGTTTTATTTTTATTGCAGATACATACAAATTCCAATCTTTTAAGCCACATAAGGAATAACATATTTAAAATGTTTAGCTAGTATGATACTTTATCTTCAATCTTTCCTTTCGTTTTAGTTTTGGATTTGTTGAGTTCAACTACTATCTTTTGATATATTTAACATTTAATACTTGAAACTTATTGTTTTATATTTGTGATTATGAAGCTTTGACGAAGATATAGAGATAATGAAGAACCTGCCGCCAATTCCTGATAAGATTAACATTGATGTTGCAAACTTGTTCCTAGGATCTTCTTAGGGTAAAATGGTCTTACATTGTTATTTTTCTCTTGGGATTTTTCAGAATTTACTTTTTACATGGATAAACAATTTGGCAATTATTCTACCCGATTCTTGTTTGATTTTTAGTTGTTTAGATGAGTTGAACTATTTGAATTTTTATGGATTCTTTTCAATCCTCCAATGAATGGGTAATCATAATAAATTTTGTTTTTTTTTTTAAAATATGGTGGATGTTGAATTGGTTATTTTGAAAAGATATTTGATTATCTTTTTAATTATATAGAAAAACTATATATATATATTATTGGTTGTGGTAAGATTATATAAAAAAAATCAGCCAGTGGTGTCCTTTTATGTTCACAATAGTTTGGTCAAATAAATTAGCTTTGGATATTTTTGGGGATTTTCATTTCCTTAGATTTTGTACATATTAACTTGTTAATTTGTTTTAATTTTTTCCCATAAACTTTTTCATTGGTCTCATGGATAGCTAATACATTTTTTTTTATAACATTTGTGTAGTTAAAAAAAATGTTTTGTATACATAAATGTTAATCTTTATAAAAATTTCAATTGTAGTTATATTAGACGTTATTGGAGAGTTAATTGAACAAAATAACTATGTTTATAATCAATTTCAACTCATGATTTTATATTTTTCTTCAATAATTAATTATTCTTATTTAATATCATTTTTTAATATATTTAGTTAAATATTTATTTAATAATTTATAAATTATTCATGAGCATAAGCCTAGCTTACTACAACAAAACATACTTTCAACGACCCTTATATGTCAACCCATATTAAGCGTGGGTAAAAATTAAAAGAAAAAAAAACTTTTGCCAACCTTTATATTTATACCACCACCTTTAATTTTTTTATACACCAACTTTGTAACTTTGTTAAAACCTTATAATTTAAATATTCTAAATTTTAATAATTTTTATGTTTTATTTTTACACTTTGTAAATAATTTTTTTTTAATTTTTTAATTTTTTTAAAATTAAATTTGACTTAAAATTTTATTAACATTAAAATTTAATTATTATTTAAATTTAATTAAATTAAAAGTAAAAAATAATATAAATTAACATAAATTAATTAAATATTATATTATATTTAAAAACAAAAATTTAACTTATATATTTTTTAAAATTAAGAATTAGTATTTAGGTATGTCCAAGGATGATCAAATCGAGAGTTTACGTCAAATCTTTTACATATGTAAAATCGTAAAATCTAGATTTTACTCAAAATTGTAAGAGTTTACATAAATTAATATTTATTTACATTAATAATAAAAAATATAAATTTTAAAATAATATAAATTCAATTCATATATAAAAATGTCAATATTCAATACAAAAATTAATATGTTCTAGAATATTTAACAAATTTAAATTTTGTAATATAAATATATTTATTCAAAAATTTCATCTAAAATTTAATTACTCATTTTTATGAAAGTATATATTAATATAATAAATAACTAAATAAAGTTAAAAGTAATATATATATATATATAAATATTATATTATTAATTTAAAAACCCTAATTTCACTCTTCTACTTTTCATTCTCTTTATTTTTCATTTGACAGCCACTACAACGGCTTAAGGACTCTTTTCTTCCATCAACCAGCTCACAGACTCTATTCTTCTATTGATGGTTATCCTTACTTTCTATCCCCTTCGTAGATCGATTCATTTTTGTGTAGAATAGACAACTACCCTCGTTTTCTTTGTACAACATAAGAATACATTTCTAACCTAATCGTCTTCACAATCTTTCATTTTGAAGTTTATAATTGTGCACGACGAAGGAGACGACTAACCTTGAAGAAGAGAGTCATCGATCATCCTAAATCGTATTAGGCCCGATTTACAACGTTTTGTCGCGTCTATTTGTGCCATATCAGGGGTTGTCTTCTGCTTTTTTCATCTCCACTTTTCGATTCTAAGATCCCCAATCGGACTATATGAAGAAGAAGCTCGACACTCGTTTTCCTGCTGTGAGTTATCTCCCTCCCACAATCTCCTTCGATTTCATTTAACCGCTTTATTTTGTAAACTACCTATGGATAGAGATTATGGCTTTGGTTTGCTCATACATGTGTTTTTAGGTAAATTAATTATCGTTTTATCTGATTTTTTACTTCCATCGCGTCTGTTGTTTAACTAATGTGAGGGTCTTCAATCAAGACATACTATTAGGATTAAGGTTGAGGATAATTTCCTAGCAAGTTCAGTGCCACCAACATGTTCTACCAGCTTTAGCTTCAGCAATAGATGATTTCCAAAACCCTCGTGTACAGGTTTGTATTTAATCTTGACATTGAACTTTTGGCCTTTTTGTTTATGTGACTTTTTGGCATGAAATTTGCTTTGCGACTTTTGTGCATTAGTTCTTTTATGAGTTTCTTTCCATTGGATGATGGTCTGATGTAGTTGATTCTATGAGCTGGGGAAATTCTTTGAGATGTTAATCTAATTTTACATTTATCAGATTCTATATCTTGTTATTTTTTTATACAGGCACACATGTTATCTCAGCACTGCTCAATTGTAGTAAGAATTGTACCCTGGACATTTTGACACCATATTTGGACTGGTTGGTCAGCAAACTGCTTATACTTTTGCAGGTATTTCTGAATACAGGTATTACATATTGTTACTAATTTTATTGTTATTTAATACAGACAAATATGAATTAGCATAATGTAAACATACAGATCATAATGTTAATGAACCAATTCCCTCTTGTTGTAATATTGTGTGTGCTCAGAATGGTAAACAAATGGTACAAGAAGTTTCCTTGACAGTCTTAACATCAGTTGCTGATTCATATTAGGTGATTTTGGTCGTTGGTTTGTGCATTATTTATTATGCTACTGTGTTTTGTGTTTGTCTTGCTAGAAATGGCACTGCTTCTAGCTGCTGCCTTTTTTGAGTTATTTTCCATTCTCTATAGTTCTATTTTCATATACCGATGAATGATGTAAATGATTCACTGATTTCTCATATGTTATGTGATGAAGATCAGATGAAGTGAAATGTAAGATTGATATTGAGATTTGTGATAGAGAGTTTTATCCAACTTCATATTTTGATTTCATGTTAATATAAATTTCTGATAGGTGATAAAGACCAGATAAAGTTAGATGGAGGATTAATATTGAGATTTGTGGTGCAGAGTTTGATCAAACTTCATAATTTTTTTTATGTTAATATGACATTTATCCCACATCCGAGAAAAAGAAGTTTTTGGTATATAAAATATGAGAGAGTTCATTAGTTTCTGAAGTGTTTTTAAGGTTATAATGTGCTGAAATATGGGTTCACCCAGAGGGTGGCTTAAGGCTTATGGTCACTTTCATCAAGTAAAGAAGATACATGGAAGGGCTCTCCAAAGACCTGGATATTATTTTAAGTGATTGTTCTCTGGACCTTGAAAACCTCCTCCAAATGAATATAAAAATTGTTCTCTAGACCTTGAAAACCTCCTCCAAATGAATAAAAAGCCTTTTAGGTGATCATATTATGTTCTTGCATTTTCTGTATGGTTTCTTTTATGGTTATGGTTCCTTTGTCTCGTGTTATCTCTTCAAAAAAAAAGAGAAAAATAGTATACTGATGGTATGATCTTCAATGATATGCTATATTTGGATGAAATATTTATTGCATAGGATAATTATATGCCTAATATTGTTGCAGGAAATGATCTTCTTGGCTATCTTCGTTAAGCATTTGAAGTTGTATCCTTAAATTATTTTCTTGAAATTCTTGGAAAGTGAGATACTGAATGGTTCTTATGTGAGTTTTTTGGCAAATACTTTTTACTCTGCTCTCATTATTAGTTTCTATATATCCTGAATGTTTCTTGGGTATGCTTTGCTCAAAATCATACCTTCATTATATTCTTCTGTCTTGCCAACTATATAGACTTTTATGGAAGTTTCACATCTGCTTTATTCATTAGAGTCCAGTTGCATGTTATCGAAGTGTTTTGCGAACATTTGTCTTATATGAAATTAGTCTTGAGGTAACTGTTTGTTTACGCTTAGTATGTGCTTACAAATATATGGTGAATTATTTTATCTGTTATCTGTTTATTCATTGTCATTGGACCTATTTATCATTTTTCTGCAGTATGTGCAATCTGGGATGGTATTGTAGATATGGCGCTTGGCTCAGGGTTTGTATCTTGATAGCTGTAAAGAGGACCTTTTCATTATTGACTTAGTTGAATGGTTTCATTTAACATGGTAATGACCTGTGATTTTATTAGTTACTAAATATGTTTATGTTTCTTGACTTAGTATGAAAAGCTTTTATTTTAGTTCCTTTTCTCTTCTGTTTACATTTGAATCTCGTTTTTTATGCTGCAAGGTAGTAGTTTGATGGGAACTAGTGGCTCACTGCATGTTAAAAATCCTAGCTTGGATGAGCTCATAGAAACTAACTTATGGTAAACTTAAACCAATTATTGTTTCCACATCTATGTAATTTATGTGTCTAATTTTTAATGGTTTGGTATTTTGTTAGATGATAGCTTTTTTTTTCCTACAGGCTAAATGTGGCTGCAACTATTTTCAGTTTGATAAAAACTTATCGTCCTATGATAATTTTTTCCTTCTTCCTTCTATGATAATCTGCATCTTGAGTGTACTTATTTCTTACGTTTCCTAGTATTTGAATTATAGTTATTAATTTCAAAGGAGAGGCTGACATGTTACCAAAATGTGAAGTTAGATTTCAAGGGAGAACTCAAACATGATGACATCTACACAGGTAATTTCTAGGCTTGTATTTTCAAAAATTATCTTTGTATGATGTTAAAAATTGCATGAAATGGGCAGGAAATTGTGGTATTTCTGGTATTGGAGTTAGTAGTATTGATGCTTTTGAAAATTGATGTTTGCATACTCTGAAAAATGAAGAAATGTAAAGGTGAGCAAGAGCTTGTGAAGTTTCTAAAAAACTGGTAAATCAAATGTGATATTATTCTAGTAGAGATCGTCAAGTGTGTGCTCAAGTATAAAGATTGATCAAGATATGTTATAGAAATAAATAGTCAAAGGATCATGTAGGTATAAAGTAGTAAAGTTTTAAGAGACTTTTATATATGGGAGTTAATTACTTGAAATTTAATGCATTTCATTTAAATAAATAGTTCATTAGTTGTAAGTTAACTGATTAATGTTCTTTTTATTTAATTATTTAAGTCTTATTTATTATATTTGAAATTTTGGTGTTTTTATTTTATTTATAAAAAAAATAACATCAAAAGTAAATAGAAAAAAACAAATTTTAAAATAAATGGTAAGACAATAGTTTAAAAATAAAATAGACTTTTAGCGACGTTTGTTTAATGTTGTCAACGCTTAAATAAGCGTTGTTAAAACTTTTATCTTTCTGCAATGCTTGTACCGACGCTTAAATAAGCGTTGCTAAAACTTTTGTCTTTCTGCAACGCTTGTACCGACACTTAAATAAGCGTGGTAAAAACTTGAAATTCGAATAGAGTACTATCCGATTGAACTCACTCAAAAGTCTTACGGAGTGCCTGAAACCTTGTTAGAAAAGCTCATAGAAAAGTCAAAATGTCCAAACTCGGAATCATTGTTGCCAACAAAGGCGTTTCATCTCTAAAGGAGGTAATGCGTAAGAACTCAAGGTCTCTAAAAAAATAGGGAAATACAAGAACTTATATTAAACAAGATTGTGTTAGTTGAGATATTGAAATCGCCACTTGTTGTACTCTTAGACTTTTGTCAGATTTGTTAAAGGCAAAAACAAACGTGTATCGATTGTATCAGATATACCTCGTGTATGTCTAAGTAAATACACTTTAAGGCTTATAGATCGAAGCAAATAACTTCTTGAAGAGAAATGAGATCTAACCTCATGGTATGTGGTTGAAAGATTAAGCTTGACATGAACTTCATATATTGATGTTCGAGCTTATAGGATCCTTCAAGGAAAATTGACGCAATCTTTTGTACTAGAGTTTGAATACGTAAATGATAAACTATCTGTCGAAGAAATGCACTTACGATTGGTCTCCTTTTGAATAGTCAAAGAGACAATGTATTGAACCGGTTCTTGAAAATGTTTTGATCCAACGTCACCAAAAAATGTGAGAACATAGAAGCGCTAAAATACCTAGAAGGTTAAGAAGGTATACATTTAGTTTCTCAAAGTGTGGTTAACTAATCAATTGATAAAAGAGTAAGGACCCTCTATACTAGGGGCATTTTTATAAATGAAAAAGTATTTAGTTATTTAGCTTAAGTGGACAAACTAAGTTTTTAATGTCTCTTAGCTTAAGTGAACAAACTAGATATAGAATAATTTAGTTTAAGTGGATAAGCTAAAAGACCTTTAGTTTAAGTGAACAAACTAAGTAACAGTCGGGTTAAAAGTATAAACACTTTAGGGTTCTTAGTTTAAGTGGACAAACTAAGTCAAACGCAAGAGTTTCATTTCTTAGCTTAAGTGGACAAACCAAGTTTTTAATGTCTCTTAGCTTAAGTGAACAAATAGATATAGAATAATTTAGCTTAAGTGGATAAGTTAAAAGACATTTCTTAGTTTAAGTGGACAAACTAAGTAATAGTCGGGTTAAAAGTAGAAGCACTTCAAGGTTATTAGTTTAAGTGGACAAACTAAGTCAAACATGAGGGTTTCGTTTCTTAGCTTAAGTGGACAAGCTAAACAGAGAATAACTTAGCTTAACTTAGCTTAAGTGGACAACCTATAAAGACATTTCTTTGTTTAAGTGGAGAAATTAAGTTATAACACAGGATTCTTAGTTTAAGTGGACAAACTAAGTTAAACGTAAGATTTTCGTTTCTTAACTAAATTGGACAAGTTAAGTCAAACACTATAACCTTTTTAATTCTTAGTTTAAGTTGAAAAATTAAGCCCTGGTCGGGTCAAAATCAATAATTGTTAAGATGAACTAAATGGATAGCCGTTGCATTTTAAATTCTCCAACAAACGTCATACGAGCATCAGGTTGGAAATGTCATGAACATGGGCATCATCATGTTTTATCTCTCTATCTTTTAATTGTTTTTAGTAAATAAATCCGAAAAAAATAATAAATTTGAGAGATTCAAATGAAGTGCCTATTAGTCAAACTTGTACATGCATTTTACTAATAACAAAATTTTCATCCAAACTCATTTCCCTCCCCCCAAATTTTATTCTTTTTTTAATAATTTCGAGACTATAAAAATAATTTAAAAATCTGAAATATAAACATTGAAAAAATTGGTAAAGAAAATTTGATAAATATATCGAAGTCATTTTATTTAATATATATATTGGAGAATGATATAAAGTTAATTAATGAGTTTAGTTTAAATAAATTAAACTCATTATTAATTTGATATTATTTAGATATTTTTAAAATAGAATAATAATAACAAATTGTTATTAATTATTGTTTATTTTAAGAAATAAATAAAATCCTAACAAATCATATATATATATATATATATATATATATATATATATATATATATATATATATATATATATTTTGATATTATTATCATGATTATTTTTATTTTTATTTTGCAATAAGGAAAAAGATAAGCCCAAACAAAGCAAGCCAAATCCGAAAAGGTCCAGACCAGATGAAATAACCCTAGCGTGAAGATAATTAAAAACGATTTTTTCCCTTTATTCTCTCATTTCGCCTCTCACTTTCACGGCCGACTCCTTCCAAATTGAGAGCGAGGCACATTCTCTAAAAAGGTCGGACAGTGAAATCAAGATATTCGGATGTCAAGAAGATCGAGTAGAAGATACCACGATCTCCGAATGGATCTAGTCTTCCTCGATACCCGCCGAGAAAATCGCATCGAAGAATGATCTCAACTATCAAGACTCCTATAGAAAGGAGATGGAGGAGACGAAGAAAGAAAAAGAGAAAAAGGATTCAGATCTAAGAACACCCGATTATTATTTCAATTTTTCTTCTTGGAGTGATAGAGAGTGGGAGAGTTAGCTAGAATAGAGTGATTTCGGTTAGCGGTCAAGATCTTTGTTTTATGTAAGATTTCTTTAAATCTGATACACTTTTAAATCTGATAAATTTATTTGTTAAATCTGAAGGATCTTTTGGCCTTATATAGGTTTGTGGTTTATGTTTTAATTTTGATATGTTTTTGGAGTCGTCCGTTCTAAGCTGAGGCTCAAGAAGGGTGACTAAAAAAAAGAAATATGACGATGATTTGAGGATTTGGTTAGGGTTTTCGAACCTAATGGATCTACACTAATCTAATCAATAATTGTTTTTTATATAGTAAATATAAGGTTTTATGTTTTATCTGTGTTTGAAAAGGAGTTCTTCATGTTATCGACTATTGTCTGTCTGAAGGTATGGTGTTCCAAACACGTGAGTCAAACCCTAGATCCAAAACCCACCCACCAAATTTAATCAAAAACACACCAATAGGCTTTGAGTACATATTATTTTGGGCCCAACGTTAACTTATTTGAAGTGTGTAGAAACAAATAAATAAATAAATAAATTAAAAATAGAGGCCCACATTTCAGTTCTAACCATTGTTTTGATAGCTGAACTCTCAGTTTAGCTGGTTTAATGTTATTTAAGGTCTATTCTTATTTATTTATTTATTATATTAATTACAAAATTACCTAAAAATGGAAAAAAATTAAAACTTGACAAGAAAGTAATATTTTTTTTATGTAAATTAAAATTTTATTATCAGTTTGGTAATGATTTGTTTTCATATTTAATTATTATTTCTTTTAATTTTATTTTAAGGTTCTAAAAATCCTAAAAATAATTTTATATATATTATATATTTTTTTTATACATACTTGATTATAATTTAATATTTTATTGCATAACTATTGATATTTTAATTATGTTTGGATTAAAAAAATTGTCTCAAAGATTAATAATATTATAATTTAAATATTATTTTATAATCTTTACATTTTAGTATATATTTATATAATCTTTATGCTTTATTTAGCAATTAATACCTTGTATTAATTTGAATGATTAATATGATTATTACATTTAAAACAGGTTTGAATGATATTTCTTAAAAATTTATTGTTTATATGTTTATATAATAATTTATGTTTTTCATTTAAACATTAATAAGATACATCCTTAGCATTAAGATTTAGCACGGTAGTATACAAAATGTATAAGATGTAAAGTGTAATAATATATTTTTTAAAAAGGCCACAATTGTTAAAGTAGAGACTTTTTTTTATCAGGCATGTGAGACATAGCGACAAAAACCATTTTTCACGTGTAACTAAGCACCAAACCTTTAAAGAATTTCTTTTCAAAGGCGTTATTGTTTTACATGCAAATAATTTATTTTTCTTAATTTTACAAAAATTTAGGTGACGGCTATTTATTCAGAAACTGGTTTTTAAACGATTTCCTAATTTGATTTCAAAATTGTCAAAGAAATTTTTATATTTTATAATTACTTCTTAAAATTCGAAAAATATTTTTTTGCGGGGCAGACGTTTATAAACACGTACAAATCGTATCTTCTAGGAAGTGTTTTCGATTATTCAGTTCTCATTATTTTCATGCATGTACTTTTTTGTCTGAGAACATAAGCACCTATTAAAGATTCTTATTAAAATGATCAAATTTTGTTATAAAAAAACGACACATTTAAGTTAATTTTTTATTTATAACTTTACATATAAATTATAAAAAGTTAATAATTATTTTAGTTTTATTACATAAATTTTACCATTATATTGTCTTTGTCATGATTTCATAATATCGTAATTGTTAAAAATTATCTGTATAAAATATATAAGTTTGAGAAATTTAAATGTTGTGTATATTTTATTATTTTCTTTATTATTTTCCTTGATATTTTTTTAATGTGTAAAGTCATTTAATCTCACATTTATTATAAATTTTATTTTATAGATTTGTTTTTGAGATTGGTACAACTGAAATAAAATATTGCAAATATGTTCATTTTTATTCAAAATTTTAGTTTTTTTTGATATATTGGTTTAGTTTCATTTTTAGAAAGAATTATTAAGAATAATATTAATTTGATTTTTGAAAATAATATTGATCAATTTTTAACCCCAAAATATATTCAAGATTTACTAATCTTGTGACATCACTTCAAGCATTTCTAAATTAACCACATATTACTCGTTATTTCACTTCGAGCATTTTGTAATGACATTTTACCCTTACTCATTATTAATATCCAGGTTTTTTCAGATTTTGTTAATTAATAATTTTTATTATAAAATATCTTACCATTTTATTAAAAAAAATTAATTATATGGTTAAACAAAAATATAGTTAAATTTTGAATTTTAAAAAAACTAATATTCCATCAAAATAAACTTCGACATATTTGTTACCTCACTTTAAAGTTTAAACAATCTCTAATTATCTCTCGTTATACTTCACTTTAAGCATTTTGTATTGAACTTATCCTTATTTTTGGTATTCCCCAATCAACCTCTCATATTAATAATCGCGTGCATAAAACTCACTCTCTCAATTCGAATCATAATTCTCCATCATACTATTATATCTTATCTTTCAAAGATAATATTGATAATGGTTAAATAAAAATATAGTTCAATTTTGAATTTAAAAACAAATAATATTTTACCAAAATAAATTTCTAACTTACTAATATTACTTAGGGATGTTCATCGGTTCGGTTTTCGGGTTATTCGAGTTCATTGATTCGATTAATTCGAATTTTTATTTTTTTAGTCAATTCGAAAACCGAACCAAATTCGAATAAATTTCAATTAAATCAAACCGAACCGAATTCTTTTTATTTTTATTTTTTGAAACTAGCCTAACTCAAAATAAATTGCACCAACCGAGAATTTAACCCGGGTCTGTACCGTGGCAGAGTACTATTCTACCACTAGACCACTGGTGCTTTTGTTACGTTCTTTTTTATTATTAAATCTTTAGTTCAAAATATTCTAATTTGATTATTTTGAACTTTTTTTAAGCTAAGTTTGGAAAAATAAATAATAAAAAATTGAATTCGGTTTTCGGTTTGGTTTTCGAGTTGAAACCCAAACTCGAAAACCAATTCGAAAACCGTATTTGAATTCGAATTGGTTTGAAATTTGATTCGAAAACCGAAAATGGAATTCGAATTCGGTGAATTCGAATTCGGTCGGATATTCGGTTCAAACCAAATATTGAACACCCCTAATATTACTAATATCGTGACATCACTTTAAGTTTCTCTAATTGAATATCATTAAGCTTCACTTCGAACACTTAATTCCGATCTTACCCTTACTTTTGGCATTCCTCAATCGACATCTCATATTACTAATTTCGTGACTAACACTAGATAAAATATATTTAAAATTTTAATTTAAAAATAACTAATATTCTACCAAAATAAACTTCGACTTACTAATATTGTGACCTCACTATGAATGTTCTCTAATTAATCTCTCATTATAGACCTCCCTTCGAGTAATTTATACCGATCTTACACTTATTTTTGACATTCTCTATCAACCACAAATTCACACACGCATTTAAGTAGTGACTCACATATTCTATTTTACCCTTACTTTTAACCTTCCCCATGAACCACAAAATTACACGCATTTACGTAAAGACTCACATATGACATCTTACCCTTACTTCTGGATTTTTCATCGACCACAAACTCACAGATGCATTTACGTAGGAATTCACATATTCCATCAAATATTTATTAATTCGCATCAATTAAGACTCAAACTCTATTCTCAAATATGAAATATGAAATGTGAACATTTTAATCACTAGATCACTTTAGATCACTTTTGATTGTTGAATTTAATTTAAAATTTAAAATTTGTATATATATATTTGATCATTTTTAATGAATAATATATTAAATATATAATGAATAAAAAAAATTAATTAATTATATAAATAATATATATACAAAGAAGGTATAAAAATATTTTTTAATAAATACTTAGGGAATTTGAATTAAAGATTAAAGTAAAAAAAAATTTAAATATAATAAATAATTATATTAATTAATTAAAAAGTTAAAATAATGTATATTAGATAAAAGATATAATTAATAAAATAAATTAATTATAATAAATATATAGAGAAGGTATAAGATTATTTTTAATAAATTATTTAGAAATTTTAATTAAATACTAAGGTAAATATATTTTTTTAAATTTAATATATAATTATATTAAATTAAAATAAAAGAGTTAAAATTAATGGTGAATATAATAAATATGGAGTTATGTATTTATATATTTAATCATTGTTAATGAATAATAGATAAAATATATAATGAATAAAATAAAATTAATTAATTGTATAAACAATAAATATGAAAGACAGGTAAAAATTTAATTTATTAATAAATTGTTTAGAAATTTTAATTAAAAATTAAAGTAAATATTTTTAAAATTTTAATATATAATTATATTAAATTAATAAAAAAAAGTTAAAATAATGGGATGATAGGTAAAACATATAATAATTAAAGAAAATTAGTAAGAAATTTTAATAAAATAATATGGTAAAAATATTTTTAAAACATAATATAAAATTATACTAAATTAAAAAAATAAAATTAAAATAGTGGTGCGTATAATAAATATGTAGAGAAAATAAAAAATATATATTTTAATCAAAATCAAAAAACTATTTTAAATTAAATTTAATAAATATAGAGACTAATAATCTAAAAAAGTGTTCTTGTCTCCTTTAATTTAATTTTTTATTATTTCATAACTTATTTATATGATTAGTGGGTCAACGAATTGTTTAACTTGTTCTTGTTTTTGTCTCCTAAAGTGCTCTAATTGTTCTCTCATTGTAGACCTCTCTTCGAAAAAATTCATCTTGTCATTACTTTTGGCCTTCCCATCAACCATAAATTCACACACACATTTACGTAACGACTCACATATATTCATCTTACACTTACTTTAGACCTTCCCCATCGACCACAAATTCACCACACATTTACGTAGAGACTCACATATTCCATCACATCAAGTATACATTCACTCTCAATACGAACAATTATTATCTCATCCATCAAATTTATAATTCACAACTACATGCATCGTTACTTTTATTTTAAAATTTATAAATTCGCATATTTTGAGACTCAAACTCTAACCTCAAATATTAAATCTGAAAATTTTAACCACTAAACTATTTGTTCTGATTCTTGAATTTAATTTGAAATTTTATGTATGTATAAATATTTAATCATAGTTAATTAATAATAAATAAATATATAATGAATAAAAAAATTTAATTAATTTTATAAATAACAAATATACGTTATAAAAATAACATTTTAATAAATTATTTGAAATTTTGAATTAAAGACTAAAGTAACATTTTATTCTTTTAAAAATAAAAGGGATCTAGCATGATTAAAGTAACATTTATAAAATATGATATATAATTATATTAAATGAATAAAAAGTTAAAATAATGAAATGATAGATATAATATATAATGAATAAAAGAAATAAATTAATTATATAAATAATAAATATGAAGAGAAGGTATAAAAATAATATTTTAATAAATTATATTAAAATTTGAATTAAAAATTATTTTAAAATTTTAATATATAATTATATTAAATTAATAAAAAAAAAAGTTAAAATAATGTAATAATAGATAAATGATAAAATGAATAAAAGAAAATTTATTAATTATCTATGCATAATATTATTTATTAAATTATTTAAAATTTTTAATTAAATACTAAGGTAAACATATTTTTAAAATCTAATATATAAATACTAAATTAAAAATTTATTATATAATTATTTTAATCATTAAAATTTAACCTACCTTATTTTTAAAAAAATATTATTATTTATAATTATATTTTTAAATTTTAAATTTAAAATAACCAAAAAAGAGAATTAAAACCAAATTAAGGGTTAATTATTGTGATAATTAAACTATAATTAAGAAAATTATTCAAAAATAATTTGAAGTTAAAATATTGTATTTATTTTACTCAAAATAAATCTAGGGATTAAAAATATTTAATTAGAATTTAATAATGAATTATATATAGTTTATGACTTAAAACAATTAAATAAATACCCAAAATTCCCAAAAATACCAAAAAAATATAATTATGAACATAATTTTTATTATGTTTCTAGAAATATTTTTGTGAAATGTTTGGTGAAGAAAAACGCAAGTAAGGGATTAAAATTCGATTTCACAAATAACTTTTTTATTAAAAGTTAAACTGATAATCCGGTGTAGCAGAATTCTTATCCATCGGATCAACACTGGATTTTCATCCAGCGTTCAGAAACGCGCCATACAACTGGATGTAACAAAGCTAGCGCGCCCGCTCCACTAGATCAATTAATGGGATGACCAACCTCGTTAACCCAGATCGCCTAGACGCTGATGGAACACTAGACGGTGCCACAAAACGATGTTGTTTTGGGTCTTCTTTTCGCCGAGTAGGGACGCTCTCTGAAAACGCGATGAAGATCGGCGTTTCCTCTAGAAGATCTAGCTCTGCCTACAGTCAACCACCCTTATCCTCGTCAGCACAACCCCTATACATATTGATCTCATCCTACCCTCAATCTAAGCTACCACGAATTGAATAAAATTAGGGATAAGTTCGTCGGTGATCAAATTGGAATTGAATTGAGCACCCTTAGCTGGCTTAGTCGGGGTATAAATACCTCCCAACTCCTCCTCTACCAATCACATCATATCACGGTCTAAATCAAAGTTTTAAGGATTCTGACGAATTGGATTTTTTTGAAAATCTGCTCCGACAATCCAAGCAATGATTCAGGATTTAGGAAAGCTTCCAACACCTCCAAGGAGTGTTCTATAGTTGTTGGTATGCTTTCAAATTATTTGTATCATGATTTATGATTGTAGATTGAAATTTTTTCAAAATTTCAAGTTTGAACTGTTTAATATGTTCTAGGGTTTATTTATATGATCTCTTTGTTTAAAATCATTCCCTAGATGTTGTATGTGCTTTCTTTTGAAATAAATTCGATCAAACTAAAACTCAAAAAAAGAAAATTTGAATTGAAATACGAGATTTTTGAAACTTCATGTTCTTGAGTTTTAATCTTGTTTTTTATTCAAATAGCTCTTAAACATGTTAATAAACATGTTAGGATGATTTGTAAATGACTGTAACATCATTTAGATCATTTTTAGTCCAATTGGATTTTTGACAAAAAATGTATTTCAATTTCATCTTCAAAAAATGTTACAATGATTTTATGATGCTCTTGTTTTGATTGTGTTCAACTATATTCTTGATTTAAAAGCTAATGAAACAAAAATCAAACATTAAAATAGCCTAATTCAAAAGATCCCAAATTTTGAACTAAAAGTGGTTTTTAAAACATGATCTTTGTAGAGATCGATTGATCGTGATTAGGATTAGGGCTTTTATTCTTCATAATCATATGAATCATCTACAACTTACAGATCATGATTCCATGATTTGGATCAAAAGTTATGGCTTATGCAATTTCTTCATTCCAAATGAAGAACACTCGGTCCTATGACTGAGTCCTATAGGATCGGAACCGATAAATAAGATTGAGACTAATGATCGGTGTTCTTGAGCCAAGACCGAGACCGAGGACCGATATTCTTAAGTTAGGACCGAGACTCAAGACCGGTGGTCTTGAGCAATGACCGATGAATCCGACCGAGGTTTCTATCAATCGGATCGAGAGCTCTGACCTGGGACCGACCTTCTTAGGTCCATGGCCGAAAAAACCTAAACCTAAGACCAGGAAGCCTAAGTTAAGGACCGAGCCTCCTGAACCCTAAGACTGATCTCTCTAATCCCTCGACCGAGTAGTCCGAGTTTGGGACCGAGCCTCCCGAGCCTAGAACTGAGCCCTCTAGTCTCTTGACCAATACTCCTGATCCCTAGTCAAGACCACCCCGGTCTAGACCGAGCCCGTCTTAGCCCAGATCAATAAAATTGGACCCAAGTCCTAGGACTTGGATCATAAGGCTGTTTGGTTCCACTTTTCAAAATTTAAATTTATTTTTATAAATTTTGAACCCCAATCCATTTTCAAATAATCCTAAAAGGTCAGAAAATGATATTTAAATATTTTTGGGATATTTCCCAAACAAATATTTTGACTAAGGCCCCGTTTGGAATTTATTTTTAAATTCTAACACTCTTTTAATATTTTTCAAGGTTTGTACAAGTTATATATCAACGCAATCGTAGGTACGCCCTTTTAAATAATTTTGTACAATCATTTACGCAATTTAAATCTAAGCTTGTTTAGGACCCCCAAACTACTAATTGAAGAAAATAAATGTTATAAATAAAATTTTAATAGCCTGACGTGTTTATTTTCAATTTAAAACCGTCCTTTGACGGGCGCAGATGACATAGCGCGAAATTCATTTCCTGTGCGTAACCAATATACGTACCCCTTATAGAAATTCTAGTGTAAAATACGTTTTCACACGTACACCCTTTTATTATTTTTTCGAAAATCATTTGGCGACCCTGATTTTGTATAAATAATCTTTTTAATTAATAATGTTTGATTAATTTAAACCGGGTTTTAATCGAACTGTTATGTGGTCCCAGATTATTAAAGTTTGGACAAAATTAATTATATTTATATTATTAATTTAAAAGTCTCCAAAGACATTTTCAAAACATCTTTAAAAATAATATATTATTTTAAAACAAAAATTGTCTTACACTCAAACCAAGGTTAAAACGCATATAACCTCGAGCCTCCCTACGATATGCCATCCTATTACGACACTTCATCCAAACATGTGTTAAGTTACGGAGGAGCGATTCTTGGGGGTTACAATTATACTAAATTAATCAAAAAAAATTAAAATATTGGAATAATAGATAATAGATATAATTGAAAAAAAATTAATTATATAAATAATAAATATGTAGAGAATGTATAAAATTATTTTTAATAAATTGTTTTGAAATTTTAATTAAAGAATAATGTAAAATAATTATTAAAATCTAATATATAATTATATTTAATTAAAACAAAAAATTAAAATAATAATTGTAATAAATATGTAGAGTTATATATATATATATATATATATATATATATATATATATATATATATATATATATATTACTAATGAATAATAGATAATATAATAAATAAAAGAAAATTAATTAATTAATTAAATAATAAATATGAATAAAAGGTATAAAAATAAATTTTTTATAAATTATTTGAATTTTTTTAATTCTAAATTAAAAATATTTTTAAATTTTAATATATAATTATATTAAATTAATAAAAAAAATGTTAAAATAATTGATAATATATAAAAAGATAAAATGAACAAAAGAAAATTAATTAATTATATACTCTAAGAATGGAAATTTGATGTACCTATTTTTTAAATAATATTATTATTTTTAATATTAAAATAATATTTTGAATTTTTAAATTTAAAATAATCAAAAAAAGAGATTAAAAGGTAAGTTATGATTAATTATTTTCTAAAATTGAATAAAAAACAAAAAATAATTTGAGGTTAAAATATTATATTTATTTTACCCAAAATAAACCTAAGAAGGGTTAAAATTATTTAATTATGATTTTAAACTTAAATTATGTATAATTTATGGCTTAAAACAACTAAATAAATACCCATAAATAACAAAAAAAAATAATGAACATGATTTTTATTATGTTTTGAAAAATATTTTTTGTGGAATTTTTTATGTAAAAGAACCTAAAAAAATGATTAAAATTTAATTTCAAATAACTAGGTCCCCAGCCTCTCTGAGGTCCTAAGTTCGAGCCCGTCAAACGAAAAGTTCTGCTCGTCTAGTTAAATTTGTTGAATAGATTTGCGGGCTCTATTTTAAAAACTGCGGGGATTAATCACACTCCGAAGGATAAGCAGAACCCAGTGTTCTAAAAAAACTAATAATTTGGTGTAATCAAAATTATGTTTAATAGGTTGCAGTATGACTCTCAATCAACAAATCAGCACTAGATTTTCATCCAACGGCCAAGAACGCACCACACATCCTTCTGTAACAGAGCCCATGTGCGCTTGCTCCACTAGATCAAGTAACGGGATATACTAACCCTGTTAGCTGAAATCGTTGAACGCTGACGGAATGCCTAACGGCCCCACAAAACGACGTTTTTTTTTGCCAGATTGGACGCTTGCCGGAATCGCGACTGATCGACGCGTTCCTTCTAATAGGTCTAGCGCCTTCATTTCTCAACGATGATTTTTCCATCCTTATATTCGCCTTATCCTCGCCTTTAATAACCTTATAGCTAGGATGACAACCTTACCCTAGAACTAGGTTGCCATGATTAAGATATAATTAAAGATAAGTTTGTCGATCAACAAATTCGACTTGAATTTCTCCTCCCCAACCGACCTAACGCTGCTATAAATAGTCCATCATCGTTCCTCTACTAAATCATCAAACAATCATAGTATTACAGTACAAATCAAAGAATCCAAATTCCGGTCAAGAACAGTTTTGTATAAACTTTTTCTAGTGATCCCAGCTTCGATTCAGATTTATGAAAAGCTTCTAACACATCAAATGAGTGTTCTCCAACTGTTGGTATGGATTCGTAACCTTTGTATATCGATTTGTGATTTAAGATTTGAATTATTTTTTAAAAATTTCATGTTTGATCGATTAGATCTATTCTAGGACTTGGTTATGTGATTTCTTTGTTTATAATCATTCCCTATATCATGTATGAAATTTCTGTTGAAAGAGATCAAATCAAATCAAATCAACTTAAAACAAGGATTTCAAAAAATCAGTTTGAAAATCTAGATTTTTATGAAATTAGTGTTCTTGAGCTTTTAGGCTTAGATATTGATTCAAATAATTGTCTAACATTTTTTAAAACATCTTAGGATGATTTCTCAATCATTTTAACATCGTTTTGATCATGTTTGATCAAATTGTGTTTTTGAAATTTTTGGATTTTAATTCTATCTTAAAAAATCATTGTAATGATTAATTTCTTGTTTTGGTTGTGTACAACTATATTCATCATTTCAAAGTTAATGTAACAAAAATCAGACATTAAAATGGCCTAATTTGAAATATGCCAAATTTTGACCTTAAAATGGTTTTTAGAAATTGATGTTTGTAAAGATCCAATGACCATGATTTAGGTTAGGGATTTTTTTCTTCATAATCATATGAACTAACTACAACTTACAGATCACATCCATGATCTGTATCAAAAGTTATGACACATGCAATTTCTTCATACAAAATGCAATCCCTAAGATCGAGTGGTGTAGGACCTGGACCGAGAAACATAACTTAGAATCTTTGGTCCAGATCGAGACCAAGGACTGGTGTTCTTGAGTCTGGACCGAGACCAATGACCGACGTTTTGAGTTAAGACCAAGACCAAAGATCGGTGTTCTTGAGTCAGGATCGAGACCGATGATCGATACCCAAGACCTAGAACTGTGAAACACGACCGAGTTTTTTAACCTAGAACCGAGCAGTCCCTC
The DNA here is from genome assembly GCF_907164915.1 of Impatiens glandulifera. NCBI lineage: Eukaryota > Viridiplantae > Streptophyta > Magnoliopsida > Ericales > Balsaminaceae > Impatiens > Impatiens glandulifera. The sequence goes on along the minus strand of NC_061869.1, from coordinate 13,432,138 downwards.
TAGTCTAGGATAGATTTTTGTTAGGATCGGGGACGCCCTTGAAGGACCGGGGTGTGTTTCCGGTTTCGGTAAGGGTGGCCTCTTACAACACACACAACTTGGTGATAGTCCGGTTAGAGACTAAAACCGTTCTCAGCACTGCACAGCCTGTCACAGACTCTTGAACCGGGTTAAAGGGCGGAAATGTCTGTTTCAGGTTGAAGCAACGTTTGCGACTTTAGATGATGTTTAAGAAGGAGTCGGTTTAATGGAGGTGAGTGACCGGTTTTAGAAGAATGATTGGTTTGCGGTTTACGGTAAGAAAGAGCGGGAAATGAAAGCGAATGAAAGAACACGAGACAAGAAAATTTGTTTATGGATGTTCGGAGCAAACCCTCCTACGTCACCCCTTCTTCTCAGGTTATGAGAAGGATCTCCACTAACTCTTTAGAGTTACAATCACACTTCCGGTCGAGCCCAACTTCGCTACTCGCCGGTTACACCAAACTCACACTTTGATGTAATACAACTACTCAACACAATATCACACACAAAGAACTTCCGGTTTTAGGCAAACCGGCTTTTGAACATAACACTGTTTATCTCTCTAGACTTTAATGCTTTTATGATTTGTTTTCGTAATCCGTCACTTGCAGAACTTGCATTTAATGAAGACGATCCATCTTCCTTTTATAGCTGAAAGTAGCTAACGGCTACTTTCTTCTCTCTCTTCTGGATTGGTTGATCGTCATCACGCCTGTTTGCAGAAGGATTGCTTGCACGCTTCAACTTCCTCAACACCTGGCATTCATGCAGGTGATTCTGAACAGATGATGACATAGCCGGTTTTCAGATTGATACACGTGTTGAACATCCGCTTCCGGTCGTCAGCATCGGATTAACAAGGCATCATTGCTTTCCTCCCATGCTTCTGATCGGATCCGATCTTCTTTTATTCTTTCGAGACACGTTTCTTCCGTCATAGTACGTCACTCTTGAGATTTGAATCTTCTGACTCTTGATCTGTACTTTCCGGTTTCTGTGTGTTGTGCATTATGATCCGGTTGGTGTGTAATCTTTTGTCCTTCGTTAACCGGTCGCTTTGGGAAGGTGAAGCCGGTTCCTGTGATCCTTTAACTTGATCACTTGAAGCCGGTTTCTTTGAAATAGTAGCAACCGGTGTTTGATGCCTCAAACGGTTCCGGTTTGTTAAGTACCTGCACATAACATTTAACTTCTGTTTAGTTTGTCTGGCCGGTTCCAAAATTAATCTACTTAATTTTTCTATCAATTTCTCCCTTTTTGATTATTTAGAATAAATATTCAAAAATTGTAATGTATGGCCGGTTTTAAGAATATGAGTTCAATTGCTTTGAGAGAAACGTGTTTGAAAAACATGAATTTGATTTTTGATAAGTGTATAAAATAAGTAGGATTTGTAAGAGAAATATGTTTGAAAAGCGTCGAAAGTATGTTTGAAAAACCTAAGAGATATCAGAGTAACCGAGTTCTGAAACACAGTAAAGCATAATTGTTCAAAAATAGTTATAATATTAAAGTTTAGGGCTTGGATGATCCCCCCTTGTCTTGCTCTTTTTCCAGTTCTTTCTCCAATCGTCTTCTTGCTTCTTCTTGCCGTGCTCTGTGTTCTCTGACGCGTCTGTCGGCATCGATCAGCACACCGGCCCATACACTTGAATGACCGGTGACCTTTTTCTTAAGGTTGAAGTTGGCGCAAATTGGCTTTGGCGGTGGAGGAGGTGGGACAGTCAGGGGTCTGAAGCTTGGAGTTGCTGCGGATTCTCCGGTTGTCCTTCTTTTCCGTCTGTTGAGTTCCACCGAATCTTCTTCTTCTTCCTCATCAAGCGGCTCCGCATTTAACGCAACCGGTTCGGCTGTTTTCAATTCTGTCCGCTTCATCACGTTTTTAATGGCACTTCGTTTCTTCTTGTTCTTGTTCCTTGTACTCATGGAGTGGGATGATTGACCCTGTACCGGTTCCTGAGCGTTAGCCTGCTCCTCTTCATTGCATTGTTGGGCAAGCTCATGATCTTTATCTTCAAGTTCCTTCTGTAGCCGTTCTCTTTCAATCTCTTCTTCTTGCAATTTCCGTGCGGTTTCAGCATCTTTTTCGATTTGAGTTTGGGTGGAGCCGACTTGAACCTTGGACATTTCCCCGATTTGAATTGCCATTGCTTGCAGCATGTCTAAAAGTGGGGCGGTTGCGGCTTTGACGGACTCGGAAATCATGGCTTGAACTGTTGATTGCATAGTTGTGTCCATCATGGTTTGTAGAGAGCTTACCATTTTATCTTCAGCCACTGAGATTCTTTCGTCAGCTACTGCTTTAAAGTTCCCAAGGCATGAGTCAGCTGTTTCCACCACTGCTTGCTTGATTTGATTGATGTCCAGAGCTTTAGCCGGTTGATAGGCTTCTTGTTCCAAGTTTTCAGAGGTGCCGGATGTTTCACCAGTTATAAAGAAAGGCTTACTCTGAAATAACTCAGGATTGTTGAATTGACGTTGGCAAGTATCCCACCATTTCTTGTCAAGACGATCGAAATTACGCACGAGCTTTTCTCGTACCCCAATAAATCTTTCGGCCATCTTCATTTCAATCGGTTCTAGATTCTTTCCTTGGATTTCTTGAAAGGCATTCTCAACTGCCTGTAACCGAACGTTTTCAAGGATTACCGGAGCTTTGGAAAACGCCGGTTGGATTAGATTGGTGTTGGCTAACTCGAGTACCATCTCTTCTAGCTTGACAAGTGCGTCCCACTGCCTGTTTCCACTAAAACCTGGAAGCATGTCGGATAATTTGGTCTCGCATCGGAGCTTCACCCATCGGAGATATGGAGCTAGCGCTTCACTTGCACCTTTGTTCATGTCTTGAATGAATTCATCAAACAGCTCATTTTCTTGCTCTAAGGTGTATGGATATTCTTCTCCGGTTGTGCCTTCAGTCTGAGGGTCGATCTGCAACGTTCCCGTTCCGGTTTCAGTTATTTCTTCAACAAGAATCCCTTTGCCTTTGTCTACCTGAGATGGACCTTCTGGAGCTGTTTTGCCTCCTGTGGAACCGGAAGGTTCCCGTTCTTCAATGTTTTCCTCCTGAGCTGGAGATGCGGTTTCTGTTAGTTTGGTCGTCTCATCGACCGGTTGAACTTCTGTTGGATCAGGTATTTCATCCTGATTGTCTGGCTTTCGACGACTAGAGACATCGTCCTCTTCGGTTTCTCTTGTGATCTCTTGGACCACATTCTGAATTGCTTCTGAGGCATTCAAGCCCACATCGGCTAATACCTCTTCGGCTTGCTTACTTGGTGACTTGGAGGTTGCAGAGTGAATATTTCCCTCTGCCTCCTCCTTTGAACTTGACTTGTTCTCCTCGCTCCCCGAGGATTCGGTTTGCTTTGGAGAATCGGATGGGATGGGAGTTGGGACAACGGTGTTGATTGGGATGGGTTGAAAAACATCTGCGGTTCTTTCCGGTGGATTGTCCGAGGAAAGCGTTTTCTCGGAGTCCGCCGGTTTCCTTGAGCTTTTCTTTGCTGATACCTTCTTCCTCCTTTTCGGTTCTGGTGGAGCTTCTGCCTCAACCGCTTTTCTTGACGGTTTCCTTTGTCTTGTTTCTTCTTCAACTGGAACCGATGAACTGGCTCCCTTAGATGATTTTGTTTTTGAGGTTTTTTTGGCTTTATTGTCTTCTCCGGTTTTTCTGCCACTGACTCAGAGTCAAGAATGTTGGAAATCGGAAGCGGTATGCCTTCACCCAGTTCCACATGAAGGAACTCAAGAATCTTAACGATTTGCATAGCATAGGCCTGCACCCGGCCATCTTTCTTAATCACCATTTGACAGAACTCTTCGTATAAAACGTATCCCCAGTCCACCTTGTCGCTGCGAACAATTGCTAACAGCATTCTGAGCTTAAGCTTTGTGAGATTATCGAAATTACCTCCCCTTCCTTGGAGTGATTTGGAGATGACGGTCACCAACCATCTGTATTCCGGTTTTAACTTGATTTTCCGACTGCTGTGGATCACCAGATCCTGACCTGAGAAGGATACAACCAACCAGGCAGCATTTGACTCTGCTTCGGTTAGGTCGAACTCTAGGTCTGAACCTGTGTTGGGTAGACCAAGAGCTTCGGCAAAGATTTCTTCAGTTATAAGGACGGCCTTCCCGTTAACAGTAGCAGAGATCTTTCTTTTCAACAGTGTCGCCGTCGCTAAGAACTCCGTCACCGCCGCCGGATAGATGGTGAACGGACCAGAAAGGAACTTCTCCAACCCAGATTCTCGAAGAGGTTGAAGAACAGCCTTGTTCTTGTCGTCAGCGTGCTCGTCAATGTCTGCGAAGTCAACCTGCAACATCCATTGAAACGGAGCTTTGCCTAGATCCATGATAGCTTTTGAGAGAAGAAGATGAAGATTGATGATTATCGGAGAGAAGAGATCTTTTGAAGTTCTGGAAATTTTAGAGAGAGAAAGCACGTGTGTTGAATGGGCTGATTTGAGTTTATATAGATGGCGGTTTCAAGTAGTTTTGAAGATGAACCGTCAACTCAATGTTTTGGCGCCAACTTTCCCTCCAAAAATTACTGCCGTAACTTTCGGCGGTAAAAGCGGAAATTCGATGGGCGGTAAATTTTGAGAGGTAAAACCATGGGCGGTTAAGATTTTTCAAATTTTTTATTTTTGCTCGAAGTTCCGGTTTCTTCTTTAAGTTTTGTTAACCGGAGATTGTTAAGTTAACTTTAATTTTGAGTTTAAAAATCGGAAAGGAATACTTTGAATGAGAAAACCGGAGACTCGTTAAGAATTGACAATATTTCATTAATAGAGGAAATGATTCATATATGAGCAGTTCTGGTCGTATAACAAAATAACCAGAAACCGGAAAGAAAATAAAATAAAGAGATTTATTCAGTGAACCACCCTCCTTCCAATCTCCTTTGATACCACCTGTCGATGGTGTTTTGAGGAGACCGTTCCTCAATCCTACACATACACTTATAGATCATGTCTATAGTGATGGTGTTGAAAGATCCAACCGGAACACCTTTTCCAAGGTTACGACGTTTGGACATGAGAAACCGGGTGATCTGAGGGGCGTAGCTGATCTTTCCCCTCTTACCGGTCATAAGCTGCTTCAGCTTATTGAAGAGATAGGTGGACCAGTTGATGTCGGTTTCGCGAATGATAGCTATCATAATATCGAATGCCTCCCGGCTGTAGTTCTGGTTGGGCATTCGGCCTATGATAGACCGTTGGACCAAATCTTGAAAGACTTGGTAATGGGGAGCGAGGTCTTCTTTCTTCCCAAAATCCTTAACAGGAGCGTAGGAAGAGGAGAAGATCTTGAAAAAGATTTCCTTAGCCGGTAGATGCGGTGTCGGAAAATCAGAGAAACCTTCCGTTGGAAGGTGAAAGAATGTGGCAAATTCTTCCTCAGAAAACTGGAGGAACTGACCGTCGATGATGGTGCGAATGCTGCCATCATCCAGAACGTGACCATTGTTGAAAAATTCGCACACCTCATCTACGAGGATGAGGTCCGAACCCTTGAGGAAGCCTTGCAGGCCAGAAGCTATGATATGCTGAAAGATGCATTCATAGTAAGAACTGTGTTTGATGTCCTCAAAGTCGATGATCAGGGTGTTTCTAATCTCAGCAGACATGATGATGAATAGTGAATAAGACTTAGGAGAGTTCTTGAGCTTTTGAATTTTTAGAGAGAGGAATGCTTGAAGGCGTGATTTGAAAAATGGAAGTTGAACCCCTTTTTATAGCCTGGAATGAGTGAGAGCATTTAATCCAAGGATTTGAAAATCTAGCCGTTTATGCTTAGTCATTAATGATTTTGTGATTTTCCAAGAGAATAAAAGCAAGTCTTGTCAAATCAAGTCAGGCATGCTTTTTATCTTTCCAAGAATGTAATGATTTATTTTGATACGACGCAATGAATGTTATAGATTTTGACTTAAAAAGGAAGAAAATCTGTCTCATTAATTGAAGTACAAAAACCGGTAGTACAGCAAAAATACCGGTTTTGTAAGAAAAAGATAAAAGAAGAGAAGAAGGACAGGTTTAGACATTTGATGACTCAGCCGCTTGAGCGTTGGAGGCCTCAGCCGCTTGAATTCTTCTAGCTTTAACCGCTTCCCACCGGTCGATCATCTCTTGTACTCGTTCTTTGGTGAGCACGTGCCTTGGGTGCAGAGTGACGAAGGCTCCGGTGTGAATCTCCAGACTTGCGCAGAAACCGCTCAGCTGAGGAGCGTATCCGGTTTTGTTGGAGAGAATCATCTTCTTTAGGTTGCTGAAGATGATCCAGGACCAGTTAACCGGTGTCCCAACCGTTACAGCGATCATCATCTCGAAGACCCTTTGAGTGTAATAGTAACTTTTCTCTCTGCACAAGACAGATTTTCCCAGAATCTCGCAGAGAATCTGGTACTTGTGAGAAAGTTGACTCTTAGCACCCCAGGGTTTAACCGGGATGTCAGATCCAGAGAACCGACGACACATTTCTTCCATTGTCACCGGAGAATAGGTTAGGTCGGTTACCCCTTCATTGGGTAAACCGCAGTAGACAGCGAAATCCGTCTCGCTGAAAAGGAATTTTTGACCGTAAACCTGTGCGACGATTATATCTCGATGCACTTCTTTCACGGTTTCGAACAGTTCTTCGACTACAAGGTAGTCGATGATGAACCTGTTCTCAAGGAAACTTCTTAGCCCACTCCTTTCAATGGCTAAGAACATTTCCCTAACTTCATGATCCTCATACTGGTAGATTGATTCAAAATCTGCCAATAGGATTTTCTTGGCTAGAGGGTTGGAGTTCATGCTTGTTTTTGAGAGAGAAAGGGGATTTTATCTCAAGAATTATGCTTGTGAATAGTGAACTTGTGATGTTTTGACAAGGATTAAGCATGGTTTATATAGCCCGGGGATTCGGCTTGGTCTTTAATGAAGTTAAGCATGCCTGATGATGTCATCATCTATTAAATAAACTTAACTTGTTGAAGTAACTAATGGTTATTTCCAAGGTAAATCTAATAATTACTAAGATAGCAATGATGAACAATATCTATTGACAAGATGTAAGTCTCCCTCTCTTGATGATGGACACATGTCGTCATCTCGATTGTGGTAGACTTATTTTTAATTAATCACAGGCTTCATCTTTCAAAACATGCACGAAAACTCGGTTAGTCATTTCAGGTTAACCGGAAAAGTTCATTTCATCAGACCAGAGTGCATACGTACTGAGCGGTTTTCCAAGACCGGTTTTAGTAGGATATTTCCGTTTATGAAGAAAAGTTGATAGATATCAACAGTTGTTCAACTTTGGATTTGTTTTATCCACTTCAACCTGGTTATTTCAACCATTTAGTAAACATACATTTGATTTGAAATAATGAGATAATCAGGCATAACTGGAGACTTCCTCCCGGTTAGCATATTTGATTTATTAATGGCCTATTTGAATATGGTTTGAGAAGCTTTAGCTTCTCCCTGAACACATATCCCGGTTTTGTATACAAGCATGCATCATGATTATATCAATTGATTTAAATTAGTAAGACCCAAGATATTTCGAAAATGTGAAAACTTAGCTTCCTGTAGCGGTTTCGTGAAGATGTCCGCTACTTGTTGCTCGGTCGACACATATTCCAGCCGGATGTGTTTCTCCTGAACATGCTCCCGGATGAAATGGTGTCGAATGTCGATATGCTTTGTTCTTGAGTGCAACACCGGGTTGTATGTGATTGCTATGGCGCTGGTGTTGTCACAGAAGATTGGAGACTCCTTTGCTTCTATTCCGAAGTCCCTGAGTTGCTGTTGAATCCAGTGGAGTTGTGCACAGCAGCTTCCAGCCGCTAAGTACTCCGCCTCTGCGGTTGACGTTGCAACGGACGTTTGTTTCTTGCTGCTCCAGGTAACTAACCGGTCACCCAGAAACTGACAGGTTCCACTTGTACTCTTTCGGTCGATTTTGCAACCCGCGTAATCGGCATCTGAGTAGCTTATTAGATTGAAACTCGAGTCTTTTGGATACCAGAGTCCCACTTCTTGAGTTCCCTTCAGATATTTCAAGATTCTCTTAGCCGCCGTATAATGAGATTGCTTTGGGCTTGCTTGGAATCTTCCGCACACTCCAACCGCAAACAGGATATCAGGTCGGCTAGCTGTGAGATACAACAGCGATCCGATCATTCCTCGATATGCTGTGATGTCAACGGCTTGACCATCATCATCTTTGTCCAGCTTCACGGAAGAACTCATTGGCGTAGCCGCTTCGGCACATGTATCCATCCCAAATCTCTTCAGCAGTTCGGCTGTATACTTTGGTTGGCTAATAAAGATTCCGGCTTCCATCTGCTTAACCTGAAGTCCTAGAAAGAAGCTCATTTCCCCCATCATACTCATTTGAAATCTATCAGTCATCATTTTCGAAAATTTGTCACATAACTTTGGATCGGTTGACCCGAATATGATATCATCAACATAAATTTGAACAAGTAAAATTTGCTCCTTTCTTTCAAATTTAAAGAGGGTTTTGTCTACTGAACCGATTGTAAATTTGTGATCAAATAGAAATTGAGTCAAAGTATCATACCAAGCTCTTGGAGCTTGTTTTAAACCGTAAAGGGCCTTATTCAGCCGGTAAACGTGATTTTCATGTTCTGGATTTTTAAAACCTGGAGGTTGATTAACATACACCTCTTCATTTACTATACCGTTTAGAAAAGCGCTTTTTACATCCATTTGATAAACTTTGAACTTTTTGAAAGCTGCATATGCTAAAAATATTCTGATGGCCTCAAGTCTGGCTACAGGGGCGAATGATTCTTCAAAATCAATGCCTTCTTCCTGCTTATAGCCTTGAGCCACTAACCGGGCTTTGTTCCTCGTAACTAAACCGTCTTCATTGAGTTTATTTCTGAATACCCATCGTGTGCCTATAACCGGTTTATTTTTCGGTCTAGGAACTAGGTACCAGACTTTATTTCTCTCAAACTCGTTTAATTCCTCTTGCATTGCCAAGATCCAATCTGGATCTGACAGTGCTTCATCCACCTTTTTCGGCTCAATTTGTGATATGAAAGCAGAGTTTCCATAGTGATCCAAATTTTGTTGCCTAGTTCGGACGGGTGAGGATATGTTACCTATTACTAGTTCAAGAGGATGATTTTTGTTCCTTCTGAGGTTAATCCGAGACGTGTCTACCAAACTTTCGGCTGGCTGATCAAGGTTAGACTGATCGGTAGGTTGGACAGAGTCAGACCGACCGATTTCTTCAGTAGAAACTGAATCGTCAACTTTCTGCGGTAAGGCAGCTTGATCAGATTGAATTTCAACATCAACCGCTTGGTCCTTGACAAAGCGTCTAAAATCCGGAACCTCGTCTTCATCATCAGAATAGATATTGAAATTTTCCATTCTGTTGTGAAGGTCGAAGGGTAATGCAGTGTTTCGCTCAACCGATTCATCGAAAACAACGTGTGCGGTTTCTTCAACTGTTAAAGTCCTAGTATTGTATACTCTGTAGGCTTTACTCACAGCTGAATATCCCAACATTATTCCCTCATCAGATTTAGCATCAAAAGCGGTCAAGTACTTCTTGCCGTTATTGTGAACAAAACATTTACTACCGAAAATTCGAAAATACCGTACATTTGGAATTTTATCAAAATAAATTTCAAAAGGAGTTTTCGAAAACCGTTTAGTCACTAGAGATCGATTTTGTGTATAACAAGCGGTGTTGATAGCTTCAGCCCAAAACTTTTGAGCGATACCCGAATCGGCTATCATTGACCTTGCGGCTTCCTTGAGAGTTCGGTTTCTTCTCTCAGCCAGGCCGTTTTGTTGAGGAGTTCTGGCACTAGACAACTCGTGCCTAATACCGGAATCATCAAGAAAAGTAGTTAAGTTACTGTTAATAAACTCAGTTCCTCTATCACTTCTAATTTTGTTTACTCGAATAGATTTTTCATTTTGTATTCTTAAAATCAGTTTAATCAAGTTTGAAGTAGCTTGATTCTTAGAAGCTAGGAAAGTAACCCAAGTAAATTTAGAGTAATCATCAATAACTACCATAGTATAATGCATGCCTCCTAGACTAGTTACTCTAACTGGACCGAACAAGTCCATATGCAACAGTTCTAAACATCTTTCAGATTGATAGTTTCCTTTACTTTTAAAAGATGATTTCACTTGTTTTCCCATTTGACATGCAACACATACTTTATCTTTTGAGAATTTAATATCTGGAAAACCGTGAACCAGTTCCTTGGAACAAATAAAGTTAATCGTTTTGAAATTCAAGTGATTTAACCGTTTATGCCAAAGCCAATTTGGATCATTTCCGGCTATCATACACACAGGTTTTTCGAAATCAGTTTTCCAGTTCACTTTATAATTGTTTCCTATCCGGTTACCGGTTAATAATGTTTCATCATTTTGATTTTTGACTAAACATGAGTTTTTATGAAATTCAACCTTATAGCCCACATCACACATTTGGCTTATGCTTAGTAAATTAAAGCTTAACTTTTCTACCAATAACACATTATTTATGGATAGTTTACCATGGACAATCTTACCCTTGCCCACGACTTTACCTTTTGAATTATCCCCGAATGTGATGAATGCTCCGGTTTCGTACTTGATGTCGGTCAGTAGCTCCTTGTTTCCGGTCATGTGCCTTGAGCATCCGCTGTCCAAGTACCATTCAGAATTCTTCAACCGATTGCTCCTCCTAACCTGCAACAAACAATTATTTACAACTTTTTGGTACCCACTTTTAGTTGGGTCCATGGTTGATTAGTCCCTTTGGGATCCAGACTTGAATTAGTCGGATCACTTTCCCGGTTGCTGTTTTGATAATGTTTGGCTTAACTTCTTGACGGTTGCTCAAGAATGCCTTATGTGTTGATGGACTTCTTTGATGTTGATTTTTTATTGTTGTTTGGTTTCCGGTTGGCTTTCCTTCTCTCAGGGTGAAGCCATTTTTCAGATTCGTTGGGACCTACATATTTAAGTGTTTCTTTCGGTTTTAGGTCATTTTCGGTTTGTGAGCTTTTGACAAAATTTATAAATGGAAGATTGTTTTTCGTTAGTTTCATCCCGTTAGATTGTTTTGTTTCATTTTGTTTACTAGGATCATAACCGATACCATATCTACATTTCGGATGTCGTTTATAGTTACACATTTGTTTCACTGCTTGCCGTGATCTCTCCCACGCAGCCGTGACGTACATTGCTCGTTCATCGGTTTCCATTTCCGGTTGAACTGTCTCCTCATTATCCGAGAATAGTTCATCCGGTTCATGTGTTTTGATCTCATATGTTTTATCGTTTTCATCATTTATTTGTTCGGTTTTAGGTTCTACAGATGTTGGCATATACGCAGATATATTTCTGAACTCAGCAACCATTTGGTTGAGTGCAGAAACTAGATCTTCTTTAGTAAATTCATCAGAAGAGAAATCAAATACCTCTTCGTCGTTTGCCATGAAGCATGTTACTTTCTCTTCACCGTCTTCATTGTCGGAATATGCCCACTCGCTTCCACCATCGGATGCAATGAGAGCTTTTTGGATCTCCTTTCCTTCATTAGCATGTTGATCATCATTTCTTCGGTAATCGTTTCGTTGGTTATTGTTGTTTCCCCGATAGTTGTTTCCTTGATAATTGTTTCCTTGATACCGGTTGCCTTGATAATTATTCCCTTGATAATTTCCTTGATAATTTCCTTCCGGTTTTCTATCATCTCTTCTTGGTTTTCTACACTCTGACCTGAAATGTCCAAAACCATCACAGTTATAGCATCTTTTATTTGATTTATCTACATAGTTATAATTAAAATCATTATTAGATGGTGGTTGGCTCTTCTTCATGAATTTCCCGAATTTCTGGGCTAGCATCGCCATCACATCGTCGGTTATTTGATCAGTGTTTTTGACTGGAGCCGGTGCGGTTGATACTGGAGCCGCCGGTTCCACCGATGTGACCAAGGCTCTTGTTGCGGTTGATGTAGATGTTTCATCTTCGATCCGAGAGTTGATCTCGAATTCGTAGGCTTTCAAATCCTCAAACACATCATGCAACTTCATCTGCCCAAGGGTGCTAGACTCCCTCATCACCATGGTCTTGATATCCCACGTGCTTGGCAGTGATCTTAGAGCTTTAATGATCACTTCTCGGTTGTCATACTTCTTTCCGAGTGTCTGAAGCTCGCTTACTACGCTGGTGAACCGGTTGCTGAATTCTTTCATATTTTCTCCCGGTTTCATCCTTATGTTTTCATACTTCTGCGTAGCCACCAAGATTTTATTCTCCTTGGTTCTTTCGTTTCCCTCGTGGATCTGGATAATCGTTTCCCAGGCTTCCTTTGCATTTTCGCACTCTGATATTTTGTTCAAAGTGTTGTTATCTATGGCTTTATAGATGTGCCTCATGCAATGGTTGTCCAGGTTGCTTCTTCTCCGATCTTCACTCGTCCACTGGCTTTCCTCCTTGTTGATCTTGATCGGTCCTTCTTTCAGGACTCGACTCATCTCATCATCCAATGTTATCAGATGTAGATACATCTGTTTCTTCCAACTGCTAAATGCTTCGCTGTTTAGCATTGGCGGCTTGTCGCTGTGAGTCATGCTTCCCACCATTTTTGGTTGCTTGAGTGCTAAGAACCTTGCTCTGATACCACTTGTTAGGATCGGGGACGCCCTTGAAGGACCGGGGTGTGTTTCCGGTTTCGGTAAGGGTGGCCTCTTACAACACACACAACTTGGTGATAGTCCGGTTAGAGACTAAAACCGTTCTCAGCACTGCACAGCCTGTCACAGACTCTTGAACCGGGTTCAAGGGCGGAAATGTCTGTTTCAGGTTGAAACAACGTTTGCGACTTTAGATGATGTTTAAGAAGGAGTCGGTTTAATGGAGGTGAGTGACCGGTTTTAGAAGAATGATTGGTTTGCGGTTTACGGTAAGAAAGAGCGGGAAATGAAAGCGAATGAAAGAACACGAGACAAGAAAATTTGTTTATGGATGTTCGGAGCAAACCCTCCTACGTCACCCCTTCTTCTCAGGTTATGAGAAGGATCTCCACTAACTCTTTAGAGTTACAATCACACTTCCGGTCGAGCCCAACTTCGCTACTCGCCGGTTACACCAAACTCACACTTTGATGTAATACAACTACTCAACACAATATCACACACAAAGAACTTCCGGTTTTAGGCAAACCGGCTTTTGAACATAACACTGTTTATCTCTCTAGACTTTAATGCTTTTATGATTTGTTTTCGTAATCCGTCACTTGCAGAACTTGCATTTAATGAAGACGATCCATCTTCCTTTTATAGCTGAAAGTAGCTAACGGCTACTTTCTTCTCTCTCTTCTGGATTGGTTGATCGTCATCACGCCTGTTTGCAGAAGGATTGCTTGCACGCTTCAACTTCCTCAACACCTGGCATTCATGCAGGTGATTCTGAACAGATGATGACATAGCCGGTTTTCAGATTGATACACGTGTTGAACATCCGCTTCCGGTCGTCAGCATCGGATTAACAAGGCATCATTGCTTTCCTCCCATGCTTCTGATCGGATCCGATCTTCTTTTATTCTTTCGAGACACGTTTCTTCCGTCATAGTACGTCACTCTTGAGATTTGAATCTTCTGACTCTTGATCTGTATTTTCCGGTTTCTGTGTGTTGTGCATTATGATCCGGTTGGTGTGTAATCTTTTGTCCTTCGTTAACCGGTCGCTTTGGGAAGGTGAAGCCGGTTCCTGTGATCCTTTAACTTGATCACTTGAATCCGGTTTCTTTGAAATAGTAGCAACCGGTGTTTGATGCCTCAACCGGTTCCGGTTTGTTAAGTACCTGCACATAACATTTAACTTCTGTTTAGTTTGTCTGGCCGGTTCCAAAATTAATCTACTTAATTTTTCTATCAATTTTCTAACCTAGGACCGAGTTTTATTTTAACCTAGGACCGAGTAACTTTAACCCTAGGATTGAGAACCACCAACTCTAGGACCGATAAACTAGACATGGGATCGAGCCTCCTAGGCCTAGAACCAAGCATTCTAATTATGGGACCGAGCCTCCTGAACCCAAGACCGAGCTCTTCGGTCCCTCAGCCAAGTGATCCGAGCCCTAGTCTAGACCATCCCGGTCTAGACCGAGCTCGTCCGAGCCTAGATCACCAAAATTGAATCCATAACCTAGGAATGCTGTGCTAAGTCCTGTTTGGTTCCCCTTTACAATATCCAAAATTATTTTTGTTGTTTTGGACTCGAATTCATTTTCAAATACTCCCGAAAGGTCAGAAAATAATATTTAAATATTTTCGAGATATTTCCTAAACCAATATTTTTGTTAAAGCTCTGTTTGTAATTAATTTTTAAATTCTAACACTTTTCTGATATTTTCTGGGTTTTTACCCAGTAATATATCAATGCAGTCGCAAATTTGCCCTTTTAAATACTTTTATACAATTATTTACGCAATTTAAATTTATCCTTGTTTAGGACCCCGAACTATTAATTAAAAAATTAAATGTTATAAGTAAATCTTAAATAGCCAGACTTTATTTATTTAAAAAATTTAAAACTGTTCTTCAACGGGCGTAGAGGATATATCGCAAAATCTCTCTTTCCAAGCGTAACCAAAAATACGAACCCCTTACATAAATTTTGGTATAAATACGTTTATACACGTATCATTTTATTGATTTTCATAATATCATTTGGCGACTCTAATTTCAAATAAATAATCTTTTAAATTAAGTTAAGTTTAATTAATTTAAATCGAGTTCAACCAAATTATTATTAGGTCCCCAAATTATAAAAATTTGAATAAAATTAATTATTTTTACATGATCAAATCCAAAGCTCCTAGTCATTATTCAAAAAATCTTTTAAGATAATATTTTTTTAAAAGAAGTCTAGCATGCAAACCAATGTTGAAACGCATCAAATGTCGAACCTCTCCACAATATTTCCTCGTATTGTCACATATCACAATATGTCTACATAGGGGAGCGATTCCTGAGGGTTAAATCTAATTATAATAATTTTTTAATAAATTATTTAGAAATTTGAATTAAAAAATTCGGTAAATTTTAAAAGAAATCTAATATATAAAGACTAATTTTTTTTAAAATTTAATTATACTAAGTAAATAAATAAAAGTTTAAATAATGGAATAATAGAAAAAGTTAAGTGAATAAAAGAAAATTAATTATATAAATAATAAATAGGTTGGGAATGTATAAAACTATTTTTTAATAAATTATTTAAAATTTTAATAGAAAAATAAGTTAAATTTATTTTTAAATTCTAGTATATAAATATATTTAATTAAAAAATGGTGTATGTAATAAATTTAAAATATTAAATTAAAATAAAATTTAAAATATTCTAAAATTTTAATATATAATTATATTAAATTAATCAAAATAAAGTTAAAATTTTAATTAAAGAATAAAGTAAAATTATTTTCAAAAATCTAATATATGATTATATTTAATTAAATAAAAGTTAATATAATTGTGATATAATAAATATGTAGGAATGTATGTATATATATTTATCATTGTTAATGAATAATAGATAAAATATATAATGAATAAAAGAAAATTAATTAATGATATAAATAATAAATATAAAGAGAAAGTATAAAAATAAATATTTAATAAATTATTTGAAAATTTTAATTAAAATCATATTAAAAATATTTTTAAAATCTAATAAATAATTATATTAAATTAGTAAAAAAATTTAAAATAATAGAATAATAGATAAAAGATATAATGTATAAAAGAAAGTTAATTAATTATATACTAATGTAAAAATAATTTTAAAATATAAAATATAAATATATTAAATTAATAAATAAAAAAGGTTAAACTAATGGTATAATAGATAAAAGATATAATGAATAAAAGAAAATTAATTATATAATTAATAAATATATAGAGAATGTATAAAATTATTTAGAAATTTTAATTAAAGATTAAGGTAAAATTATTTTAAAATATAACATATAATTATAGTAAATTAAAAAAGGTTAAAATAATGGTGTATCTAATAAATATGAAGATTTATATATATATATATATATAAATATATATATATATATATATATATATTATTAATAAATAATAGATAAAATATATAATAAATAAAATAAATTTTATTTTTTTGTATAAATAATAAATATGAAGAAAAGGTATAAAAATAATGTTTTAATAAATTATTTGGAAATTTGAATTAAAATTAAATTAAAAATATTTTTAAAAGTTAATATATATAATTATATTAAATTAATAAAAAAATAAAGTTAAAATAATGATAAAATAGATAAAAGAAAGTTAATTAATTATATAGGTATAAAATTATTTTTTTTAATAATAATAAATAAATAAAAGTTAAATTTTAATTTAATTATTTTTTATTCATTTCAAGTATAGTATGATTTTTATTCTCCTTTTGTATAACTTATATCTTAATGTTTTTCTTAACCCAAATAAATAATACGTTTCATTAATATGTATTTCAGATATTCATCAGAGCCCAACTTAATTATAACTTAGTTAAGTAGGTAAAGATTACTAACCATTTGAATGACAAGACAATTCCTGATGTAGCATTTTGCATCAATTGCATAAATGTTTGTGTCCTCAATTCATAACTCTATTAGTCTCATTTGTTATTCATTTCAAATTAAAAATGTCATCCTTTATTTATTAATTGTCTTTTTTATAAAAAAAAAACACATGATACAATAAAAACATTTGATGACAATCCAAACATATTTCAGGTTGGCCTATTCTATACATTTTCTTTATTATTATTCTCACACCTATGGTTTCTCAATATTTTTGGTGTCTTTTACTAATTATTAGATGGTGCAATTGTTTGAACCGGGTTTTCTTTTTAAAACTAATATAAAAACTTTTTTCAATTGAATCTAAACTAAGCGTGATTGGGAAGATGATGGAAGAAAATAACAAAATTTATGACCAAATTACTTCAGATTTTAGCTCTCTTTCCAGGTGAAACACAAACTCCAAATTAAATGTTGGATTCAGTACGGATTAAGCATGTAGCTCGCAAACACACTTAACTATTTAATTAGGCGCGGAACTTGTCGCCTAACGGGCTCAAACCTAGGAGTTTAGGGTTAGTATCTACCTCTTATTGTCGCAAGGCTAGAAGAGAGGATAACTACCTTGTAAACCAAAAAAAAGTATAACATATTTACAATATTTATTTAAGTATAATGTGTTATCTTTTGTCCTGCCTTCTGTCCTAGTTATGAATTTTTTGGGTTGAAATGCGATTTTGATATAGTAATGATTGAACATTTAATACGTGAAATTTTTTTGTTTTTTATTATGAAACATTTATAAAGATATAACACCTACAAAGTGCTTTGAGTTTAAGCGGGGAGTCATGGCTTTGGAGGCTCATTCTAGTTCTCATTCATTCAAAAAAAAGATATAACACATGCCGCAAATCATTCAAAAGATTAACATTGGACTCGCCAACTTGTCCTAGGAGTTTGAGTAAAAATGTTAACATTGGACTCGCCAACTTGTCCTAGGACCTTGGGTAAAAATGTTATGGTTTTTTTTTGGGGGGAAAAAAAACTTAGCGTTATTTCATTAAAAATTCCCAAAAACGAGAAAAAAAAACCCACGAGTTTAAGAGATCATTCTAGACAAACCTAGAATGATTTTGAAGTCGTATCATTCTGAATAAAATTGAAAACGTAACTAAACTATCTGATTACAATGTTTTCGTTTCTAATGATTTTAGTAAACGCTAAATTCTAATTCCTGCTGATATTCCAATTCTGCTCTGTACTTGTAACTTTTCTCCACGTTCCCGCAAGTGCCCTATAATCCGAGACTATGTCTCTCCATAATTCTTCAACACTTCTGTGGTTTCTTCCATAGACTCTCGCATTACGTTCCTGCCAAATGTTGTAAACTACTGCTCTAAAGCCTCACTTGAATACGTTTGTTGCGAATTTGTTTCCTTTGGCTTTGAGTAATGTTGCTTCTTTGATTTCTTTCCATTCCTTCGGGAAACTGATCAGCTCCAGGCTTTTAGAAAATCTGTCTCAAATTTCCAATACTATGTTGCATCTCCCAAACAGGTGATCAATGGTTTCTTCACTTCCGTTGCATAGAGGACAGCTCACGTATGGGATGCTCATATACTTTGATAGGATCGGCAACAGCAATACAAACGGGGGTCCGGCTATTGATGTCGGCTTAAGAAAAACGGTTTGATAGAAATCCTGTTAGGGATTAATATCACTTTCTATTATTCACAAACCCTTGCAAACTCTTGAAGTTAAGAACCAAGAATGAAGATGACAGAATGGAAAACACACAACAGTTTGTTTATGGATGTTCGGAGCAAAGCTCTCCTACGTCACCCCTTCTTCCAACCACCGGAATGATTCACTATACTTTCAACAAATCAAATACAGCTTGTTGGCTAGCTAACACTCTGTTGAACAGAACAACTTCTGTTCAGCTTACAACACACTATTAATGACTATCAAATAGTCCAGTAACTTATCTCTCAACTTCACGTAGTGATTTACAAAATACACTTGAGAATAAAATATATAGAAAGAGAGTAAGTTGATTCAAGAAATCAAACTTCTAGAAATCTGTTTATTTAATGAGAGAGATAGCTTCAGCTTCTGTCTTGTAATTTCTGCTACTTTGTTGTTGTCCATCCGTTGTCTTTAGATAGTAATATATTCTTGAAAAGCTTCAACGGTCGAATCCTCCTTTTGGACACGTGGCAAACGTCCATTAGAAAGCCGCTCATAGTACACAAGTACAGCAGGCACTATGCCCATAGGAAAAAAATGTTTTATATATTTTATTGGAAAAGTGATACTCATAAACAATAATAATTATCTTTCTCATATTTACAATTTATTACCTCTCTTGTTACCTTAATTTCTGTGATTTGACTTCTTAGAATAATTAGTTATTACCCCTTATATAAATATAAATATATATATATATATATATATATATATTCTATATATGATTTTGTTTAGTATTTTTTAATATGTGAATTTAGTATATTCTCAATGTAGTTAAAAATAACAATATGTTTATATATATAATATAACCATATTTCACATTTTTAAAATGAAAATAATAAGAATTTTAAACTCTAATGTTTCATAACTATTTTTCTAAAGTATATATTTGTTAGGATCGGTGACAACAATAGAAGGGAGTTGAATATTTTTGTGCTAATTTTCACTTTCAATTAGATTTTAATCCTGTTAGAGATTGAAAATATGTTTCTATTCTTCGACAAATCGTAGCAAGCTCTTGAATGGATTCAAGTGCGGAAAGTGCTTGCTAGATTTGAAGCGGCAAAAAACGGACTATAAGAAGCAGTAAGGAAATAACACACGGTTTTATGGATGTTCGGAGATAAAACTCCTACATCACTTTTTTTCTGTTTCCGGAAGGATTCCACTAGAAGACTTTCATTTGTATAGCGTCTACACAAACTCATTCAGTACTCAGGTTTTGACAGTTGTCTGTTCTGAACTTCTAGCTATCACACTTTTTTGAACAGACAACGTTCTGTTCAACTTACAACACTAAAATACTCTCTGGTGGTACAATAAATTATCACTCATCTTAACGTAATATATCGTGTACTGACTAATTTTCGCTAGAGAGAGAGAGTCGGAGAGTCGAGATTGTGTGAGCAAGAGATCTGGTGATCAAGAAATCAGAGAGCATGAAGAAGTCCGCCGTTGTATTTTGATGCTCTTTTATATTGGAGCGTAGAAATAGTCGAATCTAATTCTTGGATACGTGGCAGATTTCCGTTTGATGTACTCCAGATGTACAAGATGGTACACATTGAAATATATTCGTTGGATTGTGGCGTACCGGATTGTACTGTAGAATATTCGGTAAAACGTGGTGTATTTGAAAGTATTACGTGGGCTAGTGGAATAATGATGTCTGTGTCAGTTGTACATTTTTGTCGTCTTAAACGGATGTGGTAGTCTACTGATAGCGAACAATATTGATGACATGAGACAGTTGTTGCCGCAACTCTGTTGTTCACTACTCTACTGTTAGCGCAACACAATTGTTGGCGTAACCCTACTGTTCGCTACTTCAGACTGTTGTTAGCGCTACTCGGCTGTTAGCGAAACACAATTGTTCGCTACTTTATACTGCTGTTAGCGCTACTCAATCGTCTGTTAGCGCTTCTTCAGACTGCTGCTGAAGCTAGGTTGCTGCTAGCGCTTCTTCAGATTGCTACTAAAAAAAGGTTACTGCTAGCGCTTCTTCAGACTGTTGTTGAAGTAAGGCTGCTGCTAGCGCTTTTTTAAACTATTGCTGAAACAATACTTCTAACGCTTCTTTAGACTATTGTTGGAGCAAGGCTATTGTCGGCTCTTCTTCAACACAGGTGTTGGAGTAAGGCAACTGTCAGCGTGCTGAATCCAACTCTATTGTTGGCAATCCTGATGTCAATTCCTCTTCGCACTGCTGACGGAACGAGGCGGTTGTTAATGCCTCTTTAGCTCTACTGACGTCAGCTCTGCTGCCAGCGCCTCTTGAACTGTACATGCGCATTAAACATTTGCAAAACTTAGTTTTATTCATTTATTAAGGCATCATCAAAACTATATCGTATTGATTAAACTTAGTTTTATTATCCTAAGTTCATTTTAATCAATTAAAGCGTTTTTCTTAATATAATTTAATTTATTATTTCATTTTTAATTAATTCATTTTTATTTCTTTTTTAACTTAATCTAACAATTTCCCCATTTTTGATGATGTTTAAACTAAGTCATAAGAGTAGGAAATTTATAGGTAAATTATAATTTATATATGAACATAAATACAAAAACTATTTAGAATTAGATATCCCCCTTTTCAATTTTTCCGAGTCCGCTCTAACTAACTCATTACCTTCCTCCTCTTCCAGGTTTCCCCTTATTTGTTCTTCCCCCTCGACTGCTTTCCCCCTTTTTTAACAACATCAACATCTTCTTAACAATTGGTTGTTGCATGTTTGAGGTAGTTTGTTACTTCGACAATCTGCATGCTGATATTGTCGATTTTTGCGGAGAGGTCCATGTGTTGGCTACAGGTCATGGACTCCTTGATAATCGTCACCTCAATAGAGCTCCTCGAAACTTGTCTAAGGATTTGATCCTGTACCACAACTGTTGAGGTCAAAGCTTTTGAGGTAGCCGCCGACTACTCCTTGAGGACTTCCAGTTCACCAAATATAACTGCAATACTCTGTTGCAAAGGCGCAATGGTGTTCCGGATGATACTACAAAGGTTCACCGTTCCTCGAGATGACTCCTATAGAGAATGAGGAGCAGATTGTTCCAGATGGGAACCGACTTATAGGATCCGAAGAGGGGAAATCTGTGTGCTTACTTGGATGGCATGCGGCACTAGATCTTTGGAAGACGATGGGGAGGATCGAAGATAAGGCACTTGAACCAGCACTTGAGATCCGCAACCGACCTCTTGAATCACTGAACAGATTTCTTTTATAATTCTAGACGCTTCTAAGGAGTGACTCGATGCAGCTGGGAGGGATTGCTGCTCATATGGGAGAGAATGCTACTTAGATGAGGAGGTATGCTTCTCGACAGTCGCACTCAGCGACTGCTCATAATCAAAGGAGATCTGTTGCACAACTGCCTGAGAGAGCTCATTCTCAGGAGTATGGGAGGTATGATATTCAGCAGCCTGGGATAACTCCTTCTCGGGAGTAGGAAAGGAGTGTTGCTCAACAGCTTGAGATACCTACTGCTCAGCAGTAGTGGGGAGCTGCTGGTACTCAATAGCTGCTCAACAAATTGGATAGGCAATTGCTCTACAGCAAGGAGGGGCTACTATTCTTCAATCAAGAAAAGAGCTATTGTGACTAACAACTTTTCAACAAATGAGATTTGCGCTTCGGCATCTTGACAGTTCATCACTACCATAGACTTCCCCGTTGTTGCTCAGCATTGTTGGAGGACTTAGTGCCATGTATGAACGACATGACATTTGAGCTAAAGGACTCCAGGATCTGTTGCAGTCTCACGTTGACCCTGACATCCAGCCATGTTGTTCTCTCCAGAGGATCATAGTTTGCCTGCCTTTGACGAAGGATCGGGTGCTGGGCACCTCCTCTAGAATTGGTCGCGACTAGATTTCTCCTCTTGAGAGCTTTTGTATATTTTTAGTGCAGGCCCAAGACATGACTGATTTCTCCATACATATCAGCGCCTTAAACTACAGACTTAGATTGACACCGTGCAGGAACTGATTGAATCTTAGGTGAAACCTTATATTTGCTTCACTTGTTTAACATCATTAGATTATGTATGTTCACCTAACCCTGCATCAAATTTATTTTGTTTTCATATTCAGTTCTTTCCAGAATCTCGAAACAGGTGAATTAATTTGATGTTTTTCTATTTTTTTTATGTTTACTATTGAAATCTAAGTTATAACATAGAATATGGTAAATTGATTATTTAATTGTGTATACTAAAATAAGTATGCATCTTATATCTACATGTTGAGTTCATTCTTTCAAGAATCCAAAACACCACGAGTTTGGTGTTCTTTTATTGTTAATTTAAGGTCATGTTTCTTTTTTTATTCTCATTTTGTATTAATTTATAAGAGCTTAGTTGTTTTACATTAGTTTGATATTTTGAAATAGTAATGATTTAACATTTAATACGTGAAATTTATTGTTTTTTTATTATGAAGCATTGACAAAGATATAACATCCGTCGCTAATCACTAAAAAAAGATTAACATTGGACTCTGCCAACTTGTTCCTAGGACCTGGAGTAAAAATGTTATCGGTTAATCTACTCTATTAATTTTAGTATGACTATATTGGAGTTCGGGTTAGTCGATGTGCACCCCAAAATACTATATTTTTTTTTGGTAAAAATGTGATATTATATCTTAATATTTTCAATTTAATTCATTATTTGTTTATATATTATTAAAAAAAAATTATAAAACTTATTTTTATCTTCTCATTTTATTTAAAATTTTCTTGTTAAAGTTATTATTTTAAGTTTATCCCATATTATTTTTAAGCCCACCCCAACTAAGATTCGTCCCTATAATCAACCCATAAATGAGAAGTTTCTCACGAGTTTGTTTTATAAGTAATCAAATAGATTGTTTGCACCCATTTTAATACCGGTAAAGAAAAATATAATTACTAAATATATATATATATATATATATATATATATATATATATATATATATATATATATATATATATAAATCCATTAATACCTGAAAAGCAGATAACAAATAATTGTTTAACATATTATATTCGTCATAAATATTTTGTTGAAATATTGATTTTTTTTTTTTTTTTGAGTTTGTTATAATCATGGTATAAAATAAAAATTGTATAACCATGGATATTAAAATAAATAAATAAAAAGTAAAAATCTTAAATTGTAATTGTAATTTTTCATAATTATTTTCTAAAATATAAATAAAATTAGATTTTTGACCACCAAAAATTTAATATTTTATAAGTATCTATTTTTTTTCCTGACCTGTAAAAAAAGTGGTAATTTGTTAAAATCAAAATCACTTTTTTTATGATTATAATGTAAATAATAAAAGTGATTTTTATATAAAATAAAATTGTTTTGAATTGATAAATCTTTTATAGGGGAAATGAGTTGGATAAAGTAAAAAGTAAATAAGAAAGTAATAAGTTTTGTCAAAATTTATGAAAATGCTAAAAAAATGATTTTCATATTATAATTCTTTGCCTATTAAATAAAAAGATAAATAATAAAAAAATCTTTAGAATCTTTTTTCTTTAAAAAAATAAATTTGATTATAATAATAATTTTAATTTTCACCAGAAAGTTTATTTATAAATAAGGTTTTCTTTAGAGAGATAGAAATTTCTCTACTTTAAACATATTAGACTGAAATTAGAATTTGATTTAATGGCATCAGGAAGCAAATCTCATATGGATTCAACATCACTTTGTCACAATCCTCAAATTTCTGATTGGTCGAACGATGAACAAACTCGGTTGGAAAGATTGCTTACCATGTAAATAGTCCCTCTCTCTTTATTATCTATTTTTTTTTTAATTTCAATCAAAATGAATTTGATTAGTTTTACAAAGAAAAATATACAAATCAAAATGGGACAAATCTAGATCACATAATTTATTTTCTTCTATTAGCTAACAAGAGCAATTAGTGTTAAGTTGAAATTATATTGATTTAAAATACTAGATTTTGTTATTAACCTAATTATATTTCTGTTATTAATTTTAGATATTTCTAGAATCTTGAAAGCGATAATGATTTTGATAATATTTTTCATTTTTCCTTTTTTTGGTTAAGTGTAAATTATGAATGTATTGTCGTATATTCTTTTGTAATCACTAGATTGAGTGTCTAACCTAATTATGCATTATGTCTTGTCGCATTCGAAACAAATAAATGAACTTATTTTTATTTTTATTTTATGTTAAAGTCTAAGTTATGATGGTTAATGTATTGACTTATTATTCGTCTTTTTTTTGTTTTCTTATTATTATTTTAAGAGATCATATTTGTTCTTTTATTCTCCTTTTTTATTTATTTATATTAGCTTATATTGTTCTGCATTAATTTAATTTTTCTCATTGTGTAGAAAGATTATCATTTTAATTGTCTTTTTCTTTTCTTTTATGATGTATATTTGCATTGTCTATTTCTCATTTTAATTAACTTCTTATTACTAAATCATAATGATTGAATTTTTCTAAATAAACATTTATATATATATTTCAGATATGAATCAGAGCCCAACATAGCCAAGTATTCAAAGATTGCTGACCATTTTCCTGGAAAGACAATTCGCGACGTGGTTTCTCGTATCAAATTGACAACTGTTTGTGTTTCTTGAATCATAACCTATTAATCTCATATGTTGTTGTTTCTTTATGTTTCATTCATTAATGCATTTGAAGTTTTATGATTTACAGGAAAAAGAAATTATAAAAGAAGATGAAATGGTATTTTCTTAATTATTGTGCAATCTATCTTTGAACAATATATACTTATTTTAATTATGGTTCTTTTTTTCTTTTAAAAAATAGGTTACAAAAAAACCAGATTATAACATGCCAAAGATCTTTGTGAGTTCTACTAATTCACATGTGGCGGCCACATTCAAAGGTTTTCCTATTCAAAACTTTAAAATTTTAGAGATTTTTTTTTGTCTTTTTAGTATTACATGGTTTGATGTTTTTAATGAGTTTGAAGAAAATAACAAAATTTATCATCAAAATACCTCAAATTTCAGCTCTATCGAGATGAAACCCATCTTTCGAATTAAAATAAAAAACTAGATCGAGTATTATATAATAATTAATCATCATTTACTCTAATTTGTGTTTTTTATATAGATACATAAAAATTTCAATCTTTTAAGCTAAATAAGAAATAACATATTTAAAATGTTTAGGTAATATGATACTTTATCTTCAATCTTTCCTTCAGTTTTAATTTTGGAATTTTTTAGTTCAATTATAATTTTTTGAAAGTTTAACATTTAATACTTGAAACTTATTGTTTTATACTTTTTATTATGAAGCATGGAAGAAGATATAGAGCTAACGAAGCATCGATGTCGTCAACTTACTCATCGGTTAAGATTATCTTACCTTGTTATCGTTCTCTTGGATTCGTCTTAATTTACTTTTGGATAATAAAGTTAGCACTATTCTACTATATTCTTGTTTGATTTTTGGTTGTTTTAGATATTTGAATGAGTTAAATTTGTTGAGATTTCATGTATTTTTGTTCTCACCAATAAATGGTTAATCATGATGAATTTTAGTTTTTTTTTCTAAATAATTATTTTTTAAATGAGAATTTATTTTTGTTGTTGGAAATTAGTTTATTTTGAGAAGATATTTAATCATCCTCTTTAATTATGAATAAAAATATTTATATTGATTGGTTGTGATTATTAGATTATATTAAAATTAAAATCCAATCTTCTATGTTCAAATAGGTTGGTCAAATAAATTAAGAAACTCCATTGGATTTTGGGGATCTTCGTTTCTTTTTGAGATTTTATACATTTTTCCTAATTTGTTTTGATATTTTTCCATAAACTCTTTCAATGAAATAATGTCTTATAATATTAGTTTTAATTAAGTTTCTATCTCAAAACTAATAAGTAATAATAAGTTTTTGATAACAATATATATATATATATATATATATATATATATATATATATATATATATATATATATATATATATATATATATATATATATATATATAATAACTTTGTTTCACTTTTTTTAAATGAAAATAATAAGAATTTTATATTCTAATGTTTCATAACTATTTTTCTAAAGTATATATTAAATTAAATTTTGACTATAAAAAATGTGATTATTTTTATTAGTTATCCATATTGTAATTTATACCTATCCTATCACATCTTTTACATTAATTTATAATATTTTGGTGATCAATCTTTTAAAATGTAATATATAATTGTGTCAATTATTTAACACAATCCCATTAGATAATTATCAAAGAAATTATAAAAATAATTTTATTTGTATTTAATATAAAATATGTAATTGAAATTGATAAAATTATTTTAGGAAAAAATGAATTAAAAAGGTAAAAACTAAATAATTAACTAAATAACAGAAAAGTTATTATTCTACCAAATTTAAAAATTATTCTATATAGAAAAATGTTCATTATCATAACTCTTTTCCAAATAATTTCATTTTGTATTTTTTTACCAATTTGATACATAGATGAATACCACATATAATCTATTTCTTTTTAAAAATAATTTTTTTTCTAAAAATGTTCTTTGATTTTGATTAATGAGTATTTAATAATAATGTAGATACATTAACAATTAAGTATTTTCTCTTTAAAATTTCACCATAAATAAAGATTTTCTTTAGAGCAAGTTTGAAGAAATTTGCTTATATTTTAAACAAAGTAGAACATTGGAATTTGATTCGATGGCATCAAGAAGCAAAGTTCATATGGATTCAACATCTCTTTCGCACAATACTCAAATTTCCGAGTGGTCTAACGATGAACAAGCTCAGTTGAAAAAATTGCTTATCAGGTTATTTAGTCAATCTATTTATTTGTTTTGCATATTTAAAAGGACTTCATTATCTTGCTACATGATAAATATGCAGATCTTGACTGGACATATCGAGTTGACGTTAATACTCTTTTCATTGTTTCCCTAATCTAACATATGTATCGGATTTCTTGGCTTCTTTTATAATTATTAGATTTTGTTTCTCATCGAACTTATTTTTTGTCGTATTCGGTTATTTCAAAAATCTCGAAAACAGATAAATGAATTTGATATTTATTTTTATATATTGTTCTATTGAAAATGAAATCTAAGTTATGATACATAATGTGTAACTTGATTTGTAATCACTTAATTGTGTTATTTTATTATTAATTTGAGGTAATGTTTGTGTTTTTTATTCTCATTTTTTTATTAACTTATAATAGATATTTTTGTTTTGCATTCGTTTGATTTTTCTCATTGTTGTTAATAACAAGAATATTGTATTAATTGACTAGTTTTTCTTTTGAGATCTTGTGTTTATATTGCATATCTTAATCTAATAAGAATATATAACTTTTTCGTTATGTTGAGAATCTGGAAATAAATAAGTGAGTTATCATTTGTTTTTCTTATTCGGTTGAGCTAAAGTATATTTTCATTATTCTCTTATTTTATTAACTTAGAACAGCTACTATCATTACGTTTTTCTAAAGTTAGGATTAAATTCAATGTAGTTCAAAAAAACAAAAGCTCATTTCAGATTTAAGAAAGCAAAATTCCAACATTATTGAGAGAAATGAAGATGCATACTAGCTAGCAGAACAATAAGAATAAGTCTAAATAATTATTTTTTCAGGTATTCGGAGCCCAACTTAGTCAACTATGCAAAGATTGCTCGGCATTTCAATGACAAGACAGTTCTTGATGTGGCATCCCGCGTCGACTTGATGACTGTTTGTGTTCCTCAATTCATAACTATAGTACTAATCTCATTTGTTCCTTTTTTATGATTGAATCATGAAAACGTTTGATGTTTTATGATAAGCAGGATTTGGTGAAGAATAATGGAAAAGGAATTGAGAACAATGATGAAATGGTATTTTCTTAATTATTTGTTGAATCCTTCGTTTCAAATTATTTTATAATTATGAATGAGATCCTTCATTTATTAATTGTTCTTGTTTTCTTTTTAAACATAGGATACAAAAAGAACATTTGATGAAAAACCAAACATCTTGGTGGCTCATGTTAATCCAGATGAAGCCGACTCATTCCAAGGTTGCCTTATTCTATAGATTTTCTTCATCTTATCCGAACACTTAATCTTGCATATTGTTAAAGTCTCAAGATTTATTAGATGATTATAATGTTGTAGTTTTCTTCGAGCTTTCGTTTGAGAACTAAAACTAAATTAACGTTTTTGATTTGATCTATATTAGGTGTGATTGGTGAGATGGTTGAAAAAAAGGACAATGTTCTAGATGAAATTATCACAAATATCATCTTTTTCAAGGTGAATCACATTTTCTAACTTAAATGTTAGATTCAATAAATGGTTTAAGAATTTTCTTCAATAATTAATCATTCTTTTTCACTAATCTATTTTTTATTGTTTTTATTCTTGTAGATAATTGAAAACTTCAATGTTTTAAGCCAAGAAAGGTATGACATCTTTACTGGAAGATTTTGAATTTAGTTGTAATATTTTCATGGATCTTTTTAAAATGTGACAATTTGTTACAATTACACTCACTTTTAATAATTATTAAATAAATAATAAAAGTGATTTTGATATAAAAATGTAATTTGAATTGATAAATCATTTTTTTTAATTAGCATTGATAAATCTTTTTATGTGAAATGAGTTGAAATAAAAGGGAAAAGTAAATGAAAAAAAGTAATATTTTTTTCAAATATATAAATCATGCTAAAAAAATATTCCAATCCCTCTTAAAGTTTATCCACAAATAAATGTTGTATTTAAAGGGATATTGAAGAAATTTTCCTATACTTTAAACATTGTAGACCTTTGGAAACCAAATCTCATATGGATTCAACATCTCTTTGGTACAATCCTCAAATTTCGAAGTGGTCTAAGGATGAACAAGCACAGTTGGAAAAATTGCTTACCATGTAATTACTCGATATCTCTTTATTTATTTATTTTCAATCTAAGTGAATTTTATTAGTTTCAACAGGGAAATATGCATATCTAAATGGGACACACCTAATTCACATAATTTTAGTTAAATGGATCAGCTTAGTGCTACATTGAAATTATATTTATTTGAAAATAATTTGATTTTGTATATTAACTTTATTTTAAGAATCTTGAAAAAGAAAATGACTTAATATTGTTTTCATTTTTTCTTCCTAATTTCCATTATGTGTAACTTATGATCAAGGTTGTCTTATCTTGTTTTATAATCACTAGATTGTGTGTAGTAAACTAATTATGCATCAAATCTATGTCTTGTCGTATTCGAAGCAGAATTATGTCTTGTCGTATTCGAAACAAATAAATGAATTTACATTTTTTTTATCTTTCTTGTTATATTGTAGTCTAAGATGACACTAATCTTGAGACTTGTTTTGTAATCATTTATTGTCTATCCTAAAATAGTTATGCATATTATCTAAGTCGACTCCTTAATAAATATATAATAAGTAAATGAATTTTATATTTTCTTATTATTATTTTGAGATGTCTTGTTTGTTCTTTTATTCTCATTTATTTATGTATAATATACTTTACTTTTTTGTATTAATTTAATTTTTCTCATTTCTTATCAATATAAAGAGTATCATTTTAATTGTATTTTTGTACGATGCTCTATCTTTGTCTATTTTCTCATTTTAATTAATTTATGATGACTCATACAGTAATAATTTACTCTATTTTTTAAATAAGCATAAGTCTCATTAATATATATATACACACATTTCAGATATGCATGTGAGCCCAAAATTGCCAAGTACTCAAAGATCGCTGCTCTTATGCCTAAAAAGACAATTCGCGATGTTGCACTTCGCATCAAATGGATAATTGTTAGTGTTTCTTGGATCATAACCTATTAATATCATTTGTTTTTGATTCTTTATGTTTAAATCATGAAAAAATTTAATGTTTTATGATTTGCAGGAAAAAGAAATTATAAAGAAAATTAAATTTATATTTTCTTAATTATTTGTGCAGTCTATCTTTAAACTATACCTATTTTAAGTTACTCCTACATTACAAATATTCAAATTTCGTATTGAAATTAATAATGAAATTGTTATTTATTAATGATTCTTATTTTCTTTTCAAAAATAGGATACACAGAAACTGGATGATGAGAAACTAAATCTCTACGTGGATTCTATTAATTCGCATGATTCTGCCGAATTCAAAGGTTTCCTATTCAAAACTTTTATTTTGTGACAAATAATCGTAAATTGAACCTAAAATTTTGTTGTGAAATTTTAGAGATTTTTGGTGTCTTTTACAATTAGACGGAGTTTTCATCTCAAATTAAAAATAACAATAATTCTTTTTCTATTGCAGCTACATTAGGCGTAACTGGAGAGTTGTTGGAAGAAAATAACAAAATTTGTAATCAAATTATCTCAAATTTCTGCTCTCTCAAGGAGAATCAGATATCTTTTAAATTAATTTAAATGTTATAATAATTAATCATCCTTTTACTCTAATTGAATTTTTTTTTGGTTTTTTTTATTGCAGATACATACAAATGTCAATCACTTAAGACAAATAAGGAATAACATATTTAAAATATGTAGCTAGTATGATACTTTACTTTCAATCTTTCCTTCAATTTCTTGGATTTTTTGAGTTCAACTATTATCTTTTGATAGATTTAATACTTAAAACTTATTATTTTATATTTGTGATTATGAAGCATTGACGAAGATACAGAGCTAATGAATCCCTTGCCGCCAAATCCCTATAAAATTAACATTGATCTCGCCGAATTGTTCCTAGGACCTTCTTAGCTGGGACCTTCTTAGGTTAAGATCGTCTTACCTTACTATTTTGTTTCCATATTTTTCTGGATTTACTTTGGACCTGGATAAACAAGTTTGCAATTATTCTACCCTTTTCTTTGTTTGTTTTTTCGTTGTTTTAGATGTTTCAATGTGTTGAACTACTTATGTTTTTATGGATTCTTTTTCCTCCCAAATGAATGGTTAAATCATGATGAATTTTGATTATTATTTTTTTAAATATTGTGGATGATGATTTGGTTTAGGTTGTCACAAATAGTTTATTTTGAAAAGATATTTGATCATCATTTTTATTATGAAGAAAAAATATTTATATTTATTATTGGTTGTGGTTAAATTATATTATAAAAAATCAATCTAGTAGTGTTCTTTTATGTTCACAATATGTTAGTCAAATAAAATAGCTTTGAATATTTTTGGGGATTTTCATTCTTTGAGATTTTATACAAACTAGCATTTAGCCCGTGCATTTGCACAAGTAATAATATAAAAACTGTGAAAAAAAATTACGGATAACATTTTTTATTTTATTTTTAACCGTTTTAAGTTTATGGGTGAGTCAACCCACAATCCGACCCAATTATCCATTTACTCAACATCATTATATATTAGTTAGTTAAAAAGTTGAACTTATATTAATATTAAAACGTCCCGCGTTTATCAAAATTGGTGTTGAATTTAAAATATAAAGTCTTTATAGCCTAGTTGGTTAAAAAATTGTACTTGTTTTGTTAGGTTGCAAGTTCGAAACAAACCTCTAGCATTTTTAATTTTATTTTTAACCGTTTTAAATTTAAAAACTGGTCAACCCACAATCCGACCCAAGTATCCAAATTAACCACAGCTCTCGACTCGGCAATCCGGATCATTATATATTAGTTAGTTAAAAAGTTGAACTTATATTAATATTAAAACGTCCCGCGTTTATCAAAATTGGTGTTGAATTTAAAATATAAAGTCTTTATAGCCTAGTTGGTTAAGAAGTTGTACTTGTTTTGTTAGGTTGCAAGTTCGAAACATACCTCTAGCATTTTTAATTTTATTTTTAACCATTTTAAATTTAAAAACGGGTCAACCCACAATCCGACCCAAGTATCCAAATTAACCACAGCTCTCGACCCGGCAATCCGGACACTTTAAAAATTAAGCATCATTATATATATATAGATTAGTTAGTTAAAAAGTTGAACTTATATTAATATTAAAATGTCCCGCGTTTATCAAATTTGGTATTGAATTTAAAATATAAAGTCTTTGTAGCCTAGTTGGTTAAAGAGTTGTACTTGTTTTGTTAGGTTGCAAGTTCGAAACATACCTCTAGCATTTTTAATTTTATTTTTAACCGTTTTAAATTTAAAAGCGGGTCAACCCACAATCCGACCCAAGTATCCAAATTAACCACAGCTCTCGACCCGGCAATCCGGACACTTTAAAAATTAAGCATCATTATATATATATAGATTAGCTTGCTAATTTGTTTTGATTTTTCCAATTAACTTTTTCAGTGGTCTCTAGGATAGCTAATGCATTTTTTTATAACATTTGTGCAATTAAACATTAATGTTTTGATTTTTTTTAAAATGTTAATCATTATCTCATTTGTTAGTCAAGTATGTACAGATGGTTAAACATTTGGTTGACAAGACAATTCCTGATGTGATATTTCTTATCAAAAAATTAACTATATGTGTTCTCGATTCATAACACTATTAGTCTAATACTCTAATTTGTTATTATTGTTTTTGGCACAATTAGAATCCCACATCGGAAGATAATGAGAGTGAAAGAAGTTTCTTAGTATATAAAAGAAACTATATTCACAATTAGCATAAATCCCACATCGGAAGATGATGGGAGTTGGGGAAGTTTCTTAGTGTATAAAAGAAACTCTCCCCTCTTTGGTTTATTGCACCCAAATTTGTATCTCTTCTTCCTTATTAATTGATAGCCTTAGTGCTCGGAGACGTAGGCAATATTTTGGCCGAACTCCGTTATCAAATTCTGTTAGTGTGTTCTTTCAGTTTGTTTTTCTTATTTTGTGGTTCTGTCAGGGTTTTCCCCAACAAGTGGTATCAGAGCCGAAGGTTCGTCCTTGGCATGGTGGAGTCTTCAAAAGGGGCGTCAACTCCTTCGTCATCCTGGACGAGGACACCGATGTCGAATTTGAAGTTTGCGGTGGAGATCTTTGATGGAACTGGGCATTTCGGCATGTGGCAAGGTGAGGTTCTAGATTGTCTTTTTCAGTAGGGTCTAGATGTTGCTATTGAGGTCGGAAAGCCAGATGGTATAGAAGAAAAAGAGTGGAGTATCATGAATCGGTTGGCGTGCGGAACAATTCGGTCGTGCCTGTCCAGAGAGCAGAAGTATGCTGTGAAGAATGAAACTTCTGCACAAAAGCTGTGGCAAACATTGGAGGACAAGTTTCTAAGAAGAGTGGTCAGAATAAGCTCCTTATGAAGAAGCGACTGTTCCGGTTTGAATACCAATCAGGTACTACGATGAATGAGCATATAACTAAGTTTAATCAGTTAGTAGCGGATTTGTTAAACCTTGACGTTAGGTTTGAGGATGAAGATTTGGCTTTGATGTTGCTATCGTCCCTTCTTGATGAATTTGAACACTTAGAAACAACGTTATTTCATGGGAAGGGAAATGTTTCTCTTGATGCTGTAAGTTCTGCTTTATATAGTAATGAATTGAGAAAGCAGGATAAAAGGAAAAGTGAAGTAGATACAGCAGATGAAGCATTGATGGTCAGGGGCCGTCAGCAGAGCAAATCAAAAGGGAAAGGAAGAAGATCTGAAAGTAGAGTTGCCAAAGATGAATGTGCTTTCTGTCGTGAGAAAGGACATTGGAAGATTAACTGCCCAAAGTTGAAGAAGAAAGAGAAAGATTCTGAAGATGCGAATGTTGCAGAAAACAAAGGTGATGCAGATTCAGAATACTCTTTATCGATGTCACACACAACATCACATCCTGATGCGTGGATATTGGACTCAGCCTGCACTTATCATATGACACCAGTTCGAAAGTGGTTCTTTGACTTTAAGGAGCTAGATGGTGGAGTTGTTTACATGGGAGATGCTAATACATGTAAAATACAGGGGATAGGTTCAATCAAGCTGAGGAATGATGACGGATCCACCAGAATTATTAGAGATGTTCGGTACATACCGAATATGAAAAAGAATCTCATTTCTTTTGGGGCCTTGGAGTCGAAAGGGCTACATGTGAAATTGGAAAATGGAGTTCTTAGGGTAATATCTGGAGCGATAGTGATGTTGAAAGCTATCAGGAAGAGTAATAATTTGTATTACTATCAAGGTAGTACAGTTAATGGGACATCATGTGTATCAACTTCCGGGAGCAGTAAAGAGTTAGAGGCAACAAAGCTATGGCATATGCGATTGGGGCATGCTGGTGAGAAATCTATGCAAACTCTTGTCAAGCAAGGATTGTTGAAAGGTACAAAAGTTTGTAAGTTAGATTTTTGTGAACATTGTATTCTGGGAAAACAATAACGAGTAAAATTTGGCACTGCTATGCATAATACCAAGGGTATTTTGGACTATGTGCACTCAGATGTCTGGGGACCTGCCAAGACTCCTTCTCTTGGAGGTAGACATTATTTTGTTACTTTTATTGATGATTTTTCCAGAAGAGTATGGGTGTTTACTATGAAGAATAAAGGTGAAGTGTTTGAGATTTTTCTTAAATGGAAAACTCAAGTTGAAGACGAGGCAGGAAGAAAGATCAAAATTCTTCGGACTGATAACGGTGGAGAATACAAGAATGATCCATTCCATAAGTTATGCCAAGAGTGTGGCATAGTTCGACACTTCACAGTCAGAAAAACACCACAGCAGAATGGAGTATCGGAACGTATGAACAGGACATTGGTGGAGAAAGTTCGATGTATGTTGTCTAATGCTGGGTTAGACAGGAAATTTTGGGCAGAAGCTGTGTCATACGCTCAACATTTGGTAAATCGCCTACCATCATCTGCACTTGGTGGCAAGACTCCATTAGAGGTATGGTCTGGAAAACCTGCAACTGATTATGATTCTTTGCATATTTTTGGTTCTACTGCATATTATGATGGAGTTGAATCAAATTTGGATCCACGAGGAAAGAAGGCTCTTTTTATGGGATTTACTACAGGAGTTAAAGAGTATCGCCTCTGGTGTTTGGATGCAAAGAAAACCATTTTCAGAAGAGATGTTACTTTTGATGATTATTCAATGTTGAATAAGGTAACACCAGACAAGATTGATTGTACTCCGCAACAGGTGGAGTTTGAGCAGATAAAGATAAGCCCAACTAGAAGTGACTCTCCGACGACAGACGAAGAGTTAAATGAGGAAGAGGTTCTGACCCAAGAACCTTCAGAACAAAGTGAATCAATTGTTGTGAATAGGCCAAGACGAGTTATTCAAAAACTAGGTCGGTTTGTTGACATGGCGGCCTATGCACTTCTAGTCGTAGATGATGTTCCATCCACTTTTCCAGATGTCAGTCGAAGTACTGAAAATGGAAAAAGGAGAGGTGTTATGGAAGATGAGATGCAATCTATTCAGAAGAATGAGACATGCAAGTTGACGCATCTACGAAAAGGGAAGAAGGCTATTGGTGGTAAATGGATCTTTGCTAAGAAAGAAGGATTTCCTGAAAAATTTGATGTTCGCTACAAGGAAAAATTGGTAGTTAAAGACTACGCTCAGAAGGAAGGAGGTGATTATAATGAGGTACTTTCTCCTGTTGTTAAACACTCTTCCATTAAAATTTTGCTGGCCTTGGTAGCGCAGATGAATTTGGAGCTAGCTCAACCAGATGTGAAGACCGCAGACATACACGGTCATTTGAACGAGGAAATCTACATTTATCAACCAGATGGATTCAATGTTGCTGATAAAGAAAATTGGGTTTGCAAGTTGAACAGATCATTGTACAGGTTGAAGCAATCGTCGAGACAATGGTACAAGCGACTTGACAAGTTTATGATGGAGTACAAGTACACAAGAAGCAGATTCAGTTCATGTGTGTATTTGCGCAAATTTCAAGATGAGTCTTACATCTATCTACTCTTGTACGTTGATGATATGTTGATAGCATCAAAGAGCCAATATGAAGTTGACAAGTTGAAGGTTCAATTGGGTAAAGAGTTCGAGATGAAAGACATGGGGAAAACCAAATCTAATTGTTTAGATTTGGTAAACATCTTCCGCGTTTGAGTCGGCGCTGAAGAGCGCCAATTGGAAGCACTGAAGGACTATTTTTAATATTGAAGAATTAGTATTTGGACATTGTGCCAAGGTGGAGATTTGTTGTTTTTGGCACAATTAGAATCCCACATCGGAAGATAATGAGAGTGAAAGAAGTTTCTTAGTATATAAAAGAAACTATATTCACAATTAGCATAAATCCCACATCGGAAGATGATGGGAGTTGGGGAAGTTTCTTAGTGTATAAAAGAAACTCTCCCCTCTTTGGTTTATTGCACCCAAATTTGTATCTCTTCTTCCTTATTAATTGATAGCCTTAGTGCTCGGAGACGTAGGCAATATTTTGGCCGAACTCCGTTATCAAATTCTGTTAGTGTGTTCTTTCAGTTTGTTTTTTCTTCTTTTGTGGTTCTGTCGGGGTTTTTCCCAACCGTTATTAATTTCAAATTAAGAATGTCATCCTTTATTTATTTATTTGTTGTCTTTTTTTCTCACGAGTTTGTTATATAAAGAATCAAATAGATTGTTTGCACCCATTTTAGTTTCGGTAAAGAAAAATGTAATTACTAAATAAATATATACATATATATATATTTAAATCTATTAATACCCGAAAAGCAGATAACAAAGAATTGTTTAAAAATTTATATCCGTCATAAATATTTTGTTGAAATATTGACTTTTTCAATTTCTTTTTTTTAGAGTTTGTTATAATCATGGTATAAAATAACAATTGTATAACCATGGATATTAAAATAAATAAAAAAAAGTAAAAATATTAAATTGTAATTGTAATTTTTCATAATTATTTTCTAAAATATAAATAAAATTAGATTTTTGACCACCAAAAATGAAATTTTTTTTTTAAGTATCCATTTTTTTTCCTGACCTGTAAAAAAAGTGGTAATTTGTTAAAATCAAAATAACTTTTTTTTTTATAATTATAATGTAAATAATAAAAGTGATTTTTATATAAAATAAAACTGTTTTGAATTGATAAATCTTTTAAAGGGGAAATGAGTTGAATAAAGTAAAAAGTAAATAAGAAAGTAATAATTTTTGTCAAAATTTATGAAAATACTAAAAAATTGATTTTCATAATATAATTCTTTGCCTATAAAATAAAAAGATAAATACTAAAAAAATCTTTAGAATCTTTTTTCTCTAAAAAAAATAAATTTAATTATAATAATAATTTTAATTTTCACCAGAAAGTTTATTTATAAATAAGGTTTTCTTTAGAGAGATAGAAATTTCTCTACTTTAAACATATTAGACTGAAATTTGAATTTGATTTAATGGCATCAGGAAGCAAATCTCATATGGATTCAACATCACTTTGTTACAATCCTCAAATTTCTGATTGGTCGAACAATGAACAAACTCGGTTGGAAAGATTGCTTACCATGTAAATAGTCCCTCTTTCTTTATTATATATTTTTTTTAATTTCAATCAAAATGAATTTGATTAGTTTACAAAGAAAAATAAACAAATCTAAATGGGACAAATCTAGATCACAAAATTTTAGTTTCTTCAATTAGCTAACAAGAGCAATTAGTGTTAAGTTGAAATTATATTGATTTAAAATAATAGATTTTGTTATTAACCTAATTATATTTCTGTTATTAATTTTAGATATTTCTAGAATCTTGAAAGCGATAATGGTTTTGATAATATTTTTCATTTTTCCTTTTTTTTTGGTTAAGTGTAAATTATGAATGTATTGTAGTATATTCTTTTATAATCACTATATTGAGTGTCTAACCTAATTATGCATTATGTCTTGTCGCATTCGAAACAAGTAGATGAACTTATTTTTATTTTTATTTTATGTTAAAGTCTAAGTTATGATGGGTAATTATTGACTTATTATTAGTCTTTTTATTATTTTCTTATTATTATTTTAAGAGATCATATTTGTTCTTTTATTCTCCTTTTTTATTTATTTATAATAGCTTATATTGTTCTGCATTAATTTAATTTTTCTCATTGTGTAGAAAGATTATCATTTTAATTGTCTTTTTCTTTTCTTTTATGATGTATATTTGCATTGTCTATTTCTCATTTTAATTAACTTCTTATTACTAAATCATAATGATTGAATTTTTCTAAATAAACATTTATATATATATATATATATATATATATATATATATATATTTCAGATATGAATCAGAGCCCAACATAGCCAAGTATTCAAAGATTGCTGACCATTTTCCTGGAAAGACAATTCGCGACGTGGTTTCTCGTATCAAATTGACAACTGTTTGTGTTTCTTGAATCATAACCTATTAATCTCATATGTTGTTGTTTCTTTATGTTTCATTCATTAATGCATTTGAAGTTTTATGATTTACAGGAAAAAGAAATTATAAAAGAAGATGAAATGGTATTTTCTTAATTATTTGTGCAATCTATCTTTGAACAATATATACTTATTTTAATT
This sequence comes from Impatiens glandulifera, assembly GCF_907164915.1. Classification (NCBI taxonomy): domain Eukaryota; kingdom Viridiplantae; phylum Streptophyta; class Magnoliopsida; order Ericales; family Balsaminaceae; genus Impatiens; species Impatiens glandulifera. Next base: position 13,393,294 of record NC_061869.1, on the reverse strand, counting down.
ATGGTTCTTTTTTTCTTTTCAAAAATAGGGTACAAAAAAACCGGATTATAACATGCCAAAGATCTTTGTGAGTTCTACTAATTCACATGTGGCAGCCACATTCAAAGGTTTGCCTATTCAAAACTTTAAAATTTCAGAGTTTTGTTTTTTTTGTCATTTTAGTATTACATGGTTTGATGTTTTTAATGAGTTTGAAGAAAATAACAAAATTTATTATCAAAATACCTCAAATTTCAGCTCTATCGAGATGAAACCCATCTTTCGAATTAAAATAAATACTAGATCGAGTTTTCTATAATAATTAATCGTAATTTACTCTAATTTGAATTTCTGTGTTTTTTTATATAGATTCATAAAAATTTCAATCTTTTAAGCTAAATAAGAAATAACATATTTAAAATGTTTAGGTAGTATGATACTTTATCTTCGATCTTTCCTTCAGTTTTAATTTTAGAATTTTTGAGTTCAATTATAATTTTTTGAAAGTTTAACATTTAATACTTGAAACTTATTGTTTTATACTTTTTATTATGAAGCATGGAAGAAAATATAGAGCTAACGAAGCATTGATGCCGTCAACTTACTCATCGGTTAAGATTATCTTACCTTGTTATCGTTCTCTTGGATTCGTCTTAATTTACTTTTGGATAATAAAGTTAGCACTATTCTACTATATTCTTGTTTGATTTTTGGTTGTTTTAGATATTTGAATGAGTTAAATTGGTTGAGATTTCATGTATTTTTGTTCTCACCAATTAATGGTTAATCATGATGAATTTTAGTTTTTTTTTCTAAATAATTATTTTTTAGATGAGAATTTATTTTTGTTGTTGGAAATTAGTTTATTTTGAGAAGATATTTAATCATCCTCTTTAATTATGAAGAAAAATATTTATATTGATTGGTTGTGATTATTAGATTATATTAAAATTAAAATCCAATCTTCTATGTTCAAATAGGTTGGTCAAATAAATTAAGAATCTCCATTGGATTTTGGGGATCTTCGTTTCTTTTTGAGATTTTATACATTTTTCCTAATTTGTTTTGATATTTTTCCATAAACTCTTTCAATGAAATAATGTCTTATAATATTAGTTTTAATTAAGTTTCTATCTCAAAACTATTAAGTAATAATAAGTTTTTGATAACAATATATATATATATATATATATATATATAATAACTTTGTTTCACTTTTTTTAAATGAAAATAATAAGAATTTTATATTCTAATGTTTCATAACTATTTTTCTAAAGTATATATTAAATTAAATTTTGACTATAAAAAATGTGATTATTTTTATTAGTTATCCATATTGTAATTTATACCTATCCTATCACATCTTTTACATTAATTTATAATATTTTGGTGATCAATCTTTTAAAATGTAATATATAATTGTGTCAATTATTTAACACAATCCCTTTAGATAATTATCAAAGAAATTATAAAAATAATTTTATTTGTATTTAATATAAAATATGTAATTGAAATTGATAAAATTATTTTAGGAAAAAATGAATTAAAAAGGTAAAAACTAAACAATTAACTAAATAACAGAAAAGTTATTATTCTACCAAATTTAAAAATTATTCTATATAGAAAAATGTTCATTATTCATAACTCTTTTCCAATAATTTCATTTTGTATTTTTTTACCAATTTGATACATAGATGAATACCACATATAATCTATTTCTTTTTAAAAATAATTTTTTTTCTAAAAATGTTCTTTGATTTTGATTAATGAGTATTTAATAATAATGTAGATACATTAACAATTAAGTATTTTCTCTTTAAAATTTCACCATAAATAAAGATTTTCTTTAGAGCAAGTTTGAAGAAATTTTCTTATATTTTAAACAAAGTAGAACATTGGAATTTGATTCGATGGCATCAAGAAGCAAAGTTCATATGGATTCAACATCTCTTTCGCACAATACTCAAATTTCCGAGTGGTCTAACGATGAACAAGCTCAGTTGAAAAAATTGCTTATCAGGTTATTTAGTCAATCTATTTATTTGTTTTGCATATTTAAAAGGACTTCATTATCTTGCTACATGATAAATATGCAGATCTTGACTGGACATATCGAGTTGACGTTAATATTGTTTTCATTGTTTCCCTATTCTAACATATGTATCGGATTTCTTGGCTTCTTTTATAATTATTAGATTTTGTTTCTCATTGAACTTATTTTTTGTCGTATTCGGTTATTTCAAAAATCACGAAAACAGATAAATGAATTTGATATTTATTTTTATATATTGTTTTATTGAAAATGAAATCTAAGTTATGATACATAATGTGTAACTTGATTTGTAATCACTTAATTATGTTATTTTATTATTAATTTGAGGTCATGTTTGTGTTTTTTATTCTCATTTTTTTATTAACTTATAATAGATATTTTTGTTTTGCATTTGTTTGATTTTTCTCATTGTTGTTAATAACAAGAATACTGTATTAATTGACTAGTTTTTCTTTTGAGATCTTGTGTTTATATTGCATATCTTAATCTAATAAGAATATATAACTTTTTCGTTATGTTGAGAATCTGGAAATAAATAAGTGAGTTATCATTTGTTTTTCTTATTCGGTTGAGCTAAAGTATATTTTCATTATTCTTTTATTTTATTAACTTAGAACAGCTACTATCATTACGTTTTTCTAAAGTTAGGATTAAATTCAATGTAGTTCAAAAAAACAAAAGCTCATTTCAGAATTAAGAAAGCAAAATTCCAACATTATTGAGAGAAATGAAGATGCATACTAGCTAGCAGAACAATAAGAATAAGTCTAAATAATTTTTTTTTCAGGTATTCGGAGCCCAACTTAGTCAACTATGCAAAGATTGCTCGACATTTCAATGACAAGACAGTTCTTGATGTGGCATCCCGCGTCGACTTGATGACTGTTTGTGTTCCTCAATTCATAACTATAGTACTAATCTCATTTGTTCAATTTTTATGATTGAATCATGAAAACGTTTGATGTTTTATGATAAGCAGGATTTGGTGAAGAATAATGGAAAAGGAATTGAGAACAATAATGAAATGGTATTTTCTTAATTATTTGTTGAATCCTTCATTTCAAATTATTTTATAATTATGAATGAGATCCTTCATTTATTAATTGTTCTTGTTTTCTTTTTAAACATAGGATACAAAAAGAACATTTGATGAAAAACCAAACATCTTGGTGGCTCATGTTAATCCAGATGAAGCCGACTCATTCCAAGGTTGCCTTATTCTATAGATTTTCTTCATCTTATCCGAACACTTAATCTTGCATATTGTTAAAGTCTCAAGATTTATTAGATGATTATAATGTTGTAGTTTTCTTCGAGCTTTCGTTTGAGAACTAAAACTAAATTAACATTTTTGATTTGATCTATATTAGGTGTGATTGGTGAGATGGTTGAAAAAAAGGACAATGTTCTAGATGAAATTATCACAAATATCATCTTTTTCAAGGTGAATCACATTTTCTAACTTAAATGTTAGATTCAATAAATGGTTTAAGAATTTTCTTCAATAATTAATCATTCTTTTTCACTAATCTATTTTTTATTGTTTTTATTCTTGTAGATAATTGAAAACTTCAATGTTTTAAGCCAAGAAAGGTATGACATCTTTACTGGAAGATTTTGAATTTAGTTGTAATATTTTCATGGATCTTTTTAAAATGTGACAATTTGTTACAATTACACTCACTTTTAATAATTATTAAATAAATAATAAAAGTGATTTTGATATAAAAATGTAATTTGAATTGATAAATCATTTTTTTTTAATTAGCATTGATAAATCTTTTTATGTGAAATGAGTTGAAATAAAAGGGAAAAGTAAATGAAAAAAAGTAATATTTTTTTCAAATATATAAATCATGCTAAAAAAATATTCCAATCCCTCTTAAAGTTTATCCACAAATAAATGTTGTATTTAAAGGGATATTGAAGAAATTTTCCTATACTTTAAACATTGTAGACCTTTGGAAACCAAATCTCATATGGATTCAACATCTCTTTGGTACAATCCTCAAATTTCGAAGTGGTCTAAGGATGAACAAGCACAGTTGGAAAAATTGCTTACCATGTAATTACTCGATATCTCTTTATTTATTTATTTTCAATCTAAGTGAATTTTATTAGTTTCAACAGGGAAATATGCATATCTAAATGGGACACACCTAATTCACATAATTTTAGTTAAATGGATCAGCTTAGTGCTACATTGAAATTATATTTATTTGAAAATAATTTGATTTTGTATATTAACTTTATTTTAAGAATCTTGAAAAAGAAAATGACTTAATAATGTTTTCATTTTTTCTTCCTAATTTCCATTATGTGTAACTTATGAACAAGGTTGTCTTATCTTGTTTTATAATCACTAGATTGTGTGTAGTAAACTAATTATGCATCAAATCTATGTCTTGTCGTATTCGAAGCAGAATTATGTCTTGTCGTATTCGAAACAAATAAATGAATTTACATTTTTTTATCTTTCTTGTTATATTGTAGTCTAAGATGACACTAATCTTGAGACTTGTTTTGTAATCATTTATTGTCTATCCTAAAATAGTTATGCATATTATCTAAGTCGACTCCTTAATAAATATGTAATAAGAAAATGAATTTTATATTTTCTTATTATTATTTTGAGGATGTCTTGTTTGTTCTTTTATTCTCATTTATTTATGTATAATACTTTACTTTTTTTGTAGTAATTTAATTTTTCTCATTTCTTATCAATATAAAGAGTATCATTTTAATTGTATTTTTCTACGATGCTCTATATTTTCTTTGTCTATTTTCTCTGTCTATTTTCTCATTTTAATTAATTTATGATGACTCATACAGTAATAATTTACTCTATTTTTTAAATAAGCATAAGTCTCATTAATATATATATACACACATTTCAGATATGCATGTGAGCCCAAAATTGCCAAGTACTCAAAGATCGCTGCTCGTATGCCTAAAAAGACAATTCGCGATGTTGCATTTCGAATCAAATGGATAATTGTTAGTGTTTCTTGGATCATAACCTATTAATATCATTTGTTTTTGATTCTTTATGTTTAAATCATGAAAAAATTTAATGTTTTATGATTTGCAGGAAAAAGAAATTATAAAGAAAATTAAATTTATATTTTCTTAATTATTTGTGCAGTCTATCTTTAAACTATACCTATTTTAAGTTACTCCTACATTACAAATATTCAAATTTCGTATTGAAATTAATAATGAAATTGTTATTTATTAATGATTCTTATTTTCTTTTCAAAAATAGGATACACAGAAACTGGATGATGAGAAACTAAATCTCTATGTGGATTCTATTAATTCGCATGATTCTGCCGTATTCAAAGGTTTCTTATTCAAAACTTTTATTTTGTGACAAATAATCGTAAATTGAACCTGAAATTTTATTGTGAAATTTTAGAGATTTTTGGTGTCTTTTACAATTAGACGGAGTTTTTATCTCAAATTAAAAATAACAATAATTCTTTTGCTATTGCAGCTACATTAGGCGTAACTGGAGAGTTGTTGGAAGAAAATAACAAAATTTGTAATCAAATTATCTCAAATTTCTGCTCTCTCAAGGTGAATCAGATATCTTTTAAATTAAATTAAATTAAATGTTAGGGAATTTTCTATAATAATTAATCATCTTTTTACTTAAGACAAATAAGGAATAACATATTTAAAATATGTAGCTAGTATGATACTTTACCTTCAATCTTTCCTTCAATTTCTTGGATTTTATGAGTTCAACTATTAATTTTTTGATAGATTTAATACTTGAAACTTATTATTTTATATTTGTGATTATGAAGCATTGACGAAATACGGAGCTAATGAATCCCTTGCCGCCAAATCCCTATAAAATTAACATTGATCTCGCCGAATTGTTCCTAGGACCTTCTTAAGTTAAGATTGTCTTACCTTACTATTTTCTCTTGAGATTTTTCTGGATTTACTTTGGACCTGGATAAACAAGTTTGCAATTATTCTACCCTTTTCTTTGTTTGATTTTTCGTTGTTTTGGATGTTTCAATGTGTTGAACTACTTAAGTTTTTTATGGATTCTTTTTCCTCCCAAATGAATGGTTAAATCATGATGAATTTTGATTATTATTTTGTAAACATTGTGGATGATGAATTGGTTTAAGTTGTTCACAATTAGTTTATTTTGAAAATATATTTGATCATTTTTTTATTATAAAGAAAAAATATTTATATTTATTATTGGTTGTGGTTAAATTATATTATAAAAAATCAATCTAGTAGTGTTCTTTTATGTTCACAATAGGTTAGTCAAATAAATTAGCTTTGAATATTTTTGGGGATTTTCATTCTTTGAGATTTTATACAAATTAACTTGCTAATTTGTTTTGATTTTTCCCATTAACTTTTTCAGTGGTCTCATGGATAGCTAATGAATTTTTTTTTATAACATTTGTGTAATTAAACATTAATGTTTTGATTTTTTTAAAAATGTTAATCATTATCTCATTTGTTAGTCAAGTATGTAAAGATGGTTAACATTTGGTTGACAAGACAATTCCTGATGTGATATTTCTTATAAAAAAATTAACTATATGTGTCCTCGATTCATAACACTATTAGTCTAATACTCTAATTTGTTATTAATTTCAAATTAAGAATGTCATCCTTTATTTATTTGTTGTCTTTTTTTTCTTTATAAAAACATGATACAAAAAAAACATTTGATGACAATCCGAACATATTTCTATACATTTTCTTCTTATTATTCTCACACCTATGGTTTCTCAATATTTTTGGTGTCTTTTACTATTATTAGATGGTGTAATGGTTTGAATCAGGTTTTCTTTTCAAAATTATGATAAAAACTTTTTTCAATTGAATCTAAACTAGGCGTGATTGAGAAGATGATGGAAAAAAATAACAAAGCTTGTGATCAAATTACCTCAGATTTCAGCTCTCTCCAGGTGAAGCACGTACTCCAAATTAAATGTTGGATTCAATAATATGATTTATTTATTTTCTTCAATAATTAATCATCTTTTTTCTCTAATCTAATTTTTTTATGGGTTTCAATAAATGTAAGCTTCAATCTTGTAAACCAAGAAAGGTATAACATCTTTACAATATTTATTTAAGTATAATGTGTTATCTTTTGTCCTGCCTTTTGTCCTAGTTATGAATTTTTTGGGTTGAAATGCGATTTTGATATAGTAATGATTTAACATTTAATACATGAGACTTATTGTTTTTATTAGGATTGATAAAGATATAACACCTGCAAAACGCTTTAAGTTTAAGCGGGAAGTCATGGATGTAGGGTCATGCAAGTTCTCCTTTATTCCCCCAAAAAAAAGATATAACACATGCTACAAATCATTCAAAAGATTAACATTGGACTCGCCACTTTGTCCTAGGACCTTGGGTAAAAATGTTATCGGTTAATCTACTCTATTAATTTTGGTATGACTTTGATCTTTGTTTTGAAATATTTGAATAAGTTGAAATCTTTGATATGAATTGTAGTTTAAAAAAAAATTGTGTGGATGATGAATTTGTTTTGCTTGTTGTCAATTAGTTTATTTTAAAATGGATGTTTGATTATTTTTCAATTATAAAGAGAAACTTATTTAGAGAAAAGTGATTACCAGCAAATCACTCAAATAAATTGAGTTTCAAGTCGGCCAATAAAGTTTTGGTTATTTTAGGCCTTTTCATTTCTTTGAGATTTTATGCCTGTTTACTAATTTTCTATGCTTAATTTCCTTTTATTTATTTTTTCAAATTGAATTTCATGTGTCCCAATAAAATTAATCGGACTTTTTAAAAAAACTAACAGAAGTTGTTTAAGGCTTGAAATAAGGATGGGTTGTTTAATGATTTAGGTAATATATATATATTTCATGTCGACATTGTTTTCACTATTATAAGCTTTTAGATAAATACAAGTTTTATATATTTCAAATTAAAAATATATAGAGTTGCCTTTATGATGTCAAATCGAGCCGTTGTTCTAACTTGATAGGATGGGAAAACACAAAAGAGTTCAAATATTAACTTGGTTATATATATATATATATATATATATATAAATAAACAGGGACAGAGAAATGTAGGGGTTTGGGTTAGTCAAAGTACACCCATAAATACTATATTTTTTCGGTAAAATGTGATATTATATATTAATTTTTTCAATTTAATTCACTATTTATTTATATAATATTTAAAAATTATAAAATTTATTTTAATCTACTAATTTTATTCAAAATTTTCTTTTAATTATTTTAAGTTTATCCCAACTTATTTTTAAGTCCAAATAAACTAAGATTCTTAAGATTCGTCCATACAATCAACTGATAAATGAGAAGTTTCTCAAGAGTTTGTTATAAAGAATCAAATAGGACGATTGGCACAATCGGCACGATCGACACAATCGGCACGAACGGCATGGTATTCACTCTAATAACTAGGTCGTTCATTCATCTGCAAAGCTTGGTTGGAATGTTATGATTTCTAGTTTACCAAGCTCTATAATAGTTAGGGTTTCTAGTGTATCATATTCTGTTATTGCTCTATTTTGTTGTTGTGTTCTTCCATTCATCAAAATGGGAAGAAATAAAAGGTAATAAGAATAAGGAAGTCAAAGAATTTGGGATGGAAGGAGTAAGGGAGGTAGCAGAAAAATAAATCGATAGGATTGCTGAAGAAATTATCCATGAAAAGCAGGAATGCAACAAAGGTAAAGAACCAATTATTGATATAAATTCTGAAGAAAGTGAGGTAGGAAAATAGGGGAAAAATGAATGAACATGGAAGGTTGGGTATAATGAAATAACAAACCTCTTTGGACTTAGAAATCAAATCACAAAGCTACCGATGCATGCAAAGAAATGAGAGATTGTTCTCAATGAAGAGAAAATACAGCAAACAACCGTTCAATTGAATACATTATCTTCAAGATTGGATTCTACTAAAGAAGGAAGAATACGAAAAGATAGTAAACTGGTTAGTGGAAACAATGAGGGAGCTAATGAAGTCCCCCAAATCAAAGAGCTATACTATCAGGAGCAATTCCAACTGTAAGGTAAATGAAGTCGGAAAAAAAATGCAGAAAAGAAAGCAAAAGATCATGCATACAAAGGTCAATCTACTTGGGTGAGTTTAAAACAAAAGTTGAGATTCTCAACTCTCCTTTTGAATTTAAATTGCCCACTGAAGTAGAGGAGAAATGCGTCAAAGAATGGGAAAATATAGTTGTTGGGAATTACATAGGAAAGAACCGTGTATCTTTCCCAAACACTAAGGAATCACTAATTAAATAATGGGAGCAGAAATGACTGGAAAAAGTTTTTGCAAACATCCATGATCTCTATTTTCTACAATTCAAAAATGGAACGAACTTGGATGATATTCTAAAAATTGGGCATACTTATATTGGATCCAACAATATGCAGTTTGAGAGATGGTCTGAAGAATTGAGTGTTCTAAGAAAGCCAAAGGAAACAGCCCCAATATGGTTCAAACTTAGGAACATCCCAACACACATGTATAATGTAGAAGCTCTAAGTCACTTTGCTAGTCTATTTAGCACAAGAATAGTGATAAAAAAAGATAAAAATGAGAAAAATACAGAGAAAAAAAGTAAGAAGGATTCTTGGAAAAATGAAAGAAGTGAAGGAAAGAATGTAAAAGGGAATCAAGGTGAAGAGGAAAAGAAAATTTTCTGTAATGCAAAGGATCATAATGGAAATTAAAGATGAACCTTGAGTTGTTGTTGAGGAAGCTAAAGAGGAAGATACTCAGATTTCAAAGCTGAAACGGAGAATTCTAAATTCGATAAAGAAGATTCAAAAACCAATGTGGAGTTTAAAGCTGAAGCCGAAGATAATGAAGACAAGAGCACAGAAATTCAAATAGAAGATAATAAAGATAAAAACCTGAAGTTCTTAGAAACAATTCTTTCTATCAAATCAAAACAGGCTCGTACAAAGAGAGAATTTAAAATGAGAAATAACAATACTCATATTCATCTTCAATACAACCTCATTTTTTTGGGAGAAATGACTTAGCGTCATTTCATTAAAAATTCTCAAAACCTGGAAAAAAAACCACGAGTTTAAGAGATCATTCTAGACAGACCTAGAATAATTTTAAAGTCGTAACATTCTGAATAAAAGTTAACAAAACTAAAAATGTAAATGAATTATCTGATTACAATGTTTTCAATTCTAGTGAGTTCAAAAAATGGTAAATTCTAGTTCTAGATATTCCAATTTTGCTCCGTGCTTAGAATTCTTCTCCACGTTCTCGCGAGGACGTTGCAATCCGATACAATATCTTTCAATAACTCTTCAACGCTCATGCGGGTCCTTCCATATACCCTTGCATTCCGTTCTTGCAAAATGTTATACACCACTGCTCCAAAGCCGCACTTGAACACGCTTGTTGCAAATCTATTTCCATTGGCTTTGAACAGTTCTCCTTCTTTGATTTCATTCCATTTGCTCGGGAAACTGATCAACTCCAGGATTTTATACAATCTCTTCGAAGCAATATAGCAACTCCCTAATAGGTGATCTATGGTTTCTTCTTTTCCTATGCATAGAAGACAGTTCGCATTCGGGATGCTCATATACTTGTTGATACGATCATGAGTGCTAAATCTTTCCCATAAGGCGAGCCATAGGATGAACTGGTGTCGATGGATAATCTTCGTTGACCATACAAGAGGAGTTCATTCTACTTTCTGCGCTTTTTCCCAGGTTACCTCCAATATTTTCTTCGATACCAGCTTCTCATTATCATCATCTTTTCATTCATGAATGTTCGGTCTATCGTGTAGTTGTATGTTACTTAAATGATCAAGTATCCTCTTTCCTTATGGAATTATTCTCAAGAGCGAGTTCCAATTCACTTCTTTGATGTCTCTGATTTTCGCTTTTGCATAGTCCCTTCTGATAATGATATTTTGAAACTCCTCCTTGTGGATGATAGGATGGTTTTCGAACCAGAGGTCGTGCCAGAATAGAGTGCATTTACCGTCCCCTAGTTGGATATCATAAAGATCTGCAATATCGCTTCTTAGTTTAAGAATCTTTTTTTAGAGACCTGCTCATACCTTTGTGAATTTTGCAGGTCCAGATTCTGGTTTCGTGTTTCATAAACCTCGTTTGCACCCATTTGATCCATAATGACTCCTGATTGTTCTCCAAATTCCACAGATACTTGAATGTTACAGCCTTGTTCCACTCGATATAGTTCTGCAAGCCGATGCATCCCTCGTCCTTCGGTTTACAGAGAGCGGTCCATTTGACTTTCTTTCCTCCTCTTTCGCTACTGTCCCAAATAAAGTTCATCATCAGTGTGTCGAGCTCCTTTATTACCTTCTTCGGAATGACCATCTGTTACGCCTAGTAGCCAACTATGCCCATGACCACGATTTTGATAAGTTTGATCCTCCCTACATAAGAAATTTTTTTTACTTCCCAACCACATATGGTGTTTTTTATCTTTTCAATTAGTGGCTTACAGTGTGAGTTCTCGATCTGCTTCGCGGTTAACGGAATTCCTAAGTACCTTACGGGAAAATTGCCTTACTTGATGCACATGATGTTGAAGATGTCCTGCTTTGTTTCGTCCTTCACGTCTCCATAAAATGTCACACTTTTGCTTTCATTAATAGTTAAACTTGTAACCTCAGATAAGGGCATTAGTACAGACCTAATAGTTTTAATGGAATCAACATTTGCGTGCGCTAAATGAACAAATCGTCAGCAAAGCATAAATGGAATACCTCCTCTACCTCACAGAATGGGTGAAAGATGTATGGACGATTTTTTCGGAACATCGTGAAGATGCTCTCAAAGATCGCCATGATATCTAAGAAAAGATAAGAAGAGAAGGGGTCTACTTGCCTTACCCCGTTTTCATCCTTGAAATAGCCTCCGTGGACTCCATTGACGCTAACAACAAAGTATGATGATGAAACGCACTACATAATTCAATCGATAAAAATCATAGGAAAAATAGAAACAACTGGAAAGTCCCGAATGGCTTCCCATCTAACAGAGTCGAAAGCTTTCTTGATACCTATTTTGAAAGCCACTCTCGGGGATATTTTTTTTCCAATGGCCTTTTAATAGACTCTATATGAGAAGAATATTATGAGAGATTGTCCGATCGGGGATGAATGCAGATTGATTAAGATTTATTATTTTTCCTATGACATTTTTAAAGCGTTTAGAAATGATTTTTGAAATGATTTTATAAATCACATTGGAGTAGAAAATTGGTCTGAAATCTTGTCTTTTCTCGGGTACTGCAGTTTTAGGGATCAAGGTTAGGACCGTTGTATTCCATTGTTTTAACATCTTCTTGTTCTTGAAAAACTCCAGAACTCCATTAGTTACGTCTTTACCCACAACCGACCAATTGTCTTTGAAGAACTGTGCATTACACCCATCAGGACCCAGACTTTTATTCCATCAATACTAAATAGAGTTTCTTTAACCTCAACCCTCATGACCACCCTTATCAGCTCGCGACTATCTTCTGCAGAGATTTTCCTATCAATAATCTTATACAAGGTATTCAGGTGACTTTGATGTTGCTTTCTTGTACCCATAAGCTACTTATAGAAATCGATAGCCAGATCTTGTACATCCTTTTGACCCTGAACATATTCACCATCATCATTCTTCAGCCTGTACACATTGTTTCTCATGTTTCCAACCTTGCATTTTCTATAGAAGAAAAATGTGTTTTTGTCACCCAATGAGAGTCAACTCTGTCTTGATTTTTGTCTAACAAAATTCTCTTTAAGCAGACTCAGCTTCTTGAAATTTTCAAGCGCATACATTTTTTTTTCATTTAGTTGTTCATCACTATTATCCCTTAATAACCTTTTCTGAACCTTTTCCAGTTCTTCTATAACAGACAAAACTCTATTGTAGATATTGCTGAACTTCTTCTTATCAAAGCTTTGGAGATGATTCTTTAGGAGCTTAAGCTTCTCAGAAACCATGTACATGTTGGAACCCCTGACATCTATTGACTATACTCTTTCGAGAATACCCTTGAATTTGTCATTATTCATCCAAAAATTGAAAATTTTGAAGGGTCTTTTGTACCTTTCTTCCTTTTCCCAGAACAATTTAATCGGGCAGTGATCAGATATACTCGGATTTAGAACGTGAAGTTGACTTCTCGGAAATTGGTTAATCCAGTTCTCATTTATCAGACATCTGTCAATTCTACTTCTTCTAATTTGCGCATTCCCTCTCGTAAAAGACAAAGTGAACAAGTTCCCAAAATTGGTAGGCTCGATACAACCTATATCTCTGATGTAGTCATTATAGTCAATCATATCCCGAGTTATTTCAGATTTTGGGCTACAATCAGATTCGTTTCAGGTTATATTGTAATCACTGAGGACAGCCCGAGATTTATCACTATCGATCTAGTTTCTCAGACAATTCCAAAGGAGTCTTCTGTCAGTGCTTGAGTTGCTACAATAGACAATAACAAAATTAAACACGATTCATGTGATTCTGTCTTTGACCTCCACCAGGATTGCTTGATCATTCGAAAAAAGAGCCCTGACCTTAGCACAACCTCCTTTCATCGTTAGAGGAACGGGAAAAGGAAGAGGAATGGGAAGAAGGCCTCTAAATGAAAACGGATGTCATGGGAAAATGTTATGCTGTAATAGTTAAGTTTGAATGTAGTCTTTTCTGTTTGTAATATCTTTTTTTTAGAATGTATGAATGTTACCAATCAGTTTTTTTTAGGGTCTTTTGATTGTTATCATTAATCATAACTAGGGTTTGTCTAACTTTGATTTATAACTCTCCCACTTTTTGAAATTTTAATGAAATGGTTCTAACCGATTTAAAAAAAAACAATCAAATAGTTGTTTGCACTAATTTTAGTTACGGTAAAGAAAAATAAAAATAAAATTTCTAAAAAAAATTATATATATATATATAAATATATTTAAATCCATTAACAAAATATTGACTTTTTTTTGGAGGGGGGAGTTTGTTATAATCATGGTATAAAATAATAATAGTATAACCATTGATATTAAAATAAATAAAAAAGTAAAAATCTTAAATTATAATTTTTCATAACTATTTTCTAAAATATAAATAAAATTAGATTTTTGACCACCAAAAATGTAATATTTTTTAAGTATTCATTTTGTTTTCCTGACCTGTAAAAAATTAGTAATTAGTTAAAATCAAAATCACTTTTTTTTATAAATATAATGTAAATATTAAAAATTATTTTAATATAAAAAAAATTGTTTTGCATTGATAAATCTTTTTTGAGAAATGAGTAGAATAAAGTAAAAAGTAAATAAGAAAGTAATAAGTTTTGTCAAAATTTATGAAAAATGCTAAAAAAAAATGATTTTCATATTATAATTCTTTGCCTATTAAATAAAAAGATAAATACTAAAAAATCTTTAGAATTTTTTTCTCTAAAATAATAAATTTGATTATAATAATAGTTTTAATTTTCACCACAGTTTATTTATAAATAAGAAGGTTTTCTTTAAAGAGATAGAAATTTGTCTACTTTAAACATATTAGACTGAAATTTGAATTTGATTTAATGGCATCGGGAAGCAAAACTCATATGGATTCAACATCACTTTGTCACTATCCTCAAATTTCTGATTGGTCGGATGACGAACAAACTCGGTTGGAAAGATTGCTTACCAGGTAAATAGTCCATCTCTCTTTATTTATTTATTTAATTTTATTTTCAATCTAAATGGATTTGATTACTTTTACACAGAAAAATATACAAATCTAGTTCACATCATTTTAGTTTCTTCTATTAGCTAACAAGAGAAATTAGTGTTAAGTTGAAACTATATTGATTTAAAATACTTCCATTTTGTTATTAACCTAATTATATTTATGATATTATTTTTAGATATTTTCAGAATCTTGAAAAATATAAGGTTTTGATAATGTTTTTCATGTTTCCCTTGTTTTGGTTAAATGTAAATTATGAATGTGTTGTCTTATATTCTTTTGTAATCACTAGATTGAGTGTATAACCTAATCATGCATTATGTTTTTTCGCATTCAAAACAGGTAAATGAACGTTTTTTAGGTTAAAGTCTAAGTTATGATAGGTAATGTAGTGACTTATAATTTTTAATTTGATTGTGTATATTAAAACCGTTATGCTTCTTCTTTAGTTTGACTTCTTTTTTGGTATTTTCTTATTATTCTTTTAAGAGATCGTATTTGTTCTTTTATTCTCATTTTTTATTTATTTATAATAGTTTATATCGTTCTGTATTAATTTAATTTTTCTCATTGTGTAGAAAGATTATCATTGTAATTGTCTTTTTCTTAACTTTTATGATGTATATTTGCATTGTCTATTTCTCATTTTAATTAACTTCTGATTACTAAATCATAATGATTGAATTTTTTTAAATAAACATTTATATATATATTTCAGATATGAATCAGAGCCGAACATAGCCAAGTATTCAAAGATTGCTGACCAATTTCCTGGAAAGACAATTCGAGACGTGGTTTCTCGTATCAAATGGACAATTGATTGTGTTTCTTGCATCATAACCTATTAATTTCATATGCTTTTGTTTCTCTATGTTTCATTTATTAATGCATTTGAAGTTTTATGATTTGCAGGAAAAAGAAACTATAAAAGAAGATGAAATGGTATTTTCTTAATTATTTGTGCAATCTATCTTAACAAAATTTACTTATTTTAATTATGGTTCTTCTTTTCATTTTAAAAACAGGGTACAAAAAAACCGGATTATAACATGCCAAAGATCTTTGTGAGTTCTACTAATTCACATGTGGCGGCCACAATAAAAGGTTTTCCTATTCAAAACTTTAAAATTTTAGAGAATTTTTATCATTTTAGTATTACATGGTTTGATGTTTTAATGAGTTTGAAGAAAATAATAAAATTTATTATCAAAATACCTCAAATTTCAGCTCTGTCGAGATGAAACCCATCCTCCGAATTAAAATAAATACTAGATCGAGTTTTCTATAATAATTAATCGTCATTTACTCTAATTTGAATTTCTGTGTTTTTTTATATAGATTCATAAAAATTTCAATCTTTTAAGCTAAATAAGAAATAACATATTTAAAATGTTTAGGTAGTATGATACTTTATCTTCGATCTTTCCTTCAGTTTTAATTTTAGAATTTTTTGTTGGGTTTTTTGTTTCCTTAGTCCATGAGGAAAAGCCCAGCAAATAGGCCCATTTGGGCCCCCACTTGATTCACTTATTTGGGAGCAATATAAAAGGGGAGAAATCTTCTTTTGCAAGAAATAAGAGCAAAAGAAAGAGAGAGAAAATCAAGAAAGAAAAGAGGGGAAAAACTTCAATTTCAGCAGCCTTAGTATTTTGATGATTGCCGGAGTTTGCACCGTTGGATCGTTCTAATATTTGGACAGCAGCTTCACAACTTCTGGGCCAACATTCTGAACGGTGGAGATCGGATTCTGAGGTCTGGAGGTCAGGGTTTTGTTGCCGGAACAGTAGCAGTTGTTTTTGGTGATATTCTTCCTTTATTGTTCTTTGATTGTTTCTATATCCTTGATGTGCATGTTTCCAAGGGTATTATGAATTTGTATGCCTCTAGTATTGTCTAGAGAAGACTTTTGTATTGCTCTCTTACTGGTGATAGTGGATTTTAAGCGGCACTAGGTGTCCTGTGGTTTTTACCCATTGAGGGGTTTTCCACGCTAAAATTCTGTGTTGTTTGTGTGTGCTTGCTTGGTGTGTTACTCACTGTTTTAGGGCTGTGTTGATTGCATTTTGCATACCTATTTGTTAGCTTCCTCACAGGTTTAAACGGTTTGGGAAAGTGTTGCCAAACGTAGGATAAATTCCGCATTTGTTGTTTACTGTTGTGGCGCATTTCCATCAAAGTGGTATCAGAGCCTTGGTTGCTTATTTGTGAATTGAACTGTTTGAACGATGGAAACTAATACAAGTAGGATGATTAATTTGAATGGTTCAAATTATCATGTTTGGAAGGCAAAAATGGAAGATCTCCTATATGTGAAAGATTATTACTTACCTGTTTTTGCTACTGATAAACCTGAGAATAAAACTGATGCAGAATGGACTATTTTGCATAGACAGGTTTGTGGATATATTCGGCAATGGGTGGAGGATAATGTGCTGAATCATATTATTGGGGAGACACATGCTCGTACTTTGTGGAACAAGCTTGAACAGTTGTATGCTCGGAAGACTGGGAACAATAAACTGTTCTTGATTAAGCAATTGATCAAGTTACAGTACAAAGATGGCACTCCTGTTACAGATCACTTAAATGCGTTTCAGGGCATTGTGAATCAGCTTTCAGGAATGGGTATCAAGTTTGATGATGAGATTCAAGGTCTATGGCTACTTGGTACATTACCAGATTCTTGGGAGACTTTTAGGGCATCCTTGTCCAACTCTGCACCGGATGGTATTATCACCATGGAATTGGCTAAGGGCAGTGTTATGAATGAAGAGATGAGAAGAAAGTCACAGGGTTCCTCTTCACAATCAGATGTCTTGGTTTTTGAAAAGCGGAGGAGAAGTCAGAGTAGAGGTCCGGGTAACAAAGGAAATCAGCGTGGTACTAGCAGCTCCGGTAAAGGGAAGTATGCTAATATTGAGTGTTACTATTGTGGTAAAAAGGGGCACACAGTAAAGTTCTGCAGACAGGCAAAGAAAGAGAACAAGAAGAAAAACTACAACAACCAAAACAACAATCAAAGGAAAGATGACGATGGCAGTGACAAAGTTGAAGTGAATACTATCACTAATGATTTCTTTGTTTGTTGTGATGATAATTTGGTGAACTTTGCACATGATGAGGCGAGTTGGGTGATTGACAGTGGAGCTTCGTGTCATGTTACATCACGAAGAGATTTTTATTCATCTTATACTCCAGGTGATTTTGGGGATGTCAAGATGGGTAATAGTGGGCTATCAAAGGTTGTTGGCATTGGAGAAGTCTGTTTGAAGTTTGATACTGGGATGGAGTTGGTTTTACAAAATGTAAAACATGTCCCGGATATGAGATTAAATTTGATTTCTACAGGTTTACTTGATGATGATGGGTACAACAACTACTTTGGTAATGGTTTGTGGAAACTCACTCGTGGTTCTTTGATTGTGGCAAGAGGTAAAAGGTGCTCAAAGTTGTATGTGGTACAACCGAAGATCTCCAAGAGCATTGTTAATGCTGTGGAGAATGCTGACATGACTGAGATATGGCATAAGAGACTTGGTCATATGAGTGAAAAGGGAATGGCTTTGTTGTCAAAGAAGGAAGTGTTATCAGGTGTAAATGATGTCCAGTTGAAGAGGTGTTCTCATTGTCTTGCAGGTAAACAAAACAGAGTTTCTTTCAAGAGCCATCCTCCCTACAGAAGAGAGAGCATACTTGATCTTGTTCATTCTGATGTTTGTGGTCCTATGAAGACAAAAACACTTGGTGGTTGCTCATATTTTGTCACATTCATTGATGATCACTCCCGAAAGGTATGGCTTTATACTTTGAAGTCTAAAGATCAAGTTTTAGATGTGTTTAAGCAGTTTCATGCCTCAGTTGAGAGAGAGACTGGAAAAAAGCTCAAGTGTATTCGGACAGACAATGGAGGTGAATACATTGGGCCATTTGATGCTTACTGTAGAGAGCATGGTATTCGGCATCAAAAGACTCCTCCAAAGACACCACAGTTGAATGGCTTAGCAGAGCGGATGAACAGAACATTGGTTGAGAGAGTCAGATGTTTGCTTTCACATTCAGGGTTGCCGCGTTCCTTTTGGGGTGAAGCGTTGAACACGACGGTACATGTTATTAATCTAACCCCTTGTGTTCCTTTGCAGTTTGATGTTCCTAACAGGGTTTGGAGCGGCAAAGATGTTTCTTACAGTCACTTGCGAGTCTTTGGATGTAAGGCATTTGTGCATATTCCCAAAGATGAAAGGTCAAAGCTTGATGTGAAGTCTAAGCTTTGCGCGTTCCTCGGCTATGGTGATGATGAGTTTGGATACAGGCTTTATGATCCAGTTCAGAAGAAGCTTGTTCGAAGTCGGGATGTTGTGTTTATTGAAGATCAGATTTTTAAGGATGTTGAGAAGATAGAGACAGTTCCTCGACATAGTGATGATCTTATTGATTTGGGTCCAGTTCCTCTACAACATGTTGACACACAGGTTGGAGATGATGTTCCTATTGAAGACCATGGTGCTGATAATGTTGATGCTCAAGAGCAAGATGTAGATGAAGTTGTTCACCCAGAGTTACCAGTTCCAGACATGCCACCATGTGTTCCACTCAGACGGTCTACGAGAGATCGTCATCCTTCTGTACGTTATTCTGCAAATGAGTATGTTCTTCTCACTGATGAGGGGGAACCTGAGTGTTATGCAGAAGCTATTGAAGATGAGCACAGGAAAGAATGGGCTGAAGCTATGCAAGATGAGATGGATTCCTTGTATAAGAACAATACTTATGAGTTGGTGAAGTTGCCTAAAGGCAAGAGAGCATTGAAGAACAAGTGGGTTTATAAGGTGAAGACTGATGAGTTCACCTCACAACCCAGATACAAAGCTAGATTGGTGGTCAAAGGATTCAGCCAGAAAAAAGGTATTGATTTCGATGAGATTTTCTCTCCAGTTGTGAAGATGAGTTCTATTCGGGTGGTTCTCGGTTTAGCGGTCAGTCTTGATCTTGAGGTTGAGCAGATGGATGTCAAGACTGCTTTCCTTCACGGTGAATTGGATAAAGAAATCTATATGGAGCAGCCTGAAGGGTTTCAGGTAGAAGGTAAAGAAGACTATGTGTGTAGACTTCAGAAAAGTCTATATGGACTGAAGCAGGCACCGAGACAGTGGTATAAAAAGTTTGAGTCTGTTATGGGGGAGCAAGGCTACCGAAAGACTACTTCAGATCATTGTGTTTTCTTTCAGAGGTTTGGTGATGATGATTTCATCATTTTATTGCTTTATGTTGATGACATGCTTATCGTTGGCAAGAATGCAGAAAGAATTGCTAAGTTGAAACAGCAGTTGAGCAAGTCTTTTGCAATGAAAGACTTGGGGCCAGTGAAACAGATTCTTGGGGTACGGATCACTCGAGATAGAGCTGCCAAGAAGTTGCATATGTCACAAGAGCGATACATTGAGAAGGTGCTTTGCAGGTTCAACATGGACAAAGCTAAAGTGGTTAGTTCTCCTCTTACTACCAACTTTAATCTAACAGGTAAAGATTGTCCTACTTCAAAGGAGGACATTGAAGATATGGATAAGGTTCCATATGCCTCAGCGGTTGGTAGCTTGATGTATGCTATGGTATGTACAAGGCCGGATATAGCTCATGCAGTTGGTGTTGTTAGTCGGTTTCTGTCAAATCCTGGTAGGAAGCATTGGGAAGCAGTTAAATGGATTCTCAGATATCTGCGCGGTACATCCAAACTGGGTATCACATTTGGAAATGAAAAGCCGGTGCTTATGGGATACACAGATTCTGATATGGCTGGAAATAAGGATAACATGAAATCCACTTCTGGATATTTGATGACATTTGCAGGGGGAGCTGTTTCATGGCAATCAAGATTGCAAAAGTGTGTGGCCTTATCGACAACAGAGGCTGAGTATATGGCAGCAACGGAAGCTTGCAAAGAACTATTGTGGTTGAAAAGATTTCTGCAGGAGCTTGGCTTCAAGCAACAGCGCTACGTAGTTCTTTGTGATAATCAAAGTGCAATACACCTTGCTAAGAATTCCATGTTTCATAAGAGAACGAAACATATTGATGTGCGGTATCATTGGATTAGAGAATCTCTTGAAGATGGGTTGTTTGAACTTGATAAAGTTCACACTGATGATAATGGTTCCGATATGTTGACAAAGGCATTGGCAAGGGAAAAGTTGAAGGTGTGTTGTTCTATCGCCGGGATGGCGAACCTTTCCTCATAGTCAGGAAAAGGGGGAGATTTGTTGGGTTTTTTGTTTCCTTAGTCCATGAGGAAAAGCCCAGCAAATAGGCCCATTTGGGCCCCCACTTGATTCACTTATTTGGGAGCAATATAAAAGGGGAGAAATCTTCTTTTGCAAGAAATAAGAGCAAAAGAAAGAGAGAGAAAATCAAGAAAGAAAAGAGGGGAAAAACTTCAATTTCAGCAGCCTTAGTATTTTGATGATTGCCGGAGTTTGCACCGTTGGATCGTTCTAATATTTGGACAGCAGCTTCACAACTTCTGGGCCAACATTCTGAACGGTGGAGATCGGATTCTGAGGTCTGGAGGTCAGGGTTTTGTTGCCGGAACAGTAGCAGTTGTTTTTGGTGATATTCTTCCTTTATTGTTCTTTGATTGTTTCTATATCCTTGATGTGCATGTTTCCAAGGGTATTATGAATTTGTATGCCTCTAGTATTGTCTAGAGAAGACTTTTGTATTGCTCTCTTACTGGTGATAGTGGATTTTAAGCGGCACTAGGTGTCCCGTGGTTTTTACCCATTGAGGGGTTTTCCACGCTAAAATTCTGTGTTGTTTGTGTGTGCTTGCTTGGTGTGTTACTCACTGTTTTAGGGCTGTGTTGATTGCATTTTGCATACCTATTTGTTAGCTTCCTCACAGGTTTAAACGGTTTGGGAAAGTGTTGCCAAACGTAGGATAAATTCCGCATTTGTTGTTTACTGTTGTGGCGCATTTCCATCATTTTTGAGTTCAATTATAATTTTTTGAAAGTTTAACATTTAATACTTGAAACTTATTGTTTTATACTTTTTATTATGAAGCATGGAAGAAGATATAGAGCTAACGAAGCATTGATGCCGTCAACTTACTCATCGGTTAAGATTATCTTACCTTGTTATCGTTCTCTTGGATTCGTCTTAATTTACTTTTGGATAATAAAGTTAGCACTATTCTACTATATTCTTGTTTGATTTTTGGTTGTTTTAGATATTTGAATGAGTTAAATTGGTTGAGATTTCATGTATTTTTGTTCTCACCAATAAATGGTTAATCATGATGAATTTTAGTTTTTTTTTCTAAATAATTATTTTTAGATGAGAATTTATTTTTGTTGTTGGAAATTAGTTTATTTTGAGAAGATATTTAATCATCCTCTTTAATTATGAAGAAAAATATTTATATTGATTGGTTGTGATTATTAGATTATATTAAAATTAAAATCCAATCTTCTATGTTCAAATAGGTTGGTCAAATAAATTAAGAAACTCCATTGGATTTTGGGGATCTTCGTTTCTTTTTGAGATTTTATACATTTTTCCTAATTTGTTTTGATATTTTTCCATAAACTCTTTCAATGAAATAATGTCTTATAATATTAGTTTTAATTAAGTTTCTATCTCAAAACTATTAAGTAATAATAAGTTTTTGATAACAATATATATATATATATATATATTAACTTTGTTTCACTTTTTTTAAATGAAAATAATAAGAATTTTATATTCTAATGTTTCATAACTATTTTTCTAAAGTATATATTAAATTAAATTTTGACTATAAAAAATGTGATTATTTTTATTAGTTATCCATATTGTAATTTATACCTATCCTATCACATCTTTTACATTAATTTATAATATTTTGGTGATCAATCTTTTAAAATGTAATATATAATTGTGTCAATTATTTAACACAATCCCTTTAGATAATTATCAAAGAAATTATAAAAATAATTTTATTTGTATTTAATATAAAATATGTAATTGAAATTGATAAAATTATTTTAGGAAAAAATGAATTAAAAAGGTAAAAACTAAACAATTAACTAAATAACAGAAAAGTTATTATTCTACCAAATTTAAAAATTATTCTATATAGAAAAATGTTCATTATCATAACTCTTTTCCAAATAATTTCATTTTGTATTTTTTTACCAATTTGATACATAGATGAATACCACATATAATCTATTTCTTTTTAAAAATAATTTTTTTTCTAAAAATGTTCTTTGATTTTGATTAATGAGTATTTAATAATAATGTAGATACATTAACAATTAAGTATTTTCTCTTTAAAATTTCACCATAAATAAAGATTTTCTTTAGAGCAAGTTTGAAGAAATTTGCTTATATTTTAAACAAAGTAGAACATTGGAATTTGATTCGATGGCATCAAGAAGCAAAGTTCATATGGATTCAACATCTCTTTCGCACAATACTCAAATTTCCAAGTGGTCTAACGATGAACAAGCTCAGTTGAAAAAATTGCTTATCAGGTTATTTAGTCAATCTATTTATTTGTTTTGCATATTTAAAAGGACTTCATTATCTTGCTACATGATAAATATGCAGATCTTGACTGGACATATCGAGTTGACGTTAATATTGTTTTCATTGTTTCCCTATTCTAACATATGTATCGGATTTCTTGGCTTCTTTTATAATTATTAGATTTTGTTTCTCATTGAACTTATTTTTTGTCGTATTCGGTTATTTCAAAAATCTCGAAAACAGATAAATGAATTTGATATTTATTTTTATATATTGTTCTATTGAAAATGAAATCTAAGTTATGATACATAATGTGTAACTTGATTTGTAATCACTTAATTATGTTATTTTATTATTAATTTGAGGTCATGTTTGTGTTTTTTATTCTCATTTTTTTATTAACTTATAATAGATATTTTTGTTTTGCATTTGTTTGATTTTTCTCATTGTTGTTAATAACAAGAATACTGTATTAATTGACTAGTTTTTCTTTTAAGATCTTGTGTTTATATTGCATATCTTAATCTAATAAGAATATATAACTTTTTCGTTATGTTGAGAATCTGGAAATAAATAAGTGAGTTATCATTTGTTTTTCTTATTCGGTTGAGCTAAAGTATATTTTCATTATTCTCTTATTTTATTAACTTAGAACATCTACTATCATTACGTTTTTCTAAAGTTAGGATTAAATTCAATGTAGTTCAAAAAAACAAAAGCTCATTTCAGAATTAAGAAAGCAAAATTCCAACATTATTGAGAGAAATGAAGATGCATACTAGCTAGCAGAACAATAAGAATAAGTCTAAATAAATTTTTTTTCAGGTATTCGGAGCCCAACTTAGTCAACTATGCAAAGATTGCTCGGCATTTCAATTACAAGACAGCTCTTGATGTGGCATTCCGCGTCGACTTGATGACTGTTTGTGTTCCTCAATTCATAACTATAGTACTAATCTCATTTGTTCCTTTTTTATGATTGAATCATGAAAACGTTTGATGTTTTATGATAAGCAGGATTTGGTGAAGAATAATGGAAAAGGAATTGAGAACAATGATGAAATGGTATTTTCTTAATTATTTGTTGAATCCTTCATTTCAAATTATTTTATAATTATGAATGAGATCCTTCATTTATTAATTGTTCTTGTTTTCTTTTTAAACATAGGATACAAAAAGAACATTTGATGAAAAACCAAACATCTTGGTGGCTCATGTTAATCCAGATGAAGCCGACTCATTCCAAGGTTGCCTTATTCTATAGATTTTCTTCATCTTATCCGAACACTTAATCTTGCATATTGTTAAAGTCTCAAGATTTATTAGATGATTATAATGTTGTAGTTTTCTTCGAGCTTTCGTTTGAGAACTAAAACTAAATTAACGTTTTTGATTTGATCTACATTAGGTGTGATTGGTGAGATGGTTGAAAAAAAGGACAATGTTCTGGATGAAATTATCACAAATATCATCTTTTTCAAGGTGAATCACATTTTCTAACTTAAATGTTAGATTCAATAAATGGTTTAAGAATTTTCTTCAATAATTAATCATTCTTTTTCACTAATCTATTTTTTATTGTTTTTATTCTTGTAGATAATTGAAAACTTCAATGTTTTAAGCCAAGAAAGGTATGACATCTTTACTGGAAGATTTTGAATTTAGTTGTAATATTTTCATGGATCTTTTTAAAATGTGACAATTTGTTACAATTACACTCACTTTTAATAATTATTAAATAAATAATAAAAGTGATTTTGATATAAAAATGTAATTTGAATTGATAAATCATTTTTTTTTTAATTAGCATTGATAAATCTTTTTATGTGAAATGAGTTGAAATAAAAGGGAAAAGTAAATTAAAAAAAGTAATATTTTTTTCAAATATATAAATCATGCTAAAAAAATATTCCAATCCCTCTTAAAGTTTATCCACAAATAAATGTTGTATTTAAAGGGATATTGAAGAAATTTTCCTATACTTTAAACATTGTAGACCTTTGGAAACCAAATCTCATATGGATTCAACATCTCTTTGGTACAATCCTCAAATTTCGAAGTGGTCTACGGATGAACAAGCACAGTTGGAAAAATTGCTTACCATGTAATTACTCGATATCTCTTTATTTATTTATTTTCAATCTAAGTGAATTTTATTAGTTTCAACAGGGAAATATGCATATCTAAATGGGACACACCTAATTCACATAATTTTAGTTAAATGGATCAGCTTAGTGCTACATTGAAATTATATTTATTTGAAAATAATTTGATTTTGTACATTAACTTTATTTTAAGAATCTTGAAAAAGAAAATGACTTAATATTGTTTTCATTTTTTCTTCCTAATTTCCATTATGTGTAACTTATGATCAAGGTTGTCTTATCTTGTTTTATAATCACTAGATTGTGTGTAGTAAACTAATTATGCATCAAATCTATGTCTTGTCGTATTCGAAGCAGAATTATGTCTTGTCGTATTCGAAACAAATAAATGAATTTACATTTTTTTTATCTTTCTTGTTATATTGTAGTCTAAGATGACACTAATCTTGAGACTTGTTTTGTAATCATTTATTGTCTATCCTAAAATAGTTATGCATATTATCTAAGTCGACTCCTTAATAAATATGTAATAAGAAAATGAATTTTATATTTTCTTATTATTATTTTGAGGATGTCTTGTTTGTTCTTTTATTCTCATTTATTTATGTATAATACTTTACTTTTTTGTAGTAATTTAATTTTTCTCATTTCTTATCAATATAAAGAGTATCATTTTAATTGTATTTTTGTACGATGCTCTATATTTTCTTTGTCTATTTTCTCTGTCTATTTTCTCATTTTAATTAATTTATGATGACTCATACAGTAATAATTTACTCTATTTTTTAAATAAGCATAAGTCTCATTAATATATATATATACACACATTTCAGATATGCATGTGAGCCCAAAATTGCCAAGTACTCAAAGATCGCTGCTCTTATGCCTAAAAAGACAATTCGCGATGTTGCACTTCGCATCAAATGGATAATTGTTAGTGTTTCTTGGATCATAACCTATTAATATCATTTGTTTTTGATTCTTTATGTTTAAATCATGAAAAAATTTAATGTTTTATGATTTACAGGAAAAAGAAATTATAAAGAAAATTAAATTTATATTTTCTTAATTATTTGTGCAGTCTATCTTTAAACTATACCTATTTTAAGTTACTCCTACATTACAAATATTCAAATTTCATATTGAAATTAATAATGAAATTGTTATTTATTAATGATTCTTATTTTCTTTTCAAAAATAGGATACACAGAAACTGGATGATGAGAAACTAAATCTCTATGTGGATTCTATTAATTCGCATGAGTCTGCCGAATTCAAAGGTTTCCTATTCAAAACTTTTATTTTGTGACAAATAATCGTAAATTGAAGCTGAAATTTTGTTGTGAAATTTTAGAGATTTTTGGTTTCTTTTACAATTAGACGGAGTTTTCATTTCAAATTAAAAATAACAATAATTCTTTTTCTATTGCAGCTACATTAGGCGTAACTGGAGAGTTGTTGGAAGAAAATAACAAAATTTGTAATCAAATTATCTCAAATTTCTGCTCTCTCAAGGAGAATCAGATATCTTTTAAATTAATTTAAATGTTATAATAATTAATCATCATTTTACTGTAATCTGATTTTTTATGGTTTTTTTATTGCAGATACATACAAATGTCAATCACTTAAGACAAATAAGGAATAACATATTTAGAATATGTAAGTATGATACTTTACCTTCAATTTCTTGGATTTTTTGAGTTCAACTATTATCTTTTTGATAGATTTAATACTTGAAACTTATTATTTTATATTTGTGATTATGAAGCATTGATGAAGATACAGAGCTAATGAAGCCCTTGCCGCCAAATCCCTATAAAATTAACATTGATCTCGCCGAATTGTTCCTAGGACCTTCTTAGGTTAAGATCGTCCTACCTTACTATTTTCTCTTGAGATTTTTCTGGATTTACTTTGGACCTGGATAAACAAGTTTGCAATTATTCTACCCTTTTCTTTGTTTCATTTTTCGTTGTTTTGGATGTTTCAATGTGTTGTACTACTTAAGTTTTTATGGATTCTTTTTCCTCCCAAATGAATGGTTAAATCATGATGAATTTTGATTATTATATTTTTAAATATTGTGGATGATGAATTGGTTTAGGTTGTCACAAATAGTTTATTTTGAAAAGATATTTGATCATCTTTTTTATTATGAAGAACAAATATTTTTATTTATTATTGGTTGTGGTTAAATTATATTATAAAAAAATCAATCTAGTAGTGTTCTTTTATGTTCACAATAGGTTAGTCAAATAAATTAGCTTTGAATATTTTTGGGGATTTTCATTCTTTGAGATTTTATACAAATTAACTTGCTAATTTGTTTTGATTTTTACCATTAACTTTTTCAGTGGTCTCATGGATAGCTAATGCATTTTTTTATAACATTTGTGCAATTAAACATTAATGTTTTGATTTTTTTTTAAATGTTAATCATTATCTCATTTGTTAGTCAAGTATGTAAAGATGGTTAAACATTTGGTTGACAAGACAATTCCTGATGTGATATTTCTTATCAAAAAATTAACTATATGTGTCCTCGATTCATAACACTATTAGTCTAATACTCTAATTTGTTATTAATTTCAAATTAAGAATGTCATCCTTTATTTATTTGTTCTTTTTTTTCTTCATAAAAACATGATACAAAAAAAAAACATTTGATGACAATCCAAACATATTTCAAGGTTGGCATATTCTATACATTTTCTTCTTATTATTCTCACACTTATGGTTTCTCAATATTTTTGGTGTCTTTTACTATTATTAGATGTGTCAATGGTTTGACTCGGGTTTTCTTTTCAAAATTAAGATAAAAACTTTTTTCAATTGAATCTAATAATAGTATATAAGCATCCCGAATGCGAGCTGAAATACGAAACCAGCATCTGGCACTGCAAAATTCATGAAGGTATGAGTTGGTCTCTGAAAAGATTTGTAAACTAAGAAGCGATATTGCAGATTTTTATGACATCCGGCTAGGGGACGGGAAATGCACTCTATTCTGGCACGACCCCTAATTCGAAAACCAGCCTATCATCCACAAGGAGGAGTTTTAAAATACCCGCATCAGAAAGGACTGCACAAAAACGAAAATCAGAGACATTAAAGACGGGAATTCGGACTCACTCTTTAGAAGAAATCCAGAAGGACAAAGGATACTTGATCATATAAGTAACATCTACACAACAGATCAGATATTCATGAATGGAAAGCTGAGGACAATGGGAAACTGATATCAAAGAAAATATGGGAGGTAACCCGGGAAAAAGCGTAGAAAGTAAAATGGGCTCCTTTTGTATGGTCAACGAAGATTATCCCTAGACACCAATTCATCCTATGGCTCGCCTTCTAGAAAAGACTCAGCACTCGTGATCGTATCACCAAGTATATGAGCATCCTGGACGCGAGCTGTCTTCTATGTAGAGGAAATGAAGAAACTATAGATCACCTATTCGAGAGCTACTGTATTGCTTCGGAGCTTTGGGACAGATTTTATAAAAGCCTTGAGTTGATCAGTTTCCCGAGCAAATGGAATGAAATCAAAGATGCAGCACTACTCAAAGCCAAGGGAAATAGATTTACAACAAGCGTGTTCAAGTGCGGCTTTGGAGCAGTGGTGTATAACATTTGGCAAGAACGGAATGCAAGGGTATATGGCAGAACCCATAGGAGCGTTGAAGAGTTATGAAAAGATATTGTATCGGATTGCAGCACCCTCGCGGGAACGTGGAGAATAATTCTAAGCACGGAGCAGAACTGGAATATCTGTAGAAATTGGAATTTACCGTTTTTAAACTCACTAGAATTGAAAGTATTTTAATAAGATAATTCATTTACGTTTTTAGCTTTTTAGCTTTTATTCAGAATTTTACGACTTCAAAATAATTATAGGTCTGTCTAGAATGATCTCTTAAACTCGTGGTTTTTCTCTTATTTTTGAGAATTTTTAATGAAATGACGCTAAGGTTAGGACCACTGTATTCCATTGCTTTAACATCTTCCTGTTCTTGAAAAACTCCAAAACCCCATCAGTAACATCTTTACCCACAACCGACCAATTCTCTTTGAAAAATTGTGCATTAAACCCATCAGGACCCGGGCTTTTATTCCCATCAATACTAAACAGAGCTTCTTTAACCTCAACCCTCGTGACCACCCTTATCAAATCGCGATTATCTTCTAATGAAATTATCCTATCAATAATCTGATACAAGGTATTCAGGTGACTTTGATGCTGCTTTCTTGTACCCATAAGCTACTTATAGAAATCGATAGCCAGATCTTGTACACTCTTTTGACCCTAAACATATTCATCATCATCATTCTTCAGCATGTATACATTGTTTCTCATGTTTCTGGCCTTGCATTTTCAGTAGAAGAAATCTGTGTTTTTGTCACCCAACGAGAGCCAGCTTTGTCTTGATTTTTGTCTAATAAAATTCTCTTCAAGAAGACTCAGCTTCCTGAAATTTTCAAGCGCATCCCTTTCTGTTTCATTGAGTTGTTCATCATTATCATCCCTTAATAACCTTTTCTGAACTTCTTCCAGTTCTTCTCTAGCATCCAGAACTCTATTAGAGATATTGCTGAACTTCTTCTTGTCAAAACTTTGGAGATGATTCTTCAGAAGTTTAAGCTTCTCAGAAACCCTGTACATGTTGGATCCTCTGACATCTGTAGACCATACACTTTCGAGAATACCCTTGAATTTGTCGTTTTCCATCCAAAAATTGAAAATTTTAAAGGGCCTTTTAAAGCTTTCTTCCTTTTCCCAGAACAATTTAATCGGGCAGTGATCAGATATACCCGGATTTAGAACATGAAGTTGACTTCTCGGAAATTGGTTAATCCAGTTCTCATTTACTAGATATCTGTCAATTCTACTTCTTCTAATTTGCTCATTCCCTCTCATATAAGACCAAGTGAAGAAATTCTCAAAATTGGTATGCTCGATACAACCCATATCTCTAATACAGTCATTAAAGTCAACCATATCGCGAGTTATTTCAGATTCTAGGCTACGATTAGATTCGTTTCTGGTTACGTTGTAATCACCAAGGACAGCCCAAGATTTATCACTACCGATCCAGTTTCTAAGACAATTCTAGAGGAGTCTTCTGTTAGTGCTTGAGTTGCTAGCATAGATTTATCACTACTGATCCAAATAATCCAGATTCTTCTCGTTTTGTCATTTGAGTTGTGAATGATTTCCCAACTACTATCAATACACAGCTTGTTAACCTTCTCAATGTTCCAGCTTTTAACTTTTGTCTCAAGAATACCCATAATAGTGATCATCTGATTCTCAATGATCCTCCTGATTTCTTTGCATTTCAGAGGGTCATTGAGTCCCCTTATATTCCATGTCACTATATTCATGAATGGATATAAATGTTGGGTTCCTGACTTTCTAGACTATCCTGGACCTCTTCATCAAAGAAATCATAAACATCACTTGTCTCGCTATCCTCAATGGCTACAACTTGATTACATGGAATACTATTCACATTGAGTGGGGGTTGTCTCACATAGATCTCATCTTCTCCCGTTATAGAGTCGGTGGCTTCTGGATCCAGGATCTTTCTGCTCTGTCTTCGCTTTTTATCTTGTTCTTCTTTAGTAGGTCTTTTCTGACTTTGAACCTCTTCGCTACTGGATTCATGTCTGTTATCGATTTTAATTCCCCCTACTTAAGAACCAAGACTCACTACCTTATTCAAGACCGAATTGTCTTCTTCTGCACTTGATCTTTTGATTTCACAAAACCCAAGATTTTCCAGTTCATTCTCAAGATCTTCTTTATTTCAATAAATTTTTGTCCAGGATTTTCTTGTTCATTATCTCGAAAGGTGGCTCTGAGCCCATAGATCGGGTCATTTTGAATTATGATGACATTGCTTTTTTTATTCCTGTTTGCATTCCTAGAATTGTGAAAGTGGACTCACGACCTATTGGAGTGCCATCAGACCCAATTTTACTTGTTTCATATGGGTCAAGTATTCCCCGTCCCATAGATGTTTGAATTCCAGAAACTTTAGAACCAGAACATTTTTCATCAGGAACGGTAGTAGCAAGTCTGGTAACTTGAGTAGTATCCGAATCAGCAAGTCCAGGATCAGGCTTAACATGGTCAATATGGCTAGGTACGGTAGCATTTTGAGAAGCTCTAGGACTGGTGTGGCTATGTTCAGCTTTATCAGGACCAATATCCTGACCAGGATCGACGTTTTGAATAAAACCTATTCTTGAGAAAACAAAATCCCTAGGACCGGTGCCCTGAACATGACCGATAGGATCAGCGTTAGCAGGGTCATCTTGTACCCTTACCCACTTCATTCTTTTTCCTATCTTCTTCCTTACCCTTATCTGTTCTTGCTTTTGGTTGCTCATCCTATCATTATCAGTGTGTTCATTGATGTTAAGTTCAGATCTGTTCACATTTCTCTCAACTTGAGCCTAGTTAGAGTCATTAATACCGCCTTCTTGAGCATTGTTACTGGCCTTCGATTTTAGATTATTATTGACTGGACATTTATTTGTAGCGTATGTGAAAGTGTTACACTAGTTAAGTTTGAATGTAGTCTTTTCTGTTTGTAATCTTTGTTTTTAGAATGTATGAATGTTACCAATAATTTTTTTTAAGGTCTTTTGATTGTTATTCTTAATTATCATTAGGGTTTGTCAAGTTTGATTTCTAACCCTCCCACTTTTTGAAATTTTAATAAGATGATTTTAACCGATTTCTAAAAAAAGCAATAAAATAGTTGTTTGCACTAATTTTAGTTACGGTAAAGAAAACGAAAAATATAATTTCTAAAAATAAATTATATATATATATATATATTTAAATCCATTAATGTATGTAAAGCATGAAACAGAGAATTGTTTAAAAGTATTATATCTGTCATAAATATTTTGTTGAAATAGTGAATTTTTTTTTGGGAGTTCGTTATAATCCTGGTATAAAATAATAATAGTATAACCATGGATATTAAAATAAATAAAAAAGTAAAAATTTTAAATTTTAATTTTTCATAACTATTTTCTAAAATATAAATAAAATTAGATTTTTTACCACCAAAATTGTAATATTTTTTAATTATCCATTTTGTAATCCTGACATGTAAAAAGGTGGTAATTTGTTAAAATCAAAATCACTTTTTTTATATAATTATAATGTAAATAAGAAAAATGATTTTGATATAAAAAAAATTGTTTTGCATTGATAAATCTTTTTAGAGGAAATGAGTTGAATAAAGTAAAAAGTAAATAAGAAAGTAAAATATAAAACAACAAAAACATTAATAACAAAAATTCTCTGTTTATTAATATTATTAAATTAATTGCAATTTCAATACTATAATAAAAATGATTAAATTTAAATGTTATAAAAATTAATATATGTGTAAACATATATATCTAAAAATCATTATAAAACTAATATAAGTTTAGTTTGAATTATAAGAATATATGTATATATTGAATATTTGTAGAGGCTTTCATTCTAATGATAATTGATTTGAATCTTTAAATGTCCTGAATTTAAATAGTATAAGTGAAATTTAATAAAAAAATCTCTTAATAAATGAAAGAATTTAATAACAAATTTAATAGTTTGATTCTATTTATCTCTTTTAACCCTCTAAGAAAATGGATCATCTCACTTTATTTTTTTTAATTAATTGAAAGAATTAAGAGTAATTTATAAAAATATAATAATAGATGACAAAAATAATATTTTTTTATCTTTATAAAAATTACTTTAATTAATGTAATTTATAATAAATTCATAATAAATTTGTTTTAATATAAAAAATTAAAAAAAAAAAATCTATTTTTTATTATTTTAATGTAAGATGCTATCATGATCCCGACCGTCATTATACATATTTCGACTTAAGGCGTATATTAGGTGGAAATTGAAAAGGTGACATTTTAGTATTTTAAGAACCACTCTTCTCACTTAAGTTTAAGCTACCTTAATGGTTTAAATATTGTTTTTGTTTGTGCTTTAAATATTAAGATCAGAAATGCAAATAACATCTCCTATAGGTTCGGGTGAACCAATTCGAAAAAAAATCTTAAGCTTAAAAAAAAGTCAGTGATTCCCACGTGCTCCCTTCTACTTGAGCCGTACTTAAAAAAAAATGATAAAACAGTTAAACATGTTTTTTTTAATCAAATTTAGATATGTTAGGAGGGAATTAGAAGAAAAAAAAATGTTTTATATATTTTATTGGAAAAGTGATACTCATAAACAATAATAATTATCTTACTCATATTTACAATTTATTACCTCTCTTTTAGAATAATTAGTTATTACCCCTTATATAAATAAATATATATATATATATATATATATTCTATATATGATTTTGTTTAATATTTTTTAATATGTGAATTTAGTATATTCTTAATGTAGTTAAAAATAACAATATGTTTATATATATAATATAACCATATTTCACTTTTTTTTAAATGAAAATAATAAGAATTTAAATTCTAAGGTTTCAGAACTATTTTTCTAAAGTATACATATTTGTTAGATTCAGTGACAACAATAGAAGGGATTGAATATTTTTGTGCTAATTTAAACTTTCAATTCGATTTTAATCCTGTAAGATATTGAAAATCTGTTTATATTCTTCGACAAATCGTAGCAAGCTCTTGAGTGGATTCAAGTGCGGAAAGTGCTTGCTAGATTTGAAGCGGCAAATAACGGACTATAAGAAGCAATAAAGAAATAACACACGATTTTATGGATGTTCGGAGATAAAACTCCTACATCACCCCTTTTTTCTTTTTCCGGAAAGATTCCACTAGAAGACTTTCATTTGTATAGCGTCTACACAAACTCAGTCAGTACTCAGGTTTTGACAGTTGTCTGTTTTGAACTTCTAGCTATCACACTTTGTTGAACAGACAACGTTCTGTTCAACTTACAACACTAAAATACTCTCAGGTGGTACAATAAATTATCACTCAACTTAACGTAATATATTGTGTATTGACTGATTTTTGATAGAGAGAGAGAGAGTCGGAGAGTCGAGATTGCATGAGCAAGAGATCTGGTGATCAAGAAATCGGAGAGCATGAAGAAGTTCGTCGTTGTATTCTGATTTTCTTTTATATTGAAGCGTAGCAACGATCGAATCTAATTCTTGGATACGTGGCAGCTTTCCGTTTAATGTACTCCAGGTGTACAGGATAGTACGCATCGAAATATATTCGTTGGATTGTGGCGTACTAGATTGTACTATAGAATATTTGGTAGAACGTGGTGTATTGGAAAGTATTGCGTGGGCTAGTGGAATAATCGTGTACGTGGAAGTTGTACATTTTTGTCGTCTTAAACTGATGTGGTAGTCTACTGATAGCGAACAATATTGATGACATGAGACAGTTGTTGCCGCAACTCTGTTGTTCACTACTCTACTGTTAGCGCAACACAATTGTTGGCGCAACCCTACTGTTCTCTACTTCAGACTGTTGTTAGCGCTACTCGGGTTTTAGTGCAACACAATTGTTCGCTACTTCAGACTGCTGTTAGCGCTACTCGATCGTCTGCTAGCGCTTCTTCAGACTGCTGCTGAAGCAAGGTTGCTACTAGCGCTTCTTCAGACTGCTACTGAAGAAATGTTGCTGCTAGCGCTTCTTCAGACTGCTGTTGAAGTAAGACTGCTGCTAGCGCTTCTTCAATCTACTACTAAAATAAGACTTCTAGCGCTTCTTCAGACTGTTGTTGGAGCAAGGCAATTGTCGGCGCTTCTTCAACACGGGTGTTGGAGTAAGGTGACTGACAGCGTGCTGAATCAACCTATGTTGTTGGCAACCCTGATGTCAATGCCTCTTTAGCATTGCTGACGGAACGAGGCGGTTGCTAGTGCCTCTTCAGCTGTACTGACGTCTGCTACCAGCGCCTCTTGAACTGTACATGCGCATTAAACATTTGCAGAACTTAGTTTTATTCATTTATTAAGACATCATCAAAACTATATCGTAATGATTAAACTTAGTTTTATTATCCTAAATTCATTTTAATCAATTAAAACGTTTTTCTTAATATAACTTAATTAATTATTTCATTTTTAATTAATTCCTTTTTTTATTTTTTAACTTAATCTAAAAATTTCTCCCATTTTGATGATGTTAAATTAAGTCATAAGAGTAGAAAATTTAAAGGTAAATTATATATTTATATATGAACATAAATACAAAAAATATTTAGAGTTAGATATCCCCTTTTCAATTCTTCTGAGTCTGCTCCAGCTGACTCGCTACCTTCCTCCTCTTCCAGGTTTCCCCTACCTGTTCTTCCCCCTCGACTACTTTCCCCCTTTTTTTAACAGCATCAGCATCTTGTATACGATGGGTTGTTGCATGTTTGAGGTAGTTTGTTACTTCGACAATATGCATGCCGATATTGTTGATTTTTGCGGAGAGGTCCATGTGTTGGCTACAGGTGGTTTTGAGAAAAATAGATTTCAGCCGAGTCATGGACTCCTTGATAATCGTCACCTCAATAGAGCTCCTCGAAACTTGTCTAAGGATTTGATCATGTACCACAGTTGTTGAGACCAAAGCTTTTGAGGTAGCCGTCGACTACTCCTTGAGGACTTCCAGTTCACCAAATATAACTGCAATACTCTGTTGCAGAAGCGCAATGGTGTTCTGGATGATATTACAAAGATCCACCGTTCCTCGAGATGACTCCTATAGAGAATGAGGAGCCGATTGTTCCAGATGGGAACCAACTTGTAGGATCTGAAGAGGGGAAATCTGTGTGCTTACTTGGATGGCATACGGTATTGGATCTTTGGAAGACGATGGGGAGGATCGAAGATAAGGCACTTGAACCAGCACTTGAGATCCGCAACCGACCTCTTGAATCTCCGGACAGATTTCTTTTATAATTCCAGATGCTTCTAAGGAGTGACTAGATGCAGCCAGGAGGGATTACTGCTCGGATGGGAGAGAATGCTACTTAGATGAGGAGGTATGCTTCTCGGCAGTCGCACTGAGCGACTGCTCAGAATCAAGGGAGATCAGTTGAACAGCTGCCTGAGAGAGCTCATTCTCAGGAGTAGGGGAGGTATGATGTTCAGCAGCCTAGGATAGCTCCTTCTCGGGAGTAGGAAAGGAGTGTTGCTCAGCAGCTTGGGATACTGAGCAGCAGTGGGGAGCTTCTGGTACTCAACAGCTTCTCAACAAATTGGATATGCAGTTTCTCTACAGCAAGGAGGGGCTACGGTTCTTCAATCAAGAAAAGAGCTATTGTGACTAACAACTTTTCAACAAATGAGATTTTCGCTTCGACATCTTGACAGTTCATCACTACCATAGACTTCCCCCTTTGTTGCTCAGCATTGTTGGCGGACTCAGTGCCATGTATGAACGACATGACATTTGAGCTAAAGGACTCCAGGATCTGTTGCAGTCTCACGTTGACCTTGACATCCAGCCATGTTGTTCTCTCCAGAGGATCATAGTTTGCCTTCCTTTGACGAAGAATCGGGTGCAGGGCACCTCCTCTAGCATTGGTCGCGACTAGATTTCTCCTCTTCAGAGCTTTTTGTATATTTTTAGTGCAGGCCCAAGACATAACTGATTTCTCCATACATATCAGCGCCTTGAACTTCAGACTTAGATTGACAGCTTGCAGGAACTGATTGAATCTTAGGTGATACCTTATATTTGCTTCACTTGTTTAACATCATTAGATTATGTATGTTCACCTAACCATGCATCAAATTTATTTTGTTTTCATATTCAGTTCTTTCCAGAATCTCGAAACAGGTGAATTAATTTGATGTTTTTTTTTTTTACGTTTACTATTGAAATCTAAGTTATAACATAGAATATGGTGAATTGATTATTTAATTGTGTATACTAAAATAAGTATGCATCTTATATCTACATGTTGAGTTCATTCTTTCAAGAATCCAAAACACATCGAGTTTGGTGTTCTTTTATTGTTAATTTAAGGTCATGTTTCTTTTTTTATTCTCATTTTGTATTAATTTATAAGAGCTTAATTGTTTTACATTAGTTTGATATTTTGAAATAGTAATGATTTAACATTTAATACGTGAAATTTATTGTTTTTTATTATGAAGCATTGACAAAGATATAACATCTGCCGCTAATCATTGAAAAGATTAACATTGGCGAGACCTTGGGTAAAAATGTTATCGGTTAATCTACTCTATTAATTTTAGTATGACTTTGATCTTTGTTTTGAGATATTTGAATAAGTTGAACTATTTGACATTAATTGTAGTTTACAAGAACATTGTGTGGATAATGAATTTGTTATGTTTGTTGTCAATTAGTTTATTTTAAAATGGATGTTTGATTATTTTTCAATTATGAAGAGAAACATATTTAGAGAAAAGTGATTCTCAACAAATCACTCAAATAAATTGAGTTTCAAGTCGGCCAATAAAATTATTTTGGGCCTTTTCATTTCTCTGAGATTTTATGCATGTTTACTAATTTTTTATGCTTAATTTCCTTTTATTTATTTTTTCAAATTGATTTTCTGGTGTACAAATAAAATTAATAACTTTTTAAAAACAATTACAGAAGTTGTTTAAGGATTGAAATAGGGATGGGTTGTTTAATGACATAGGTTTTATATATTTCAAATTAAAAATATATAGAGTTGCCTCTATGATGTGAAATCTACCCTTAGTTGTTCTAACTTTATAAGATGGAAAGACACTAAAGAGTTAATATTTGGTTATATATATATATATATATATATATAACCAAGGGCGGAGAAATGTTTGGGTTCAGGTTAGCGATGTACACCCCCAAAATACTATATTTTCTTTTGGTAAAAATGTGATATTATATCTTAATATTTTCAATTTAATTCACTATTTGTTTATATATTATTAAAAAAAATTATAAAACTTATTTTTATCTTCTCATTTTATTTAAAATTTTATTGTTATTATTTTAAGTTTATCCCAAATTATTTTTAAGTCCACCCAACTAAGATTCGTTCATATAATCAACCGATAAATGAGAAGTTTCTCACGACTTTGTTATATAAGTAATCAAATAGATTGTTTTCACCCATTTTAGGTAAAGAAAAATGTAATTACTAAATAAATATATATATATATATATATATATATATTTAAATCTATTAATACCTGAAAAGCAGATAACAAAAGAATTGTTTAAAATATTATATCCGTCATAAATACTTTGTTGAAATATTGACTTTTTTTGTTTTTTTTTTTTTGAGTTTGTTATAATCATGGTATAAAATAACAATGGTATAACCAAGGATATTAAAATAAATAAATATAAAAGTAAAAATCTTAAATTGTAATTGTAATTTTTCATAATTATTTTCTAAAATATAAATAAAATTAGATTTTTGACCACCAAAAATGTAATATATATTTTTTAAGTATCTATTTTTTTTCCTGACCTGAAAAAAAAGCGGTACTTTGTTAAAATCAAAATCACTTTTTTTTTATATAATTATAATGTAAATAATAAAAGTGATTTTTATATAAAATAAAATTGTTCTGAATTGATAAATCTTTTACAGGGGAAATGAGTTGGATAAGGTAAAAAGTAAATAAGAAAGTAATATTTTTTGTCAAAATTTATGAAAATGCTAAAAAAAATGATTTTCATATTATAATTCTTTGCCCATTAAATAAAAAGATAAATACTAAAATAATCTTTAAAATCTCTTTTCTCTATTAAAAAAAAAAAATTGATTATAATAATAATTTTAATTTTCACCAGAAAGTTTATTTATAAATAAGGTTTTCTTTAGAGAGATAGAAATTTCTCTACTTTAAACATATTAGACTTATTCGAATTTGATTTAATGGCATCAAGAAGCAAATCTCATATGGATTCAACATCACTTTGTCACAATCCTCAAATTTCTGATTGGTTAAACGATGAACAAACTCTGTTGGAAAGATTGCTTACCATGTAAATAGTCCTCTCTCTTTATTATCTATTTTTTTTAAATTCAATAAAAATGAATTTGATTAGTTTTACAAAGAAAAATATACAAATCTAAATGGGACAAATCTAGATCACATAATTTTAGTTTCTTCTATTAGCTAACCAGAGCAATTAGTGTTAAATTGAAATTATATTGATTTGAAATACTAGATTTTCTTATATTTCTGTTATGAATTTTAGATATTTCTAGAATCTTGAAAAAGAATGGTTTTGATAATATTTTTTATTTTACCTTTTTTTTTTATTAAGTGTAAATTATGAATGTGTTGTCGTATATTCTTTTGTAATCACTAGATTAGTGTCTAACCTAATTATGCATTATGTCTTGTCGCATTCGAAACAAATAAATGAATTTTTTTTATTTTTATTTTACGTTAAAGTTTAAGTTATGATGGGTAATGTATTGAATTATTATTCGTCTTTTTCTTTTGTTTTGTTATTATTATTTTAAGAGATCATATTTGTTCTTTTATTCTCCTTTTTTATTTATTTATAATAGCTTATATTTTTCTGCATTAATTTAATTTTTCTCATTGTGTAGAAAGATTATCATTTTAATTGTCTTTTTCTTTTCTTTTATGATGTATATTTGCATTGTCTATTTCTCATTTTAATTAAGTTCTTATTACTAAATCATAATGATTGAATTTTTCTAAATAAACATTTATATATATATATATATATTTATATTTCAGATATGAATCAGAGTACAACATAGCCAAGTATTCAAAGATTGCTGACCAATTTCCTGGAAAGACAATTCGCGATGTGGTTTCTCGTATCAAATGGACAATTGTTTGTGTTTCTTGAATCATAACCTATTAATTTCATATGTTGTTGTTTCTCTATGTTTCATTTATTAATGCATTTGAAGTTTTATGATTTGCAGGAAAAAGAAACTATAAAAGAAGATGAAATGGTATTTTCTTAATTATTTGTGCAATCTGTCTTTGAACAATATATACTTATTTTAATTATGGTTCTTTTTTTCTTTTAAAAAATAGGGTACAAAAAAACCGGATTATAACATGCCAAAGATCTTTGTGAGTTCAACTAATTCACATGTGGCAGCCACATTCAAAGGTTTTCCTATTCAAAACTTTAAAATTTTAGAGATTTTTTTTTTGTCTTTTTAGTATTACATGGTTTGATGTTTTTAATGAGTTTGAAGAAAATAAAAAAATTTATTATTAAAGTACCTCAAATTTCAGCTCTATCAAGATGAAACCCATCTTTCGAATTAAAATAAATACTAGATCGAGTTTTCTATAATAATTAATCGTCATTTACTCTAATTTGAATTTTTGTGTTTTTTTATATAGACATAAAAATTTCAATCTTTTAAGCTAAATAAGAAATAACATATTTAAAATGTTTAGGCAGTATAATACTTTATCTTCAATCTTTCCTTCAGTTTTAATTTTAGAATTTTTTAGTTCAATTATAATTTTTTGGAAGGTTTAACATTTAATACTTGAAACTTATTGTTTGATAATTTTTATTATGAAGCATGGAAGAAGATATAGAGCTAACAAAGCATTGATGTCGTCAACTTACTCATCGGTTAAGATTATCTTACCTTATTATCGTTCTCTTGGATTCGTCTTAATTTACTTTCGGATAATAAAGTTAGCACCATTCTACTATATTCTTGTTTGATTTTTTGTTGTTATAGATATTTGAATGAGTTAAATTATTTGAGATTTCATATATTTTTGTCCTCACCAATAAATGGTTAATCATGATGAATTTTAGTTTTTTTTCTAAATAATTATTTTGTAGAGGATGAATTTGTTTTTGTGGTTGGAAATTAGTTTATTTTGAGAAGATATTTGATCATCCTTTTTAATTATGAAGAAAAAAATTTATATTGATCGGTTGTGGTTATTAGATTATATTAAAATTAAAATCCAATCTTCTATGTTCAAATAGGTTGGTCAAATAAATTAAGAATCTCCATTGGATTTTGGGGATCTTCATTTCTTTTTGAGATTTTATACATTTTTTCCTAATTTGTTTTGATTTTTTTCCATAAACTCTTTCAATGAAATATTGTTTTATAATATTAAGGTGTTATGGTTTTAATTAAGTTTCTATCTCAAAACTATTAAGTAATAATAAGTTTTTTATAACAAATATATATAACAATATATATATATATAATATAACTTTGTTTCATTTTTTTTAAATGAAAATAATAAGAATTTTAAATTCTAATGTTTCATAACTATTTTTCTAAAGTATATATTAAATTAAGTTTTGACTTTAAAAAATGTGATTATTTGTATCAGTTATCCATATTGTAATTTATACCTATCCTATCACATCTTTTACATTAATTTATAATATTTTGGTGATCACTCTTTTAAAATGTAATATATAATTGTGTCAATTATTTAACAAAAACCTATTAGATAATTAACAAAAGAAATTATAAAATAATTGTATTTGTATTTAATATAAAATGTGTAATTGAGATTGATAAAATTATTCTATGAAAAAATGAATTAAAAAGGTAAAAACTAAATAATTAACTAAATAACAGAAAAGTTATTATTCTACCAAATTTTAAAATTATTCTATATAGAAAAATGTTCATTATCATAATTCTTTTCCAAATAATTTCATTTTGTATTTTTTACCAATTTGATAACGATGAATACCACATATAATCTATTTCTTTTTAAAAAAAAAAAATTCTAAAAATGTTCTTTAATTTTGATTAATGAGTAATTAATAACAATGTAGATACATTAACAATTAAATATTTTCTTTTTAAAATTTCTCCATAAATAAAGATTTTCTTTAGAGCAAGTTTGAAGAGATTTGCTTATATTTTAAACAAAGTAGAACATTGGAATTTGATTTGAGAAGAAGCAAAGTTCATATGGATTCAACATCTCTTTGGCACAATACTCAAATTTCCGAGTGGTCTAACGATGAACAAGCTCAGTTGAAAAAATTGCTTATCAGGTTAATTAGTCAATCTCTTTATTTGTTTTGCATATTTAAAAGGACTTCATTATCTTGCTACATGATAAATATGCATCTCTTGATTGGACATATCGAGTTGACGTTAATATTGTTTTCATTGTTT
This sequence comes from Impatiens glandulifera, assembly GCF_907164915.1. Taxonomy (NCBI): domain Eukaryota; kingdom Viridiplantae; phylum Streptophyta; class Magnoliopsida; order Ericales; family Balsaminaceae; genus Impatiens; species Impatiens glandulifera. The sequence goes on along the minus strand of NC_061869.1, from coordinate 13,350,794 downwards.
CCCTAATCTAACATATGTATCGGATTTCTTGGCTTGTTTTATAATTATTAGATTTTGTTTCTCATCAACTTATTTTTTTTCGTATTCGGTTATTTCAAAGATCTCGAAAACAGATAAATGAATTTGATATTTATTTTTATATATTGTTCTATTGAAAATGAAATCTAAGTTATGATACATAATGTGTAACTTGATTTGTAATCACTTAATTGTGTTATTTATTATTAATTTGAGGTCATGTTTGTGTTTTTTATTCTCATTTTTTTATTAACTTATAATAGATTTTTTTTGTTTTGCATTCGTTTGATTTTTCTCATTGTTGTTAATAACAAGAATACTGTATTAATTAACTAGTTTTTCTTTTGAGATCTTGTGTTTATATTTTATATCTTAATCTAATAAGAATATATAACTTTTTCGCTATGTTGAGAATATGGAAATAAATAAGTGAGTTATCATTTGTTTTTCTTATTCGGTTGAGCTAAAGTATATTTTCATTATTCTCTTATTTTATTAACTTAGAACAGCTACTATCATTATGTTTTTCTAAAGTTATGATTAAATTCAATGTAGTTCAACAAAAATAAAAGCTCATTTTAGAATTAAGAAAGAAAAATTCCAACATTATATAAAGAATGAAAGATGCATACTAGCTAGCAGCACAATAAGAATAAGTCTAAATAATTATTTTTTCAGGTATTCGGAGCCAAACTTAGTCAACTATGCAAAGATTGCTCGGCATTTCAATGACAAGACAGTTCTTGATGTGGCATCCCGCGTCAAATTGATGACTGTTTGTGTTCCTCAATTCATAACTATAGTACTAATCTCATTTGTTCCTTTTTTATGATTGAATCATGAAAACATTTGATGTTTTATGATAAGCAGGATTTGGTGAAGAATAATGGAAAAGGAATTGAGAACAATGATGAAATGGTATTTTCTTAATTATTTGTTTAATCCTTCATTTCAAATTATTTTATAATTATGAATGAGATCCTTCGTTTATTAATTGTTCTCGTTTTCTTTTTAAACATAGGATACAAAAAGAACATTTGATGAAAAACCAAACATCTTGGTGGCTCATGTTAATCCAGATGAAGCCGACTCATTCCAAGGTTGCCTTATTCTATACATTTTCTTCATCTTATCCGAACACTTAATCTTGCATATTGTTAAAGTCTCAAGATTTATTAGATGATTATAATGTTGTAGTTTTCTTCGACTTTTCATTTGAGAACTAAAACTAAATTAACTTTTTTGATTTGATCTAGGCATGATTGGTGAGATGGTTGAAAAAAAGGACAATGTTCTAGATGAAATTATCACAAATATCATCTTTTTCAAGGTGAATCACATTTTCTATTTAAATGTTAGATTCAATAAATGGTTTAAGAATTTTCTTCAATAATTAGTCATTCTTTTTCACTAATCTGTTTTTTATTGTTTTTATTCTTGTAGATAATTGAAAACTTCAATGTTTTAAGCCAAGAAAGGTATGACATCTTTACTGGAAGATTTTGAATTAAGTTGTAATATTTTTATGGATCTTTTTAAAAAGTGATAATTTGTTACAATTACACTCACTTTTAATAATTATTAAATAAATAATAAAAGTGATTTTGATATAAAAATGTAATTTTAATTGATAAATCTTTTTTTTTTTTTTTTGAGAATAGTATTGATAAATCTTTTTATGTGAAATGAGTTGAAAAAGGGAAAATTAAATAAAAAAATGTAATATTTTTGTCAAATATATAAATCATGCTAAAAAAATATTCCAATCCCTCTTAAAGTTTATCCACAAATAAATGTTGTATTTAAAGGGACATTGAAGAAATTTTCCTATACTTTATACTTTAAACATTGTAGACCTTTGGAAACCAAATCTCATATGGATTCAACATCTCTTTGGTACGATCCTCAAATTTCGAAGTGGTCTAAGGATGAACAAGCACAGTTGGAAAAATTGCTTACCATATAATTACTCGATATCTCTTTATTTTTTTATTTTCAATCTAAGTGAATTTGATTAGTTTTAACAGGAAAATATGCATATCTAAATGGGACAAACCTAATTCACATAATTTTAGTTAAATGGATCAGCTTATTGCTACATTGAAATTATATTTATTTGAAAATAATTTGATTTTTTATATTAACTTTGTTTTAAGAATCTTGAAAAAGAAAATGACTTAATATTGTTTTCATTTTTTTTTCCTAATTTCCATTATGTATAACTTATGATCGAGGTTGTCTTATCTTGTTTTATAATCACTAGATTGTGTGTAGTAACCTAATTATGCATCAAATCTATGTCTTGTCGTATTCGAAGCAGATCTATGTCTTGTCGTATTCGAAGCAAATAAATGAATTTACTTTTTTTTATCTTTCTTGTTATGTTGTAGTCTAAGATGACACTAATCTTGAGACTTGTTTTGTAATCATTTATTGTCTATCCTAAAATAGTTATGCATATTATCTAAGTCGACTCCTTAATAAATATATAATAAGTAAATGAATTTTATATTTTCTTATTATTATTTTGAGATGTCTTGTTTGTTCTTTTATTCTCATTTATTTATGTATAATACTTTACTTTTTTGTATTAATTTAATTTTTCTCATTTCTTATCAATATAAAGAGTATCATTTTAATTGTATTTTTTGTATGATGCTCTATATTTTCTTTGTCTATTTTCTCATTTTAATTAATTTATGATGACTCGTACAGTAATAATTTACTCTATTTTTTAAATAAGCATAAGTCTCATTAATATATATATACACACATTTCAGATATGCATGTGAGCCCAAAATTGCCAAGTACTCAAAGATCGTTGCTCGTATGCCTAAAAAGACAATTCGCGATGTTGCACTTCGCATCAAATGGATAATTGTTAGTGTTTCTTGGATCATAACCTATTAATATCATTTGTTTTTTATTCTTTATGTTTAAATCATGAAAAAATTTAATGTTTTATGATTTGCAGGAAAAAGAAATTATAAAGAAAATTAAATTTATATTTTCTTAATTATTTGTGCAGTCTATCTTTAAACTATACCTATTTTAAGTTACTCCTACATTAAAAATATTCAAATTTCATATTGAAATTAATAATGAAATTGTTATTTATTAATGATTCTTATTTTCTTTTCAAAAATAGGATACACAGAAACTGGATGATGAGAAACTAAATCTCTATGTGGATTCTATTAATTCGCATGAGTCTGCCGAATTCAAAGGTTTCCTATTCAAAACTTATATTTTGTGACAAATAATCGTAAATTGAACCTGAAATTTTGTTGTGAAATTTTAGAGATTTTTGGTGTCTTTTACAATTAGACGGAGTTTTCATTTCAAATTAAAAATAACAATAATTCTTTTTCTATTGCAGCTACATTAGGCGTAACTGGAGAGTTGTTGGAAGAAAATAACAAAATTTGTAATCAAATTATCTCAAATTTCTGCTCTCTCAAGGAGAATCAGATATCTTTTAAATTAATTTAAATGTTATAATAATTAATCATCATTTTACTGTAATCTGATTTTTTATGGTTTTTGTATTGCAGATACATACAAATGTCAATCACTTAAGACAAATAAGGAATAACATATTTAAAATATGTAGCTAGTATGATACTTTACCTTCAATCTTTCCTTCAATTTCTTGGATTTTTTGAGTTCAACTATTATCTTTTTGATAGATTTAATACTTGATACTTATTATTTTATATTTTTGATTATGAAGCATTGACGAAGATACAGAGCTAATGAAGCCCTTGCCGCCAAATCCCTATAAAATTAACATTGATCTCGCCGAATTGTTCCTAGGACCTTCTTAGGTTAAGATCTTCCTACCTTACTATTTTCTCTTGAGATTTTTCTGGATTTACTTTGGACCTGGATAAACAAGTTTGCAATTATTCTACCCTTTTCTTTCTTTGATTTTTCGTTGTTTTGGATGTTTCAATGTGTTGAACTAGTTATGTTTTTATGGATTCTTTTTCCTCCCAAATGAATGGTTAAATCATGATGAATTTTGATTATTATTTTTTTAAATATTGTGGATGATGATTTGGTTTAGGTTGTCACAAATAGTTTATTTTGAAAAGATATTTGATCATCTTTTTATTATGGAGAAAATATATTTATATGTATTATTGGTTGTGGTTAAATTATATTATAAAAAATCAATCTAGTAGTGTCCTTTTATGTTCACAATAGGTTAGTCAAATAAATTAGCTGTGAATATTTTGGGGTTTTCATTCTTTGAGATTTTATACAAATTTTTGCTAATTTGTTTTGATTTTTACCATTAACTTTTTCAGTGGTCTCATGGATAGCTAATGCATTTTTTTTTATAACATTTGTGCAATTAAACATTAATGTTTTGAATTTTTTTAAAATGTTAATCGTTATCTCATTTGTTAGTCAAGTATATAAAGATTGTTAAACATATGGTTGACAAGACAATTCCTGATGTGATATTTCTTATCAAAAAATTAACTATATGTGTCCTCGATTCATAACACTATTAGTATAATACTCTAATTTGTTATTAATTTCAAATTAAGAATGTCATCCTTTATTTATTTGCTGTCTTTTTTTTCTTTATAAAAACATGATACTAAAAAATACATTTGATGACAATCCAAACATATTTCTATACATTTTCTTATTATTATTCTCACACCTATGGTTTCTCAATATTTTTGGTGTCTTTTCAAAACTAAGATAAAATATTTTTTCAATTGAATCTAAACTAGACGTGATTGAGAAGATGATGGAAAAAAATAACAAAGCTTGTGATCAACTTACCTCAGATTTCAGTTCTCTCCAGGTGAAGCACGTACTCCAAATTAAATGTTGGATTCAATAATATGATTTAATTATTTTCTTCAATAATTAATCATCTTTTTTCTCTAATCTAATTTTTATTATGGGTTTCAATAAATGTAAGCTTCAATCTTGTAAACCAAGAAAGGTATAACATCTTTACAATATTTATTTAAGTATAATGTGTTATCTTTTGTCCTTCCTTCTGTCCTAGTTATGAATTTTTTGAGTTGAAATGTGATTTTGATATAATAATAATTTAACATTTAATACATGAGACTTATTGTTTTTATTATGAAGTATTGATAAAGATATAACACCTGCAAAGTGCTTTAAGTTTAAGCGGGAAGTCATGGCCGTGGGGTCATGTAAGTTCTCCTTTATTTCAAAAAAAAAAAGATATAACACATGCCACAAATCATTCAAAAGATTAACATTGGACTCGCCACTTTGTCCTAGGACCTTGGGTAAAAATGTTATTGGTTAATCTACTCTATTAATTTTAGTATGACTTTGATCTTTGTTTTGAAATATTTGAATAAGTTGAAATCTTTGATATGAATTGTAGTTTAAAAAAATTTGTGTGGATGATGAATTTGTTTTGCTTGTTGTCAATTAGTTTATTTTAAAATGGATGTTTGATTATTTTTCAATTATAAAGAGAAACATATTTAGAGAAAAGTGATTACCAACAAATCACTCAAATAAATTGAGTTTCAAGTCGGCCAATAAAGTTTTGGTTATTTTAGGCCTTTTTATTTATTTTTTCAAATTGAATTTCATGTGTACAAATAAAATTAATCGGACTTTTTAAAAAAAACTAACAGAAGTTGTTTAAGGCTTGAAATAGGGATGGGTTGTTTAATGATTTAGGTAATATATATATATATATATTTCATGTCGACATTGTTTTCACTATTATAAGCTTTTAGATAAATACAAGTTTTATATATTTCAAATTAAAAATATATAGAGTTGCCTTTATGAGGTCAAATCGAGCCGTTGTTCTAACTTGATAGGATGGAAAAACACAAAAGAGTTCAAATATTAACTTGGTTATATATATATATATATATATATATATATATATATATATATATATATATATATATATATATATATATATATATATATATATATATATATAAAAACAGGGACAGAGAAATGTAGGGTTCGGGTTAGTCAAAGTACAACCATAAATACTCTATTTTTTCGGTAAAATGTGATATTATATATTAGTTTTTTCAATTTAATTTACTATTTGTTTATATAATATTTAAAAATTATAAAATTTATTTTAATCTATTAATTTTATTCAAAATTTTCTTTTAATTATTTTAAGTTTATCCCAACTTATTTTTAAGTCCAAATAAACTAAGATTCTTAAGATTCGTCCATACAATCAACTGATAAATGAGAAGTTTCTCAAGAGTTTGTTATAAAGAATCAAATAGGACAATCGGCACAATCGGCACGATCGACACAATCGGCACGAACGGCATGGTATTCACTCTAATAACTAGGTCGTTCATTCATCTGGAAAGCTTGGTTGGAATGTTATGATTTCTAGTTTACCATGTTCTATAATAGTTAGGGTTTCTAGTGTATCATATTCTGTTATTGCTCTATTTTGTTGTTGTGTTCTTCCATTCATCAAAATGGGAAGAAATAAAAGGTAATAAGAATAAGGAAGTCAAAGAATTTGTGATGGAAGGAGTAAGGGAGGTAGCGGAAAAATAAATCGATAGGATTGCTGAAGAAATTATCCATGAAAAGCAGGAATGCAACAAAGGTAAAGAACCAATTATTGATATAAATTCTGAAGAAAGTGAGGTAGGAAAATAGGGGGAAAATGAATGAACATGAAAGGTTGGGTATAATGAAATAACAAACCTCTTTGGACTTAGAAATCAAATCACAAAGCTACCGATGCATGCAAAGAAATGAGAGATTGTTCTCAATGAAGAGAAAATACAGCAAACAACCGTTCAATTGAATACATTATCTTCAAGATTGGATTCTACTAAAGAAGGAAGAATACGAAAAGATAGTAAACTGGTTAGTGGAAACAATGAGGGAGCTAATGAAGTCCCCCAAATCAAAGAGCTATACTATCAGGAGCAATTCCAACTGTAAGGTAAATGAAGTCGGAAAAAAAATTCAGAAAAGAAAGCAAAAGATCATGCATACAAAGGTCAATCTACTTGGGTGTGTTTAAAACAAAAGTTGAGATTCTCAACTCTCCTTTTGAATTTAAATTGCCCACTAAAGTAGAGGAGAAATGCGTCAAAGAATGGGAAAATATAGTTGTTGGGAATTACATAGGAAAGAACCGTGTATCTTTCCCAAACACTAAGGAATCACTAATTAAATAATGGGAGCAGAAATGACTGAAGAAAGTTTCTGCAAACATCCATGATCTCTATTTTCTACAATTCAAAAATGGAACGAACTTGGATGATATTCTAAAAATTGGGCATACTTATATTGGATCCAACAGTATGCAGTTTGAGAGATGGTCTGAAGAATTGAGTGTTCTAAGAAAGCCAAAGGAAACAGCCCCAATATGGTTCAAACTTAGGAACATCCCAACACACATGTATAATGTAGAAGCTCTAAATCACTTTGCTAGTCTATTTAGCACAAGAATAGTGATAAAAAAAGATAAAAATGAGGAAAATGCAGAGAAAGAAAGTAAGAAGGATTCTGGGAAAATGAAAGAAGTGAAGGAACGAATGTAAAAGGGAATCAAGGTGAAGAGGAAAAGAAAATTTTCTGTAATGCAAAGGATCATAATGGAAATTAAAGATGAACCTTGAGTTGTTGTTGAGGAAGCTAAAGAGGAAGATACTCAGATTTCAAAGCTGAAACGGAGAATTCTAAATTCGATAAAGAAGATTCAAAAACCAATGTGGAGTCTAAAGCTGAAGCCGAAGATAATGAAGACAAGAGCACAGAAATTCAAATAGAAGATAATAAAGATAAAAGCCTAAAGTTCTTAGAAACAATTCTTTCTATCAAATCAAAACAGGCTCGTACAAAGAGAGAATTTAAAATGAGAAATAACAATACTCATATTCATCTTCAATACAACCTCATTTTTTTGGGAAAAATGACTTAGCGTCATTTCATTAAAAATTCTCAAAACCTGAAAAAAAAAACCACGAGTTTAAGAGATCATTCTAGACAGACCTAGAATAATTTTGAAGTCGTAACATTCTGAATAAAAGTTAACAAAACTAAAAATGTAAATGAATTATCTGATTACAATGTTTTCAATTCTAGTGAGTTCAAAAAATGGTAAATTCTAGTTCTAGATATTCCAATTTTGCTCCGTGCTTAGAATTCTTCTCCACGTTCTCGCGAGGACGTTGCAATCCGATACAATATCTTTCAATAACTCTTCAACGCTCATGCGGGTCCTTCCATATACCCTTGCATTCCGTTCTTGCAAAATGTTATACACCACTACTCCAAAGCCGCACTTGAACACGCTTGTTGCAAATCTATTTCCATTGGCTTTGAACAGTTCTCCTTCTTTGATTTCATTCCATTTGTTCGGGAAACTGATCAACTCCAGGATTTTATACAATCTCTTCGAAGCAATATAGCAACTCCCTAATAGGTGATCTATGGTTTCTTCTTTTCATATGCATAGAAGACAGTTCGCGTTCGGGATGCTCATATACTTGTTGATACGATCATGAGTGCTAAATCTTTACCATAAGGCGAGCCATAGGATGAACTGGTGTCGATGGATAATCTTCGTTGACCATACAAGAGGAGCTCATTCTACTTTCTGCGCTTTTTCCCAGGTTACCTCCAATATTTTCTTCGATACCAGCTTCCCATTATCATCATCTTTTCATTCATGAATATTCGGTCTATCGTGTAGTTGTATGTTACTTATATGATCAAGTATCCTCTTTCCTTATGGAATTATTCTCAAGAGCGAGTTCCAATTCACTTCTTTGATGTCTCTGATTTTCGCTTTTGCATAGTCCCTTCTGATAATGATATTTTGAAACTCCTCCTTGTGGATGATAGGATGGTTTTCGAACCAGAGGTCGTGCCAGAATAGAGTGCATTTACCGTCCCCTAGTTGGATATCATAAAGATCTGCAATATCGCTTCTTAGTTTAAGAATCTTTTTTTAGAGACCTGCTCATACCTTTGTGAATTTTGCAGGTCCAGATGCTGGTTTCGTGTTTCATAAACCTCGTTTGCACCTATTTGATCCATAGTGACTCCTGATTGTTCTCCAAATTCCACAGATACTTGAATGTTACAGCCTTGTTCCACTCGATATAGTTCTTCAAGGCGATGCATCCCTCGTCCTTCGGTTTACAGAGAGCGGTCCATTTGACTTTCTTTCCTCCTCTTTCGCTACTGTCCCAAATAAAGTTCATCATCAGTGTGTCGAGCTCCTTTATTACCTTCTTCGGAATGATCATCTGCTACGCCTAGTAGCCAACTATGCCCATGACCACTATTTTGATAAGTTTGATCCTCCCTACATAAGAAATTTTTTTTACTTCCCAACCACATATGGTGTTTTTTATCTTTTCAATTAGTGGCTTGCAGTGTGAGTTCTCGATCTACTTCGCGGTTAACGGAATTCCTAAGTACCTTACGGGAAAATTGCCTTACTTGATGCACATGATGTTGAAGATGTCCTGCTTTGTTTCGTCCTTCACGTCTCCATAAAATGTCACACTTTTGCTTTCATTAATAGTTAAACTTGTAACCTCGGATAAGGGCATTAGTACAGACCTAATAGTTTTAATGGAATCAACATTTGCGTGCGCTAAATGAACAAATCGTCAGCAAAGCATAAATGGAATACCTCCTCTACCTCACAGAATGGGTGAAAGATGTATGGACGATTTTTTCGGAACATCGTGAAGATGCTCTCAAAGATCGCCATGATATCTAAGAAAAGATAAGAAGAGAGGGGGTCTACTTGCCTTACCCCGTTTTCATCCTTGAAATAGCCTCCGTGGACTCCATTGACGCTAACAACAAAGTAGGATGATGAAACGCACTGCATAATTCAATCGATAAAAATCATAGGAAAAATAGAAACAACTAGAAAGTCCCGAATGGCTTCCCATCTAACAGAGTCGAAAGCTTTCTTGATACCTATTTTGAAAGCCACTCTCGGGGATATTTTTTTTCCAATGGCCTTTTAATAGACTCTATATGAGAAGAATATTATGAGAGATTGTCCGATCGGGGATGAATGCAGATTGATTAAGATTTATTATTTTTCCTATGACATTTTTAAAGCGTTTAGAAATGATTTTTAAAATGATTTTATAAATCACATTGGAGTAGAAAATTGGTCTGAAATCTTGTATTTTCTCGGGTACTGCAGTTTTAGGGATCAAGGTTAGGACCGTTGTATTCCATTGTTTTAACATCTTCTTGTTTTTGAAAAACTCCAGAACTCCATCAGTTACGTCTTTACCCACAACCGACCAATTGTCTTTGAAGAACTGTGCATTACACCCATCAGGACCCAGACTTTTATTCCATCAATACTAAATAGAGTTTCTTTAACCTCAACCCTCATGACCACCCTTATCAGCTCGCGACTATCTTCTGCAGAGATTTTCCTATCAATAATCTTATACAAGGTATTCAGGTGACTTTGGTGTTGCTTTCTTGTACCCATAAGCTACTTATAGAAATCGATAGCCAGATTTTGTACACCCTTTTGACCCTGAACATATTCACCATCATCATTCTTCAGCCTATACACATTGTTTCTCATGTTTCTAACCTTGCATTTTTTGTAGAAGAAAAATGTGTTTTTGTCACCCAATGAGAGCCAACTCTGTCTTGATTTTTGTCTAACAAAATTCTCTTTAAGCAGACTCAGCTTCCTGAAATTTTCAAGCGCATACATTTTTGTTTCATTTAGTTGTTCATCACTATTATCCCTTAATAACCTTTTCTGAACCTCTTCCACTTCTTCTATAACAGACAAAACTCTATTGTAGATATTGCTGAACTTCTTCTTATCAAAGCTTTGGAGATGATTCTTTAGGAACTTAAGCTTCTCAGAAACCATGTACATGTTGGAACCCCTAACATCTATTGACTATACTCTTTCGAGAATACCCTTGAATTTGTCATTAGTCATCCAAAAATTGAAATTTTTTAAGGGTTTTTTGTACATTTCTTACTTTTCCCAGAACAATTTAATCGGGCAGTGATCAGATATACTCGGATTTAGAACGTGAAGTTGACTTCTCAGAAATTGGTTAATCCAGTTCTCATTTATCAGACATCTGTCAATTCTACTTCTTCTAATTTGCGCATTCCCTCTCGTAAAAGACAAAGTGAAGAAGTTCCCAAAATTGGTAGGCTCGATACAACTCATATCTCTGATGTAGTCATTATAGTCAATCATATCCCGAGTTATTTCAGATTTTGGGCTACAATCAGATTCGTTTCAGGTTACGTTGTAATCACCGAGGACAGCCCGAGATTTATCACTACTGATCTAGTTTCTCAAACAATTCCAAAGGAGTCTTCTGTCAGTGCTTGAGTTGCTACAATAGACAATAACAAGATTAAACACGATTCATGTGATTCTGTCTTTGACCTCCACCAGGATTGCTTGATCATTCGAAAAAAGAGCCCTGACCTTAGCACAACCTCCTTTCATCGTTAGAGGAACGGGAAAAGGAAGAGGAATGGGAAGAAAGCCTCTAAATGAAAACGGATGTCATGGGAAAATGTTAGGCTGGAATAGTTAAGTTTGAATGTAGTATTTTCTGTTTGTAATATCTGTTTTTTTAGAATGTATAAATGTTACCAATCAGTTTTTTTTAGGGTCTTTTGATTGTTATCATTAATCATAACTAGGGTTTGTCTAACTTTGATTTATAACTCTCCCACTTTTTGGAATTTTAATGAAATGGTTTTAACCGATTTAAAAAAAACAATCAAATAGTTGTTTGCACTAATTTTAGTTACGGTAAAGAAAAATAAAAATAAAATTTCTAAAAAAATTATATATATATATATATATATATATATATTTAAATCCATTAACAAAATATTGACTTTTTTTTGGAGGGGGGAGTTTGTTATAATCATGGTATAAAATAATAATAGTATAACCATTGATATTAAAATAAATAAAAAAGTAAAAATCTTAAATTATAATTTTTCATAACTATTTTCTAAAATATAAATAAAATTAGATTTTTGACCACCAAAAATGTAATATTTTTTAAGTATTCGTTTTGTTTTCCTGACCTGTAAAAAATTGGTAATTAGTTAAAATCAAAATCACTTTTTTTTTATATAAATATAATGTAAATATTAAAAATTATTTTAATATAAAAAAAAAATGTTTTGCATTGATAAATCTTTTTTGAGAAATGAGTAGAATAAAGTAAAAAGTAAATAAGAAAGTAATAAGTTTTGTCAAAATTTATGAAAAATGCTAAAAAAATGATTTTCATATTATAATTCTTTGCCTATTAAATAAAAAGATAAATACTAAAAAATCTTTAGAATTTTTTTCTCTAAAATAATAAATTTGATTATAATAATAGTTTTAATTTTCACCACAGTTTATTTATAAATAAGAAGGTTTTCTTTAAAGAGATAGAAATTTCTCTACTTTAAACATATTAGACTGAAATTTGAATTTGATTTAATGGCATCGGGAAGCAAGATTCAACATCACTTTGTCACTATCCTCAAATTTCTGATTGGTCGGATGACGAACAAACTCGGTTGGAAAGATTGCTTACCATGTAAATAGTCCATCTCTCCTTATTTATTTATTTAATTTTATTTTCAATCTAAATGGATTTGATTACTTTTACACAGAAAAATATACAAATCTAGTTCACATAATTTTATTTTCTTCTATTAGCTAACAAGAGAAATTAGTGTTAAGTTGAAACTATATTGATTTAAAATACTTCCATTTTGTTATTAACCTAATTATATTTATGATATTATTTTTAGATATTTTCAGAATCTTGAAAAAATATAAGGTTTTGATAATGTTTTTCATGTTTCCCTTGTTTTGGTTAAATGTAAATTATGAATGTGTTGTCTTATATTCTTTTGTAATCACTAGATTGAGTGTATAACCTAATCATGCATTATGTCTTTTCGCATTCAAAACAGGTAAATGAACTTTTTTTAGGTTAAAGTCTAAGTTATGATAGGTAATGTAGTGACTTATAATTTTTAATTTGATTGTGTATATTAAAACCGTTATGCTACTTCTTTAGTTTGACTTCTTTTTTGGTATTTTCTTATTATTCTTTTAAGAGATCGTATTTGTTCTTTTATTCTCATTTTTTATTTATTTATAATAGTTTATATCGTTCTGTATTAATTTAATTTTTCTCATTGTGTAGAAAGATTATCATTGTAATTGTCTTTTTCTTTACTTATATGATGTATATTTGCATTGTCTATTTCTCATTTTAATTAACTTCTGATTACTAAATCATAATGATTGAATTTTTTTAAATAAACATTTATATATATATATATTTCAGATATGAATCAGAGCCGAACATAGCCAAGTATTCAAAGATTGCTGACCAATTTCCTGGAAAGACAATTCGAGACGTGGTTTCTCGTATCAAATGGACAATTGTTTGTGTTTCTTGAATCATAACCTATTAATTTCACATGCTTTTGTTCTCTATGTTTCATTTATTAATGCATTTGAAGTTTTATGATTTGCAGGAAAAAGAAACTATAAAAGAAGATGAAATGGTCTTTTCTTAATTATTTGTACAATCTATCTTAACAAAATTTACTTATTTTAATTATGGTTCTTCTTTTCATTTTAAAAACAGGGTACAAAAAAACCGGATTATAACATGCCAAAGATCTTTGTGAGTTCTAGTAATTCACATGTGGCGACCACAATCAAAGGTTTTCCTATTCAAAACTTTAAAATTTTAGAGAATTTTTGTCATTTTAGTATTACATGGTTTGATGTTTTAATGAGTTTGAAGAAAATAACAAAATTTATTATCAAAATACCTCAAATTTCAGCTCTGTCGAGATGAAACCCATCCTCCGAATTAAAATAAATACTAGATCGAGTTTTCTACAATAATTAATCGTCATTTTCTCTAATTTGAATTTTTTGTGTTTTATTTTATATAGATACATAAAAATTTCAATCTTTTAAGCTAAATAAGAAATAACATATTTAAAATGTTTAGGCAGTATAATACTTTATCTTCAATCTTTCCTTCAGCTTTAATTTTGGAATTTTTGAGTTCAATTATAATTTTTTGGAAGGTTTAACATTTAATACTTGAAACTTATTGTTTGATAATTTTTATTATGAAGCATGGAAGAAGATATAGAGCTAGAGCTAACAAAGTATTGATGTCGTCAACTTACTCATCGGTTAAGATTATCTTACCTTGTTATCGTTCTCTTGGATTCGTCTTAATTTACTTTCGGATAATAAAGTTAGCACCATTCTACTATATTCTTGTTTGATTTTTGGTTGTTTTAGATATTTGAATGAGTTAAATTGTTTGAGATTTCATGTATTTTTGTCCTCACCAATAAATGGTTAATCATGATGAATATTAGTTTTTTTTCTAAATAATTATTTTGAAGAGGATGAATTTGTTTTTGTGGTTGGAAATTAGTTTATTTTGAGAAGATATTTGATCATCCTTTTTAATTATGAAGAAAAAAAATTATATTGATCGGTTGTGGTTATTAGATTAGGAAAAAAGCTCACTTAGACGTATGTACTTGTACAACTAGCTCATTTAGACGTACGTACTAATAAAATGTCATTTAAACGTACGTACTATCAAAAATTGGCTCATTTAACCTCTTTTAATAACCATGGTTAACTTTTATTTTTAAATTTATATATTTATTAATTAAATATTAATATACTTTCTCTCTCTTCCCTTTTCATTTATTATTTCATTTATTACTAATAAATGAAACCTTTATTTTTATCTTTTTTATAAATTTTTATTATTTCTATATGAGTATTTATGATTTATTATTTTAATTTTATTTTATATACATATGAGCATTCATTATTAATTATTTTAATTTTATATTTCTTCTTCTTTTTTATATATTTTTTTTATATTCACATTAATTATTAATAATTTTAAAATTGTTTGATACCAATAATTGAATATAACAATGAAAATTCTTTCAATAATAAAAATCCTTCAACACAAAAATAAATTAATTAAGAATTAAGAATTGAATAATAATAAAAACTCATTGAACAAACACTAAAAGAGTAATAATCAAATATTAGACAAAACAATTCTTTTACTACTAATATAAATCGTGAATAAAAATTAAATAAAAAATTATTAATTTCATTTTTATTTATATTTATATTAAACTAAATAAGAAAAAACTCTTTTTCATTTTTATTATATTAAATTAAATAAAAAAACCTTCAAAAAAAATATTACAGTAAAACATAAAATTCATAAATAAGTTGTTAATTTTTTTTTAAAAAAAATGAGAATTTAAGAAATATGAGAAATAAAAACTAATAAAAAAAAGATAAAATATAAAAGAGAAATTAATATTAAAATAATAAAAAAATGTAAGAATAAAATAAATTACCTAATTTAATTAATGAAAAAGAATGAGAGATAAAATATATTAATATTTAATTAATAATTATATAAATTTAAAAATAAAAGTTAACCATGGTTATTGAAAGAGGCTAAATGAGCCAATTTTTGATAGTACATATGTTTAAATGACCTTTTATTAGTACGTACGTCTAAATGAGCTAGTTGTACAAGTACATACGTCTAAATGAGCTTTTTTCCATTAGATTATATTAAAATTAAAATCCAATCTTATTTGTTCAAATAGGTTGGTCAAATAAATTAAGAATCTCTATTGGATTTTGGGGATCTTCATTTCTTTTTGAGATTTTATACATTTTTTCCTAATTTGTTTTGATTTTTTTCCATAAACTCTTTCAATGAAATATTGTCTTATAATATTAAGGTGTTATGGTTTTAATTAAGTTTCTATCTCAAAACTATTAAGTAATAATAAGTTTTTTATAACAAATATATATAACAATATATATATATATATATATATATATATATATATATATATATATATATAATAACTTTGTTTCATTTTTTTTAAATGAAAATAATGAGAATTTTAAATTCTAATGTTTCATAACTATTTTTCTAAAGTATATATTAAATTAAATTTTGACTGTAAAAAAATGTGATTATTTGTATCAGTTATCCATATTGTAATTTATACCTATCCTATCACATCTTTTAAAATGTAATATATAATTGTGTCAATTATTTAACAAAATCCTATTAGATAATTAACAAAAGAAATTATAAAAATAATTGTATTTGTATTTAATATAAAATGTGTAATTGAAATTGATAAAATTATTCTAGGAAAAAATGAATTACAAAGGTAAAAACTAAATAATTAACTAAATAACAGAAAAGTTATTATTCTACCAAATTTTAAAATTATTCTATATAGAAAAATGTTCATTATCTTAATTCTTTTCCAAATAATTTCATTTTGTATTTTTTAACAATTTGATAAAACGATGAATACCAGATATAATCTATTTCTTTTTAAAAATTAATTTTTTTCTAAAAATGTTCTTTAATTTTGACTAATGAGTAATTAATAATAATGTAGATACATTAACAATTAAATATTTTCTTTTTAATATTTCTCCATAAATAAATATTTTCTTTAGAGCAAGTTTGAAGAGATTTGATTATATTTTAAACAAAGTAGAACAATGGAATTTGATTTGATGGCATCAAGAAGCAAAGTTCATATGGATTCAACATCTCTTTCGCACAATACTCAAATTTCCGAGTGGTCTAACGATGAACAAGCTCAGTTGAAAAAATTGCTTATCAGGTTAATTAGTCAATCTCTTTATTTGTTTTGCATATTTAAAAGGACTTCGTTATCTTGCTACATGATAAATATGCAGATCTTGATCGGACATATCGAGTTGACGTTAATATTGTTTTCATTGTTTCCCTAATCTAACATATGTATCAGATTTCTTGGCTTGTTTTATAATTATTAGATTTTGTTTCTCATCGAACTTATTTTTTGTCGTATTCGGTTATTTCAAAGATCGCGAAAACAGATAAATGAATTTGATATTTGTTTTTATATATTGTTCTATTGAAAATGAAATCTAAGTTATGATACATAATGTGTAACTTGATTTGTAATCACTTAATTGTGTTATTTTATTATTAATTTGAGGTCATGTTTGTGTTTTTTATTCTCATTTTTTTATTACCTTATAATAGATATTTTGTTTTGCATTCGTTTGATTTTTCTCATTGTTGTTAATAACAAGAATACTGTATTAATTGACTAGTTTTTCTTTTTAGATCTTGTGTTTATATTGTATATCTTAATCTAATAAGAATATATAACTTTTTCGTTATGTTGAGAATCTGGAAATAAATAAGTGAGTTATCATTTGTTTTTCTTATTCGGTTGAGCTAAAGTATATTTTCATTATTCTCTTATTTTATTAACTTAGAACAGCTACTATCATTATGTTTTTCTAAAGTTATGATTAAATTCAATGTAGTTCAACAAAAATAAAAGCTCATTTTAGAATTAAGAAAGCAAAATTCCAACATTATTGAGAGAAATGAAAGATGCATACTAGCTAGCAGCACAATAAGAATAAGTCTAAATAATTATTTTTTCAGGTATTCGGAGCCCAACTTAGTCAACTATGCAAAGATTGCTCGACATTTCAATGACAAGACAGTTCTTGATGTGGCATCCCGCGTCAAATTGATGACTGTTTGTGTTCCTCAATTCATAACTATAGTACTAATCTCATTTGTTCCTTTATTATGATTGAATCATGAAAACAATTGATGTTTTATGATAAGCAGGATTTGGTGAAGAATAATGGAAAAGGAATTGAGAACAATGATGAAATGGTATTTTCTTAATTATTTGTTGAATCCTTCATTTCAAATTATTTTATAATTATGAATGAGATCCTTCATTTATTAATTGTTCTTGTTTTCTTTTTAAACATAGGATACAAAAAGAACATTTGATGAAAAACCAAACATCTTGGTGGCTCATGTTAATCCAGATGAAGCCGACTCATTCCAAGGTTGCCTTATTCTATAGATTTTCTTCATCTTATCCGAACACTTAATCTTGCATATTGTTAAAGTCTCAAGATTTATTAGATTATTATAATGTTCTTCGTGCTTTCGTTTGAGAACTAAAACTAAATTATCGTTTTTTATTTGATCTATATTAGGTGTGATTGGTGAGATGGTTGAAAAAAAGGACAATGTTCTATATGAAATTATCACAAATATCATCTTTTTCAAGGTGAATCAAATTTTCTAACTTAAATGTTAGATTCAATAAATGGTTTAAGAATTTTCTTCAATAATTAATCATTCTTTTTCACTAATCTATTTTTTATTGTTTTTATTCTTGTAGATAATTGAAAACTTCAATGTTTTAAGCCAAGAAAGGTATGACATCTTTACTGGAAGATTTTGAATTTAGTTGTAATATTTTCATGGATCTTTTTAAAATGTGACAATTTGTTAAAATTACACTCACTTTTAATAATTATTAAATAAATAATAAAAGTGATTTTGATATAAAAATGTAATTTGAATTGATAAATCATTTTTTTTAATTAGCATTGATAAATCTTTTTATGTGAAATGAGTTGAAATAAAAGGGAAAAGTAAATGAAAAAAAGTAATATTTTTTTCAAATATATAAATCATGCTAAAAAAATATTCCAATCCCTCTTAAAGTTTATCCACAAATAAATGTTGTATTTAAAGGGATATTGAAGAAATTTTCCTATACTTTAAACATTGTAGACCTTTGGAAACCAAATCTCATATGGATTCAACATCTCTTTGGTACAATCCTCAAATTTCGAAGTGGTCTAAGGATGAACAAGCTCAGTTGGAAAAATTGCTTACCATGTAATTACTCGACATCTCTTTATTTATTTATTTTCAATCTAAGTGAATTTTATTAGTTTCAACAGGGAAATATGCATATCTAAATGGGACACACCTAATTCACATAATTTTAGTTAAATGGATCAGCTTAGTGCTACATTGAAATTATATTTATTTGAAAATAATTTGATTTTGTATATTAACTTTATTTTAAGAATCTTGAAAAAGAAAATGACTTAATATTGTTTTCATTTTTTCTTCCTAATTTCCATTATGTGTAACTTATGATCAAGGTTGTCTTATCTTGTTTTATAATCACTAGATTGTGTGTAGTAAACTAATTATGCATCAAATCTATGTCTTGTCGTATTCGAAGCAGAATTATGTCTTGTCGTATTCGAAACAAATAAATGAATTTACATTTTTTTATCTTTCTTGTTATATTGTAGTCTAAGATGACACTAATCTTGAGACTTGTTTTGTAATAATTTATTGTCTATCCTAAAATAGTTATGCATATTATCTAAGTCGACTCCTTAATAAATATGTAATAAGAAAATGAATTTTATATTTTCTTATTATTATTTTGAGGATGTCTTGTTTGTTCTTTTATTCTCATTTATTTATGTATAATACTTTACTTTTTTTGTAGTAATTTAATTTTTCTCATTTCTTATCAATATAAAGAGTATCATTTTAATTGTATTTTTGTACGATGCTCTATATTTTCTTTGTCTATTTTCTCTGTCTATTTTCTCATTTTAATTAATTTATGATGACTCATACAGTAATAATTTACTCTATTTTTTAAATAAGCATAAGTCTCATTAATATATATATACACACATTTCAGATATGCATGTGAGCCCAAAATTGCCAAGTACTCAAAGATCGCTGCTCGTATGCCTAAAAAGACAATTCGCGATGTTGCACTTCGCATCAAATGGATAATTGTTAGTGTTTCTTGGATCATAACCTATTAATATCATTTGTTTTTGATTCTTTATGTTTAAATCATGAAAAAATTTAATGTTTTATGATTTGCAGGAAAAAGAAATTATAAAGAAAATTAAATTTATATTTTCTTAATTATTTGTGCAGTCTATCTTTAAACTATACCTATTTTAAGTTACTCCTACATTACAAATATTCAAATTTCGTATTGAAATTAATAATGAAATTTTTATTTATTAATGATTCTTATTTTCTTTTCAAAAATAGGATACACAGAAACTGGATGATGAGAAACTAAATCTCTATGTGGATTCTATTAATTCGCATGATTCTGCCGAATTCAAAGGTTTCCTATTCAAAACTTTTATTTTGTGACAAATAATCGTAAATTGAACCTGAAATTTTGTTGTGAAATTTTAGAGATTTTTGGTGTCTTTTACAATTAGACGGAGTTTTCATCTCAAATTAAAAATAACAATAATTCTTTTTCTATTGCAGCTACATTAGGCGTAACTGGAGAGTTGTTGGAAGAAAATAACAAAATTTGTAATCAAATTATCTCAAATTTCTGCTCTCTCAAGGAGAATCAGATATCTTTTAAATTAATTTAAATGTTATAATAATTAATCATCCTTTTACTCTAATTGGATTTTTTTTTGTTTTTTTTATTGCAGATACATACAAATGTCAATCACTTAAGACAAATAAAGAATAACATATTTAAAATATGTAGCTAGTATGATACTTTACTTTCAATCTTTCCTTCAATTTCTTGGATTTTTTGAGTTCAACTATTATCTTTTGATAGATTTAATACTTGAAACTTATTATTTTATATTTGTGATTATGAAGCATTGACGAAGATACAGAGCTAATGAATCCCTTGCCGCCAAATCCCTATAAAATTAACATTGATCTCGCCGAATTGTTCCTAGGACCTTCTTAGCTGGGACCTTCTTAGGTTAAGATCGTCTTACCTTACTATTTTGTTTCCATATTTTTCTAGATTTACTTTGGACCTGGATAAACAAGTTTGCAATTATTCTACCCTTTTCTTTGTTTGATTTTTCGTTGTTTTTGGATGTTTCAATGTGTTGAACTACTTATGTTTTTATGGATTCTTTTTCCTCCCAAATGAATGGTTAAATCATGATGAATTTTGATTATTATTTTTTTAAATATTGTGGATGATGAATTGGTTTAGGTTGTCACAAATAGTTTATTTTGAAAAGATATTTGGTCATCTTTTTTATTATGAAGAAAAATATTTATATTTATTATTGGTTGTGGTTAAATTATATTATAAAAAATCAATCTAGTAGTGTTCTTTTATGTTCACAATAGGTTAGTCAAATAAATTAGCTTTGAATATTTTTGGGGATTTTCATTCTTTGAGATTTTATAAAAATTAACTTGCTAATTTGTTTTGATTTTTCCCATTAACTTTTTCAGTGGTGTCATGGATAGCTAATGCATTTTTTTTTTATAACATTTGTGCAATTAAACATTAATGTTTTGATTTTTAAAAAAATGTTAATCATTATCTCATTTGTTAGTCGAGTATGTAAAGATGGTTAAACATTTGGTTAACAAGACAATTCCTGATGTGATATTTCTTATCATAAAATTAACTATATGTGTCCTC
Organism: Impatiens glandulifera; assembly: GCF_907164915.1. Lineage (NCBI taxonomy): Eukaryota > Viridiplantae > Streptophyta > Magnoliopsida > Ericales > Balsaminaceae > Impatiens > Impatiens glandulifera. The sequence goes on along the minus strand of NC_061869.1, from coordinate 13,329,356 downwards.
GATTCATAACACTATTACTCTAATACTCTAATTTGTTATTAATTTCAAATTAAGAATGTCATCCTTTATTTATTTGTTGTCTTTTTTTTCTTTTTAAAAACATGATACAAAAAAAAAAACATTTGATGACAATCCAAACATATTTAAAGGTTGGCCTATTCTATACATTTTCTTATTATTATTTTCACACCTATGGTTTCTCAATATTTTTGGTGTCTTTTCAAAATTAAGATAAAAACGTTTTTCAATTGAATCTAAACTAGACGTGATTGAGAAGATGATGGAAAAAATAACAAAGCTTGTGATCAACTTACCTCAGATTTCAGTTCTCTCCAGGTGAAGCACGTACTCCAAATTAAATGTTGGATTCAATAATATGATTTAATTATTTTCTTCAATAATTAATCATCTTTTTTCTCTAATCTAATTTTTTTTATGGGTTTCAATAAATGTAAGCTTCAATCTTGTAAACCAAGAAAGGTATAACATCTTTACAATATTTATTTAAGTATAATGTGTTATCTTTTGTCCTTCCTTCTGTCCTAGTTATGAATTTTTTGGGTTGAAATGTGATTTTGATATAGTAATGATTAAACATTTAATACATGAGACTTATTGTTTTTATTATGAAGTATTGACAAAGATATAACACATGCAAAACGGTTTAAGTTTAAGCGGGAAGTCATGGATGTGGGGTCATGCTAGTTCTCCTTCATTCCAAAAAAAAAAAAAATATAACACCTGCCGCAAATCATTCAAAAGATTAACATTGGACTCGCCACTTTGTCCTAGGACCTTGGGTAAAAATGTTATTGGTTAATCTACTCTATTAACTTTAGTATGACTTTGATCTTTGTTTTGAAATATTTGAATAAGTTGAACTCTTTGACATGAATTGTAGTTTCCAAAAAAAATTGTGTGCATGATGAATTTGTTTTGTTTGTTGTCAATTAGTTTATTTTAAAATGGATGTTTGATTATTTTTCAATTCTAAAGAGAAACATATTTAGATAAAAATGTTTACCAACAAATCACTCAAATAAATTGAGTTTCAAGTCGGCCAATAAAGCTTTGGTTATTTTGGGCCTTTTCATTTCTTTGAGATTTTATGCCCGTTTACTAATTTTCTATGCTTAATTTCCTTTTATTTATTTTTTCAAATTGATTTTCTGGTGTACAAATAAAATTAATCGGACTTTTTAATAAAACTAACAGAAGTTGTTTAAGGTTGAAATAGGGATGGGTTGTTTAATGATTTAGGTAATATATATATATATTTCATGTCGACATTGTTTTCACTATTATAAGCTTTTAGATAAATACAAGTTTTATATATTTCAAATTAAAAATATATAGAGTTGCCTCTATGATGTCATATCGAGCCGTTGTTCTAACTTGATAGGATGGAAAAACACTAAAGAGTTCAAATATATATATATATATATATATATATATATATATATATATATATATATATATATATATATATATATATATATATATACTGATTCACATAAACATCAAACATATCGGGTTAAAATAAAAAACAAAATTTATAACACTTTTTTTTTTTTGCTTGCTTCTCTCCTTCAATAGCGATTTACCCCTATCCATTTTTACCTATTTTCCATCCGGAAATCTATTTTTCTGTCCAGAGATAAACCACTCCCCCGGCCTTGACTATTCTTCTGTCTATTTCACCGATACGCAGGCCATACCATCGAAGAGTATCATACTTTGCGTGATATGTCATCTATTACATGAATGATGAAAATCATATATATATATATATATATATAAACAGGGACAGAGAAATGTAGGGGTTCGGGTTAGTCAAAGTGCACCCCGAAATACTATATTTTTTCGGTAAAATGTGATATTATATTTTAATTTTTTCAATTTAATTCACTATTTGTTTATATAATATTTAAAAATTATAAAACTTATTTTAATCTACTAATTTTATTCAAAATTTTCTTTTAATTATTTTAAGTATATCCTAAGTTATTTTTAAGTCCAAATAAACTAAGATTCTTAAGATTCGTCCATACAATCAACTGATAAATGAGAAGTTTCTCAAGAGTTTGTTATAAAGAAATCAAATAGGACGATCGGCACAATCGGCACGAACGGCATGGTATTCACTCTAATAACTAGGTCGTTCATTCGTCTGCAAAGCTTGGTTGGAATGTTAGGATTTCTAGTTTACCATGTTCATAATTGTTAGGGTTTCTAGTGTATCATATGTTATTGCTCTATTTTGTTGTTTTGTTCTTCTATTCATCAAAATGGGAAGAAATAAAAGGTAATAAGAATAAGGAAGTCAAAGAATTTGTGATGGAAGGAGTAAGGGAGGTAGCTGAAAAATAAATCGATAGGATTGCTGAAGAAATTATCCATGAAAAGCAGGAATGCAACAAAGGTAAAGAACCAATTATCTATATAAATTCTTAAGAAAGTGAGGTAGGAAAACAGGGGAAAATGAAGGAACATGGAAGGTTGGGTATAATGAAAGAACAAACCTCTTTGGACTTAGAAATCAAATCACAAAGCTACTGATGCATGCAAAGAAATGAGAGATTGTTCTCAACGAAGAGAAAATACAGCAAACAACCGTTCAATTGAATATACATTATCTTCAAGATTGGAATCTACTAAAAAATGAAGAATACGAAAAGATAGTAAACTGGTCAGTGGAAACAATGAGGGAGCTAATGAAGTCCCCCAAATCAAAGAGCTATACTATCAGGAGAAATTCCAACTGGAAGGTAAATGAAGTCGGGAAAAAGAATGCAGAAAAGAAAGCAAAAGATCATGCATACAAAGGTCAATCTACTTGGGTGAGTTTAAAACAAAAGTTGAGATTCTCAACTCTCCTTTTGAATTTAAATTGCCCACTGAAGTAGAGGAGAAATGCGTCAAAGAATGGAAAAATATAGTTGTTGGGAACTATATAGGAAAGAACTGTGTATCTTTCCCAAACACTAAGGAATCACTAATTAAATAATGTAAGCAGAAATGACTGGAGAAGGTTTCTGCAAACATCCATGATCTCTATTTTCTACAATTCAAAAATGAAACGAATTTAGATGATATTCTAAAAATTGGGCATACTTATATTGGATCCAACAGTATGCAGTTTGAGAGATGGTTTGAAGAATTGAGTCTTCTAAAAAAGCCAAAGGAAACAGCCCAAATATGGTTCAAACTTAGGAACATCCCAACACACATGTATAATGTAGAAGCTCTAAGTCACTTTGCTAGTCTATTTAGCAAAAGAATAGTGATAAAAAAGATAAAAATGAGGAAAATGCAAAGAAAAAAAGTAAGATGGATTTTGGAAAAAATGAAAGAAGTGAAGGAAAGAAAGTAAAAGGGAATTAAGGTGAAGAGGAAAAGAAAATTTTCTGTAATGCAAAGGATCATAATGGAAATTAAAGATGAACCTTGAGTTGTTGTTGAGGAAGCTAAAGAGGAAGATACTCAGATTTCAAAGCTGAAACGGAGAATTCTAAATTCGATAAAGAAGATTCAAAAACCAATGTGGAGTCTAAAGCTGAAGCCAAAGATAATGAAGACAAGAGCACAGAAATTCAAATAGAAGATAACAAAGATAAAAGCCCTGAAGTTCTTAGAAACAATTCTTTCTATCAAATCAAAACAGGCTCGTACAAAGAGAGAATTCAAAATGAGAATACTCATCATCATCTTCAATACAACCTCATTTTTTTGGGAAAAATGACTTAGCGTCATTTCATTAAAAATTTCCAAAAACCAGGAAAAAAAACCACGAGTTTAAGAGATCATTCTAGACAGACCTAGAATAATTTTGAAGTCGTAATATTCTGAATAAAAGTTAAAAAACTAAAAATGTAAATGAATTATCTAATTACAATGTTTTCAATTCTAGTGAGTTCAAAAAACGGTAAATTCCAGTTCTTGTAGATATTCCAGTTCTGCTCCGTGCTTAGAATTCTTCTCCACGTTCTCGCAAGGACGCTGCAATTCGATACAATATCTTTCAATAACTCTTCAACGCTCCTGCGGGTCCTGCCATATACCCTTGCATTCCTTTCTTGAAAAATGTTATACACCACTGCTCCAAAGCCGCACTTGAACACTCTTATTGCAAATCTATTTCCATTGGCTTTTAGCAGTTCTCCTTCTTTGATTTCATTCCATTCGCTCGGGAAACTGATCAACTCCAGGATTTTATAGAATCTTTCCAAAGCTCCGAAGCAATACAGCAACTCCCTAATATGTGATCTATGGTTTCTTCATTTCCTATGCATAAAAGACAGCTCGCGTCTGTGATGCTCATATACTTGCTGATACGATCATGAGTGTTAAGTTTTTCTTAGAATGCGAGCCATATGATGAACTAGTGTCGATGGAAGAGGAGTCCATTCTACTTTCTGTGCTTTTTCCCGAGTTACCTCCAATATTTTCTTCGATATTAGCTTCCTATTGTCCTCGGCTTTTCATTCATGAATATTCGGTCTATCGTGTAGTTGTATGTTACTTATATGATCAAGTATCCTCTTTCCTTCTGGATTTATTCTCAAGAGCGAGTTTCAATTCACGTCTTTGATGTCTCTGATTTTCGCTTTTGTGTAGTCCCTTCTGATAGTGATATTTTGAAACTCCTCCTCGTGGATGATAGGATGGTTTTTGAACTAGAGGCCGTGCCAGAATAGAGTGCATTTCCTGTCCCCTAGCCGGATATCGTAAAGATCTGCAATATCGCTTCTTAGTTTAAGAATCTTTTTTTAGAGACCTGCTCATACCTTCGTGAATTTTGCAGGTTTAGATGCTGGTTTCGTGTTTCATAAACCTTGTATGCACCAATTTGATCCATAGTTACTCCTAATTGTTCTCCAAATCCAACAGATACTTGAATGTTAGAGCCTTGTTCCACTCGATATAGTTCTTCAAGCTGATGCCTCCCTCGTCCTTCGGTTTGCAAAGAGCGGTCCATTTGACTTTCTTTCCTCCTTTTCCGCTACTGCCCCAGATAAAGTTCATCATCAGCGTATCGAGCTCCTTCATTACCTTCTTCGGAATGACCATCTGCTACGCCAAGTAGCCAACTATGCTCATGACCACGATTTTGATAAATTTGATCCTCCCTACATAAGAAAAAAAATAATTTTACTTCCATACCACATATATGTTTTTTACCTTTTCAATTAGCGGCTTACAGTGTGAGTTCTCGATCTGCTTCACGGTTAATGGAATTCCTAAGTACCTTACGGGAAAACTTCCTTACTTGATGCCCATGATGTTGAAGATGTCTTGCTTTGTTTCGTCTTTCACGTCTCCATAAAATGTCACACTTTTGCTTTCATTAATAGTTAAACTTGTAACCTCATATAAGGGCATTAGTGCAGCCCTAATAGTTTTAATGAAATCAACATCTGTGTGCGCTAGAATGAACAAATCGTCAGAAAAGCATAAATGAGATACCTCCTCTACCTCACAGAATAGGTAAAAGATGTATGGACGATTCTTTCGGAACATCGTGAAGATGCTCTCAAAGATCGCCATGATATCTAAGAAAAGATAAGAAGAGAGGGGGTCCCCTTGCCTTACCCCGTTTTCACCCTTGAAATAGCCTCCGTGGACTCCATTGACGCTAACAACAAAGTAGGATGATGAAACGCACTACATAATCCAATCGATAAAAATCATAGGGAAAATAGAAACAACTAGAAAGTCCTGAATGACTTCCCATCTAACAGAGTCGAAAGCTTTCTTGATATCTATTTTGAAAGCCACTCTCGGGGATATTTCTTTTTTCCCATAGCCTTTTAATAGACTCTGTATGAGAAGAATATTATGAGAGATTGTCCTGTCGGGGATGAATGCAGATTTATTAAGATTTATTATTTTTCCTATGACATTTTTAAAACGTTTAGAAATGATTTTTGAAATGATTTTATAAATCACATTGGAGTAGAAAATTGGTCTGAAATCTTGTATTTTCTCGGGTACTACAGTTTTGGGTATCAAGGTTAGAACCACTGTATTCCATTGCTTTAACATCTTCCTGTTCTTGAAAAACTCTAGAACTCCATCAGTTACGTCTTTACCCACAACCGACCAATTATCTTTGAAGAACTGTGCATTACACCCATCAGGACCCGGGCTTTTATTCCCATCAATACTAAACAGAGCTTCTTTAACCTCAACTCTCATGACCAGCCTTATCAGCTCGCGACTATCTTCTGCAGAGATTTTCCTATCAATAATCTTATACAAGGTATTCAAGTGACTTTGATGTTGTTTTCTTGTACCCATAAGCTGCTTATAGAAATCGATAGCCAGATCTTGTACACCCTTTTGACCCTGAACATATTCACCATCATCATTCTTCAGCATGTACACATTGTTTCTCATGTTCTAGCCTTGCATTTTCTGTAGAAGAAAAATGTGTTTTTGTCACCCAATGAGAGCCAACTCTGTCTTGATTTCTGTCTAACAAAATTCTCTTTAAGCAGACTCAGCTTCCTGAAGTTTTCAAGCGCATACCTTTTTGTTTCATTTAGTTGTTCATCACTATCATCCCTTAATAACCTTTTCTGAACCTCTTCCAGTTCTTCTTTAGCACAAAAAACTCTATTGCAGATATTACTGAACTTCTTCTTATCAAACCTTTGGAGATGATTATTTAGGAGCTTAAACTTCTCAGAAACCCTGTACATGTTGGAACCTCTGACATCTATTGACTATACTCTTTAGAGAATACCCTTGAATTTGTCATTATTCATCCAAAAATAGAAAATTTTAAAGGGCATTTTGTACCTTTCTTCCTTTTCCCAGAACAATTTAATTGGGCAGTGATCAGATATACTCGGATTTAGAACATGAAGTTGACTTCTCGGAAATTGGTTAATCCAATTCTCATTTACCAGACATCTGTCAATTCTACTTCTTCTAATTTGCACATTCCCTCTTGTAGAAGACCAAGTGAAGAAGTTCCCAGAATTGGTAGGCTCGATACAACCCATATATATGATGTAGTCATTATAGTCAATCATATCCCGAGTTATTTCAGATTTTGGGCTACAATCAGATTCGTTTCTAGTTACGTTGTAATCACCGAGGACAGCCCGAGATTTATCACTACCGATCTAGTTTCTCAAACAATTCCAGAGGAGTCTTTTGTCAGTGCTTGAGTTGCTACCATAGACAATAACAAGATTAAACACAATTCATGTGATTCTGTCTTTGACCTCCACCAAGATTGCTTGATCATTCGAAAAAAGAGCCCTGACCTCAGCACAACCTCCTTTCATCGTTAGAGGAACGGGAAAAGGAAGAGGAATGGGAAGCCTCTAAATGAAAACGGATGTCATGGGAAAATGTTAGGCTGAAATAGTTAAGTTTGAATGTAGTCTTTTCTGTTTGTAATATCTGTTTTTTTAGAATGTATAAATGTTACTAATCAGTTTTTTTTAGAGTCTTTTGATTGTTATCATTAATCATAACTAGGGTTTGTCTAACTTTTATTTCTAACCCTCCCACTTTTTGGAATTTTAATGAAATGGTTCTAACCAATTTTTTAAAAAAAAGCAATCAAATAGTTTTTTGCACTAATTTTAGTTACGGTAAAGAAAAAGAAAAATATAATTTCTAAAAAAAAAATTATATATATATATATATATATATATATATATATATATATTTAAATCCTTTAATGTCTGTAAAGCATAAATAAGAGAATTGTTTAAAAGTATTATATCTGTCATAAATATTTTGTTGAAATATTGACTTTTGGGGGGAGGGGAGTTCGTTATAATCATGGTATAAAATAATAATAGTATAACCATGGATATTAAAATAAATAAAAAAGTAAAAATCTTAAATTATAATTTTTCATAACTATTTTCTAAAATATAAATAAAATTAGATTTTTGACCACCAAAAATGTAATATTTTTTAAGTATTCATTTTGTTTTCCTGACCTGTAAAAAATTGGTAATTAGTTAAAATCAAAATAACTTTTTTTTTTTATAAATATAATGTAAATATTAAAAATGATTTTAATATAAAAAAAAATTGTTTTGCATTGATAAATCTTTTTTGAGAATTGAGTAGAATAAAGTAAAAAGTAAATAAGAAAGTGATAATTTTTGTCAAAATTTATGAAAAATGCTAAAAAATGATTTTCATATTATAATTCTTTGCCTATTAAATAAAAAGATAAATACTAAAAAAATCTTTAGAATCTTTTTTCTCTAAAATAATAAATTTGATTATGATAATAGTCTTAATTTTCACCACATTTTATTTATAAATAAGAAGGTTTTTTTTAAAGAGATAGAAATTTCTCTACTTTAAACATATTAGACTGAAATTTGAATTTGATTTAATGGCATCGGGAAGCAAAACTCATATGGATTCAACATCACTTTGTCACAATCCTCAAACTTCTGATTGGTCGGATGACGAACAAACTCGGTTGAAAAGATTGCTTACCATGTAAATAGTCCATCTCTCTTTATTTATTTATTTAATTTTATTTTCAATCTAAATGGATTTGATTACTTTTACACAGAAAAATATACAAATCTAGTTCACATCATTTTAGTTTCTTCTATTAGCTAACAAGAGCAATTAGTGTTAAGTTGAAACTATATTGATTTAAAATACTTCATTTTGTTATTAACCTAATTATATTTCTGATATTAATTTTAGATATTTTCATAATCTTGAAAAAGATAATGGTTTTGATAATGTTTTTCAGGTTAAATTATGAATGTGTTGTCGTATATTCTTTTGTAATCACTAGATTGAGTGTCTAACCTAATTATGCCTTATGTCTTTTCGCATTCAAAACAGGTAAATGAACTTTTTTTAAGTTAAAGTCTAAGTTATGATAGGTAATGTAGTGACTTATAATTTTTAATTTGATTGTGTATATTAAAACCGTTATGCTTCTTCTTTAGTTTGACTTCTTTTTTGGTATTTTCTTATTATTCTTTTAAGAGATCGTATTTGTTCTTTTATTCTCATTTTTTATTTATTTATAATAGTTTATATTGTTCTGCATTAATTTAATTTTTCTCATTGTGTAGAAGGATTATCATTGTAATTGTCTTTTTCTTTACTTTTATGATGTATATTTGCATTGTCTATTTCTCATTTTAATTAACTTCTAATTACTAAATCATAATGATTGAATTTGTCTAAATAAACATAAATAATATATATATATTTATATTTCAGATATGAATTAGAGTCCAACATAGCCAAGTATTCAAAGATTGCTGAACAATTTCCTGGAAAGACAATTCGCGACGTGGTTTCTCGTATCAAATGGACAATTGTTTGTGTTTCTTGAATCATAACCTATTAATTTCATATGTTGTTGTTTCTCTATGTTTCATTTATTAATGCATTTGAAGTTTTATGATTTGCAGGAAAAAGAAACTATAAAGGAAGATGAAATGGTATTTTCTTACTGATTTGTGCAATCTATCTTTGAACAAAATATACCTATTTTAATTATGGTTCTAATTTTCATTTCAAAAATAGGGTACAAAAAAACCGGATTATAACATGCCAAAGATCTTTGTGAGTTCTACTAATTCACATGTGGCAGCCACATTCAAAGGTTTTGCTATTCAAAACTTTAAAATTTTAGAGAATTTTTGTCATTTTAGTACTACATGGTTGGATGGTTTTAATGAGTTTGAAGAAAATAACAAAATTTATTAATAAAATACCTCAAATTTCAGCTCTGTCGAGATGAAACCCATCCTCCGAATTAAAATAAATACAAGATCGAGTTTTCTACAATAATTAATCGTCATTTACTCTAATTTGAATTTTTTGTGTTTTATTTTATATAGATACATAAAAATTTCAATTTTTTAAGCTAAATAAAAAATAATATATTTAAAATGTTTAGGCAGTATAATACTTTATCTTCAATCTTTACTTCAGTTTTAATTTTGGAATTTTTTAGTTCAATTATAATTTTTTGGAAGGTTTAACATTTAATACTTGAAACTTATTGTTTGATATTTTTTATTATGAAGCATGGAAGAAGATATAGAGCTAACAAAGCATTGATGTCATCAACTTACTCATCGGTTAAGATTATCTTACCTTGTTATTGTTCTCTTGGATTCGTCTTAATTTACTTTCGGATAATAAAGTTAGCACCATTCTACTATATTCTTGTTTGATTTTTGGTTGTTTTAGATATTTGAATGAGTTAAATTGTTTGAGATTTCATGTATTTTTGTCCTCACCAATAAATGGTTAATCATGATGAATTTTAGTTTTTTTTCTAAATAATTATTTTGTAGAGGATGAATTTGTTTTTGTGGTTGGAAATTAGTTTATTTTGAGAAGATATTTGATCATCCTTTTTAATTATGAAGAAAAAAATTTATATTGATCGGTTGTGGTTATTAGATTATATTAAAAATCTTCTATGTTCAAATAGGTTGGTCAAATAAATTAAGAATCTCCATTGGATTTTGGGGATCTTCATTTCTTTTTGAGATTTTATACATTTTTTCCTAATTTGTTTTGATTTTTTTCCATAAACTTTTTCGATGAAATATTGTCTTATAATATTAAGGTGTTATGGTTTTAATTAAGTTTCTATCTCAAAACTATTAAGTAATAATAAGTTTTTTTATAACAAATATATATAACAATATATATATATATATATATAATATAACTTTGTTTCATTTTTTTAAAATGAAAATAATAAGAATTTTAAATTCTAATGTCTCATAACTATTTTTCTAAAGTATGTATTAAATTAAATTTTGACTGTAAAAAATGTGATTATTTGTATCAGTTATCCATATTGTAATTTATACCTATCCTATCACATCTTTTACATTAATTTATAATATTTTGGTGATCACTCTCTTAAAATGTAATATATAATTGTGTCAATTATTTAACAAAATCCTATTAGATATTTAACAAAAGAAATTATAAAAATAATTGTATTTGTATTTAATATAAAGTGTGTAATTGAAATTGATAAAATTATTCTAGGAAAAAATGAATTAAAAAGGTAAAAACTAAATAATTAACTAAACTAGCATTTAGCCCGTGCATTTGCACGAGTAATAATATAAAAACCGTGAAAAAAATTACGGATAACATTTTTTATTTTATTTTTAACCGTTTTAAGTTTATGGGTGGGTCAACCCACAATCTGACCCAAGTATCCATTTACTCAACATCATTATATATTAGTTAGTTAAAAAGTTGAACTTATATTAATATTAAAACGTCCCGCGTTTATCAAATTTGGTGTTGAATTTAAAATATAAAGTCTTTGTAGCCTAGTTGGTTAAAGAGTTGTACTTGTTTTGTTAGGTTGTAAGTTCGAAACATACCTCTAGCATTTTTAATTTTATTTTTAACCGTTTTAAATTTAAAAACGGGTCAACCCACAATCCGACTCAAGTATCCAAATTAACCACAACTCTCGACCCGGCAATCTGGACACTTTAAAAATTAAGCATTATTATATATATATAGATAACAGAAAAGTTATTATTCTACCAAATTTAAAAATTATTCTATATAGAAAAATGTTCATTATCATAACTCTTTTCCAAATAATTTCATTTTGTATTTTTTTACCAATTTGATACATAGATGAATACCACATATAATCTATTTCTTTTTAAAAATAATTTTTTTTCTAAAAATGTTCTTTAATTTTGATTAATGAGTAGGTAATAATAATGTAGATACATTAACAATTAAGTATTTTCTCTTTAAAATTTCAACATAAATAAAGATTTTCATTAGAGCAAGTTTGAAGAGATTTGCTTATATTTTAAACAAAGTAGAACATTGGAATTTGATTTGATGGCATCAAGAAGCAAAGTTCATATGGATTCAACATCTCTTTGGCACAATACTCAAATTTCCGAGTGGTCTAACGATGAACAAGCTGAGTTGAAAAAATTGCTTATCAAGTTAAATAGTCAATCTTTTTATTTATTTTGCATATTTAAAAGACTTCATTATCTTGCTACATGATAAATATGCAGATCTTGATCGAACATATCGAGTTGACGTTAATATTGTTTTCATTGTTTCCCTAATCTAACATATGTATCGGATTTCATGGCTTGTTTTATAATTATTAGATTTTGTTTCTCATCGAACTTATTTTTTGTCGTATTCGGTTATTTCAAAGATCTCGAAAACAGATAAATGAATTTGATATTTATTTTTATATATTGTTCTATTGAAAATGAAATCTAAGTTATGATACATAATATGTAACTTGATTTGTAATCACTTAATTGTGTTATTTTATTATTAATTTGAGGTCATGTTTGTGTTTTTTATTCTCATTTTTTTATTACCTTATAATAGATATTTTTGTTTTGCATTCGTTTGATTTTTCTCATTGTTGTTAATAACAAGAATACTGTATTAATTGACTAGTTTTTCTTTTTAGATCTTGTGTTTATATTGTATATCTTAATCTAATAAGAATATATAACTTTTTCGTTATGTTGAGAATCTGGAAATAAATAAGTGAGTTATCTTTTGTTTTTCTTATTCGGTTGAGCTAAAGTATATTTTCATTATTCTCTTATTTTATTAACTTAGAACAGCTACTATCATTATGTTTTTCTAAAGTTATGATTAAATTCAATGTAGTTCAACAAAAATAAAAGCTCATTTTAGAATTAAGAAAGCAAAATTCCAACATTATTGAGAGAAATGAAAGATGCATACTAGCTAGCAGCACAATAAGAATAAGTCTAAATAATTATTTTTTCAGGTATTCGGAGCTCAACTTAGTCAACTATGCAAAGATTACTCGACATTTCAATGACAAGACAGTTCTTGATGTGGCATCCCGCGTCAAATTGATGACTGTTTGTGTTCCTCAATTCATAACTATAGTACTAATCTCATTTGTTCCTTTTTTATGATTGAATCATGAAAACATTTGATGTTTTATGATAAGCAGGATTTGGTGAAGAATAATGGAAAAGGAATTGAGAACAATGATGAAATGGTATTTTCTTAATTATTTGTTGACTCCTTCATTTCAAATTATTTTATAATTATGAATGAGATCCTTCATTTATTAATTGTTCTTGTTTTCTTTTTAAACATAGGATACAGAAAGAACATTTGATGAAAAACCAAACATCTTGGTGGCTCATGTTAATCCAGATGAAGCCGACTCATTCCAAGGTTGCCTTATTCTATACATTTTCTTCATCTTATCCGAACACTTAATCTTGCATATTGTTAAAGTCTCAAGATTTATTAGATTATTATAATGTTGTAGTTTTCTTCGAGCTTTCGTTTGAGAACTAAAACTAAATTAACGTTTTTTATTTGATCTATATTAGGTGTGATTGGTGAGATGGTTGAAAAAACGGACAATGTTCTAGATGAAATTATCACAAATATCATCTTTTTCAAGGTGAATCACATTTTCTAACTTAAATGTTATATTCAATAAATGGTTTAAGAATTTTCTTCAATAATTAATCATTCTTTTTCACTAATCTATTTTTTATTGTTTTTATTCTTGTAGATAATTGAAAACTTCAATGTTTTAAGCCAAGAAAGGTATGACATCTTTACTGGAAGATTTTGAATTAAGTTGTAATATTTTCATGGATCTTTTTAAAAAAGTGATAATTTGTTACAATTACACTCACTTTTAATAATTATTTGCTAACCATGTAATTTCTCAATATCTCCTTATTTATTTATTTATTTATTTATTTATTTTCAATCTAAGTGAATTTGATTAGTTTAAACAAGAAAAATATGCATATCTAAATGGGACAAACCTAATTCACATAATTTTAGTTAAATGGATTAGCTTAGTGCTACATTGAAAATATAATTTGATTTTGTATATTAATTTAATTATATTTGTAATATTAACTTTAGATGTTTTAAGAATCTTGAAAAAGAAAATGACTTAATATTGTTTTCATTTTTTCCCTAATTTCATTATGTGTAACTTATGATCTAGGTTGTCTTATCTTGTTTTATAATCACTAGATTGTGTGTAGTAACCTAATTATGCATAATATTTATGTCTTGTCGTATTCGAAGCACGTAAATGAATTTACATTTTTTTTTTGTTTTTTTTATCTTTCTTGTTATATTGTAGTCTAAGTTATGATACTAATCTTGAGACTTATTTTGTAATCATATATTGTCTATCCTAAAATAGTTATGCATATTATTTACATCGACTTCTTAATAAATATGTAATAAAAAAATGAATTATATATTTTCTTATTATTCTTTTGAGATGTCTTGTTGGTTCTTTTATCCTCATTTATTTATTTATAATACTTTACTTTTTTTTGTATTAATTTAATTTTTCTCATTTCTTATCAATATAAAGAGTATCATTTTAATTGTATTTTTGTATGATGCTCTATATTTTCTTTGTCTATTTTCTCATTTTAATTAATTTATGATGACTCATACAGTAATAATTTACTCTATTTTTTAAATAAGCATAAGTCTCATTAATATATATATACACATTTCAGATATGCATGTGAGCCCAAAATTGCCAAGTACTCAAAGATTGTTGCTCGTATGCCTAGAAAGACAATTCGCGATGTTGCACTTCGCATCAAATGGATAATTGTTAGTGTTTCTTGGATCATAACCTATTAATCTCATTTGTTGTTGATTCTTTATGTTTCAATCATGAAAAAATTTAATGTTTTATGATTTGCAGGAAAAAGAAATTATGAAGAAAAATTAAATTATATTTTCTTAATTATTTGTGCAGTCTATCTTTAAACTATACCTATTTTAAGTTACTCCTACATTACAAATATTCAAATTTCATATTGAAATTAATAATGAAATTGTTATTTATTAATGATTCTTATTTTCTTTTCAAAAATAGGATACACAGAAACTGGAGGATGAGAAACTAAATCTCTATATAGATTCTATTAATTCGCATGAGTCTGTCGAATACAAAGGTTTTCCTATTCAAAACTTTTATTTCGTGACAAATAATCGAAAACTGAACCTGAAATTTTGTTGTGAAATTTTAGAGATTTTTGGTGTCTTTTACTATTAGACGGAGTTTTCATTTCAAATTAAAAATAACAATAATTCTTTTTCTATTGCAACTCCATTAGGCGTAACTGGAGAGTTGTTGGAAGAAAATAACAAAATTTTAATCAAATTATCTCAAATTTCTGCTCTATCAAGGTGAATCAGATATCTTTTAAATTAAATTAAATGTTAGGGAATTTTCTATAATAATTAATCATCCTTTTTCTCTAATCTGTTTTTTATGGTTTTTTTATTGCAGATACATACAAATGTCAATCACTCAAGACAAATAAGGAATAACATATTTAAAATATGTAGCTAGTATGATACTTTACCTTCAATCTTTCCTTCAATTTATTGGATTTTTTTAGTTCAACTATTATCTTTTTGATAGATTTAATACTTGAAACTTATTATTTTATATTTGTGATTATGAAGCATTAACGAAGATACAGAGCTAATGAATCCCTTGCCTCCAAATCCCTATAAAATTAACATTGATCTCGCCGAATTGTTCCTAGGACCTTCTTAAGTTAAGATTGCCTTACCTTACTATTTTCTCTTAAGATTTTTCTGGATTTACTTTGGACCTGGATAAACAAGTTTGCAATTATTCTACCCTTTTCTTTGTTTGATTTTTCGTTGTTTTGGATGTTTCAATGTGTTGTACTACTTAAGTTTTTATGGATTCTTTTTCCTCCCAAATGAATGGTTAAATCATGATGAATTTTGATTATTATTTTTTTAAATATTGTGGATGATGAATTGGTTTAGGTTGTCACAAATAGTTTATTTTGAAAAGATATTTGATTATCTTTTTTATTATGAAGAAAACATATTTATATTTATTATTGATTGTGGTTAAATTATATTATAAAAAATCAATCTAGTAGTGTTCTTTTATGTTCACAATAGGTTAGTCAAATAAATTAGCTTTGAATATTTTTGGGGATTTTCATTCTTTGAGATTTTATACAAATTAGCTTGCTAATTTGTTTTAATTTTTCCCATTAACTTTTTTAGTGGTCTCATGGATAGCTAATGCATTTTTTTTATAACATTTTTGAAATTAAACATTAATGTTTTGATTTTTTTTTAAATGTTAATCGTTATCTCATTTGTTAGTCAAGTATGTAAAGATTGTTAAACATATGGTTGACAAGACAATTCCTGATGTGATATTTTTTATCAAAAAATTAACTATATGTGTCCTCGATTCACAACACTATGAGTCTAATACTCTAATTTGTTATTAATTTCAAATTAAGAATGACATCCTTTATTTATTTTGTTAGACCTTTAAGAGAAAGAGAATAATTGTATGCGTCTTTATTCAATATAGTAAAGGTATTAATACTTAAGTTACATTATCAATATAAGGAAACTATAATATAATATAATATAATATAATATAATATAATATATTATATTATATAATATAATAATATATTAATATAATATATTATTATATTATATACACTAACACCCTCCTTCAAGCTGGGTGGAAGAGCATTGAACATTTTGAGATTGGAGACTAAATCTTGTAAACGTCGATGATGAGATTTGGTAAAAATGTCAGCAATCTGAGCTTGCGAAGAAATGGGAATCAATTATATGGTACCATTAACGATATGATGGCGTGTCAGATGACAATCTATTTCTATATGTTTGGTACGTTCGTGAAATACATCATTATGAGCAATCTGCATTGCACTATTATTATCACAGAAAAGTGGAATAGCATCGGATGAAGGAACACCCATATCTTGAAGTAACCATTGTAGCCAGAGAAGCTCAAAGATGGTATCTGCAAGAGCACGATATTCAGATTCTGTACTAGAACGAGAAACAATAGTTTGTTTCTTACTTCTCCATGAAATGAGAGATGTGCCAAGAAATAAACAATAACCAGTAGTGGATCACCTGCCCAATTAGCATCAGAGTATGCTCGTAACTCTAGAGGAGAAGAGTGAGCAAAATGTAGTCCATGAAATAAAGTTCCTCTAATATATCGTAATATACGAAGAACAGTAGAGAAATGAGTTGTACGAGGAGATTGTTAGGATTTGTATCTCCCAAATCTGACCAGCTTGAAACAATCTGTAAAAATGCAAGAAAGAAGAACACAAGAAGACACAGATTTATAGTGGTTCACTCAAATTGAGTGTTAGATAAAATTAGAGCGGTTAATAGAACTTAACAAAAACAAATTTCGTGTGCAAAAAACGGTCAAGTCCTCAACCGGTCAAGGTACTAAACCGACCAAGTCACTCAATCGGTCAAGCAATCCAACCGAACAAGAAGATAAGACCGGTCAAATCAAGAAGGCCAAAATCATAGAATATTCGGTCAATTAGAAGCTATGGAAAAACCGGAAGTCATCCGGTTAACATAAACAACCGACCAGTACAAATAGATACTTCGGGTATCTGTTGAGGATGATACCAAAGGGACAGACTTTAGTATTGCCACTTTCATACAAGTCTGAGGATAGTCTGCAGGCTGCAGAAGATCGTCCGGCAGGATCTTTCTACTTCAGGATAAATCAGGAACGCAATCTTCCAGGTACAGTTAACTGTCCAACCGACAGTTGCCATATTGAGTAAAAGACAAACCTAACCGGTTTGACCTACACACTGGAAGACTAGACCGCCAGGTCTGAATCACTGAACCTCTGCTCAACCAATCAGATTCAAGGAAATGAAATGTGACCGTTGGCACATTTCACCTATAAAAGAAGGAGCTGAAGAGGAATAAATGCGGTCACAAGTTCTAAGAGTTTTCTACATCCTAAGTCAAAAATCATGTTCTATCTCTCTAGAGAGCTTAAGCGTTTAATTGAAGAGTAATTACAATTTCGGTTAAAATTGTACGGGTGTTATCGAGCAGAAAATAAGTCTCGATCGGATTGTGTTTGTGTATTCCTTAGTGAATATCCTTCTCGCGGTTTCGAGAGGAAGGGGTGACGTAGGAGTTTCATCTCTGAACATCCATAAAAACCTGTCTTGTTCTTTACTTTCTACCGGTTTCATAATCTAACCGATCTGCACTAACCTACTCATACCGTTCTAACCGACCCTGCCTAAACCGAATTACCGAGTCCTAAAACCGACCCACCCAACTCCAAATCGACCTTATCTATATCCGGTTCTGTCCATCCAGTGTGAGTGCTGCTTCAACCTGAAACAAACCACTTCCGCGCTTGAACTCGGTTCAAGGGTTTGTGACAGTTTGTGTGGTATTGAAACTCCGGTGTTAATCTCTAACCGGATTAATCACCAACCTTTAAGTGAGAAGCGATAACCGGCCAGACCCCGGTTCCGCAGCCTCGACCTAGATCCTAACATTGAGCTACATCCATTTCAGCCACCACCAGATTTCACTATGAAGAAGAAGGAATACAGAGTTTTTGCCTCACATTTTATCTTTCTAGAATCAGTCTTTTCAGTGTAAACCCTTAATAATCACATATTTATAGGGTAAACATTTAGGTAATAAACCTAAATAACTTTGGTCAGGACCAAGCCCAAACCCAATAAACTCTAATTAACAATGTAGAGTTTATTATAAGTGTAGGCTCCATAACTCAACAATCTCCCACTTGGAGACTAACTTCATCATCTCTCGATCGGTAGTGGCTTTCCATTCGGTGTCTTAACGAAAAAGACCAACTGAAGTTGCACACAACTTCAGTTTCTCATTTGTCACAGCTTTTGTCAACATATCAGCTGGATTTTCACTCCCGTGAATCTTCTCAAAAACTAATACTCCATCTTCTAAAGCTGACCGGATGAAATGATAACGAACTTGTATATGCTTCATCCTACCATGATAAACATGATTCTTTGCCAAATGAATGGCACTCTAACTGTCGCATCGCAACACACTTCCCTCGTAGTCTTGACCCAATTCTAACAAAAATTGTTGTAATCACATCATCTCCTTAGCAGCCTTTGTCACAGCAACATACTTTGCCTCACAACTAGAAAGAGTAACAATCTTCTGCAATTTTGAAACTCAACTGATTTCAGTACCTCCCAGAGTATAAATGTACCATGTTGTGCTCTTCCTACTATCAACATCACCACCATTGTCAGCATCAACATATCCTTTCAAACCCATATTAGACTTTCGAAAACACAAAGCGAGACCCGTACTTCCTCTTAAGTATCGTAGTATCCACTTTACTGCTTCCCAATGTTGTCTACTCAAGTTTTTCATAAACCTGATAATAACTCCCACTACATGTGCTATGTCTGGTCTTGTGCAAACCATCGCATACATAATACAATCAATGACAGAGGCATACGGAACAGTGGCCATGTAATTTTTCTCCTCCTCTGTTGAAGGCGACTCATCTTTAGATAGTCTGATGTGAATAATTAAGGGGGTAATAACTGGTTTTGCATCATACAAGTTGAACCTGCTAAGAACTTTCTTCACATATTCTTCTTGTGAAAGCTTGAGAACATCTTCATCCCTGAAAATTCTCATCCCAAGGATTTGTTTAGCAGCACCCAAATCCTTCATTGCAAACTTTTCAGACAACTCTTTCTTGAGCTTGTTAATCTAATACAAACTTGCTCCAGCAATTAACATGTCACTAACATAGAGGAGCAGAATAATGTACGATTTATCAAACCTATTAATATAGCAGCAATCAGCTTCACACTTTAGAAAATTGTTATTTTTCATGAAGCTATCGAACTTCTTGTACCATTGCCTTGGAACCTATTTCAAACCATACAGACTCTTCTGAAGCTTACACACAAGCTCATTTTTTCCTTTGATTTCAAATCCTTCTGGTTGTCGCATATAAATCTCTTCATCTAAATCACCATGAAGATGGAGGTCTTCTTTCACAACCAAACTCAAAATAGTTCTGATTGTCATCAATTTAACTACTAGAGAGAAGATCTCATTGTAGTCAATACTTTCTTTCTGTTGAAATCTTTTCACAGCCAATCTTGTCGTGTACCTCATGGTTTTATCATGTTCTTCTTTAATCTTGAAGATCTATTTGTTGTGAAGTGATTTATTTCCCTTTGGTAGCTCAGTGAGCTTTCAAGTCTAATTCAACATCAAAGAGTTCATCTCATATTTCATAGCAGACTCCCACTTAATCGATTCATCAGATTGTATTGCTTCCTCATAACATTCAGGTTCACCTCTATCTATCAACAAGATATAGTTCAGAGATGGAGACCACCTCTCAACATGTTTTCGATTCCTTGACGATCTTCTCAACTGTATAACCGGTATTTGCTTATTTACCTCTAGGGCCACGTTCTCAACGATTTCATCTTCAACAACACATTGTTCTTCTTCTACAGTCGGTATATATTCAGCTGAAAATTCTCTCAAATCGACAGTACCAGTCTCTTCCAACTTGGAATCACCATCTGATGTCTTCCCAATACAATGTTTGTAGAGAACCTGTTCATTGAAGATAATATTTCTTCTACGAATGATCTTCCGATTTTGATTATCCCAGAAACGATAACCAAACTCGATATCACCATAACCAATGAAAAAACATTTATTAGACTTTGGATCAATCTTGCTCATATCACATTCATTAATATGAACATATGATAAACAATCAAACACTTTCAAATAAGAAAGGTTTAACTTTTTATTGCTCCAAGCTTCTTCAAGAATTCTGAATTCAAGAGGAACAGAGGGTCCCCTGTTTAACAAGTAGGCAGCAGTATTTATAGCTTCTGCCCATAAGGTTTTTGGCAGCCTTGCATGCAATCTCATGCTTCTAGCACACTCGTTCAATGTTCGATTCTTTCGTTCAGCTACTCCATTCTCTTGAGGTGTTCGGGGAACAGTCTTCACCATACTGATCTCATTCACAGCACAATACTCTTTGAAATCTGAATTGATATATTCACATCTGTTGTCCGATCTCAAGCACTTAACTTTCTAATTTGTTTTATTTTCAACCAAAGCCTTCCATTTCTTGAAAATAGTAAATACTTCAGACTTGTGCTTCATAAAATATACCCATACATTTTTTGTCGAATTATCTATAAATGTCACGTAGTATTGTGATCCGCCAATAGAAGAAATAGGTGCAGGTCCCCACACATCAGTGTGTACCAACTATAGCCTTTCTTTCTTGAGCTCCTTCCTAATTTTTAAGAAACTCACCCGTTTCTGTTTTTCAAGAATGCATTTTTCACATAACTGATGTTCAATAGACTTCAGTTCTGGAATCTGTCAATTCTTCAAAAGAATTTTCATCCCTTTTTCGCTAATATGGCCCAACCTGCAATGCCACATCTCACTGTTCTTCGAGTCATCAACTACAGCAGCAACTGTTTCTCTGCAAGTTGAAGTCGTGTATAACGTTCCAGTTTTGTGACCTCGAGCAACAGCAATTGCTCCTTTAGTCACCTTCCACGCACCATTTCCACAACTGAAATGGTAACCTTCTTCATCAAGTTGTGTAATAGAAATCAGATTGCGCATTAAACCTGGAATGTGTCTCACCTTATTAATCTTCCAAACAGAATCATTTGCCATCTTCAATTTGATGTCACCAATGCCAACAATATCCAGTGGCTCACCATCTGCGAGATAAACTTTCCCAAAGTTTCCAGCCACATAATTTTTCATTAATTCTTTGTGAGCAGTGGTGTGGAAAGACGCTCCTGAATCCAAAACCAATGAATCTATCGGGCTATCAACAGACAGAAGTAACACATTAGTGACAAATTCTATAACAACATTGGCTGTATCATTTTTACCATCACCATTTTTCTTCGTTTCTTTGTAGTTCCTCTTTAAATGACCATGTTTACCACAATTCCAGAACACAAATGTCCTCCTAGACTTGGACTGACTCCTCCTGCTCCTTGACATAGATTTGTTCTTACATCGGTTGAAATTCCTATCATTATCTCTACCCCTGTTTTCCACATTCAGAGCAGAACCTTTGAATGTTTCACCAGAATCAATTTTACGAACCTTTTTAACAAGAATACGATCGATAACTTCAACAAATTTCAGTTTAGCATTTCCAACTGAATTACTAATTGCTGCCCTCATAGGTTCCCAACTATTTGGTTGAGATGCTAACAAAATCAGGGCACTAACTTCATCCCCAAAATCAATCTCAACAAATAGCAATTGATTCACAATTGTATTGAATTCATTCAAATGAGTAGTGACAGAAGTACCATCAACCATTCTTAAGTAAAAGAGTCTTTTCATTAAGTGTACCTTGTTGTTAGTAGAAAGTTTCCCATACATGTTAGAAAGAGCTTTCATCAGACCCATGGTGGTCTTCTCCTTTGCCACATTGTGAACAACCGTCTAGGCTAGTGTTAATCGGACAACTCCCAAAACCTATCTATCAAGGAGTTTCCATTCAGCTTCATCCATCTTCTTTAGTTTCTCACTCAAATGAACATGAAGCTTCTTTCCATAGAGATAATCTTCAATCTGCATTCTCCAGAAGACATAATTTGTCCCATCAAATCTTCCAATCTCATGTCCTATACTGTTCTCACTTGCCATTGTTTCCAATGCTCAGATCTATCTTAGCTGCTCTGATACCAGTTGTTAGGATTTGTATCTCCCAAATCCGACCAGCTTGAAACAATCTGTAGAAATGCAAGAAAGAAGAACACCAGATTTCACTATGAAGAAGAAGAAGGAATACAGAATTTTTTCCTCACACTTTATCTCTCTAGAATTTAGTCTCTTCGGTGTAAACCCTTAATAATCACATATTTATAGGGTAAACATTCAGGTAATAAACCTAAATAACTTTGGTCAAGCCCAAGCCCAAAACTAAAAAAGAAAGTCCAATAAACTCTAATTAACAATGTAGAGTTTATTATAAATGTAGGCTCCATAACTCAACAGAGATGATATAAATTGACTCACGATATGGACAACATATGCAATATCTAGCCGAGTGACAGTAAGATATATAAGACTATCAACTAGTGGTCGATAAAGTGTTTCATCACTTAGTGGAGTACCATTAGTAGCAGCCAAATATTCTGTGGAGTCAAAGGGTGTGCTAACAACTTTTGTGTCAGTAATACCAGCATGAGATATGAGATCAGTTGCGTACTTAGCTTGTGATAAATAGTAACCAGATTTTTCGGAAGCTATTTCAAGTCCCAATAAATAACTTAATTGTCCAATATCTTTCATTTCAAATTGTAGATGTAGAAAATTCTTGAGATCACGGATTCCATTTGTGTCATCACCAGTAATTAAAATGTCATCCACATAAAGTAAAAGTAAGGTACAACCTTGATCTGTTTTGCGCAAAAACAATGCATGATCATAAGAGCTGGATTTGAAACCAAGATTACCAATGGTGTAGCTAAATTTGGCGAACCACTCCCTAAGAGCTTGTTTGAGACCATAAAGAGCTTTGCGGAGTCTACAAACTTTATTTGGAGGATGATCATACCCAGGTGGAGGTTGCATATACACTTCTTCTGTTAGTTAACCATTAAGAAATGCATTTTTTACATCCATTTGAAATAGTTTCCATCTTTTGCTAGCAGCTACTACAATGAGGCTACGAACCGAGGTCAATCGAGCGACAGGAGCAAACGTTTCCTCATAATCAATACCATATATTCTTGAGTATATCCCTTAGCAACAAGGTGAGCTATATATCGTTCAACTGAACCATCTGATCATGTCTTAATTTTAAAAACCCATTTGAACCAACGACTGACTTATGTGAAGTTAAATCAACCAAGTCCCAAGTTTTTGTCTTGGTAAGTGCTTGCAATTCTTCTATCATTGCTTGCTTCCATAAAGGGTTAGAGTTGGCCTCGCAAAAAGTACGAGGTTCATAGAGAGAGACAATAGCTGAGTACACATGAAAGTTGCGAAGACGAACAGAAGGTTGACTTAGACGATTGGTACGACGAGGAGGTGGTGGTGGTGGTGGTGGTGGTGATGGTGATGGTGATGGTGATTGTGGTGGTGGTGGTGGAAAACAAGAAGATTCTTGAATGATATGATCAGATGAGGTATGTGCCGGATTTTGAGATGTCGATGTAGGAAATGTAGATGGAGTTGAGTCGCATGAGTTGTTAAATGGTCCTACACAAGAAATATCAGGAAATAGATATATGGTAGGATCACGAAAAAATTGAGTAGGAGGTTCATTGAATCTAAATTTAGATATAGTTGAAAACATCTTATGTTCCCAAAATGATACATGATGAGAGATACGAAGACATTGAGACAATGGATCCTAACACATGTATCCTTTGTGTTCGATTCCATAACCTAATATAAAATATAATACAATTTGAGGTTCTAATTTATTGTATTCATGAGGTTGTAATAAAACAAAACAAACACATCTAAAAACTTTGAGAGTTTGATAATTCGGAGCTCGATTAAAAAGACGTTCAAAAGGAGAGATGTTACCTATGACAGGAGAAGGAATGCAATTGATAGTATAAACAGTTGTGAAAGTTGTTTCTCCCCAAAAGTTATCGGGACAAGAAGACGAAATGAGAAGGGCTCGAACAACATTAAGAATGTGTCTATGTTTTCGCTCTACCCGAACATTTTGTTGAAAAGTTCCAGGACAAGATCTTTGAAAAATTGTGTCCTCTTGTGCTAAAAACTCTATGAATTTTGTTTCTTTGTATTCCATGGCATTATCAGTGCGCAATACTTTAATTTTGGAGAAAAATTGAGTTTGGATCATATTAGAAAACCGAATATAAATTGAGAACAATTCAGACCTATTACGCATCAAATAGATCCATGTATAACGAGAAAAATCGTCAATAAATATCACATAATATTTTAAACCACCCATAGTATTATGTGGTGCAGTACCCCAAATATTAGAGTGAATCATATCAAAAGGTGCTAAAAGGTAAAGCGTGTCCTTTAGAAAGCTCACAAGAAACACAATTAAAAGTTTCAGTCTTAATAGGGCTAGGGGTGAGCATAATATGGGTTTACCCAAACTCAACCCTAACCCAAACCCAAAATATTAATTTGGGTTGGTTAATATGGGTTGGGTTGAGTATGGGTTGGGTTGAGTATGGGTTGAGTTTAATTTGGGTTGAGTTAGGGTTACCCAAATTACCCAAATTATATAAATTTAGTTTAATTCTTTATTATTAATCCAATATAAATAATCATCTTTCAACTTTAAGTCGAACACGTTTTTGACATGTTTAACATGTTTTTCATACGTTTAACACGTTTTTCACACATCTAACACATTTTAAATATTTTTAACACGTTTCACTTATAACATATTTTTCACACGTTTTTCACATGCTTAACACGTTTTTCACACGTTTAACACGTTTTCACGTTTTTGACACGTTTAACACATTTTTGACATGTTTAACACATTTTCACACTAATAACACATTTTTCACGTTTTTGTCACGTTGAACACGTTTTTGACATGTTTAATACGTTTAACGC
Organism: Impatiens glandulifera; assembly: GCF_907164915.1. Taxonomy (NCBI): domain Eukaryota; kingdom Viridiplantae; phylum Streptophyta; class Magnoliopsida; order Ericales; family Balsaminaceae; genus Impatiens; species Impatiens glandulifera. Next base: position 13,303,838 of record NC_061869.1, on the reverse strand, counting down.
GTTTTTGACAAGTTTAACACGTTTTTACGTTTTTGGCACGTTTAACACGTTTTTAACATATTTAACACATTAACACGTTTTTGATAAGTTTACACGATTTTCACATTTTTGGCACGTTTAAAATGTTTTAAAAATATTTAACACGTGTTTGATAAGTTTAACACGATTTTCACGTTTTTGGCACGTTTAACACGTTTTTGACATTTTAACACGTTTTTGATATGTTTAACACGTTTTTCACACGTTTTTACGTTTTTGGCACGTTTAACAAGTTTTTGACATGTTTAACACGTTTTCATACTAATAACACGTTTTGTCACGTTTAACACATTTTTGACATGTTTAATACGTTTAACGTGTTTTTGACAAGTTAAACACGTTTTTTTTTACGTTTTTGGCACGTTTAACACGTTTTTAACATAATTAACACGTTAATATGTTTTTGATAAGTTTAACACGGTTTTCACGTTTTTGGCACGTTTAACACATTTTTAACATATTAACACGTTTTTGATGTGTTTAACATGTTTTTCACACGTTTTCACACATTTAACACGTGTTTCACACGTTTAAAATATTTTTCACGTTTTTGACATGTTTAACACGTTTTTGACATATTTGACACGTTTTTGACATGTTTAACACGTTTTTGACATATTTGACACGTTTTTCACACATTAACACGTTTTCACACGTTTTTCACATGTTTAACATATGTTTCACGTTTTTCACATTCTTAATACGTTTAACATGTTTGTAACATGTTTAATACGTTTATAACATGTTTAACATGTTTTTCACGTTTTTGGCACGTTTAGCACGTTTTTGATATTTGAACACGTTTTACACATTTAACATATTTTTGACATGTTTAACATATTTTTTACACGTTAACACGTTTTGATAAGTTTTAACACGTTTTTGTCACGTTTAACACATTTTTGACATTTTTGACACGTTTAATATGTTTTTCACACGTTTGATATCAAACGTGTGAAAACGTATTAAACGTGTCAAAAATGTGAAAAACATGTTAAATGTGTCAAAAACGTGTTAAACGTATCAACATGTGCCAAAAACGTGGAAAATGTGTCAAAACGTGTTAAACGTGCCAAAAACGTGAAAAACGTGTGAAAATATATTTAACATGTTACAAACGTGTTAAACTTATTACAAACGTGTTAAACGTGTTAATAATGTGAAAAACGTGAAAAACATGTCAAACATGTCAAATCTTGTTAAACGTGCCAAAAACATGAAAAATGTGTTAAATGTGTCATAATCGTGAAAAATGTGTCAAACGTGTTAAAAACATGTTAAACATGTCAAAACATGAAAATAGTGTCCAACATGTCAAATGTGTTAAACGTGTTGAATGTGTTAAAAACATATTAAACGTGTCAAAAACGTATTAAACGCGTCGAAAACGTGAAAAACGTGTTAAACGTCTCAAAACGTGGAAAATGTGGTAAACGTGTCAAAACGTGTTAAACGTGCCAAAAATGTGAAAAACGTGTGAAACGTGTAAATAATGTGAAAAACGTATTAAACGTGTCGAAAACGTGAAAATGTGTTAAACGTGTCAAAACGTGTCAAAAACGTGGAAAACGTGTTAAACGTGTCAAAACGTGCCTAAATCGTGAAAAACGTGTTAAACGTGTCAAAAATGTGAAAAATATGTTAAACGTGTCAAAACGTGTTAAACGTGTTAAAACGTGTTAAACATGCCAAAAATGTGTTAAACGTGTCGAAAACGTGAAAAACAAACGTGTCAAAAACGTGTCAAAAACGTGTCAAACATGTCAAAAATGTGTTTAAAACGTGTTAAACATGTCAAAAACATGAAAAATGTGTCAAAATGTGTTAAACGTGCCAAAAACGTGTTAAACGTGTCAAAAACGTGTTAAACGTGTGAAAAACGTATTAAAAATGTCAAAAACGTGAAAAACGTGTTAAACGAATAAAAATGTGTTAAATGAGTCAAATACATGTTAAATGAAAAAATAATAATAAAATAATTTGGGTTACCCAACCCATACTCAACCCAACCCATACCCAACCCATATTAGTAAATAATATGGGTTGAATTATGGGTTGGGTAAATTTAATTTGGGTTGAATATGGGTTGGGTAATACGAGTTGGGTTTACCTGTATGCTCACCCCTAAATAGGGCCTAAAGAACCACTAAAAATTAAAGAACTCAAACGATCTTTAGAAGGGTGACCTAATCGAAAGTGCCAAATTTGAGAAGTGATAGCTCCAACAAAATATTGTGATGGAAGAGATAGAGAAGTGAGTTCAAACAATCGTCCAACCTTACATCCCGTTCCAATGATTTTATTTGTTTGAGGATCTTGAACAACACAACCATTACTCGAAAAAGTTATGTTAAAACCGAGATCACATAATTGTCCAACAAAAATAAGATTTAACAAAAGTTTTGGAACAAAAAATGTTTCAGATAAAGACAATATAGAAGTTTGAGCGGTACCAATAGTTTGAACATTCAAAGTAGTATTATCAGCCGTATGAACAACATACAGAATAATAGGATTTCTAGTGGATGTGAGAAAAGATGATTTAGAAGTCATATGATTACAACATCCTGAATCAAAAAACAATGAGGTAGAAGTACCTGGTGTGGCTGATAACATTGAAGAAGATTGCAATGGAGAAGATGTAGTACCATGATTTGATTGAAGTTTTTGTAAGAGTGATTGAATGTCTGTAAGAGAAAAATTGGGAAAAGTGTTCTTTAATGAAGTACATGTGACAGTAACAACGGTAGAAAATGCAAACGTGGAAGACTTCTCCATTAAAATCGAATTAATGTGAAAATTAATATTCAAAAATAAATACACAAACCTTAAATTGCCATAAACCTTAGAGCCTAAGCTTTGATATCATGTTAGACGTTTAAGAGAAAGAGAATAATTGTGTGCGTCTTTATTCAATATAGTAAAGTATTTATACTTGAGTTACATTAGCAATATAAAAAACTATAATATAATATAATATAATATAATATATTATAAAATATAATATATTATATTATATAATATAATAATATATTAATAATATATTAATATAATATATTATTATATTATATACACTGACATATTTGTTTTTTTTTTTTTTTTTAAAATATAATACAAAAAAAACATTTATGACAATCCAAACATATTTCAAGGTTTGCCTATTCTATACATTTTCTTCTCACACCAATGGTTTCTCAATATTTTTGGTGTCTTTTACTTATATTAGATGGTGCAATGGTTTGAATCAGGTTTTCTTTTCAAACTAAAATAAAAACTTTTTTCAATTGAATCTAAACTAGGCGTGATTGAGAAGATGATGGAAAAAAATAACAAAGCTTGTGATCAAATTACCTCAGATTTCAGATCTCTCGAGGTGAAGCACGTACTCCAAATTAAATGTTGGATTCAATAATATGATTTAATTATTTTCTTCAATAATTAATCATCTTTTTTCTCTAATCTCATTTTTGTATGGGTTTCAATAAATGTAAGCTTCAATCTTGTAAACCAAGATAGGTATAACATCTTTACAATATTTATTTAAGTATACTGTGTTATCTTTTGTCCTGCCTTCTGTCCTAGTTATGATTTTTTTGGGTTGAAATGCAACTTTTATATTGTAATGATTTAACATTTAATACATGAAACTTATTGTTTTTTTATGAAGCATTGACAAAGATATAACATCTGCAAAGTGCTTTTAGTTTAAGTGGGAAGTCATGGTTGTGGGGTCATGCTAATTCTCCTTCATTCAAAAAAAGATATAACACCTGCCACAAATCATTCAAAAGATTAACATTGGACTCGCCAACTTGTCCTAGGACCTTGGGTAAAAATTTTATCGGTTAATCTACTCTATTAATTTTAGTATGACTTTCATCTTTGTTTTCAAATATTTGAATAAGTTGAACTCTTAGACATGAATTGTAGTTTACAAAAACATTGTGTGGATGATGAATTTGTTTTGTTTGTTGTCAATTAATTTATTTTAAAATGGATGTTTGATTATTTTTCAATTATGAAGAGAAACATATTTAGAGAAAAGTGATTACCAACAAATCACTCAAATAAATTGAGTTTCAAGTCGGCCAATAAAGCTTTGGTTATTTTGGCCCTTTTCATTTCTTTGAGATTTTATGCATGTTTACTAATTTTCTATGCTTAATTTCCTTTTATTTATTTTTTCAAATTGATTTTCTGGTATACATATAAAATTAATTGGACTTTTTTAAAAAAAAAACTAACAGAAGTTGTTTAAGGCTTGAAATAGGGATGGGTTGTTTAATGATTTAGGTAATATATATTTCATGTTTTCAATATTAGAAGCTTTTACATAAATACAAGTTTTATATATTTCAAATAAAAAATATATAGAGTTGCCTCTATGATGTGAAATCTACACTAAAGAGTTCAAATATTAACTTGGTTATATATATATATATATATATATATATATATATATATATATATATATATATATATATATATATATATATATATATATATATATATATATATATATATATAAACAGGGACGGAGAAATGTAGGGGTTCGGGTTAGTCGAAGTGCATCCCCGAAATACTATATTTTTTCGGTAAAAATGTGACATTATATCTTAATTTTTCAATTTAATTCATTATTTTTTTATAATACTAAAAAAATTATAAAACTTATTTTTATCTACTAATTTTATTCAAAATTTTATTTTTATTATTTTAAGTTTATCTCAAGTTATTTTTATGTCCAACCCAACTAAGATTCTTAAGATTTGTCCATACAATCAACTGATAAATGAGAAGTTTCTCAAGAGTTTGTTATAAAGCAATCAAATAGGACGATCGGTACAATCGGCACAATCGGCACGATTGACACAATCGGCATAATCAGCACGAACGACATGATATCAACTCTAATAATTATGTCATTCATTCATCTTCAAAGCTTGGTTGAAAGGTTAGAGTTTCTAGTTTATCTTTTCTATAATAGTTAGGGTTTCTATTGTATCCTATTCTTTTAATGCTCTGTTTTGTTGTTGTGTTCTTCTATTCATCAAAATGGGAAGAAAGAAAAGTAATAAGAATAAGGAAGTCAGAGAATTTGTGATGGAAGGAGTAAGGGAGGTAGCTGAAAAATAAATCGATAGAATTGATGAAGAAATTATCCATGAAAAGAAGAAATGTAGTAAAGGTAAAGAACCAATTACTAATATAAATTCTTAAGAAATTGAAGCAGGAAAATGAAGGAACATGGAAGATTGGGTATAATGAAAGAGAAAACCTCTTTGGACTTAAAAATCAAATCACATAACTACTGGTGCATGCAAAGAAATGAGAGATTTTTCTCAACAAAGAGAAAATACAACAAACAACCGTCCAATTGAATATAAATTATCTTCAAGATTGGAACCTACAGAAGAAGGAAAAATACGAAAAGATAGTAAACTAGTTAGTGGAAACAATGAGGGAGCTAATGAAGTCCCCCAAATCAAAGAGCTATACTATCAGGAGAAATTTCAATTGGAAGGTAAATGAAGTCTGGAAAAAGAATACAGAAAAGAAAGCAAAAGATCATGCATACAAAGGTCAAATCTACTTGGGTGATTTTAAAACAAAAGTTGAGATTCTCAACTAAATTGTCCACTTAAATTGAGGAGAAATGCGTCAAAGAATGGGAAAATGTAGTTGTTGGTAACTGCATAGGAAAGAATCGTGTATCTTTCCCAGACACTAAGGATTTACTAATGAAACAATGGGAGCAGAAAGGACTAGAGAAGATTTCTGCAAACATCCATGATCTCTATTTTCTACAATTCAAAAATGGAACGAACTTGGATGATATTCTAAAAATTGGGCATAGTTATATTGGATCCAACAGTATGAAGTTTGAGAGATGGTTTGAAGAATTGAGCCTTTTAAGCAAGCCAAAGGAAACATCCCAAATATGGTTCAAACTTAGAAACATCCCAGCACACGTGTATAATGCAGAAGCTCTAAGTCACTTTGCTAGTCTATTGGGGAAACCATTATATAATGACCCAATGAAACAGAAGAATCAAGAATGGAAGAGCATATTGTGGAAGTCAAAGATAGTGATAAAAAGATAAAAATGAGGAAAATGCGGAGAAAGAAAGTAAGAAGGATTCTAGGAAAAGGAAAGAAGTGAAGGAAAGAAAGTAAAGGGAATCAAGGTGAAGAGGAAACGAAATTTTTCTATAATGCGAAGGATCGGAATGGAAATGAAAGATGAACCTCGAGTTGTTGTTGAGGAAGCTCAAGAGGAAGATACCCAGATTTCAAAGCTAAAATAGAGAATTTTAAAGTCGATAAAGAATATTCCAAAACCAATGTGGAGTCTGTAACTGAAGCCGAAGATAATGAAGACAAGAACACATAAATTCAAGTTGAAGATAACAAAGTTAAAAGCCTTCAAATTTTCAGAAACAATTCTTTCTATCAAATCAAAACGGGTATAAGAAATAACAATACTCATCATCATCTTCAATACAACCTCTTTTCATCGTGAGAGGAACGGGAAAAGGAAGATAAAGGGGAAGAAGGCCTCTCAACTAGGATGGCATGGGAAAATGATAGGCTGGGATAGTTAAGTTTGAATGTAGTCTTTTCTGTTTTTAATCTATGTTTTTTTAGAAGGTATGATTGTTACCAATAATTTTTTTTTAGGATCTTTTTATTGTTATCCTTAATTATCACTAGGGTTTGTCAAGCTTTAATTTTTAATCCTCCAACTTTTAAAAATTTTAATAAAATGATTTTAACCAATTTCTAAAAAAAAAGGCAATAAAATAGTTGTTTGCACTAATTTTAGTTAGTGTAAAGAAAAAAAAAATATAATTTCTAATAATAAATTATATATATATATATATATATTTAAATCCATTAATGTATGTAAAGCATAAAATAGAGAATTGTTTAAAAGTATTATATCTGTCATAAATATTTTGTTGAAATATTGATTTTTTTTGGGAGTTCTTTATAATCCTGGTATAAAATAATAATAGTATAACCATGGATATTAAAATAAACAAAAAAGTAAAAATCTTAAATTTTAATTTTTCATAATTATTTTATAATATAGGAATAAAATTAGATTTTTGACTGGTCTAGTTAATAGTCACGATGTTCAATATTTGGTCCGAACAGAATATTTGATCGAAATTCAAGAATTCGAATTTCATTTTCGATTTTGGATTCGAATTTTAAACCAATTCGAATAAAAATACGGTTTCGATTTGATTTTCAAGTTTGGTTTCAACTCAAAAATTAAAACAAAAACTGAATTATTTTTTATTATTTATTTTAATTATATATTTTATTAGATATAATTATACAATTATATATTTTATTATATAATTAAATTATATAATCGGTTTTCAGAATATATTATTATATATTATTCAGTTTAGATATAAAATATAAAACACCAAAAACATTTATAACAAAAATTCTCTGTTTATTAATATTATTAAATTAATTGCAATTTCAATACTATAATAAAAATGATTAAATTTAAATGTTATAAAAATTAATATATGTGTAAACATATATATCTAAAAATCATTATAAAACTAATATAATTTTAGTTTGAATTATAAGAATATATGTATATATTAAATATTTGTAGAGGCTTTCATTCTAATGATAATTTATTTGAATCTTTCATTATTAATCTTGCAAGATTAAATAAATGCTAGTTTGAAGAACTTGGTATTGAATATTAGTTCATCACTAATCACTCTTTTATAGATTTGTTGTATATTTGTATTTAATCATAGTTTGATTCTATTTATCTCTTTTAAACCTCTAATAAAATGGATTATCTCACTTTATTTTTTTAATTAATTGAAAGAATTAAAAGTAATTTATAAAAATATAATAATAGATGACAAAAATAATATTTTTTTATCTTTATAAAAATTACTTTAATTAAAGTAATTTATAATTAATTCATAATTAATTTGTTTTAATATAAAAAATATATTTTTTATTATTTTAATATAAGATGCTATCATATCCCGACAGTCATGATACATATTTCGACTTAAGGCATATATTAGGTGTAAATAGATAAAGTGACATTTTAGTCTTTTAAGAACCACTCTTGTCACTTAAACTTAAGCTACTTTAGTGGTTTAAATGTTGTTTTTGGTTGTGCTTTTAACATTAGGACCATAAATGCAAATAACATCTCCTATAGGGTGAACCAAATCGGAAAAAAATCTTAAGCTTAAAAAAAAGTCAGTGATTCCCACGTGCTCCCTTTTACTTGGAGCCGTACTTTAAAAAATGATAAAACGGTTAAACATGTTTTTTGGAATCAAATTAGATCTGTTAGGAGGGAATTAGAAGAAAAAAAAATGTTTTATATATTTTATTGGAAAAGTGATACTCATAAACAATAATAATTATCTTACTCATATTTACAATTTATTACCTCTCTTTTAGATCCCATTGCTCTTGTTACCTTAATTTCTACGATTTGATTTCTTAGAATAATTAGCTATTACCCCTTATATATATATATATATATATATATATATATATATATATATATATATATATATATGATTTTGTTTAATATTTTTTAATATGTGAATTTAGTATATTCTTAATGTAGTTAAAAATAACAATATATTTATATATATAATATAACCATGTTTCACTTTTTTTAAATGAAAATAATAAGAATTTTAAATTATAATGTTTCATAACTATTTTTCTAAAGTATATATTTGTTAGGATCGATGACAACAATAGAAGGGGTTGAATATTTTTGTGCTAATTTTTACTTTCAATTCGATTTTAATCCTGTTAAAGATTGAAAATTTATTTCTATTCTTCGACAAATCGTAGAAAGCTCTTGAATGGATTCAAGTGAGAAAGTGCTTTCTAGATTTGAAGCGACAAATAACGGACTATAAGAAGCAGTAAGGAAATAACACACGGTTTTATGGATGTTCGGAGATAAAACTCCTACATCACCCCTTTTTTCTGTTTCCGAAAGGATTCCACTAGAAGACTTTCATTTGTATAGCGTCTACACAAACTCAGTCAGTACTCAGGTTTTGACAGTTGTCTGTTCTGAACTTCTAGCTATCACACTTTGTTGAACAGACAATGTTCTGTTCAACTTACAACACTAAAATACTCTCAGGTGGTATAATAAATTATCACTCAGCTTAACGTAATATATTGTGTACTGACTGATTTTCGATAGAGAGAGAGAGAGAGTCGGAGAGTCGAGATTGCGTGAGCAAGAGATCTGGTGATCAAAAAATTGGAGAGCATGAAGAAGTTCGTCGTTGTATTCTGATGCTCTTTTATATTGAAGCGTAGCAACGGTCAAATCTAATCTTGGATACGTGGAAGATTTCCGTTTGATATACTCCAGGTGTACAGGATAGTACGCATCAAAATATATTTGTTGGATTGTGGCTTACCGGATTGTACTACACAATATTCGGTAAAACGTGGTGCATTGGAAAGTATTGCGTGGGCTAGTGGAATAATCGTGTATGTGGTAGTTGTACATTTTTGTCGTCTTAAACTGATGTGGTAGTCTACTGATAGCGAACAATATTGATGACATGAGACAGTTGTTGCCGCAACTCTGTTGTTCACTACTCTATTGTTAGCGCAACACAATTGTTGGCGCAACCCTACTGTTCGCTACTTCAGACTATTGTTAGCGTTACTCGGGTGTTAGCGCAACACAAATGTTCGCTACTTCAGACTGCTGTTAGCGCTACTCGATCGTCTGTTAGCGCTTCTTCAGACTCCTACTGAAGCAAGGTTGCTGTTAGCGCTTCTTCAGACTGGTACTGAAGAAAGGTTGCTGCTAGCGCTTCTTCAGACTATTGTTGAAGTAAGACTGCTGTTAGCGCTTCTTCAAACTACTACTAAAGCAAGACTTCTAGCGCTTCTTCATACTATTGTTGAAGCAAGGCTATTATCGGCGCTTCTTCAACACGGGTATTGGAGTAAGGCAACTGCCAGCGTGCTGAATCCAACTATGTTGTTGACAACCCTGATGTCAATGCCTCTTTAGCACTGCTGACGGAACGAGGCGATTGCTAGTGCCTCTTCAGCTCTACTGATGTCAGCTCTGCTGCCAGCACCTCTTGAACTATACATGCGCATTAAACATTTGCAGAACTTAGTTTTATTCATTTATTAAGGCATCATCAAAACTATATCGTAATGATTAAACTTAGTTTTATTATCCTAAGTTCATTTTAATCAATTAAAATGTTTTTCTTAATATAACTTAATTAATTATTTCATTTTTAATTAATTCCTTTTTTTCTTTTTTAATTAATCTAAAAATTTCTCCCTTTTTGATGATGTTAAAACTAAGTCATACGAGTAGAAAATTTAAAGATAAATTATATATTTATATATGAACATAAATACAAAAAAATATTTAGAGTTAGATATCCCCTTTTCAATTCATCCGAGTCCGCTCCTACTGACTCGCTACCTTCCTCCTCTTCCAGGTTTCCCCTATCTGTTCTTCCCCTCGACTACTTTCCCTCTTTTTCCCTCTTTTTAACAGCATCAGCATCTTGTATACGATTGGTTGTTGCATGTTTGAGGTAGTTTGTTACTTTGAAAATATGCATGCCGATATTGTCGATTTTTGCGGAGAGGTCCATGTGTTGGCTACACGTGGTTTTGAGAAAAATAGATTTCAGCCGAGTCATGAACTCCTTGATAATTGTCACCTCAATAGAGCTCCTCAAAACTTGTCCAAGGATTTGATCCTGTACCACAATTGTTGAGGCCGAAGCTTTTGAGGTAGCCGCCGACTACTCCTTGAGGACTTCTAGTTCACCAAATATAACTGCAATACTCTGTTGCAGAAGCGCAATGGTGTTCCGGATGACACTACAAAGATCCACCGTTCCTCGAGATGACTCCTATAGAGAATGAGGAGCCGATTGTTCCAGATGGGAACTGATTTGTAGGATCTGAAGAGAGAAAATCTGTGTGCTTACTTGGATGGCATACGGTATTGGATCTTTGGAAGACGATGGGGAGGATCGAAGATAAGGGACTTGAACCAGCACTTGAGATCCGCAACCGACCTCTTGAATCCCTGAACAGATTTCTTTTATAATTCCAGACGCTTCTAAGGAGTGACTAGATGCAGCTGGGAGAGATTGCTGCTCGGATGGGAGAGAATGCTGCTGAGATAAGGAGGTATGCTTCTCGGCAGTCGCACTGAGCGACTGCTCAGAATCAAGGGAGATCTGTTGCACAGCTGCCTAAGAGAGCTCATTCTCAAGAGTAGGGGAGGTATGATGTTCAGCAGCCTGGGATAGCTCCTTCTCGGGAGTAGGAAAGGAGTGTTGCTCAACAGTTTGGGATACCTGTTGCTCAGCAGTAGTGGGAAGCGGCTGGTACTCAATAGTTGCTCAACAAATTGGATAGGCAGTTGCTCTACAGCAAAGAGGGGCTATTGTTCTTCAATCAAGAAAAGAGCTATTGTGACTAACAACTTTTCAACAAATGAGATTTGCGCTTCGGCATCATGACAGTTCATCACTACCATAGACTTCCCCCTTTGTTGCTCAGCATTGCTGACGGACTCAGTGCCATGTATGAACAATATGGCATTTGAGCTGAAGGACTCCAGGATATGTTGCAGTTTCACATTGACCCTGACATCCAGCCATGTTGTTCTCTCCAGAGGATCATAGTTTGCCTGCCTTTGACGAAGGATCGGGTGTACGGCACTTCCTCTAGCATTGGTCGCGACTAGATTTCTCCTCTTGAGAGCTTTTTGTATATTTTTAGTGCAGGCCCAAGACATGACTGATTTCTCCATACATATCAGCGTCTTGAACTTCAGACTTAGATTGACACTATGCAGGAACTGATTGAATCTTAGGTGAAACCTTATATTTGCTTCACTTGTTTAACATCATTAGATTATGTATGTTCACCTAACCATGCATCAAATTTATTTTGTTTTCATATTCAGTTCTTTCCAGAATCTCGAAACAGGTGAATTAATTTGATGTTTTTCTATTTTTTTTGTACGTCTACTATTGAAATCTAAGTTATAACATAGAATATGGTAAATTGATTATTTAATTGTGTATACTAAAATAAGTATGCATCTTATATCTACATGTTGAGTTCATTCTTTCAAGAATCCAAAACACATCATGAATGAGTTTGGTGTTCTTTTATTGTTAATTTAAGGTCATAATTCTTTTTTTATTCTCATTTTGTATTAATTTATAAGAGCTTAGTTGTTTTACATTAGTTTGAGATTTTGAAATAGTAATGATTTAACATTTAATACGTGAAATTTATTGTTTTTTATTATGAAGCATTGACAAAGATATAACATATGCCGCTAATCACTGAAAAGATTAACATTGGACTCGCCAACTTGTTCCTAGGACCTTGGGTAAAAATGTTATCGGTTAATCTACTCTATTACTTTTAGTATGACTTTGATCTTTGTTTTGAGATATTTGAATAAGTTGAACTCTTTGACATGAATTGTAGTTTACAAGAACATTGTGTGTGTGGATAATGAATTTGTTATGTTTGTCATCAATTAGTTTATTTTAAAATGGATGTTTGATTATTTTTCAATTATGAAGAGAAACATATTTAGAGAAAAGTGATTCTCAACAAATCACTCAAATAAATTGAGTTTCAAGTCGGCCAATAAAGCTTTGGTTATTTTGGGCCTTTTCATTTCTTTGAGATTTAATGCATGTTTACTAATTTTTTATGCTTAATTTCCTTTTATTTATTTTTTCAAATTGATTTTCTGGTGTACAAATAAAATTAATCGAACTTTTTAAAAACAATTACAGGAGTTGTTTAATGATTGAAATAGGGATGAGTTGTTTAATGATTTAGGTAATATATATTTCATGTCGACATTGTTTTCACTATTAGAAGCTTTTAGATAAATACAAGTTTTATATATTTCAAATTTAAAATATGTAGAGTTGCCTCTATGATGTGAAATCTACCCTTAGTTGTTCTAACTTTATAGGATGGAAAGACACTAAAGAGTTCGAATATTATAACTTGGTTATATATATATATATAACCAAGGGCGAAGAAATGTTGGGGGTTCAGGTTAGCCGATGTACACCCCAAAATACTATATTTTTTTTTTGGTAAAAATGTGATATTATCTCTTAATATTTTTAATTTAATTCATTATTTGTTTATATATTATTAAAAAAATTATAAAACTTATTTTTATCTTCTCATTTTATTTAAAAAATTTTGTTATTATTTTAAGTTTATCCTAAATTATTTTTAAGCCCACCCCAACTAAAATTCGTCCATATAATCAACCGATAAATGAGAAGTTTCTCACGAGTTTGTTATATAAGTAATCAACTAGATTGTTTGCACCCATTTTAGTTTCGGTAAAGAAAAATGTAATTACTAAATAAATATTTATATATATATATATATATATATATATATATATATATATATATATATATATTTAAATATATATATATATTTAAATCCATTAATACCTGAAAAGCAGATAACAAAGAATTGTGTAAAATTTTATGTCCGTCATAAATATTTTGTTGAAATATTGACTTGTTTTTTTTGGAGTTTGTTATAATCATGGTATAAAATAAAAAATTGTATAACCATGGATATTAAAATAAATAAATAAAAAGTAAAAATTTTAAATTGTAATTGTAATTTTTCATAATTATTTTCTAAAATATAAATAAAATTAGATTTTTCACCACCAAAAATGTAATATTTTTTAAGTATCCATTTTTTTTCCTGACCTGTAAAAAAAGTGGTAATATGTTAAAATCACTTTTTTTATAATTATAATGTAAATAATAAAAGTGATTTTTATATAAAATAAAATTGTTTTGAATTGATAAATATTTTACATGGGAAATTAGTTGAATAAAGTAAAAAGTAAATAAGAAAGTAATAATTTTTGTCAAATTTTATGAAAATGCTAAAAAAATGATTTTCATATTATAATTCTTTGCCTATTAAATAAAAAGATAAATACTAAAAATATCTTTAGAATCTTTTTTCTTTAAAAAAATAAATTTGATTATAATAATAATTTTAATTTCCACCAGAAATTTTATTTATAAATAAGGTTTTCTTTAGAGAGATAGAAATTTCTCTACTTTAAACATATTAGACTGAAATTAGAATTTGATTTAATGGCATCAGGAAGCAAATCTCTTATGGATTCAACATCACTTTGTCACAATCCTCAAATTTCTGATTGGTCGAACGATGAACAAACTCGGTTGGAAAGATTGCTTACCATGTAAATAGTCCCTCTCTCTTTATTATCTATTTTTTTTTAATTTCAATCAAAATGAATTTGATTAGTTTTACAAAGAAAAATATACAAATCAAAATGGGACAAATCTAGATCACATAATTTTAGTTTCTTCGATTAACTAACAAGAGCAATTAGTGTTAAGTTGAAATTATATTGATTTAAAATACTAGATTTTGTTATTAACCTAATTATATTTCTGTTATTAATTTTAGATATTTCTAGAATCTTGAAAGCGATAATGGTTTTGATAATATTTTTCAATTTTCCTTTTTTTGTTATTAAGTGTAAATTATGAATGTGTTGTCGTATATTCTTTTGTAATCACTAGATTAGTGTCTAACCTAATTATGCATTATGTCTTGTCGCATTCGAAACAAATAAATGAACTTTTTTTATTTTTATTTTATGTTAAAGTCTAAGTTATGATGGTTAATGTATTGACTTATTATTCGTCTTCTTCTTTTGTTTTCTTATTATTATTTTAAGAGATCATATTTGTTCTTTTATTCTCCTTTTTTATTTATTTATAATAGCTTATATTTTTCTGCATTAATTTAATTTTTCTCATTGTGTAGAAAGATTATCATTTTAATTGTCTTTTTCTTTTCTTTTATGCATTGTCTATTTCTCATTTTAATTAACTTCTTATTACTAAAACATAATGATTGAATTTTTCTAAATAAACATTTATATATATATATATATATATATATATATATATATATATATATATATATATATATATATATATATATATATATATATA
Source organism: Impatiens glandulifera (assembly GCF_907164915.1). Taxonomy (NCBI): domain Eukaryota; kingdom Viridiplantae; phylum Streptophyta; class Magnoliopsida; order Ericales; family Balsaminaceae; genus Impatiens; species Impatiens glandulifera. The sequence goes on along the minus strand of NC_061869.1, from coordinate 13,288,692 downwards.
TTTCAGATATGAATCAGAGCCCAACATAGCCAAGTATTCAAAGATTGCTGACCATTTTCCTGAAAAGACAATTCGCGACGTGGTTTCTCGTATCAAATTGACAACTGTTTGTGTTTCTTGAATCATAACCTATTAATCTCATATGTTGTTGTTTCTTTATGTTTCATTCATTAATGCATTTGAAGTTTTATGATTTACAGGAAAAAGAAATTATAAAAGAAGATGAAATGGTATTTTCTTAATTATTTGTGCAATCTATCTTTGAACAATATATACTTATTTTAATTATGGTTCTTTTTTTCTTTTCAAAAATAGGGTACAAAAAAACCGGATTATAACATGCCAAAGATCTTTGTGAGTTCTACAAATTCACATGTGGCAGCCACATTCAAAGGTTTGCCTATTCAAAACTTTAAAATTTCAGAGATTTTTTTTTTTTGTCATTTTAGTATTACATGGTTTGATGTTTTTAATGAGTTTGAAGAAAATAACAAAATTTATTATCAAAATACCTCAAATTTCAGCTCTATCGAGATGAAACCCATCTTTCGAATTAAAATAAATACTAGATCGAGTTTTCTATAATAATTAATCGTCATTTACTCTAATTTGAATTTCTGTGTTTTTTTATATAGATTCATAAAAATTTCAATCTTTTAAGCTAAATAAGAAATGACATATTTAAAATGTTTAGGTAGTATGATACTTTATCTTCGATCTTTCCTTCAGTTTTAATTTTAGAATTTTTGAGTTCAATAATAATTTTTTGAAAGTTTAACATTTAATACTTGAAACTTATTGTTTTATACTTTTTATTATGAAGCATGGAAGAAGATATAGAGCTAACGAAGCATTGATGTCGTCAACTTACTCATCGGTTAAGATTATCTTACCTTGTTATCGTTCTCTTGGATTCGTCTTAATTTACTTTTGGATAATAAAGTTAGCACTATTCTACTATATTCTTGTTTGATTTTTGGTTGTTTTAGATATTTGAATGAGTTAAATTGGTTGAGATTTCATGTATTTTTGTTCTCACCAATAAATAGTTAATCATGATGAATTTTAGTTTTTTTTCTAAATAATTATTTTTTAGATGAGAATTTATTTTTGTTGTTGGAAATTAGTTTATTTTGAGAAGATATTTAATCATCCTCTTTAATTATGAAGAAAAATATTTATATTGATTGGTTGTGATTATTAGATTATATTAAAATTAAAATTCAATCTTCTATGTTCAAATAGGTTGGTCAAATAAATTAAGAAACTCCATTGGATTTTGGGGATCTTTCGTTTCTTTTTGAGATTTTATACATTTTTCCTAATTTGTTTTGATATTTTTCCATAAACTCTTTCAATGAAATAATGTCTTATAATATTAGTTTTAATTAAGTTTCTATCTCAAAACTATTAAGTAATAATAAGTTTTTGATATAACAATATATATATATATATATATATATATATATAACAATATATATATATATATAATAACTTTGTTTCACTTTTTTTAAATGAAAATAATAAGAATTTTATATTCTAATGTTTCATAACTATTTTTCTAAAGTATATATTAAATTAAATTTTGACTATAAAAAATGTGATTATTTTTATTAGTTATCCATATTGTAATTTATACCTATCCTCTCACATCTTTTACATTAATTTATAATATTTTGGTGATCAATCTTTTAAAATGTAATATATAATTGTGTCAATTATTTAACACAATCCCATTAGATAATTATCAAAGAAATTATAAAAATAATTTTATTTGTATTTAATATAAAATATGTAATTGAAATTGATAAAATTATTTTAGGAAAAAATGAATTAAAAAGGTAAAAACTAAATAATTAACTAAATAACAGAAAAGTTATTATTCTACCAAATTTAAAAATTATTCTATATAGAAAAATGTTCATTATCATAACTCTTTTCCAAATAATTTCATTTTGTATTTTTTTACCAATTTGATACATAGATGAATACCACATATAATCTATTTCTTTTTAAAAATAATTTTTTTTCTAAAAATGTTCTTTGATTTTGATTAATGAGTATTTAATAATAATGTAGATACATTAACAATTAAGTATTTTCTCTTTAAAATTTCACCATAAATAAAGATTTTCTTTAGAGCAAGTTTGAAGAAATTTGCTTATATTTTAAACAAAGTAGAACATTGGAATTTGATTCGATGGCATCAAGAAGCAAAGTTCATATGGATTCAACATCTCTTTCGCACAATACTCAAATTTCCGAGTGGTCTAACGATGAACAAGCTCAGTTGAAAAAATTGCTTATCAGGTTATTTAGTCAATCTATTTATTTGTTTTGCATATTTAAAAGGACTTCATTATCTTGCTACATGATAAATATGCAGATCTTGACTGGACATATCGAGTTTACGTTAATATTGTTTTCATTGTTTCCCTAATCTAACATATGTATCGGATTTCTTGGCTTCTTTTATAATTATTAGATTTTGTTTCTCATCGAACTTATTTTTTGTCGTATTCGGTTATTTCAAAAATCTCGAAAACAGATAAATGAATTTGATATTTATTTTTATATATTGTTCTATTGAAAATGAAATCTAAGTTATGATACATAATGTGTAACTTGATTTGTAATCACTTAATTGTGTTATTTTATTATTAATTTGAGGTCATGTTTGTGTTTTTTATTCTCATTTTTTTATTAACTTATAATAGATATTTTTGTTTTGCATTCGTTTGATTTTTCTCATTGTTGTTAATAACAAGAATACTGTATTAATTGACGAGTTTTTCTTTTGAGATCTTGTGTTTATATTGCATATCTTAATCTAATAAGAATATATAACTTTTTCGTTATGTTGAGAATCTGGAAATAAATAAGTGAGTTATCATTTGTTTTTCTTATTCGGTTGAGCTAAAGTATATTTTCATTATTCTCTTATTTTATTAACTTAGAACAGCTACTATCATTACGTTTTTCTAAAGTTAGGATTAAATTCAATGTAGTTCAAAAAAACAAAAGCTCATTTCAGAATTAAGAAAGCAAAATTCCAACATTATTGAGAGAAATGAAGATGCATACTAGCTAGCAGAACAATAAGAATAAGTCTAAATAATTATTTTTTCAGGTATTCGGAGCCCAACTTAGTCAACTATGCAAAGATTGCTCGGCATTTCAATGACAAGACAGTTCTTGATGTGGCATCCCACGTCGACTTGATGACTGTTTGTGTTCCTCAATTTATAACTATAGTACTAATCTCATTTGTTCCTTTTTTATGATTGAATTATGAAAACGTTTTATGTTTTATGATAAGCAGGATTTGGTGAAGAATAATGGAAAAGGAATTGAGAACAATGATGAAATGGTATTTTCTTAATTATTTGTTGAATCCTTCATTTCAAATTATTTTATAATTATGAATGAGATCCTTCATTTATTAATTGTTCTTGTTTTCTTTTTAAACATAGGATACAAAAAGAACATTTGATGAAAAACCAAACATCTTGGTGGCTCATGTTAATCCAGATGAAGCCGACTCATTCCAAGGTTGCCTTATTCTATAGATTTTCTTCATCTTATTCGAACACTTAATCTTGCATATTGTTAAAGTCTCAAGATTTATTAGATGATTATAATGTTGTAGTTTTCTTCGAGCTTTCGTTTGAGAACTAAAACTAAATTAACGTTTTTGATTTGATCTATATTAGGTGTGATTGGTGAGATGGTTGAAAAAAAGGACAATGTTCTAGATGAAATTATCACAAATATCATCTTTTTCAAGGTGAATCACATTTTCTAACTTAAATGTTAGATTCAATAAATGGTTTAAGAATTTTCTTCAATAATTAATCATTCTTTTTCACTAATCTATTTTTTATTGTTTTTATTCTTGTAGATAATTGAAAACTTCAATGTTTTAAGCCAAGAAAGGTATGACATCTTTACTGGAAGATTTTGAATTTAGTTGTAATATTTTCATGGATCTTTTTAAAATGTGACAATTTGTTACAATTACACTCACTTTTAATAATTATTAAATAAATAATAAAAGTGATTTTGATATAAAAATGTAATTTGAATTGATAAATCATTTTTTTTAATTAGCATTGATAAATCTTTTTATGTGAAATGAGTTGAAATAAAAGGGAAAAGTAAATGAAAAAAAGTAATATTTTTTTCAAATATATAAATCATGCTAAAAAAATATTCCAATCCCTCTTAAAGTTTATCCACAAATAAATGTTGTATTTAAAGGGATATTGAAGAAATTTTCCTATACTTTAAACATTGTAGACCTTTGGAAACCAAATCTCATATGGATTCAACATCTCTTTGGTACAATCCTCAAATTTCGAAGTGGTCTAAGGATGAACAAGCACAATTGGAAAAATTGCTTACCATGTAATTACTCGATATCTCTTTATTTATTTATTTTCAATCTAAGTGAATTTTATTAGTTTCAACAGGGAAATATGCATATCTAAATGGGTCACACCTAATTCACATAATTTTAGTTAAATGGGTCAGCTTAGTGCTACATTGAAATTATATTTATTTGAAAATAATTTGATTTTGTATATTAATTTTATTTTAAGAATCTTGAAAAAGAAAATGACTTAATATTGTTTTCATTTTTTCTTCCTAATTTCCATTATGTGTAACTTATGATCAAGGTTGTCTTATCTTGTTTTATAATCACTAGATTGTGTGTAGTAAACTAATTATACATCAAATCTATGTCTTGTCGTATTCGAAGCAGAATTATGTCTTGTCGTATTTGAAACAAATAAATGAATTTACATTTTTTTTATCTTTCTTGTTATATTGTAGTCTAAGATGACACTAATCTTGAGACTTGTTTTGTAATCATTTATTGTCTATCCTAAAATCGTTATGCATATTATCTAAGTCGACTCCTTAATAAATATGTAATAAGAAAATGAATTTTATATTTTCTTATTATTATTTTGAGGATGTCTTGTTTGTTCTTTTATTCTCATTTATTTATGTATAATACTTTACTTTTTTGTAGTAATTTAATTTTTCTCATTTCTTATCAATATAAAGAGTATCATTTTAATTGTATTTTTGTACGATGCTCTATATTTTCTTTGTCTATTTTCTCTGTCTATTTTCTCATTTTAATTAATTTATAATGACTCATACAGTAATAATTTACTCTATTTTTTCAATAAGCATAAGTCTCGTTAATATATATACACACATTTCAGATATGCATGTGAGCCCAAAATTGCCAAGTACTCAAAGATCGCTGCTCTTATGCCTAAAAAGACAATTCGCGATGTTGCACTTCGCATCAAATGGATAATTGTTAGTGTTTCTTGGATCATAACCTATTAATATCATTTGTTTTTGATTCTTTATGTTTAAATCATGAAAAAATTTAATGTTTTATGGTTTGCAGGAAAAAGAAATTATAAAGAAAATTAAATTTATATTTTCTTAATTATTTGTGCAGTCTATCTTTAAACTATACCTATTTTAAGTTACTCCTACATTACAAATATTCAAATTTCATATTGAAATTAATAATGAAATTGTTATTTATTAATGATTCTTATTTTCTTTTCAAAAATAGGATACACAGAAACTGGATGATGAGAAACTAAATCTCTATGTGGATTCTATTAATTCGCATGAGTCTGCCGAATTCAAAGGTTTCCTATTCAAAACTTTTATTTTGTGATAAATAATCGTAAATTGAACCTGAAATTTTCTTGTGAAATTTTAGAGATTTTTGGTATCTTTTACAATTATACGGAGTTTTCATTTCAAATTAAAAATAACAATAATTCTTTTTCTATTGCAGCTACATTAGGCGTAACTGGAGAGTTGTTGGAAGAAAATAACAAAATTTGTAATCAAATTATCTCAAATTTCTGATCTCTCAAGGAGAACCAGATATCTTTTAAATTAATTTAAATGTTATAATAATTAATCATCATTTAACTGTAATCTGATTTTTTATGGTTTTTTTATTGCAGATACATACAAATGTCAATCACTTAAGACAAATAAGGAATAACATATTTAAAATATGTAGCTAGTATGATACTTTACTTTCAATCTTTCCTTCAATTTCTTGGATTTTTTTAGTTCAACTATTATCTTTTTGATAGATTTAATACTTGAAACTTATTATTTTATATTTGTGATTATGAAGCATTGACGAAGATACAGAGCTAATGAAGCCCTTGCCGCCAAATCCTTATAAAATTAACATTGATCTCGCCGAATTGTTCCTAGGACCTTCTTAAGTTAAGATGGTCTTACCTTACTATTTTCTCTTGAGATTTTTCTGGATTTACTTTGGACCTGGATAAACAAGTTTGCAATTATTCTACCCTTTTTTTTGTTTGATTTTTCGTTGTTTTGGATGTTTCAATGTGTTGAACTACTTAAGTTTTTTATGGATTCTTTTTCCTCCCAAATGAATGGTTAAATCATGATGAATTTTGATTATTATTTTTTAAACATTGTGGATGATGATTGGTTTAAGTTGTTAACAATTAGTTTATTTTGAAAAGATATTTGATTATTTTTTTTATTATGAAGAAAATTATTTATATATATTATTGGTTGTGGTTAAATTATATTATAAAAAATCAATCCAGTAGTGTCCTTTTATGTTCACAATAGGTTAGTCAAATAAATTAGCTTTGAATATTTTGGGGATTTTCATTCTTTGAGATTTTATACAAATTAACTTGCTAATTTGTTTTGATTTTTCCCATTAACTTTTTCAATGGTCTCTAATACATATTTTTTATAACATTTGTGCAATTAAACATTAATGTTTTGCTTTTGCTTTAAAAAAATGTTAATCATTATCTCATTTGTTAGGAAAGTATGTAAGGATGGTTAAACATTTGGTTGACAAGACAATTCCTGATGTGATATTTCTTATCAAAAAATTAACTATATGTGTCCTCGATTCATAACACTATTACTCTAATACTCTAATTTGTTATTAAATTCAAATTAAGAATGTCATCCTTTATTTATCTGTTGTCTTTTTTTTCTTTTTAAAAACATGATACAAAAAAAAACATTTGATGACAATCCAAACATATTTCAAGGTTGGCCTATTCTATACATTTTCTTATTATTATTCTCACACCTATGGTTTCTCAATATTTTTGGTGTCTTTTTTCAATTGAATCTAAACTAGACGTGATTGAGAAGATGATGGAAAAAAATAACAAAGCTTGTGATCAAAATACCTCAGATTTCAGCTCTCTCCTGGTGAAGCACGTACTCCAAATTAAATGTTGGATTCAATAATATGATTTAATTATTTTCTTCAATAATTAATCATCTTTTTTCTCTAATCTAATTTTTTTATGGGTTTCAATAAATGTAAGCTTCAATCTTGTAAATCAAGAAAGGTATAACATCTTTACAATATTTATTTAAGTATAATGTGTTATCTTTTGTCCTGCCTTCTGTCCTAGTTATAAATTTTTTGGGTTGAAATGCGATTTTGATATAGTATTGATTTAACATTTAATACATGAGACTTATTGTTTTTATTATGAAGTATTGATTAAGATATAACACATGTAAAACGGTTTAGGTTTAAGCGGGAAGTCATGGTTGTGGGGTCATGCTAGTTCTCCTTCGTTCCAAAAAAAAAAGATATAACACCTGCCGCAAATCATTCAAAAGATTAACATTGGACTCGCCATTTTGTCCTAGGACCATGGGTAAAAATGTTATCGGTTAATCTACTCTATTAATTTTAGTATGACTTTGATCTTTGTTTTGAAATATTTAAATAAGTTGAACTCTTTGACATGAATTGTAGTTTACAAAAAAAATTGTGTGGATGATGAATTTGTTTTGTTTGTTGTCAATTAGTTTATTTTAAAATGGATGTTTGATTATTTTTCAATTCTAAAGAGAAACATATTTAGATAAAAAAAAGTTTACCAATAAATCACTCAAATAAATTGAGTTTCAAGTCGGCCAATAAAGCTTTGGTTATTTTGGGCCTTTTCATTTCTTTGAGATTTTATTCCCGTTTACTAATTTTCTATGCTTAATTTCCTTTTATTTATTTTTTCAAATTGATTTTCTGGTGTACAAATAAAATTAATCGGACTTTTTAATAAAACTAACAGAAGTTGTTTAATGATTTAGGTAATATATATATTTCATGTCGACATTGTTTTCACTATTATAAGCTTTTAGATAAATACAAGTTTTATATATTTCAAATAAAAAATATATAGAGTTGCCTCTATGATGTCAAATCGAGCCGTTGTTCTAACTTGATAGGATGGAAAAACACTAAAGAGTTCAAATATTAACTTGGTTATATATATATATATATAAATAAACAGGGACAGAGAAATGTACGGGTTCGGGTTAGTCAAAATGCACCCCGAAATACTATATTTTTTCGGTAAAAATGTGATATTATATTTTAATTTTTTCAATTTAATTCACTATTTGTTTATATAATATTTAAAAAATTATAAAACTTATTTTAATCTACTAATTTTATTCAAAATTTTCTTTTAATTATGCTAAGTTATTTTTAAGTTCAAATAAACTAAGATTCTTAAGATTCGTCCATACAATCAATTGATAAATGAGAAGTTTCTCAAGAGTTTGTTATAAAGCAAGCAAATAGGACGATCGGCACAATCGGCACGATCGACACAATCGGCACGAACGGCATGGTATTCACTCTAATAAGTAGGTCGTTCATTCATCTGCAAAGCTTAGTTGGAATGTTAGGATTTCTAGTTTACCATGTTCTATAATAGTTGGGGTTTCTAGTGTATCATATTCTGTTATTGCTCTGTTTTGTTGTTGTGTTATTCTATTCATCAAAATGGGAAGAAATAAAAGGTAATAAGAATAAGGAAGTCAAAGAATTTGTGATGGAAGGAGTAAGGGAGGTAGCTGAAAAATAAATCGATAGGATTGCTGAAGAAAAATTATCCATGAAAAGCAGGAATGCAACAAAGGTAAAGAACCAATTATTGATATAAATTCTGAAGAAAGTGAGGTAGGAAAACAGGGGGAAAATGAAGGAACATGGAAGGTTGGGTATAATGAAAGAACAAACCTCTTTGGACTTAGAAATCAAATCACAAAGCTACTGATGCATGCAAAGAAATGAGAGATTGTTCTCAACGAAAAGAAAATACAGAAAACAACCGTTCAATTGAATATACATTATCTTCAAGATTGGAATCTACTAAAGAAGGAAGAATACAAAAAGATAGTAAACTGGTCAGTGGAAACAATGAGAGAGCTAATGAAGTCCCCCAAATCAAAGAGCTATACTACCAGGAGCAATTCCAACTAGAAGGTAAATGAAGTCGGGAAAAAGAATGCAGAAAAGAAAGCAAAATATCATGCATACAAAGGTCAATCTACTTGGGTGAGTTTAAAACAAAAGTTGAGATTCTCAACTCTCCTTTTGAATTTAAATTGCCCCGCTGAAATAGAGGAGAAATGCGTCAAAGAATGGGAAAATATAGTTGTTGGGAACTACATAGGAAAGAACCGTGTATCTTTCCCAAACATTAATGAATCACTAATTAAATAATGGGAGCAGAAATGACTGGAGAAGGTTTCTGCAAACATCCATGATCTCTATTTTCTACAATTCAAAAATAGAACGAACTTGGATGATATTCTAAAAATTGGGCATACTTATATTGGATCCAACAGTATGTAGTTTGAGAGATGGTCTGAAGAATTGAGTCTTCTAAGAAAGCCAAAGGAAACAGCCCAAATATGGTTCAAACTTAGGGACATCCCAACACACATGTATAATGTAGAAGCTCTAAGTCACTTTGCTAGTCTATTTAGCACAAAATAGTGAAAAAAAAGATAAAAATGAGAAAAATGCAGAGAAAGAGAGTAAGAAGGATTATGGGAAAAATGAAAGAAGTGAAGTAAAGAAAGTAAAAGGGAATCAAGGTGAAGAGGAAAATAATTTTTTTTGTAATGAAAAGGATCATAATGGAAATTAAAGAAGAACCTTGAGTTGTTATTGAGGAAGCTAAAGAGGAAGATACTCAGATTTCAAAGCTGAAACGGAGAATTCTAAATTCGATAAAGAAGATTCAAAAACCAATGTGGAGTTTAAAGCTGAAGCTGAAGCCGAAGATAATGAAGACAAGAGCACATAAATTCAAATAGAAGATAACAAAGATAAAAGCCCTAAAGTTCTTAAAAACAATTCTTTCTATCAAATCAAAACAGGCTCGTACAAAGAGAGATTTCAAAATAATAAATAACAATACTCATCATCATCTTCAATATAAACTCATTTTTTTGGGAAAAATGACTTAGCGTCATTTCATTAAAAATTCTCAAAACCTGGAAAAAAACCACGAGTTTAAGAGATCATTCTAGACAGACCTGGAATAATTTTGAAGTCGTAACATTCTGAATAAAAGTTAAAAAACTAAAAATGTAAATGAATTATCTGATTACAATGTTTTCAATTCTAGTGAGTTCAAAAAACGGTAAATTCTAGTTCTTGTAGATATTCCAGTTCTGCTCCGTGCTTAGAATTCTTCTCCACGTTCTCGCGAGAACGCTGCAATCTGATACAATATCTTTCAATAACTCTTCAATGCTCCTGCGGGTCCTGCCATATACCCTTGCATTCCGTTCTTGCAAAATGTTATACACCACTGCTCCAAAGCCGCACTTGAACACGCTTGTTGCAAATCTATTTCCATTGGCTTTGAGCGGTTCTCCTTCTTTGATTTCATTCCATTCGCTCAGGAAACTAATCAACTCCAGGCTTTTATAGAATCTTTCTCAAAGCTCCGAAGAAATACATCAACTCCCTAATAGGTGATCTATGGTTTCTTCATTTCATATGCATAGAAGACAGCTCGCGTCCGGAATGCTCATATACTTGCTAATACGATCATGAGTGCTAAGTCTTTCCCAGAAGGCGAGCCATAGGATGAACTGGTGTTTAAGGATAATATTTGTTGATCATACAAGAGTAGCCCATTCTACTTTCTGCGCTTTTTCCCGGGTTACCTTTAATATTTTCTTCGATACCAGTTTCCCATTGTGCTCAGCTTTTCATTAATGAATATTTGATCTATCGTGTAGTTGTATGTTACTTATATGATCAAGTATCCTCTTTCCTTATAGAATTATTCTCAAGAGTGAGTTCCAATTCACGTCTTTGATGTCTCTAATTTTCGCTTTTGCGTAGTCCCTTCTGATAATGATATTTTGAAACTCCTCCTTGTGGATGATAGGATGGTTTTCGAACCAGAGGTCGTGCCAGAATAGAGTGCATTTCCCGTCCCCTAGCCGGATATCGTAAAGATCTGCAATATCGCTTCTTAGTTTAAGAATTTTTTTTTAGAGACCTGCTCATACCTTCATGAATTTTGCAGGTCCAGATATTGGTTTCGTGTTTCATAAACCTCGTATGCACCCATTTGATCCATAGTAACTCCTAATTGTTCTTCAAATCCCACAGATACTTGAATGTTAGAGCCTTGTTCCACTCGATATAGTTCTTCAAGTCGATGCCTCCCACATCATTCGGTTTGCAGAGAGCGGTCCATTTGACTTTCTTTCCTCATCTTCCGCTATTACCCCAGATAAAGTTCATCATCAGCGTGTCAAGCTCCTTCATTACCTTCTTCGAAATGACCATCTGTTACGCCTAGTAGTCATTTATGCTCATGACCACAATTTTGATAAGTTTGATCCTCCTTACATAAGAAATTTTTTTTACTTCCCAACCATATATGGTGTTTTTTACCTTTTCAATTAGCGGTTTGCAGTGTGAGTTCTCGATCTGCTTCACGGTTAACGGAATTCCTAAGTACCTTACGGGAAAACTGTCTTACTTGATGCCCATGATGTTGAAGATGTCCTGTTTTGTTTCGTCCTTCACGTCTCCATAAAATGTCACACTTTTGCTTTCATTAATAGTTAAACTTGTAACCTCAGATAAGAGCATTAGTGCAGCCCTAATAGTTTTAATGGAATCAACATTTGTGTGCGCTATAATGAACAAATCGTCAGTAGAGCATAAATGGGATAACTCCTCTACCTCAAAGAATAGGTGAAAGATGTATGGACGATTCTTTCGGAACATCGTGAAGATTCTCTCAAAGATCGCCATGATATCTAAGAAAAGATAAGAAGAGAGGGGGTCCCCTTGCCTTACCCCGTTTTCACCCTTGAAATAGCCTATGTGGACTCCATTGACGCTAACAATAAAGTAGTATGATGAAACGCATTGCATAATCCAATCGATAAAAATCATAAGAAAAATAGAAAAACAACTAGAAAGTCCCGAATGGCTTCCCATCTAACAGAGTCGAAAGCTTTCTTGATATCTATTTTGAAAGCCACTCTCGGGGATATTTCTTTTTTTCCCATTGCCTTTTAATAGACTCTATATGAGAAGAATATTATGAGAGATTGTCTTATCGGGGATGAATGCAGATTTATTAAGATTTATTATTTTTCCTATGACATTTTTAAAGCGTTTATAAATGAGTTTTGAAATGATTTTATAAATCACATTGGAGTAGAAAATTGGACTGAAATCTTGTATTTTCTCGGGTACTGCAGTTTTGGGGATCAAGGTTAGGACCGTTGTATTCCATTGCTTTAACATCTTCATGTTCTTGAAAAACTCAGAACTCCATCAGTTACGTCTTTACCCACAACCGATCAATTGTCTTTGAAGAACTGTGCATTACACCCATCAGGACCCGGGCTTTTATTCCCATCAATACTAAACAGAGCTTCTTTAACCTCATTCTTCATGACCACCCTTATCAGCTCGCGACTATCTTCTGTAGAGATTTTCTTATCAATAATCTTATACAAGGTATTCAGGTAACTTTGATGTTGTTTTCTTGTACCCATAAGCTTCTTATAGAAATCGATAGCCAGATCTTGTACACCCTTTTGACCCTGAACATATTCACCATCATCATTCTTCAGCCTGTACACATTGTTTCTCATGTTTCCATCCTTACATTTTCTGTAGAAGAAAAATGTGTTTTTGTCACCCAATGAGAGCCAACTCTGTTTTGATTTCTGTCTAACAAAATTCTTTTTAAGAAGACTCAGCTTCCTGAAGTTTTCAAGCGCATACATTTTTGTTTCATTTAGTTGTTCATCACTATCATCCCTTAATAACCTTTTCTGAACCTCTTCCAGTTCTTCTCTAGCAGACAAAACTCTATTGGAGATATTACTGAACTTCTTCTTATCAAAGCTTTGGAGATGATTCTTTAGGAGCTTAAGATTCTCAGAAACGTTGTACATGTTGGAACCCCTGACATCTATTGACTATACTCTTTCGAGAATACCCTTGAAATTGTCATTATCCATCCAAAAATTGAAAATTTTAAAGGGCCTTTTGTACCTTTCTTCCTTTTCCCAGAACAATTTAATCGGGCAGTGATCAGATATACTCGGATTCAGAATGTGAAGTTGACTTCTTGGAAATTGGTTAATCGAGTTCTCATTTACCAGACATCTGTCAATTCTACTTCTTCTAATTTGCACATTCTCTCTCGTAGAAGACCAAGTGAAGAAGTTCCTAGAATTGGTAGGCTCGAAACAACCCATATCTCTGATGTAGTCATTATAGTCAATCATATCCCGAGTTATTTCAGATTTTGGGCTACAATCAGATTCGTTTCTGGTTACGTTGTAAGCACCGAGGACAGCCCAAGATTTATCACTACCGATCTAGTTTCTCAGACAATTCCAGAGGAGTCTTCTGTCAGTGCTTGAGTTGCTACTATAGACAATAACAAGATTAAACACGATTCATGTGATTCTGTTTTTGACCTCCACCAGGATTGCTTGATCATTCGAAAAAAGAGCCCTGACCTCAGCACAACCTCTTTTCATCGTTAGAGGAATGGGAAGAAGGCCTCTAAATGAAAACGGATGTCATGGAAAATGTTAGGCTGGAATAGTTAAGTTTGAATGTAGTCTTTTTTATTTGTAATATCTGTTTTTTTAGAATGTATGAATATTACCAATTAGTTTTTTTTAGGGTTTTTTTTATTATTATGATTAATCATAACTAGGGTTTGTCTAACTTTGATTTTACCCTCCCACTTTTTGGAATTTTAATGAAATGGTTCTAACCGATTTTAAAAAAAAAATAATCAAATAGTTGTTTGCACTAATTTTAGTTACGGTAAAGAAAGAGATAAATAGAATTTCTAAAAAAATTTAGAATTGTTTAAAAGTATTATATCTGTCATAAATATTTTGTTTGAAATATTGAATGGGGGCATAGATATTAATATAAATAAAAAAGTAAAAATCTTAAATTATAATTTTTCATAACTATTTTCTAGAATATAAATAAAATTAGATTTTTGACCACCAAAAATGTAATATTTTGTAAGTATTCATTTTGTTTACCTGACCTGTAAAAAATTGGTAATTAGTTAAAATCAAAATCACTTTTTTCTTTTATAAATATAATATAAATATTAAAAATGATTTTAATATAAAAAAAAAATATGTTTTGCATTGATAAATCTTTTTTGAGAAATGAGTAGAATAAAGTAAAAAGTAAATAAGAAAGTAATATTTTTTGTCAAAATTCATGAAAAATGCTAAAAAATGATTTTCATATTATAATTCTTTGCCTATTAAATAAAAAGATAAATACTAAAAAATCTTTAGAATTTTTTTTCTCTAAAATAATAAATTTGATTATAATAATAGTTTGAATTTTCACCACAGTTTATTTATAAATAAGAAGGTTTTCATTACAGAGATAGAAATTTCTCTACTTTAAACATATTAGACTGAAATTTGAATTTGATTTAATGGCATCGGGAAGCAAAACTCATATGGATTCAACATCACTTTGTCACAATCCACAAATTTCTGATTGGTCGGATGACGAACAAACTCGGTTGAAAAGATTGCTTACCATGTAAATAGTCCATCTCTCTTTATTTATTTATTTTATTTTATTTTCAATCTAAATGGATTTGATTACTTTTACACAGAAAAATATACAAATCTAGTTCACATAATTTTAGTTTCTTCTATTAGCTAACAAGAGCAATTAGTGTTAAGTTGAAACTATATTGATTTAAAATACTTCATTTTGTTATTAACCTAATTATATTTCTGATATTAATTTTAGATATTTGAAGAATCTTGAAAAAGATAATGGTTTGGATAATGTTTTTCAGGTTTCCCTTATTTTGGTTAAATGTAAATTATGAATGTGTTGTCGTATATTCTTTTGTAATCACTAGATTGAGTGTATAACCTAATTATGTCTTATGTCTTTTCGCATTCAAAACAGGTAAATGAACTTTTTTTAGGTTAAAGTCTAAGTTATGATAGGTAATGTAGTGACTTATAATTTTTAATTTGATTGTGTATATTAAAACCGTTATGCTTCTTCTTTAGTTTGACTTCTTTTTTGGTATTTTCTTATTATTCTTTTAAGAGATCGTATTTGTTCTTTTATTCTCATTTTTTATTTATTTTTAATAGTTTATATCGTTCTGTATTAATTTAATTTCTCTCATTGTGTAGAAAGATTATCATTGTAATTGTCTTTTTCTTTACTTTTATGATGTATATTTGCATTGTCTATTTCTCATTTTAATTAACTTCTGATTACTAAATCATAATGATTGAATTTTTTTAAATAAACATTTATATATATATATATATTTCAGATATGAATCAGAGCCGAACATAGCCAAGTATTCAAAGATTGCTGACCAATTTCCTGGAAAGACAATTCGAGACGTGGTTTCTCGTATCAAATGGACAATTGTTTGTGTTTCTTGAATCATAACCTATTAATTTCATATGCTTTTGTTTCTCTATGTTTCATTTATTAATGCATTTGAAGTTTTATGATTTGCAGGAAAAAGAAACTATAAAAGAAGATGAAATGGTATTTTCTTAATTATTTGTGCAATCTATCTTAACAAAATTTACTTATTTTAATTATGGTTCTTCTTTTCATTTTAAAAACAGGGTAAAAAAAAACCGGATTATAACATGCCAAAGATCTTTGTGAGTTCTACTAATTCACATGTGGCGGCCACAATCAAAGGTTTTCCTATTCAAAACTTTAAAATTTTAGAGAATTTTTGTCATTTTAGTATTACATGGTTTGATGTTTTAATGAGTTTGAAGAAAATAACAAAATTTATTATCAAAATACCTCAAATTTCAGCTCTGTCGAGATGAAACCCATCCTCCGAATTAAAATAAATACTAGATCGAGTTTTCTACAATAATTAATCGTCATTTTCTCTAATTTGAATTTTTTGTGTTTTATTTTATATAGATACATAAAAATTTCAATCTTTTAAGCTAAATAAAAAATAATATATTTAAAATGTTTAGGCAGTATAATACTTTATCTTCAATCTTTCCTTCAGTTTAAATTTTGGAATTTTTGAGTTCAATTATAATTTTTTGGAAGGTTTAACATTTAATACTTGAAACTTATTGTTTGATAATTTTTATTATGAAGCATGGAAGAAGATATAGAGCTAGAGCTAACAAAGCATTGATGTCGTCAACTTACTCATCGGTTAAGATTATCTTACCTTGTTGTCGTTCTCTTGGATTCGTCTTAATTTACTTTCGGATAATAAAGTTAGCACCATTCTACTATATTCTTGTTTGATTTTTGGTTGTTTTAGATATTTGAATGAGTTAAATTGTTTGAGATTTCATGTATTTTTGTCCTCACCAATAAATGGTTAATCATGATGAATTTTAGTTTTTTTCTAAATAATTATTTTGTAGTCTGGATGAATTTGTTTTTGTGGTTTGAAATTAGTTTATTTTGAGAAGATATTTGATCATCCTTTTTAATTATGAAGAAAAAAATTATATTGATCGGTTGTGGTTATTAGATTATATTAAAATTAAAATCCAATCTTCTTTGTTCAAATAGGTTGGTCAAATAAATTAAGAATCTCCATTGGATTTTGGGGATCTTCCTTTCTTTTTGAGATTTTATACATTTTTTCCTAATTTGTTTTGATTTTTTTCCATAAACTCTTTCAAAGAAATATTGTCTTATAATATTAAGGTGTTATGGTTTTAATTAAGTTTCTATCTCAAAACTATTAAGTAATAATAAGTTTTTTATAACAAATATATATAACAATATATATATATAATATAACTTTGTTTCATTTTTTTTAAATGAAAATAATGAGAATTTTAAATTCTAATGTTTCATA
Organism: Impatiens glandulifera; assembly: GCF_907164915.1. NCBI lineage: Eukaryota > Viridiplantae > Streptophyta > Magnoliopsida > Ericales > Balsaminaceae > Impatiens > Impatiens glandulifera. The sequence continues at coordinate 13,271,434 of NC_061869.1, read as the reverse complement.
ACTATTTTTCTAAAGTATATATTAAATTAAATTTTGACTGTAAAAAAATGTGATTATTTGTATCAGTTATCCATATTGTAATTTATACCTATCCTATCACATCTTTTACATTAATTTATAATATTTTGGTGATCACTTTTAAAATGTAATATATAATTGTGTCAATTATTTAACAAAATCCTATTAGATAATTAACAAAAGAAATTATAAAAATAATTGTATTTGTATTTAATATAAAATGTGTAATTGAAATTGATAAAATTATTCTAGGAAAAAATGAATTACAATGGTAAAAACTAAATAATTAACTAAATAACAGAAAAGTTATTATTCTACCAAATTTTAAAATTATTCTATATAGAAAAATGTTCATTATTTAATTCTTTTCCAAATAATTTCATTTTGTATTTTTTACCAATTTGATAAAACGATGAATACCACATATAATCTATTTCTTTTTAAAAATTAATTTTTTTCTAAAAATGTTCTTTAATTTTTACTAATGAGTAATTAATAATAATGTAGATACATTAACAATTAAATATTTTCTTTTTAAAATTTCTCCATAAATAAAGATTTTCTTTAGAGCAAGTTTGAAGAGATTTGCTTATATTTTAAACAAAGTAGAACATTGGAATTTGATTTGATGGCATCAAGAAGCAAAGTTCATATGGATTCAACATCTCTTTCGCACAATACTCAAATTTCCGAGTGGTCTAACGATGAACAAGCTCAGTTGAAAAAATTGCTTATCAGGTTAATTAGTCAATCTCTTTATTTGTTTTGCATATTTAAAAATACTTCGTTATCTTGCTACATGATAAATATGCAGATCTTGATCGGACATATCGAGTTGACGTTAATATTGTTTTCATTGTTTCGCTAATCTAACATATGTATCAGATTTCTTGGCTTGTTTTATAATTATTAGATTTTGTTTCTCATCGAACTTATTTTTTGTCGTATTTGGTTATTTCAAAGATCGCGAAAACAGATAAATGAATTTGATATTTATTTTTATATATTGTTCTATTGAAAATGAAATCTAAGTTATGATACATAATGTGTAACTTGATTTGTAATCACTTAATTGTGTTATTTTATTATTAATTTGAGGTCATGTTTGTGTTTTTTATTCTCATTTTTTTATTACCTTATAATAGATATTTTTGTTTTGCATTCGTTTGATTTTTCTCATTGTTGTTAATAACAAGAATACTGTATTAATTGACTAGTTTTTCTTTTTAGATCTTGTGTTTATATTGTATATCTTAATCTAATAAGAATATATAACTTTTTCGTTATGTTGAGAATCTGGAAATAAATAAGTGAGTTATCATTTGTTTTTCTTTTTCGGTTGAGCTAAAGTATATTTTCATTATTCTCTTATTTTATTAACTTAGAACAGCTACTATCATTATGTTTTTCTAAAGTTATGATTAAATTCAATGTAGTTCAACAAAAATAAAAGCTCATTTTAGAATTAAGAAAGCAAAATTCCAACATTATTGAGAGAAATGAAAGATGCATACTAGCTAGCAGCACAATAAGAATAAGTCTAAATAATTATTTTTTCAGGTATTCGGAGCCCAACTTAGTCAACTATGCAAAGATTGCTCGACATTTCAATGACAAGACAGTTCTTGATGTGGCATCCCGCGTCAAATTGATGACTGTTTGTGTTCCTCAATTCATAACTATAGTACTAATCTCATTTGTTCCTTTATTATGATTGAACCATGAAAACAATTGATGTTTTATGATAAGCAGGATTTGGTGAAGAATAATGGAAAAGGAATTGAGAACAATGATGAAATGGTATTTTCTTAATTATTTGTTGAATCCTTCATTTCAAATTATTTTATAATTATGAATGAGATCCTTCATTTATTAATTGTTCTTGTTTTCTTTTTAAACATAGGATACAAAAAGAACATTTGATGAAAAACCAAACATCTTGGTGGCTCATGTTAATCCAGATGAAGCCGACTCATTCCAAGGTTGCCTTATTCTATACATTTTCTTCATCTTATCCGAACACTTAATCTTGCATATTGTTAAAGTCTCAAGATTTATTAGATTATTATAATGTTGTAGTTTTCTTCAAGCTTTCGTTTGAGAACTAAAACTAAATTATCGTTTTTTATTTGATCTATATTAGGTGTGATTGGTGAGATGGTTGAAAAAAAGGACAATGTTCTAGATGAAATTATCACAAATATCATCTTTTTCAAGGTGAATCACATTTTCTAACTTAAATGTTAGATTCAATAAATGGTTTAAGAATTTTCTTCAATAATTAATCATTCTTTTTCACTAATCTATTTTTTATTGTTTTTATTCTTGTAGATAATTGAAAACTTCAATGTTTTAAGCCAAGAAAGGTATGACATCTTTACTGGAAGATTTTGAATTAAGCTGTAATATTTTCATGGATCTTTTTACAAAGTGATAATTTGTTACAATTACACTTACTTTTAATAATTATTAAATAAATAATAAAAGTGATTTTGATATAAAAATGTAATTTGAATTGATAAATCTTTTTTTTTTAGAATTAGCATTGATAAATATTTTTTTATGTGAAATGAGTTGGAAAAAAAGGGAAAAGTAAATTAAAAAATAATAATAATATTTTTGTCAAATATATAAATCATGCAAAAAAAATATTCCAATCCCTCTTAAAGTTTATCCACAAATAAATGTTGTATTTAAAGGGACATTGAAGAATTTTTCCTATACTTTAAACATTGCAGACCTTTGGAAATCAAATCTCATATGGATTCAACATCTCTTTGGTACGATCCTCAAATTTCGAAGTGGTCTAAGGATGAACAAGCTCAGTTGGAAAAATTGCTTACCATGTAATTTCTCAATATCTCCTTATTTATTTATTTATTTTCAATCTAAGTGAATTTGATTAGTTTGAACAAGAAAAATATGCATATCTAAATGGGACAAACCTAATTCACATAATTTTAATTAAATGGATTAGCTTCGTGCTACATTGAAAAAATAATTTGATTTTGTATATTAATCTAATTATATTTGTTATATTAACTTTAGGTGTTTTAAGAATCTTGAAAAAGAAAATGACTTAATATTGTTTTTATTTTTTTTCCTAATTTAATTATGTGTAACTTATGATCTAGGTTGTCTTAACTTGTTTTATAATCACTAGATTGTGTGTATTAACATAATTATGCATCAAGTATGTCTTGTCGTATTCGAAGCAGGTAAATGAATTTATATTTGTTTGTTTGTATCTTTCTTGTTATATTGTAGTCTAAGATGACACTAATCTTGAGACTTGTTTTGTAATCATTTATTGTCTATCCTAAAATAATTATGCATATTATCTGAGTCGACTCCTTAATAAATATATAATAAGTAAATGAATTTTATATTTTCTTATTATTATTTTGAGATGTCTTGTTGGTTCTTTTATTCTCATTTATTTATGTATAATACTTTACTTTTTTGTATTAATTTAATTTTTCTCATTTCTTATCAATATAAAGAGTATCATTTTAATTGTATTTTTTGTAGGATGCTCTATATTTTCTTTGTCTATTTTCTCATTTTAATTAATTTATGATGACTCGTACAGTAATAATTTATTCTATTTTTTAAATAAGCATAAGTCTCATTAATATATATATACACACATTTCAGATATGCATGTGAGCCCAAAATTGCCAAGTACTCAAAGATCGCTGCTCGTATGCCTAAAAAGACAATTCGCGATGTTGCACTTCGCATCAAATGGATAATTGTTAGTGTTTCTTGGATCATAACCTATTAATATCATTTGTTTTTGATTCTTTATGTTTAAATCATGAAAAAATTTAATGTTTTATGATTTGCAGGAAAAAGAAATTATAAAAAAAATTAAATTTATATTTTCTTAATTATTTGTACGGTCTATCTTTAAACTATACCTATTTTAAGTTACTCCTACATTACAAATATTCAAATTTCGTATTGAAATTAATAATGAAATTGTTATTTATTAATGATTCTTATTTTCTTTTCAAAAATAGGATAGACAGAAACTGGATGATGAGAAACTAAATCTCTATGTGGATTCTATTAATTCGCATGAGTCTGCCGAATTCAAAGGTTTCCTATTCAAAACTTTTATTTTGTGACAAATAATCGTAAATTGAACCTGAAATTTTGTTGTGAAATTTTAGAGATTTTTGGTGTCTTTTACAATTAGACGGAGTTTTCATTTCAAATTAAAAATAACAATAATTCTTTTTCTATTGCAGCTACATTAGGCGTAACTGGAGAGTTGTTGGAAGAAAATAACAAAATTTGTAATCAAATTATCTCAAATTTCTGCTCTCTCAAGGAGAATCAGATATCTTTTAAATTAATTTAAATGTTATAATAATTAATCATCATTTTACTGTAATCTGATTTTTTATGGTTTTTTTATTGCAGATACATACAAATGTCAATCACTTAAGACAAATAAGGAATAACATATTTAGAATATGTAAGTATGATACTTTACCTTCAATTTCTTGGATTTTTTGAGTTCAACTATTATCTTTTTGATAGATTTAATACTTGAAACTTATTATTTTATATTTGTGATTATGAAGCATTGATGAAGATACAGAGCTAATGAAGCCCTTGCCGCCAAATCCCTATAAAATTAACATTGATCTCGCCGAATTGTTCCTAGGACCTTCTTAGGTTAAGATCGTCCTACCTTACTATTTTCTCTTGAGATTTTTCTAGATTTACTTTGGACCTGGATAAACAAGTTTGCAATTATTCTACCCTTTTCTTTGTTTCATTTTTCGTTGTTTTGGATGTTTCAATGTGTTGTACTACTTAAGTTTTTATGGATTCTTTTTCCTCCCAAATGAATGGTTAAATCATGATGAATTTTGATTATTATATTTTTAAATATTGTGGATGATGAATTGGTTTAGGTTGTCACAAATAGTTTATTTTGAAAAGATATTTGATCATCTTTTTTATTATGAAGAACAAATATTTTTATTTATTATTGGTTGTGGTTAAATTATATTATAAAAAATCAATCTAGTAGTGTTCTTTTATGTTCACAATAGGTTAGTCAAATAAATTAGCTTTGAATATTTTTGGGGATTTTCATTCTTTGAGATTTTATACAAATTAACTTGCTAATTTGTTTTGATTTTTCCCATTAACTTTTTCAGTGGTCTCATGGATAGCTAATGCATATTTTTTATAACATTTGTGCAATTAAACATTAATGTTTTGCTTTAAAAAAATGTTAATCATTATCTCATTTGTTAGGAAAGTATGTAAGGATGGTTAAACATTTGGTTGACAAGACAATTCCTGATTTGATATTTCATATAAAAATTAACTATCAAACATTTGTTAGGAAAGTATGTAAGGGTTATATTACTGATGTTGAATGACTCATTATTTTCTTAAGTCGGGTTCTCTTTTGTTTTCTAAAAAAATCATTAAAATCAATTTTTTAATCAATTAATTTTCAACAATCATATCATTCATTTTATTAACCAAAATACTAAAATATTCTTTATTTTAAATTATTATTTTTATTTTATTAATATATATCAATACCCTTTAATTTATTTTACCAAAAATAATCATCATTTTTTCAAAATCATCATCAATCATTACATTTTTCCCTCTCTAAATTCTTTTAAAAACCTCAATCCGAACCAGGCATTAGAGAATATATAGTTACTTTTTACTTCAAAAAATCATTTTAAAATTACTCATTCTTACCCTAATAATAATGAAGGTCTTTCCAAAATTACATAAATAAAATAAAACAGAATTTTATATCCTAACATCTATTGAATTCTAAATCATTTGAAGTAAAAAAAAAAATTAAAAAACTTTTCATTTCAAGACCTAAAAAAAATATAAGCATTTCGTCGAACAAGTGGTATGCGTAAATCGACGGTCAATTTTTATTTAACTAATAAAATAAAATTATAGTTCTCTCCGAAGACCCTCGAGGTGAAACTGAAGTTAAGGACTAACTAATTTTAAATATGTATTTCTAGAATGATTTAGATACAATAAGTAGACATTGAAGCTAAAAAAATAGAAGTGAATATTTATATACTTTTTACTCTAAATAAATTAAGAATTAATTATAAATTTATGAAATATAAGAAATGTATAGTTTATATTATTTATATTTTTAATTTCACTTAGAAAATAAAAAATAACATGAATAAATTTAATTGTATTAATTAGTTTAAATATTTTTTTTATTTAATATTATTTCGTGATTTATTAAATATTTGACACATTTTAAAATTATTATAAATTTATTTTGTTTATATCTGATAAATATTTGATCCATTGGTAGATATGTATGAGTTTTACTAATTATTTTTTAATGGGCTGTTTATGGAGTTAGTCTATCTTTACTAGGCTTATGTAGGAACTAGAAACGCCCTGATGGGCTAATTAAACCAATCACAAAATTAAAATTTTAAATTATTTTTTATCAATTTAGTTATGTATTTCAATTTATAATCCAAGTAAATAAAACTTATCCCACCTTATCTCTTATATTATTCATCCCAAAAAAAAATTATCTAAAAATTAATCATCAAGTACTTCTTTGTTTTTTACTCTTTTTTCTTTTTTTCTTTTTAAGGCTTTGTTCGAATTGGGGTTAATTAAACCAATCACAAAATTAAAATTTTAAATTATTTTTATCAATTTAGTTATGTATTTCAATTTATAATCCAAGTAAATAAAACTTATCCCACCTTATCTCTTATATTATTCATCCCAAAAAAAAATTATCTAAAAATTAATCAAATACTTCTTTGTTTTTTACTCTTTTTTCTTTTTTTTCTTTTTAAGACTTTGTTTGAATTGGGGTTATTGTAATAACCTAAAGGGGAAAAATAATAATGATTGGTGATGATTTTGAGAAGACGAGAATATATTTAGTAAAATTACTTGGTATTAATATATAATAATAAAATAATAAAATAATAAATAATAATTTAAAATAAAGAGTATTTTAGTATTTTGAGTAATGAATTAAGTGATCTGATTGATTGATTAGAGATCGATGAGAGAGAGTAAAAAAATGTTTGAGTGGGTTGAATTATTTAAATAACCCCAATCGAACAAAGCCTAAGTTAAAATATCTGAAGGTAACAAGAATCAAACAAATTATTTTCCCGTCAAGATGAAGCCACTTAAAAAACAAAGAAAGAAACAATCCTAGTTTTTTAGATATAAAAAAAATTAAACATAATCATAGCTCCATCTCATTTATCAAATCTTTCAATTAATTTATCAAAATACTAAATATTTTATTTATATATATATATATATATATATATATATATATATATATATATATATATATATAACATCAAAATTATTAAGTATTACCATTTTTCTTTCAAATAACTTATACTGAACAAACCTAAATCTTGAAGTCTCGTATAGTATAAAACATAATTTTAGTCCTTAATTCAAAATCCAATAAAGATTAAGAAAGTTTAATAAAGTTGATAAAAAAAAGATATTTTCGGTTTGTCTAAGACGAAAATACCCTTTCGCGTCACGTGGCGCATGAAGTTCGTGACGTGAAAGAATATTTACAAAAATAAAATCTCGTAACGCAACGCGAAATTATTTTTACAAACATTATCGTATTAAGATTATTTTTGTAAACATTATCGGGTTATTACTTCACGCGAAAAAGTATTTTAGTCTAAAATGGTTATTTTTACAAATTTTATCAATTTCCCCACTATTCCTCCCTTTTGTTCTTCTCTCTACAATCTGCATTTTCAGACTACGACCCATTTCTCTGTGAATTCGCCATCGATTGATCATTCAATTCCTTCCATCTATAATCAATCTATCTCTGTGTTTCGTTCTTGATTGGCTCAATTGAACTTACCGCTGTTACAGAACCTGTTTCCTAGGGTTTTCAAATGGATTGGAGCAGCGTTACGGCTGGAGATCTGGTTGAAGCTCTCCGGGAAGTTGACTGGTCTTCACCTCCTCGTCCTGTTTCAGAATTCTTCTCCAGATTCACTTTTCCTCGTTCATACTCCAAATGGAACAGTCGTCTCAAGTGCAATCTCTACTAGTGCGTTCCCTTATTCTTTCCTCTCTCATGAAGATTCCAATCAATCATAGATAGATTTTACTTTTCTGTTTGTTAATCTGAACTATGATCGATTATGATCATAGATGATATGGAATCCCTGTGTTTCTTTTCGAGTTTATTGGGAATATTTCTCATTTTTAGTTTCCGTGTGGATTTTGCAGCTACAGGACCAATTACTTCATTATGATCGTGTGCATCTTGGGTAAAGCAGGGTCTATCTTTGTTCTCTCACTTGTGTGTCTTTCATCTATCTTTGCAAACTTATGGATGTATCTTGTTGTGATTTACAGGCCTAGGATTTCTGAGGAGGCCACTTGCTATCATTGCTGCTGCTCTCATGGCACTGAGCATAGCAATCTTGAATGATAGGTAAGTCCATGCATATAATTTTATTGATTATGATCAAATAGCTAATTTAGGCTGGAATTTGAATGTGAAAACTCTCTACAAGCACGAGTCTTTAGACTAGTTATAAAATAAGTTGTAAATATGCTACCAGCCTTATTTCCCTATGAACAGTTCTGTTGAGGACAACTTTCATTGTTTTTATCTGAAATTGAACTGGCTGCATCATGGGCTTTGTTATATCTTGTGATGTGATCAGGAAGCAATTAATGTCCTGATTAGAAACTGAACACATTTTAAGTGATCTGTTTATCATGAGATTCTTCTGCTTTGGCGGTTATTCACATTTGTGTTTATTGACTCACTGATTTTATCCATCTGCTATATAGCAATTTTGTTTGTTGTCACAAAGAGTTACCCTTGTCCACTGCCATTGTCAGAACCATTTGTAGTTTGGTAGTAGTAGTGATGGCAACGGGTTTGGAGGTATAAAGGGATTCTGTTCCCCTCTCCTGTTCTCGTCTAAGAAATTGACCTCCATCCCAGCTCTATCTGGTTTGTATTGTCATTTAAAGAATCTTGAGAATGTTGGGTCAATAACCTATCTACAGATCCCCTTATGTTGTAGTATATAACTAAGTGCACAAACTCAGCTGAATCAAATAGCTAAAGCAACGAATGAAACTATATGGTAATAAATATATCACCTTTCAACTAATCAAAATCATATGGTGGGAAAATTGAGTAGCTATCTGTTACGAGGGGATAGGGTTAGGCCTTATGCCCAAGATTGTAGTAGTGATTAGTAAGAGTTTTCAACTAATTCTTTTGATAACTACAACATAATCATTATTAATCTATTTTATTTGTAATTCTCACTAACTGTTACTCCAACTATAGGGCGTTAGCCCTAACCTTATCCCCTCATAACACTATCCATGTAACAATAATAGTTAATACTACATGAAAGAAATTTGAAATGGGGAGAAACACGAAGGCCTTGTCTGATGCGGGTTATTTGAGATTGTTTCCAATTAACCTACTAAGAAACAATTTATTCATCAATCACATCATTCAAATCATCAACTAAAGTACTTTCTCTCTTTTCTAAAACTAATAGTTATTCATTATATAGTTATATATACCCTATATCATTTTACCGAGGGGAGATCCTCTGCTCCCAATTTTCACCTCCATTTTACCTAAATAATATAATTTTCTATAACCTACATCAAACAAGGTTATTTTGAAATAACCACTTGGTTATTCAAATAATCTGATATCAAACGAGGCCCCAAGTTTCTTCAATCATTGTAATTTTCTGTTGGAGTCAGTGCTGCATTGCATACCTTTGTATATCAGTGTCATTTTGAGCTTGGACATCATCAGAAGTTTGGCAAGGTCATATTGACGGAGTTTATAGGGAAGAATGAATATTTGTGTGTTTACTAATGAAATATTAGTGACCAAAAATTTATGAATAATATTTTTGATTTGACGGTTAATAATGTTACTTGACTGGGAAAGTGATCATAACAACCTTGCCAATTTGTCATGTAAAATGGATAGAAGAAAATACTTCTGGTGTACTTATAATAGGATCAACTGAGTACATCTGAAGAATGAGAACCCATCATTGTTTCTTCTCCATGTGAGATAGTGGTTGGTAAATGTAAATGTGATAGTTTTTGAGTTGTACAGTAGTTAGGACTTAGGCATTCTTTTCTTTTTCTTTTATAAGTTTTAGCTTGAAATTAAATATCAAAAGGAAATAGTTTGACTGTCATACAAAAGTTTTGAGCTGTAACGAGGCTTCAAAATCCACCTACCCAGTGACAAGAAGAGGTTTGGGCTAAGGGTCTTACTATTATGAAGTTTCATGTTCGAGTTCGATTCTTATTGAAAGCACCAGATTTAAAATGAGAGGTCAATGTGGTGGATTGTTGTGCTAACTTCCTCCGTGAATTGGTCCAGATGAGCGAAAGCTGGCCTGGGCACCCTGATAACAAAATTGTAAAATAAAAATAAAAAATACTAAATGTTATTAAAGCAGTTGCCCAAGGCTTCTAGTTTCTTAGGGAAAGAAGCTTGTAACCAAGAACTCTGTTTGATCTAATCTAATTTATGCTATTTTTTGTTGTTATTCGTGCATAAGTGGCTATCAACTAGTTGATTTTATCTTTGCCTCAGTTTTGCAGGTACCTTTAATGAGAAAGTGACTAGAACTGTGAGACAGTTGTCTCCACATTTAGCTGCAAAGATGAGGCCTCCTCTTACGTATGTCATTTTACTCTCATTGTAGTCAAAAGCAAGTGATATGGTTCCATCATCAATCACTTCTTTGATCGTATCATCAACTATTTGGGTCTTTTATATTTTGGAAAAAAAAAGATTAAACAAGCTCCTGGTTGTCTAACTGTTGTAATTTCCAGACCTGTTATCCGTGGGCGTTCATCTGCTAAAAGAGCAATATACATTTGTGGACGGCCTCGTTTGTTTTTTGTGCTTGTTTTCTCTACTTGTAAGTGAATTCAGTATCTTAGTGAATTAAATCATGGTTGTTGATTTTGTGTTGAAAACTCCTACAGGATTGTGATTAATAATCTAATATGGTTGATTTAATCTTTTACAGTGAGCTTCATCCTTTGGTTTGTCTCCAGTGGACTGTTGACTGTTCTGTGGGCTCTTGTTATTGGTTTACTTGGTAATTACTATTTCAATGAAATCGTTAGGTCATGGGAATGGTTTGTGTGCTGTATTTATTTGTGCTGATTTGGACTATCTTTCTTTCTGATATGATAGCAAGCCTTGTTCATGCAAGCTTTAGGACACCTAATCTGAAGGCACGTCTGAACACATTTCGGGAGGAGTTTCGAGCAGTTTGGCGCAACTACAGCGAGCTGTAGATTCAATGGTGATTTTCTGGCATGGGTATGTTCTTGTTGCACTTCCTCTATAGAGTTTGTAGACACTTTTGGTTTCTGAATTTATGGATTTTGTAGTTCAACCAATTGTCAACACATTTTTTAAGTGTATGTGGATCTGGTATAGACAATATTTCATATTCACCCCCATTTGGAAACGCTTTGTGGAACTCGAGCTTGGTTGTTTTGTAAACACTTTTTTTATACATGAATTCAAACCCTCTGGCTCATGAAAGTGTTTCAAATGGGCTGTTTTGAAACACAATTTGACATCTGGATCTGAAATATCTTTCATTGTGATTTGTTACTGCAGATGTCGCCCGCCAAATCCTAACAATGCTTCTGCAACAGGAATGGAGGCAGTGTGGAGGAGTCGAAGAAACTTGTGGTTGATGAAATGTTCTGTTTACAAATTTATTTTTTACTTTTAATTGCAAAACTTGAAAGAAAATGTATCTGACTTTGTTGGTATAGGTTATTACTTATTACATGTGGTGTTTATTTTTGTAATCAACAAATGCTAAAAAGAGAAAAAGAAGAAGCTGAATTGAATTTAAATATCGATTGTTATAGGTAAAATTTTTATATCAGGTTGAATTAGATTATAAATGCTTTAATCTCTGGAATAATAGATATGGTTACTGAAAATTTTGAAAAATATATAGGGCCTTGTTCGGTTGGGGTTATTTAAATAACTCAACCCACTCAAACATCTTTTCACTCCCTTTCTTATCAATCACATCACTCAATTCATTATCTAAAATATTAAAATATTCTTTATTTTAAATTACTATTTATTATTTTATTATATATCCATACCTTTTAAGTAATTTTATTAAAAATATCTTCAAAATCATTACCAATCATTACTCATTTTCTCCTCTAGGTTATTTCAATAATCATTACTCATTTTCTCCTCTAGGTTATTTCAATAATCCCAATTTTTGAATGGGGATGTATAATTAAAAATGATGACATATGAATGACGGCTTGAAAATGAAAATACTTGTAGTCCTAACAGATTATCAGGTTCATAAATTTTTGATAATTATGATTAGTTTCTGACCTAATTTATGATTTTCCTCGATGAATTGTAAAACGTTTTAATAATAGTATTATAAATAATATACATCGGGCGACTACGATAATTAAAAGTTCAACGGTTTTCTTCTAGTTAGATAGTCAACTATAAAATGATCGGAATGGTTCCCTAAAAATATGGGTTTTCATATTAGTCGTCTAAATTCAAACTTCTCAACAACTACTAAAGATAATAAATCTTAGTCTGAATATAATCTAGATATCAGTTGTACTTCAACAATATAATAGGTGATTCGTCGATTCCACCTACAACATTTTTCAAACAAATATCATCCATACAAATTTTACAATTAATGACCTACAACAATTTTTCAAACAAATATCATCCATACAAATTTCACAATTAATAACGCTTCATACAAAAACGAAATTTTGGATGTAATATTTCATCTCAAAGTTTCTCCCAACAAAAATAAAAAAGAACTGGTTTAGCGAACAAACTGAAATTGTGTTTCACGTGAAAATATTAATGTCTTGTTAATGCATAGCATTCACTTCAGATAAGAATATTTGCCTACACCTTATCGGGATCAAATCTCTGTTGTGGGAATAACTCTCATTAATTTTCAATCTATTTCTATATCTAATTCTACTAGCAAAACCACCATATTGATGATCAAATGTGTTATTAATTGTAACATTCACATATAACATTAAAAGCAAGTTCATTATACGTCGTAATCATATTTTTGACATTGCACAAAGTATCGTCCCACAAAATGATCAAAGATCAATTCTTCACAATAAGTCTGTTCGCGAAAACTCTTCTGCATAAAATAGATTATCCTCCAAATGTGACAACCCGCTAGATGATTAGAAAATTTGATGAACCAACTAGGGATGACAATGGATACCTGTATACTCGATACTTGAATATCGGGTTCAGAAATTTTAAATCGGGGTCGGAGATGAGGAGTGAAAATGATTACCCAATCGGATTTGAGGATGAAGAGTGTGCAAAACTCAAGCTCGATACCCAAAATATTAATATTAATATTAAAATGTATATATATATATATATATTTATTAAAATAAATGACTTTTCAAATTCTACATTACGGATGACAATGGGGCGGTTAGGGGCGTAAAATGCATTTACCATCTCTGCCCGTTTTTATTTCGGAGATTTTTTTACTACCATCCCCGTCCCATTCGGTTTCAGGGATTTCACGCGGGACACCGTTTACACCATATACTTAAAATTAAATAATTTTTTATATAATTAAATTATATAAACAATTTTTTTAATATAATATATATGGTAATATATTAAAAATTATATTATTATAAAAAATCAACTTAAAACTCTTATAAAATATAATAAAAAAATAAATGTATTAGTGATTTTATATATTTAATTGTGTTTTTAGTATTCGGGTCATAAACGGGGTGAAATCGGAACGGTTTGAGACGGGGAACACAAATATTATCCACGTCTCATCCCCGGTCAACTACCGATCAAACTATGGAAAGACCACCCCAAACGGGGCAATTCGATTCAGTTACCGCGGGGCGGTTTCAAATTGTCATCATTATTCCACATCATTACACTATTACAAATTTACCATAAATATTGTTATCCATACTTACACTCCACCCCCAACATCATTTTAATTTATCTTTCACATAAGTATTAATTTTCACTTTTTTAATAACAAAATTATTCATTCTTCACTTTTTATTTTCAAGTTCAACAATCTTTCAATTTCTTCACATTCTGTCTAGTTTTTGTTAAACCTTTTCAACTTCTACGACATAACTATGCAATTCAAGTAAGTAATATTTTTATTTATGTTTTTAATATTTAGTATATTTAGAAAATAATAAATATAAATTCATATTTTAAATGGGTAATGGGGTACCCGATGAATTAAAGATAGGATACAAAAAGAGATACACGTCGGGTTCGAGGTCGGGTAGTAGAATGAAAATTGGGTTCAGAGATGGGTATTTCACTACCCGACGGGTAGGTACCTGTTCGACATCCCCCTATAACCAACTAAACATATATTTACATATGATCATTGATGTCCAAAGACTATCTAGTTTCGATGTAAATCTACAACTAAATTTTGATAAAATGACTTATTAAATGAAATAAGATCTCGGATACCCAGTTCTCATGGTTCTTAAAATATTTAACATTATTCTAACTAACCAAATAAAAACAATGAATTAGAGAGAATCCCAAAGAAATTTACACACATTATGATCTTCAATTTATCGCCACACTTTGGAAGGAGAATGAAAAAAGACATTAAATGACAACACACTCTTAATAAAATTAACTAACTCTCTTTTGAGATTTTTTTTATTTTTTCATCTAGATAGTGTGTATTCCATTTTAGTGATAATCGGGTTTTCAAAAGACCTTAGATTCCTTAACACCCAAGGTTACCAAGATACGATGATGGAAAAACACTAATCCTCTAAAACCATAGTTTTGAAACTCAGCCCGACCCGTCAATCGAACTGGAAAATAACCGGTCGTCAAATCGGGTTGGGCTGATAGAAAAATCAGAAATACAATCAACCTAGTTAAACCCGGCCAATTCGTCGGTTGGACCGAAAATCTGCAGGTCGGGTCAGCGAGTTTATCCTATTTTTTTTATAAAAAAATCACTTCTTTTCATTCTCACTTATCACTCTCTCAATTCTCCTCTCTCCATTTTTTTGTTCTCATTAGGTTACCTATTTTAGTTTAATGTGGGTAAATTACTGATTTCTAGTTTTAGACACTGAGAGTGTGTTTATTTTAATTGTGTTGTCCCACTAGTTGAGTCAATGAACATATTATAATTATAAAATAATATTTTGAATTTTGATCTCTACTTTGATTATTATTGTATAAACAATTTGATGAATTTTTTCTATTTTCTATTATTTTATTATTATATGAAACTCATTGGTTGAACTAATTGCCCATCGGTTAAACCAGTGACTCAGTCCCTTCACCGGGTTGATGACCGAACTAGGTTTCAAAACTATGTCTAGAACATTAATTAACATCGGCTTTCTCATATACGAAACATAATCTGTAAAAAAGATGTCAATACTTATTAAAATTAATCTAAAGACCGAAACAAACACAAAATAATTATAAATATTCCAAAGATGCTTAAAATGTTTGTAAGTGGCATTAGTCATGCAAAAACATGTCATTGACGAAAAACATGTGTGATATAAAAAAAAGACTTTCTCATTCCATAACGAACCCACGGATGAGCTCCTCTTTTTCTGTAAAACCATCATCCTTGACAAGGCTTCATAACAATGACGAACAAGAAAAAATAGAAATGTCTGATCCATCGAGATCTTTCGAAAAATCCCTAAAAATTCTCATTTGTAAGGACATAAAATTTAACCGAAAAGCAAAATCTAGTCCAATCAATCCACTTCACTCACATTCTTATTTTGTCAATCACATCAAACAAAAAACACACAAAGATGTGATCGTAAACTTTTTCGATGTCTAACTTAATAAAATAATTAGTTGAATCAATGAACTCATTGGCGTTTAATATTCCATCAAATATTTTACGATATTTGATGAACATCATTTGATTATCATAAATGACTATCGTCATCACTCTCGCAACATGCGTCTAAAGTTCTCCACATCAATAGCCTTTTAAGCCTTACGGATTGTTCAATGATTAGAAACGGTAGAAATGATCAATTTCTTCTATAATCTCAACCTTAAGGATAGACCACGTTTCTTAAAAAAAAGCATAACAAAATTTTCGGACACTTGTGCTTTATTACTTTTGCACCTCTTAATGACATCTTCAATCTTCTCCCTCGAAAAATGAGCCTCTAACAAATATTTTTGTGCTGCACTGTTAGAATCAAAAGTGATAGATTGAAGGTTCACTTGTATTAACTTTCCTTTCGGCCAAAATTAAATTAATCCTTATTTGTAATAATAATAATAATGCTTAATAAAATGTCATCTGAGTCTTTGCACCACAACAACCTTATACATGAGAAAAACTGGGTCAGATTAACAAATCAGTTACCCGTGAGTCAAATAGAGTCAACCCACCACTTTCAAAAACAATTTGTTTTTAATCAAACACTTTCAAGGTTTGATCCATCCAAGGATTTAAGGTTTCTAAAATTTTTAATAACTTTTAACGATACAATATCACCGTTAATGACAATCATATCAACTTAAGGCATTTTTAGTGGAAATTGAAAATATTATATATCTCAAATATTCTTTAAAAACATAAAAATTATATTTATAAAAAAACAAAATAAGTACCTCAATTGTCTAACCTAAATGAATTATAGAATGAATACCAATAGAGTTGCACATTCTATCTTGGCTAAGAAATTTCTCCCATGCCCTTCATTTAAATGCACATTGCTTTCTCGTGTTCTCTTCTTCCATCTACTCTTCTCTACTACAAAACTCAAACCTGAAAGTTAATAATCACAAGAGTGGTATAAGAGCCATTATATAAAGGAGTAAATAGGCTTAGGGTTATTAGTTAAAGGCTCTAAACAGTGAAGATATTGGCTAGGATGATTGGAGATGGTAGAGAGTCTCACTTACTCTCTAATTTAGAGAGAGAGGGAGTCGGTGTATGATTTATTTGATTGTTATTTGTAACATTTTAGGAGGGTTAGTTATTAGTTAGGGCCTTAGGGCTCTAACTAAACTGTGAGGAAGCACTTAAGTTTATATATTACATTAGTTATTATTACTATTATCTATTTCGAAACTTTAACTCTTAAAGATAAGAATGGTAAACTGAAATCAGAACATTTAGAAGAGGGGTAAATAGGGTTAAGGTTATTAGTCATGGTTTAAAAAAGTGAAGACATCCTAGAAAGCAAAGGGCTATCAGTTACACTCTAATTTAAAGAGAGAGGGTGGGTGTGATTTATTTGATTGTTATATGTAATGTTTTAGTAAGTTTAGGGTTATTAGTAGAACTCTAAATAGTGAAGATATCCTTAATTTTATTATATCAGTTTTAGCTCCTAAGTGAAGGGTTTTTAGTTGTTTCAATAGGTGCATGGAACACTATGTTTTGTAAATATGGTGACCTAGCTGAATGATCAACTAATAATAACAAATATCGATAGGGTTTAACACTCTAACTTCTTCTTAAGTGAAAATGGTGACGGTGACGGGAGATTCTCCATCCTCCTCAACTAAAGCCTCAAATCATTCAATTTTCATCTTCTTCGTCAATCTACTTTTATCTATTACAAAAATCTAATTCTAAATATCAAGAAACCTGACTAAGGTGAAATGGTGATGGGTGTCGTGGTGTGTAGACAACTTTCATAGATAAGAGGATGAATGGACTTGATAACACTTTTACACTTCTTAGTAATTTAATGTTAAAGAGTTTTATAATAAATAAGAATAGTAATGGTCTAAGAATGACATTCAACCTCTTTCATCTTTTTAACTACAACAATGACCTTAACTCCTCTTTTGGTAACATAAACCACTCAGACTAATTGGATACTATAAATCAAAATGTTAACCTCGTACCTTTTACACAAACTATCACTATCCTAGTACAAACAATCCTCACAAAAAAATCATTCATGTTCAACATACGCATACACAACCCCATCTTTAAGCCAACTATTTACCCTTTAATCCAATCCCAATGAAAAAGATCCGGTTATACCTTGAATAGAATTAGATATAAATTTTCAATATAAAAGGATTGTAGAACACTGACGCCATCATAAAAACCTCTCTGCTTGGGTAGGCACCAATCGTCAAGGTCCATTTTGTGGTGTTAAGTAAAACACTGACGCTACCTTTCGCTTCATCATTCCTCTAGATGACAACTCTTTTCACACTCACCTTATAGAAGACATCAAACTGCACTAAACTAGGCAACAAATGAGGTCACCGCCCCATATTCACTCGAGCATTCATCTAGGATTGAGTCTCATTGTCACCTGTGAAAGAAAATGAGGTTTTAACCCTTCAGCTGAAGATATTCAAGAGTGGGCGTCAGAGGCTCTTCTTTTGAACGACAAAGCTGAAGTGTGAGATCTTTACGGTGCAGCACATCTGCTCACTCTTTCATCAGAAGCATCAGAAGCAGACATCAATAAGGTTATGAAATACAAAATAACTTTTCAGAGATGGAATCGTTTAGCGGATGTAACCCAACGTCGGAGCTCTCCAAAGACTCTTGGATCAGGCTTGTAGGTCTTCCGATTCACTTGTGGAACCAAGAAGCTCTCCAAAAGATCGGAAATAGCTGTGGCAATCTAGTCGCAATCGACAAAGCGACCTATGAGAAGAAAAACGTCAAATGGGCAAGAATGTGTATCAAAGGAAACGGCTTAACCTTACTGCTAGAATCAACATCGACGATGGTGGTCACGTCTACAATGTTCCAATCTGGTCGGAATTTGGTCCATCTGTTTCGTTGAAAGACTTCGGTCCTACATCCGCAACAATCCCGATACTGCCAGATATTCAGAAGGCGTCTCATTCTAATTCCATGCCATCCGATACGACTCACTCAAATATTAAAAGGATTTCATCTCTGAAAAGATATTTTGTGTCCATAGCATGGTCATTTTTTTATTGATGTATGCTTCTGATGAAAGAGTGAGCGGATGTGTCGCGCCGTAAAGATCTCGCACTTCAGCTTTGTCGTCCAAGAGTAGGAGCCTCTAACGCTCACTCTTAATATCTTCATCTGAATGGCTAAAACCTCCTTTTTGTTCACACGTGGCAATGAGACTCATTCATAGATTGATGCTCGAGTGAATATTGGACGGTGGCCGCGGTGGCCTCATAGGCTATCTAGTTTGATGCAATTTGATGACTCTTCCATAAGGTGAGTGTGAAAAGAGTTGTCATCTAGAGGAATGATGAGACAAAAGGTAGAGTCAGTGTTATACTTAACACCATAGAATGAACCTCAGCGATTGGTGTCCATCCAAGCGGAGAGTTTTTTTTTTATCCTTGAGGTCGTCTGCATTTCTGTATTTCATATTTGGTTTTCAAGTCCAATAAGCTAAGAGAAGAGCATTAGAGATGCTGAAACGAATCGTTCTTGATTTCCATGATCCTTTCTCGGTGCAAGAAATGGCAACAGGACTTGTGTGGCCTTTGAGAACAATCATCTTGATTCCTTAGAAGCAATGATGCCTCCATAGTTCGTCCACGAATCTGTGAAAATGTTATTGGATGGACTTCGGTTGAAAGTTGACGAAGGGGTGAATGGATGTAGTTTCTCTCTCATCTCTCTAGAATATCAAGTCATTTACCTCTCATTTTATAATTTGAAATAATTTCTGGAATAACAATTTTCTCCATAATGAAAAGTTTACCCTTAAAAAAACTGGAAGGGAAAAAATTAGTATATATATGATTTATTCCTAATAAATAATCTCAAACTTGAGCATACATCCAATATAAAAGTGGTAAACATAAGAAAATATATTCCTACACAAAATATTTGTCTATGGGTTAGGTGGGTCTATTTGAGATTCGTTAAGGAGGATGTTAACATATGAAGAAGCATCTTTAAGGATGACATGTGATCACTTAAGAAGTGAATACAAGGGATTGTGCAATGAAAATGTTCAAAGTTGGTACTCGAGATGGGAAGGATACGCTAGTTTGGTACGACTTTGGTTTGAAAATCCGTCTATTTCTCTTTTGTCTTAAGACGAACTTTCAAAATGTTAGAATTAAGCGTGACAGAAAGAAGATTAATGTTAGGATATCTATGATGTGGAGTTGTTAGATAGATCAAGTGAAAGAATTTGAATCCTTGAGAAGGTGAAGGCTCTTATATCCAGGGATTGGATTGTTGAGGAAGGAAGTAAATTCAATTCCAGCAAGGTGTGGAATATTCTTAGAACTCGAGGAGAGGAGAGGTGGTTGTTTGATCGTCTGAATTAGGATCCCTATGTATCAATTCATCCTTTTCATTTACCTTGCTTTTAGCATGAGACTAGGGACAAAGATAGCAAATTTATGCCGATAAGAGTTTATTACATCTCGAACTAAGTTTGAGATGATCATACATCTCTAAGATTTGAAAAAAAATTGTAAAATGCATGATGATTTTGGATTTTCCCAATGAGTAAGATTCAAGAATTTGTCATTAGGAAAGCTAATGCTCAAAACTTCTCTTTCTAATGTTTATTTAGTGTTGTTATATATCAGATTTATATGAAAAGGAATGTCAGGTTCTTATTATATGAAAAGGAATGTCAGGTTCTTACAAAGAGGGAAGACCAACTTCAGTAGGACACTAATTTTGATAGAAATGCATTTATTCATTCTTGAATGATGGTCCCCATTAATCACAATAATTGAGAGTTATGTCATGAATGGGATATTGAGTTTGCGGAAATCGAGAAAATTACAGGAGTTGCAAAATACTTTTAATTTGGCTAATTGTTGGAACATAAAGGTTTCTCATTTTGGGTTTTTAATAAAATGTTTAATAAATCGTTTTCCTAAAAAACGAAAAGAAAAAAAAATATTATTCCCTAAAATCCAATAAGCTGATATGTTCATCTTCAACTAATTTTTCCAAATTTCTTGTGAATGTAAGATATAAAACTTAAACATCTACAGTTAGACCCATAAACTTTGAAAATGAACAAGTCCAAATTCACAAAATATAATCAAATTGGCTGACCATGCACACATGAAAGATCATATGTTAATTTCATCAGAAAATTTCCTAAACTTTTAAAAGAAGAAAAGGTGTGTTTCACTCCAACACCTTCTTTTCTTTGAAAGTTTGTCAGTAATATACCAAAATGCAGCTCACATCACCAATTAAAAAAGTATTATAAATTTGTATTTGAATAATTGTTTTGGGTCACAACAGTAAACAAAAAATGACGTTCTAAAAATGGTAACCTTTGGATCACAATATTTTGCTTCAAAAATGGAATTTTGTTTTCCTTCCAATAGAGGCTACTCACATTAACTTCAATGTAGATCTAAATTATCATATTTTACAATAAAATTTACATTGTTGTCATTTTCTCAATTCAAAAGTGTTTTCAAATAGATCTAATTAAAGACCAAAAACCATATAAATTTTGAAGAACCAAGATTATCCATTTGACAACATCTAGAGACAGGAAACTCTCATGATTTAGAACCATTAAAATCAATTGCCACGACATATTTGAACAGAATCATGGACAACTAGCTCACACATGATATAGAACATGGATTGAAACCTCGATATATGTTGTGGGTTTCAATAAAATAAAATGTTAAGACTTAATACAGTGAGATGAGATCTGTTAGCAGCACAATGACTACATGGTTCAGATATAAATCTCAAAATAATAAATAAACAAAGGAAAATGTTGTTCCTTTTGTTATGTTACTGTCATGTTTGTTATTAATAAATAAACCTATATAATTTCAGCAAAAACAATAAAAAAAAAATATAAACAAAGGTAAAGGGAGGATGAGAGTGAGAGGGAGAGGAGACAGAAGTCAAGTATTGTCAATTTGGGCTCTCCAAATAAGCCACAACCAAATTTGTTTAGATTATACCAGTAAGATCTGTCTAATGAAGATCCAGGAAAAAGAATTGAAAAAAAAACTCCAAAAGTCTGAAAATCCTGTTATATTCTCAACAATCAAAGTTTCTAAACATAATTGAACCAATGCTATAAATTTCAGAACAAAGTAGATTAAATGCCATGGAGAACCCTCATAGCCAAGAAAGAATATAAAACTATTGATATTTATTCTTTAGTATATCTTTGAGCTAGGTTAATCATTAGGAGGTGTTACCTATTAAAATAACTAACAATCCCTAACAATTTGGGGACTAATGCTACTAATATAATAAATTTAGTGATTTTTTACTATTTAGAGTCCTAAATAATAACACTACTAAAACGTTACTCAATCTTATTGTGATATTTTAGTTTCGCTTATTAATTTCGTAAACAGATTAAATTACTTATTATTATATAAAATTTATACTTATAATAAAAGTTAAAAGTACTCATTAGTATGTAGAATTTATATTTATAATAAAAGAAAAACTATAGAGAATTCTCTTTAGAAATGTTTAATTTTATTTTTAAAGGCAAAATGTATTTTTCTTATAGTTTTCAATTTTTTGTCGAAATGATTGAACGATTTCATTAGTCTCTCTTTTGCGAAAATCACAAAATTAGCGAACTCAATACAAAAAAAAAACGTTCTAAATACAAGCTATGAGCACAAAAAATCGTTCAAGTACAACTTACAAATCCTTAGTTATGAGTTGAACATTGTCTCTTCCTCTTCCTCTCCATCATTCCTCAATTCCTCTTCTTTAACTAAACTTGTGTTTGTAATTTTGTGTTAGCAATGTTAATTCGAATGGAAAACATAAACTAATTTTAAGGAGTGTTCAATATTGTTTTCAAAAACAATCATGTGATTGAAGCAAGGTAATAGATATGATGTCTGAAATTATACTTAGAAAAACAATTATGACTAGAGTTTATTTCCTAAAGAATGTTAATGCCTATTATTTAGGCTTAATCAGAACGCTCAGAACTATTTGATACGATGAAATAATTATTTAGGATTTTTACGGTTGAATTAAGGAAAGATATATGATACGATGATGTAATTATTTAGGATTTTCACAGTTGAATCAAGGAAGAAGATGAGAAGAAAGATGATGAGTTATTACTCTTTAATTCTAAAATACGTAAATACACAATTAGAATATTCAAAGCCTTTTATCTGGAGGTCGGCATATTCTAAAATAAAATGCTGACAAGGCCTAACAACTTGGCTGAAAAACATAACAAACATAGAGTACTTATTTAGTAATTTGCATCATCTTGAGAGCTCTTTATTTTCCAGGTGGCTTCATTCCCTCCACAGGATCAGTCTAGATTTTTTGTCCTATCACGAGTCACTTTCGATGACCTCGGCGAAATCAAACCGAAAGCATTCTCTTCTAGCCCCAATCGATCAACAGGTCGGGATTTCGTAAACTCTGAGCCTCTTCATCTTCCCAGGTATTCTTATCGTGCTTCGATCCTCCCATTTAACTAACATTTTTTAGTCTGAATTTTTCCTACTCGAGTTTGTCGTTCTTCCAAATCGTTTCAGAAATTAGGTCACGATATTTCACATTTGAAATTTCTTCACTTGAAGTCGGTGAACCCCTATACTTCTTGAGTTGTGATATATGGAAGACATTGTATTGTGGATTTGAGCATCGGATGATAACTCCATGCGGTAAGCGACTTTCCCGATTTTTGCTAGTACTCGGTATGGCCCAAAGAATATGGCTTGCATTGAAATATGCTTCTCCTTCAGATACTCCACAACAGTTTTGAATGCAAAATCATTTTTAAGAGAACGCTTTATACGGTTAACAAATGCACCAAGATTTGCCTCCACATACTTAGCTCTCAATGTATGGTGCAAGGTTTTTGCCATGGTAAGCATCTCTTTTGCAATATCAATAGATTTATTTGGCAATGTGTAACAATTACTCTGATCTTCTGCCCAGGCAATAAAATCTCTCCACTCACAAAGTCCTGCAACAACAGCAAGTTGCATGCACAGATCATAACTGCTTTTGTAGACCTGTTGAGGTGTAACAATTACTCTGATCTTCTGCCCAGGCAATAAAATCTCTCCACTCACGAAGTCCTCTGCACAGGCAATAAAATCTCTCCACTCACAAAGTCCTGCAACAACAGCAAGTTGCATGCACAGATCATAACTGCTTTTGTAGACCTGTTGAGGTGTTGATGACCACAACAAGATTCTTAACCGGTCATCTATGTACAAGAGATAACTTGTATATTCTCTGACATAATTTATCATTTCACAAGAAAATGGACGAAGTCTCCAATATGTCTTTTGATACATTTTGTTGGTTATGACTTAACAAAGGTGAGTAAGTGAAACATGTCCAATAAGGGTGCTTGTAGATGGAATAATACTCACTACTCTGCAGCCCAACATGCTCTAATGACTGCTTTAAGTTGTTAATAACCATCTTATACACATCCTGAGGTGGGGTGAGTTACAGATGGGATGTGAATGTGAAGTGACACTTCAGCTTTTGTTTCTATAGCCTCATATCCCTAGTAACAGCTCTCACAAAATGACTAGAATCTTCTTTTCTAGCTGCCGCATTACCAGACTCAAGTTGTTTTGCTTTAGGTCCATAAATTGGTTGATAGGTGTATCGCAAATTAAAGGACCGAAATATTGTAGGAGTGCTTTCTTCAGGTTCATCCATGTCAATGACATCGTCTGTTCCTTGTCTACAAAAATGAACCATACCATTCTGGCGCCTCCCGAGAAATGAATCGAGGCGATCTCCACCTTAGTAGCATCTATGGAGCGATCAATCTTGAAAAACTGTTCAGCCGCAATAATTCACCCTTCCACGTCTAATCTATCAAACTTTGGGAAATCCACTTTCGTCAGCCGCAATTGGGGAACATATTGTATGTGTCTCTAGGGGAGCTGCTCGTGAGGAACCTGCTGAATCATTCGGGTAATCCACAACCTCTTGACTTGATAAAATGTGTAAATGTTCTTCAATCGATCCAACTTTGTTTTCCATTCATTTCCGCATCTTGTTTACAGTCTCAACAGTAGAATCTATGGATACACATAGGGAGTCGTTTTCCGATTGATGTTTGTTATCAACCATCCTGGGAACGTCGGCTCTGATATCAATTGATATGATGAAGTAATTATTTAAGGTTTTCACAGTTGAATCAGAGAAGGAGACGAGGGAAGAGATTGATATCTAGAAGATGATGAGCATAGCAGAGTCACCTTCACAATTCTCTTTTTCATATCTAGGCGCCACGGCAGTATGCCCCTGTGTATTCAAAGTAGTTGGAACTGAGGATCATTTTTTTATCAATGGAAAGGTTCTCAGCTCCTGTATTGACAGATGGGTTACTGGTTTTGGGCTTCTGCTTGGTGGAAATTTCAACAGCTGACTGGGCCAACAAAATAATGGGAGCAGCTTGGGAATGGAATACTTCTCATAGGCAATAAACTCAATGAAAGAAAGCATCGGCATTCCTAACTCATAGGACTGACCTGATATGCTATTACACCATTCCCGGAAGAACGAGAATACAATAGAAGATGGCGGCTGTAAAACGAGCAAGACTAAGGAGATTCTTAGTAATTTTCGGAACATGAAACACATCTCGTAAGTGTAAGAGACGAGAAGGAGTGATAAAAGAAGTATCGCCAATATGGAGAATTGGCTCTTCAATTCCAAAATAGGTAAGTAAACCATTAGAATATTCAGATCTTTTTATCTGGAGGTCTACATATTCTAACAAAATTATGTTTGCAAAATAAAATGCTGACAAGACCCAACAACTTGGCTAAAAAACATAACAAACATTGAGGACTTATTTAGTAATTTACATAGCCGGTGTCCTAATATTTGAGAGCTCCAGGTGGCTTCATTCCCTCGACAGGATCCGTCTTCAAATTTTAGATTTTTTGTTCGTATATCACTCTCTTAATGGAAATTGGATATTAGATTTTTGATCTCGTAGTAAAAAATCTTTCATCTGATTAGGGTTCATGATTGAGTGAGTTGATTTTAACAATGATCATAATTTATCGGGGTTTATTCCTAATAAATAACCTCAAAAAGGGGCTATTAATTCGGGATTATTTAAAATTATAAATTAAGGGGGTAAAAATGATCGTCTATGGGTTAGGTGGGTCTATTCGAGATTCGTGAGATGGAACGTTAAGATATGGAGAAGCATCTTTAAGGAGGATATGTTGTGATCACTTAAGAAGACTATGAATACAAGGGATTGTGCAATGAAAATTTTCAAAGTTGGTATTGGAGATGAGAAGGATACTCTATTTTCACACGACCCTTGTTATGAAAATCCGTCCATTTGCCTTGAGCCAAAATTTTATAATGTTAAAATTAAGTGTGACTGCAAGACAAATAATGTTAGGACAATCTATGATGCGGAATGGAATGACTTGTTGCATAGATCAAGTGAAGGAATTTGAATCCTTGAGAAGATGAAAGCTATTATATCCATTGTGATCAGAAATATTCTTGGGATTGGACTGTTGAGGAAAGAAGTAAATTCAATTCCAGCAAGGTGTGGAATATTCTTAGAAATCAAGGAGAGGTGGTTGAATGATGGAAGCTTGATTGGTCAACTGAAATTATCCCTATGCATATTCATCCTAAAGGCCTTGCTTTTCGCGGGAGACCAGAGACAAGATAGCAAATTATGCCGATATGAGTAGTTTATTTTGCTCAAACTAAGCTTTGAAAGATTTGAAAGAAAAAAGTTGTAGAATGCATGATGATTTTGGATTTTCCAAATGAGTGATCTAAGATTCAAGATTTGTCATTAAGAAAGCTAATGTTGAAAAGTACTCTTCAAATGTTTTCATGTGTTTCTTTCGTGTTGTTATATATTGATTTAGATGAAAAGGAAGGTCAGATTTTTACGAGGGAAGACCAACTTTAGAAGGACATTAATTTTGATGGAAATGGACTTATTCATTCTTGAAGGATGGTCCCCGTCAATCACAATAATTGAGAGTTATGACATTGAGTTTACGGAAATCACGACAATTACACGAGTTGTCAGATACTTTTATTTTATGTACGTCATTTCTCTTTTTGTACGTTGTTTCTCTTTTTGGGTTTTTAATAAAACGCTTGATAAATCGTCTTCCCAACAACAAGAAAAGAAAAGCAGTTATTCCCTAAAATAAGCTGATTATGTTCATCCTCAACTAATTTTTCCAAATTTCTTCTTAATGTAAGATAAAACTTAAAGATCTAAAGTTAGACTCATAAACATTGAAAATGTACCAGCCCAAATTCACAAAATATAATCAAATTGGCCGACCATTCACACATGAAATATCATATTTGAATTTCATTAGAAAATTTCCTAAACTTTTAAAGGAAGAAAAAATGTGTTTCACTCCAACACCTTTTCTTTGAAAATTTGTCGATAATATACCAAAATGTAGCTCAAATCACCAATTAAAAAAGTATTGTAACTTTGGATTTGAATAATTTTTTTGGGTCACAACAGCAATTAAAAAATGGTGTTCTAAAAAATGTAATCTTGGATCACAATATTTTGCTTGCAAGGACAGCTAAAGTTGCTTCAAAAATGGAATGTTTTTTCCTTCAAATAGAGGCTACTCATTAACTTCAATGTAGATCTAAATTATATCATATTTTAAAATAAAATTTACATTGTTGTCAATTTTTCAATCCAAAAGTATTATCAAATAGGCCTAATTACAGACCAAAAACCATCTAGATTTTGAAGAACCAAGATTGGCCATTTACATTGTTGTCAATTTTTCAATCCAAAAGTATTATCAAATAGGCCTAATTACAGACCAAAAACCATCTAAATTTTGAAGAACCAAAATTGGCCATTTAATAAAATCTAGAGACAGGCAGTTCTCATGGTTTAGAACCATCAAAATCAATTACCACAAAATATTTGAATAGAATCACAGACAACTAGCTCAAACATGATAGAACATGGATTGAATCCTCGATATATGTTGTGGGTTTCAATAAAATAAAATATTGAGACAGTGAGATGAGATGTGTTAGCAGCACAATGACTATATGGTTCAGATATAAATCTCAAACTGAACAATAATAATAAATAAACAAAAGGAAAATGCTGTTCCTTTTGTTATGTTACTGTCATGTTTGTTATAAATATATAAACCTATATAATTTCAGCAAAAATAATAAACAAAGGTAAAGGGAGGATGAGAGAGGGAGAGAGAGAGAGAGAGAGAGAGAGAGAGAAGTCAAGTATTGTCAATTTGGACTCTCCAAATAAGCCACAACCAAATTTGTTTAGATTATACCAGTAAGATCTGTCTTATGAAGATCCAGGAAAAAGAATTGAAAAAAAAAACCTCCAAAAGTCTAAAAAAATCCCTGTTGTATTCTCAACATAATTGAACCAATGCTATCTTGACAAAGCCTTCCACAGGCAAAATAGAACACCCACTTCACAAGAATACAGATAATAACCAAACTATAAAAGCAAATTTGAATACATTTGAGAAGACATATATTCAAAATTGTGTATAAGCCCTGTTCTCTAACCTGGGTTGGAAAGAAGTTGCCTCTTATAAGAATCCCTAATCTTTAACAGCATATCAAGCCTTCGAAACCTGAACTAAAGAGAGATGAGAACAAAATTTTAATAATATTGCAAAAACTGTTTGGAAAATGGATTCAAAATAATATGATACTTAATTATTTAGATTAGGCTGAAAATAAGCTAAAAATTGACATCTTAGGTAATATAAAGAGAAAAATACATATAACAATTGGCTCTTATGAACGATAGGGGACACTCTCAGGCTAAGGAGGGTAGATCCTTGCCAGCCTTGTGGAAACTCTTTCTCAAGTCACGATACACCCCGATAAAGAAGACAAATTCAATCTGCTCTCCAGACTCGTGTCATTTACCATGCAACCCTCCAAGGGACGCCATCACGGCTCCCTTGGAAGGAAGTGTGAAAAGCTAAAATTCCTTTTAGGATTTCCATCTTTGAGTGGGAGGCAATTCACAAGGAGTTTTGATAAGAGTGGAACTCAAAATAAAGGGATTTCATTTAGCTAGTAGGTGTTGTTTCTACATGAAGAGACAGGAGACTATTGACCTTAGTCTCCTTCATTGCCATTATGTTACATTTTTTCGTAGTTTGGTTTCGGAACTCATAGGAGCAGTACCTTATTGGTTTGGTAGAGATAAGGTTATTGATAATAATAATAATAATATGGTTCTTGAAAAAGTTAGCGACGAGGGGAGGCATTCAACTCCTAACTCGACCTTGAATAATGTTTGGATTGCCTCATGTTGTAAGAACGATGGGAGGGAGGAAAGCGATGAATGACACTATCGATATCTGAATTGTTTTGGGCGATTGAGATACTACTCCCCACTCTGGGGGCTGGGTGGCTTGAAAAACTCTTTTCATTGATAGCTCTTTTCATTGGTTATAATAGTAGTGGAAAGTGTTGTTCGGTGAGAAAATGGATTGGAAGTGGCCAAAATAGAAAGTTTCAGCAAATTGTGATACCGATTGACGCCACGTTCAATTTTTCCCTTTGGCTCCTCCACTCATTGAGGAAGTGTCAAAACTTAATGAGAAGGGAATCACCCATCTATGGTCAACATAGGAGGTTGAGGTGGGTGCCTCAGCATGGTGTTGAATCGTCGGAACAACTGTCAACAAATGCAGTTGTGGATGTTGTTGTTGTTGCATCCACACCCAGTACTGTGGGTGTAAATGAGACTGCTCATGTGGACGTTGATCACGAGGATCACGTGGTTGATGAGAACGAGGACAATGATGCGGATATTATCCAGGAAAGGAAGTTCACACATGTTGGAAATGATGGTGAGATCGGCGTGGATGGTGTTGAGTCCTCTCAAGTGTCGATAACATGACCCCATGTTGGTTTCTTCTAATATTGAGGCGACTGTCACATCATTGACTCTGTTGAATGAGGTAAGTGAGCAGGCACCAAACGATGGGGAGCCTTCAAGCGTGATTGAAGACCCTCCTCCAGCATTAGAAAGTGATTAAAAGGCATCTTAAGCTTCTTAATAAGATTGAGGAAAAGACGGAGAAGGTAGTACTCAAAGGCTGAAAGAGAAGCATATAAACATTGTAGGTAAATTACTACTGAAGAAGACCCACAAATTACCAGGTCTCCAAAGATCTTGGCATTGATATTTGTGTGGATCTAAATCCCAACACTTATGCGTCATAATTTGTAGTTTTGTTTTGTATTTAATGTCCGTATTGAGTTTTGTTCCTTCATTGACAGCTGAATTGTTGGCTATTTTAGACTGTAATTTATGATCAGCCAGGTCTTAACTTGTTTTGTAATATTTGTTGGGTTTTCACTCTCCTTTTGTACACTCTATAGAAATTTGGATTGATGAAATGAGCTTTCATCCTTTAAAAAACAACTTACATATATCAAGTACTTAAAATTCAGATTTTTTTTTTTGGATTATTTAGCATTTATTTTTCAAAAACATAACTCATTCATCACTTAAAATTCAGTATGCACACTTCATTTTCAGTCAAAGATAAAGAAATAGAACTTACAGTGTTCTACGATCTTTGTGAGGAACCTTTTGCAGTAGGAGAGCAGCTACCTGTCATAATGGTGGCAATAGGTTTAACAGTACCATCATTGTTGCACTCTTTGTTGAATGCGCACTCAAGTTGCTTTTCTATTGACTTGATTACAGCAGTTCTTTTGGACTTCAACCGATAAGGAGGAGATGCATTAAATGCCATTCCATCAGAACTTTTACCAAGATGATGTGGAGTAGTAGTACCACAAGAGCTTCCATCTTCTAATCCAGAAATGAAAGAATTAATGTTCTCTATTGCTTCCTTATTAGAAAAGTTGGTAAGCGGAGTTATGAATTTTGACTTTCTCTTCCTTATTATAGATGGTGTGTTGGGGAAGCTTCTTGCTGCTACTCTCAAGATAGATTCAGGACTCTGTAAACGAAGATGATTGCCATTTTTAACATTTGAGGGAGTCAAGTAGTCCATAGGTGATGTAATTGGATTTAGAGAATTGGGTGGCTCATAGAAAAATGAATGGTAAGCCGGCATAATCCTTAGTTCAGATGACATCATCTCTACATCACGAGATTCATTTGTTGGGGAAACGTAACACGAATCAAATTGATTTTTACTATCAGCTTCCATCTTATTAGCCTCTGCAGTAGTAGTAGTAGTAGTAATAGTAGTAGTAGTTGCAGTTGACATTTGAGCAGTTGACTCCGATCCTTTATCCATGGATTTTCTGGTTGAGCTGGTGGTTCTATTTATTATTTCTTTTGCCCTCATCTGGTCACCATTTTTTGCAACTGGTGGAAGGTTCCCAGTTTCCAAATAGAAATCTAGTTTCTTCTTTAAGGAACTGTTCCAATGATTCTTTATTGCATTGTCAGTCCTGCGTTATCAGAAAAACAAAGAAAATACATCTTACTGTTGCAATGCATCTTTGATGACTAAAAGAGATAGGGATTTCAGATGATAAATAAATAAATAAGGTAGTTTCTAGAAGCTTTCTATTTTTTGGAACTGCAAGTAAAAATCTAAATAATGTCATATAGACTAATTTTACATAACATCATCAACATAAGCAAAGACATGAAAGCCCATGTCAGAATACAATAGCAAGCCTATCTGGAAACTGCTACTTATCACAATCACGGCCTTGGATTCAAAAATCGCCAAAAGTACAAATTGAAAGTGAAATTTGTTTTTGTTTGGTATAAGATTTTTTTTTCTGAATCATGATCCAGAATATAGTTTGATTTTTCATTTCATTTGGTATAAGAAAAATATATGGATCACTATCCATGTTATTTTCTAGAACATTGTGATTTGGCAAACATAATAAATGTAGATTTTTTCAGATCATAATTCATACAAACAGCCCAAGTGCCCAACAAGTTACATAATTTACTTCACACTAGTTACCTTCCATGTAGCACTTTGGCGATTTCAGCCCATTTGTTTCCATATATTCTGTGGGCATTCATGAGTTCTAGTTCTTCCTTCAGGGTCCAAGCCTCTTTTTTAATGTCAGGATTCAGATGATTGTGCCACCTGAATCAAGAAGGTAAGGAATGAAACTCAACTCGAAGTTTTGTTAAGAGAAAAATAAAAACAATTACTCGATTGAACCAAGAAATGAAATGACTAAATCAAATCTACTTCGACTTAAGAAATGAACCAGAAGGATGATATCTCACTGAAAGCATTACCTCTCACGGCACTGTTTTCCAATACGCCCTGGTAATTCTTTTGCTATGACAGACCATTTCATAGGCCCATACCTTGAGACCATTTCAACGATCTTATCATCTTCCTACATCAATGAATAATAACACACAAAAAAAAACAAAGAAAAAAAGTTAATATAGCAGAATTGAAGACTTGAAAACAATCTAGGGGTATGAGACTGTAACTAGAGGTCAACCTCTCTTCTCCAAGGTCCTTTAACAAGGTCAGGATTGAGAACTTTCTGCCATCTATGCAGACATTGTACTTCTGATCTATCAGGGAAGAATTCAGCTGCAGATGGAAGATATGCCAATATTATTTTCATCTACAATAAATCATTTAAAATATATATGCTTGCATACTGTTAGACCAAACAATGTAAGAAATCTGCCATGTCAGGTTATCGATACAGCATGGTAGTACAAGATCTCATAGAGTTTGAGAAGGTATAACTCTGCTAGTAAGTGCTTTCAATGGGAATTGAACTTGAGACCTTAGGTTGATAAGCCCCTTATCCAAGCATCTTGCCATCTAAGCTATCCTTAACTCTAAGTGGTTGGTTCGATCCCACTGAAAGCACTTTTGATTAAAGTGAGGGACCATGGCGGTGGGAGGGAAAACAGCATTGGTCTCCAAAAAATTAAAGTAAAGCTAGTAGAGAATGGAGATGATTTTAGACCTTCGATTCCAACTTCCAAGATATTAAACTCTTGTCATATGTTTGTTCCCTCACTGTAGCAGTCATGAAATATTTACTGCACTAATATTAGGTTACCAGATTTATGAAAAACTTATGCAATCAGACCCTTACTTCCTCTAAAGTATGAATTTTCTAATTTCCGTTTAAGATGCAAGGAAACAAGTCCCATATGAAAGAAAGATGTTCATATCCGAGGGTATTGTTTATCTTGATTTCCGTGATCAGCGAAGGAATTCCTCGGAAATAGCACAAGCGATGCAAACAGAAGAATAGAAAGGAAGGTGTGATCCCCCAATTTCAAAAATCATCACATCACGATAACAAAACCAGAGCAGAAACATAACCGAATGGCAATCTATTCTTTGTATAGTCATAAGTCATTCTTCAGGCATAAATGAAATGTTATTGTTAGTGTTTCCATGTGAGATAGCTTCAAAAGCATTCTGCTTGACAAACATAAGCAGCTAATAGGACACAAGATATGCCAATAACTATATCCAACATTTGAAAGGACATTCAACACAGGAATATGCTTAATCGAAAGGGAAGCAATTAATATTTAGTTTGTGACTAGTCAACTCAAAGGTAAAAGAATATGGGTTGGGGATGAAAAATTATTTCCTTTTGAAAGGGAAGAACTGTTTCATTTCATTGATCCACATTACGCAAAGATCACAAAAGCCGTGGTGAACCATTCAAACAATAAAGTAAAGTTTAAATACAAGGCATGACATAAGTTAATCAACACAAATGAAAACAGGACATCAAAAAAGAAATTAAAACTCCAAATCGAGATTCTCGAGGAGCTGAAGTCGACCTGTATCTCTAAGTTCTTTGGTTGGATAGAAATTCTTACTATCAAAGGTATAATTGTAAACACTTATTTTATATGTCCAGATTTTCAGGTTCAAACTAGCAATACAAAACTCATCCTATGCAAGGAATATGATATAAAATGAAAAATAAAATAAAAGTGATCTTACAATAAAAGGTATTATTATGAACACTTATTTTATATGTCCAGATCTTCAGGTTCAAACTAGCAATACAAAACTCATCCTATGCAAGGTTTCAAGGAAAATGATATAAAATGAAACTATATATATATATATATATAAATAAAAGTGTCATGATAAAATCTTCAAAAGACATATTCAAACCTATTTTCTTCCAGCATTTTCCCTTGAAAACTGCAACAGCACTTCTCAATGTATCATCCTGGACATAAGAGGTTAAAAATTCAGTGTGACATTCACAAACAAGGAATCAAATGGCTCTGATTTTAAGGTAAAGGTATTATTTGGCAGCAAAACAATGCAAGTAAGGTAAAGTCATGAGCAAAATGGCTCCGATTGAATGTATCATTCCCCCTATTCTACAAATAACATATCCTCCAAACCCCACTTTCTCATGGATCTGATTCAATGTAAAACAATCTCTATTCTACAAAATAACAGATATTCCAAATCCTATGCAGCCAAATCTATCTGACACGTAGGTTGTTTTGGTATGACAAAAAATGATTTGTGAACTCATCCAGATCAAATTTTGTTTGTCATTCAGCTTGTAATCCATCTTAAAATCCAACTACACTTTTATACCAAACGAAATCCAGCCAAAAGTTCATGTTCCAAGAACTTGTTATCCAATCAAAACACACTTCTTTTACCAAACAAAAAGTAATTAGTTTCTGGAAAAAATGGCAAAATCAATTTTGGGTTCCGAGATATAACCAAAAAAAATGAATAAAGCTTAGCTTCCAAATGGGCTCTATGTTCTTCATAATCCAACAAAAGAACACAAGTTATTTTGTTTTGGTACCAAATAAAGCAAAAACTCCATAAGTTCTTCTTGGCTTGTAACAAAGATAAATGATAATGCCTTACCTCCTCAGGAGTCCATCCCCCCTTAGCTCTTCTAATTGGGCCAGTAGTCCTCCTATAGAAAGTCAAATCATATTTCATTGAGATGCATTCAAAAGCTCTTCATGCAAGTAGAAATAATACCAAGTATAGTTCACCCACATAAGTAATGTTTACAATCAAGAGTCATTTAGAAGGAAAGTGTAAAGACTTTAAGCTATACATAACTGAAGAAATAAAAAAATAACCAAATCAGCAAAGATACCCATCATTAATTATATGCATAACAGACACATAGTTCAAGATTAATCTAGATAAGCTTCTTGAAAATAACATTTTACTCGGTTGTGAAAAAGCATTGATAACCAACCACATACAAAATCAGATTAGTCAAGGGATTGATTACCTATGTAATGGAGAGGTAGGCATAGTGCTGATGCATATTCCAGGAGATTTAGTAGTAAAACTTCCATTACCCTCAGAAACAGAAGAGTTTGAAGCTGTTGATTGTTTGTTCTCCAAACAAGGATCTTTCATTTTCAGCTCATCCAAATTCTTCTCAACTCCATAAACAACCATCCTTAATTAATTTTAGCCCATGCAAAAACATCCAACATTAGAAAACCCTTCTAAAGAACTCAAAAATGATACAGCAAGAAGAAAGAAACAGCTGAACATAGATCTCGGAAATAACAATCCGATCAAAGTCTAACAAGAAGAAAGCTTTCACATAAGAATGAATACCCAATTCAGGTATCTAATGAATTGGTGATAGTTCAAGTCAGAACAAGAAGTGAGATTTGGAAAGACGGCAAAAGAGTAAACTACTACTACAACTAGTACCTCTGATTAGGAAGGAACAATGAGAAACCTCCGCCAAAAGAGGAGGGTTTCGGAATCTTCAAAACCTCAAGAGGAGAGACGTTTCGCTTGTAATGAAGAGAGAGCGAGCTTCGGTTCGAAAAAAAATCCTTTCCCGTTGGTTGAAAGAGAGAGGGAGGAGAGAGAAAATATATATATTTATACCTATTTGGCTTTTTTTTCTATTTCTACATTATTAAACTAATTGACGTCTAACGCCGTTGTTCAAGATTCGTAACGGTAACGGTCAGGATGAGTTCAGACATTTTTGTGTAAGTAGGCTATTTTTTATATTTTTTTGTTTGTACTTTGTAAAAAAAAAAATCAGTTTAATAAGAGTACAAATATTTTTAACTAGGTCAATTCTCGTACCATTATTTATATTATACACTTAAAATATATATTAAATAATTTTAAGTAAATTTTATATATTATTAAAAAATAAATAAATTTAAATTTTGTATAAAAATTTTATTTGTATTTTAAACTAAAATAAAATAATAAATTTGTTTACTTAAAATTATTGTACTTAAAATCAAGGTTTAATTTTAAAAATATTAGTTATATATTTATTAGAGGAGTGATAGAGAGAGAATTAGGTGAGGAAAGAGAAATGATTAGGTGAGGGAATGACTTGGCATAATTTTATTCGCTGAAAAAATTAAATAATTCTCTCTTTTCTCTTTTTCCTCTCACTTTTACATTTTTCAACGTGTCAAGTCATTCACTCACCAAATTCCCTCACCAAATTCTCTCTCTATCACTACTCGTGAGTAAATTTGGTAAGGGAATGAAAGTGATGTCAAGTCATTCCCTCACCAAATTCCCTCACCAAATTCTCTCTCTATCACTACTTGTGAGGAAATTTGGTAAGGGAATGAAAGTGATGTCAAGTCATTCTCTCACCAAATTCCCTCCCCTAATCATTTCTCTATTTATTATTATTTATATATATATAATTAAGTCTTTTTTATATTTATAATTTAAAAAATATATATTTAAATATGAAATTAATTAAAAATAATAAGTAAATGACATTATAAAAATTATATTTATAAAATTAATTATATTAATTTATTTATTTGAATAAATAAAAAATATATAAATTTAAATTTATTCTTTTTAACGTAATATCGTGTAAAATTATAAAATCAAGATTATTTATAAAATTGTAAAATTTTATTATCATATAAAATCGTAAGAATTTAACTAAAATCAAATTTGTTAACATTTTTCTAAAATTTAAGAGTGATTTTAACGGTTAAGAATTGTATATAAATATTATCATTTTCACATTTTGAATCAATTATGAGTCAAATAAAACAAATTTTAAATAAATAAATAATTCATATAAAATAGTAGAAAACTAAATTTATTTTAGGAAGTTTGAAGTATAAGATAAATAAAAAATAATAAAATACACCAAAGTTAAAAACAAATATTTATGTAGTATACGATTTTAAAAGTTGTCAAAATATATTATTTTACTAATTTTGGCAAATCAAAATTATATCTAATTTTTAATTTATACTTTTGTCAATTAAAAAAAGTAATAGTTATAAAATATGAAAAGGAGACTATTAATTAAAAATAATCTAAACATAATTCAATTTCTTGACTATTGAGAATCTTATAGATATGAGGTGACTTTAACTTCAATTACAATTATTGAAACCTAACAACTTTATGTCTTTTAAATAAGATAAAAATGAGTTGTAGGTTTCTGAGATCTGGATTGGATATATTTATATATTTAATCTAGTGATATCAAATTATATTTATTTATAAAAATAACATTTGAACAAACTTATTAATCAATTGTCTTAACTGAACATAAAAAATTTGAAGTAGAGGATTGATTCTTTACACGATTCAGCAATTTAATGATTTAGCGGGTTACACTTTTTTATATATTTAAGTTCAAATTATAATTTTATTTATATAATAATTATTTGAATTTATCTCACCCAGGGTAATTTTTTTATGTTTTATATAAACATAACTGCAAAGTTATACATGAATTTCTTATACATAAGAACTTGGGTATATCAATAATATTAATATAAATTGATAAGATAAGAAGTTTGTATTTTTATTAGCAAGCATTAATATCTAATATTTTCTCACAATGCAATAGCAATAACTATTGAGAGTTTGTCAGTCGGAAAAAGAAAAAACGCGAAGTCGAGTACTCTTTTGTAAATATATATGCAATCTGCAAAGAAGAGATAATGAATGACAAAGTGATGGTATGAGTATGTAGATAATGACGAGTGACATCACAATCAATCTCAATATGTTTAGTTTGTTTATGAAATACCGAATTTTGTACAATCTGAATAGTAGTATAATTATCCCAATGTAGCGGAGTTACGTGAGAAAGAGAAATACACATATCAGCAAGTAAGTAAGTAATCGACGTAACCAAAAAATTTCATAGGTAATCGAGGCCATGGAACGATACTCAGCTTCTGTAGAAGACTGAGATATGAAATCTTATTTCTTGATTTTTCATGGAATAAGCGAATCACCAAAGATTATACAATATACAATGGTCAACTTGTGGTCCGTAGGATCATCAGCCCAATTGTATCAGAGTAGGTGTGCAACTCTAATGAAGACGTAGAAGAAGGAAAAATAAGACTATGAAATTGAGTACCCAAAAAATATCTGAGAATACGAAAAACAACAGCTCAATGAATTGCAGTAGGGGCAGTGACAAACTGACTAAACGCATAAAATGCATGTGTAATGTCTGAGCAAGTTTTTATTGGGGGGAATTATGTCTGAGCAAGTTATAGTAAGATAAATTAAGTTATCAACAATTGTACGATAAAGACCAGAATCCTCCAAAAGAGTTCCATTGGACGAAGAGTATCAAGCATTGGTCTCAAGGGTGTATCAACAATTCGATTGTTGGTTAGTCGAGCACGCTCAAACAAATCGGCAATGTATTTTGATTGAGATAAGAGATAACATTTTGGAGAATAGGCTATCTCAATTCTCAAAAATAACGTAGCATTCACAAATCATTCATAGTGAAGGAATGTGTCAACTCGGATTTTAATGATTCAATACCATCATGATCATCACCTGTAATAATCAGATCATTAACATACAAACAGGGTCGGCCCTAGGGAAAGGTCCGACAAGCCCTTGGGCCAGGGCAGCCCATTTATTAAAAATAGTAAGATATTTAATTAAATTTAATGTAATTTTAAACATAAAATGTTATAATTTAATGGTTCAAGATAAAAATTTACAATTTTAATTTGGCTATGGGTTCAAATTGTAGAGAAGATGTATGATTGAAAAGGAATAATTGTATATATGAATGAGAAATGTACAGGTTATTTATATTACAATTTGTTATATGTAAAGTCTAAATATGGGTAAGAATTAGTTGTGCAATCACTAAGATTATGGAGGAATATATTGTGACTTGATTGCATCTTGACTTGCAGATTTTGTGGAGTCTAAATATGGGTAACAATTAGCTGTGCAATCACTAAGATTATGGAGGAATATATTGTGACTTGATTGCATCTTTGACTTGCAGATTTTGTGGAGTAAGATTGTCTGGTTCCTTAACACAAATCTCACCCAAAACCATTTTTAACAATTTTTTAAACTAGACCTAAGACAATAAAAAAAATTGATTTTTTTTCTATCGGGGGTTGGGGTAGCCCAAAACTCGATGTCGACTCTACATACAAGGATAGAAGAATACGTCTTGACATTGTACACTTGACAAATAAAATTGAATGAATGGTGACTAGAAAGAAAGCCAAGCGAAATGATCACCATAGAAAAAATTTCAAATTTGAGACCATAAAGAGCTTTGTGAAACTTGCAAACTTCACCAAGCTAATGAGAAATACACGGGGAGGCATCATATAAACCTCTTTATGAAGGTCATCATTCAAGAAAATATTATTCACATCCATTTGAGAGATTTTCCATTGGCAAACCGAAACAACAATAAAAAATTGCGAACAGTCATCATTTTCGCAACAAGAGTAAATGTTTCCTCATAATCCATGTCATACTCTTGAGAATAGCTTTTAGCAACAAGGCGAGCCTTGTATCACTCAATGAAATCATCTAATTTTGTTTTAATCTTGTAGACCCAACGGGAGTCAATGACATGTTTTCTAGATGGTAGTGAAACCAAATCTCATGTATGAGTCTAATGTAAAGTAGTAAATTCCTCATAACATAACAGTTAGTCAAAGAGGATCACG
Source organism: Impatiens glandulifera (assembly GCF_907164915.1). Lineage (NCBI taxonomy): Eukaryota > Viridiplantae > Streptophyta > Magnoliopsida > Ericales > Balsaminaceae > Impatiens > Impatiens glandulifera. The sequence goes on along the minus strand of NC_061869.1, from coordinate 13,231,408 downwards.
AACTATCTCTTTATAGGATGAAGGCTTACAAAAACGATGAACATGAGTGACAAATAAAGTAAATAAGTATAAATAAGATGAGTACTCAAAACTGGGAAGTTTAGTGAACTTACGAATGCGAGTGTAGTGACGAATATGAGGATTTGTAATCTCATCCGACAATTGGGTGGTCGTAGGTGTTAGATATGTATATTATTTGTATTAGCATTTAAGGGTATTTTAGTTTATTAATACTTAAGGGTATTTTAGTCTATTGTAATCAATAACAATATAAATTATTTCATTACATTCAATTTATTTTATGCTTGCTAATAAAAACCTTAGTATTAGTGTTAGAATATAAGATAATAACATTATTGTGATAATATCTTACATTTATCTATTATCTTATATTCTAACACTAATACCTAGTTTCTCTTTTTATCTTATCATGGTATCAGAGTTTATTTATGGATTCTCTCTGTTTAACCTAAAACTTCCAATCTACATCTTCTAATTTAAATTTGGCGTTTGAGTCTGCAATCGCCAATGATATTTTTCATTTTTGTTTCATTTTGCTCTAGCTGATTTTGTTTGGAAATGTGTATTTGTTTTGTATCGTGCCATATTTGTACTATTGTATTTGTGTTGTCGTTGGATATTTGTAAATTGTATTTGTGTCGCATTGTGTTGCATCGTGTCGTGTCGTGCCATATTTATACTACTGTATTTGTGTTGTCATTGGAGAATTTGTATTCGTATCGCATTGTGTTGAGTCGTGTTGTTATTTTTGTGTTGTCGTTGTTATATTTTGGGATTCGTATTTGTTGTTCTTGTTTTCACCATGTCTGATAGCCAAGCAAAGGGAGGTAGGGAAGGAACAAATTCGATTGGGTGTTAATACATGGGTCAAAGTAGGCAAAATCAGTATGTGGATTGAAATTTCTTCGTTCGTACCGAATCGCTTGCAGAATCAAACCATCGTAAAGATTAAAAACGAATCTAGAAGAAGAAAAAAGTATGGCCTATAAAGATTATAGGTATTACACTATTACATGTAACAAGAGTGAGCATATTAAGCATATTAATCAAACCGATCCACGAATACCTCTACTAAAATAAAATAGATATACAAAATCTACAAAATAATGGAAATACCCGATTTAAATAGCAAATTTATATATTTAAAATTTTATCTCGTATTATTAAAAATATAAAAAATAAGACAAAAGAAAATTTAAGGTGTAACTTCTATTCTTCCTAGAATAAAATTAATATATTATAAAATCAAAATCAATAACTTTAACGAGCTATTGTTCAATATAAATCATTATAGTATATGATAAAAACTTTTCTTTCATCTTATTCTGTTTTGAACATTTTTCACATTTTCATAGTTGAAAATGATCTTTTTGTAGTGACGGTAAAAACTGGTAAAGTCAAAACAAGTCGAATCAATTTATAAATCAAATTATAATTTTGTGACTTATTTATTTCAACTAATCTATGAAATAATTCATCGATGAAAAACATATTTTAAAAATTCTCATTACAAGAAATATCAATTTTATAATATTGGAGTTATAATCTCAAATAATGCATTTCTTGTTAACTAAATTCTTCTAGATAATATTTTTCAATTAATTTATAAATATTTTCAACTTTAAATAATTTATAGTTTAGAATCTAAAACTGAAGTAAATATAAGGAGTTTTACTTTTTTATCACTAAATTTGAAATTTAACTCTTCTTTTTAAAAAATTATTACTAAAATATTTATCAATCACTAAAAAACATATATTTATTTTAATATATATAACTTTTAAAAATCTATTATATATATATATATATATAATTTATATATATATATATATAATTTATATGTATAAACATTAATAAATATATATATATAATATTATAATGTATATATATATAATATATATATATATTAAAAAGTCCCTAGCTACAGCCCACTTGGGGTCTCCGCCATTGGTAAAGATGATTTGTCACTAAGTACATAATGGATTTTTCTTTTTACTATACATATTGGTAATACAATTATTGTTCTAATCTTTAATTCATATATGTTTGAGCAATTTTAAAAGTTTCTTGTCTCACAGTCTCACGCAATGTCTGCCCTCTCTCACGAAGGTTTGTCATCGTCTAATAATTCATGTACATCGTCTCCCTTATGGATATTAGATTCAGGCGTATCTCATCATATTTCTCCTAATATTAACTCATTTATGTCAGTCAATTATGTTCCACCATCTTCCGTCATGATTGTCGATGGTACTCTAATGCTATTGGCGGGAATTGGTTATGTACATATATCTTGTTTTTCTCTCTCACATGTCTACCATATTCTTCATCTTTTTTTAAACATTGTATTTGTTAGTCAATTGTGTGATTTTGGTCTCACAGTTTTGTTTACTTCTTCCAATTGTTGTGTTAAGGACTCACGGTTGTAGAAGGTGAGTGTGACAGACTGTAAATAATGAGAACTTTATGTTTTGGATGAACTCAAAATATCATATGTTGTTGCCTCCAACATTGACTTGTCATCATTTCGTTTGAATCGTTTATCTTCAGGATTTTACCGTTGTCATTCTCGTTTGGTTCATGTTTCTAGATCTAGTTTAAAAATTTTAGTGTCTATTGGAGTTTTGGGTTGTTTAAAAGTCATGACATTTCTAATTGTAGTGGATGCAAATTGACTAAATTTTCAGCATTACATTTTTATAAAAGTATTTTTTTTCACTACTCTATTTGATTTGGTGCATTCTAATGTGTGGGGACCTTCTCATGTTTCTTCTAAAAGAGATTCTCGATATTATGTTTTGTTTGTTAATGATTGACTTCACTTGTTATACTTGGATTATCTTGAAACGTGGGTGTGTATTTCTTACTATAGTCATTAATTTTTTAGCTCTTGTGAGAACTCAACATTCTTCAGTCATTAAATGTTTTAGATGTGATTTGGGAGGTGATACATTTTTAATGATTTCTCTCAGTTATTTGCCTCTTATGGTACCATTCACCAAACCTCGTGTACTTACACTTCTCAACAAAATGGTATGACTAAAAGAAAACATCGTCATTTTGTTGAAACAATTCGTTCTTTCATGCTATCAGTCGAGCTTCCTAGTGTGTTTTGAGAAAAAATTAATTCTTACCGTTGCTCATGTGATCAATATAATCCCAATATCTCACAATTCAGGTTTGTTCTCTTTTGAAAATTTATATCGCCATTCACCTGATTATTCCTCGTTGCGTATTTTTGGTTATATTTGTTATGTCCTTCGACCACATATTGAGCGTAATAAGTTGTCTCTCCAGTCTGCCTTATATATTTTTATGTATTATTATCTTGGTCAAAAGGGATACCGTTGTTTTGATATAGTTAGTCAAAAATTGTATTTCTCACGTCATGTTGTGTTTTTAGAGCACGTTCTAATTTATTCTATATCTGCTAGTTCACATCATATGACCCAAACACACCTCTCATGTTGAATGGATCAATAAGAACAAGATATGTTTGGGTCATATGATGTGAACTAGCAGAAATAGAGAAAAATGAAATGTGCTTTAAAAACATAACATGACTTGAGAATTACAATTTTTGACTAACTATATCAAAACAACGATATCCTTTTGACCAAGACCATAACCCAGAAAAACACATAAGGCAAATTGGGGAGACAGCTTATTACGCTCTACATGTAATCAAATGATAAAACAAATACGATAAAAAAACACGCAACGATGAATAATCAAGTGAATGACCATATATTTTTTTTAAATGGGATAAACCTGAATTATGAGATATTGAGATTTTATTGATCGTGTGAGCAACGGTCAGAAGTACTTCCCCCAAAACACACTAGTACATCGCTGATAGCATGAAAGAACGAGTTATTTCAACAATATGATAGTGTTTTCTTTCAACCACACCATTTTGTTTAGAAGTGTTAGTACATGAGGTTTGGTGAATGGTAACCATCAGAAACAAGTAATTGAGAGAAATCATTATAAGTGTATTCACCCCCCAAATCACACCTTAAACATTTAATGAGTGAAGAATGTTGGGTTCTCACAAGACCTCAAAAATTGGTGAGTATAGTAAGAAATTCATACTTTCGTTTTATAAGATAAATCCAAGTATATAATGAGTGAAGTCATCAATAAACAAAATATAATATCAAAAAAACTTCTTTAAAGAAAAAACAGGAGAAGGTCTCCACACATCAGCATGCACGAGATCAAATGGAGTAATGAAATATATATATATATAGGTAATACTGAAAATTTAGTCAATTTGTAACCACTAAAATCAGAAATGTCGTGACTTTCTAAACAATCCAAAACTCCAGTAGACACTAAAATTTTAAACGAGATTCATAAACATGACTCAAACGGAATACCAACGGTAAAATTCTAAAGATGAACGATTTAAATGATATGATGACAAGTCAATGTTGTAGCCAAAAACATCTAATATTTTAAGTTCATCCAAAAACATAAAATCCTCCTTTCAACGGCATGTTCCAATCAAATTCTACGATCGCAGGTCCTAAACACAATAATTGGAAGAAGTAAACAAAACTGTGATACCAGAATTACACAATTGACTAACAAATATAAGGTTTAAAGAAAGACTAAAAATATAGTAGACATGTGGGAGAGATAAAGAAGATGTATGTACAGAACCAATTTCTATCAATGTCATTGGAGTACTATCGACAGTCATGGCGGAAAATGATTGAACATAATTAATTGACACAATTTAGTTAATATTATGAAACATATGATGAGATGCGACTGAATCTAATATCCATATGGGAGATGATGTACCTGAATTATCAAACGATGACAAACATTTATAAAATGAGACAAACATTGCATGAGGTTGTGAGGCGAGGAACTACTAAAATTGCATAAACATATATGGATTCAAGGTCGGAGCAGCAATTGTATTACCGATATACGGTATGATATAATTTCATAGTACACTCGGTGGCAAACGGTGTTGTTGAAGTGGTCGTAGTTGATGTTTAATATTCACCAATTTTGGACATTGAGCCTTCCAATGACCCTTCTGTTTACAGAATGCACATTAATCTAGAGAATCCTTAGAAGTAGGTCGGTTTTGATTGCTAACAACAAAAATAGATGGATGTGTAGGCGTAACAGATCCTTTGTTTATTTTAGACCTAAGTCAGATTTTTTCCGCTAGTAATTCATTGACAACAGAGTCAACAGTAGGAAGAGGGGAACGGTGTAGAATTGTTCCACATAAGGGTGAGAAAATTACCGATATTATAGGTATCTTGAAAATATCGTACCGTAATATATCGAAAATATCGATTTTTTAGGTATACCGAAAAAAATGTAAGGTATAATACCGATATCAAAATTATTGGTAAGGTAAGGGTATGAGATTTTAAAGTTTTAGGTATATCGAGATATAACGAAGTACCGATATATTTATAAATTAATATATATATATATAATATTTATAAGAAAATAAATATATATGATATTAATTTAATTATAGAAACATTTTTTTTTTAAATCAAATCAAAATATAATTATATTGTAATATTATTCCATATATACAATCTCGCCTTCTATTTTACGAAATAAAAAAATATTTTTATTTCATTATAAAATGCATTTTGTTTTTTTTAAAATAAATTTATTGGAGTCAAATATGTTACTAAGTTAATCTCAAATACAAAACTTTTTCAGTTTCAATTTAGTGTAACTTGAAAATTATACTTATGTTAATTTTTGTTAACTTCAATATTTTAACTAAATTTAATTTTTAACATTTATTAGTTTCTAAGAATGTTAAATTTAAAAAAAAAAAAAATATTTTATGATAAATAAATTTAGTTTTAGTTTTGTGTAACGTTTATCAGTAAGGTTGTGCAAAAATAAATAAAAAACCAAAAAACGATAATCAAACCGATAGTTTCTTGGTTTTATTTTACCAGTTTATTGGTTAACTGGTTTTAACGGTTCTGGTTAACCGATTTTTTATCGGTTAAACGGTTCGATTTTCTGTTGAACTATTTTTTTTGGCAATTTAACTGGTAACCAATAATAATTCAAATATATATTTTTATATTTTATAATTTATATTATTTATTTTGTAATATTATATATATATATATATTATATAAATAATATTTAATAATTTATATATATTAGTTATTTTAAATTTTAAATTATAATTTGTATAAAATTATTTTTAAAAACAAATCTAATTTATATAGTTATTGGTTTAAATATTGAGACTTCTAAAATATATAATATTATTATAATAATATAATATTTTATAATATATTTCTAAATATATCTATGAAATATTATTATAATATATTATATTATAACAATAATATAATATATTATAATATAGAATAACATAATAAAATGTCCTAAACAAGATTTTAAAAAGAAAAAATCATTTAATAAATTTAATACTTAATTTAAAAAATTGAATTATTGGTTCACAATTACACGGGTTAAACGACCAAAAACAATACTAAAGTAAACTAATTCATTTAATTTTTTTTGTGATATTATAGTTCGTAAGTAAATTTTTATACTTTAAGTCCTATAAAAAAACGCTTACCAATTATAATATAGTTATATCATTATTATATAATATAAAAAGAAAAAAAAATAGTATATTATATATAATATGGAGAGATAAATACTTAATATATTATTATATTATATATAATATGGAGAGATAGAAAATAACCATAAATAAAAATTTATAATATATAATATATATAAGGAATAATATTATATACTACAAAATTGGGATATAAAAAGTGGAGTCTGTGTAATTGTTCTTTTACTCTTAAAGCTCGGGCGTCGAAATTGGAAAGAAAACGAGGTTGGCAAAAGTTAAAGAGTGGAATGGAAATATTGTGATCTAAGCAAGATAGTGAGAATGAAAAAAACGCATTTCTAAACACTCCACAACCAAACCATCAAGAATGAAGAATCTGATGATCCATCTAGTAGTTAGAAAATTTAGTAAACTGAATCAAATTACTCCTAATTGGTAGAGATCATATATGTTGATACATATCCTAGTTCCTTTGAATAAGCAGTTGAAAACTCAAAGTGGATAAAAATTATGAAGCAGGAAATAACTTCAATTGAGAAAGTGATTTTTGGACACTAATGGACCTGTCTCGTAGAGATAAAAATATTAGAATCAAGTGAATTTTTAAAACAAAGATAAATGAACGTAGTGTTATTGGCCTGACTTGTGGTGAAAAATATACTCAACAATACTAAAGATATGATATTCAAAGCCTTGTTCATAAAATGAAGAAATTAGATAAATCAAACTCAACCCAGTCAAGATAAGCTAAAAGTCTTGCACTTGAAATGTAAGGTCTCAAGACAACAGATAATATGTTATGATGTCTACTCCAAAGAATAAACCATTGTCTAGAAAGAAAAACAAACACATTTCAGATGAGGGTTATGAATGAAACAAATATTAGCCAACATGAAAAAGTAATTGGGTCAATTCATGGGTAATATTTCAAATAGAGTACTCAAGTTTGTGAACATTGGGTAATAATTATTTGTTGACAAGCAAACTATATAAAAAAAAAAAAGCCTTAATCCCAATCCACCAAATAGCAAACTCATTTCTGTTTCGGAAAATCACCTGTAAAAACACAAATACAAGACAGTAGACATGTAATCAATATATTATGGTGCAGAACAGCGAAAAGCTGGAAAAAAATGTATTCTTCTTCAAAGTGAATCAGTGATAGATCAATGTGGTTAAACATCATGTATGGAAGGTGGACAAAAGTGTCTACTGGATGAATCCTACTAAGTTAAGGCAAACCTTATATCACATGGTTCTATATAGATAACCTGATAATAAGATCTATATGCATGATTTCGACTAAACTGATGATTGTAGGGAGCATGATTGGATCATAACTCATAATTCATTACATTCTAGATCTATTAGAACATGAATGCATAAAAAATTACATGTATATTAATCAAAAACTCTTTCAATTAAATGATGTGAAATCTTATGAAATATGAAATAATTTACTAGTTGATTGTAGGGAGCATGATTGGATCATAACCCATTACATTCTAGATCTATTAGAACACGAATGCATAAAGAAATCCATGTATATACAAGTGACATGATCAATCAAAAACTCTTTCAACTAAATGATGTGAAATCTTATGAGATATGAAACAGTTTATTAGAGTTGAATTGGATTCAATTTTGTAACACTTTTTCAACTAAACTAATGATTGTAGGGAGCATGATTGGATCATAACCCAAAATCCATTACATTCTTCTGTTTGAAACATGAATGCATACAAAATTCCATGTATATACAAGTGACATGATCAATCAAAAACTCTTTAAACTAAATAATGTGAAATCTTATGAGATATGAAGTAATTTATTAGAGTTGATTTGGATTCAATTTTGAAACACTTTTATCAACTAATATGATGATTGTAGGGAGCATGATTGGATCATAACCCATAATCCATTAAATTCTAGATCTATTAGAACATGAATGCATACAAAAATTCATGTATATAAAAGTGACATGATCAATCAAAACCTCTTTCAGCTAAATGATGTGAAATCTTACAAAATATGAAATAATTTACTAGAGTTGATTTGGATTCAACTTTGAAACACTTTTTCAACTAAATTGATGATTGTAGGGAGCATGATTGGATCATAACCCAAAATCCATTACATTCTTCTATTTGAAACATGAATGCATACAAAATTCCATGTATATACAAGTGACATGATCAATCAAAAACTCTTTAAACTAAATAATGTGAAATCTTATGAGATATGAAGTAATTTACTAGAGTTGATTTGGATTCAATTTTGAAACACTTTTTCAACTAAACTGATGATTGTAGATCATGATTGGATCATAACCCAAAATCCATTACATTCTTCTATGTGAAACATGAATGCATACAAAATTCCATGAATATACAAGTGACATGATCAATCAAAAACTCTTTCAACTAAATGATGTGAAATCTTATGAGATATGAAATAAGATTCAATTTTGAATCCAACTGCAAACTATAGCAATTGATACACACATCATAGTTGAAAACAAAATCCTAAAAATGGAGATCTAAATCCAAAGCTCAAACAAACATAATAGATCTTACCCGGTATTATTATATCAAAAGACGATTCACCTTTTGTGCCTCTGCACAAATTTGGAGTTCTTCGCGTCCTCCTCTGCATCGAAGAGAATCCAGATGTCAATACAATCGATTGATTAGTAATACCAGGATCGATCGATCGAATAAACAATCACGACAGAGAATCGAGAAGGGGAGAATCATTTACCGGTGAGATTGAGAGACATCTTGGTGATGATAGCACCGGTAACGGCGAAACCGACAAGGAACGGCCAGTTACGGCTCCATTCACGGCGGAAGAAGACGGGCCATGGATCAAACTTCCTCATATCTTCTTCGATTTCTTGGGTTCGCTCACTCTTTCTCACAGATCGAAAAGTCACAATCTGAAAGTTTCGTCGTCTCTGGTTTTAGGTTAATTGGGCGTGTACTGTTCACTAACCCTAAAGCGCGTGAGTATCCAAGTTCATTTCTTCTATTTATAAGGCGATAAATATTACAGGTTATTTTAAGGGTAAATTGGACATTAAAAATTATATAATGTATTTATGGACAGAAAGTATATGTGGATAAATTTTAAATTGTCAATATTCTGTAAATACATTTTTTAAATATATGTGAAAATGTTAATAATCTTTTAAATAAATTGAAAGTATATATTTTTCTTTGTTTTTTAAAATAAATTAGTGATCCAAAATATAGGATTTCAAACAATACAAATTAATCTAAAATATATCTATTATAATTAATTATATAATTTATTCAAATGACTAACTAGCTAAAAATATATTAATTATGTACAAATAGTATTACTAATACACAAAGACTTTAAATGTTAAAATTTGAAATTTTATTTTTAATAATATTTATTTAGTTAAATATTACCTTCTTATTATTATAATTTTATTTTAAATATGAATATATATATATATATATGAAAAAAGAAGTTAAGTTTTTTATTGCTAGTAATATTTTTTTAATTAATTTTAGTAATTAAAAAATTATTTTATTTAGTTTTACATAAGAAAATTTCATTTTAAGTAATAGTTATTCATTATTGTTACTTATAAACATACTTTGGGGTGGGGTGTTCTCATATATTTTTTTAAATAATTATTATATTAGCATTTTTTTGAACTTAATGTTGTTTAATTAATTTATTTATTAATATATTAAATATAAATTATTTAATATAAATAGTCCAATATCTCAAAACTTATCAAACCTACCAATATATATCTAATATATGGAATTAGTCTAACCCAAACCAATCATCAAACTTTTTAAATTAGCATGAGAAATGTCTCAAAATTTTGTTTGTTGAAACCTTGTAAAAACATGTTAATTCCGCCTAACTAATTGAAATTACAATTATCTTTTATATATATATATAGTTTTACATTAAAACAAAATTAAGACTATATTTGTTACCTGAGAAAAATATGATTATAATTAAATGTAAGACTTTATTTGAATTATAAATGTATATTAATATGTTTGTGATGTTTTCTTATTTTTAATTCATATTTGTTTAACAATTTAATTTATAACACGTTTATTATTTTTTATTTATTTAATACGTTTTTGTTTTTGTTAACCAATTTTGATAAGTTTAACAACTATTTGATTAATTTTACCTCATCTAATACGTTTTTGATTTATTCAACACGATTTTAACCCGTTTAACAAATATGTGATTCATTTTAAACAGTTTGACCCGTTTTTAACTCGTTTAATACGTTTTAAATTTTAATAAGTATGTAACTCGTTTTAATCCGTTTGTCACGTTTTTAACACGTTTAATACACTTTTGATGCATTAACATGTTTTGACTTATTTAACACACTTTTTGACTTGGCTGGTAAGCGATTCGGTTCGGTCGGTTTATAGATCAAAATGCACAACTAAACCGTTGAGATTGGTTCGCCTAAATCACAAATCGCCAGTTTCAATTTATTGATCAGTTAAGTTTGATCGGTTCAGTCGACTTATTCGGTTTGATCGGTTTAAAAATTTTGAGTTAAAAAACAACTATAATATGTTTTATCGTATTATCCAAGTATCAACTAACTATCAAACTATACAAAATCTATATTACTGATTATCAAATTATCACATTACTAAATCAAGACACTCTATTTCAAAATTACTAAATCAAATTAATCAATACACTTTTCTTTACAAAAGTCAATAATGTATAAGATGTACAATGATTATCAAAATATCAAGTAAATCAAACTATTTAAACTATAAACAATATAAATTTATCAAAACATATCAGCCTTCCAAATCGAGTTTCTGTTGCGTCTATGTTTACCGAATCGCAAATGGAAAATATTAGGTCAAACATTCAATGTCTCTGTCAAAATCAATCGGTTGAATGTCACCATTTAGACATTAACTTTTGCCTTCATTAACGGTGTGATCCACGTCCAAAGGAGCTGAAGACGAAGAGCCTTATCGCCGATTGCCTGAATAAAGACGAAGAGACTTAGTAACATGTTAGTCATCTCTCTCTTGTTGAGATCCACAAACAAAAAATGAATCCTCAACCCAAAAATATAACTGTTCGGTTCGGTCGGTAGTTCTATTTAATAACTTATGAAACGACGCACCAAACCAAAAGACTTTGATTCAAACTATTTCGGACCGCCAGTTTATCGGTTAATCGCGTTCACGGTTCGTTTTCGAACAGTTTGGTCTGGTTCTTAGCGGTTGACTACTTTTTTTTTTTTTTTTTTTTTTTTACACAATTAACATTTTCAACAATTTGTTTCTTACAACCTCTAATAATCTTTACATTCTCTAATAATCTTTGACATTATTATATATATTTTTTATTTTTAATTATTAAAATAATATTAAATAAATAGGTCTTAAATATGGTAAATTATATTTTTTTTATTAAACAAATTAAGTCACATTTTTAGAACAATAGTGATATGTGTATGTCCGTGGACTATAATTAATAATGTATAATTAATAAAAACAAATTTGTTGGACTGTAATGGAGATCATGTTGGAGATAGAAGATGGTTAATTTAAATTGTTAAAGAGAGAATTTAATTAAATTAATTTAAGTAACCTAATCTAAACTAACTCAACCCAACTTACTAAAATTAATTTTGGGTTTGGCTACACAAACTAGCTCACACCCCTACTTACTAAACCATTTAGAACTTCCTCAATTAATTATATATATATAATATTTTTATTTATTATTTTATAAATTTCTTTCTAACCCTATTTGTGATTGGTTTTGTTAAAAGAAAAATAAAGTTAATCTCCCCAATCATAAAACAAACACACAAGATAAAGAATCTTCGACCGTCGATTCTTATCTCCATAACATACATGACAAGGATCATCATCTCAAGCCGTTGATTCACATCTCCCATCCAAAACAGTGAAAACACCAAACCACCTATTTATCATCCCATCTTCCTCCTCTTTCCATCCTAAACTAATTCTCTCCCTCTCTCTCTCTCTCTAAAAATGTCTGGTCGTGGAAAAGGCGGCAAGGGTTTAGGAAAAGGAGGAGCAAAACGTCACCGGAAAGTTCTCCGAGACAACATTCAAGGAATAACAAAACCTGCAATTCGTCGTCTTGCTCGTAGAGGAGGTGTTAAAAGAATCAGCGGTCTAATCTACGAAGAAACTCGCGGCGTTCTCAAGATCTTCCTCGAAAACGTCATTCGCGACGCCGTCACTTACACCGAACATGCTCGTCGGAAAACTGTTACCGCCATGGATGTCGTTTATGCTCTTAAAAGACAAGGAAGAACACTCTATGGTTTTGGAGGATAAAATTATAATCTAATGTTTTCATAAAAAGATTGCATTTATCAAATAAAAGTGTTTGTTTTTAACGTTGTTCAAGATATATTTACTAATTCTAATTCTAGATATACCTTAATTAATCGTCGTTGTCAAATGAACCATAACTTCTTCTTGAATTGTTATTGAATTTGTTTTTCTTGTCTTTACTATTGCTTCCACTTCCTTTGTTGCTGCCTTTACCTGGTTTGCCTTTGTCTTTGCCAATGGGTTTCCCGTTTTTCTTCAATTCTTGAACCTTTTTGCTGTCGCTTTTGAGTCGGGGTTTCTTGATTCTAACGAATGTATCTGCTGATGGTTGAGGATCGTATACATCGGGTGACCATGTTACTGATAGGTTCTTTGTTTGTGTTCCTTGTTTCTCTCGACTGCCTTTTAGTGCTGAAACAAGCTTCACAAGAACAGCCTATACAGAAAAGAAATTTGTTTAATGATGAAAACAATGAATTATTTGATCATTTTGATGTGGGTTTTTGAGATTTAGTATATAGAATCAATTTGGATTAAATATCAAGAACCCTTACTGTTTTTGGTGTTGAATGATGTTTCTTCATACTGCCATAGCCACTTTGCTTCAGTATGTCATTTGTTATATCATCTTCATCATCCTCTTCTTCGTCTTCTTCATCATCATCATCATTCTTGATGGTTGTTGCATATCCACTTTGCTTCATTAGGTAAGCATCTATGTCATCATCATCTTCCTCCTCTTCTTCATCTTCTTCTTCTTCTTCATCCTTTACTGCAATTGGTTGATGGGATGGTTTCTTGATGTTTGTTGAATATCCACTTTGCTTCATTAGATAAGCATCTATATCATCATCATCTTCCTCCTCTTCTTCTTCATCTTCTTCTTCTTGAACAACAACATTCTCCTTCTTTACATCCTTATGCATTCCCTTACCATTGTGCAAAACCTTAGTATTGGTGGACAGATAACCCTCATCATTATGAATTTGAACATTATGTAACCCTAGCTCAAGATTCTCCAGAGAAGCTTCCATATCTGAAATTCAAAAGATGAACACCAAATATCCATTAAAGAAAAGGACTATCGAAATCTACAAAGCCAATTCTAATCTAGAATGACTTGTGTCGTATTGATAAACCAAATTTCAAACATCAAGTGAGAATTGCTCAACAAGCTTAAGAAACCTTCAAAATCGCATAATATACACAAATCAACAGCACAGAAGTATATACTGATTTGAATCAAAGACAAAGCACTAAATAATGAAATCTGATCGAGATAAAACGAAATCACCTTAAGACAAGAGCGAAACCCTAACAATATGGACGGTTCAAAATATACATATTATTAAAGAATGTTAAGCTAATGCTTACTAAACAACGTTAAGAAACAAGAATGCCATTAGCGGATCAATCGCAATAAATCAAAACTAAAGAGATAAATCATACAATAGAGAAAACAGAACAGAGCGAAAGAGCTAACCGGAAGTTTTGAATCAGCGTCAAGGAGAAAGATCCGATAAAACAGATTGAGAATCGACGAGTTTCTACCGTGATTGTTTGCAGACGAAGAATCGAAATCGAGGTTCGTCAAGACAATGATGATGATATTGCGCAACCGTAATCGTAATCGCCGCCGCTTCTAGAGAGGATATAGACGTGAGTACGTTACCAAAGATATATGCAGATCACTAGTCACGGCATAATGGAGGAAAAGGAATTCCTTTAAATATGGAACAAGGTTTACAATTAAGGTAATGATTTATTTATTTATTTATTTTATTTTAATATAAAACTAAATATAATAAAATTAAGAAATATATCCTTATATTTTCCTTTATTTTCTTACCAATTTCCAATTTTCATGTGCAAATCTAATCCAACATATTATTTTCTAAATTAAATTCAAATATTTTGAATATTTTAATAAAGAAAGAAAAATTACGAATCGAAAATCAAACTTTGTTGTAAGCTATAGCATGTCGATCTATTTCATGGTAGCCTAGGTAAGAATCGATCTATTTCATGGATGTCTATTTAGCGTAGAATAAGGAATGAATCGAGATTTTAAGAAGAAAAAAACAGGAAGCAAATGTAAACTGCTTTTATGATTCCTATTCTTACATCTAATAAAACCAAATATAACATTGGAAACAAGATTGAGTATTATTGTAAACTAAGATTCATGCTCTTCTTCTTCAGTGTGAAAGTGTGTTAGTTTAAGAGGAATGACAACAACAGACAAATTATCGGTACTACCTTTCGAGAAAGCAGTGCTGATAATGCAGTTTGCGAAAGATTGCGACGAAATACAAGGACTCTTAATATCTCGATTTTTCATATCACTCAAGAGATCACAAACATCTTGAGTTTTCAATGATTCTAATATACCGTCTGATGATACCACCATATAACTATCGTTTCTTCTCAAACCTTCCCAGTTTCTTAATTCCGGATCTGCAATAACTCCATACCTGCAAAAATGAAATCAGATGGATTAAGTGTGATAATTTGTGGTTACAATTTGATCTTAAAATAAATGATGAGGGTAAAAGGGTAAAAGGGTAAAAGTACATTTTTAGAGGAACATCACCAATGGCTCGAGTAATTGCTAAACTTCCCATGACTCGAGGAACATCCCAATCAGTGATATAGCCACGAGCCTTTTCTATTCGGGATTTTTCATCTTCTCTATATGCATTATGATCCCAAGTTAGTTCTGTTACAGAAAGGGATGAAGTTGAATTCTCCGAGCAGATTAGGGCCTTTGAATCACCGATGTGGGCGACTAAGAATTCATCATCTAGAAATAGGGTAACAATTGCAGTAGTGCCTGAATAAATTCGGTTCTTGTAAGCTTCCTGAAAAAAATGTAAATACAGAATGAGCATTGGGATACTTTTTTTTTCATGTTGATCATGATTGATTGAAAAAATCTACATTCGAGATGTAAAAATAATCTTAATACCAAATGAAACAAAAATTTACATTATAATTTGGATAATGATATATAAAATAATTTGTATACTAAATGAAGCAACAATATCACACTATAATCTTGATCATGATCCAAAAAATTAACTTTCAATTTTTATCATGACGATTTTCAGTGGGATCGTGATTGTAACAAAATACAAGTTTCCAATGAAGAATTGAAGCAAAAGAATACTTACTATGGTGAATGTTCGATCAATCTCAACGAGTGAGTTCAAAAGAGCTTGCTTCAGTATTTCTTTGGTACTGAGACAAGATTCAACAGCAAAAGAAAGTGATCATATAAATTCTTGCTAGTAATGACCATCTTATAATATAATAATAATAAGAAGAAGAGGACATACGTTGCATTCGTCGTCTTGTAAGAGCCAAACAGGGAATGGACATAAAAATAATCAAAGAAAAGTTTTGAGGCCATTTCACTTGCTTCATTGCCACCATGACCATCAAATATAGCCACAACACCAACTTTGACCTCTCTGAGCACATTATTGCCTGCATGCAGTCAAATTATTTATATTTCTATCCCATTTGTTAATAAGCTTGAATTTACAGGAACTTGAATATCTATTTAATATGCGAAACTAATTGGAAATAGATTCCGGACAAGATAAAAATGAGTTTTCAATGGGAGTTCAGATTGTGAAAGAACTCAAGTCCCTCATCAACAAAACAAATCAAATCTTCCCCAATCCAAGCAGTCTTCATGCTCTAAAACCAAGAATCAGTTGTAAACAAAAATTGACTCTCTATTAGTTTCATAAGTAATATATATTGTGTTCTTCAATTAAATACTCCAACAGATATTAAATTCTCTACGCGAACATCTTTTTCCCAAACAAAATGAAGTTAATTTCAATATGTTTTGACGAGCATAAAAAACCAGGCTGACGAGAGAAGAGAAGAGAAGGGAGAGGAACTCAAAGTTGACCAAGTAGAGATTGGATTTAACATAGGTTAGCAGTTTTATGCGCAAGAGCGTGATATTTGGATTCAGTATTGGAGCGTACAATGACATGTTGTTTCTTAGAGTTCCAAGAGATGAGATTGACGCCTAAGAAGATACAATAGCCAATAGTCGAACGAAGATCATCAAAACATCTTGTCCAATCAGCATTAGAGTAGGCAGACTGGGTGACAAGGATACCAGAGAATACGTTTAACTGCTCCCCCAATGAAAAGAGGTGGGAACTTTGATTATGTGGAAACTTAGTCTCTTTGACTGAGTTGTTCGTTCTTTGCCAATGGAAACTTGGGTTAGGTCCCGAACCATATGAATAGCATATTCTCCGACTTGCACATCTCATCATGCTAAAAAGGAGGACTAATGAGAAAACCAAACTAACTCATGGGGGCTGTTCACAACTTCACATAGGAGGACCTAAACTGCTAAATCTTATCAGAAATCGTGCAGAAGATTATGAATTCAGGTATGCTTTTGCGAATCAGGTATTACTTCAATTTTTTGATATGATTACTGTATTTGATGAAGCTTTCACCATTTAGATTATAATCCAACATGCCAAGCCTACACAAATAGTATAATAGTACCCTAAAGTATATGAACTGCAAACACATTTCATCAAATTAAGCTGCTCAGTTGATAAATAGTCAAACCTAACCTTCAAATCATGAACTTTTCAAATTCATGATAAAGAAAATGTATTAATCCGAATACAAAGATTAAGAAATGGAAGTGACCATACCAAATAGAGAAATTTGGAAAACAGGGTTGCAAAGAATTCGGTCCTCTTGATATTTCCTTCTACCTTTCATGGTCGCAGAATCACACTCTGCAGTCTGAACTTCGAATGATGATCTGGTGGAGGTAATCCAGACGGAACATTGGAGTGATTGAAGAATGGCAGCTGCTCCGCCTTCATTATAAACCTCCTTACAAGTCTCGGACACTTTATTTACATCGCAAAACGAGTTTACGAGCGTCAATGCTCCACATAAGAGGATCAAAACCTTCAATCGTGCCATCTTATTCACAAATTCGGTCTCCGTTTCATAGTCTAGATGAGTAAAGGTGAGAGCGCGGGTACTTACGATCACCGATCGGGATTATAGGATCAATCTTCTCTTCGGTATGTAGTATGTACAAAAGGAAGAAGATACTAGTTTTTTAGTTAAAATTCTAGTATTTGTCTAAATCATTTACAATAATTAATATTCAATAATTTTTTTTAATAAATTTAAAAAGTTAAAAATATAGTACAAACACAACTAGCCATTATCCCGTTTAAACTTAAAGCGTTATGAAATTAACCGTAACATTTTGGACGGTTAAGTCGAACTTTTACCATTGAGTTACATTGATGACTCATTCATTTTGTTTAATGAATATAACATCATTGCAAAGAATATTATTATTTTTGTCCATTCTATTTAGAGCATTTTTATTTTTAATTTAAAAAAATTCTCGTAAGCATTATTTATATCATATTTAATAAAAGAAAAAGTACAATTTTAATAAAATTATATAAAAGATGATTTTATATAATAATATATTATAATATATTAAAAATTAATATTATTATAAAATTCTTATAAAATATGAAAAATACATAAATAAATACTTAATTTATTTATTAGTGTTTTGGAACACATAAATATCATTCACTTTTTATTCGGGATATTAAACCCCAAAAAAATTCTAAAATAGAACCATTTGGATCCACCAATTATAATTGCTTAATAGTTAATAGCAACCTTTCATTTATTTATTTTCAAGGGGAAATTTGACGAGATGGTCTTAAAGATAACTTTATTTGACATTTTGATCGGCGCATAAAATTAAATGCGCTGGTGACACCTTTATTTTTTGACGATTTTGTCCCTGTCACGTGACGTCTACATTCGCGAGACGCAACCGACATTCGCGAGACGCAACCGGCAATCGCGAGACAAATTTTATTTTTTGTCTCACGATTGCCGGTTTCGGCTAAAAAAAATAAGAGATCAAAAAGTTAAACATGAGCATATTTAGGGTCATTTAGTCAAATTTCCTTTTTAAAATCTCCTACTCTCTACTTAATTTATTTTTAATTAAAATTAAAAAATTAATATATATATATAATTTTTTTTACAACCATAAATCTCAACTAATCTTTGCAAAGACCCACTTTAATCTATGTATTTTGAACAAGAATTAAACATATAATGAAATTAAGAAATTATGAATAAAAAGACAAACTTACATATAAGTCCATTATGAATGACATCTTATATAAACAAGATTAATTGAAATGAAATGGTGACTAAACTAGCTTATAAGGTTCACTCACACACACACTTAGCTTGATAATTAGCAAGCCATGACAATTAAAGAGAAATGATAGGAAATAAACTAGATTCATCAGTAGATGACTGCCATTTATTTCTACATAAATAATGCAGAGATTTTCCTCTCTTGTTTCATTCAAGTTCATCATCATCAATTGACATCCGCGAAAGGAGCTCTATTAGCAACAACATTCACATCATCAGCAATCACCTTGGCTTGATTATGAATAGGAAATGATCGCGTTCTCATCTCTTCAATTGAAGCCAAACTTGGTATCACTATTTCGCGTTTCCTTGGTATCACATTTTCAATTTGATCCACCTGTTCATGAGGAAAATAAGGAAACCATCCAAGAAAAATAAAATCTTTATAAGGAGAAGATAATTAGTTCTATCTCTTTACCAGATAATCTCTTTTTAGACACTGTTCTGTTTGGTTTCTAATCTCTGCTACAACTTCCTTATGCTTCTTTCCGATGCAATTCAGTGTATTTACGCACATGTTAGATATGTTGTTTACTTCCTTCATTGATTCTTTATCAAGCATGAGAGAATCTGCCAAACAGAAACACAATCAGGTATAAGTTTTCGCTGATTGTTTAAGAAAACATTATAGAAAATGAATAATACCATTTGCAGCCGACGAAATATCAGAGATTCTGGTATGGATTTCCGCATCTAAAGAAGAGGATGTGGATGTAATTTCATCATGCAAAATATTGTTTGCAATATTTGTTTCCCTATTGAAAGAAAACAATGAGTAAGTATATAACAAATATCAAAACATAAAAGTGAAACTATTATACTGAATTAACAAAAAAACATACTCTACAAAGGATTCGATCTTTGTCATGATTCTTTCGTTCATATGGTTAATCGATAGCTCTGTCACACTCTCCCAATGTTGCCTTGAATAATCAACCTTATTCGTACTGTAAAACCATGTTAAGGTAAATCAATATGCTAATAATAAGATAACAAATTCCTCGTAAAAAAAATAAAAAGAGAACTTACCACTCTTGAAGAGAATTTTCAATAGTAGTTTTGGTTTCAGCTAAACTGAATGTATCTTCCAAATACCAGCTTCTTAGTTTGTCATGTTGTAGGTTTAGTTCATTATTTGATCTCGTCGAAATATTCTGCATATTTGATATCTCTTGCAGTAACTTTGCATTACTGTCTACTGTCGACTCTTGAATTTTTCTTGAAGCTTCTGAAACCTGATTCAAATTAATAAAATACTTGAAAGGTTAGGAAACACAACGTCACTGATTATGATGCATGTTACAAAAAATGGAATATCGAAAGCTAAACTAACCATCCCAGTTTTCTTAGCAGTCAGAGATGTTAATATTGCTGCAATCTTCTCCATCGCCTGCTTCTCTTCATGAACTGCCTCTTCCTGCTCCCCACAATAAAAATGCTAAGAAAATTGTTCTTTAGTGTTGTTAAAAGGAAAATAGTTAGTTTTGTTAACTTCACCTTAAATGTCTCCTGGAAAAGTGCTAACTTATGGCATTGGTCAATTTGGCTATCTCTAATAGCTCTAACAAGTTCAGAAGCATGGTGAGTGATTTCATTAAATAAATCCTCAGTTAACCTTGAAATCGTCTCTGCTGAAACCATACTTCGATGTAGGCCCTGTTAGAATTTTAAGACAATTGTTGAATTTTTTGGTTCAATTTTTTGAAATGAAAATAAAAGTAGCATTTATATACCTCTTCTTGTTGCCTAGACGAGTAAGCTAAGATTTCCTTTTGCTCTGTAATACTATTTTGAATATCAGCAGCCACAAGTTTTCCATCTGAAACAGCGTTATCCAGAAACTGTAGAAAAAAATGAAGCAAAATAACCACATCTATCAGTTCGTGTTGATGAAATGAAGAGAACTAAACTTTTTTAAGTCATATGGCGCCTCATACTTTCTCAAGCTCGGTTATTTGACATGTCATTGTGGACTTCATTGTCTGAAGATCAGAACAAGACTTAGTTTGCAACAAATGAGCTAGCTCCTTTAGAGTTGAAGTTCCAGTAATATATGTCTGCAACATTTTCTGTACTCTAGATTCCAATATCTCAGTTGCCTGGAAGAAAGAAAACAAGAAGATAATCATTAAGTAATTGATACCCACAAATTAACTAATAATGGGCTTATTCTGAATCTAGATGCAGATCAATAAGTTCCTTACTAAGAGCTCGAGTTTGATGTAAAAAGTGGGTTATTTAGGTAAAATGACTAAAATGTTCTTTTAAAATACAATGTTCATCCTTCCAAATTTGATCTCGTTGAATCAACATTCAGATGAGATATCTGCCAAAAGAAAACTAATTGAGTAGTTCTTACATCATGTTTACTGGCAAGAAAAGTGGAGACATGTTCGTCTGCAGTCTTCAATTGTTGCTGCTGCTCAAAGATTGACCCAAGAATTGTCTTGTGTAGGTCCTTTAGACTCTGATCAAGCTTTGATCCAAATTCAAGTAGAAGGCCTTGATTTTTAGACTCCAAACTATCTTTATGATCTACATAAGAGTTGAGGTTTAGATTTAATCAAGAGAAGACGGAATTTGAAGGAAAAACAATGAGCAGTCAGTCAATACCTATTTTTTCAAACAAGGTAGATATATCATTTGATGCAATCTGCAAATTGCCTCGCAATTCTTTTGCACGTTCAATCAAGAAATTCTCTGATTGTATAAGTTTGGTAATGGCAGACTCTTTCTGCTTCAGTGTCGAAATGGCTTCCCTGTGCTTCTCTTGGAGATCCTTTAACTTCATATTAGTATTTTCCAAATCCATCTGAGAATGAAAGAATTAATAAAGATCAGAACATGCCATGAAAACTATTCAGATCAGACTTTTTTGTGTGTGTATTAATAAATTACCTTACAATCCTTAAGCTCACTCTGTATGTCTAGTTTCTCTTCTTGTTCTGTAACATAGAGTTCCCGAAACATTTCCACTTGCTGTTGGCAGGAAATTCATCATTTTTAGAGCCCAATACACAAATATCATCTTCTGGTGAATTACCTGAACAGGAAAAATTCATACCTTTTCACTAGCATTTAAATCAGACTCCAACTGTTCAATCTTCTCATTCCTTGCCTTCTTTTCAGCTTCATCGGCAGCAAATCTTTCATGAGGAATGTAAACACCGTTTCTTTCTCTTGCTGCTCGAACATCTAGTTTAATTGCAATGAAAAACAAAATTAAGTTTGATCCATTTATTCAATTCAGTTTTTTTCCCTGAAGGGATTAGAGGGAGTCCCACTTAATCAAGATGTTTTAAATTGTGAATTCGAATATGAGACCATTTATAAGTTTGATCCATTTATCCAATTAAGCTTCTTTTTCACGAGACCAGGTTTTTTTTTCCAAAGGGACTAAGGAGAGTCCTTTCAATCAAGATGATCTTAGTGCGAATCAAATATGAGACTATTTTATAAGTTTGATCCATTTATCCAATTCAGCTTCTTTTTTTGAGACCATGTTTTTTCTATAAAGGAACTGAGCAAATTTAAGTGAGAATCGAACATGAGACTTTTAAGGAACTATCTTGGGTGGGGTCTAATTCAGCTAAGTAAAAGATCAAGAAACATAAAAGTGGTTACCAACCTTGTTTCATTCTATCCATTTCCAAGTACAAATCTTTAAGCAGCACAGCCTTAGACATTTTCTGGTTTGCCTGAAAAGTATAATTTAACATTAGCACATATAGAACAGTCTTAGACATTTTCTTTATTATCTAAATAAAGAATTTTAGATAATAATAACCTCTGGCTTGTTCTTGATGTTTTTGGCACGATAAGCATAATCTAATGTGCTTAGAGTTTCCTCCAAACAATGAGCAGATGGAGAAATTGTTGCAATAATACAAGTTTTCGTTTTTCCTCCTAATGAATCTCGCAGCAATCTAGTTAACTTGCTATCTCTGCACAATGTGAATTCATAACAATCAAATAAAAAGCTAGTTCATCATCAATTACCATATCAAAAATTTGTTAGTTTAGCACATTACCTGTAAGGAACATGAGCAGAATGTTCCACAAGAGTATTTATTACACGTCCAAGTGTTAACAAGCTCTTGTTTATTTCTCCAGCTTCCCTTGCACGAGCCTTCATCAAACAAAACTACAAACTTTAGCATCTAACAAACATTAATCAATAATCTCTAAATAGAGTGAATTTACATACCTCTCGAGCACCTGACCGAGATATATTCTCTGATCCAGCCAAATCAACTAGATTAAGCTTGCCACATTTGATGAGCTCCTCATCTCCAATAGTTGTTTCTTTAATATGAACAGTTATGGTAAAGACTGAATGAGATCGGCTGCAAGATTACAAATGTCAAATACCCATACATTCAAAACCATGTTATAGAAAAAAGAAAAAAACTCAACCTGCTACGCTTATTTAACAAAGTATCAGCTGTACGCCTTTTTGCAGCTCCTCTTTCCAAAAGGTTGTGAATTTCATTGGCACTGTATACAGCTTCTTCTTCTAGACCTCTTACAATCACACTACCTTTACCATCCTCCATTAAGGAAATGGGTTTTCTTTGCCTATCTTCCAAAGGCTTTGATGAATCATCAAGTGCAAGAAGATCCGTGATTTCTTCATTGTAAAGTTCCAGAAAAGTCACTTTCATATTATAATCAGCATTTTGTGCCTCCAATACATCAAAGATCTGACGAACCGCCCTTGGTATAACACCAGCCTCAGCAGCCAACTCACCACCCTATTTTTGAAACCATTTCATTAGAAATCCATTTTTTTTTCTGTGTATAAAGATTTGATGCAGATTTTTTTATACCTTCTTCCTCATTCCTCCCTCCATTGTATATGTTTTTCCTGTTCCTGTCTGTCCATATGCAAATATGGTACAGTTGAAACCTTCAAGAACTTCATTTACAATGGGAGTAATTGCTTGGTCATATATTGATCTTTGTTGTGCTTTTGGCCCAAATACCTATTACCCAAGTAAGAATAATCAATTTGCTGTTAAACAATTACAATTGTAGAACATTTTATATAACACTGATCTTTCAACTTACCTTGTCAAAGGTAAAAACTCTATCCACTTGTTTATTAGCTACACTTTGTATAATATTGACTTCTCTTCTATGTTCATTACAAGTTACCACTCTTGGCACATTCACTCTTTGCTCATCCTCATTTAGTGGCCTGAAAACAAGTCTCATTTATGAATTCTAAAGAAAACATTGTTCTAAAATGATAACTTAGGTCAAAATCCACCAGAAAACAGCAGAATGTTCAAATTCATTTCAAATTACAGCAGCCCTAATGAAAATAAGCTCAGAAATACCTGCATCTGAGAATGACTTGCACATTAATTTCTTGATCTCTATTATTATGCCGACTCAAACCCAAATCAGAACATCTAGATTCAAGACGTCGCCTTTCTGGACGAGGAGTGAGAAATGGAATCGGAGATGGCGCCATCCCTTGTCCTACCTTTCGGGATGTATCTGGAGTTAGAGATACCATTTCTGATCCATAAACCAGTAAACAGTCAGAAGATCTTAAATCGTACAAAAAAAACACTGTAATTCAGTTCACTTATCAAATTCATTTCTTACCGAGTTCTTAATTCAGCCGGAAACCCTAGAAGGAGCGTCGATTTGAGAGAAAAATGAAAACCCTTGTAGAATTGTGCTTTTGAGATTTGAACTTTGAACAATCGATCGGTATTTCTCTCTCTATGTTGTGGTATTTCGATTTCAATTGCGATTTCGAAGTGAGATTGGTAACTTGTCAGGCTTTATCCAACGACTAGTATACTATATGGTGTAGATAGCCGTTGGGCTGGTGGGACCGGAAAAATTCAAATTCTCTTCATCTTACAAAAATAGAAAATGTATTTAATAACTATATGATATTTGACCAAAGATAATAAATACAATTATTATGATATTTTAACTTTTGTAATTTTTTTTCCTTTTAATTATTTTAATTTTTTTAAAAAGTGAATATGTATGTTATGTAATGATTAAAATTAATAAAATATTTATTTCTTAGAATTAAACTAATATTTGATCTTGTTATTTTTATTGTTATTTTTAAGAACATAACTTTTAGTAACATTAAGAACATGTTTGATTTTGTTTTTTAAGGGTTTTGTCTAAAAAAAAATTGTTCAGTAAAAAATATGTTATTTGAGTTTTAATTGGTTTAATAATAAAATATTGTTTTATATTTAAAATTTAATTTAATAAAAATAAAATAAAGATATTTTAGTATTTAAATTGATGAAATTAACGATTTTATAGTTAAATATTTAAAATGACAATGATTTGATAGAGATGAATTTATAAAAATATCTAGTTAAACTCCAAAAATAAATCTAAAAAATCCACATTAACTCTAATAGAATTTATAACTGATTTTTATTATTCAAATTTATTATCTATTATTAATTATATCATTTTTAATTTGAATAGTATCTAAAACATTTATTCTTGATATAAAATTCCTTACTATTTTTGGCTTGCCTAGGCCATTAATTAACATAAGATTGTATATTCTAATTGATACTCACTTAAATAACAAAGATTGTATAGTTTTGTTATTGAAAATATACCAAATTGTAAACTTAAATATAATAAAATTTTAAATTGGCATAATATACCTATTGTTATTTATTATATTATAAAAAATAAATACTCCTTTAAATAGTTTGTTTTGAATATTTATGTTTAAATAAATTAAATTTAATAATTATTTCTCTTTGTTCTTTCATGTAAAGTAAAATAAAAAGTAATATTTTATTTGATACTTTTCTGATTCTAATTAATAATGGTTTCTCTTTGTTCTTTCATGTAAAATAAATTATAATAATTTGTTGGATACTTTTCCGATTCTAATTTATATTCAACATCAATTTAATAATTCAATGATATTATTGAACTATTTTGGAAATTATCAGGGAAATTTTACCAAAATTTAAAACAAAATCAGTTAAGTATCATATTCTTATATATATTAAATTATAAGAAGTGTATTAAATATTTGTCAAAACTTAGCAGAATATCTTAAATATACTCATTGAACAGCCATTTAAATTCAAAAGAAATAAAAATATGTATTAACAAAATTCGAACATAATCCTCACTCCAAAAAAAAGCTAGACTTATAAACTCCTGCGTTGTTATATTGTGAAATATATTTATTTAAATTATATATTCAAATTCAACTTAAACTTTTAATTTAAAATAATAAAATATATAAGATATTTATAATCAGTAAAATAAATAATAATTAAAAATATATTATTAATTATATTTAAAAAACTCAAAATAATAAAATCCATATCTTTTAAATAATAATATATTAGAAATAGATATATAAAAAATAAAATTATTAATCTTATTAAAAATATTATATTCTAAAAATATCATTACTTAAGTGTTTTTTTTAAAATAAAATTTATTATATATATTATTTAAAAAATATTGTTTGAAAATATCTTCTAAATTATTATTAATTTTACAAATTAGAAGAATTATATATATATATATATATATATATATATATATATTAAAATTATTAATCTTTTTAAAATTAAAAATTCAAAATATATAATTATTTATTAAAAATTTAAGTTGAATTTGACTATATAATTTTAACAAATATATTTTAACAATACAAGACTTAATTAAATTTGTTAGCTTTTTTTCCTTCATCTTTTAAATATGACACATTTGGATAAGTTTACATAAATTATCACATGTTATGGAATTTTGGTAGGATTCAATTTAATCCATTTATTTATCTTTTAAAATATTAAAATTATTTTTTATTATTTTTAATATAAATTAAATATCTAGAGAGATAAAAAGATATTTAGGTCAAAACCCAATTTTTTCATAAAATCAAACAAGATTTAAAAAAAAAAAAAACCTAAATAACCACCTCCTCATAGGATGGGTAAAGTGTTGAAAATATTTTTTATTTTAAAAAAATTGGATTGTTTTGTCCTTATATGTGAAGTGAAAAAAAAAAAACCACCTTTAGGAGTGTACAAATGGATAAACCCAATTCATATTATCCAACTCATGTTCAACTTAAATTAAATTTTATCATTTCATTATCCAAATCATATTAATGAATAACATGAGTTGGGTTATGTAATCCAAACTAAATTTTAGTTTGTAACACATCTATTACGTTTTTGACTCGTTTAATATTTAATATGTTTTTGTTATAGTTAACACATTTTGATTAGTTCTAACAATTATTTAATTTGTTTTACCTAATTTGATAGGTTTTTGATTTATTTAACACGTTTTTAACTCGTTTAACTAATATTTAGTTCGTTTAACCTGTTTTGACTCGCTTAATATGTTTTTAGTTTTAAAAAGTATGTAACAAGTTTTAATCAATTTAACATGTTTTGACACGTTTAACACGTCTTAACACGTTTAACACGTCTTAACACGTCTTAACACGTTTTTAACACATTTAACATTTTTTGGCCGTTTAACAAATTTGTGACACATTTAACATTTTTGGTCCGTTTAATTTGTTTTTTTTGTTCTGTCTAATATGTCTTTGACATTATCGTTTAAAATAATTTTAATTTGTTTGAAATTATTTTGATAATTTAATTACTAAATAAGTTAAAGAAATAATATGTGAGATTAATATGAATTATTTAAATAATTCGTACTAGATAGAGTTTTAAATATGATAAATTCTATTTATTTTCATAAATAAATTAATTTATTAAAGAGTTTTAAAACAATAATGATAATGATATATTAGTTAGGTATGAATAGACTATAATTAATAAATATATTATTAATGTATTTTAAAATTTTCGATTATTTTCTATTTGACTATATGGACATCAACGTAATAATATTAAGAAAATATATTATAGTTGAAATATGGTTAGTTTATATTAGATTGATAAGAGATAATTAAATTAATTTAATTTTGATAATTTAAGTAACCCTAAACCAACCTAAAATAAACTCAACCTAAATTCTACCTAACTCAAATTAACTTATCCAAATTCCAAATTAATATTTTGAGTTTGGATTAAAATTAAAATTTGAGTCAACCCAAACTATGCTATAGTTTGTCCTTACCATAACAGAGATCATTTCTAACAAATTCATAAGTTTAAATATAATATTTCAAATCCATTAATATATTTGAGACTTTCTACTAAGTTTAGTAGAAAAATTAATGAGATTGAACTATTTTGAAAATTATCAAGTATATTTGACCAAAATCTAAAACAAAAACAGTTAAGTATTCTTATATATTAAATTATAAGAAGTGTATTAAATATTTACTAAACTCTCATATATTTAAAATAAAATTAAATCAAAACTCTAGAAAAGAAATTCTATTAAACGTTGCTTAATCTTAAGCCATATATTTATTTGATTTCCTTCATATTTTTTAATGAAAATCATTAAACTATTGCTTAAATATTAGGTATTTGCTCTTTTTCATGTTATTAATAAAGTATATTAGTTATATATTATGTTTAAATATAATATAATTATTTTTTTTTTATAAAAATTATATATATTTTTTTATTTAAAACTATTTATTTTTATTGAACTTTAATTATATTAGTCAGTTTAAAATATGAATAAATGTTGTAATTAAAAGAATATATATATATATATTTATATAATACTATTATATACAAAAATAAAATAGTTAATATATACTTTATTAACATCTTTTGAATAGTTGATGCATATTTTTATTTTAATAATTAATAATATTATTCTTATTATTTTAAATTAGAATTTATACATATTATTAAATAAAAAAACTGACATAAAAAAATAATTTTGAAATGTTAAAAATAAAATAATAATAAATATTTAAACTAAAAAAAATAACCAAATTAATTTTAAAGTTAGGAGAGAAATTTAACCAAACAACTTTGGGTTGAACGATATGCTTTTTCTAAAGTAACTTTGTTTCTTCTCAAAACTAACCTTTTTTAAAATCAGTTTTTTTTATTACATTTAAAATTCATTATATATATATATATATTTTTTAAAAAAAAATATTTTTTTTTAATAAATTTTCTATATTTAAATTATTATTTGTATAAACTAAATTATTTATATTTTGATATATATTTTAAATTTATATTTTTATAAATTTGATTATTTATATTTTCATATATAATTTAAATTATTATTTTTTATAAATTTGATTATTTATATTTTAATATATAATTTAAATTATTTTTTTTTTTTTATAAATTTGATTATTTATATTTTAATATATATATATATTTACATTTCAATTATTATTTATATAGTGTAATAAATATTCCCTTAACCTTAAGATTTTAATAAATAATTGATAAATACTAATAAATTTAAAATATTTTAATCATAACAATATAATAATTAGCTATTCATAAAAACTATTACAATAATCATTTATCTAAAAACAATTACAATCATCAATATAAATTATTTTGTTGTGAAATTATATAAAATTAAAAAATTTGTCAAAACTATTATAATAAAAGACAACACATTAAATATAAAAAATAAACAAATTTAAATTTAAATTATATATAAAATATAAATAATCAAATTTAAAAAATAAAAATTTAAAATATATATCAAAATATAAATAATTTAGTTTATACAAATAATAATTTAAATATATTAAATTTATAAAAATAATTGTTTAAAATATATATAATAAATTTTAAATGTAATAATAAAATTGAATTTAAATAGTAAACTAGATTAGTTTAGGAATAGATGAACAAATTAAGTTAGTTTAAAAAATTAAACACCAAACAATGTGACAATGTTACTCTGAGAAACCATCCATTGAACCACACATTCGAAAGATATTAATTAATATTAAATATTTAAAATTTCTTTACAAATTAATTTAAAATATTTAAATGTGTAAGTTATGTTTTTAATTAAGTTGAAAATAGATATACATGGTTAATTTTTTATTTATTTAACTAACCAATATATCAAATCATTCAATTCGCCAAATACAAAGTTGAGAGTTTTGATAAGGTACAACTGGCTATTGTCAAATTTAAATTTATCTACAAGACTGACTAAACTCAATCTACGAAAACTCTTAAATACAACATCAAAAGTATCTAATCATAAAACTAATGTCCACATAAATCATTTCTCTTTTGTGAGCTCGTCTAGAGTCATATAATTATGAAATTTGAAAATCTCTCTTATTCTCGCAATCCTCATTTAAGTCTCATCATTGGCATAATCTCTTGGCAATGACATTCTCGTGATGCATTTCTTCCTCATTTAAGATTCATCATTGGCAAGATCTCTTGGCAATGACATTTCTCGTGATGCATTTCTTTATCATTCGAGATTCACTAGCAGTTCGTGGAACCAACTCACTTTCTTTGCACATGGGCTAGAACAAACAACATTTTGGACCTCCCCCTTCTATTTGTGATTCACCTCTTTTTCTCCCCCACATAAAACACATATTTTGGCTAATCTAACATCAATTTATATTAGCTAGTTTGGCAACTAATTAACTTCAAAGATTATTAAAGCTAATGAGTGAATCATGTAGTGAAAAACACAATAATATTCATTACCATCATCATCAATTCATATAGTAACTGGAACAATATTAATGGAATGGAAGGGAAGTGGAATGAATAGAAATGAATACAAACTATATCACTCAATCCATGGCATGACATTCATATATATATATATATTTAGTTAGTGTTAATTACCTTTGCCTTCATCTTCGTTCAAGATTCGGTCCCTAAAATCAGAAACCATCCTTGGAAGGCCATCACGAAGAGAAACTCTTGGTTCCCAATTAAGAAGTTCTTTAGCCTTGCTAATATCTGGTTTCCTCTTATGTGGATCATCTGCTGTATTTGGTTTGAATTCAATTGTCGCACTAGGATCAATACTTTCTTTCACCACCTCTGCCAATTCTAACATCGTGAATTCCCCTGGATTTCCCAAGTTAAATGGACCAACATGTTCTCCTTCCATTAATGCCACCAATCCATCCACCAAATCTGATACATATTGAAAGCTTCGAGTTTGCTTTCCATCACCATACACAGTCAATGGTTGTTTCCTTATCGCCTACAGCAAAAGCAAATCAAAACAATTTTGGTTAAAACCCATCTTTTGTTTATCTGATTTTGAACAGAAATGCGATCAAAACCTGTGCTACGAAGTTGCTGACAACTCTTCCATCATCCAAACACATTCTAGGCCCATAAGTATTGAAAATTCTAGCTATGCGGACCTGTAAATGATGAATCAGAAAGAAAGAACCCTAAAACAGTCAATATATATGTCCTAATTCAGCACATCAATTACCTCAACACCAGCACCACGATGGTAATCCATTGTCAATGTTTCAGCTGTTCGTTTTCCTTCATCATAACAACTCCTAACACCTACAAATTTCTCAAACCCATTAGAATCAACACATTCAAAGTTTACTTAATTAAATTACCTATTGGATTGACATGTCCCCAATATGTTTCTTTCTGTGGATGTTCAAGAGGATCCCCATAAACTTCACTTGTACTAGTAAGCAAAAACCTCGCCCCAATTCTCTTAGCCAAACCCAACATATTAAGCGTTCCCATCACATTAGTTTTGTAAATCCTCTCAGTTAAGGACTCAAAACAATGAATTATAAACAACAGTAATAGAAAAAACGAAAAACAAAACTTGGGAAGGATATGATTGTTTTCACAGGATTATACTTATAATGAACAGGAGAAGCAGGACAAGCCAAATGATAGATCTGATCAACCTCCAACAATATAGCTTCAACAACATCATGTCTAATAAGCTCAAACCTCGGATTCCCAAAATGATGCATAACATTTTCCTTCCTCCCAGTAAAGAAATTATCAATAACAATTACATTATCCCCTCTAGCAATCAACTTATCAACAAGATGACTACCCACAAATCCCCCACCACCAGTAACAACAATCCTAAGCCGCCGCCTACCAATCCCAACAGGAACTCTCCCACCAACCTCCCTACCGTATCCATACGTGGGTAATGATTCACGGCCATAGAGAGACACCGATCTGGCAATTGAAGAGTGTTGTTCGGAAGGGACGATTCGGGAAAGACTAGGTTGGAGAATGAAGAAAGTTGAACCGATTAGAATACCCACGAGAACGAAGAGAAGTCGTTGTTCTTTGAGAAGGTAGGTGATGGATCTAGGGAGAGACCTTGGATGTTTTTGGATCTTGGTTGAGTATGTCGGTGTGAGGGTTGATGATGGTAATTCCTCGTCTCGACGGTGACTGACAGTCGACTGTTTGTACAATTGTTTCATGATTCTCGGTCGTTTCTTCGATTTGAGAGAGATGAAGAAGGAATTGAATGGAAATGGAGGGAAGTGTAGTGTTAGAGATTCTGAGCTTGGTAATGGTAAGCCACCGCCATTGTTAGTCAGTTTCTTATTATCATCATTTTGTGTGTACAAAAACTACATTCTGTTATCACAATCTAACTACTTTATTCTTCTTCTTATTATTAACAAATAAGTATTAAATAAGTATTGATGAGAAGTAATTTAATCATTTATAATAAATAAATAAAATCTATAGAATTGATTAATCAACTAGTAAATGTTCGTGTATACAAATTAGGGTGTCTAAAAAATTCTATCTGAAATGTTTGATCCGTTGATACGACCGATCCGATCCGAAAAAATCCGAATTCGATATTTTTATCGGATATGGATCGAGCAAAAAAATTTGGATACCCGAAGCAGATCACGTGAGTTTTTATTATTTGTCTTAAACAGTATTTTGATAATTTTCAACAAACAGCCTCCCTCAATTAAAATAATTATTTGTTTACTTAAACAAAAATATTTTTAAATAATTAATTATTAAACAAAAAATAATAAATATGAGAAAAATTGGATCGACGGGTATTCGACTTCGATCTGATCCGGTGTTTTCGGATTAGATAGTGATCGGATACCGAGTCGGATACGGATCACAATTTTTTTAAAAATTAGAGGCAGATATCTTATCCGAAATACCGAATCAAATCGAATCGGTAGGTTTGTCCACCCTAAATACACACTAAAATATCAAATTTAAAGAATAAGTCTAAAGACTAAATAAAAGACTAACTAAATTTTCTAGAATACAAGTTTGTATGTACACAAAACTAGAACCCTATGTTTAAAATTCTCGATTGCCTTCGTCACACACTTTTACTGCACTAGGGTCGGCCATATGGTTAGGCGAGCTAGGGAGACTCACCTCCCCGGACCCCTTATAAATAAAGAAAAAAAGTCTAGGGTCCGACACAATTAGAATATTTGTTACGAATCTTTTGTTCTCCCTCACGGGATGGATAAAACACGGGATGGATAAAACAGTAAAAATATTATTATTATTATTTTAATTTTACTATTTTGCCCATTCTTATTAAGGAAAATATGGGATCCTGTAATGAGGATCATATTGGGACCGACATTTTGTTAGAGCCTTCCAAACTTGGGACGACCCTGCTCATTTTTCTCTTCAAAATGAGATCTTTGTCCTAATGATCATAATCTTATCCATTAAATTAAAAAATAACAAGTTGGTGTGATGTCCCACTCTTAATTTAAGTAGAGTTCTTGCACAACTTATATGGTTAAGATATTTGCTGTAACCCTTAATTATTTGATGCGAAAATATTAGTATTATTATTTTCACCGGGAATATAGTTTTTCATGGTCGACTGAAACACATAAATGTTGATTTTCACTTCATTCTCATCAAAAACATGTAGGTATCAAATTACTATTATAATTAATGAATGACTTGTATAAAAGCACTTTGTAACAAATTCACTAATTATACCTCATTTCATCTCTAAATTCAACAACCCACAAACAACTAATCATAGATTAAAACAACCCACAAACAACTAATCATAGATTAAAGGCTCGTTTACACATGAATCAACAACATTAAAACATTCATTTTCTTACTTTTCATTTGCTTTTTCACTTATACAAATACTACTCATGTAAATGTGAATCCATAAAGCAACAATACTAGTTTGCCCCTAATTATTTCTTCTCCCTATTTACTTTTTGATGGTGATGATAATTGATGGGTATTAAAGTTGCTCACAAGAAGCAATATTTTCTAGATATCTAGTATGAGTAATTCTATGTTCAAAATCAACTCCCATCACTTAAATTTGATACTCACTTATATTAATACCAGTTATTTACAATAACTAAGTTATCAAATATATTGATGAATTATTTATATACAAAACATTTATTTTAAAACATACAATATAACATTATTAGTGTTTAAACGAAAAATATATATCAAAAGACGAGTGTTACATTGTCACCAAACACATGCGAAACACAACAGATTAACCATTTGTGAGTTAAATAAGAACATAAAAAAATCTCAATGAACAAACATAATATAAGAGATTATCAAAATTCATGAGTTCACCGACCGTCTCCACCGATTTTTCAAAAGAGATATTCCCTATCATTATTATAATAACGTGGTGGAGTAAACACATTAGTCAACCGCGATAACGATAAGTAATGTAGTTCATATTGAGTCAAATAATTCACCAGAAAATAATCGGAGACCCGTAGACTTAATCCAACCGAGCTCGCGGTTTCTATCCAAACATCCCAACAACCGACGATTGACTCAATCGACATGACCCACTCAATAACAATCATGCTCCAAAGTAGGTTTAAATCGCAATCACGCATTTTAATGCAAAAACAAATAAGGTTTCGTCTTCCCCTCTTCGCAACACTTTTTGCAACAACTATCTATAATAAATAATTTTTTCGTCAAGATCCCTTCCTGTCATATAATAATAAACATATATATATATATATATACCATATTTGTTTAAAAAATTGTTACGGTGCATCGAAAAATCCAATAATCATTCTTTCCGTTTGACCCTTTCTAAGACTTCTCGAGATATATCGATAAACTACATTGTTTCTAATGTACATAAAAATCTTGGTTGTGCTAATTTGTGTTGTTTATCCACAAAAATATATCTTGCAATTTTTCTTTTGTTAAGACCATTTTTTTTTAATACAATGATATGAAAAAAATATATAATTATTTTTTTTATAGTTAACAATATAAATTAATTTTGGGTCAAATCTTTAAAAAAAAAAAATTGAAGTTTTGATTTTTTTAACTATTAACTAAACCCTTCTCACTATTTTAAATGGGCTTAACATTATAGCCCACTAAAATAAAACCTAACTCAACTATGTATACCTATTATAAATTTAACCTAAAACCTAAAACAAGAGAAGACTAGTGCATTTCTCCATCTCCTCTCTCACTAACCTAGCAGCAATGG
Source organism: Impatiens glandulifera (assembly GCF_907164915.1). Classification (NCBI taxonomy): domain Eukaryota; kingdom Viridiplantae; phylum Streptophyta; class Magnoliopsida; order Ericales; family Balsaminaceae; genus Impatiens; species Impatiens glandulifera. Next base: position 13,195,753 of record NC_061869.1, on the reverse strand, counting down.
CCGCCGCTGCCGCCGTTCGTCCTCTTGTTACTGTCCAACACTTGGAATCCGATATGGCAGCCGACGGTGCTTCCATTCCTTTACCTGATGTATTGAAGGCCCCGATCCGTCCTGATATCGTCAATTTCGTACATTCAAACATGTCGAAAAACAGCCGTCAAGCCTACGCTGTCTCCAGAAAGGCAGGACATCAAACCTCTGCTGAATCATGGGGAACTGGACGTGCCGTTTCCCGTATTCCTCGTGTCCCAGGTGGTGGTACTCATCGTGCTGGTCAGGGAGCTTTCGGAAACATGTGTCGTGGTGGACGTATGTTTGCACCGACAAGGATCTGGCGCCGCTGGCATAGGAGGATCAATGTTAACCAGAAACGATATGCTGTCGTTTCAGCTCTAGCTGCTTCTGCTGTTCCTTCACTTGTCTTGGCTCGTGGTCATCGAATTGAATCTGTTCCTGAGTTGCCGCTTGTTGTTTCTGATTCGGTTGAAGGAATTGAGAAGACTTCTGCTGCTATCAAGGCTCTTAAGCAGATCGGAGCTTTTCCTGATGCTGAAAAGGCGAAAGATAGTCATGCTATTCGTCAAGGAAAAGGTAAAATGAGGAACCGTAGGTATATTTCTCGTAAAGGTCCTCTTATTGTTTATGGTACAGAAGGGTCAAAGCTGGTTAAGGCTTTTAGGAATATTCCTGGTGTTGAGATTGCTAATGTTGAAAGGTTGAACCTTTTGAAACTTGCCCCTGGTGGTCATCTTGGTCGTTTCATTATCTGGACTCAATCTGCTTTTGAGAAATTGGATTCGATCTATGGTTCGTTTGATAAGTTGTCTGAGAAGAAGAAGGGTTATGTTCTTCCAAGGTCTAAGATGGTTAATGCTGATCTTGCTAGGATCATTAATTCTGATGAGGTTCAATCTGTTGTTAAGCCAATCAAGAAGGAATTGAAGAAAGCTTCAATCAAGAAGAACCCACTGAAGAATTTGAACACTTTGTTGAAGCTGAATCCTTATGCCAAGACAGCCAGAAGGATGTCTCTACTTGCTGAATCCCAAAGGGTTGATGCCAAGAAACAGAAGCTTGATAAGAAGAGGAAGCAAATCCCCAAGGTAAATCACTTAATAAGCTTAAAGATTGATTTTTTATATGTTCATGCTCATTAGACTGAAATAGTGATAGCTTGAATACTCAATGTTTGATATGGGTTTTTGGATTACATTTAACCCAATTGAATTGAATTGAAATTGAAACAGGAGGAGGCAGAGAAGATTAAAGCTGCAGGAAAGGGATGGTATCAAACTATGATTTCAGACAGTGATTATGCAGAGTTTGATAACTTCACCAAATGGCTTGGAGTTTCTCAGTGATTCCATTATTACTTTCAGATACTCTCTCTTGTTTACTTTGTTCTTTCTTTTTCATGTGTTGGATTATTGTTTGTTCTCTTTTGTTCGATTTTCGAACATAATATTATGCAGTAGCAGGATAGTTATGGGTTTATCAACAATTGTGGCTTTGCTTTTGTTTATGGTTCTTTTGGACCTTTATTTTCATTTTAATAGAACTTGAGTTGGCTATTTTGAATTCTAAGTCATTAGTTTTGATATATCATGTTTTCAGTCATATTTTTCATGAGATTTAATGATTATTCTTTCATTTTTGAGGTTTTTTTTTAAAGAGATTACAATCAAATTTAGACTTCTTTCTCCTTTAATATAAAATCAGGTTCTTATCATATGAAATGAATGAATTTGTATTCTTTTGCCCTGTTATCATCTTACCTGCATAGATATAAACTTAGCAAATACACAGGTTATGCTTGTTATGAGTAGTGAAAGAAATAATCTTGATAACAAATTAAGTTTGGAAGCTATTATAATTATTAGAAAAGTTCTTTAGAGACCATGGATTTTGATTCCCTGTATAACTTGGGTTATACAAACCTGCACAAAACATTGATGAAGATTGAGATTAATATTTCTACTTAATTCAATCTTAGTTTTTGTAAACTAGTTTAGCTTAATTTATCTCATTATGTACAAACTATTGTACTCATCTAAAAAGTTTATAATTTTGGCTGCAATTTTAATATGTATAAAAGTTTAAAAACTTCTTAATATTTTGTTAACAAAATTGGAAATATAATCCTAGATCTAATGATCAATAGTTCTTCCAAAGACCACCCAACCTAAGATGGAAATCTATTCTAATATGAGCACTCCATGGCAGAATGGCTCATTCACCCAAAAAATAAATTAAAAATATATATAATAAAAAAGAAAAATTAATCCATAATTTCATATTTTTTCAATATAATTAATTGTCGATTAATATTACTTATTTTTTTGCTTTATTTTATTTCCACCTCAATTTATTTCAATTTTATCATAACTTTAAATTTTCAATCTGGCCTTGTATACAACGGAAACAACCCTAGTCCGAAAAAGTATAACTCTAACATTTTATAAGTTAAATAGCCCATTTGTCAAGTTAGAAAAAATGACAAATAATATAATTTATTCTTTTATATATATATATATATATATATATTTAATTCTGTGCAAAGCGAAGAACCTTATCAGGGCTTGACATGCCACAAATCCTATTAAAAAAGAGGGGTGCCCTCGGGAACGCGGACACATGTGGTGTATGGCTGTCGTCAGCTCGTGTCGTAAGGTGTTAGATTAAGTCCCGCAATAAGCGCAACCCTCGTGTTTAGTTGCCATCGTTGAGGTTGGAACCCTGAACATACTGTCGGTGATAAGCTAGAGGAAGGTGAGGATGACGTCAAGTCATCATGCCCCTTATGCCCTAGGCGACACACGTGCTACAATAACCGGGACAAAGGGTCACGATCTAGTGAGGGTGAGCTAACCTCAAAAAACCCGTCCTCAGTTCGGATTGCAGGCTGCAACTCGCCTACATGAAGTTGGAATCGCTAGTAATCCCCAGTCATACGGCGATGAATTCATTCCCGGGCCTTATACACCGCCCGTCACGACCGGGTAAATCCTTAACCCTTTCCCCTCTAACTAAGACTACATAATATTCTTGTAAATTATGGCCAATGCCGGGTATATAAGTAGTAATTTCAAATCCATAGGTTAATTGTACTCTAGGAACTTTACGTAAGGCAAAGTTTGTTTTTTGGGGGTGATAGTGGAAAAGTTGACAGATAAGTCACGCTTATTGCCACTCTACAGAACCGTACATGAGATTTTCACCTCATACGGCTCCTCGTTCAATTTTTTCAAAGTCATTGAATATTTTTCTTTGTTCGAAAATATCCTCCCTTCTTCCACTCCGTCCCCAAGAGTAATTAGGACCAATTTAGTCACGTTTTCATGTTCCAATTGAACACTTTCCATTTTCATTTTGAATTATTTTCAAAGGAGAAGATTATTCCCTTTACAAACATATGCGAATCCAATCACGATCTTCTAATAAGAACAAGAGATCTTTCTCGATTAATTCCCTTGTCCCTCATTCTTCGAGAATCAGAAAGATCCTTTTCTAGTTTAAATTTGTTCATTTGGAATCTGGGCACTTCGACTTCATTTTTCTTTTTTAATTTCCCCCGTTTTATATATCATTTCTTAAGTCCCATAGGTTTGATCCTATAGGTTTTGACCCATTTTCTCATTGAGTGAAGGGTACGAAAAAAAATAAGTACGTGAAATACTCGATTTTTTATTATGCTTCTCTCCCCTATACCATACCCATTGGTACAATGATTGAATCAACAAAGAATCTTTTCTTCGATATGAATCAATATTATTACATTCAAATTCCTTCCCGATATGTCTCAAGGAAAATCTCGAATTTGATCCCAAATTGACGGGTTAGTGTAAACTTATCCATGCGGTTATGCACTCTTCGAATAGGAATCTATTTTTTTGAAAGATTCTAGCTTTCTTGTTTTGATGGGTCTTCAAGATCCTTTCGATGACCTATGTGATGGAAATAATGAATGAGTCATCATTGGGTAACGTATAAGTGACTTGGGGAATATAAATATTTCCACCTTGGTTAATGTCTAAGTCAAACTTGGGAAGTGGAGTAGTGGTTTGAGTAATGTAAAGGTTTCTAGGGTAGTGTAAATGTTTCTTGTATATTGTATAGAAATAGGGCTCTCCCCCTCTCATGTAATCAACATAATAATAAATAATATATTACAACTTTTATCTACATGGTATCAGAGCGGGTACTTGTGTCCTGACTCTCTTTCAACACTATCTTTACTTTCTCATATTCCTTTTTAGCACTGTTGTGCTGTTTAGTTTGAAATTTCAGAGTATTCTCTGTTTTTGTTAAACACGACAATGACTGCTTTCGGGAACAATTTTTTTGATGGGCACTCAACCGGGAAGATGACCTCGGTTCTTTTGAATGAAAAGAACTACATCACTTGGGCGCGGTCAACAACTATTTTTCTCAAAGGGAAGCTCAAATTTGGCCATATTTCTGGGACATCAACGCAACCAACCATATCAGAGAAATCCACTGAGGAAGATCAGAAAAGGGCCGAGGAATGGGAAGCCCATGACTATCAAATCATGAGTTGGTTTCTAAATTCCATGGAGCCGAGAATTTCTGAATTTTTCTTTGGAAAAAATTCAGCAAAAGAAATTTGGGATTCGGTCAAGAAAAGATATGGAAATACTCAAAATTATGCTCACATATATCAACTGAAATCTGAATTCCAGTCCCTCAAAAAGGGATCGAAGTCGGTTACCGAAATTGTTGGTGAGTTAACTAGAAGACGAGAAGAACTCATGATGTACTTACCTCGGACCAACGATGAGAATACCTTGCAAGAACAAGATGAACAAGAAGGGATATACCAGTTGCTTGCCTCCCTCGATCCGAGATGGGACGCCATCCGTGCTCAAATCCTCATGACGTCTACTCTTCCAGATTTCGATGATGTTGTTTCAAGGCTACAACAAGAGGTGACACGGAGAAGCACCATGGGAGGTGAAGGGCAAACAACATGTAAAAATCAAGCATTTTTTGGTCACAAATTCCAAAATTTTCAACGAACCATCAATCTCTTCTGTAATCATTGTAAGAAACAGGGTCATGCTAAGGAGTTTTGCTTCAAACTCTATCCTCATCTTCGTGCGGCAAAAAAGAATGATGAAGAAAAAGGTAGAAATTTAATGGGAGAAACCCGAAAGGATTTCTCGCTCAAAATAATGGAGGAGAAAGCAATGTTCAAATGGGCTGGAATACTTGGCCAACTACTGAACAACACAACTTTAACATATCAGCAGGGTCAAACAATCAAACAGATTTCAATAATCTTTTGACTAGTTTACCAAATTCATGCAAACACAAGAGGCTCGGTCCACATCCAAAGTGGACCCAGGTATTTTTTCAAAATATTTTACATATTTTTGCAAAAATCCTAATTATTGGGTAGTTGATTCAAGAGCCTCAGATCATATGACTGGAAATAAAAATAATTTTTTGGATTTTTCCATTAAAAATTCACAACAAAGTGTTAAAACAACTAATGATTCAAATATGCCTATCTTAGGAACTGGGTCTATTAGAGTATTTTCAAAAAATGTTGATAATGTTCTTTATGTTCCACAATTATCTCCTAACTTATTATCTTTTAGCAAAATAACTAAAGATCTTAAATATCTTGTTATTTTTTCTAATGAATGTGTTGTGTTTTAGGACAAGTTGACATGAATAAAGATTGGTGAAGGACAACTTGTCAACGATATTTATATTGTGAATCTTTCTAGATGTGCTTTCAATTCATACACTAATTTTGAGCAAGATTTATGACATCAAAGGCTAGGACATCCTTCTAATAAAGTTGTAAAGCATTTTTTTCGAATAGATAATTTTTGTTTAAATTGTGATATTTGTCAATTTTCAAAATATAATAATAAATAATATATTACAACTTTTTATCTACACTATGTTTAATGAAAGGATATCTATAATAATTTGATCAATTTCATAAATCCCGCGGTAGCAACAGAACCGGGAAAAGTATACAAAAATGACAGTTCTTTCTATTATATTAATATTAATTAGATTCGTATTAGTTAGTGATCCCAACTTAGTGAGTCATTTCTTCCGTGATGAACTGTTGACATTAGTCTTGCTTCTGTGGACAGAGGAGAAAGATTGATCATCGGGAAAATGATTGTACCCTGAGAGAAGCAAGGGGGTCAACCTCTTTCAAATATACAACATGTATTATGGTAATGCAATATAGTTGGACTTTCATGTCGATCCGAATGAATCATCCTTTCTACAGAGGTAAATCTATGCCTGTTAGGCAAGAGGATAACAAGTTACGAATTCTGTTTAGGTAGGACATGTATTTCTATTACTATGAAATTCATAAATGAAGTAGTTAATGGTGGGGTTACCATTATCCTTTTTGTAGTGACGAATCTTGTACGTGTTCTTAAGAAAATGAGTTTGTCCAATTTTTGTGGGAGTGAAAACACATAAGAACTCTTGAATGAAAATGATGTAACTCCAGTTCATTCGTAAATGTAAGATAAGATCTTTGACGCAAAAGAAGGGGTGAATCTGTATCATCGTGACTTGGTTCTACTTCCTCCATTTTTTTACGGGTTCTTCTCCTACCTGTAATGAATAGAACATGCCGAGCCACATCTTCTTCATAGAAAACCTTCTTGATTTAGATCGTGAAAATCGAAACCATGTACTATGGCTCGAATCCACGTTCAATCCTATTTCCAATAGGGGCAGTTGACTATTGAATTCAATTTTCCCTATTATTTTCATATCCGTCATAGTGCGAAAAGAAGACCCGACTCCAAGTTGTTCAAGAATAGTGACGTTGAGTTTCTCGACCCTTTCCCTTAGGATTAGTCACTTCTATTTTTCGATGGAGGCAGGGAAGGTATATAACTCAGCGATATAGTGTCACCTTGACGTGCAAAAGTAATCAGTTTGAGTCTGGTTATCTCTAAACCCAATGTGAGTTTTTCTATTTTACCTTTCTCCCCCGCCTGAATGGATAGGTGTTTCGTGGGATTGACGTGAGTGGGGCAAAGATGACTATATTTATGGGAGCGAACTCTGGACATATATAAAGCGTATTGATACAAGTTATGCCTTCAAATAAAAGACAATTCCGAATTGGCTTTGTCTACGAACAAGGAAGCTATAAGTAATGAAACTATGAATCTCATAAAGAGTTTGATCCTGGCTTAGGATGAATGCTAGCGGCATGCTTAACACATGCAAGTCGGACAGGAAATGGTGTTTCCAATGGCGGACGAGTGAGTAACGCGTAAAAACCTACCATTAGGAGGGAACAACAACTGGAAACGACTACTAATACCCCGTATGACGAGGAGCAAAAGGAGGAACCCGCCCGAGAAGGGGCTCGTGTCTAATTAGCTAGTTGGTGAGGTAATAGCTTACTAAAGCGATGATCAGTAGCTGGTCCAAGAGGATGATCAGCCACACTAGGACTAAGACACAACCCAGACTCATACAGGAGGCAGCAATGGAGAATTTTCCGCAATGGGTAAAAGCCTGACGGGGCAATGCCGCGTGGTGGTAGAAGGCCTACGGGTCGTGAACTTCTTTTTCTAAAGAAGAAGCAATGACGATATTTGGGGAATAAACATCAGCTAACTTTGTGCCAACATCCGCGATAATACATAGAATGCAAGCGTTATCCGAAATGATTAAGCGTAAAGCGTCGGTAGGTGGCTTTTGAAGTCCGCCGTCAAATCCAGGGCTCAACCCTGGACAAACGGTAGAAACTCCAATCTGGAGTACGATAGGTGGAGGGAATTTTTAGTGGAGCGGTGAAATGCTTAAAGTTCGGAAAGAACACCAACGACGAAAGTACTCTACTGGGCCAACACTAACACTGAGAGATGAAAGCTAGGGGAGCGAATGAGATTAGATACCCCAATAGTCCTAGTCATAAACGATGGATACTAGGTGTTATGCGTATCAACCCATGTAGTGTTGTAGCTAACACGTTAAGTATCCCTACTGGGAGTACGTTCGCAAGAATGAAACTCAAAGAAATTAACAGGGGCTCTCACAAGCAATGGAGCATGTGGTTTAATTTGATGCAAAGAGAAGAACCGTACCAAGGCTTGACATGCCGCGGATCCTCTTGAAAAAGAGGGATGCCCTTGGGAACGCGGACATAGGTGGTGCATGATTGTCATCAACTCGTGCTGTAAGGTGTTGGGTTAAGTCCCGCAACGAGCGTAATATATATAAATGATAAGGAGAACGATGCACATGTAACAACTCTCTAGCGACCTCACCCAACAGCCAAAGTGAAAAAAAGCCACTATAACTAAAAAAATATATTAAAATAAATTATTAATTATTTTTTATAATCTCTCCATTCCCACTCTTCCTTAGTCTCTCCATTTTCGATTTTTCTCTTCGACTTTCTTTTTCGCGACGACTTTTCGGTTTTCTTCATCCGCGACTTTGGCTTTCTTCTTTATTCTTCCGCGACTTTGGCTTTCTTCTTCCTCCTTCCGCGACTTCGGCTTTCATCTTCCTTCTTTTGCGATGAAGGCTTTTCAACTTTCTTATTCCGTGACTTCGACTTTCTTCTTCCTTCTTCCGCGACGACGATTTTCAGTTTTTCTTATTTCGCGACTTAGACTTTCTTCTTTTTTCTTCTGTAACTTCGGAATTCGGTGATTTCTTCTTTCTTCCGAGTATATTCTTCAACAAGTTCAAAAGAGATAAACCTTCAATGGCGAATAACAATGTTACCGAACAAATCAAACCCTAAAATAATTTTATTTTTACATTTCAGGAAAATCGATTTTCTTCAACTAAATTCAAGTCCAATACTAACAGAAGGTAAGTTCCCGAACATGATCATCATGTACTCAAGAATCGCTGCTTCAATAGCTTAATTCAATTCAATGTTATGAAATTTCACTAGCAAAACCCTAATAATAAAACATATTGTGAAATCTATTGTATGTGGCAACTTGAGTAATTTATATGAGAATAAATACAAGTGAATCATGTTTTCATGGAAAATGTAGGTTATACAGTTTTAACAAATTTTGAGAATTATCTTTACTAAACTGCTGAAACTTGTGTTTTTAAAGTTCAAGGCAATACTTGAGTCGATGATGATAAAATATGCTGCAAGGATCCTAAAGTCAGAGATGAATATTTTTAGGAACAAAATTCCTAAAAAAATTACATTAAGTTACTACATTGCTACAAAATGTAAAATAAATAAATATTAGTATGTTTAGTAAGCTTGAAATTGATATTGTAATTGGAATTGGAGGGTCCAATTTCATTTCCTAAATTTGGTAGACCCTTTATATTAAGAATTGGAATTTTAATTTCAATGGAATTCAATATAGTGTAATTTTATAGTTCTCAATTCCATTCTTTTTCGGTCAGAATTGTAATTTCATTTTTTAATATTTTTTCAAACAAAACAACTTATTATTTTATTAATTAAAACACGATCAAAGTTTTTCAATCAATATATTTTTTTTTGAATTTAGGATGTTAAAATATTGAACCAATGTCTTTTTTTAGTAAGTTAACATTTCGAACTAATATATATATATATATTTTTATTTAAGAAGTTAACATGTTGAACATATATTTTGTTTTTGAATCTAGAAAGTTAAAATGTCGAACCGATATATTTTGTTTGTAAATTTATGAAGTTAACATGTTGAACCGATATTTTTTTAATAAAATTTTAAACTTAAAAAATCGTTTAACATTTGAGCTATCATAATTAGTTAGGTCAAATCAATAAATTAACATTTATTAAAATTATTTTTATTATATATTTTTTTTCAAACATAGGAATTGAGATTGAATTATAATTTATGGTTTTCCTAAATATAGGAATTGAATTATAACTCAATGTCAATTCTCATGGAATTGGAATTGGAACTAGAATTTCAATGCCAATTCCAATTCCAATTTCACTCATCCAAACAAACCTTTAGTATATTAATACTATTTGTAATATTGTAACATTATTTGGTTGCTACATTATATATAAAATGAATTCTAAATTAATACCATTTGTTTATATTGAATAGGAATTCAATTACATGCAAATAGGAATCCAATTACATACAAACATACAAAATTTTGTCTAGAACATGAAATTGTTCGGGTAAATTTCTCTAGAACATGAGCATGTTCTGAATAATTTTGTCCAGAATATGACCATGTTCTGGATAATTTCTCTAGAACATAAGCATGTTCTGGACAATTTCGTCCAGAACATGATAATATTCGGGAAAATTTCTTCAGAACATGAGCATGTTTTGGAAATTTCATCTAGAACATGAGCATGTTCGGGAAAATTTCTCTAGAATATGAGCATGTTCTGAACCAATTAGTATGTTTGTATGTAATTGGATTCCTATTTGTATACTTTTTTAATATACTGAACTGTAATTTCTTTTACATTAAAACATTAACGTTGAATGTTGTCCCCACAAAGATTATATTACAACATATAATATTTTCATACAATTACTAATTTCGTTGAATGTTGTCCCAACAAGTATTATCTTTGGATTATGTTTAAGAGGACAAAATTGATGTGAATGAAAATTGAGTCGAGACTAGATCATTCCATTATATTGTTTTTGTGTTGAATCTTGCACTATTGCTGATGTTGCCGTATTTTTCATAATACAAAGAACAATGGAATTTGCATTTCAATGGTCATGTTCAGGAAAATTGGTCCAAAACATGACCATGTTCGGGACGAATTGGTCCCCAATATGGTCATATTCTGGATCATTTTGTCCCCAACATGACCATGTTCTGGACCATTTTATCCAGAACATGTACATGTTCAGGACCATTTCGGCTCAACATTGACATATTTCGGACCATTTCGTCCCAAACAGACAAATATTTCACATCGGTTTATCAGACATTACACTTCAATTTTAAAAATAACATTAAAGTTTAGACATTACACTTTATCTTAAAAAAACATTACAGTTCATACATTACAGTTTAAGTTAAAAATAACATTACAATTTAGTTCGGTGGTCATCTTGTTTGTAGTCTTCTTCTCGGTGGTCTTCTTCATAGTAACCGTTTTCTAGGTCGCCGTTTGTTTCGATTTGAGTTTCTCATTGAGGGAGAAATCTAAAGTTCATATTTTTAAGCTCTTTTCGATTGAAGAAGGCTATAATTTGATTATAGCATAACTATGATTTGATCAAACTAAAGAAGGGAGCGCCCTTTATTTTTTTATATTTTTTTTCACCGTATATTTTTATTTTTATTTTTAAGCCCAAATTTCTGCAATTTCTTAAAAATATAATATTATTAATTAATTATTTAATTATTAAATATATATTTTTATATAATAAATATTATAAATATATATTTTAAATTAGTTAAAATTATACTTAATATAATTTTTTAACTTGATAGTCCATAAACATTTATTTTAATGACACCCTAATTCTTAAGCCCAACCATTCACTTAAATTTAAAATTCCATAATCTTTAATATCTTAAAAATTATTATTACCAATTAAATACCTTAAATTGAATTATAAGTCATCCTAAATATAAAAAATATCAAAACAAAATCATGCATATATTTTGTTTATGAATAGTTTGGTATAAGGTACAAGTTGAGATCATATTGAAAAAAAGAATGAATCAAAATGTTATACTTCTATACTGACAATCTATATGTAAACCAGATACATATATTTTCTTATACATATTTTATAATACATATATTAAAAAAAAAAAAAAAAAAAAAAAAAAAAAAAAAAAGTATTTTCAAATAATCCAAGATGGAAATAAGATTCCAAGTAGTAAAACGACGTCGTACAGACTGCCGCAGGAGGGCACGTGGTGCAACAAGATCGACAAATACAGAACGGGAAAACTGCAAAAAGTATATGAAGTGAGAGAAAGAGAGAAGAGAGAGAGTAGAGAGAGAGAGCGAAGAACCAACGGTGTTGATAAGACAACTTGAAGCCCTCATATCTGAGTCGTTTCCTTTCTCCCTTCTTCTCCAGCGTCCGATCTCCTCTCTCTCATCTCTTCCATCGGCCGTGGATATACTCTCGCGCCCAAATTACAAATACCCTCTTTTCGATAATCAATCCGGTAAACTCCTCCTCTTCCTTCTCCCTTTCTCCTCTCTCTCTTTTTTCTCTTTGATCTCCTTCTTCCTATCAAAAACGAACGATTTCAATCATGCCCAATTTCAGATTTTGTTACCATCTTCACTTATGGTATCTGATTCACTTTCACGGGTTCAATTTTGTTTTTTTCAACTAGGGTTCCGGCGAACATGTCCGACAATCATCCGGCGAGTCCTGGCGGTGGCAGCCACGAAAGTGGTGAACATAGTCCTAGGTCTAATGTTCGTGAACAAGATAGGTATCTTCCGATTGCTAATATTAGTCGAATCATGAAGAAAGCGTTGCCGGCTAATGGTAAGATTGCGAAAGATGCCAAGGAGACTGTCCAGGAATGCGTATCTGAGTTTATCAGCTTCGTTACCAGCGAGTATGATCTTGTAATAGATCTATGAAATTGAAGTAATTTTGTTTTTTTTATGATTGTTAATTGAGAATTTTGTTTGTTAAGGGCGAGTGATAAGTGTCATAGAGAGAAAAGGAAGACGATTAATGGAGATGATTTGCTATGGGCAATGGCTACTTTAGGGTTTGAAGATTATATTGATCCTCTCAAGGTCTATTTGGCTAGATACAGAGAGGTAATTTTCTGTTGATTGTTTGTATATGAAGAATGTTTTTGTTTTGGTTAACAATTTGATCTTTGGTTTGTTTCATGATCCTGCTATGTGTTTGTTTATCTGTTGGTGATCATGCTTTTGGGTTTGAACAGATGGAGGTATCTTCTTTACCTGGTTTAAACTGATAAACTGATAAATATGTTGTTATGGAATATCTTCTCTTATGGTGATAACTTTTTTTAGGGTGATACTAAGGGATCTGCTAAAGGAGAAGGGTCATCTAAGAAAGAGGGAGTTCATTCTAATGCCCATGCTCAGGTAAAAACTGCAAACCCTTAATCATTCTTATGAAGTTATGATATGAAGATTGTATTGATTTGTTATTCTTGTCGTATTCCAGCTTGCTCATCAGGGTTCGTACACACAGGGAATGAATTATGGAAATGCTCAAGTAAGTGATTTGCTATGTTATTGTATCTTCTTTGTGCATGAAAATGAATGAAAGTGGAAAGATAAATCATGGATAGAATAGTTGTTTAATTATTATGGATGTGTTTTACACGTTTCATTATTGCATTAAATCGCGCAATAATATCGCGTGTTTTACACTTAGGGCTTGGTTTAGAAGATTTAGTTTCCTCATAATTTGATTCTCCTTTTTACCACTAAAATAGGCAATTTCAAGTAGAACTACACAGAAAGGGATTTTTAGCAAAAATATTAATATCCCCCTGAAACCCTATATTGGGTAGTCCAATTACAAAGTCATTTGGTTACATACAAGTAAGACATCAGATTAAGAGCAATATTTCCCTGTAACCTGTATACACCTATCAATTCCCCCATTTGTGGTTATATAATCTAGGGCGGTTTGAATTCACATTCGTAACTGGTACGGATCTATTCTAAAACCTGATGCTGATTTTGCTTACTTATAGAAGCCAGGCAGGTGTCATTTCCGAAACAAAGAACATAAATCTTCTGAAGTAAATGGTGTTATAGATATTTTCACAATAAAATATCTAGCTTTCAAAATAAAACAGTGGATTGAAAGATGATTGAAACATCTTTCACACAAGCGAAATGAAACATCTTACACATAAAGGAGAGTTGAAGTTTTGCTCATGCTGTAGTGATTTGTCTAATTGGTTTCTTTTAGTGGATTGCATTTGCATTGAATAATAGTTATTTTGCTAAGAAACAGAAGGTATGTCCTTAACAGGCAGGACTCCCTTAAAAGGCGAAAAGGAAGACAAATCATTATTTTAATGAAAGCTTTGTGTTTGTTTCTTCATAAGATCTTTGATAAATTGATGTTTTTGCAGCAGCAGGGACAACAACATTTGATGTTTCCCATGCAAGGGAGGGACTAGAATGATCATATCATTCTTTTGTATTTCCTTCCTGTTGATGATCCAAATTGTGGCTGGTTGTGCCTTTTGGAAGAATTCATATCCTTGTTTGTGTAGTAGTAAAACTCACTTTTCATTTTGGTTTGTGGTTGTTGTACTATGACATTATTAGTGTCATGTATTTTGTATTTTTTATTTTTAGACCTAGATTGGTAAAATAAAATGATTATATGGTTCAGATTTGTTTTTTTAAAATGTTGTGGTCATACAAGATATTTGATGGATTGTTAGTCCCTTATTTTTTCTTATTCAATATTTTTAGGTTCTATAATCTTTCCCTAGTCTCATATTGATAGGTTGTTTTTATATAAATTAATTTTTTATTATTCGTAAATGATTGAATTTTTGGTCGTTGACTTTGTTCGATTAGGTTTACTAATTATTTTTTTAGATCGGTTGTCGTTTGCTAACATGTATTTATTTACGAAATTCTAGTTAATTCTCATTTTTGAAAGAAAAACTTTTCAATACATTAGTTATTGTAGAAGAAAGTAGTGGTGAAATAAAAATGTGTGAATCTAGAACATGTTTTGTGGGGACAATTATACACATGAGTTTTGTCTATTTAGAATCTCAAAACACCATTTTTACATTATAATATTGGGAACCCTCAACTAAATCTTTAATTGGATATGGTTGGAATCACATAAATGTTAGCCAAGCACATTCAAATCAATCAACTTCCATTTGTCATGGTTTCAAGTTAGAATTTGTCTTTGGCATTATTAAATTGATGTCTCTCATGCTTATTTCATGATTAGAAACTTCCTTTTTTTCTTCTTCCAAAATAGTACAAATTTGCTTCTATTATATGTCTATGCCAATTTCAATGAAGTTCAATTCTTATGCAATTTTTCTCTTCTTTCTCTTTGTTATCCCTAATAATTGTCTATCAAATGGTATCATTGTACATATATATATTCATTATTATATAAATTAAACTAGTTATTAGTTGAGGTTGAAATGTAATATTTAGATGTATTTGAATGTGTTCTTATATTTTGAATGGAATTATTTAGGTTTGATATAATCTTAATTTGATAGATTTATTAATAGAAGTATACTTTGAAATAACATGTTTCTAAAAAAGAAAAAAGGTAATGGTAATTAAGTGGGATAGAGTCAAACTTACATGTTGTAAGCAATTTCGGTCCGGTTGAACTAATACAAAACTAAATCGTTGATGTTTGAGTTTGAGAAACGTCGATTTCAGTTTATTGGTCGGTTAGATGATTTGTTCGGTCAATTTTATTTGTTTGTAAAAGGCATTATTAAATAATACAAGCATAGCTAAAATTTGATTATTCACAATATTCAATTTCTAATTTACGTGTTTTCGTAACATGTTGGATAATGAATATCGCCTTTATGGATATTTTATTTTCTGTATTTTTAATATTTACCTTATTTTACTTTGAGACACTTTTATATGTTGAAATTGTGAATTGATTCAACAACCAAAAAAAAGTGGACAATGGAGAAATTTGCACAACTTTATTGGTCAAAAGTAATTTATTTTTGTAACTAAATCAAAAGCATAGTTACATTGATGATTTTATTGGATTAGATTTTTTTTAAAACAAGAAGCTGCTGCTGTCCTGAGATTTACCAAAGGTTTAGCCTTTAATTTTGTTTTAACTTCCTAGTTCGTAGTTAAATCGGATTCAGAATAACTCATATTTCTAGTCAAGAGATAGGTAAATAGACTCGTTTTATTGTACTAATCAGAAGAACTAGAAATGAGTTATTATGAACATTATTTTTACGGCTAAATTCAATCTCCTAGTCAATTTCACCTTCTTCCTTTCAGAAAGGGAGGATTGGCGAAATCCTGTTTATTGCATCTTTCTCGATGTACACGCCACTATCGCAAAATATTCTTGTCCCGACGAAGACATTAGCTCAAACAATCACCATCTTTCTGGCAACGCCCTGAATCCATATGTTGGTTTGTTTAAAAAAGAAAAAGGAATAGAAAAACAGGAATATAATACCAAAACTAGAGATGAAAAGGATAGCCATGATGAACACGTTGATGATCAGTATAACTCGTCTATCCATTTGTAATGTGGTTTAACTAGTTCAATTGTTTATTAATCTAATATATAGACTAGATCTCTCCAAAAGCTAAGATTACATTTTGATAATCCAAGTCTTTTACATAAATTGCATTTTATAGTTGTATTCATTTATAAATTGTCTAAATAATTGATAAAATTACATATGTGCTTTTATTTGGAAAATGATATTCATTCACATTTGGTACAAAATTATTTTTCAATTCATAATATATATTATCGAAAGAAAACACGTTGAAAAAACAATGTAAGTATGATCGGAATTGGTATAACGGTTCATTAAAAAGTCTAATCGGCTCACAAGCTATAACATTTAGAGTAATTTAGATTTTATAACATTTAGAGTAATTTAGATTTTATTGTAGGGATGAAGCCCTAACTTTTAGGATGATACCTACACTATCAATTTTGTCAACAATAGTGGAGTTTTTTTTGTTAATATAAAAATTTAGGATACAATCCACCATCATGACTTTCATCAATTAAAAAAGTTTTTAAGACACTTTCTAAACTAAAACACAAATAAAATATGTAACTCTTAAAATCCCACCTTCTAAAATAGCATTCCATTTGTTGTTTTAGATAAATTTCTTAAACTAAGTTAAACTATTACGATTTTATACCATTTACCTAAATATAGTAAATTTATATATTTTACATATTGAAAAAAAGTATTATTTGTAATTATTTTATATTTAACTAATATAAATAAGTCGTGTCAAATTTAAACTATTCTGGACATCTATTTTTAAACCTTATAATTTAGAGTTTTTTTTTATTTTTAAAGTTACACAAAAACAGAATTTTGCCTTAATAATTTTCAACGCTGTTAACTTATTATATACATGATATTTATAAATAAATAAGAGATCAATGTCACTAATTTAACTATAGAAGCGAGAATTTTGACTCCCGATTCTCTCTAATAGAATTTTTGACTAATTTAATAAGTTTTTAAATAAATTCTTATTATTTTACTATTTTAATTAAATTCTTGATTTTATAAATTTTTAAATATATAATTATTTGAAGTACACTTCCAATCTTTACTCAAACTATGAAATTATGTATCAAATATGATTCTTCATTTTATCATAGCTTTGGTTACAATTGAAGTTAAGATAGCACTAATTTTCTCGCCTCTCAACTCTCAACTTTAGTTACGGTTGAGAATTTTGTCGGTTTTGGAGCGTCTTGACAATAACAAGAACCATTATAACAGACGGCGATTTTTCCTTTGCAGACATCATTACATTCTTTTGTAAAGTTGCACTCCTTTCCATAGTGATTGCAATGACAAATATTACCAAAGCATAAGGATGTATGTTGGCATAGGTGAATGCAATCTTGTGCATTATGACATTTCAAGGCTTCTGTATAGCCAATATTACAGGAAAAAGAATGAAATTTAAAATCAATTCATAAAAAATATTAAAACAAACTATAAATTTATTATGTTTTAAATTATAGAGGAAGAAGAATACCAGAAGTAGAGATGAAAATGATAGTCAAGATGAAAAGGTTGATGATTCTATCCATCTCTATGTATCTTGGTTTAGTTGTAGTAATATGCAAGTTGATTATTATATATATATATATATATATATAATTTTTAATGAATTCATAACTCAAATATCTTAAAGTCAATGCATTTAATAGTTATATATTAATTCATTTACTAAAAGTATTTTTAAAAGATTTAAAAGTTTTCAAATATATATATATATATATATATATATATATATTTATGAAAACTTTTAAATCTATATATATTTAGTTATTTGATTAGGTAAATTGTTAAAGTGGTTGAAGCTAAATTACTTCATTTACAAAAAAAAAAAATTAAAAAAATAGGTAATATATATATATATATATATATATATATATATATATATTTAATGTCAATTGCTATTTAAGATTTAAATTTGTGTCATTTTTATTAAATATATCTTAAAAAAAATAATAAATAATATTTTTTGTTTCTTCCAAGTGATTTCTTACTAAGAATAAGGAATCATACTCCACCAATATTCCTATTATATATATTTAAACGCAAAATGACATGAAAATATAAGGATATTTTTCCAACTTTATTGTTAATTTATGAAAGCACAACCATAATATGAATTCTCATTTTTTATTGGGAGAGTATTTAATTAGAGTCAATCATAGTTAAAATTTAACTAGCAAATGAAAAACTCAACGCTTGATTATATATATTGGAAAAATAGGTCATACACATTATGCATATGAGGAAAACTATTAAATTTACTTAGTTTAAAGTTGCTTCTTCTAACCATATGCTAAAATAAGTTAAAAAAAATAAATTGATTACGTCTTTCAAAATATTGATCCGATAAGTGGCAACAATTTTTTGAAAAAATAGGTATAATAATCACGAACTAGACAAATCAAACTAAATTTTGCCCAAAATGATCAGCTTCACGAGGTTGGCTAGAAGCCAACATGCACGCTAGCAATTATAGTTGGCAATGCATATGTTAGCGCAACGACTGCGAGATATGCAATTTTTTCCTACGGTTAGTGTAACTTATCTTCTTGACAAGTCAACAAATACCGAATTAAGAATTTCGTGAATGTTTGCAAAGTAACAAAGACTCAAAGGGACCTAATCCTCTTTATGTTTTTAGTTGATAATATATTTTCTTCAATAGATTCTTTTTACCTTATAAAAACCATTTTCATAACCTCAACTATTTCATATTGTGATTTTGTAAGGTAAGATACACAATCCCTCCAACTTGGACAGGCTAGAGATTTATTGTGATCTATGATTAGTTAACTTACTCCATAATTAAGACTCTAACCACTAGTGAAAGTGGATCTTTATCGAAAGATTATACTGAGAGATGTATAAATCTTTCGGTAAAGATCCCGTCAGGAAGAAATCTTTTGTTATTGGAATTATTTACCGAGAGATTCAAAAAACTTTCGGTAATATGAATTTTTATCGAAAGATGTAAATAAAACACTCGGGAATACCCCAACCCCAAAACACGAAAATAATTCTAAGTGTTGGAATGGGGAAGTACCGAAAGATGTATATACATCTTTCGGTAAAAATTCATAGTAACGAAAGTTATTCAAACATCTTTCGGTATTGACTCTTCCCCAAAACAAGAAAATAATTCTAAGTATTGGGATGGGGTAGTAGCGAAAGTTGTTCAAACATCTTTCGGTATTGGCTCTTCCCAAAAAAATAGAAAATAATTTTAAGTAATGGGATGGGTAGTAGCGAAAGTTATACGAACATCTTTCGGTATTGGCTCTTCCCAAAAAAACAGAAAATAATTTTAAGTATTGGGATGGGGTAGTAGCGAAAGTTATACGAACATCTTTCGGTATTGACTATTCCCAACAAAACACTCACAAGAAT
This sequence comes from Impatiens glandulifera, assembly GCF_907164915.1. Taxonomy (NCBI): domain Eukaryota; kingdom Viridiplantae; phylum Streptophyta; class Magnoliopsida; order Ericales; family Balsaminaceae; genus Impatiens; species Impatiens glandulifera. The sequence continues at coordinate 13,176,142 of NC_061869.1, read as the reverse complement.
ACTCACAAGAATAAGGAAATAAATTAGAATTCTAGAATGAGAAGTGATAAGATAATGTGTGAAGAGAAATCAAGGTTAGGGGATATTTATAGTTGAAAATTAAACTCATAATCAATTCTTTAATCCAACGACCACTAATCCATCATCCATTCATCCAACGGTTATCTTTGCTTACCTTTTCATTATCTTTGCAAATACATCCAACAATAAGTATTTTGTAGTTACAATAGCAATTAACACCATTTGTTAATTGCCTCGTTCAAGGCATTAATGTTAATTGTAACAAATAACAAATTTAATTCGCAATGAATTTGATGTGAATTTCATTTGGATTAAATTTCACCTTAATTCACATTTGAATTTGATGTGAATTTCATTTGAATTAATTTCACTTTATATCACATTTGAATTTCATGTGAATTTCATTTGGATTAATTTTACTTTAATTCATATTTGAATTTCATGTGAATTTTGTTTGGATTACTTTCACTTTAATTCACATTTGAATTTCATGTGAATTTAATTTGGATTAATTTTACACTTAATTCATATTTGAATATGTTGTGAATTTCATTAGCCCAAATATCATTTCCATTTAATTAATAAAATTAGTTTAATTCCAACAATCACACACATTAATAGAAATTGAAAGATTAACCCGATGAAAGATTCAACAGTTGAATTCTACATAGGATAGGTAGGTGTAACCCTTTGAACCTCCCTTATGAAAGTATATAACTTTACTAGCCGATTAGTAGACTCGATGTCCTTGAACTATTCTGCCTTTTGTGTAAACGATTACACACTTTCACATAGAATTCTTCCTGATACATGTCAGTTCTCATGATTGTGTTCGTTTTGTCCATGAACACTCGCCTAGTTCAGTGAGAGAGTCTAGAATTGAGCCGTGTAATTCTTTCGAAGCGGCCCCACTTCTCTCTCACATATGTGATCTCTTTATTCATAAAGAATCATTAAAAGTATGTGTGCTTATCCTTTCCTGAAATGCTATTTTATCGTAGTATTTTTTACCCATAGCAATCTACCAAGTTTAGTATAATTAGGTTGTCCCATTGAACCTAGTTCTTGGGATCTCCAGTCATCATAGGTTGGGTTTCCCTTCATACTAACTTATTGTAGGCTTAAGTCCCATTCCTTGTGAGGACTTTAACACCAACTCTCTGTTTAATCCTTTGGTTAGCGGATTCGCAATATTATCTTTTGATTTTACGTAATCAATTGAGATAATTCCAGTAGAGAGTAATTGTCTAATGGTATTATGTCTACGACGTATATGTCTAGACTTACCATTATACATATGACTCTTAGCTCGTCCGATCGCAAATTGACTATCACAATGAATAAAAATTGCTAGTACGGGCTTAGACCATATTGGAATATCTTCTAAGAATAGACGTGGCCATTCAGCTTCTTCACCACATTTGTCAAGAGCTATAAATTCAGATTTCATCGTAAATCTAACAATAATAGTTTGTTTAGAAGATTTCCAAGATATAGCTGCACCTCTAAGTGTAAATATATATCCACTTGTTGACTTAGAGTCTTTCATATCTGAAATCTAATTAGCATCAGTGTATCCTTCGATAACAATAGGATGTCTCGTGTAGTGCAGACCATAATCACGAGTATTTCTTAAATACCTAAGTAATCGTACAATGACTTTTCAATGATTATTACCCGGATTACTCGTGTATCTACTTAGTTTGCTTACTGCATAGGCTATATCTGGTCTTGTACAACTCATTAAGTACATTAGACTCCCAATTATTCGAGAATATTCTAATTGAGAAACACTCTCTCCGCGATTTTTAGATAAATGTTGACTCGTATCTATTGGAGTCTTAGCCAATGTAGAATCATCCTTATTAAAATTTTCGAGGATTTTATCCACATAATGTGATTGACTTAGAACTATCCATTCCGATGTTCTAATCACTTTGATTCCAAGAATCACATCAGCAAATCTCATATCTTTCTTGTCAAATTTTGAATTTAACATATCTTTAGTGGATTTAACCATTTTATCATTACTTCCAATGATAAGTATGTCATCTACATAAAGACATAAAATGACGTAACCATTTTTTGTGTTTTTAATATAAATACATTTATCACATTCATTAATCTTAAATCCACTTTAGATCATAGCATGATCAAATTTCTCATGCCATTGTTTTGGAGCTTGTTTTAAGTCATACAATGACTTAAACAATTTACAAACTTTATTTTTTTGCCATTGAGAAAAAAACCATCGAGGTTGATTTATGTAAATTTATTCTTCCAAGTCTCCATTTAAGAAAGATATTTTTACGTCCATTTGATGAACTTCTAGATTACACAAAGAAACAATCGTAAGAATCAATCGAATAGAAGTTATTCTCGTAACTGGAGAATATGTATCAAAATAATCAAGACCTTCTCGTTGACGATATCCTTTTATCACCAGTCTTGCCTTATATTTATCAATTGATCCATCAGCTTTTATTTTCCTTTTGAAAATCCATCGGCAACCTAGTGGTTTATTTTCCGGAGGTAGATCCACTAGTTCCCATGTATGGTTCTGCAAGGTAGATTATATCTCACTATTAATCGCCTCTTTCCATTGAGGCCCTTCAGATGAGGTAATTGCCTCATTATACGTTTGAGGTTCACTTTCCATCATGAATGTAATAAAATTTGGACCAAATGATTTTTCGGTTCTAGCTCGTTTACTTCGTCTAAGTTCAACCTCAATTTCATTCTCCTTTTCTTGTTCATCTAGTTCAAAAAATCTTTTTGGAGAACGTTGTTCTTCATTAGACTTATATGAAAGTACATGTTCAAAGAACAATGCATTTCTCTATTCTATTATTGTATTCTTATGAATATCCGGAATGTCCGATTTAAATACAAGAAAACGATAAGCACTACTGTTATGTGCATATCCAATAAATATACAATCAACAATTTTTGGTCCACTTTTACCTTTTTAGGTAATGTTATGGCTACTTTAGCTAGACACCTCCACATTCGTAAGTATTCATACGATGGTTTTCTTTAATGCCACAACTCATAAGGACTCTTATCTAGCTTCTTACGTGGAACCTTATTTAAAAGGTAATTACTCGTCAAAATAGTTTCTCCCTACATGTTCTATGGTAGACCAGAACTTAATAGAAGTGAATTCATCATTTCTTTTAATATTCTATTTTTCCTCTTAGCCGTACCGTTTTGCTGAGGAGAATAAGGTGCTGTTGTCTCATGGATTATACCATGTTGAGCACATAGCTCGACAAAAGGTGATTCTTATTCACCTCCTCTATCACTTCTTAACACCTTGATCTTTTTACCAAGTTGGTTTTCAACCTCATTTTTATAGAGAGTGAATTTCTCTATGGCTTCATCTTTACTTTTAAGAATATACACATAACAATATTTTGTGTTATCATCAATAAAAGTAATGAAGTATTTTCCTCCACCACGTGTTGGTGTTCCTTTTAAATCACATACATCTGTATGAATTAAATAAAGCGGTCTATTACTTCTTTCAACATTTCGAAAAGACGATCTCGTCAATTTAGCTTCAACACAAATTTCACACTTGTGTTTCTTATTTATTTCGAATGTAGGTATACTCTTCAATTTTATTAATCGATACATCGAATCATAATTAATATGACCCAGTATACCATACCATAAAATGAAAGACTCCAACAAATAAATAGAAGAGTTATTCTTTTTATTCATACTTGGCTTAACTGTCATTACATTGAGCTTAAAAAGTCCATCAGTAGCATAACCTCTACCTACAAACATTCTACCTTTGGATAAAATAATTTTATCCAACTCAATCACAATTATAAAACCATGCTTAGAAAAGATTCGAATATCAAAATTTTCCGAATCTCCGGAACATACAACACATTAGTCAAAGTTAAATCTTTCCTTGAAGAGAACCTTAACACCACTTTTCCTTCACCATGTATGTAGAAGTGGCAGAATTCCCCATGAACAACTTTTCACCATTCTTCACTTCTTCTAGGCTTGAAAATACTTCTTTGTTGGAGCAAACATGTCTTGTAGCTCCTATGTCAACCCACCATTCTCGTGGATTAGACCCCACCAAGTTAACCTCAGATATCATTGCACATAGATCCATGTCCGATAATCCTTGAGTTAAGTTAGCCTCTCGAACTCTTCTCGGCTTCTTGCAATCGAAAGATCTATGACCCATGCCATTGCAATTGAAACACTTTCTTGTGAACTTCTTAAAGATTTCTCCTTTAGGATTAAGGCTTCAGTTTTTTGACAAAAGAATTGTGTTTCTTCTTATCTTTATCATGCTCAACCACACTTGCTTTAGCCACATGTTGACTAAAGTATTTATTTGAGGCACTTTTATTTTCCTCTTCAATGCGTAGACGAATCACCAATTCTTCTGCGTTCATCTCCTTTCGCTTATGCTTAAGGTAGTTCTTGAAATTGTTCCAAGACGGTGGCAATTTCTCAATAATAGCAGCCACTTGGAAAGTTTCTCCCAAATTTATGCCCTCATCATGAATTTCGTGCAAAATAACTTGAATCTCTTGAACTTGTTTAATGACCGGTCTTGAATCCACCATTTTGTAGTCCAAAAATCAACCGACCATAAACTTTTTTGCACCTGCATTTTCTGTTTTGTACTTGCGTTCAAGAGATTGCCATAGTTCTTTGACCATATTCTTTTCACTGTACATATTGTACAATGAATCTGACAAACCATTCAACACGTAATTTCTACATAAGAAATCTAAATAGTGCCAAGCATCAATGGCCGAAGCCGCTTGCACATAAACTTTCGGATGCACGTTTGCATCCGACGATGAAGCCACATTTGACTCATCGATTTTAGGAGTGGGAGGATCCTCTGTGAGGAATAGCGCCAGACTCAAGGTCGTGAGGTAGAAGAATATCTTCTGCTGCCATCTCTTAAAGTTTGAGCCATCAAACTTTTCTGGCTTATCCAGATGGTTAGCGGGAACCGGTATCCTTATGTTGGAAGTAGGTGTTTCGGTAGTCATTTCTGAAACAAAACCAGAAACGTGTAAAAATTTTAGATAAGTAATATTTGAGACTTTTAAGATTGTTGGTAATCTTATCTCGTACAATTACACGTAAATAATATATGAAAATAATACAATGATAATAAAACAGATACATCAGATTATTTAAGAGATGAAGAAAAATCTTCTCGTTTGCTCCGAGGCTTGTGGAATCATATATAGTTCCCTTAAAACAGTTTCACCGTCTCCCGTTTGTGCTGGAGAGTTTCGTCGGTGGTTGCTTCCCAGGGTACAACGAAACCTGCAATGATTTAGCACAGAAAACCACTACAACAACGAACTAGACAAAAGTATATGAATTACAATCACCGGGTTTCGCACAGAAAAGATCGAGTCAAGAAACTGAAAGAACACTCACAATAATACTCACAAGAACAATGAAAGACTTTAGAATTCTAGAGTGAGAAGTGATAAGATAATGTGTGGAGATGAATCAAGGTGAGGGGATATTTATAATTGAAAATTAAACTCATAATCAATTCTTTAATCCAACGACTAATAATGCATCATCCATTCATCCAACGGTTATCCTTACTTGCCTTTTCATTATCTTTGCAAGTTACATCCAACAATAATAAGTATTTTGTAGTTACAATAGCAATTAACACCATTTGTTAATTGCCTCATTCGCATTAATGTTAATTGTAACAATTAACAAATTTAATTCACAATGAATTTGATGTGAATTTCATTTGGATGAAATTTCACCTTAATTCACATTTGAATTTGATGTGAATTTCATTTGGATTAATTTTACTTTAATTCACATGTGAATTTCATTTGAATTAATTATACTTTAATTCACATTTGAATTTCATGTGAATTTTATTTGGATTATTTTCACTTTAATTTATATTTGATTTTAATGTGAATTTAATTTGGATTAATTTCACACTTAATTCATATTTGAATTTGGTATGAATTTCATTAGTCCAAATATATTTCCATTTAATTAATGAAATTAGTTTAATTTCAACCGCAACAATCGATTTGTAATAATGTAGAATTTGCAACCAATTTGATGAAATTAATTAAAATAAGTTGATGTGTTGAAATCTGTTTTTAAATGTGGTTTTAGTTAATTATGAGTTTTGTTTAGCTTTGAGTTGAATGATTGCTGAATTAGATTAAGTTTAACAATTTGTATTTATCTCTATAAAATTGGATTAATATTTTTAATTTTAATAAATAATTGTCATTTTTAATTTGGTAATAAAATATAGTAATTTGGTAATTTAGATTAAGTTTTTTTTTGTGTAATTTAATAAACAAGATAAAACTTTTGTAACATTTTTTTGTTATAATAAAAAATTATAAGTAAAATAACAATTATATTAATATTTTGAAGATAAATTATTGGTATATATAAAAAGGAGAAGAAAGCAAAATAGTTGTAGAGATTATATATAATAATATTTTATTTTAAATAGAACATATATTATTAGTTAAAAATTTACAAAATATCAGCACAGCTGAACTTTTTTATTATTATTGATATATTGACGTAATCTTAATTTAAATTATATTAGTTATTTATTTATATAACTTTTTATTTGTTATTAATAATAATTATTTTTTTATGAAAAGTAAATTATCACTTTTATAGGCTAATATGTTATTTATTATTAAAAATATATATTAATTATTTTTCACAATGTAATTTTAATCATTAAAATAAAACTATTCAAATTTCAATTAATTTTAAAATTTTAAAATTTAAGGTAATGACTAGAGAACTAATATTTTATTTTTATAAATAAAATCAAAATTAAGTCATAAATAATAATATAATTTTTTAAAGTTATTTAATAATGAAGAGATGATACGATATACTATATATATATATATATAAGTTTATATTTTGACATAGTTTTATACTTATTTTTATCAATATTGTTGAATTCTTTAATAATATTTGTGTCTATCATTTTTTCTTAATTCATATAAGATTCAATCTCATGGAAGATTATAAATTCTATGTTATGTATAAACTATTGGTTGAAAACTAAAGTAAAATACTCACTTTATAAATTGATTATATACATATATAATATATTCACAGAATCTCCACTAAAAATATATTAATGATTTTATTAAATATAATATTTTATTTGAAATAAATAATAATTAATTTGTTTAAAAAATAATTATGTTAATTTTATAGTAGTTATGTGAGATTATATATATAATATTACAGGAAAAAATATTAATTTTTTATTATTTACTTTTTATCTTCAAAAATAAATAATTAAATTAAAATAATAATTTAAAAAAGACTAATTAATAGGTATGTTTTTATTTATTTATTTTGTAAACAATATCAAAACAATAATAAATTGTGCACAAATTCACAATTTTTAATAGGTATGTTCTTATTAGTCGTGTATATTAAATTTTTACTAGTCAAATTCATACCAGTTAGGATCTCAAACTAACCTGATTTAGTTGTGCACAAATTTTTTTTAATACTAGATAGGACCTCAAACTAACATGGTTAAGTTTAGTCATTGAGATTTGAGACAACGTGATAAGCTTTATTGCGACACATTTAAACAATATATATTTGAACATGTATTTATTTTAGAAGTAAGAAAATATATTATAGTGGACATTATTAAAAATAAATAAAAAATCTCATTTTACTTCTAAAATAATAATAAAATATCATTCTATCTTAAAATAATAAAAAAGAAAAGCCCTACTAGAGAACTATAAAATTTGTATTTCTAAATTATGTTTTATTATAAGTTTGTGGTTATTGTTAACTTATTAAGAAGTGATTATTAAAATTATATATTATAAAGTTATTTAGGGACTGAGATTCATTTTATACCTATAATAGAAGTAAATAAAAGAGGACAAGGGTCCTAAGCAAACCCTCATATTGGCTTTCTTTGTGTTGCCCTAATATCTATAGCAGCCGCCGCCCTCCTCCTCAAATATATTTTCTTCAGTCTTCTCCTCTTCCCATTCAGTCTTCTTCTCCGATCAAATGCAATGTAAACATAATTGGTTCATGTTATGTTTATGATGGTTTATATAAAACAATATATTAGCCTCGTCCGAAAGTTAAGTCTGCATCGGGGAAATCGCAAATTTGGGTGATAAGGAAATCACCTCTTCCTTAGAAGGGCAGAAGAAGCTTAAGGAGGAGTAATCCCATATCTCCATGGCCAAGGAGAAGGATTGATGTCCGTTTCAAGGAACACCACCAACATCAGCAAACCCTGCTACTAGGAGGACGATGATCTGACGATTTGAAATGATGTAGAATAAAAGAAGTTGTTGTGTTGAAATCTGTTTAGATTTGAGTTGAATGATTGTTGAATTAGATTAAGTTTGACAATTTGTATTTATCTATATGAAATTGGATTAATATTTTTAGTTTTAATAAATAATTTCCATTTTCAATTTGGTAATAAACTGATTTTGAATGTATTGAGCACGTTGTTGAAAAGTTGTTCTTCTGGAAATTTTCTCTTAAGTGTTTATGAAAGGGTCTCACAGTCTCCAAGTTTTTGTCCAGGATACATATACAAATTTTGTGGATTATGCCTTTCATTTGAAACCATTATTTTGGTAAGATTATGATACAAATAAAAGACTAGAATAAAGATAAAATATAATTTGTTAATGATCATGTCATTTCAGAAGCAAACAAGATCAATATGTGATTTCAAATATGATCAATATGGGTCATCTAACAAAAGAGTTCACATTTATTTTATTGTCATTTAGAAATTGAGTTTCAAAAATAAAACTTTTTTTTAAATGGATTTATAAGCTAAATCTTCAAAAAAAATTTAAACAGAATAAAAGATGAGATGTTTGAATAATTAATTCTAAAACATTGTGAGATGTTAGTGTACACTAGGGCTGCAAATGAGTCAAGCTACTAGTGAGCCACTCGCGAGCCGCTCGGTCAAAGCTCGACTTGAGCTTGACTTTGACCGAGCTCGAGCCGGCTCATTTAAAATCCGAGTCGAGCTCGAGCTCATATAATGCTTGCTCGATTCAATGGCTTGTCGAGCTTTTTCGAGCCTAAGTATATAATATATATTTTATTTATTTATTTAATATTAAAACTCAAATAATATATTTTTTCCCTCTCTTTCTCTTCAAAGCCCATATGAAGGCCCACAATCCATAAGTAAAACCCTAATTTCTAACATATCTTTTTCATCCTCTTCTTTCATTCTCATCTAACATTCTTCTTCATCTAATTGCCTCTTTTTCATTCTCATCTAACCTAATCTTCTTCATCTTTCATTCTAATCTAACCTAATCTTCTTCATCTTTATTTCTCATCTAAGCTAATCTTCTTCATCTTTCATTCTCATCTAACCTAATCTTCTTCATTTGCATTTTCTTTCATTAAGCTTCTTCATCTTTCATTCTCATCTAACCTAACCTAATCTTCTTCTGCATTTTCTTTCATTAAGCTTCTTCATCTTTCATTCTCATCTAACCTAATATTCTTCATCTTTCATTCTCATATAACATAATCTTCTTCATCTTTCATTCTCATCTAACCTAATCTTCTTCATCTTCCTTTTCTTTCATTAATCTTCTTCATCTAATCTCTTCTTTCATTCTTCCTTTACCATTTATTTCGCTCACTCTTCATTGTTCTTTCACTCTTAATCTTTTCTTCATTCTTTCTTTAGCTCTTAATCTCTTATTCTTTAGTCTTCACATATTTTTCACTCTTCATCTATTCATTTTCTTCTTTTTTGTCTTCACATCTATCTCATTAAGAAATAATTAAATTTATTTTCACTTTTATGATAACTATTTTTTTTTATTTAACTTTGATTTTTTTTTTTATCTTAAGAAAATCTAGCAATAAAAAAAGGAAAAAACTATTTTATTGGTGAAGTCAGTGGTAAGGTAAGTCTTGTTCATCTTTTTTTTTATGTATTAAAAAAATTTATATATCTGTTTTCATGTATTATATTAAGATAAACTTAAACTGATTGTTTATAAAAAAATACTAGTTATAAAAAATTGTCTATAAAAAAAGACTTTTTATAAAAAAACAAAAACAAAATAATAAATTATATATAATAAAAGTATATTATATATAATATTGAAAGAGATAAAAAATGGTTAATATATTATATATAATAAAAATAATATTAAGATATAATAATTAGTTTAGTATAAAAAGAAATAAAAATGGGTAATATTTTATTTATAATAAAAGTATATTATACTTTATATTGAAAAGAGATAAAAAAAAATGGTTAATATACTATATATAATAAAAATAAATATTATGAATATAATAATTAGTATATTATAATATAATATATATAATATATTACGAATTAAAGTAAGTTAAATTTTAGTTATTTGTTTTAACCTTTATTTTTTATATTAATTATTTTTAACATTAAACATTTCATAATATTATTGAATGCAAGAAGTTGTGCGTGTGCAAGAAGTTGTGCGTGTGTAAGAAGTTGTGCGTGTGCTATGATTGAAGAACATAAGTTAAAAAGATTAATATATTGAATGTTCAAACAATTTTTATAGTTTTGTACTTTTATTTTTGAATTTTATATTTTTGAATTTTAATTAGTAATGGTGATTTAATGTTTTGGATTATTATGTTTTAGAATTTTGAATAGTTAGGATTGTTTCATATTTTAATTTTAAAATATCATGTTTTAAATTATTAATATGTATGAAAGTATGATATTTTAATTTTATAAATAAATTTGGTTCGAGCTCGAATCGAGTTTGAATCGAGTTCGAATCGAGTTCAAGTTTGAGTTCGAATCGAGTTCGAGTTCGAGCTTGAGCTTGAAAATTAAATTTTTGTTCAAGCTTTCGAGTCGAGCCGAGCTTGTAGGTAATGTAGTCGAGTCAAACTTGAGTTCAAATTTATAAGCTCGTTCGAGCTCGAGTTCGAGTCGAGCTAATAAATACTTAATTGAGTCGAACTCGAACTTCAGCAAGCTTGAGCTCGGCTCGGATCATTTGCAGCCCTAGTGTACACACCCAATTTTATATCATAAATTTATAATTTTATAATTTTGTTCGAAATAATATTTATTTCTTATACTTCTCCTATAATTCTCCAAACCTATGGTGGCAATAATAGTATAGATAAAAAAATACAATCCCCACTAATGAATCACAAATATAATATATGTCAAATAAGTGAAATTGTGATATGAGTCAAACACATTAATTTGATGGATGAAACTGAACATAAACTACCAAATTAACATTCATGTTTATCAAATGTTTACCTTAGATTGAGTTCTTCGATTTTCAAACCTAGTTGACATGCCATCGTCTACTAGGCCCGGACCTGCTGTGTAATAAGTGAGGCAATTGCCTCAGGCCCAAATATTTTTGGGGCACCAAAATCTTCAAAAAAATAAATAAATTATAATGATATGTTCATGGGTTTATTTTTAAAAAGCCCATAAATAATAATTGATAACCTATCAATGATAAGCCCTAACTTAATTTGTATCCAAAAAAATAAAAATAAAAAACACTATTTATTTGGAGAGAAGAATCGCACGATTTTCATTTATCAACAAAATCAAGGGAAAAAAAAATAAGAACAAGCATTCTGGAAAAAGAAAAGGAAACACTTCCCTCAAATCCAAAGCCCGTCGTCGATCCTCTAGCTTGTCGGAATCGGAGCAGAAAACTCGGTCGTCTCCTTCCCTGAGCTCTTGGGCCTATTTTGCTCGTTCCAGCCTTGTTTCTCGGCACTACGCCACTGCCCACTAGAGTTCTTCCTCCAATTTCGGTGAGATTTTAGTTTGATTTACTTGATTATTTTTGGTTGTTGAGGACTTGTCTGGTGGAATAGTGGATTCACAATCTATATCTTGCATTATTGCATAACGGAAGTGCAACATTGTGGTTAATCATAGATTCATAGAATGCTGGTTAATCTATAAATTTTTAATGCAAATTAGCATTTAGAGTTTTATCAAGCATGACTCCTATAAGAAAACAATTGTCTGGGACAGAAAAAAGAAAGAAAAACAAAAAGAATATGCTTTAATTCAAAGCCAAGTAGGAAGCCTTAATAAGTATTTCACAAGCGATCAAATAGTAGAGCAAGTGAACAAGAATGACAACGATGATAAGTTGAATGATCGGGAACATGGTGAATTGAATGAACTTCGCAATGAAGACCCAAAACAGTCTGAAAATGAGAACGATGTAAGTATGCCTAAAAGTGACACTGATGGAGATATAAATCAAAAGATTTTGTTTCCTTTAAATGTTGATGATCCAGGAAATTGGGACAAAATGAAAAATATTAAGGGCTTTTTGGTTGAAAGAGGTCCTAAAAGATATGATGATATTTTGTTTCCTCTTGATAACATTGAAAGACATTTCAATCCATCACATTATAAAAGACAATTGACAAATACGAGATGCTTTAATTGATTTGGCAAACACTTCTTATGACTCAAAAATAAAGAGTGAAGATGAGGACTTGGCATCATTTGAACTTGAAAATTTTGAATTTCTAACCGGAATGATAATTTGGTACAAGTTATTATATGAGATTAACATTGTTAGTAAGTTTCTCCAATCAGAAAAAATGGATATTGATGTTTCTATCGGACAGTTAAAGGGGCTTATTTCTTTTCTCCAAGAGTTTAGAGAATCTTGATTTGATCAAGCCTTGGTTGAAGTCGAACATATTGCAAGTGAAATGAGAATTGAACCTATTTTCCGAGAAAAACGCATCATTCGGAGAAAGAGACAATCTGATGATATCAACAGTGAAGAGGTAACTCAATCTCCTAAAGAATCTTTTCAAGTTAATTACTTCTTATTTATAATTGATCAAGCTCTTTCTTCACTTCAAACTCGGTTTGAGCAATTTCAAAAGTACAAAAAAACCTTTGGGTTTTTATTTAGTTTGGAGAAGTTGAAGTCTATTGATGATGATGGTCACTTGAGCTCATGTGTCAATCTTCAAAATTCTTTAACACATGATGGGCACTCTGATGTTGATGGATCAAATTTATTTCTAGAACTAAAGTTGTTAAGACATTCATTACCCGGAGAAGCAAAAAGAGCGATTGATGTGCTGAATTATTTGAAAACAATGGATGGTTGTTATCCAAATTCCTATATCGCATATCGAGTTTTGCTGACTATACCAGTTACTATTGCATCTGCGGAAAGGAGTTTTTCCAAATTGAAGTTGATTAAAACTTATCTTCGATCAACTATGTCGCAAGAAAGACTAAATGAGTTAGCTATGTTATCTATCGAGAAAAAAATTATTGAGAAAGTTGATTATGCAAATTTGATCAATACTTTCGCTTCAAAAAATGCGAGACGAGTAATATTCAAGTGACTATGTACTAGTTCGAAACATGAATTTTATATTTTGTTTGAATCTTCTTTATTTTTTTAGTATTTACTTATGACACATTGTTTTGATGTTATTTTATTTCTAGAATTCATGTTACAAATATTATTATATTTAAATAGATAAAAAATATATGTATGAATATTAAGATTTGAGGGCAACAAGTTTTGTGCTCGCCTCAGGCCTCGAAATCTCAGATCCGATACTAATTATACAATAAATGGAAACTTAGCAGAAAAAAAGAACAGAAAAAAGATAGGTCTTGGACTTACATTGACATGAAATTTCAATCCGATTGAATCGTCATGAGCAGAAGAAGATCTAGGGATGGGATGATGGACTGATTGCTTGTTATCGGCGAAGAAATCCATCTCAGTGGTCCGTTTCCTATTGTCATCTTCTTGATCAGGGCTTTGACAATTGAGGTTTACGACCTGCGGTTCATAGGCTAAGGATTGAGCGTAGTGAAGGCGACGGTAGTCGGTGATAATAGTGAGGTGATGAGGAAGCATCTGATCGGATCTTATTGTGATGCATTGGTAGTTTTATGTTACCTTTCTTTCTTACTAATATTTGTTAGAAATTAAAGTAATAATAATAACAATTAAGGAATCTTTTTTGTTATGCAAGAGTCTCTTGGATTGTCCAAGCCTCTTGGTCTTATCTCTAGTAAATGAGACTCTTCATGTCTCTTAGTTATGCTTTACTTTATTTATGTTTTGTAATCGTGTTCTTATTCTATGTAAGTTCAATAAACAAAATCTCATTCCAGTTTGTTTTTCATTCTCTAAATTTTCTATTCACTTTCATATATATCTCTTCACGGTTCGATCATCGAAGTCCTGATTGTGACTTCGTTACATGGAGTGAGGTGAAATGTGGAAATATGAGAAGAGAGGATGGAAAAAACCATTTGCTATATATATATTACCATGTTATGCATGAAAAATCATGACGGATAAAATGCATAAAATTTTGTGTATTATGGTTAGGCAATTAAGAATGTGATGCAAAGATGTGGAGACTCAAGACGACATATCACTTGTTTTTGTATTGTAAAAAGTGGATTTGATTTAGAGCCTATGAATGAGTGATACATGAGTTAACCGTTGGTTATTAGGATGTTTTGATGAGTCTAGTGGAACAGTAAGACGCTCAGTGATCGCGATCGACCGATACGTTTACTATACAATATATTATTATGACAATAGGGAATACGTTGATTTGTGAGTATTTGTTTTGTTTATATTTTCATTATTGTTTTTAAATTGTTATTTTTTTTTTTAATTTGAATGTTTTTTTTGTGATATTGTGAAAACTTTTTATATTATTTTTGGCATTTCTATATTATTTTTATATAATATATATATATACTTTTATTTTATTTTTAATAATGATTATAGTATGTACTTTTTTTTACTTTAGTATTATAAAACTTTTATTTATTTATTTATTTTTGAATTTATAGATCATATTCAAATGAAAAAAGATGTATAAAAAAACTCATATAATATTTATATATTTTGGTGAAATTTTAAAAGAGAATTGAAGATTTACTTGATGAAGATATGATTAACTATTAGACTAATTTGTCAAAATTAAAAAGATTTATTTATTTATTTTTGTAAAGAGAAAAACATAAGACAAAGGTAGTAAAGGCCAAAGGGTCTTGAACCAAAATCCAATAAAGAAATATCCAATAGAATTTGGCACACATTTCAATAGCCCAACAACAAAAGGGGTCCAAAACTAATGTCAAGTTTGAGTATTCTTTCTATTATATACAACAATCCACTAAAATGTTACAATTTAATTCAAAATAAATATATATTTTTTAATTAAGGAAACCTAGCGGCATGATATCTCGACCTTTAACTCAAAACGTTTTCAGTTAAAATCGAAATCGTAACATTTTAATCTCTTAAACTAACTATTATCATTTGATCGGTTAATTTAAAATAAATATTTGTAATTTAAAAATAAAAAGTTAGTTTGATTGGATCTTCCGAAAACACAATGAGAATACATTTGAAGGAAACACTTTATAATTATAATGTGTAGAAAATTAATATTTTTTTTCTTTTTTTTCTTCTTTTAAAAAAAAGTAGTGTTTGTTTAGGGATATGATTTATTTTATATAGTTCACCAGACAATAAACATATATTAAAACATTGTTTTTCTTGAATTTTTTTAAGGTGAGCCAGATCTCTTTTGTGAGTTATCTATATATATCTAATAATGACGCTTAATTTAAAAAGTTAATAATGACGCTTAATTTAAAAAGTTTGAGGTATACCACAACACGCTCTCTCCACAATCATTAACAAATAAGGTAATTTCTCATTCTTAATAATTATTTATCTTAATTATTTTCTCTCTCCAAATAATTATATATATATAAATTTCTTTCATAATATTTATATATTTCTCTCCCTTAAATTAATTATTAAATATTTTTTTACTCTCTTTTACCATATAAATATATATATATTTTTTCGCATTAATAATATAAAATATTTTTTTATCAATAATTTTATATTAAAATATATAAAATTACATAACATATTTATTTTTATATTTAATAATAACAATATAAATATATAATAATGTTTAAAGTCAACATGTGTACGACAGTATCTCTCCACAATCATTAACAAATATGATAATTTTTCTTTCATAATAATTATTTATCTTAATTATTTTCTCTCTCCAAATAATTATATATATATATATAAATTTCATTCCTAATATATATATATATTTCTCTCCCTTAATTTAATTATTAAATATTTTTTTTACTCTCGTACCATATAAATATTTATATTTTTTGTACTAATAATATAAAATATTTTTTTATCAATAATTTTATATTAAAATATATAAAATTACATAACATATTTATTTTTATATTTAATAATAACAATATATATATATAATAAAGTTTAAAGTCAACATACACCACATTAATTCAGTCATTAGATATATAATCCACAACATCAAATATTTTCTCTCTCCTCTCTTTATTTCACAATTTCTCTTTCATAATAAGTATTTATCTTAAGTATATATAAAAAAGTTTCTTTTTTAATATATATATATATATATATATATTTCTCTCCCTTAATTTAATTATTAAGTATTTTTTATTCTCTATTACCATATAAATATTTATATTTTTTCGTACTAATAATATAATTTTTTTTATCAATAATGTTATATTAAAATATATAATATTACATAACATATTTATTTTTATATTTAATAATAACAAAATATATATATATATATATATATTTCAACAAGCACCACATTAATCCATGTATAATCCATATCATCAAATATTTTCTCTCTCCTCTCTCCTCCTCTTTATTTCTTAATATAATTTTGTTTTTCCATTATTATATATAATATATATTTCATTATCACATATTATCTAAAACATTATCTATATTAATATTAATTCAAGATATAAACAAAAACAAATTGGTTATAAATGAATCTAACTTCATAATTTTTATATTTATTTTATTTATATATAAATATAAACAATTTTTTTTTCTATTTTTATAAATGCACCTACCTTCGTAATTTTATATTTATTGGTTACCTTATATATATATATATTATAATAGTTTTCATCATTAATTTTATATAAATACATTTTATATTTAATCATACATTTTTTCACTCATCATATATATATAATATTTTTTTATGAGTATAAATAATTTTTATGTTAATATAAAAATTAATTAATTGATAATAAATATTAAATACAAAATATATATGCATACACAAAATAATAAAATTATTTCAACAATCATAAGTGGTCTAGCGGTTTAAGTGTTCATATTTCATGCGGGAGACCAGGGTTCGAATCCCAAAATATGCAAAATTTTAAACAAAATCATAGGCATCTGAAAGTGTGAGGTCACGAGATGGAGGTTAGATGGTCGTTGATTTGTAGAGTATGATATTAGAATTAGTGGATGGTTTGACAAGCATTTGAAAGTGTGAGGTCACGAGTTGGAGGTCAGGTGGTGAGTGGTTTGTCGAGTGTGAGGTCAGAATTAATGGTTGGTTTGAAGAAAATTTGAAAGTGTGAGGTCACAAGATAAGAAGTCGGGTGGTGGGTGATTTGTCGAGTGTGATGTCGGAATTAGTGGTTGGGTTGGCGAGCATTTGAAAGTGTGAGGTCACGAGATAAAGGTCGGGTGGTGGGTGGTTTGTCGAGTGTGAAGTCAGAATTATTTGTTGGTTTGACAAGCATTTGAAAGTGTGAGATCACTAGATGGAGGTCGGGTGATGGTTAACTAATTGTTAATAAATATATTAAATACAAAATATATATGCATACACAAAATAATAAAATTATTTCAACAATTATAAGTAATCTAGCAGTTTAAGTATTCACATTTCATGTGGAAGACCAGGTTTCGAATCCCAAAACATGCAAATTTATATTTTCAACGATGTATTCTTGACTGGGTTGTCGAACGTGAAGTCGGAATTAGTGGTTGGTTTGGCGAGCATTTGAAAGTGTGAGGTCACGAGATGGAGGTCGGGTGGTGGGTGGGTGGTTTGTCGAATGTGATGTCGGAATTAATGGTTGGTTTGAAGAGCATTTGAAAGTGTTAGGTCACGAGATGGAGGTCGGGTGATGGGTGGTTTGTCGAGTGTGACGTCGGAATTAGTGATTGGTTTGGCGAGCATTTAAAGGTGTGAGGTCACGAGATGGAGGTCGAGTGGTGGTTGGTTTGTTGAGTGTGAGGTTGGAATTAATGGTTGGTTTGACGAGCATTTGAAAGTGTGAGATCACGAGATGAATGGCAGGTGGTGGTTAACTAATTGGTAATAAATATTAAATACAAAATATATATGCATACAGAAAATAATAAAATTATTTCAAAAATCATAAGTGGTCTAGCGGTTTAAGTGTTCACATTTTATGCGGAAGATTAGGTTTTGAATCCCAAAACATGAAAATTTATATTTTCAACGATGTATTCTTGACTATAATATATGGTGGCACAACTTTTAAACAAATGATAAGCATCTGAAAGTGTGAGGTCGGAATTATTGGTTAGTTTGAACATCTGAAAGAGTGAGGTCGGAATTAGTGGTTGGTTTGACGAGCATTTGAAAGTTTGAGGTCACAAGATGGCGGTTGGGTGGTGGGTGGTTTGTCGAGTGTGAGGTTGGAATTAGTGGTTGGTGTGGTGAGCATTTGAATGTGTGAGGTCACGGGATGGAGGTCGGGTGGTGGGTAGTTTGTCGAGCATTTGAAAGTGTGAGGTCACAAGATGAATGTCGGATGATGGTTAATGGTTGGTTTGACGTTGGATAAGAGGTTTGTGATCAATTTGGGGATTGGTTGTTGATTTGTTGAAGTGAGAGTAAAAGAGAGGCTGACTAAGATTGGTGAGTGGTTTGTTGAGGTATGGAGGCATATGAAAAAGTGTGAGTCACAAGATTAGGTTCAGTGGGTGGTTTGCCGAAGGGATAGAAGATGCATATGAAAAAGTGTGAGTCACAAGATGAGAGTTAATTGGAGGGTTAGTGGTTGAGTTTGACGAGCATTTGAAAGTGTGAGATCACGAGATGGAGGTCGGGTGGTGGGTGGTTTGTCGAGTGTGAGGTTGAAATTAATAGTTGGTTTGACGAACATTTGAAAGTGTGAGGTCACGAGATGAATGTTGGATAGTGGTTGGTTTGATGTTGAGTAAGAAGTCTATGATCAATTGGGGGATTGGTTGTTGATTTGTTGAAATGGAAGTAAAAAAAAAAGTTGACTAGGATTGGTGAGTGGTTTGTCGAGGGATGAAGTCATATGAAAAAGTGTGAGTCACAAGATTAAGGTCAATGAGTGGTTTGCCGAGGGATTAAAGAGTCATATAAAAAACTGTGAGTCACAAGATGAAGGTCAATTGGATGGTTAGTGGTTGAGTTTGACAATTTATAAGAGGTGTGTCATCAATTGAGGTCGACTAAGATTGGTGGGTGATTTGCCGAAGAGATAAAAATTACATATAAAAAAGTATGAGTCACAAGATAAGGGTCAATTGAGGGTTAAGTGGGTGCCGAAGAGATAAAATATAAATTAATATTAAGTTTAAAATGAAACTTAATTTTATCTAAAATATTTATAAATAAATAATATTTTATATATATTCTCATCCGTGCAAATGCACGGGATTCATGCTAGTATAAAATAAGTCCACGAGATCGTCACGTGTCTAAGTTAGCACAATTATATTATTTTCAAAAATAATGGTTTTGATCATAAATATAAATATTTATAAATAAATAATATTTTATATATATTCTCATCCGTGCAAATGCACGGGATTCATGCTAGTATAAAATAAGTCCACGAGATCGTCACGTGTCTAAGTTAGCACAATTATATTATTTTCAAAAATAATGGTTTTGATCATAAATATCACACTATTGATGTTTAGTTAAGTTTCTATCTTGTATAGTGTTGTATTATTGTTTTGCCTAAATTGTGATCTAGGGTAAAACTTATTTGTGCATAGATTATTAATGTATCTTTGGATACAAAATAAAATAAAATAAAGAAAAATGAAACAAGGTCACTAGTACTACATCATGACCGTATTCACCTTTCAGAAACACGACAATATCCTCGTCAATCTAACTTCTTTTTTAGTATTTTTAATCATGTCAAGAAAAAAAAAAAAATACAAAGAAAATGCTAGAAGAATAAATAAAAGGTAGATGGTCAAAGCATAATAATAATGATGGAGAATCCCACTTTTGAATTTACCATTTTGAAAAAGAAATATCATCAAATTATTTTTTTATTTTGTATTTAATATATTAAAAACCATATTATTATGAAAAACAAACATAAAACTAAATAAATACAGTTCAAAGAGATTCGTTGGCTTTCAAAATAAAATAAATATTTAAACATTGCAATAAGCTTTACAAGAATTTTTTTTTTTTTATTAATTCAAGATTATTTAAAAAGTTATAGAATTGAGTAATAAAATATAAATTTTTAAAATATATTTGATACAATATATATTTATTTTATTAATGTTCAGGATGAAAAATACAAATATAATTCATACTTAAGCTCATGCGGTTGGAGTAGTTAGTCGTTTTCTTTCAAATCCCAGTAAGACACACTAAGAAGCGATTAAATGGCTAATGAGATATCTTCGAGGGATCTCCAAATACGCTTTATGTTATGGTACTGGAAAGCCACATGTTGAAGGGTTTTCTGATTCACATAGGAATGATGATATTGACACAATGAGATCAACTTCAGGGTATTTATTTACTTTTGGAGGAGGAGCTGTATCATGGTAGTCTCGTCTACAGAAATGTGTTGTTTTGTCTACTACAGAAGCTGAATATATTTTCATTACTGAATCTTGTTAGGAAATGAGATGGATGAAAGAATTATTGAAAGAAATAGGCATTGCACAGAACATGTTTATAGTGTTTAGTGACTCACAAAGTGCTATACATGTGAGAAAAAATCCATGTTTCCATTCACGTTCAAAACACATTCAGAGAAGGTACCAATGGATCCGTGAAGTGCTCGAGAAGAAGGAGTTATACTTGGAGAAAGTGCATACATATGAGAATGGGGCAGATATGATGACAAAGGGCTTGCCAAGAGGCAAGCATGAGATATGTTGTGCCAAACTCGGAATGGTTTTGACAGGAGCGTCACGATGATGAATGTTTATAGCAACATTCTCCCATGGCTCGGAAGGGGGAGAATTGTTGAGGTGTTCCTTGCCATTGCGGGTGGGTTCTTAAATTCCGGGTAAACAGGTCAGAGTTTTCTGTTATGAAAACGGGTTAGAGTATAAATACTTTTTTTTTGTAATTTTCTTATAACGCAGTAAAGTTGAGAGAGAGTGAATTACAGATCTAGGGTTTTCTGATTTCCTTCTTTTCTTGTTGTTCTTTGGCTGATCCAGAGAGAAAGATTGGGGGAGCTTTTGATTGTGGAGTAGTCCAATCATTCCTAGTGTAATCACTTATTTCATTTGAGAGCAGGGCATGTAAGTTTCTACTATTGACATTTATTTGATTTAGTGAAACTTATCCCTCCCGTGAACGTAGGTCGATTTTGACCGAACCACGTATATTGCGTTGTTATTGCTTTGTTTTATTTCATTTCTTGGTAATATGTTTATCGTCATAGACGATTTGGAAACCAATTTATTACAGGTTTGATTTCTAAGAAGATCCGTAGTTTTGTTGTTGCAAAACCCAACAAGCAATTGGTAAGGAGGTTAGTACTGATCGTTTACCGATTGGTAGATGATATTTTTTTTACTAGTGTTACTAGTTAAACCTAGTTAACCGATCGAAATCAGTAGAATCAGAACTACAAACACCGGTCGATTAATCGATTTTTAAAATAAAAGGTAAACCAGACTTAACCAGAACCAATTAACATGTTACCTATTGAACACTCTAATATTTAGATGTATTTGAATGCATTTTTATTTTGAATGGAATTAATTAGGTTTGATATAATCTTGATTTGATAGATTTTTTTAGAAGTATACTATGAAATAACATGTTTCTAAAAAAAGTGAAAAGGTGATGGTAATTAAGTGGGATAGAGTCAATATTACATGGTGTAAACACTCCGGTCCTGTTTATACACCAAACTACACAACTAAATCATTGATGTCAATTTGAGAAACGTGGTTTCAGTTTATTGATCGGTTAGATAATCGGGTTTGTCAGTTTTATTTGTTCGCAAAAGTCATTATTAAATAATATAAGCATACCTAAAACTTGATTATTCACCATATTCAATTTTCTAGTCCACGTTTTCATAACAACATGGGTTGATGACGACAACTATAGCCCTATAATACTATTTTACTTTCTTTATTTAATTTATCTTATTTTACTTTGAGACACTTTTATATGTTGAAATAGTGAATTGACCAAAAAAAAAATATAAATAAGTGAAAAAAAGAGCAATTTGCACAACTTTATTGGTCAAAAGCAACTTCTTTTTTAAAACTAGATCAAAAGCATAGTTACATTGATGTCTTTAGTTTTTTTTTTAACTTCATAGTATATAGATAAAGTGGATTTGAAATTGCTCTCATCTTGAGTCAAGAGATTGATAAATAGACTCTTTATATTGTACTAATTTGCGATCGAAGAACAATATATGAGTTATTTATACAAAACATTATTCTTACCGTTAAATCCAATCTCTTGACCCTCGTTCACGCTTTTCCTTTCGGAAATGAAGACTTAACAAAATCCTATTTATTGCAGCTTTCTCTGTATATGTCGCTAACGCAAAATCTTGTCCCGCCGATGGCATTTGCTCAATCAATCACCATCTTTCTGGCATTGCCCTGAATCCATATGTTGTTTTGTTTAAAAAAGAAAAAGGAATAGAAAAACAGGAATATAATACCAAAACTAGAGATGAAAAGGATAGCCATGATGCACACGTTGATGATCAGTATAACTCGTCTATCCATTTGTAATGCGGTTTAACTAGTTCAATTGTTTATTAATCTAATATATAGACTAGATCTCTCCAAAAGCTAAGATTACATTTTGACAATCCAAGTCTTTTACATAAATTGCATTTTATAGTTGTCTTCATTTATAAATTGTCTAAATAATTTCAAAGATTACATATGGATTTAATTGGAAAATGGTATTCATTCACATTTGGTACAAAATTATATTATCGAAAGAGCAAACTAGAATACAGTAAAGAAAAAAAAAGAGGTAAGTATTATCAAAATTGATATAATGATTCACAAGCTCCAACATTTAGAGTGTAATATATTTTATGGAAGAATTTTAATGAGTAATTTAAATTTTATTGTGGAGATGAATTTCTAACTTTTAGGAAGATAACTGATGCGGGGTTAAATATATGATTGTGACGTTTCATGAGCTCTCGAACTAACGATTTTGTTATCCGTATCAAATATAAAAGTATGTTAAACATTAGCTAAATTTCTTCTTCTAGTCTAAACGAAGAAAGTTAAAATTTTGATTTAACTTTTAAAAATTTATTATCATGCTAAAATAACATCACGATTATGGTTTTAAGTAAGACATAAACTAGTTAAACTCTTTTAATTTTAAATTTATCATCTTAATATTTTACGAATTTATAAATTATTTCAATTTTATACAATTTTATATAAATATATATTTACATATTAAAAAGATATTATTTTTAATTATTTTTATATTTAATTATTATAATAAAATTTTAATTAAATTCTTGAATTTACGAATTTACAAATATCCCATCATTTTAAGTAAAATTTCAATTTTGACTCAAACTATGAAATTATGTATCAAATATTATTATTCATTTTATCATAACTAGGTTACAAATGAAGTTAACATATCACTAATTTTCTCAACTCTCAACTTTCTAACTTTCTCAACTATCAACTTTCAACTTTTGTTATGGTTGAGAATTTTGTTGGTTTTGGAGTGTCTTGACAATAACAAAAACCATTATAACAAACTGCGATTTTTCCTTTGTAGACATTATTACATTTTTTTTGTAAAGTTGCACTCCTTTCCATAGTGTTTGCAATGACAAAAATCACCAAAGCATAAGGATGTATGTTTGCACAGGTGAATGCAATCTTGTGCATTATGACATTTCAAGGCTTCTGTATAACCATTATTACAGAAAAAAATAATGAAATTTAAAATCAATTCATAAAAAATATTGGTTAATCAAATCTATCCATGTATGATATTTCAAGGCTTCTCTATAAACTTGATCAATCTATCCATGTGTATATATCTTGGTTTAGTTGTAGTAATATTGCAAATCAATATATATATATATATATATATATATATATATATATATATATATATATATATATATATATATATATATATATATATTAATAGTTATAGTTACTATAATTTTTAATGTCTTAAGCTTTTAAGATTATATTTTTAGTAAATCAAATCTTTGAAATAAATGCATTTAATAGTTTTATATATTTTATTCACTCACTTACTAAAAGTCATTTTTAAAAGTTTTAAAATCTTCATGAATATATATATATATATATATATATATATATATATATATATATATATATATATATATATATATATATATATATATATATATATATATAAATATATATATATATATATAATTAATTAATTGTTTAGGTAAGATCTTTATTAATGGAAGTAATGTGGAAATAAGGTATGTTTCTTACATTTACAAAATAAATAAAAAATTAAGTTTAAATTTGTGTCATTTTTGTTAGGAAAATTAATTAAATATTATTTGGGTAAAAATATTATAGTTAAAATTACTATTATTAGATTCAATTAATTTTGGTTTGTAAATATTAAATTTAATCCAAATTTGATAAGAACTTATATTTTTAAATTAATTGAGTATTTAAAAAATATTTTTTTTCATGAGATTGAAATTTAATTTTTGTTTATTTAGACCACTTACAGGAAATATCAAATGTATAAATATGTTACACAACATCAATCACATAAATCGATATAGGAAGAAAAACAACTAAATTTTATATCAAATTACCAATCAAATTATATAAAATTTTATCAGAGTATAATATTTGTTATTTAACTATCACTCTTAAACTTAACATAAAATAGGTATGTAACTCATAATATTCATTTGTTAAAGTTTTGTTAGAGTTTGTGATGAATATGTATAATTTAATTTATATTTGAAATCTTTTAATATTCTTATAAAATTCTTTAAACTTAACTTAATAGTAATTAATTATCAAATAAGTTATGTAATAAAAAATACATTTAATAGAGAAAATAATCTTAACAAATATTAAATTATATCTATATAATGTCATTTACTTCACATAATCCTAAATAACTAATCTATCTTTACATTGAAATAATTTATAATTATTTAAACAACTAAATCAAGATCAAAACTTTAGTACAAATTAGAAAATAATAAAAGTTAATATAGATACATGATAATAGAACAAATGTTATGATATATTTTGTATAAATAAAAATGGTAATAGATTAGAAGTTTATTATTTGAAGAAACTTATAAATTATTCATATTCTAATCATAATAAATAGAAAAAAATATTAAAAGTTAATATTTGTCAAACAATTTAGTTATCAAATTAACTTAAACTTATCTCTACATAATGCAATTTTACTTAATATACGATTTTAAATCCAGAAACTTAAGGTTAATATCCACCTCTATTGTCTCTGTTCTAGAAGAGGGGATGTATACTCAAAGAAGAATTAAACATCAAAACCTTAAGCAAAATGAACACTTTTTTTCTCCCATGTCTTCCCAAAGGTTGATAATTTATTAATTGAAGAAACTTATAAATCATTAATATTTCTAATTATAATAAATAGAAAAATATATTTAAAGATTAAGATTTTAAAAATTGTCAAACATTTTAGTTTCATTAAGTTACGTTAAACTTATATCTACACTAATATGTAGATTTCAAGGGTAACTGAAACAACCTTTGTAATTATGCATTCCATTGATATTCATCCTTCAAACAAACCAGATTAACCTCCTACAAGATGTACTTTCTTATAACATCAGCAGTGGAACCTTGTGCAAAAATGGTTACATTTTTAGCTATCTAGACATAAATAAATCTGCATCATCAACAACAAAGAAAGACTACATAAAGGAATCTGCATCAACAACAAAGAAAGACCTAAACTACTATGTAAAAAGAGATGATTCAAGATAATTATCGTCGTTACAAAGTTGTTTGAACACGTATCGTTCCATCCAAAAATCGTAATTTTTTCGTTCTGAGATGGACTTCAGCTGCCAACATAATCTGGATGTTGGCTCATTTGATCGTCAATGTTATGGTACCATTAGCAACCATGATTGCTTAAGCTACTATATAAAGAGATGTCTTTATAACCGAAACTCGATAGAGTGCCACTATCAACCTCTTAAATAATCCCGTTCCAACAACGTAGAATTTGGTTTTATCTAGCTTTTAGTAAAGGTTTTCAATAATTGTTGAAACTTAAACATAAAAAAATAAGAAGAAATGGCTAGCCATCAGTTCTCATAACATTTCATTATATCCCTAATCACATTATATAACTATCAGAAAACCCTTTCCTGAAAAAGTTCAAAGTTCGAGAAATTTTAACATCGGTTTGTATGTCAGGAGTCTTTTTAAATAAAACATTATTTTAAAATAATTTAAACAAATTTTGACAACTTAAATTAATTATAAAAATAATTAATTTGGATTTAAGATTAAATATTATTTTAGATTAGAAATAATTAAATTAAAATTTGATTTTTAGAAATCCGTGTTTAAATTTATTAAAATGTTTAATAAATAAGTCTAAAAATTTAAAAAGCTAATTATTTAAATTAAATTAAATTATTTTAAATATTTCATTAGTCAAATTATCATTTGATTTCTATTTTTTTTATTATTAGATTTGATAGTAAATTATTG
This sequence comes from Impatiens glandulifera, assembly GCF_907164915.1. Lineage (NCBI taxonomy): Eukaryota > Viridiplantae > Streptophyta > Magnoliopsida > Ericales > Balsaminaceae > Impatiens > Impatiens glandulifera. Next base: position 13,149,170 of record NC_061869.1, on the reverse strand, counting down.
GATTTAGCCTTTTTAATCCCCAAATTTTAAATTAAAAAAGGGAAATAAAACAATAAATAGTATATTTAATGAATAAAATCTTCTTCCAACTATCTAAAGTCACGGACGCACCGGTGACTAAGGGTGGCCAAAAAATCCGATCCGATCCGATCCGATATTTCGGATCGGATATCCGACTCTATTCTTTTTGTAAATTGTGATCCGTATTCGATTTGGTATCCGACCACTATCCGATCCGAAAACACCGGATCGGATCGGACAGTCGGATACCCGCTGATCCGATTTCTTTTTATATTTTTAGTTTTTTTTTTATATTTTAAAAAATTAAAATTGTTCATTAAGGATCTTAGAATTCAACTCATAAGTCATTAATACAATACATATCAAAAATATCATTCAAATGCTGAAATGAAATCAATATTATTTTAAAACAAAAAGAACAAATGTGAAGAAGAACAAAAAAAATCAATCTTTGGAAAATATGACGAAGAACATATGGAAAAACAAATCTGGAAAATAAGCCAATGATTTTTTGTTTGATATTGGGTTTGTAAAGAGAAATGGAAAGAAAAGAAAGCTAGAGAGATTTATTTTAATATTATTTTGTTTTTAGATTTATTTATTTAATAAATTTAAAATATCATCGGATCGGTTTCGGATATCCGAATTTTTTTTGTCCGATCCGTATCCAATCCGGAAATCCGGTAAAAATATCGGATCGGATCGATATCCGAATCCGATCCATCGGATACGGATTTTTTCGGATCGGATTTTTTGGCCACCCCTACCGGTGACCAACAAGATATTGGCGCGCTATAGTATTATTTTAATTAATTTGATATAATTAATATTTTTTAAAGAAACCTTTTAGTATTTTATTATTTGAATTAAACTCTCAATTTTAGGCATTACAATTAGGGTTGTGAATGAGTATATATTCGGGTTACAGCTCGAATTCGATTCGTATGTATTTAATTGGCTTACGAGTTGTTTAAGATCAGCTCGTTTAAAAATCGTTAAGAGAGTTCATTAATGCCTAAAGCTTCGCCTCATTTGAAGTTATTAATATTAATTTTGATTAAATAATAGTATATCAATTACTTATAAACGATGTTTTAAACAAGTCTCTAAACCGAAATATTCGAAATCTCATAAACGAGCTAGCCATGTAAACGAATATTTCCATGAGCCTCTAAACATACATGTTCGCAAACCCATGAACAAGTCTTTAAATAAACATGTTCGCAAGCTTATGAACCAGCCTCTAAACGAACATGTTCTCGAGCTCACTAGACAAATATCTAAAAACTTTAGCTTAACTCGTTAAAATTTTCATTTTCATGTTTTTAAACGAGTTCGAGTTGAGCTCGTTGTTTGAACGAGATTTTAACCGAGCCGATATTTTCATTTTCATCTCTTATCATTCACATCCCTAATTTCAACTATTAAATTATTTTAAGTATATTCAATTTTAACTCCAACTATTAAATTATTTATCAAATACCATTCTTCATTTTAGCATAGCTGGGTTACAAATGAAGTTAAGAAATCACTCATTTTCTCCACTCTCAACTTTAGTCTCTGCAATAACAAGAACCATTATAACAAACTGGGATTTTTGCATTGCAGACATTAGCACAGTCATCTGTATACTTGCACACAAATCCAGGGTGTTTGCAATGACAATTGTCACCAAAGCAAAGGGATGTATATTTGCAGAAGAAGTGAATGCAATCTCCTGAATTATGACATTTCATGGCTTCTGTATAGCCATTATTACAGAAAAAAATGAAATTTAAAATCAATTCATAAAAATATTAAAACAAATTATAAAATTTATTATATTGTAAATTATAGAGGAAGAAGATTAATACCAGAAGTAGAGATGAAAAAGATAGCCAAGATGAACAACTTGATCAATCTATCCATGTGTATATATATATATCTTGGTTTAACTAGTTCAATTGTTTATTAATCTAATTGCATGCTGAATATATAGACTATATCTCCCCAAAAGCTAATATTACATTTTGATAATCCAAGTCTTTTACATAAATTGCATTTTATAGTTGTAGTCATTTGTAAATTGTCTAAATAATTGCTAAGATTACATAATTGCTAAGATTAATCTAGTTGCATGATGCATATATAGACTAGATCTCTCCAAAAGCTAAGATTACATTTTGATAATCCAAGTCTTTTACATAAATTGCATTTTATAGTTGTATTCATTTGTAAATTGTCTAAATAATTGCAAAGATTATGTGTTTTTATTTGTAAAATGGTATTCATTCACATTTGGTACACAATTATTTTTTAATTCATAATATATATTATCAAAAGAACAATTTAGAACACAATAAAAAAAAAATATAAGCATGATTAGAATTGTTATAATGGTTCATTAAAAAATCTAATCGGACTCACTAGTAAAAACATTTAGAATGAAATATATTTCATATGGAAGTATTTTCATGAGTAATCTAGATTTTAGTGTAGGAATGAAATCACAACTTCACGATTTTGTTAGCAGCATCATTCATAATATGATGTTGAACATTAGGGAGCTTAAAGAAATTTAAAATCTTAAGTTTCAAAATTTTCAATCTCAATTTGCGTGTAAAAATCTTTGTAATAAAATATTTTTTTTAAAAGATTTATAAAAATATGTGATAACTTTTTGAAATTAGTTATAACAATAATTAATTTTAGATTAAATTTTAAATAATTTTTTGTTTTAAAATAATAAAACTAAAATTTGATTATTAAAAATAATTAATTTAAAAAATTATTTATTTGATCAGAGTCGCTAATTGATTATTTTTAAATAAAAACAAAGTATACGTCTATAAACGTATTTTTTATTAGAGTCTCTTTTAAGTTCGATGTTTGGTGATACTCGAGAAATGACTTTCGTGCTATCCCCGCACCCGTTTTTAAACGGTCTTTACTTTATAACTTTCCTTTTGAAAATTAGTTATATACATTTTATTTTAATCAATTATTTTTCAGATCCTAAACATGTACATGTTTTTCGTTTATTTAAAAATTGTAAAAACAATATTTAAATGTTGTTACCTAAGACTGATGTCGGCAAAGAGGAAAGTACCTAAAAATATCAATTTTAGGGTATTAGGATCTAAATATAAATCCTAAACAGGCCCTTGTTAAAATATTTTTTTATGAAAATATTCTAAAAATATTTTGAAATCATTTTTTATTTTTATTTTAGATTTTTAGAAAATGATTTGGGAGTTCCAAAATTATAAAAATAAATTCAGATCTCGATAGTCCACACATACACATATTTTCCCATATTTCTTTAGAACGAGAACTAGGTTGGCTGTCCAAGTAGGATAATCCAATACTTCGAGAAATTTAACTTTAACTTTGAGTTATTTTTGGACTTCTTCCTTAATCTTAGTCACAACATCATCCTTCAATCGTCTAAGCTTTTACTTTATTGTCTTAGTGTCTAAATTAAGAGGAATATAATGTTGTGTGATATTGTGATCGATGTCTGACATGTCCTTATATGACCAAGCGAAAATGACTTTATTAGCTTGTAACATCTCAATTAGTTCGAGATGTTTTTTTGAGTTTAAACTTTGGCCGATTAACATAATTTGAGGAGCGTTGACCGTGTTTAGATTTATTTCAAATATCTTTTCGGCAGAAGAGACAATTTCGTCCTTGTTTTTTAAGAAGTGTTTTTTTTCGAAGTTTATATCAGAGTAAAAGGAAATATCATCTTTACTCGTCGTGCACTCAAAATCTTCTTATCATATTAAGGAGTTTATTACATGTAGGAAGAGAAAATCCAATAAGACTATAATTCTTAAGTTCTTTAAAATGTACATTATTTGACATCTCTTTGCACATGAGAGGAGGAAGAGTTTTGCTTTCATTAATTATAGTATCGATGGATAAGAGGACGTCGGTTCAATGTAGACTTAGAGGGTTGATTTCTGCAACTTGATCAGTCGTCGTGTGGTTCCGAGCAAGGTATTTCAGGGCATCATGTCAATACTCTTTTCTTTTTCTAATTACGCAAATAGAAGGATTATATTATAGGAGTAATCTAAAAAGATTTCGAGACTTGAAAAATGTCTCTATAATTCTGGGTTGGTAAATGGTTTAGGGAAGTCAAAACATAATGTGCTTTGTCCTTCTCGGATGAACTGTCCATTCAGGATTGGAGGAATGAGTATGTGTTGTTTAGATATTTTTCTCTTGCAGATTTCTTCGAATCCAGTCGGGATATACTCCAAACCAAAGTGGTCCCCGTCGGAGAATGACTAGGATAATTTTTAAGTTTTTAAAGGAGCTCGAGTTGAGCTCGTTAAGAACGAGGTTAGACGATATTTTAACCGAGCCGAGATTCGAATAGTTCACGAACACCTCTAACCATTCACATCCATAATTACAAATATTTAAGTAATTTTTAAATTTTGACTCCAACTATTAAATTATGTAACAAATATCATTCTTCATTTTATAATAGCTGGGTTACAAATGAAGTTAAGAAATCAATCATTATCTCCACTCTCAACTTTAGTCCCTGCAATAACAAGAACCATTATAACAGACTGGGATTTTATCATTACAGACATTAGCACAATCATCTGTATACTTGCATACAAATCCAGGGTGTTTGCAATGACAATTATCACCAAAGCAGTGGGATGTGTATTTGCAGAAGGAGTGAATGCAATCTCCTGCATTATGACATTTCATGGCTTCTGTATAGCCATTATTACAGAAAAAAAATGAAATTTAAAATCAACTCATCAAAATATTAAAACAAATTATAAAATTTATTATGTTGTAAATTATAGAGGAAGAGATTTAATACCAGAAGTAGAGATGAAAAAGATAGTCAAGATGAACAATTTGATCAATCTATCCATGTTTATATATCTTGGTTTAGTTATAATAATATTGCAAGTTGATTGGTTTATATATATTTATATTACTTTAAATTTTAATCTCTTAATTGTTAAGATTATATTTTGGATTGCTCGAATCTTTAACATTAAATATAAATATATATATATATATATATATATTTATTTATTTATTTATTGATAACTCAAATCTTTTACATTAAATGCTTTATTGCTTTATTAGTTATATATCTTTTATTAACTTACTTTAAAAGTCATTTTTTAAAAATTAAAAATCTTAATATAATATAATATAATATTATATTATATAATATTATATTATATTATTACTCAAATCTTGTACATCAAAATCAAATCAAATGTATTTAATAATACTTATATTATATTATAAGGTAATAGATATAATATTTATTAATCTTTTTATTTATATTATATTATAATAGAAGATAAAGAAATGATTGAGAAAGGTAATGGATTGGGAAATAATGACTGTCCGAAAATATATTAAAAAAAAAATTTCTATTCACTTTTTATTATTTTTTCAACCAGTGATATAGTGACACATCATTCTCTCACTCATTCTCTCTCTCAAATTTGGTTCTTCTATCACTTCTCTAATAGATATAATATTATATTTATATTTAATTAAATTTAAATTTTTTTTTGTTTATAATGTTATTTATATATTTATTTTTATTTTAAAATTAATTTTTATACATTTATTTTTGTTTGAAATATATTGACTCTTTTAAGAGTACAATATAAAAAACTTAACTTCAAATATAAACAATTATTATTTCAAAATTGGATTATTATTTTTTTAAATTGAAGTGGCCTAAATTTAAATATTCTTGACAATATTTTAAAATAATTGATCACCTAAGGTGCCAATAATGTTGTGTTTCTCCAATTTTATTATATATATATATATATATATATATATATATATATATATATTAAATGTCAATGGTTATTTAAGGTTTAAATTTGTGTCATTTTTATTAGATGTATCTCAAAAAAAATATTTTTTTGAAAATAATAATTTATATTTTTTTGTTTCTTCTAATTTCTTAATAGGGTAAATGAATTATACTTTCCCAATATTGTAACGAAATCACAATCAGACTTCGATAATCAGACTTCGATAATTGAATCCTGAAAAAATTTATTTGAAACTGAATAAAGATTTTAGAGAGAAACAAACTTGAATGAAATTATTTTTATTAACTTGTGAAAATAAGGGTACGATTAAAAACTTATATATAGTTAAATAAAACTTAGACATTTATATAAGAGATTTGAAGAGTCTCATTTAATAGAGATAAATCCAAGAGACTTGAATAATCTAAAAGACTTTTGAATAATTAAAAGACACAATTATTATTATTATTATAACTTTAGTTTCTAACACTCCCCCTTAAAGTGATGTCCGATGAACTAATCTCAACTTAGATTGTATATATCTTCGAAAGGAACTTTAAAAAGTGTTTTTGTGAAGATATTCGCAACATTGTCTTCACTCCTTATTATAACCATCTCAATTATTTCCTTTAGTACTTTTTCACGGATAAAATGATGCTCCAACTCAATGTGTTTTGTCCTCGCATGAAACACGTGATTTGAAGTCAATTAATAACACTCAAATTATCTCCATGGATAGAACAAGCTGATCAAACTTGACATGAAGATCATCCAAGAGTCTACGAAGCCATATGCACTCATGTATTGTGTGAGTTGATGCTTTGTATTCCGCTTACGTCGTAGACAAGGATACCGATCCTTGTTTCCTACTACTCCAAGATATGCTAGTATTTTTACAAAGAAAAACAAACCTAGATGTGGACCTTCGATTCTCTCGATCTCCACCAAAGTCAACATTCGCAAATCCTTACAAGACAAATTTTGCATCTTTCTCGTAGAGTAGACCTATATCTAGTGAGGTGTTAATATACTTCAAAACTTTCTTTCCTTCCTCGAGGTGTGGTCTCATTGGCTCCTGCATGTATCGACTCACATCCAACTACATAAGCAATGGCATGCCTTGTTATAGTCTGATAAATCAGACTTCTCACAATAGCACGATACGAATGAGGATCTGGTAAACATGTTACTTCGTCTTGACTAAGTCTGAGAATTACGTTGAGAGGAGTATAACTCTTTTTTCCATCTTTCATACCAATTTTATCTTCCAACTTCTTTGCATAGTTTATCTACAATACAACCAAACCTTTCTCAAAAAATTTTATTTGTAAACCAAGGAAAGTTCCAAGTTCACCAAGTTTCTTCATCTATAAACGAAGCGAGAGCTCGTCTTAGAGCCGAGCAACCTCATCATAGTTACAGCTCGTCAAGATTATGTCATCCGTATATAGAAGTACAACCACCATCTGCTCTTGATGCTTCTTTATAAATAGACTTGAGTCGGATCCTAAACCTTTGTACCCACAAAACTGAAGATATTCTGCAATCTTTCCATACCAAGCACGTTGGGCTTGCTTTAATCCATATAGTTACTTCTTAAGTCTACAAACCAATTAGTGACCACCCTTCTCCGTAGAGAAATGCATTCTTGACGTCCAATTTCCATAACTCTCATCGAGAACTTGTTGTTAAGGCCAACACAGTGTGAATTGAAGTCATCTTCGCAACTGGAATGAATGTATCCTCGTAATCTTCTCCATACTTCTACGAGAATCCTCGAGCGACCAATCTAGATTTGTATCGATCTAAGTTTCCATTAACATTTTGCTTGATTCAATATACCCACTTACATGTGACTACTTAAGAACTAGGAGGCTTAAAAACGACGTCTCATATCTCATTCTTCTTGAGAGCATGCATTTCCTCCATTACTGTCGCCCATTCCTTGAAATTCTCTGCTTCATTATAAGAAGTGGGTTCCTCTTCGTCTATTGCATTTTCCAAGAAATAAGAGAAGGTTGTTACAAAATTATAATCTTTAAATCGATAGGGCCTCACAATGTTCCTTTTTAGTCGAGATTCCCCATTTTGTTGTTGACTAAATTCTTCTTGATGTGGACTTCCTGGTAAACTATTACTTTTAGCTCTTTCATTGACTAAAGTATCTTGAGATAAGTCAGGGCTCCCCTTGTCACTATTATCACTACTAGAGGAGTTTCCCGTAGACATGGGTATGAAAAGGTCAGTTTGAGCAGTTTCCTCAACATCATTGATTAGTACAAAGATATTTTATCGAAAATCACATCTCACGACACAATGCTTTTGTGGGTTGATGGATCCATACACCTCCACCCTTTCCTTCTCTCGTCGTAGCTAACGAACACGCACTTGACTGTCTTTGCATCCAATTTAATCCTACTCGATTATGGAATATGGACATAACAAATAGATCTTAAAACTGGAAAATACTTAAAACTTGGTTTAAAATCATAAATTATCTCAAATAGATATTTGAACTTATTTGGACTAACTGGAACTCGATTGATGACATGTGTAGCACAACTCAGGCATTCTGTCCATAATTGCTTTGGTAGATTCTTCATATGCAGCCATGACTTACAAGTCTTTTTAAGGTGTTGAATCTCCCTTTCGTCGATCCCATTCTGTTGTGGGGTCTCTAGACAAGAGAGTTCTCTTTTTATGCCACATTTTCTACAAAACAATTCAAACTCTTTTAAGTAGAATTCCCCACCATTGTTTGTCTGTAGTACATGAATTTTCTTATCTTGTTCTCCTTTTATCGTCTCATTGAACTCGAGAAATTTAGAGAACACTTTGGACTTCTCTTTCACGATGTACACCCAAGTGAATCGGGAAAAATCATCCACAAACAGACACATATATTTACTTTCCGAGTATGAGGCAGGCCGAGTTGGTCCCATCAAGTTACTATGAACTCGATCCAAAGGACCCCTTACTTCTCGATACAGAATTGACGAATGTAAGTCGATGAGCCTACCCATATTGACATCCTTAACACACACTACACTCCTCGATGCTTAGATCTTCTAGCAGACCTTCAACAAGTTTCTTTTGAGACATAACACTAAGCTTAGTCATATTGAGATGCCCAAGCCTTGCATGCCATATAAAGGAGGTACTTTGTCGTTCACCTTTTCGATGTACGAATTTTATGTTGAAAGGACAAAGAGATCATTTACTATAGTTCTAGTGTGAACCACATCCGCCTTGATTTCTTTCTTGTTTCTTAAAAATTCCACATCATGTGGACCGAACAACACAAGATTTCCAGTGTCTACAACATTTGCTACCAATAAAAGGTTTTCTGAATTCTTGGAACGTGGTAGATATTCTTTAGAGTAACAGGTTCTCCCTTTCCGCTATTAATGACAATCGGTCCTTCCTTTTAACTTCATGGCGATTGGGTACCCTAATTCACATAGAGTGGGGGCTGATCTAATGGCTTTCGTGGTGGTATTTGGACCACTACCCCTATTATGAATTCGACTTGATGAGAACATAAAATCATCTTTAGTAGTAATGTGATGTCTACACCATGAATCAACGATTCACCTTTGACTGATCTAATGTTTATTATGAGACGCCTCTATTTGTTTTTCCTTCGAAATCATCACATTGACATGAAAAGTCTTGTCAAAGTCCTCCTCAACACATTGGTCAGTCTTTTCTCTAAGATTTGAACTAGCAAAATTTCCATCTAAATTTACTCGACACGGAGTCATGGACTAGGGCAGACCAACCCTATGGAAAGTTTATCCAAAAAAATAATTATTAAATTTAATAGGCTAAATCCAACTCAATAGACAAAAAAAATTAAAATTATTATTTATAAAAATTCAATTATTTACTTATTAAGAAAGTAATTAATATATACTAAGGGAAAATAACTTATCGATATGAAATATTTGATAAATTAATAAAAAAAAAATGTAATATGTCTAAGGCAACCCAATAGTCAGGTTGCCACTGCAGGTTAGCGCAACGATGACACAACTGTTTTTTTTCACTTGGTAAACCTAAGTTAACTTATCTTCTTGACAAAATATTCCTAGTCAATAAGACCACTAACACTAGGGGTGAGCAAATGGGTAAAACCAATCCGTTTTGTCCGATCCGTATTAAATCCAAACTAATTTTATTCAATCCGTAATCCAAACCATTTTACTAATTAATACGATCGGATACGGATTGGATTGAAAATGGTTCGGATAATCCAAACTAAAAAATATTTATATATATCAGCTTAAAATTAGTCAACAATTTTATTTTTTTAATTTTATTTTTAAAATTCTAATTTTTTATTATTATTAAATTTGAATCTGAAAAAATAATAAAAATAATAAAAATAAATAAATAAATAAAAATAAATATCGTTGTCAAGTGATGATAAGTAAAATATATATTATATTGAGATTAAATTTAATTTAAAGAAAATTAATTAAAAAAAATATATTTTTATTTAGATAGTTTGGATAATTTGGATAATCCTAATCCAATCCGATTTAATTCAATCTGATCCGATCTTAGTCCAATCCGAAATATCCAATCCGAATTAGTATTTAAGATTCGGATTGGATTAGATTTCGGATTAAACCACTCAATGCTCACCCCTAACCAACCCAAATCCTATTCACAAATACAGGATTAAGTTAATTGTGTTTGTGCTGGCAAAGTAAGAATCACCAAGGGACCTCCACGTAATTTAGAGTTGATAACGTATTTAAAAAAAATTAACTTGTAAAAACCATTTTCATATCATAAGCTACCTAATTGGTTTCTTTCCTGGATGCATATTAGTTTATGTGGCTTCGAAAATTAAAAAAAAATGATTTTACTTATTTTTAAATAAAATTTTATAGTGTACCACTTTAAGAGTCTATATTGTATTTTGTAAAGTGAGATACACAATCTTTCCAACTTCGACAAGCTAGAAACTTATTGTGCATCATGAATAATCTTAGTTTATTCCATAGTCAAGACTTTAACATATGAGAATTTACATCTTACAATTTTCAATTTCTATAAAATAAAATTGTTACCAAAGTGATTTAAAACTACTTTTAAAGGAACTTGCAAAACAAATATATATAACTTTATTTTGAAATTTGAGAGTAATTCCAATTTAAATTCTTGTAGATTATTTAAGATTAAAAATTAGAATTGAAATTAGAATTCTAATAGAATTCAAACCAATGTAATTTTATAATTTATAATTCCACGCTTTTAGATCGGAACTTTAATTTCAATATTTATTTTTTTCTATGTTTTTCTAAACAAAATATATTATTATTTTATCAATTATAACATGATTAACGTGTTCAACCGATAATTGTTTTTTAATTTCGAATATGTAATCCCCGAAAAATCCTTTGGTTCTCGGAGAAGCTTGAGGTTCGAGAATTTTAACATCGCTTTGCGTGTCAATAATCATATTTTAAAATAAAACATTATTTTAAAATATTTTAAATAATCCCTAGCTTTTGAAATTAATAAAAATAATTAATTTGGGTTCAAATTAAAATAATTTTTAAATTTGTTATAATCAAATTAGAAATTTGATTATTTGAAAATTTATTTTTTTAATTAATTAAAAAATATTATTTATCTAAAACAGAGACGTCAATTGATTTTTTTAAATCATTAAAAAGACATACGTGTACAAACGTATTTTTAGCTAGAGTTTCTTTTAGTTCGTAGTTTGATGATACTGAAGAAAGGTTTCACACTTCATCATTCTTATCCGTATTAAAACGGTCTCTACTTATAAATTTGGCTTTTAAAAATCAACTGTATAAAATTTTATTTTAACTGATTATTCTTCTAGTGCTAGACATGCATAGGTTTTTACGTATTTAAATAACTTTATCAGCAATTATTTAAATTATGGTACCTGTTGTTGATGATGACTAGGGAGGAAAACACCTAAAAAATATCAGTTTAAAAGTTATTAGGGTTTAAAAATAAATCTTAAATGAGCCTTTGTCAAAATATTTTTGTGGAAATATCTCAAAAATATTTTGAAATCATTTTCTAATTTTTTGGGATTTTTAAAAAATGGTTTAGGGTTCCAAAATTACAAAATAATTTTGGAATTTTAAAATTGGAACCAAAATGCCTTAGGACAGGTGTCCTAAGGTCCTGGGTTTGTTTATCGGTCGGGAGATAAAAAGCCCTCAGTCCTGGTCGAGAACCCCTCGGTCCGAGTTTAGGATCCTCGGTCGGGGTGCGGAAGTCCCTCAGTCGGAGTTTTAAGGCCTCTCGGTCCTTGGCCAGAATTTTCGGTCGAGTGCAAGTTTTGAACATCAAAATTGCAAGTTTTGCAATTTTGATGGAGGCTTGGATCCTTTGATCCAAGGGCTTGGGTAGCTTCACAAAGCTCTTAGAAATATTAAATTCATCATCCCAGTGTATCATTCGACCTAGGTGATGAACAATTTGTTCAAAATAGTTTATGGAAAAAAATCAGGTTTTTGGTTTTTAAGTTGTTTTGAAATATAGTGAGCTTGTTAATAGCTTCCTCATACTTCATATATTTGATTGATACCAAAACATGAACATTGGTTGTTCAATTTGACCATTCAAGAACTCAAAATTTTTATTTATTTTGAAAATTTTAATTTTGATCAAACATGATTGGGATGGATTAAACTTGATCTAAATAGTTGTCCAACATCATTAGAAACATGTTGGTAAGTTTTTAACCCGCTGTTCTTGAGGATTAGCTCAAGAACATAAAACTAGTTTTTTAACTTTTCCAAATTCAAATTTGGGATTTTTGTTTGAGATCGATTGATCGGTTCTGGCTTTCATAAAAAGCTCATAAAATCTTGGGATCGATTTCAATCATCAAGTTCAAGAATCATGTAGCATACAAGATTATAAAAACTGAAATATAAATATTTCAAATTCAAACTGGATGTATGAATTAAAGGATGATTGAAAGCTTACCAAGTATTTGAAGAACACTCCTTAGACATTAAGGAAGCCTTCTGGATGCCTGAATCCAAACTTTAAGGCCCTATTCAAAAAAATTGAAAATTTCGAAAACTTGAGCTTTAACGGCGGATTTCCTATAAATCTTGATTTGAGGTTTGAGATCAAATCTCTTGGCTTCGGAATTGTCAAGGTAGCCTCCCAAAGTCGATTGAGGAAGTCAAGTGGCTTGAATTAGTAAGAAGTTATTAATGGTATTTTGGATGTTCTTCCAGCCAATTATCGGAATAGGCATCATTGAGGCCTATAGATGTAGGGGAAATAACCACCGTGGTAGAGTGATCATTTCACCTTTTGAATGAAGTCAATCCGTCCAGAAACGAAGAAATTCCATCTTTGAAAAATCAAAGATGGTTGCGGATGGTTATCCATCCGGCATCGCGACGAAGATGTTGATTGGGGATGAAACGGCGTCGTTTTGAGCGAGAACGCGGATGTGAAGCGGCATGTTACCGTTCTATCGCATTTAGGGAGTTCTATCGCATTTTGGCTAACGGCGATGAGGCACGCGTTAGTCGATTGCCTACTTCGCGGATGCACGCTTCCTTCGTTATAGCGGGTGACACAGGCAACGCTGAGGCATTGGATGAAAATTCAGCTCTTATCCGATGATTGTAATTCCTGTTGTAGCGAATCCTTTGGGTTTCGGTTGCACTGGATTACTCGTTTTATTTTTATTTTAAACCTTAAGGGTTTATTTGAAATTAGTTTTTCTTTCAACCTTTTGTCTTTAATTTTAAATCTTTAGAATACACAAAATACTCAAAAAATAAATATGACCAATATTTTGCCAATTTATTTTATTATTTTTGGGTTAAATAAATAATTTTTGGGGATAAAATGGGTATCACATTTCATCCTAAATTATTTATTTTAATCTCTTGATTTTCTAAAATTAATTTAAGACAAATATGAGTACAACATTTATATCAAATTATTTTATTTATATTATTTGGCCATTATCCTTAATTGAAAGGAGAATCTCTCTTTCTGATTTAATTCTATTTATGGGATATAGACACTTTCTTTTAGACATTTAGTTTGATTGGATACTCCTTTCTTTCTAGATAGTTGAGCTAAAAGCCTTAATGAAATGAAGGTTCCTGGCTCATCTTCTCTCTTTTATTTTGTTATCCCTTGTTTCTTACTAAAATATTTTTCTCTTGAGCCAGTATAAAAAAGACCTTGTCCAGTCATTTATTGTGACAATAGAGCTTACGTTCTAAGAAGAAAATAAAATGTTCGCTTCTTTTCGCCTTGATATAAAACTCTTTGTAAGTAAACTTTCATGGCTAGTTAGTTGAAAAGTGAGGAGTGAAGCAGTCTAGTTCTTATCATTGTCATTCATATCCTAATGCCTTTGCTTCCGCCTTCCCTTCAACATTCATGTCGATCCAGCCGAGGCGATGGAATAGGTTCATACAGTAGATCCATACGAGGGACGTTCAATATCTTACTCGCGCTCGTACTCGAGGAGGTAATAGTTTCTCTAGGAGGGCTAAGGAGAATTCCATTGTCGGTTAAAAAAAATAATAGGTAGATTTCTTCCCTTATATCATTTTATCTCTAGGCTGTAGCATTTTCAAGCCGAATTAATTCAGTCTTAGACTTTTTTTTTTAACTATTAAGACGACTTTACCCTAGAGTTTTATATGTTTAGTAGGGGAGGACTAAGGGAAGACCGGTTGGTGAAAGTAGGCACAAGTAGAGATGGCTCGTCCGGAATGAAAGTGAACCGCTATTAGTTATTAGTTGGTATCCAAGCAGATATTTGGCAGGTGAGGACAACCAGACAACTCTCCGTTACTAGTTGTGGATAGGAATAGAATTCGGGCACAAAGATGATGGAGGTCCTTCTTCCACCTCTAGATCCAAACAAGTCGAAAGCCCATTTGTTTTTTCTTCTGCAACGAACCAATGCGAGGAGGCGCAATCGCGGGTAGTTATCACAATAATTAATCAAATTAATCAAATTAATTATTTAATTATGTATTTAGCCTTTAGTTAATTATTTTTATTTATTTATTCGAAAATAATTAAAATAATTATTTTAAAATTTATAAATTGGATGGATAGATTTGTAATGCTTCGAATCGATTTTTTTTTAAATTTGATAACTTAATATTTTGAACCGATTAATTTAAAAGTTAACCGATTGAACCGAATCGAATTCTACATAAAATTCGTTGACAGTTGTATTATTTTAATTGGGAAGATTATCATATTTATAACTTTCCTTGTAAATATTTTTTATATTTATCATCTAACTTAAAATATATTATTTTAACACTTAACCTTTAACATTGTTGTTAAATTTACACTATAATTGACAGAATTTATAACTCCGTTAATATTTTGACAGGTGGACAACACATTGGATAATTAATTTGCCACGTCAATATCCACTTTTTAATTTTTAACAAAACAAAAAATTATAATTGTATTAAAACAAACAGGCCGTTAATTTTCTTCTCTCAGTCTTCTCTTCTCTCACCGTCTTCCCTTCCACTCTATCTAATGAAATTCACCCAAACTTTAGTCTCTTCATTTCAATCCGATCCGTTTCTAGCCAAACTTTACATTCTTGTTTCAGATTTCTTGATAATTGATGATGATTTGAGCAAATTCTTCTTATTCCCGGACATTCGCCACAATTTCTACTCAAACTTTACATTTCTGATTTAGGTTTTTGACAATCGATGATTATGTTCGCTAGTTCTTCCTATTCCTGCGAGGCCACTATTTCTATGCAAATTTCACATATGTTTCAGGTTTCTTGATGATTTATGATGATGTGAACTGGTTATGTTTCAGGTTTTTGATGATCGATGATGATATGAACTGGTTCTTTCTCTTCCTGTGATATCCGTCATTTCACTTTGGGTGGCGTCGTGGGGCTTCTGTTCGTCTGGAATTGCGACAGGTCGGGTTCTTCTACTTCTTGCATTTCAAATTACAGTGAGGTAAGATTTCGGTCCTATCATTTTATTCACATCGAGAGGTGTGATTAGAATTATGAATTATATCCATCATATTAGCTGCTTTGATCTTGGATTCAATAATTCTCTATTCTGTGATTTTGATACTGAAATATAGTAGATACTGTTACTATTCTCAGTAATTTTATATTCTGTGATTCTCATACTAAAATATAGTAAATGCTGTTACTTTTCTATTCTGAAATTGGATAAGTGTTTTCTAAAACTGACTGTATTACAACATAATCTAATAATCCAATTCTAATATAGTAGATGCTGTTATTTTTCTGTTTTAAAATTGGATAAGTGTTTTCTGAAACTAGCTGTATTACAACATAATCTAATAATCCAATTCTAATATAGTAGATGCTGTTACTTTTTTGTTCTGAAATTGGATAAGTGTTTTCTAAAACTGACTGTATTACAACATAATCTGATAATCCAATTTTAATATAGTATATGCTGTTATTTTTCTGTTCTGAAATTGGATAAATGTTTTCTGAAACTAGCTTTATTACAACATAATAATCTGATAATCCAATTCTAATATAGTAGATGCTGTTACTTTTTTGTTCTGAAATTAGATAAGTATTTTCTGAAACTGGTTGTATTACAACATAATCTGATAATCAAATTCTAATATAATAAATGCTGTTACTTTTCTTTTCTGAAATTGGATAAGTGTTCTCTGAAACTGGCTGTATTACAACATAATCTGATAATCCAATTCTATTTGTTAGCCTTTGTTCAAATTGCATAGCAATTGCTGTGTAATTATAGCCTTACCCGTTACCTGGCTATTTAGGTTTCTTGATGATTGATGATAATGTGAGCTGGTTCTTTCTCTTCCTGTGATATTCGTTCCAAGACTTTACCTCAGCTCGTCGTCAGTGGACAGTGAAAAAGAAAGGTATGTAGACTCAACGAAGATAGAATAGTCTATGTAGATAGAGTAAATTAATAGAATAAACTCATAAATTATTTTATAAATAAATATTATAATAAAATCACTGTTAAAAATTCAAAAAAAAAACGGTGATTGCTCAGGTGGCCCCAAAGATAGTGACGCCGGAATCTAATCCGAAATGCAACTTCTCACACTCTCTCCGACTCCACGAGAACTGGAGATGAAGTGAATGCTTCTGCCATTGCCAACGGATTTGATTTCTCCACCACCTTCTTCATAAGCACTGATGCGTAAGCAGAGCACATTAACAACTCCTCCCCTTTTCCCTCCTTTCGTCGTCCTACTGTAATCTCAACGTTTCTCCAGTCTCATTCTCTGCAACTTCAAAGAATCCTGAACGAATAAGGTTGGTCTCCTCCTCCTTTTCAACCTCCAACCATATCATTCGTTAAGCATGTTTATCTTCCTAATTTATCTCTAATAAAAGTTTAGTCAAATTGCAACTAAAATGCAAGCTTTAGGTTACGTGGTGAAAGTAAGTGTAGGTTTTGACATTCTAAAGAGGAAGAAGATGAGTGATACTAACACTAATAGATATACCCACATGCCGGACATATCTAATTCTTGGTTGTGCTTGAGATCGGTGGCTATGAAATCCGAGCTTGCTCACAATAGATCTAATCCAAGACTTTACTGTGTAGATAAAGTTGATAGAACCATCGTTTTTCTATTACAAACTTTCTGTTCAAATTTTGATTTAAACATTCATTTATGTATAACTTATAAATGTCGTCCTTATTTGCATTTAGATTTATAAGTTTTTATAAATTAACCAACTGAATATTATGAAGTAATCTCATTTTTATTATCTTATTTTCATAATTGCAAAATGATATTGGACGGAAATACTTTGATTTGATAATAATATCTGATAATGAAAACAGTACAAAGGAACTGATAAATGAGTTACAATCGTTCTCAGTCAAATTGAAGCAATTGGAGAATGAATTGCAGGTGCTCTCCTTGGAGAATGAATTGCAGGTGCTCTCCACTAAAGTGAATCAATTGGAGAATATCACTTATTGAAGATTTAATTGAAGATGGAATTTGTCAAATATTTTTTTTATTTCTTTTATGCATAGTACATTTGATGTTTAAAGTGTTCTTAGTATTTGTAATAGAATAAAAATAGAAATATACAACATTGTAAGATTTGTGATGAATTCCAAGTTAGTTAAAACTATATGGTCAATAAAATTTGTGATTTGAATTTAATGGTTATTTATTGGAGTTTATTTTATTACTTAATGTTTGTATTCAATGTATTCTAATGTTTGTATTTAATGTATTCTAAGTAAATTATATAGGAAACAAAATAATACAATTAAAAATAAGACATTACACTTCAATATTTTATTTTAAGTAAACAATGATATATGTATTTCCTCTCAATTTCATGATTTTAAGATTTAGAATATTTATCAATTAACTCTACTATTTTTACCCACTTTTCACTACTTTAACAAATACTTCATGCCACAACCAAAACTATAACAAGCATTTAATCTCTCCTTCATTACTTTAACAAATACTTAAGGCCATAACAAAACCAATCCTTTAATAAACACTTAATCCTTGACTCATTAACTTAACTTTTCAATACGTTAACAAATGAGATCTTATAATTAAGCTTATTTTATATAATAAACATAAAACGCTTACAAACTATAATAATCTAGTATTTAGACACTTACATAAACTCCATCGAGATACTTACAAAATATAGCAATCTATTTCATCCAACATAAGATATAACAAAAAGTAATCATCGCCTATTAGTTATCGTCAAATCCATTAACCAAAACTATTCGTATCCAAAAGTTGAACTACTTTGACCATATAATTTCCTTTTTTTCTCGTTCACCCTTTCTTGTAATTGTCTAGTTGAGAGTGCTTCGTTACCTCTCCACATCAATCCTGGTGGTCTAATACCATGTTGTAAGTTCTTCGCACCAATTACAATCGTTCCATTTTCTCGACCTCTACCTCTTCCGACACCTAGTGAAGTTGTATTTCCTCTTCCTCTTCCCACACCTAGTGACAATGTGTTTCCTCTTCCAACACTATGTAAGGTTGTACTTTCTCTTCCTTTTTCTCGTTTTGACAAGTCTTGTGTGGACGTACCTGCACCATTATAACTATGTGTAAATATTCTTATAATTCAACACAAAATATCAGCCATACAAGAATATATTTTCACTACAAATCACAAATATAATTTTAATTACTATATAAAATTCTCATTTGTAACAATACAAACAATCATTTTTTCACCATAAAACAAATTATAATAGCTATGCAAACAATGCAAATTAAGGTAAACAAGAAAAACCTGTATTTTTATTTTGAGGAGTATTGGTTATGCCACCATTTACAATGTTTTGTTCCAATGTATCTGCACATTCAATTTTAGATTAATGCAATAAGGACAAGAAAATTATAGATTAAAACAACAAATACACATTAAAACAAAACCTTTGAAAGTATGAGATTAACAAGAAAAACTTTTCACAATATATCAAATAGACCATGCATATATTCATTCTTTCAGCATAAGATCAACTTTAATAGTGTACCTTCAGCTTCATAGACCTGTGTGGATATATTTGCACCATCATAACTCTATATAGATGTGTCTACACCATTATAGCTCTGTATAAATGTTTTTATACCATTATCATAAGATAAATATAGTAAAGACAAGAAAAGTATAAATTAAAGTAACAAATGCAGATTAGATCAAAACAAAATTTGAAAGTATGAAATCAAAAAAAAAATCTTTTCACTACATATCACATAAACCATGTAAATATTCAATCTTTCACTATAAAACTAACTTTAATAGTTGTACCTTCATTATCATGGATATGTGTGGATGTACCTACACCGTCATTACTATGTATAGATGTATTTACAACATTATAATTATGTGTAGATGTTCCTGTACCATTGTTATCAAATATAGTAAGACAAGAAAATGCAGATTACATAAAAAAAAATCATAACATTAAATTACCTGTATTTTTTCTTGGCGGAGCATTGGCTATGCCACCACCATTTCCTTTTTTACATCCTCTCTTGTTGTGGTCTTCTTGTCCACATTTAGTGCAATGCATCAATATACCTCTTTTAGACATTTTTCCATGAGATTTAGGTTCTTCAGGAGCACGTCTTCTATTCTTTTTAGGCCTACCAGCTGATCTTCCCACTTTTGGCGGTAAAATTTTTAAGTTACAATCACTATGCCAAAACTCGTCCCCCCTCAAAGGATTTACGTCAAATGAATATGTTTTCAAGTATGCATCTTTCTTGTACCAATGAGAAACATAATCTTCTAAAGTGCCATTATTAGCATGATTAATTGCTCGAACAGCATGAGCACACGGAATGCCACTTATATTCCATAGTCGACAAGAGCATCTTTCGTTGAAAAGATCAACGGTATGTCTATGGTTACCTTGGGTTATTTCATAACCCTTACCACCACAAAAGAATACGTGACATTCATGATGTTGAGATTTACTAACTTCAAGCAATTCTTTGGCATTGGGTGAGATGTTGTGGGGCCACTTATGCACTAATATGCGATTCTTAATTCTCTTGTTCATGACATCCCTCCTTATCAAATCTAACATAGTGCAAATATATTTCTCCCTAGCAACAAGGATACTAGAGTTAAAACTCTCGCACATATTGTTCTCAACAATATCACATTTTGTTGTCTCATTTTGAAATGCCTTTGTCCATGTTTTTTCTGGTACAGAAATAACTTTAGCAGCAGCACCATCCATTAAAGTATTCAATTTTAGAATATTAGCATCTAATTGTTCAGGATATGTTGATCTTGCACAATTCCAAAACTGCATTTTGAGGTCATCGCCTCTAAATTTTCTAGACCAATTGGCATACCAATGCCTTGCACAAAACCTGTGCTCCGATTCTGGAAAAACAATTTTAACTGCCGCTATTAATCCCTGTAATTATACGAAACCATAAACAATTTAAGTATTAAAATAAAATGTAAATAATATTTCTGATTTAAGAAATTAGATCAAAGGATTACCTTTTGCATGTCCGACATAATAGTTAAACCAAAACCATCAAAGAAATTAGATCCAATGTCTTTGGATAAAAGATCAAAAAACCAACACCACGAGTCTTTGCTCTCTGTTTCAACCACAGCCCATGCAAGAGGGTACATCCGATTATTCGCATCACGACCAACTGCAGATAACAATTGACCCTTAAAAACAGTTTTCAAAAAACAGCCGTCCACTCCAATTATAGGTCTACAACCAGCTAACCAACCCTTCTTCACTGCATCCAAGCATACATAAATTCTTTGAAATTGTAACTCATTTGTTTCTTCATCTCTTATTAATTTCAACTCAGCACTTGACCCGGGATTGCTAGATTTTATCTCCTCAATATAGCTAAATAACTTTTGGTACTCTCTCAAACCATCACCTTTTAACTTTTGCAAAACAAGAGTTTTGGCTCTCGCAACCTTGGATTGTGTGACTTCAGCATTAAGTTCTATCTTACATAATTCCATGAGAACTTTCAATGTAATTGTAGGATCTATTTTAATCCTCTTCTCAAACTTCAATGCAATGAACTGAGCCGTTACTAAACCAATTTTGTTATCTGTATAACAAGTATGTTCTGATTGAATAGTCTTGATCATCCAAGTCTTATAAGTCTTATCTTTGCTAACCCACATGACCCATGGGCACTTACCATTATTACATATAGCCTTGATTCTCTTATTGTCAGCATATCTTAACTTCAAAGCAACTTTCTTCTCACAACAATATTCTGTTATTGCAATTTTCACATCTTCCTTAGACTTAAAAGTCATGCCAACCATAAACTTGGTATTCCCACTGTCATTGAGATTATAAGTACGTCTTCGACTTGGTTTTCTCATTGGTTCATAAACCAAGTTCTCTAGATTAAAATGTTCATAATCAATATCTTCTTCACCTACTTCATATATAAAGCTTCCACAATCAGAATCGTCATATGTATTTTCACTCATATCATCACTTTGTTGTTCTTCATTGGGATTTTCGGAATCAGATGGTGGCTGCTCATACATAGAATCTTCATCACTATCTTCTGAAACAAGTTTTTCACGTTCATTGACTTCTTCATGTTCAACTTCTACTTCAGTTTCTTCTTCGACGACTACTTCAACTTCTTCTTCTACTACTATTTCAACTTCTACAACAGCTTCTTCTTCATCAGCTTCAACATTTATTTCTTTTGACAATTGATTTGGCTCATGAACTATGTAGATTTCAATCTTCTTATAGTCAGCTAAATATGAAGACATTGATAATACGTCATTGTCATCTTTGATCTCTTTAAGCCCCGTTGTTAAATTTTGATCAGGTATACAATAAAATAACTCAAAATTGACCATACTTTTATAACCAACCTTCGAAGCAACATCGATTATATCCCATATGCACAATGTATCCAAATCAGTTTTAAATATAACCACTTTGAATCCATTAACATATTTGGTGGCTTTGTTAGGACTAACATGAAGTGTTCCTCCATGATGTATAATTAATTTATAATTGTTCCAACTGAAAAAAAGATACATTTAATTCAAATATCAATATATACCGAACATAATAATTATAATGATAAAGACAATAATGTGTCCTAAAAAATAGGCTATAATATTGAATTCTACATACCAAAAGTTGATATGCTATATATGTTAGGCAATTGGTTTACATCAAAAGTTGATATACTATACTTAATCTAGTTGTCAAATGCTTTTTCTTCTTATTGCAAGAAGCTCCATTAATGTAAGTAATTTAGTAGAAGAAGAATGAATAGTTGAAGCCCTAAATTTAAAGGAGGAGGAACCAACCGTTGGAGATGATTAACTTCCTTGAATCATATATATCTTTACCAAATTTTGCATTTTTATGAAATGGATCGATTGATCCACTTTAAAACATTTCTCTATTTAACCACTCCAATTTGTCTTTTTTTTTTGCATCAAGAATCATAAATGTCATTTAATTTTTTAGTGAAAAATGTATTAAAACTTGATACAAAATTCTTTAAATAGGGAGCAACTTCAATAATATAAAGCACAAAATATTAATAATAAATCCCCATACTTTCACTATCGATCAAATAGGGACCTTCAATAGGACTATTAAATTTCTCTCAATTAAATTAAATAAATATAAGTAGATTTTTAACCAGATTCAATGGATAACTATATTTCATAAAATAATTGTTTAAATAAGCATAAGTTATCACGTTTCTATTTATTGGAATACACAAATTAAATCATTACTAAACTTAAGCTTATTAGAACCACTACAGATAAGAGTCCAAACTTAAATTATTCTTAATACTCATACTTAAAACTAGTTTAAAGTATGTTCTTAATAGAATCTCTACCTTTTCTCTGCTCCAACTAGCGGCTATAACTTGTGTTAGAATATAGCATATCTCTACCTTTCTTCAATATTCATTTTAGTTACATACCAAAAGTTGATATGCTACATACCAATTGCCTAAAATTTAATGGAGCTTCTAACATCAAATATGCTCATGTTAGAATATAGCATATCAAATTTCTCAATTGGTTTTAATATTGAATTCTACATACAGTTCTATAATAGAAAAATTGTAAAAATAATCTAGACATACCTTTCTTTTTCATTGTCCATATTGACAACTAGCTGAGGTGAAGTCTTGGAACGAATATCACAGGTAGAGAAAGAATCAGTTCACATCATCATCAATCATCAAGAAACCTGAACAGCCAGGTAACGGGTAAGGCTATAATTATACAACAATTGCTATGCAATTTCAACAAAGGCTAACAATTAGAATTGGATTATCAGATTATGTTGTAATACATCCAGTTTCAGAAAACACTTATCCAATTTCATAACAGAAAAGTAACAGCATCTACTATATTAGAATTGTATTATCAGATTATTATGTTGTAATGCAGCTAGTTTCAGAAAACATTTATCCAATTTCAGAACAGAAAAATAACAACATCTACTATATTAGAATTGAATTATTAGATTATGTTGTAATACAGCCAGTTTTAGAAAACACTTATCCAATTTCAGAACAAAAAAGTAACATCATCTACTATATTAGAATTGGATTATCAGATTATGTTGTAATACAGCCAGTTTCAGAGAACACTTATCCAATTTCAGAAAAGAAAAGTAACAGCATTTATTATATTAGAATTTGATTATCAGATTATGTTGTAATACAACCAGTTTCAGAAAATACTTATCTAATTTCAGAACAAAAAAGTAACAGCATCTACTATATTAGAATTGGATTATCAGATTATTATGTTGTAATAAAGCTAGTTTCAGAAAACATTTATTCAATTTCAGAACAGAAAAATAACAGCATATACTATATTAGAATTGGATTATCAGATTATGTTGTAATACAGTCAGTTTTAGAAAACACTTATCCAATTTCAGAACAAAAAAGTAACAGCATCTACTATATTAGAATTGGATTATCAGATTATGTTGTAATACAGCTAGTTTCAGAAAACACTTATCCAATTTTAAAACAGAAAAGTAACAGCATCTACTATATTAGAATTGGATTATTAGATTATGTTGTAATACAGTCAGTTTTAGAAAACACTTATCCAATTTCAGAATAGAAAAGTAACAGCATTTACTATATTTTAGTATGAGAATCACAGAATATAAAATTACTGAGAATAGTAACAGTATCTACTATATTTCAGTATCAAAATCACAGAATAGAGAATTATTGAATCCAAGATCAAAGCAGCTAATATGATGGATATAATTCATAATTCTAATCACACCTCTCGATGTGAATAAAATGATAGGACCGAAATCTTACCTCACTGTAATTTGAAATGCAAGAAGTAGAAGAACCCGACCTGTCGCAATTCCAGACGAACAGAAGCCCCACGACGCCACCCAAAGTGAAATGACGGATATCACAGGAAGAGAAAGAACCAGTTCATATCATCATCGATCATCAAAAACCTGAAACATAACCAGTTCACATCATCATAAATCATCAAGAAACCTGAAACATATGTGAAATTTGCATAGAAATAGTGGCCTCGCAGGAATAGGAAGAACTAGCGAACATAATCATCGATTGTCAAAAACCTAAATCAGAAATGTAAAGTTTGAGTAGAAATTGTGGCGAATGTCCGGGAATAAGAAGAATTTGCTCAAATCATCATCAATTATCAAGAAATCTGAAACAAGAATGTAAAGTTTGGCTAGAAACGGATCGGATTGAAATGAAGAGACTAAAGTTTGGGTGAATTTCATTAGATAGAGTGGAAGGGAAGACGGTGAGAGAAGAGAAGACTGAGAGAAGAAAATTAACGGTCTGTTTGTTTTAATACAATTATAATTTTTTGTTTTGTTAAAAATTAAAAAGTGGATATTGACGTGGCAAATTAATTATCCAATGTGTTGTCCACCTGTCAAAATATTAACGGAGTTATAAATTCTGTCAATTATAGTGTAAATTTAACAACAATGTTAAAGGTTAAGTGTTAAAATAATATATTTTAAGTTAGATGATAAATATGAAAAATATTTACAAGGAAAGTTATAAATATGATAATCTTCCCTATTTTAATTGGTATGTCAAACTAATATTTTAATAAAATAAATACTATATATTAAAATTAATTTTATTATATTTTTTTCAAACATAAAAATTATTATATATTAAATTAATTTTATTATATTTCTTTTACACATAAAAATTATATTTTTTTTCAAAAACATAATTATTGATAGTTTTCACATACCATATAAATTTTCAAATTATATAGTAACTTCAAATCTCATATTTACAATGTTTGTAATTAATATATTTTCTTGATTTGTTTTCAACCATATATGATTAATTAAGAAGAATAGTTGGATACAATATTTTTTAAGATTATTTCTTAATTCAAAATAATTCATGTTTGATAAAAGAATAGGTGAGTAATTTCTATCAATCATCTTCTCTTCCGTTCTTAATCTCTCTGCTGAAGAGGTTTGTTCATCAGATGGATTGAATCAGTGAATTTGATGATATCGATTCTGTAAAAGTCTATAGTTGTCTTGAACGGAAGGATCTGCACTTGAGCAATCTTCAGAATTGATTGAAGGTAATTAATTATCTATCTCGTTTGATGAATTCCTTCTTTAAGTTGATTTCTTCATTCTTGAGATATTTTTACAATTCACGCAAATCATGATTCGAGTTTGAAGATGCTTAAGAAAATTTGGCTTATTAAAATAATAATATAATTGCGTTACAGCTTGGAAAGTTGGAAGTTGAAACTGTAGAGGGAGGGATGTAATCTCTGTCTTTACCTAATTTGGATTTTCTCTCTCTTGACTCCGATAGTTTCTCTCGTCTTTGCTGCAAAATATCTTTGAACACTGCTAGATCCTGTTTAGTTGAAACAGTTGTGAAGAAGTGAAGTGAAACAATCATGAGCGTGATCGATATTCTCACCAGAGTTGACGCGATCTGCAAGAAGTACGACAAGTATGATCTCGAGAAGCAAAAGGATTCCAATATCTCCGGCGACGATGCCTTTGTTCGTGTCTACGCTTCCATAGAAGCCGATATCGAAGACGCTCTTCAGGTTCAAATTTAAATGCTCTTTCTCTTCTAATTTGTTTAATTTCCTGCAAGTTAGGGTTTGTATTTACTCGTTTTTCCTTCTTCAGAAAGCGGAAACTGCTTCAAATGGCAAAAGTAGGGCTTCTACTGTTGCCATTAATGCTGAGATTCGTCGAACTAAGGCTCGATTGCTGGAGGAAGTTCCGAAATTGCAGAGATTGGCTATGAAGAAGGTCTGATCTGTTCTCTTTTTTTACATTGCGCTTGGCTAAGCTTAATGATCATAATATCTCAAGATCTGTAGAGTTGTGAACTTGAAGCATCATTACAAAAATAGACTTGCAAATATAATTGACATTCGTAATCAATTGCATAGAGATGTTTCTAAGCTTATTTCCTTGTACCACTTGAGCTGCTTTATATATTAAGAAATAGATATGGAAGATGCAACATGAAAATCTTGATCCTCTGCAGCAATGTGACAAATTATTGTAATGGAAGAAAACAATGTAGATCATTAGAAGATCGCTATGAATATGAACTGATGCCTTTGTAGACTTTAGTGTTTGTTGAAGAGATAAAAATGGATTTCTTGCTGACAAATATCTCCCACAAGGCCTATGGGGTATTCTCGACTTTTTTAGTTCAGTTCTGCGATTAAGGATAATCATGAACAAAGTATTGACTTCTATTAAAATGATTGAGCAGACCATGGATATATAGTTTATGCTATTGATTCTTTTTCTCACCGCTTGTCATGTTATTCTCCCCATTTACTAAGATAAGTATCTTACTAGTTGGTGGTATCTTGAGCCTGCTTGCAGGTGAAGGGGCTTCCTTCAGAAGAATTTGCTGCCCGAAGTGATTTGGTCCTTGCATTGCCAGAGAGAATTCAAGCTATACCTGATGGAACTCCTGCTCCATCAAAGCAAAGTGGAGCCTGGACAGGTTCAGCCTCACGCACAGAAATAAAGTTTGACTCAGGTTATTGATGAACTTGATTTCCTGATACTAATTTCTTTATATGGAGATATTTCTTCCTGGTGATTACTCCCATGGGTTTCAGTTGTATGAATGTTCATTTTTAATTTATTATAGGTGGAAGGTTTGATGATGAATACTTCCAGCAAACTGAAGAGTCTAGCCAGTTTAGGCAAGAATATGAAATGCGGAAAATTAAACAGGTTCTTTATAGTTCATTTTGTATATCCTATAATAATATTATTCTTTGGACTAGTCTTACACATGATCTTGCTTTCCTTTGCAGGATCAAGGTTTGGAGGTTATATCTGAAGGTCTAGATACATTGAAGAATATGGCTCATGATATGAATGAGGTTCGGTTTTTTGGTGCCTCAACAATAAACAATTTTATACTTATTTCTATTTATAATATCATCAGTTCGAGAAATCCATCTCGTGCAGGAATTGGACAGGCAAGTTCCTTTGATGGATGAGATAGACACCAAGGTCAGATGATATTTGGTTTGCATTGATCCAGAATCTATTACAATTATGATGTTAACAGTGTATTTATCCTCATGAATATTTTAGGTTGACAAAGCAAGTTCAGATCTTAAAAATACGAATGTCAGGCTCAAGGACACAGTTACTCAGGTTAATAAGTTTGTATGGTTAATATTAGGTCATTTTCATTAAAAATGAATTACTGGATTATCTGAAAAGTGCGATGATTTTGGTCCAGTTGCGGTCAAGTAGAAATTTCTGCCTTGATATCGTGCTGTTGTGCATAATCCTAGGAATTGCAGCTTACTTGTACAAGTAAGTTGTTCTATTTTCTTCTCAGCCTTTACATACTCTATATTAGGCTATTTTGTTATCAACTATTTAAAAATCTCAATGATCCAAAAGATAATTTGGATTGATCTAAAAAATAATGTGTAGCAAATGAAACAACAGAACTCACATTATAATATGATGTGATTCCGATTCTGATTGTGAAATAATACTAGTTTCGAAATAGTTCACAATCATCTATTTGAGGTCACAAACAAGAATTGATAACTTACATATGCTTATATGGATGAATTTGTAGTGTCCTGAAGAAGTAAGACCATAAGATGATGATGATGATGGCTCTGTTCATATAGCTTGTCTATGATACACTTGTTGCTATATTGTGTTTGTATCTCTATTGGTTGTCGAAAACCTAGAAACTACCACATTTTATTGAATTTTTTTGAGTGTTTTATTCGAGGACACAATGGAAGGAACTCGTTGTAATGTTCTTGTTATTGTTGAGTATCTTGTTCTTGGTGTGCAAATTAAATTCAAGCTTCTTTGCAACTGCATTCCATCTTGAAAGTAGAAGCACCTTGAATTCCATGATGCTGATTGTAAGCTAAAATCGTTCAATTTTTACTTTGAAGGTTGAATCACATTAACACCACAATAGTTCCTTTTTTTTTTTACCAGTGTTTATTTCTGGGGTGGCTATATATGACCCTCTTTCAAATTAGAGCGTTCTTAGTGTGAATCGTACATTCAACTTTCCGAAACACTTTCTTTCAAACATTTATCGTATTTCATAAACAAGTGTATCAAATAAGTATTTCAGAATGCTTGAGAAGAGACTCACATCTTCAACTTTTTCAGTGAAATGAACAAAAATAAATGGTCACTAATGTGTCATGGCAGTTTATAAAGTGTTGGATTTTTTTTAATATAATACAAAAATAATATTCTTTTCATCATGGTATTTTGGACAATTGTAAAGTTTTTTTTTTCAAATTTAGCTAAATTTTAAAATACTAAGTATTTAAGTAAAAAAAGGAATCAATAATACTGGTGTTTAGCAAATTTTTTAGACAATTTTGGTAATAATACAATGTGATTTTAGGACAATTATAAGTTAATTTCTAAAATTTGACTAATTTTTTAATTTTATATATATATATGTTGATTTATTTATTTCAAGTTGACATATAGACTTGTTACGAAAATAATTAATATGAGAATATTATATCAAATTTAACTTTTTTATTTTCATTATTCTTTAAATGTAACCGAAATTAAAATGTATCTTTTGATCCTATATAACTCAGTGTTGATAAAATAAAATAAAAAGTAAGATTTGAATAATGAATTCTAAGTTCTCAACAAATTAAATATTTAAAGATAAAATTTTAAATTAACAAACAATAACATCTAAGAGCTATAAGTATTCAATAATTCAATTGATTTGATAATATAAAAAATACTTTAAAGACTAATATACTCTTAATTACTAATTATATTAGTTAATAAACTCGATATATTAAAATGTAAATTTAATATATTAAGTAAAAAATAATTAAAATAAATATTAATATTTTTTTAAATGTTATATTAAATTATAATTTGTTAACGTAATAAATAAATAAATAAATAAGACTAACGAATATATAGGAGAGATAATATATATATTTTTTATTTTATAGCTAATTTATATATGATCATATTTTTCTTTTATGATATTTGAAAATAATCTTTTACACATAAGTAGATTTCAATTATCAAATAAAAGAAGAAAATTTGTTTTTACCTATGCCAAAAAATGTAAGAAATAATAAGACTTTATATATAGCATTAGTTTTATTAAATTTATAAGTAATATTAATATTTAATAAAATTAATATTTGTTTAACTGATATATAAATTATAATTTGTTACCTAACATATATGAGATAATAAAAAAATATTTATTTCTCTCTTTTTAGATCTTTTCTTCTGAACATAAAAGTCGAGGGTTTTTTTTGTGTTACAACAATGGAAATAAAAGAATGTAGAGACAAATAATTAACAAATATGTGTAAAATGAATTAGTTTATAATAAAATATTAAGAGAAGGAAGAAATATAATTTTAAAGTTATTTAGAGGGAGACACCATCAATCTTTCTAATCAAGCAATGAAGATTGCTTCACCTTAGTCTTTTCGTCCTAGCATTCCAAGGCAATAAGATCTAACCGGGAAAGCAATAAGATCTATCCTCGCGTGTACTAACTAAAGGAGCAACACATGGAGTTCTCATTCTCAACGATACCATCATGACTCATTTCACGCGCAAACATGTATTCATCTACGAACCAAGTAGTTTCGATCTTATCAACTTATGCATAAAAATTCTTGGAATAGGGGTTAGATTTATATCTATGATTTCGCTTAAACACTTCATATTTCCAACAAATAGTTCTAACACCAACTAACAACGTCCAGTCTAGGAGTACTAATGTAATATATTTAAACTCCTCAACGAGCTAGCAAGAGAGCCTCACTACATTCCAGTCGGAACTGAAAGAAAATATATATCGTCTAGAAAAATCAAGCATTCTATGAGAATAATCTTTGATCTAGTGCAGAGACAATCAACATCTTCAGGTCATATATTGCATCAAAGAAAAAGTGATAAAACCGCACACAAAAAAAACTAATATTTAGAATAATTTGTAAGGAAGAATAGAACTACCTCCAACTATCTTTTTTTTAATCAAGTTAGACAAAGTTAAAGTAATTATTGACCCTTTATAGACTCTTTAAGATTGTTAGTATTAGCCTGAATATTTTTGTATTTAATAAAAAAATATTAACTTGAATTTTCTAAATATTAAGAAAATTTTGACATAGTTTATTTATTTTAGATAAGGCCAAATTGTCAAGTTGGACTCATTAGAGTTAATTGAGATTTTCAACATTTTCTTTCAAATTTTACAATTTTGAACTCCTTATTATTAAAGTTATACAAACAAAATTTTGTTTTTAGCGTAACGTCGTTATCTACGACTACGAGTCATGATAAAATCTTGGTTTATTTAATCATAGATACTCCTAAGCACACAAAATTTTCATAAATAAAAAATAAAAAGCAAAGATATATGTCACATTACTAATTGAATGACATGTTACCATTTATATATATATAGTTTTTAGACTTTCTTTTTTTTGGCTTTCTCTATATTTTAGTGTACAAGTCCTACTTTAGTATCGATGTACTCTTCTGCATCATTGCGAGAACCTTCACACCCATAATTAGGTTATCCGTATCGGGCTTTACCACGACTTCCGCCTTCGTCTCCTCCGGTATCTGATTTGGCACTATCATTCTTATCTCGTAAGATAGGGAAGAACTACCCTCACGAGAGGGAGGGAAGTGTTTTCGTGAAGATAATAAATTATCAAATTTTATACATTAAGGCACTAATAAATCTTAATTTAAGAATATTCACAACATTTCAATCAAGATAGAAACCTGTAGTATTTTTAAATAGTTTAGAGAAGAATGTTGGATTTTGGCAAGATCTTGATCTCCATTGAAGTTCTCAAAATATATAAACTAATTAAAATTAAAAATGACATGACACTAAATTTCTGTTCACTATCATTACTCTTGATATATATTTTTTAATTTTTTTATAAATATCACTTAAATAATAAATTAACGATGTTTGAAACCGTTAAGACAAAATATCGTTTGGTATAACTTTAACAATAAAAAATTTCAAATGGTAAAGTTTAAAAGAAGATGTATGAAATTTAAATAGCTCCAATTTCATAATTAATATATATATATAGCTGTGATAGGGACCTAACATGGCAATTTTCCCAAAAATTAAAATAAATCTATCGAATATGGCCATTTTTTTAGAAGAACTTTTTTTTTTCTCTCTCCTCAAATTTTGTTTTTATTATAACTAGGGGTGTAAACGAGTCGAGTCGAGCCAAGTACCATACTACTCAAACTCGACTCGAATTACATTGTAAATATTCAAACTCGATCGTGTACCAAAATGTATACTTGAACTCGACTCGATTACAATTTGTGCTACTCGACTCGAGCTTGAAAACTCGAAAATTAAAATTTTTAATTAAAATTATATTTTATAACTAAATAATATTTCAAACATAATATAATATATATTTCACAAACTACATGTATAATCACAATATTATTTAAAAATAAGAAATATAAATCTCATCCTATAATTTAAATATAATCATTCAATCATAATAATTACAAATGAAATGTTCATCATAAATATTAAAAATTTGGCAATATGATGCATTAATATAGTAATCTTCAAATTTTACAAGATTCGAAATATAAAATATTGAAGGGCCGAAGATAATGAAAAAATGATTCCGTTAATATTAAAATCCAAAAAATAGGTGTTTCAAGGTTTTTTTGATAAAAAAAAAAGAATAGGAAGAATGGAGAAAAGAGAAGAGATAGAGAGGTTTGTTTGAAAATGAAAAGAGAATAATGATAGAGATTTGACGATTTAAGAATGGAAGGAGAAGAGAAAAATGAGTTTGGCCGTTCGGAATGGAAGAATGAGAAAACGAGAATGGAAGGAGAAAAAAATATATGAATTTGATTGTTTAAGAATGGAACAAGGAGAGACAAAAAAATTTGAGAATGAAAAGCTTAGAAGACATAAGACTTTTTATTTTTATATAAATATAATATATATATATATATAATATATATATAATATATATATATATATATAAATATAAATATATATATATAAATAGATAATATATAAAATTTTTTTTATATATATATATATAATATTATATATAATATATAACGAGTCACTCGCGAGCTACTCGAACAGCAAATGTAAAGCTCGAGTTCGATTTTATAATCGAGCTACTCGAACTCGACTCGAGCTCGATTAAACCGAGTTCGAGTCAAACTTTGACCAAGCTATTTACGAGCAGCTTGACTCGTTTACACCCCCTAGTTATAACTTCGTTGGTTAAATCATTTATTTATATATATATATTCACTATATAATTAATTATTTAAAATATATTATTTAATTAAATAAAATTAATAATATATATTTTTATAAAATATTCTTTCACAAAAGAAATAAAATAAAATGGGCTTTGTGATATTACTAAGCCTTTTATTATTTTGAAGATTAGCTCAATTGAAGCCCAACCAATAGAAAACAATCCAAATTCCTAACAGGGTTCTTCTTCTCAGCTTCTTCCTTCAGCCTTGAGTGATAGCGACGAAGAAAGAGCCCCACTTCATTGTGAGAAAAGAAAGACAGAAGGAGCTCTCGATTCTCTGAGAACGAAGGAGCTACACAGAGTGATTGATTCCAGAAAGAAAAAAAATCATTGCTTTCTTCTTCCTGTTTGAGGCCCGGTGACTATCTCGAAGGTTTCAGATTGAATTCAATTTGGTTTGAGTAATACGGGTTTTGTTTACCCATTCGCTCATAGAAGCGTTTTTCTACAGTTCCAGTATCCCGGAAGAAAGTCACAGCCGCATCCCCGTTCTGCAGTCCAGGTACCATTTTTGGGTGGTCATTATACAGAAATCATTGATTATTTTTATTAAACTATTCTTGTTTTTAGTAGTTGCTTTTCATATTGATTTCTGAAATCTTGTATTTTTCTGAACTGTTATGCTAGTAAACTTAGTATGTTTGTTTTTGTTAGACTTGTTAGTTAAGGAGTTAGGTTAAATGTAAATAACCATCTATTAGGAATTAGGGCGTGACTGTCTGCCTGAGTAAACTGTTATCTTAGTAAAGTATGTTAGACTTGTTAGTGAAGGAATTAGGTTAAATGTTAAATAATGTGCATGCTAATTTTTAAGAAAAAGGAACAAATTGTTGATAGAAACTTTTGCAGCAATGCATCAAGGGTCTGACCCAGTTAGTAATTCTTGTTAAAAAATCTGAAATTGCTTGTTGATTTCTTAATGGGTTTTCGTTGTTGTAAGTATTTTAATTATTATGTCTTTATTTGTATGACTTTTTGTTTAAAAAAAGGTGGGTCTAGGACAGCCCAAACCTCAGGGCGGGCATTGGGTGCACATAAGTTGAGATGCCTTCCATGGCTCCTGGGGGGAGGATAAACTCTCAAACCAATAATAAGAAACGCAAAGCCTACTCCGATGGTGACAATCGTTCTGAACTCTTGGCCAGGTTTGTGGCACTACCCCTTTTCTCTGACTAGTTTCTGATGTCATCGTGTTAGTAGTATGTGTTACTTGATGTTATTCTATTTTGCAGGAAGCATAAGTTTGAACAACAGAGAAAATCGCTGCCTATAGCTTCGGGTATTTAGTGATTCTCAATCATTAGTTATGCGAGTTTATTTTGTCCAGATCTATTTAGCTTCGGGTATTTAGTGATTCTCAATCATTAGTTATGCGAGTTTATTTTGTCCAGATCTATTCTCCAATGTAATGCAAGAGATTAAATGTGCAAGTGACAATCTCCCTTCTGATATCTAGAGTCACTGTTTTCTTTGTTTTTTTTTTCAATTTCATGTATATCTAGGATACCTACCTTTGAAACTCTAGAATCTTTCATCTTTCTCTATCTAGTATTAGTAGGAACTTTCACCTTTTAGCTTTCAATCTAGTTAGACTCAAGTATACTATCTAGGTGTTTAACCTTTCCTAAGCATTCGATAATATTAAATTCTTATCTTTATTTCCTAGTTGAATTAAAAGAAGATAATCCTTGTCAGCATATGTATTGACATTAGAAGACAAAAAAGTTAGCCACTTGTTACTTTGTCATAGAGTTCTCATTTAACACAGATTCTATGGTAGGTCTGTTAGATTTCTTCAATTTGTTTCTTACATGCTTTCATTCTCACCTTTGTAGTTGAAAAAAAACTGGTCGATGAGATTCGGTCTAATAGTACGCTGATAATCGTGGGTGAAACAGGAAGTGGAAAGACAACACGTAAGACTTCCTCTTATTTTCTTCTCCATATATCTGGTTGCATATTTTATTATGATAAGGTTCTATTTTGTTTTTTTTGCTAAGAATTAAAGTTCTATTTATAAAATTCTTAGACAGCCTTAATTACTTTCTATTACAAGAACTTTAATGGTAATATCCGATTGCACCTTTGATAAATATGTATTCTCAGTTAAAACACTCATCATATAGGGGAAAGAGAATATTGAAGTTTGATATTTGTTTTTGCAACATCTAATCCTTTTGTCATGTTGTTTTGCAATGTGGACATGTGATGTAGAATTGCCTCAATTTCTATTGAGTGCGGGATTCTGTAATGCTGGAAAAGTCATTGGCATTACACAACCCAGACGAGTTGCAGCTGTTACCGTAGCAAAACGTGTTGCTGAAGAATGTGGTGTTGAACTTGGAAGCACAGTTGGATATTCCATTAGATTTGATGATATGACGTCTAATTCTACTAGTCTCAAGTACATGACAGATGGACTATTATTGAGGTATGAACTCTCCTTTTTTTTGTTAAACTGTGAGACCCTTTTTTCATTAGAAAGTTCAGAACTGTCTATCTGATATATTATGAGGATTTTTCTGTTCTATCTGAATTACTATGAAACTATAAACCATAATTTGGAGCTTTCATTGTGCATCAATAAGAAGTAGAACCAACAGTTTTTTCCAATTTACTTGCAGGGAAGCACTGTTGGACCCATATCTCTCCAGATATTCGGTGATAATAGTAGATGAAGCTCATGAGAGAACTGTACACACAGATGTGTTACTTGGTCTGCTGAAACGTATTCAGAAGGAGAGGGGGAAACTTATTAACGAACACAATAATGGCATGCGTACGATGACAAATGAAACAAGTGTTGGTACTCTTAAGAAGTATCAGAGACTCAGCCCATTGAAGTTAATTATCATGTCTGCTAGTTTAGATGCTCGTGTATTTTCTGATTACTTTGGTGGAGCAAGAGCTCTATATGTTCAAGGGAGGCAGTTTCCAGTAGACATATTCTACACTCTTCACCCTGAGACAGACTATGTTGATGCAGCTTTAATTACCATATTTCAGGTGAAGAATGGATCAATCCTTTACATATTCTTTCTTGTAAAAGCAAGACATGTGTTTCTTTAATTTTTGTTCTGCTACTAGATTCATTTGGAGGAGGAAAGTGGTGATATACTTGTTTTTTTAACTGGACAAGAAGAGATTGAATCAGTTGAGAGGCTAGTTAAGGAGAGACTTCAACAACTGGCAGAAGACAAAAGAAAACTGAAGGTCTTACCAATATATTCTTCTCTTCCATCTGAAAAGCAGATGCAAGTATTCATGCCCGCTTTAGATGGATATCGCAAGGTAATCAGTTCATGTTTTCTTTTAGGCTGGGCATCTAAAATGCATAATATTGCTATAGATTGTAGTTAAGATATTTGACCTTGTTGATGGAATTTTATCAGTCTGAAATTGGAATGGACTAATATTATTGTTGGAATCCGAAGTTCCATAATTAATTTTACAGTGTATAGGCATAGAATGTAAGGTGTTATGATAGGAAAAAAGTACATTTGAACTTATTGCGTGAATATCTCATATTTACTTGTTTGTTCTGTATAATAGGTAGTCCTGGCAACAAATATTGCTGAGACATCTGTAACGATTCCTGGAATAAAGTATGTGATAGATCCTGGAGTTGTAAAACAACGTCAATACACTGCTAGTACAGGGATAGAGTCATTGGTTGTTGTTCCCATTTCTAAAGCTCAGGCTTTACAAAGAAGGTAGGTTTCCTTGATCATTACCATGTCAAATGAGTTGAGTAGCATATTAATGTGAATTTCTTGTTCATGATTACCTTTTAATTGAATTAGTCAGAGGTTATGGCAAATTAGCATTAGAATATAATATTATTATACTAAAAGTTTAAGATTGTTTATTTGGAACAGGAAAACTAAGATGACTTAACATAACAATAATAGTTCTCCAACTCCTCCACACTTCAAACTATATTTAACTTATTGTTTTTCAAATTTAAAATCTTTTGTTCTAATCAAAACTACTTTAGAACAATATATTTTTTGTAGGCTTTTGTTTTTGAGTGATAGGGGTGGCACTCCCGACCTTTTTCTTTAATCCTTTGTTCTCAGCTACTAATGATGCCTAGTTTTGTTGTAGTTGTTGTCAGGCAAGTTATTTTATGCAACATTCTTGGTACTTATTAGAGTTAGGAAATAACCAAGTTTGTAGCTTCAGCTGGTTTTTCCCACATCAATCTGTGTTATGAATGGATGTACTTACTGGATATGCTCCCCGTTTATTTTGAGAAACACTTGTGTTTTCATTTTCAAATTGTATTTGCAAAATATCAAAATATGAACATTAAATAAATAAAAAATGAATGAATGTGCTTACTTTGACAAGTTTGTCATTTTCTGTATCAGTTCCCCTTCTCTAAGTGATTAGGCACAGCTGTCATCTGTGTTCATTCATTGCTTATTCTTTTATCTGTTATGCAAAGGGTTGTTGATATTTCTTCTTTTATAAGGTATAAGAAAGTGACACATAAATTTGAAATACTTCATTTGATTGTAAATGAATGTACTTCCAGTTTTGTAACCACCCATGCATGTATAATCTAGGAAAAAAACTGAAGCGTGATTTTCTTGCTTTTATATTTACAGTGGTCGTGCAGGCCGTGAAGGACCTGGCAAGTGCTTTCGCCTTTATCCTGAAAGGGAATTCCAGAAACTGGATGATTCTACAAAGCCAGAAATCAAACGGTCTAACCTTTCGAATGTGATTTTGCAACTCAAGGCTCTTGGGGTAGATGATATTCTGGGGTTTGATTTCATTGAAAAACCAAAAAGGTGCTTTTTTAAGATCTGTAATGACTTTTTACCTTTATCTTATGAAGCTTATATGTAAATCCATTTGGCTAAACTGAAAAACTTGGTTCAATGTAATATTAATAATTCAATGATTCAAACAGTGAGGCGGTCTCGAAATCATTGGCATTATTGAGCTTGCTGGGTGCTCTAACAGATGAAAATAAACTGTCGGATCCAATTGGGCATCAAATGGCACGTCTTCCCTTAGAGCCCATTTACTCGAAAGCTCTTATTCTTGCCAGTCAGTTCAACTGCTTGGAAGAAATGTTAATAGCTGTTGCAATGCTATCAGTGGAGTCTATCTTTTATACCCCACGTGAGAAGAAGGAAGAGGTATGCAAATCCTTTATTGCATTTAAAAACTCTTGTTAATTTTAGGTTCATTCTGTCAAATGATCTCCTAAGTTCAGTTGATTGTTTTAACTCTATTCTTCTCTGGAATTTTAGGCTCGAGCAGCAGCAAAGTGCTTCTCAAGTCCTGAAGGAGATCATCTGGCCTTGCTCAACGTCTTTCGAGCTGCTGTTGAAGTTTTGCAGAAGAATTTTGGCAACAATAGAGAAAAGGCTGAAAAGAATCTGAGAAAGTGGTGTAAGGATAATTTCATTAACAACCGTTCCCTTAAACATGCTCTTGATGTTCACAGGTATATATTATTACTATATATTCACATACAAAACAATAATTTCCTAAAATTTTTAATGCACATCAATATTATTATTGTTTTCCAGACAAATTGTTGGGCATGTTGAACAAATGGGTTTAAGTATAACCTCTTGTGGAGAAGACATGATTCAATTTCGCCGATGCCTTGCAGCTGCATTTTTCCTTCAAGCTGCTCTAAAGCAACCTGATGGTACATACAGGTGAAAAGCTGCATTTTATATTATTGTCTCTAGATGATTTACTACTCGTTAAAACTAACCGTGCTTGTTGTTTTCAGGTCTTTGTCGAGTGGTCTTGTGGTGCAGATCCACCCATCTTCTGGGCTATTTAAGGGAAAACCGGAGTGCTTAATTTATAATGAACTACTTAAAACTAATAATAATTATATTCGCAATGTAACAAGGATTGATTACCTGTGGTTACCTGAGCTGGCTCCGCAATACTATGCACTGAAGTAAAACAACAGAGAAGGCCGGTCAGTTTTCATATTTTTTTGCAAAAATCTCCAGTCATTGAAGTTGTAGTAGCTAAACAACATAGCCCTTGAAATTTTTGCCATTTCTGAATGATGACTTTCATTGCAGGTACTTATTGGGATTCTGTAAAACAAGGAAGGAGATTGGAAGTGGGAAATCATTTTTCCTTTCCCTTGGACTGATTGATAAATGTTTAACAAGTAATTCTCTATGGTCATAGCTTTCTATGATCTTAGGGCTTTGGTTTAGGCCATTGTGTAGTAATATTGTATGTACACAACTCTTTAGTTCAGCCAAAAGTATTGATTTGCCATCTGATCTTGGGAAATTGGGTGCCTCCGTCGAGCTTGTTTGATCTCGGGTCTTTTAGTATCTTTTTTTTCCCATAAAACCTTGTTTGTAACCGATCTCGTTTCTTTTCAACTATCAATTTGAGGCCGTTAATATTTCGATTTATCTCACTCTTATAATTTTACGATTTTAAAAGAGTCACAATTATGGTTTAAGTTACAGTTTATAAATTATTTTGGTTTTATGCTTTTACATGATTTTATATTTATATATTCAAAAAAATGGATTATTTATTTAATTAAATTTATTGATGTAATTAATTTTGTAATTATCATTTGTAATGTTGTTTATTTATTATTGACTTTTAAATTAATTATATATATAATTAATATTTTTAAAATAAATTCATATAATTTCATGTAAATTTTATGAATTTATAAATGTTCAATTTTTTTATTTTAATTAATTTTCTTCTCATCATAAATTTATAATAAAGTTGTGAAATCAATAAGAAATAGATTTAGTATATACAACCAAATGTCATGATTTTCAACCATGAGTAAGAAGTGTGATATAGCTTATTTTACCTAATTTAGATATTTGTGGCATATACAAAATAAAGAGGAATTATACACAGCACGTGACTGGTATGTTTTCTCCATCGTAATCTTCGTTTTCACTTTTTATTATATGAAGTTACGTTTTTACCATCGCAAGTTCACTTCTTTTAACCTTGAAGAAACGTAGACAAGTATGTCGAAATCTAGTCATTTGTTATTCAAGAATTTTTAAAAAAATCATAGACATGTGATTTAAAAGTTTCTAGAAACATTTTGAAATAGGTTTATTAAATTGCAATTTTATTTTATTTAAATCTAATTATTTGTTATTTAAAACTTTAAGAAACATAGATATTTAATTTTAAAAAAATTAGAAATATTTTAAAAATATTTCTGTAGTTTATAAATTTATAAATTTAAAAAGTTCATGTCATATTCTCAACGCTTCGTTGTAAACAGTTGTTATGTTTTCATCGAAGCGTTGTCCTGTCATGTTTTAAACTGAAATTATTTATATTAAATTGTTATTCAATTTTTTAAAACTTGTATTAAATTAGAATGCCGTGTTTTTTAAAATGAAATATAAACATGATATTCTAGTTTAATGCACTAGTGAAGTAAAGCAGGTTTGTTTACAATCAACACCATTCTTCTTTTGTGTATTACGATTCTAATATATATAAATAAGATGAAAAAATTATTCTATAGTATTTTTTTCTATTTTTTTTTTCAAAAACATTATTATTAAGATAATAATATAAGGCTATAAAACAAATCAACTTTTAAAAGAAAGCAAAATAAATCAGACCTAATAAAAATCGAAAAGTATTTTATTTTATCTTATAACTTGGATGAATTAATGAAATTTAATTCAATACTAATTTGAATGGTATATTTCCAATTGGATTGAGATACGATTGAATTGAGTTTGGATAGAATTAAATTCAGATTAGATTAAGATTATCAAAAATATCTAAATAAAAATTTATTTATTTATTTATTTTTCTTTAAATTTCAACTTAATATAATATGTTTTTGATTTATTTCGGGCACTCAGTCAACTTTTTAGTTAATTAATTAAAAGATTAGAATGTAACTATTTAAATAAACAAAATTAATTATAACATTATTTTTTTAATAATATTATTTTATTATTAAATATAATAAACATTAAATAATAAAATAAATTAAAAAATAAATAATAAAATATTAAATTAAATTATCTTAGAAGTGAGCATTTAAATCCAAACCGTCGAATTACAAATTTTGATTAACTATTTTGGTTTGAGTTAAATACGAATTGAATTTGAATGATTAAGCAGGATAAAACGGATCAATTTTACTTCTCATCCTAATCTCAAATAAATTAAAATCTTATTTGAAAATAATTTGAGAGAATGTTAACTTTTACCTCTTTTAGATATTCGTCCAAGTAAAAGTCAAATGTAAATTTATTTATTTTTTTCTCTAAATATTATCAATTAAAATTTTTTAAATAAAATAACTTTTAATAATTTGTTTATTAATGTAAAATTGTTATCTCAAACTAGATAAAACTAGATGAAAATACTCAAATTTCACATATAATTAATAAATAAATATATTATTTTATTCCTCTATCATAGATTTCATCCCACATATATCCTTTTTTATATTAAAAAATATGACTTATAAACTTCCTTAAATATTATAATATATATATATATATATATATATAATATTTGATTAAGATTTAATTCATAATAATAACAAGAATAATATATAATTAAATTATATATATTATTTGACTATTACATTTATACACTAATAATGTATATAAATATATATACAAACTAAACAATAGTTGTAATGGTTACAACTAAATGTAATATTAGTGTCTAAATCTACATAGTGTACAATTACATTTCATTTAATTCAAGGAAGGCCTCATGTGAGCACTTCACATTGGAATATTTCTCCAAAATAATGGGAGAAAGAAGATCAAGACGAGATGATAAGAACTCTTACATTTAAGAATTCCTATCATCACGTCCCTCGTCTCTATCCTCCAGAATTGTTTCCAAGCTCGGAGAATTCGACGACTTCTGTGGGTGAAGAACCAATGGTGGGGCAATTGCCATCATCCATTGTTCCACATTTTTTATTCTCCTCGCCATTCTTATGAACCCTAAAGAGCTTAAAATTTGATTATCTTTTCTCCCCTCTTCCCAGCCTTGATTATGCCAAGGAAGAAAAGAGAGAAGATCTGAGTTTGTTTGTTGGATGTTTCTTCCCAAAGGTATGCAAATTAATAATTCTTCAACAAACCCTAGCTTTTATGTTTTAGGGGTGAGTGAAAATTGCACAAATGAATGGTGAGAAATTAAAAGACTATAATAAGCATGTTTCTTTGTGGGCAAATGAATTATATTCAATTTCATTTCTTTCCTTACAAACACATGGCTATTTTTGGTGGGAAACACTAATTAAAATGCATATTGCATTCTAAAAATTGACATATAGAGATATATTATGATTAATTCAAAAAATAATAAATAAATTTTAAATGGACATTTAAAATTTTATTTTATTTTTGTATGAGAAGAGAGTTTGAAGAATCAACTGTTCTTTCATTGAAGTATTATTTCTCTGAATCCAAATTTAGAAAACTATGGACAGTTGTAGCCTACAAATTCATTCAAAACATTAGTTATAGAATTTGTATAAAAGTTAGCTTAGATCGATTTCACTCAGAATACTCTAAGTTAAATTGAAGAGTTATTACTGTAAAAAGTAAATATCATAATGAAAACAATTTGGATGAGAGATATATATATTTCAGTTAGATTTCCTATCTTTATATAAAATGATTGTGATCCTGTATTATCTTTGTTACAAATAAATGTAGAGTTTCCTGGAACTAAAAAAATGTTCATTAATAAAACTATTATCTATACAATATCTTATAATACTTATATTTATATAAAAAAAGTTCATGATTATTTAGAAAATAAAAGTTATACCAACTTAAGTTGAAATAACACTATAATTTTTGGACCATGCATGATTTAAAAACTATGATGCTAAGTTATTTGAATATTTTTTGAGTTATTTTGAAAGAAAAAACATATATTTATTTAGTATAAAAGTGGATTATTTAATAAAATGATAAAAATAGATTCAATATTTAATATTCAAAATATTTAAAAATATAAATATATTTTAATGAGTAATTTA
The DNA here is from genome assembly GCF_907164915.1 of Impatiens glandulifera. Lineage (NCBI taxonomy): Eukaryota > Viridiplantae > Streptophyta > Magnoliopsida > Ericales > Balsaminaceae > Impatiens > Impatiens glandulifera. The sequence goes on along the minus strand of NC_061869.1, from coordinate 13,105,888 downwards.
AATGATTTGATTTGAAGAATTATGTATGTATTGGATAGTTATTATTTGGAATCCACATAACCCACATAGGCCAATTTGTGATTTTTTAGTTGAATCTTGACAAAATATCTGTTTTTAAATATCTATTGAATCATTATCTTTAAAGACCATGATCTTTAAAGGCTATTAAGCATTCGTGAAACAATATACACATGGTGCAAGGAAGTGTTCTCTCCAAACTGTTTTGGTTAATGACAAGTATGAAAATAAATGTTTCATTCCTAAAGATAGTTCCTTTAACAACCCAACACTTACTATTTATAATTTTATTGTCAAGGGAAAGGAAATTGATTTATGGAACGCAAAAATTATTGTGACTGATTGTTATAGACTTACTTCTGGCCACACTAAATGGAGAATTACATCGCATCGTCGCCTTTCGCTCGTTGAAATTGATAAACTGACCCGTGACTCTTATGTAAGTTACAAATTCAACCGGAGTTTCATTCTGACTGCCTCCCCCAATTTTAAAACTATCATCTACTATGCGACCAACAAAGGGGCGCCAGCTCGGTTCCCTTGGAAGAAAGTGTGGAAAGCCAAAATCCCTTATAGTTTTTTCCATCTTCGCGACGTCGGAGCAGATAAGAACAATCGCCTTTGATCTTTAAGTCAAAGTGGAACTCTCTCGATAATCCACCAAATGACTTGATTCAAAGGTCAAAATGATCACGTTGAGATCGTGATCATTTCTCCTACTAGAATAGGCCTTGTCACGACATATTCCGGTGACTGCTAGCCAAGAACAATCAAAAGCCGATTCAAGCCACTGGGAGCTTCAACCGACTTAGAACAAGTATAAATACCCCCTAAGATCATTCTGAAGCTAACCAACCAACACGGCCCTCTTAAATCGAAGATATTCAAAATCCGACATTAACGTTTAAAGCTTTCAGATTTTTTAAAATTTATGTTTTAAGACCTGGAAGCTCGGAATCGTGCATCCAGAAAGCTTCCATAATGATAAGGAGTGTTCTCCAATTCTTGTTAAGGTTCCAATCATCCTCAAATTCATATTCACAGTTTGAATTTGAATTTTATATATTTCAAATTTCAAAAACTTGTATGCTCGCTGTTTATGTGATTTTATGATTGAATTTTGATCATATGATCATTTAGAAACTATCTAGATATGATATAATTGATGAATCGATCTAACGAACAAAATTCGAATTTGAATTTTTAAAATAAAAAACGGGTTTGTTATTCTTGGGTTAATTCGATCGAATCACAACTCATAAAACTTCCCAACATGATTGTAATAATGTTGGGAAATCATTTGAATCATGTTTAATCCATCCCGATCATGTTTGATCAAAATGAAAATTTTCAAAATGAAAATTTCGATTTCTTGAATTGGTCAAAACGAACGGCCAATGTTCTTGTTTTGGTACCAATCAAATATATGTGTTATTTCCCAAAAAAAAATATATGTGTTATAAGGAAGTTGTTGGATATATCTTTTCACTTCATAACAATCTTAAAATCAAAAACTCAATTTTTAAAAATTATTTTGAACAAATTTATCATCATCTAAGTTGATCCATACCTTGAGATGATGATCAACATATTCATGAGAGCTTTGTAAAGCTACCCAAACTCTTAGATCAAATAATCAGAGCTAAAAACACTAATTTTAAAAACCTACAATTGTGTTCTTGAGGACCAAGGCTTGTTAGCCTAAGACTGAGAGATCCGACCGAAGATCATTGGTCAAAACCGAGACCAAGGACCGATAATAATAAACTAGGACCGAGACCTAGAACTAGTGTTCTTGAGTTAGGACCGAGATCGATGATCGGTGTTCTTGAGCCAAGACCGAGAAATTCGACCGAGAATTCTCACCTAGGACCGATAGAATTCTAACCTAAGACTGAAAGGTCTAAATCTGGGACCGAGAATCCCAAACCCTAGACCGAGAATCCCAAGACCAAGAACCGAGGAACTTAGCCCAAAGCTAGCCCTAGACCGAGAGGTTTATACACCTCGACTGATAAATCTAGCCCCAGGCTAGTCCAAGACCGATAGGTTCTTACACCTAGACCGATAAGATTGACTAAGGACCGAGAGTCCTTAGCACCTCATCTGAGAGCCTCCGGTACTCACACCGAGAGCTCCTGCACCCAAACCGAGGGTCTCTAGACTCCGATCGATAAAACCGAACCCAATCCTTAGGACTTCGGTCTTAAGGCCTGTCTGGTTATACTTTTCAAAATCCAATTTTTTTTTTAATTTTAGGACTTCAATTCATTTTTTATAAATCCCGAAAATTTAAAAAATGCATTTTAATTATTTTTGGGATATTTCCACAAAAATATTTCAACAAGGGCCTGTTTGGTGTTTATTTCTAAATCTTAATACCTTTAAAAATACCGATATTCTCTAGGTATTCACCATAGCTATCATCTGCAACAGGTACTAGCATTTAAATATTGATGTTTCAATATTTTTAATAATACTAAAACCTAGAAGAATGACTAGGCTCGGAAGAATAATTGATTAAAACTAACAACATGATACAATCGGTTTTCAAAAGCCAACTTTATAAGTAGAGACTGTCTTCGGACGAGTATAGAGGATGTGGCGCGAAACCCTTTTCCGAGTATCATCAAACTTCGAACTAAAAACCGAAATTCTGGTATAAAATACGTTTGTACACGTATACCTTTTTATTTTTCTGGTATAAAATCGGAATTCAAATCAAATCGTCATTTAATTATAACAAATCCCCAAATTATTAAAATTTGAATAAAATTAATTATTTTTACATAATTAATTTCAAAAGTTGTCAGATACTATCAAAATCTATAAAAATAATGTTTTATTTTATAAAAATGCTTGACACGCAAATAAATGTTGAAATCATAGAACTTTGAGTCACCCCGGGTTACCCCATATTGCCACGTGTCATCTAAACACGTGCTAAGCTATGGAGAGACCTTCTCGAGGGTTACAAATGCATTTGAACAATATGTGTTGTCTATGTAAAAAGCACGAAAAAAATATCGGATCATATATTTCTCCATTGTGACTTTGTCAGAGACATGTGGGTCATTTTACAAAATATTCTCAACTTTCATTGGGAGGTATCGTTTACCGTCGCTGATTTCATAGAAAAATGGATAAGGGGAGTAAACAATAACATCATTGCCGATTAAAAGTGTATACCCTCGTTATGTGGTGGACAATTTAAAAAGAAATGAATAGAAAAACATTCTAAAAGAAAAGTTTTGAAACTGAAAAAATCAAAAACTTTATGCTTCATGCATTTGAATTTATTAAAATAAATAGATTTTAGACAAGTTGTGAATTTTTTTATCTTATTGACGTTTAACCTTCTTTTTCTCTTTTTGTGTTATTATTGTTTCTCTTCTCCCTTGCATCTTTAATTTTTTTTTAAACTCATCTAGCATTTTTTAGGATATGTTGTTTCTTACTTTCGTGCCATGTACCTTTTTAAATAATTTAAAATGACGTTGTCCATTCATAATTTCCAATCACAACCAAAGTCACTATCGTTTCTGTTGGGTTTTGCAACAGCAAAACTATGGATCTTCTTAGAAATCAAACTTGTAACAAATCAGTTTCCAAATCGTCTATGACGAACAACAGATTTACTAAGAACTGGAATAGCACAAAGCAATAAACGACAACACAATATACGTGGTTCGGTCAAAATCGACCTACGTCCACGGGAGGGATAAGTTTAACTAAATCAAACAAATGTCAATAGTAGAAACTTACATGTCATGCTCTCAAATGAAAGAAATGATTACACTAGGAATGATTGGACTACTCTACAATCAAAAGCTCCCCCAATCTTTCTCTCTGGATCAGCCAAAGAACAAGAAGAAGAAGAAAACCAGAAAACCCTAGATCTGTAATTCACTCTCTCTCAACTTTTGCTTTGTTATGAGAAAATACCCAAAAAAATATTTATACTCTAACCCGTTTTCATAAAAAAAAAACCCTGACCCATTTATCCGGAATTTAAAAAAACCCGCCCGCAATGGCAAGGAACACCTCAACAATTCTCCCCCTTCCGAGCCATGGGAGAATATTGCTATAAACATTCATCATCGTGATGCTTCTGCCAGAACCATTCCAGCTTTGGCACAACATATCTCATGCTTTCCTCGTGGCAAGCCCTTTGTCATCATATCTGACTCGTTCTCATCTGTATGCATTTTCTCCAAGTATAACTCCTTCTTCTCGAGCACTTCATGGATCCAATGGTACCTTTTTGGATGTGTTTTGAACGTGAATGGAAACTTGGAATCTTTCTCACATGTATAGCACTTTGTGAGTCACTAAACACCACAAACTTGTCTTGTGTAATGCCTATTTCTTTCAACAATTCTTTCATCCATCTCATTTTCTTACAACATTCAGTAATGGCAATATATTCAGCTTCTATAGTAGACAAAGCAACACATTTCTGTAGACGAAACTGCCATGATACATCTCCTCCTCTAAAAGTAAACAAATACCCTGAAGTTGATCTCATTGTGTCAATATCACCACTCATATCTGAATCAGAAAACCCTTCAATATGTGGCTTTCCAGTACCATAACACAAAGCGTATTTGGAGGTCCCTCGAAGATATCTCATTAGTCACTTAACCGTTTCCCAGTGTGTCTTATCAGGATTTGAAAGGAAATGACTAAGTACTCCAGCCGCATGAGCTATATCCGGTCTTGTACAGACCATTGCATACATCAGACTGCCTATTGCTGAAGAATATTGAACACTGCACATTTCTTGTCTTTCCTCTTCATCCTTGGGAGACATTGTCTTGTTTATTTTCAAGTGTGTAGCCAATGGACAAGCAACTGGCTTTGCCTTGTCCATATAGAATCGTTTTATAATCTTCTCAATATCTCTCTCTTGAGACAACCATAGCCTTTTCTTCACCCGATCACGAATGACTTGCATTCCAAGAATTTTTCTTGCTTGACCCAAGTCTTTCATCTCAAAAGACTTAGCCAAATCCTTTTTCAACTTGGCAATCTTGAGCTTGTCTCTCCCAACAATCAACATGTCATCAACATATAGGAGAAGTATAATAAAATCATTAGAATCAAACTTTTGTACAAAGACACAGTGATCTGTAGACGTCTTCATGTACCCATGGATGATCATGAACGACTCAAACTTAAGATACCACTGCCTTGGTACTTGCTTCAAACCGTACAGACTTTTGACAAGTTTGCACACCTTGCTTTCCTCACCTTTTCTTATTGTAACCTTCAGGTTGCTCCATATAAACATCTTCATCCAAATCACTATGGAGAAATGCAGTCTTGACATCAAGCTGTTCAACCTCAAGATCCATATAAGGAGCTAGACTTAACACCACCCGGATAGAAGTCATCTTCACTACCGTTGAGAAAATCTCATCATAATCGATTCTATGCCTCTGGCCAAAACCTTTGACAACCAGCCTAGCCTTGTATCTTGTCTTGCTATCATCACCTTCTTTCTTGATCTTGTACACGCATTTATTTTGTAATACTTTTTTGTTCTCTGATCTTTCAACTTGATCATATGTGCCATTTTTCTGCAATGACTTCATCTCTTCATCCATGGCAGCTAGCCATTCTTTCTTATGAGCATCCTCAAGAGCCTCCTTATAGCATATAGGCTCTCCACAATCAGTTAGAAGGACATACTCTATAGCAGGGTACTTAGAACTTGATCTTTTCTCCCTAGTAGACCTCCTAAGTACCTCTATTTGTTGATTCTGTTGATTTCCATCTTCTTGTTGAACTTCAAAATCAGCCTCAACATTATCACCAAGATCAGTTTTAGTATCAGTATCATTTCCATGGCCTACAGCTTGACCTTGAGGAACATCATCATCACTATCTAAGTCTGAAGCTACATGTGGCCTTGTCTCCTCAACATTATGAGACAGCTCAAGACCAGAAAGGTCACGTATGTATGCATCAAGCTTTTCGCCATCTTCAAAATTCTCAATAGTCTGATCTTCAAGGAATACCACATCTCGGTTTCTCAAAACCTTCTTGTCAACTGGGTCATAACACCTGTATCCCCACTTTTCATCACCATACCCCAAAAATATGCATTGCCTAGTTTTTGCATTTAGCTTAGACCTCTCATCTTTTGGAACATGCACAAAAACTCTACAACCAAAAACACGTAAATAGTCATAATTAACATCTTTACCTGACCAGACGCTTTCTACACACTTATTATTCAATGTCTTGGAGGGAGAACGGTTGATCACATACATTGTAGTGCTCATGGTTTCAGCCCAGAAATTCTTAGCGAACTTGGCATGGGAGAGCATACTCCTCATCCGTTCTAACATTGTTCTATTCATCCTCTCTGCCACACTATTTTGTTGTGGAGTCTTGGGCACAGTCTGTTCATGTCGAATACCCTGCTCTTTGCAATAATCATCAAATGAGCCTATGTACTCTCCCCCATTATCTGACCGCACCCTCATTAGTTTTCTTCCTGTCTCTCTTTCAACCAGCTTGTAAAAGACCTCAAACCTTGCTGCAACCTCATCCTTGGACTTTATAGCATAGGCCCAAACCTTCCTAGATGCATCGTCTATGAAGGTTACAAAATAGGAAGCACCACCTATGGATTTAATCTTCATAGGATCACAAACATCTGTATGGACCAGTTCAAGGACATTTTTTTTCAGTTCCACTTTCGACTTACTGAAAGAGACTCTGTTTTGCTTACCCTTCAAGCAATGCTCACAATTTTCAAGATGAGCATCCTTGAGATTCAACAACTCATTCCTCTTGATCAAAACATTCAACCCTTTTTCACTAATGTGACCTAATCTCTTGTGCCACAACTCAGAGGATGACTCCATCAAAACAGAATATGCAGCATCATACACAATTTTCAAATTTGTCTTGTATAAGGAACAACATTTCTTACCTCGTGCAACAACCAATGAACCCTTGCTTAGCTTCCATGCTCCACCACTGAAAACATTATGGTGGCCTCCATCATCGAGCTTACCTGCTGAAATCAAATTCATTCTCAAATCAGGAACATGTCTTACATCTCTCAATGTCAGGAAACAACCCATGTTTGTCTCGATTCTAACATCACCAAGACCAACTATCTTTGATACACCACTGTTACCCATGCGAACCTCACCATAATCACCAGCTTTGTATGACTGGAGGTAACCTTTGTGTGGAGTAATATGGAATGAGGCACCTGTGTCAACAATCCATGCTGTTTCATTTGAAGATGTGCTAAGACAAGAGTCTTGACAGTTAGAAGCATATGTCAGTTCACCATCTGAAGCATAAGTAGATGTATCTGCACTCTGTTCTTTCTTTTCTCTAGACTTCACTATACCCTTTGCTTTATCATTTTTAAATTTCCAGCACTCGTTTTTCTAGTGACCTATTTTGCCACAGTAATGGCAAGCACCATCCTTCTTTGGAGCTCTAGACTTGCTTCTAGACTTTCCCCTGCTCGAACCACTTCTATTATCCTTTGATCTTCCTCTATCAGCCACCAACATATCAGACTTAGAGGGTTTATCTCCCTTTCGATTCTCCTCATCGAGTAAGGAACTGGTGACAAATGCCATGTTGACTTTACCATTTGGTGCTGAGTTGCTGAGAGTGATAATATCCAAGGACTAAAAGTGCTTGCACCTCATCATCAAAGTTTATCTTTCATACTACTCAGCTGATTCAAAATATTTTGAAATTCATTAAAGTGCTCAACAATTGATTTATTATCAATGTACTTCAGATTCACCAGCCTTCGTACCAGTGCTGCTTTATTCCCTGCTGACCTCCCAGCATAGAGAACTTCAAGTTTGCTCCACACACCATACGCTGTAGTCTCGTTCTCAACATAGTGCACAAAATTTACACCAACCCAAGAACGAATAAAGCTGCAGGCCTTTCTATCTGTCTTTTTCCAATCAGTCTCTTTTGTAGTCTCAGGTCTAACACCCTCATTTTCAATTGTTTCATTCAAATCATCTAAAACTAACAGATCACTAATCATCAGTTTCCATTGCCTGTAGTTTGTACAATTCAGACTCACCATATCAGGTCTAGATTTCCCCATTATTACTGCCTTAATAACTGATAAAATCCCTAGCAAAGAAACCAGTTGATCTCTTCTATGAATTTCGCCAAATAACCAACAGAGCACTCTGCTCCAATGTTAAAACAGATAACCAATCAATACTGCTCTGATACCACTGTTGGGTTTTGCAACAGCAAAACTATGGATCTTCTTAAAAATCAAACCTATAACAAATCAGTTTCCAAATCGTCTATGACGAACAATAGATTTACCAAGAATTGAAATAGCACAAAGCAATAAACGACAACACAATATACGTGGTTCGGTCAAAATCGACCTACGTCCACAAGAGGGATAAGTTTCACTAAATCAAACAAATGTCAATAGTAGAAACTTACATGCCCTACTCTCAAATGAAAGAAGTGATTACACTAGGAATGATTGGACTACTCCATAATCAAAAGCTCCCCCAATCTTTCTCTCTGGATCAGCCAAAGAACAAGAAAAAAAAGGAAACCAGAAAACTTTAGATCTGTAATTCACTCTCTCTCAACTTTTGCTCTGTTATGAGAAAAATATCCAAAAAAATATTTATACTCTAACCCGTTTTCATAAAAGAAAACCCTGACCCATTTACCCGGAATTTAAAAAAACCCGTCCGCAATGGTAAGAAACACCTCAACATCATAGAAAAATGGATAAGGGGAGTAAACAATAACATCATTGCCGATTAAAAGTGTATACCCTCGTTATGTGGTGGACAATTTAAAAAGAAATGAATAGAAAAACATTCTAAAAGAAAAGTTTTGAAACTGAAAAAATCAAAAACTTTATGCTTCATGCATTTGAATTTATTAAAATAAATAGATTTTAGACAAGTTGTGAATTTTTTATCTTATTGACGTTTAACCTTCTTTTTCTCTTTCTCTTTTTGTGTTATTATTGTTTCTCTTCTCCCTTGCATCTTTAATTTTTTTTTTAAACTCATCTAGCATTTTTTAGGATATGTTGTTTCTTACTTTCGTGCCATGTACCTTTTTAAATAATTTAAAATGACGTTGTCCATTCATAATTTCCAATCACAACCAAAGTCACTATCGTTTCCATTCACCGAAGACGAAACTCCTCGCCAGCTCTTTCCAACCACAACCAAACTCCTTGACGTCCTCATCGCTGAGCTCTTCGTCGCAAGCTTCTTCCAATCACGAATCCAGCGACTTCAGCTAACGGTTAGCCAATCCCTAACCTAATCCGGTGGACCGATCTGGTAGACTCAAGTATCTCTTCATATTCATCAAACATGATTCATAGATCCGCTACTACATCTGCATCATATTCATAGATAGATTATCTCTACATTTCTTTTTTTTGTATGTATATGTTTATATGATCTTAGTTTTGAGCTGTAGTTTAAATGCAGTGACAAATCTGAAATAATGTTGGAAATCTCACTTCATGCGTCTTCTCTAATAGTAATAGTTTGTTAGGTGTTAAGAAGTATAATTTTTATTTGTGACTGAATTAACTAAAAAGATTGCAGATATTAAATTGTTCTGGAATAAGAGATTTTAGAGAAAATCATAGTTGAACAGATTTTAATAATATGGAAACTCAAAAATTTGTTGGAGAAGATTTTTGATGTACACTTAAATTTGTTGTAGGAGTTTAACTATATGGTTAAAGAGTAATGATATATACAACACTCTTATACAGCACTTTCACATAACACCTACCTCATTTGGAAAGAAAGATAAAATATTTTTTTCTTTCTTATATTTTTTTAAGATATATTTTCTCTTTCTTTCTAAAATGAGGTAAGTGCTATGCGAATGTACTGTATAAGGTGCTGTATATATATTATTCATTGTTGAAACCCAAATTTTTGAGTTTACTCTAAAATCTCATATTCTATATTCTAGAGCAATTTACTATCTAAAATCCTTTTAGTCAACGCAATCACAATGAGAAACTAGACTTTTTAAAACATAATAAACTATTAGAGAAGATGCAGGAAGTGAGATTTTCAACACTATTTTAGATATGTCAAAACATTTGAACTATTACTTAAAACTAAAATCATATAAACATATTACATATGCATACAAACAAATATATGTACAAATTATCTATCTATCTATAAATATGGTGCAGATGTATTAGCGAATCTATGAATCATTATTGATGAATATGAAGAGATACATGAGTCTACCGGATCGATCCACCGTATTAGGTTATGGATTGGCTAACCGCCACCTAAAGTGTCGGACCCGTGATTGGAAGAAGCTTGTGACAAAGAACTCTACGACGAGGAACTTGACTGTGGGGATTTTTTTTACTACCATCCCTATCCATTCTATTTTGGGGATTTTTTACTAACACCCCGTCTCGTTCATTTCGAAAAATTTCCGCGGAATATCGTTATACCATATTATTTAAAAAACATACAAAAAAAAATTTTTCATAAAATTATATAAACGAATATTTAAAATTTATAATATATTGAAACTTTATATTGTTATAAAGAAATAAACTTAATTTTTTTTATAAAATATAAAGAATAACTAAATATATTAGTAATGTTATACATTTGCTAAGATCAGGCGGAACACAAATATCATTCCCGTTCGGTTTTTCCGGAAAAACCGCCCCTAACAAAAAAAAAAAAAAAAATTCAGAAAAAAGTGGCGGCATAATTTATAACTGTCATCCTATTAACAATCCTTCCTAACCTTCAAAACAACAAGGTTATTTTGTCCCAATAAAAAATGATTGTTCAAAAAAACTTAAATTTTTTAATGAAAAACTTTGGGTAGTAATTTGAAAATTGAATACAAATTAAAGAACATTAATCAAACTATTTTCTCCAAAAGAAAACCTGATATTTGTTTATCAAAAGACAGACATGTTTACTACTATTGCGTTTCTCTTTCCTATCACTTCACTCACTACCGAATAACAGTGTAAAATTATCTTCCACCTCAAAAGATTCCATCACTGCACTCTCTGAATCTATATATATGTATAATTAGATACCGCCAAGACTAGAAGAAGAAGGGTAATGGAGTCGGGAATGAACTTACTTGCTTCATCACCACCGTTTCCATCGCGAACTCATTTCGTCAAGAATTGCACTTCTTCATCATCTTCAGGTGATACCCTTTGCCTCATAAGAACCCTAGCTTCCACATTGTTATTCAGAATCTATCTTAACAAGGGTACTATTCAAGAAATGGGATTTCTTTCTTGTTCTATTTTGAATTCTTCCTTATTGTTTCTGAAACACACTGTTTTATTTGTTGAAAAACTTATTTGATTATGAATAGTTATGCTTTATTTAGGTCTAAACAATCTTTAACAGTGATTTAATCCACTAGGGTTAGCTTCCTCAAGAAGATGGTATATTCTTTAACAATGTTTTAGTGTTAAGGTATAAAAGAGGGGAATAGTTCTTGAAGATAGATTATGCGAAGTAGTCCCTTAAGTATTAGATAATGTACATAACTTAATTAAGGATACAATTGATATAGATGATAATAGGAATTAGATAATTGCAAGTCTAAACTATGTCATCACCTTTTCTTTGTTATTATGTTGAATTTGTAAGCAACTCTATATTCCCATCTATTTCATATCGGTTATGGAGGTTTTCTCCAAGCTTTTCGGCTAAGGACTTAGGCCATTCCTTTCTCATCTCGTCTTGTATTCTATTATCTCATCCCCTTCTAACTGTTACAGAAAGTTAGAGGACAGAGTTAGTGGTTTTATTTGGATACATTTTTGTTTATGAATCTAGATGTATATGAGAATCATTTGTTTTGTCCATAAAATTGTAGTTGTCAGCTTATTTTGTTTCATAATGTGCAGTTTTAATGCTTCCTCATGACCAAACAATGCCCACTTTTAGTGGTGGATCATCTTCTTCTTCATCTGGTCACTTACCTACTTCAGTACTTCTACAAGACCAGCATGATGAGAATCGGGCTTGCTTTCAAGTGAGTTTTTTTTTGGTTTAATTAGGAATGTTTCGTAACATCCAAGTCTTGGGTGAAAACCTATTAGCAAAAAAGCTCACAAATGATTTTGTTTGTTTGTGTATGTTATTTTCCCTATCGAAGGCACTAGAGAGGGGACAAAAGAATTATAGGTCCTTGGAGGATGAGGATCATGAGAATATAGATACTGATCAATTTGTCAAGGATTTTCAACGTCAATTGCTTAATATGTCCTTGTTTTGGCATTTGTAAGTCTACTCCACCTTTTTGACTTTTTCTGCATAGAAAATATTTTCTTGCTAACTTTTGGTGAATTGCAGATTACCATTTCCCTCGGATTCTCAATCTGTTGTTCATAGTAAAATAAAACAGGATCTGGATCTTGAGCCGCATAGTGTAGTTGCACTTGCAAAGAAAGCTTTGTCCGCCTCTAAGCAAGCAGCTTTCTTATGTGAGGATTTGCAATCATATGAAACTGCTATAGATGCTTCATCTGATCCAAGGTTACTTTTATTTTTGTTCTTATTTTTTCGCTTTCAATCACATTGCTGGTATTTTTTCTTTATAGAACTTTCTTGTACAGTTTGCCGGAATTTCTACATGGAGAGAAAGTGGTAAGATCCACTCGTCTAATAGAAAGGCGTTCTAAGAAACGGAATGGGTCAAAATATAATGTTACAGTTGGGGAAAATTCCAACTCTTTGAATGAAAATTCAAGGAAAACCCGTGCATCATTTGACCTGAACGACCCTGTGAGGATGTTCTTGTGGGGCCCGGAAACTAAGCAACTTTTGACTCGAAAAGAGGAAGACGACTTCTTTGATCAAATACAGGTATTCAAGTTTCAATCCTAACTGCATATTGTTCCCAACAATCAGATAATTTCTCGAGCCATGCATGTTTCATTCATAACCGCATGTATTTCTAATAAAAATATGTATTAATGTGGTATTGTTTGTTGAATTTTGGCAGAATCTAATGAAACTAGAAGAAGTGAAAACTAGACTCCACACAGAGTTCGGTCGCGAACCAACACTTGTTGAATGGGCGGAGGCCACTGGGCTTACATCTAGGGAATTGAAGTCGCGGCTTAATTTCTGTAACAGAAGTAGGGAGAGGCTAATATCTGCCAATCTACGGATGGTGGTTCACATCGCTAAACAGTATCAGAATCACGGTCTCAAACTTCATGATTTGTTACAGGTACAAGCAAAACTTCATAAATTATTTAGCCTATTTGAAAACTATTATTTTGTCTCCATCACGGTCTAATTGAAAAATTGGCAAATCTTAAAATTGGAAGTGATTTTTTATTTTTTTGGTATAAGATATTTTTTGGAATCTAATACACATTATATTGTGATTTTTGCTTCAGTTTGTACATAGATTATTTCAGGATCATAATCCAGATTATTGTGATTTTGGGAAACATAACAAATGTAAACTTTAGACAAAAGTATACCAAAATTTCACGACCCACACCACACACTCACATACATGTGTGCATACATCTCAATAAGAAAACAGAAGTTTGAAAGGCACTTTTGCGTGGGAGTTTTTGCCAATTTAAACTGAGTCTTTTGTTGCAGGAAGGGAGCATGGGTCTTCTGAAAAGTGTTGAGAAATTCAAGCCTCAAGCTGGTTGCAGGTTTGCTACTTACGCATACTGGTGGATAAGGCAATCAATTAGGAAGGCGATTTTCCAGCACTCTAGAATGATCCGCCTTCCAGTAAAATATTATTCCTGTCTACAAATTTTGAAGTCTTGGGTTCTCTTGCGTGTAATTTGAACTCACTCACTCTTCTTTCTATGCAGGATAACGTGTATGGCCTTCTAAACAAGGTAAAAGAAGCAAAGAGGTTTTTAGTTCAAGAAGGAAACCGTCAGCCAACAAAACCTGAGATAGCAGAACGCTCTGGAATTAAAATTGAAAAATTGGAAAGTTTGTTATATTCTACAAGGACGCCTCTTTCGATGCAGCAGCCTATATGGACTGACCAAGATACTATTTTTCAGGTAAAATCTTTAATCTTGGTTGAATATTTGAGTTTGCATCATTCAGTGTAGCTGAAGTGGAATTTTTTTTGAACTTGAGATGTGAGGCTAAAACACGATTCCCACCAAAAGCACCTTGATTGAAGTGGGGTATTGATCTTGCATTTCATGGTAACTCAACTGGTGGAACGAGTTAGTTGAATTACAGTTTGTTTGATCCTTGATTATTTGGATTTTTTTAAATAAAACCTCTATCACATCATATATCATTTCATCCATCAACTACAATACCAAAATATCTTTATTTTACCTTTTATAAAATTTAAACTAAAAGGAAATAGTCTCAAGAAACTCACTTTTCATCAAACAATATTTTGATTTCATAACCTCCAAATAACCCCTCCATCAAACAAACTAAGATGTTGAACTAAGAGGCTGAGGTCTCAAGTTCAATTCCCACCGAAAACAATTGAGTTTGCGTCCCAGGGTAAATTTTAATTTTGGTTGAGAAGTTGAGTTTAGTAGCTAAGTGAAAAGATTTTAACTAAGAGACTTCGATCCTCGTCATTGAAAAACACCTTAGTTCAAGTAGGAATGATCCCTTATCTCCAAAAAGAGAAAAGAAAAAAAAACTTTCACTATCTGCAGGAAGTTACAGCAGACATGGCTATTGAGAACCCGGAATTGGTAGTCGCAAAGCAGTTAATGAGGAAACACGTCCACTACCTTTTGGGCAGCCTATCGGCTAGAGAAAGAGGAATAATGCAGATGAGATTCGGAATAGGGGGCTCTAGGAAGCCAAAATCGTTGTCGGAAATAGGTGACTATCTGGGGCTTTCGAAGGAAAGAGTAAGGCAGATAGAGTACAGAGCTTTCAAGAAGCTAAAGCAAAATGGGAGCAGCCAAGGACTTGATGCCTATGCTAACTTAGTCATATAGGAAAAGATTCTAGACTAATTGGAGAGGCTATTTTTTACTTATTCCCATTTCAGTTACTGGGAAAAAAAATATAATAATCTCTTGAAAAGTTTGTTTTTAGTTTGTTTTTTAATTGGTAATAGATTTTGTATATATGAAAACATATAATATGTAGTTCACAGTTGTAATTGTAATTTTTTAGTTCATGGGGTAAAAAAGAATAATATGTTTGATAAGATTATCTGTTTTTGGTACAATTTCATTTATGCAGCTTTTTTATTCAGCTTTTTTATTCATTGATAGAAGTGAAGTTCTAGTTCTTTATACTGTTAAGACAAAAACAAGATCTAAAGAGGCATTTCAAGATTAAAATTTATGTAAATGAATCCCATATTTGAAGTAATGTTCTTATAAAAACTATTCAAAAAAGGTGTGATTTGTTACCAATATTTTGTTATAAAAATTGATTGGAAGTTTAAGATTTGGTTCTCTACAATATTTTGAAAGATTAAATAACACAAATAAGAAGAAATCTCTCTATTCTATTCAACTAACAAACTAATAATGACCAACATCATTAGCATGAAGATTCAACCATTCAAATAAAAATCTAATCACCCCCATGAAGACTTCCCACAAGTGAAGAATACACAGTATCATCAGGAACAAAACCAGCTTCTTTCATCTCATCAAACAATTCAAACGCCTCATCTGATCTTCCTACCTTCGACAAACCCGAAATCATAGCAGTATAACTCACCAAACTCCTATCAACACCTTTCGATCTCATTTCTCCAAACAATCTCAAACCCTCTTCAATATTCCCACAAATACATTCTCCATGTACAAGCGATGTATAAGTATAAACATCCGGAATCAAACCTCCCAATTCCATCTCATCTTTCAACTTTCTCGCTTCTCTCATCTTCATCCTCTTACAATACCCATCAATTAACACATTATAAGTCGTCGTATTAGGGCAAAATTCTTTCCCTTTACGTTTCATCTCCCCAAGAATCCTTTTCGCTTCCACGAGATTGCCTTCCTTACAATGTATACAAACCAAAGTGGTCAAACTAACTGTATTTGGTTCCACACCTTTATCCTCCATCGTAAACAACAACCTCTTCGCTTCCTCGAACCGTTTCAACTTGCATAAACCCGTAGCAATAGTATTATAAACATAAACATCTGGTTCAAGTCCTTTTCTCTCCATCACATCCCAAAGCTTAAACGCTTCATTTATCAAGCCTTTCTTACAATAACCATCGATTAATGTGTTGAATATTACACGACAAACATCAATACCTCTTTTTTGCATCTCATTTAGCAAAAGTTCGGCAGCAGCCATCTGCCCTGCCATACACACGCCGTTTATGAGAGCCCCGTAAGTGTGAGCATTCGGAATGAGGCCTTTATTTGTCAATTCGTCGAACAATTCAAAAGCTCGTTTCATGTTTCCTGCTTTGCTATTCCAACTTATTAATGACGTGTAAAGCTTTATATCACCGTCTATACCTTTACTACGCATTTCTTCGAATAATGCTTCGAACTTCATGGAGCTTGACGATGCCTCAATCAATAATGTATAGGTAGCCGCGTTATAATCCAAACGCTCCCTATCCATTTCAGATAAGAGCTCTTTAATTGCATTGGAATCATGTTTCTTCACATAAGCATCCAATAATGTATTATATGTGTATATATTCGCCTTCAATCCTCTTCCCATCATCACATTCAATAAATCCCGAGCTTCAGAAACTTTCCCATGCTTACACATCCTATCCATTACAATTGTCAACGAATAAACTGTAATGTCAACCTTAGCCGACATCATCCGATGAAAGAAGTCGAACAAACGATCGGTTTGATTGCATTTCTTTAATGCAAGTAAATAAACTATGCAGGATCTATCATCTATGTCAAAATCTCTATCTTTCATATATTCAAACACCTCTAAAGCCTCTTCAAACTTCTTATTATCAGCATAAACTCTAAATAACATGTCAAAGAGCTTGCAGGAAATTTTCTCTTCTTTCAAATACAAAGCAGCTAAAGTTACTATATCCTGAAAAGTATGTTTGATATCATCATCAAGTATAAGACTGTTCAACAGATTCTTAGCTTCAGCAAACTTTCTGGATTTGAAGAGACGACTAACAAGCATCATATGCGCTTGAAGATCCGGCCTTTGCACAATCAGAGACGGTTTACTTTGAAGGTAATTGAAGAAGGTTAAGCAGGAACGAGTTGGGACATTAGGGTTTGAAAGAACAAGATGGGTTACTTGGGGATTGAGACTTGAAACAAGAGATTGTCTAATCTGGAGAGGTGTTGAAGGAATGGAATTTACAAGGATTTTGGAGATGAAATTCGCAATCTCTTCTGGGTTGTAAGTAGGGTTTGTGGGAAAGAGATTCTTTACAGTTGGGAAGAATTTTTGAGTCGCCATTTTTGACAAATGAAGAATTCGTTCCAATTACAGGATTAGAGATACACGATTCAAAAGAAGATGAATCCAGGCGGGGTAAATTGGATTGATTCACTTCTGTAATGGAGATTACTTTCACTATCACAGAGTTTCAGATTGATAGAAAGTACCTTTTAGCCTCTCTGCTTTCCTTGACGGCGACGGGAAGTAGCTAGCTAGGACCGACCGTCTTTGGCGCCGACGGGAGACGAAATGATATATTTTGTGTTATTCTTATTTTTGTCAATAGGTCAGATTTATATGCCCTTTAATCACTTTGGGCATTACACTTTCAACATGTTCAATTTGAACCATAAACTAAATTACAATTCAATAAAGTCTAAAAAAAAGTATACATTTAAAAAATAAGGGAATTTGATTTCCATTGTAAAAATAAGAATATGTAACTGATAAAAATAATAAAAATAAAAAACAATTTTTTGATAAATTTTATCAGAAAATTTGTTTGATAATTTATTTTTTTATTAATTATCACTCTTCTATAAAGATTAAATAATATTTTTCCAAAGTTATCTATTTACAACTCAATCTTGAAACATTAAGAAGATATAATTGACATAAAAAACAAATAATTTGATCATGTTTATTTTTTAAATCATACTTAGTACATGTCATTTGTACAAATGACATTTTTTTTATGTTTTGTTTGCTTGAAATTCTTTGAGAATTTAAAGGGTTTAAGACAAGGGATTCTCTTTCTTCTTTCTTATTTGTTATTATTATGGAAGCCTTTTAGAAGGATGTTGTTGGTCGAAAATGCATGTTTGTTTCGTGGGGTGGAGTGCGGTTCGAGACGATATTCGTTCTCTACGTCTCATCTATTATTTACAGATGACACTCTTTGTATGATTCAGACTACTGAGAGAATGTTAAGTACCTTCGTGGTATTTTTTGGTTATTTGGAGCGTGTTTGGGACTGCGTGTTATTTGGGTAAGTCTGATATTTTTTTCTCTAATTCAGTATCATCTAGGAAAAAGATTAGATTGGCATTTATACTGGGATTTAAAATTGGGTTTTTTCCGGCTACGTATCTTGGGCTCCATTTAGGGGCTAAAGCTAGATTCAAAGCTTCTTGGGACCCGATTATCAGTAATTGAGAGAAAACTTCACATTTGGAAAAGTAAGATTATTTCAAAGGGAGGTCGTTTAGTCCTTATCAAGAGCGTTTTTTTTTTCAATGCCAACTTATATGATGTCTCTATTTGTCCTCCCAAAGTGTGTGGCCGTGAAGATGGAGATAAGTATGTGTAAATTCTTATGGGGATCGTCAGTTTCCTCGTTTTCTCATTTAGTGAGTTGGGATAATGTTAAATTAATAAAAGAGCATGGGGACTGGGAATTCGCAATCTTGTTTCTTTTAATAAAGCATTATTATACAAATGGTGTATTATATTTACATATGAGAAAGAGAGTATTTGGGTCAAATTGATTTAATATAAATATGGTCAGGATAAGTCTGGTTGGTTCACCAAAAATTCTTATAGGCTCGTGAGATGTAACATTTGGAGTGATATTTATGTCATGTGGAAGGTTTATCGGGAGAATTCAATTTTTATTATGGGTGATGGAAGTTCGATTAGTTTTTTGGACAACAATTGGTGTGGTGGTAAATGTTTGGGGAATGTTCTCCCCGAGCTTGCTTCTATTTCTATTTGTAGAGATGCATCGATCAAAGATATATATACATTCGATCTAGTGGTTTTGCTAACCGTATCAAGTATAGAAAAAGATTGAATAGTGAAGAAAACATGTTCAATGATAGACTTTTTGTTCATGATTAAAAATAAGGGGTTAAACCAGTCTTCTCGAAATTCTATGCAGTGGCGTGATCCAAATAACTTTCATGTGGGACATTGTTACACTTTGTTTAATAAAGTTAACCCGATTGATCTTTGTTAGAAAAATTTATGGAAGTCTAAGATGCCTAACAAGATCTATTTTTTTGGATGGACTGTTATTTACGGCGGAATTCTCACTGACGATAGATGTATGTCGTTGTCGTATGTGTTACAAAGAGGTTTATACAACTTCTCATCTATCTTTACATTGTCACGTTGTTGCAAATATATGAAGTCTTTTGTGGAATTTGACTGAAATACAATGTGTCATGCTGGAAACTCTTAGTGGCTATTAGGAGGCATGGATTAGGCGACTAAAAATGCGAGACTTAGAAAATGAGTCTCTATCTCTAAAAATTTTCTGGTGGACTATCTTGTTGGAAAAAAATTGAAAAACTTTTAACAATGAAAGTAGACCGTTAAGGATTATTCACAATGTCATAATCATAACGATGTCGGAGATTAAATTCACAAAACCTGTGAGTTCGTATAGAGATTTTATTGCGTTTTTTGAAAATCTTCGAGTCAATTAATTATTCTATAATTGTATTCAATTTGTACATTTTTATCATTGTGCTTAAAAGATTTTTTAATTAAATGTACCATTTTTAAAACAAAATTATTTGTTAAAAAAATTTAACTTAAACAACTTTATAATTTTTTTTTTCAAAGTAATAATCTTTACTAAGAATTAAAAGAATATTTAGAACATTATATTCTTTATGTACAAATAATTTTTTTGAATACTGGTCAAATAATTTTTTAAAAAAATTAATAAAACATGTCGATAACAAACTTTCTTATTAATATAGTTTGTTATAGTATTCAAAGTAAACATTTTATTATGGTACAAAATTAGTTTCTATAATAACTCATCTAATTGGAAAAGCTAACAAATAACTAACTTGAATTCAATTACTATCAAAATTCGATCAATTTTGAAATTTTCAAATAGTTCTACCTTATTCGATCAATTTCGAAACATTAAACCTTGTTTTTTTTATGATTGAATTTTTGTTTTATTTTTGACAATACAATTTGAATAGGGTTGTTTATCTTATATAGAAAAAATGGATGATAAATTTGTATTTGCCCAAAAATAGCCATGGGATTGAAACATAATGGATTGGATAGGAAAAAGAAGAATCAAACATGTCTTTTCTTCTTCTCCATCATTCTCCACCGTTAACATTCCGAACCACCACTCTTCCTCCGGCAAAACCCACCAAACCGCCGGCGAATCGTCTCGCCCTTACCACTTCAACTGATTACACTAAATGGGTTTCTGGATTTCGTACCAAAGCTCTAAACTTTACTCTATCTACTGCTCTGTCTCTTGTTTTCTCTTTCTCAGGTCCAAAGATTTCATTTATTTAATTTCTTCTTAATGGGTTTTTTCTGTTCTTGAATTGGAATTGAGAATGGGGTTACTTTTGTAGGAGTTGGATTTGCAGAGGGAAAGGTAGGAGTAAACAAACCGGAATTGCTTCCAAAGGAGTTTAGTACTGTCATTGATGCCGCCGGATTCCTATCCGATGGTCAGGTTATAAGTTTCCCTTTTCTTCTTCTACATTTATAACCATGAACAAAAACATGTAGATTGAGAGTATAAGGCATGTTGGATCCTGGTTAATTGGATAATCTTCTATGTTATTTAAAAATATAATGTTATTGGGAAAGGTTATTCAAAATTAAGTCATCTGGTAAGAAAAACAAGTACATTGAGATTTGTTTAAGATTTCAAATATCTTAAGGATTGATTCTTACTTAAAATAGTCATAATTGAGAGGATAATACAAAAACAAAAAGATAGTTTGATTGATGATTTGAATAATGTAAACTAAATCCAATTAGCACATCTTAAAACCTAATGAGATCAAAGCAATGTGACTACAGGTGAAAGTTTGAGCAAATCAAACCTATTAATCAACTAAATCGAATTTATTTGTTATTCAACTGCCGATTAGATTGAAGATTTTTTAAAACCGATATCAATAGCTCTAATGAATTGTTTTTATTGAAAAAATGACACTACTAACTCCTCTAAAAGTGACATTGCATAACATCCACACTTTATAACTAAACTACTAAAGAGATAGTATTTTTTTTTAAATGTATGTTATCAGTATTGAATTTCGAATTATAATGAACCCTTTCGAACTTTGACTTTGACTTACTACGTTTGAAGGAGAAAAGGCTGGCCAATGAGATATTATCATTGGAAAAGGATACCGGATATAAGTTGAGAGTACTAGCTCAAAACTATCCCAATACACCTGGTAACTTTTGTTTTAGAAAATGGATATTATCGAGTTCATCTTTCAATACAAACTTCAACATTTTGTATCTGTTTACAGGATTGGCAATTAAAGATTATTGGAAAGTTGATGATAGAACCGTAGTTTTTGTCGCTGACCCAACCTTCGGTTAGAACATACACCACTTTGTGTGTCCTTTTCTTTCATGTAAGGTGATGAAATTACTTTAGAAACTGTGTTTTAATTTTTTTGTATTTTCAGGTAATCTACTAAATTTCAATGTGGGAGTTACGGTTGATTTAGATGTGCCACGAAATTTCTGGAGTCGTGTAGCAGGAAAATACGGAAACATGTTTTATTGGAAAGAGAAGGTGAAGATGTTTTCTCTGTTTTTATGGTTAAGTTTTAGGTTTGGAAGTGATTTTTGTGTGTTTATTTGTAGGGGGAAGATGCATCAATTGAAGAGGCTGTTATGGCTATAACAACATGCTTAAGAGATTCATCTAACTGTTCTGTTGATGTAAACTAATGCCAACTATTAGCAAATATTGTCTTTTTACCCGATAAGATATACGCAACAAACTTCTCCTTTTGGTTTATTCGAGTAATAATCAATTATCAAACAAGTTTATCTCCTTGCTAAACTAACACTTAGGTAAATTTGAGAAGACCATTTTGCTTTAATTTCAGATAATCCTTATGACATCATGATATGAATATTAGGTGTAATCTTACAAAGAAAGACTTATATAGACAATAATGAGAATGTTTAAATTAAAAGCAAGTCAATGTCTATTCCAAACAAAGACTTTAATAAAAGAATACCCACAATGAGTCATGACCAATATATGCTTCAAAGGGTGGATTATCAGTTTATAAGCAATCCCCAAAAGGCTAGCAGATTTACTTGATAACATAAACAATTTACCTTTTTCTTTGCATGAATTAGAAGAAAAGCATAAATCTCTACAATCTTTAAGGATAGCCATTCACTTCCTTTCCCCATAAGTCATCATCTTTTATTCTATTCTTGCATTGAACAAAGAACAAAACTTGAACATCACAATTACCCACAACTACCTGATTTCTCAATTTGGATCTAGATGTGATCATTTTAGAATCACCATTCATAAAGTCATCGGCAGTTTCTGAACCAGGTAGGTTCATATAGATATACAAAAAGAAGAAAAAAATCAGATTCAAACTCCAAACAACCCATCATTAGATAAAAGCTTCAACTACATTCAACTAGCAAATCCAGTTTACAATTATGAAACTTCCATTTCAGATTCAGTATCAACACAACCCATCAAAAGTTCAAAATACATTCAATTAACCTCTTCATTAACAGTTTTAATCCAGATAAAAAAAGTGTTTCCTTTTTTCAGATTCAACATCCACATAACCCATCATAAGATAAAAGCTTCAAAATACATTCAACTAACCACTCCATTGACAGTTCTGTGCCACAAATCCAGATAGAAAAATGTTTCCCATCAAGCCATTATGAAACTTCCTTTTTCAAATTCAATATCCACATAACCTAATAAGATAAAAGCTTCTAAATACATTCAACTAACCTCTTCTTTGACAGTCCCAAACCAAATTCAAATCCAGACAAATGTTTCCAAATCAAGCATTATGAAGAGTCTTTTCTTCAGATTCACATCCACACAACTCATCAAAAAATTTCAAAATACATTCAACTAACCTATTCATTGACAGTTTTAAACTAAGTTTAAATCCAGATACAAAAATGTTTTCTAAATCAAGAAGCCATTATGAGACTTCCTTTTTCAGATTCAATATCTACACAACCAACACATCCTAAGATACAAAACTCAAATTTTTTCATTGACAGGCCTGAGCCAAGTTCAAATTCATATACAAAAATGTTTCTGAATCAAGAAGTCATTTATTTAACTTCCTTTTTCAGATTCAACATCTACACAACCAACCCATGCTAAGATAAAAAAAACTTCAAAATACATTCAACTAACATCTTCATTGACATGTCTAAGTCAGGTTTAATCCAAATACAAAAATGTTTCCAAATCAAGAAGCCAATAATATGAAACTTCCTTTTTCAGATTCAAAATCTACACAGCTAACCCATCATATGATAAAATAAAATAACTTCCAAATACATTAAACTAACCTCTTCAATGACAGATCTAAGGCAGGTTTTAATCTAAATACAAAAATATTTCCAAATCAAGCATAGTAAAAATTCCTTTTTCAGATTTCAGCATCTACAGATCCACACAGCCCATCTAAGATAAAAACTTCAAAATACATTCAACTAACCTCTTCATTGACCATTCTAAGCCTAGATTCAAATCCAGATAAAAAAAATGCTCCCAAATTTATGAAACTTCCTTCTTAAAGTTCAACATCCACACAATCCATCATAACATAAAAGCTTCAAACTACATCCAACTAACCTATTCAATGACAGTTCTGAGCAAGGTTTTGAATACAAAATGTTTCCAAATCAAGAAGTCATTAGAAAATTCCTTTTTCAGATTCAACATCCACACAAACCAACCCGATCATAAGACAAAAGCAAATTTAAGCTAACCTCTCATCTCATTAAGAAATTCAATGAAGAAACAAATGTATTTCAATGATAAACAAAATTAAGATTAACAACATTGAATATCTCATCTTCCCCAAGTTCAGCAAGAATAAAAAGAGAAACAACAAAGAAAGTACATAAATTGCTCATCCTTGAATTCACAAAATCCCAAGGATATTAAGTCAAAATGATCAATTTAAACCCTCCCCTTCTTTTTTTTAAAGAAAGAAAAAAAAATTCAGAAGATAATATATACAATGAAAAAAAACCAAAAACAAAGCAGAAGTAATGAGAATCCAGTTCAGATCAAAAGTGTACCCAATCAATCAATCGATCAATCTATCTGATGGTGACAAACTTGTTTGTTCCATGTTTGGCCCAGTGATTCCTGAGATCAATCGGGTTATTAAAATTATAACATTCAGAAGCCAGCTTCTCGAGAACCTTCTTGAAAGCTCCCTGACTCATCTTCCTTCCAGCAATCCTAGCACCTCGTCTCTTAGTGCTCATCGGCAATGGATAAGTTGATATAGTAGTAGTACAACAAGCCGATTGCCAGCCACCACATCCCCATCGATAACATTGCTGAACCGCACCAGTACAAGAGCAAACCGGGATAGGAATAGTTGATATGTCCATATTCATACCATTGATAAGCATATTCATATCCATACTCTTCTTCGGTTGCTTAGCTCTTTGAACAGACGAAGAAGAATTCCCATTCTCCTTAGGCATAACAGAAGGACCTTTCTTACTCTTCTTCGGTTTAGGACCTTTAGGATTGCTACTGCTGCTGCTGTTGCAGTTTCTCTTCTTCAAAGTGCCAACAACTTCATTTCCAACACCATTTGGATCTTCCAATGTCTCTGGCGGTGGTAGAATCTGGTGCATTGGATGGGTTAATCCAGGCTCTGGAAGAACATTGAAATTAGGGTTTATGGGTAAAACGTTAATGAACTTGTCTCTTTGCTGATTCAACCAACTTTCCCTTAAATAGTCCATGTGTTGTAAATTGGGAGGTTCTGAAACAGCACAATCTCTGGATTGGAAACCGCCATTATTAGTACTATTGTTGTTATTATTACCCATCATCATAAATGCATTAGGATTATGATGATGTTGATGGTGAGGATGAGGATGAGGAACAGGATGAGGAACAGGATGATGATCTCTCCCTGTAGTAAAGAATGGTTTCACATTTTGCTCAGAAACTGTTGGCATCAATTGCAGACCCAGATGACTTTTAAAGTTAGAAGGTTCATAATATCCCCAGTTCTGCATATTCAAACCATCGTCTTCCATCTAATCGAATACAAACAAAAGAGGATAAATGCCTTAAATCCACCATCATAATTGCGGGTTCAAAGCCAACAAACTAGATAAAGAAATTAAATCGCAGTTAAAAGATCAAAACTTTTTTTATAAGGAAACACAAGATCTAAAGATCCCAACAATCCCATGTAATCCCAACAATAGATTCGTCAAACATAACTAAATAGATCATAAATAACAAAAATTGAAACGTAATGCTGATAAAACAAGAACAAAAAAGATAGATCCATCCATAAATAACCCATTATCCGAATCAGATTGATCAACATGCATGCCGGCGGCCTGTTGCAGCTGGTACGAACAAATACAGATTCTCTAGAGAGATAAGTAAATTAAAGCCTATATTATTGAGAAAGAGAGAGGAGAGAGATAGAGAAACTTACTTGTGGATAAACACAGGTTCAAAAAGAGGAGAGAGGAGAGAGAAACACAGAGAGAAAGAGAGAGGAGAGAGAAATCTTGGAGGTGGGGATGGGCCGGGGAGGCGCAGAGAGAGAGAAAGAGAGGGTGAGAGAGACACCAACAGAGACAACCTTTATTCTTTTTGTTTGAACTCATCAGGTTAAAGAAGAATAACAAGCTTTTCTTTATAACCTCCCACATCCCACTTTTATATTTATTATCTAATTTACATTCATTCTTAATCAATTAAATTAAATTAAATTAAATTAAATTAAACAAAACAAACAAAACCCATCTTTATTATCTATTTTTCTATATAACCCACAATTTGTTAGGTAATAAAAATAAACATTATTTATTCAATTTTACAATGAACTATATATAAAAAGAACATCTTGGAGAAGCCCTACTTGGTTAACTTTTTTCTATATGAGAAGAAGACCCACTTAGGTTTTTCCTTTTGGGCATGTAAGTTTAAAACCAATCATTTTTTCTTTCCCATCTTAATTTCATTTTCTTATGTTCATTTGTGATTATTGATTTTACATTTTACTCATTTCCTTGAGAACTTTTGCCTTCTCTTCTTGTAATTTTTTCCTAATTTATAACCACTTCATTAAATAAACAAAATTTAATGTGACGTTTTAATTGTTTGAAACTAAATATATTAGAGTTTCATCTTGAAAAAAAATTGCATTGAAATATCATATAAACTTCCTTTGTTCAATGAACATATTAAGATTTGATATGACTTGTGTTAGGTTATTAATTCAAATCTTCTTTGTTCAATGAACATAGATTTGATATAACTCGTGTTAGATTATTAATTCGAATCTTATTTTGTTATTTATTCGAATCCTCACAAATGAACCATTTAAAAAATTATTATTAATAATAATAGTGAAAAATCTTGTCTAAAAGAACAAAAATGTCAAATTCAATTCAATAAATTTTGTTCACTAATTTATTTTGAATAGAGAAACATAAGCTAATGGTTCTTTACTTTGAAAGAAAAAAAGATGGTAATAATAATGTTGGTACTAAATGTGTTGGTTTATTAAAATATATGATAAACTTATATATAGTATTTTAACAATGTTAGTGTTATAATAATATGAAATCCATTCATTCATACCCATCTAATGAAATATTTGTTCCAAATTCAAAAGAAAATAAAGGGGAAGCCATTTTTTCTTTACTTGGATTATGACAAAGAAACACTACTTTTGACTAAAACAAAACAAAAGACCAATAAAAAAAATGAGGTTTAGACTTTAGAGTAGAAGCCTGGTAGAAAAAAACTACTACATAAACATGATACACATGGCTAGTCCTTTTGTTTAACATTTCTGCAAATAACTAGGCTGAGGACATTTTATGTTGGTTCAAGTCCAAAAACAAGGCATCGAATTAGTGCAATATGACCAATTTTCTTAAAAAAAGGAAGAATAAAAAACTGATTCTGTCTCATCTTATCGCGTGAAGCATTTGAGTTGAATCAAACAACGAGATTTAAGGCATTGATTTTTATACCATGTCATGTGAGTGTATTTTACCTACCAAATGAGGAAACAAACGAGTTTCCCATGGTTGAACAAGAATTATGCATCTTATGTCTCAGTTCAATTCTGTAAATACCCCTGGATTGAACTTCTTGTTCAAGGCATCTGCAGCAGCTTGCAGTTTTTCTTCATCCTAAACCAAAACTCAAAAAGTTTAGAATTGGGCTTAAGGTGGTCAGTTTACTTTCTTCCATGTATAATATTTATTATTTATTCAATAAATCTTGACGAAAGACGAAAACACAATTGAAGATGAACAACTTTCTATTTATGTTTTGAAATGTTAAAAGTTTGTATTAACAAATTGTCGCGAATACTACTTCTAATTTATGTCTATTTTTGTCTGTGTATCTGAATTCAAATACAAAAATGTTAGGAAACTAAACTTAGTCAGACACATTCAAAAACCTTTTTTTGTAAGTTTTTGCATGCCCTATACCCAACTCAATCATCAATGTTGCGTTGAATTGGTATGAATAATTGACACAATATATGTCTTTAGCTTTGTCTATTAGTGCTCTATATCTTACCTTGCCTTCAAAATGTATCACAAGCATGCTATTTCTTGACTTGCGGTGACACCCTAGAAATTCGTAACAAGAGAACTTTTAGGAGAATGAAATGTTTTTTTCTATAGGGTAAACTTATTCATCTGACAACATGCAATGTTCGAGTTTTTTACCTATATAAAGATCTGGGTAATCAAGACACAGTTTTGATAGCTCTTGAGAAAGTTCCACCTGCATAGAGCATAGAGTTGGTCAATATGCAGCAAATATTGCTTTATCTATATCATTGGAACACATTTTCGCTTAAAAAGTCCTCTAACATACAGATATTTCTACAGTTGTTTCTCTTTTGAAATAAAACAAGTTCCAACAACTTCAATACCATAATTAGTAAAGTAGTCCAATTCCCAGATTAGTAGAGATATATAAAAGTAATATAGCAAGACCCAAGTTAACATGGAAACGGTTTGATGTAGATAAGTTCTCTATATTCAAAAGAATTAATGAAATGATGCAAGGACATCTCCATTTGGGGAACTTTAAATTTGTTTCAGTATCTTGATCAGAAACAACAAATTTAGAATATGTATGGGACTAAATTTAGTTTTCAAATATATTTGTATCTGGATCCAGATTCAACTATAGAAACAAAAATCAAAACTGTGGCTATAAAGTGATGGCATTTAATCAAAACCATCTTAAAATCTAATAATGCAATGTATGTGAAAGAACATCTCTACAGATTTTGTGTCATAAAGAATTGATAATTGGCATGGTGGTGGATCGCTATGCTAGCCTCCTCAATGGAAAGAGAAACATGGTCTAAAACAAAATATAATTGAGGATTTATGTGGCAAAACACATCTTACTTTCTATGCCCGTCACCAAAACAGTAATTTGTATTTACCCCCATTGTCCAACGGTCCCCATTTTATGGGACAATGGCATCATCCGAAAAGAGTTTAAAAGTAGTTAATAGTATAGTTTCACATACAAAAAACAAAAAAAGGAAACAAAAGCAAACCATCCAGATTAGCTAAGTGATGAAATGGTACAGATGCTACTACATACATCATATAGAGTTGTTGTGAAGGACTTCGAGACAAGTGGTTCTGCCAATGTGAGCAGGCTGCCTGATCTCGACAATTCAATAATGCATTCCCACTCCATGTCCAACTCATCCACATTGGTTGCCACAAGAACAATCACATTTAAGCATTTGATCTACAAGTGACAAATCCAAAGTCATATTTAAGACGTTTCTATTGAAAATAACAGCCCAAAGAAGTATAAACTAGGCAAGCAAATGAAGTTGTCAGCTTCCAAAAACATACCAATGGAACCGGCAGCTTCTCATGATGCAGTAATTCAGTAATACCCTCAGGCAACTGAGCCATCTGAGAAGAAAAACGAGAAAAACACTAATATTATTCTTTGATGTCATATTGTGTGAAAAATTATTTTTAAATGAACTGATACCAGATGCAATATTTACACAAGTCATTTCATGCATGGCCTTGATTTAGTTAGGTTGCAGTTTTTTTTCCTAATGAAAAAGTAAGCGTAAACCACAAAAAGGAAAAAGAAAAAAAATAGAAAAAGGCACCCAAAACTACACTTGTAGATTGAGCGTATCTTAAAATGAGCTGTGTTTGGAAGGAACACCACATGAATGCAATTGAGCACCATCAAACTAAAATCCAGCTTGTGAACTCATCAAACCACCAATTCATTCCCCCCCAAATAAAGCCACCAATTCATTTTTCAAATGAAACTGTGGTTTCACTCAGCCATACATTTTTATGTTTCCCAAAATAAATTGGCCATTTTTCATTGGGATCCAACCACAGGTACAACCATCATTTCAGCTAAATGAAAATGTGAGTCACACTTTCTTACACAACGAAAAATGAATATGATTTTCAAATGAATTGGCGAATCCACATTGGGATTGAGTAACAATTTTTCTAAAAGATGCGTTTCCAAATGAGTTCAATGTTCTTTTACTAACTAGTATTTATGCAAAATATGTCCTAATAAAGTAGTTCCGATGGAATTAGAAATGCAACAAGTACTTCCAACATGATCATATATATTATTACCTCATTTTTGTCACCTGTGCATTTTTCACCAATAAGATGCCTAAGATATTCTTCAAACTCCTCATCTGGGGCCTATACAGTAAATTTTAAGTAAAACGAGTTACTCTTAGAATTTAACAACTAGAGGAAGATTATAAGTTCAATCATTGTTTCTTAATCAATGTGATAGGCTAAGCATTAAAAATAGCAACAACTGAAACATATAATTAGAAGATTGACATCCCAATAAACATAGCAATAAAAACAATGATTTTTTATATTTCCACAACAAACCGTTCGAACTCCAAATGCTTTTGCAACTCCTGCAACAGCAACATCTGAGTGAAGTGGACCAACCGCGCCATATATGAAAACCTGCAAAACCATTTCAATTTCCTAATTACTTTTATCATGAACAATCCATGTATTTGGAAAACAAAGAGAAAAACAGCTTTAGAACATCATCTTCCTGATACCATATCATTTGTAGACTTGCGCCTTTCAACTTCTTCAGCTACTGAGTCTACCTGGATTGGGAAGAATGTCAAAAGGTAGAAAAATCAAAATACATGAATCAAAGCATCCAAAAATCTCATCCTTAGTTCTTAATAGTTAGTGAACCCATGCTTTTAAGCCTGTATGGGAATTGACAACATAAATTTTTTACAAGATTTATTTCCAATAGTGTATAGAGAGAAGAACCAATAATGTTTTTTTATTGCATAGACAATCCATAGTCATGGAAACTTATAAGCCAATTATTATATATACAAGCATTTGAAATCTAATCAGAAATACTAATCCAACATCATTTGATGATTCAGTTGTTCAATAACAATGGTGAGGTCACATGGTAAAAACTTGATATATGCATTGTTTATTAGTAATCGCTTTCACGACAACTCTATCCATATAAACTTGAACATTTCAAAAAGAAAAATATCTAATCATAATGTTATCCATTACAGTATAG
This sequence comes from Impatiens glandulifera, assembly GCF_907164915.1. Lineage (NCBI taxonomy): Eukaryota > Viridiplantae > Streptophyta > Magnoliopsida > Ericales > Balsaminaceae > Impatiens > Impatiens glandulifera. The sequence continues at coordinate 13,074,871 of NC_061869.1, read as the reverse complement.
AAAAGAGTGTCAACAATGTTTTTATTGAGTAGGAAACAATCCCATAGTCCTGATCCTTAGAACAGGAATGCATGGAAACTTATAAGCCAATTAATAATATATAAGCATCAGAAATCTAATCAGAAATACCAATCCAACATGGTTTTATGGTTGAGTTGTTTAATGAACAATATTGAGGTCGTGTGGCCAAGAGTTGGAGTAGACACTATTTATTAGAAGTTGCTTTCGCGACAACTCTACTAATACAAACTTCAACATTTCAAAAGAACAAGGTATCTAATCAGAACTACTTACATTGTTTGAAACCACTGCTACACGTGATACAAGCCAGCCTACAGAATGCAGTTTTTTGCACAAAGAAGGTCCTATTAAGTCCTCGACACTACCAGACCTGAGCTATGGAACCAACAAGGATAAAATCAAAGACGGTCTGTAAATTGATGCGAGGAGCTAACATAATTGTCAAGACAAAGAAAAAAGACGGGAGAAAATGTTTTTGACAATAAGAAATTAAGAAACTCAAATATATAAGATTCTGTGAATGTGCATAGTTGTCAAACAAAAGGCAAGAATACAGCCAATATGGGAGAATATTTCCCCCCATAAAAACCATTACACAAATAATAACTCAAACAGTTGAGGAACTAGGAATGCCTTAATGTTTTAACAACTTATCAGCAGGCCTTATCAATAAAATACTAAGTCAAATGCAGTTTTTTTTAAATTAGAACCTATAACATAAAATAATAATAATAACAGAAGATTATGGTCACTGATTCTCAACTACTGATAAACCAAAAGAATATTCTTCTTGAACAACAAGATCAAACATATTAAGTATTTTAAGGTAATGTGATACAGTACATATATTAGGGTTTCAATTTTTAATGTGCTGATCACACAAGGACACATGGCCAGTAAATTAGAAAAATTAGATAAACATTGTTGATAAATATCAAGTTAGGATAATCATGTTAGTGGATAATTATTAGTAATTAGATTAGTATTTTATTATTTCAAGTTTTATGGCTTAGATAATATATGACAATATTGATAATCAGCTGATTAAATTCTAGAATCTCACTTCCACTAAGAATACCCTAATGTAAGTTGGGGGCATGTAGATGGGGTCCTTCTAGCATTCTAATATTGAATAAACCTGGTTGTAAAAAAAGTCTAGAATCTCTCTCAAATTTTATGAGTCTCATCTCCCTTCTTCCAAGGAGGCATAAAATTTGAGTTCGATCATAATGGTATCCCTAAGACCACGACAAACTCAAAATTTTAGAAATATACCATGTGAAAGGAAGGATATACCACCAAGTGATAATAGTGTATGTGAAAGAATGAAATAACATACAACATAGTATTCTGAATCATAGACCAGACACCAAAACAAAAAGAGAAAATGAAAACCTGAAAGTAGAATAACAATATGACAATTCAAGTAACCAAGGTTAAAAACAATGGCAATAACATTCTTGGGAAGAGTGTAAGAAACAAGGAGCTTACAAAATCTCATCTCCCACAGCAATTATTGAGGCTGTAAGCATGCCACCTGAACGTGTTTCTTCATTTTTAAGGCCATTGCAGACAGCTGGATATCGTCCAGACAAAGAGCGGGAAGATTTCTTTATCCTTCCTGCTCTTTCTAATCTCCCATCTGAAAGTAAATACGCAGGCCTGAATTTTGCTTCGGAACTAGGGGAGTTGCCAATCGACAATAATGCATTTGGAACTGTATCATGTATGCTTCCAATTGAAGTATACCTGTGAACAAAGGCATCAATAATTGAATATAATTTTACAATGATATTTCCAGATAAAAATCAATAGCTTCACTTGACATGTAAAGAACAAGGCATACATTCCATGAAATTGACATTGTTCTCATTACATATATATGTAAATTCTCTTAGTACTTACCCTTGGTCATAAAGACTGCAATATTGAACCTTAGAAGTTAAAAGGAACGCCCACACGTCTCTGCCACATCATCCAGAAATGATTCAGATACGCCAAAATATATATAAATTCACATTGAAACGAAAGTTCTGTAATGAAATATATAATGGCTCCATCTGGAAACACCTTGAAACAAAAATTCTTGATCCAAAACGTATCAGGATGAGATTTTATTTGAATGTTAAACTTCAGACAGATTAAAAAAATTATTGGTTCTTTCTCAACAAGATCTGTGAATACAAAAACAGAAATTATATGTGTTTCCAAATGGGGCATTAATGTTCTCATCTTCATGAAACTAAAATGGTAAAAAATAATCAGCCCTGTCCTTTTTCTCTTTTTTATGATAATTACCCTGTGATGCATTACATCTGTGACTTGAGTGAGTGCAGTCTCCTCATGAAAATTGATTTTTATATCAAAGAAAATTGAAGGACCTCAATTCTGATACTTAAACACGGAAAGAAATCTTATGACCATCAAAATCAGGTCGATACTATCTTCTACTTTGCAGAAACCAAACTCTTAAATTTGAAAATAAGAGTTTCAAGTAAACTTTTGGATAGGTATATATTACATAATGAGCCACAAAATGCAAAGATTTTCGTCTCATGAAAATATCTCTCTCTAAAATCAATTTATCCAACACATAAATATCATCATTTCATAAACCAACCTGTACGACCAGTCCAAAATGGGATTAACTCTCATGAAAGATGGCCATCCAGGTGAACTAGGGGAGAATTGTTCTTGGCCAACCTACAGATGATTATTATATGTAAATTCAAAAAGCTCTATGGTTCCTTTATAAAATGAATAAAATATAGTAGTTGAAGGACTTAAGATCTCAGAAATACCGCTGTAGGATCACCAATTCGAACTCCAAGAAAAATGGCCTTGATAGGCGTGGATTTCAGTAGACCTTCCAAGCCAGACTTAAAATCTTGACGGAGAGTATCAATTTGCAATCCATAACTGCTCGGTCATGTAATTTATAAATCATCGGAGAACATGCAAACAATAAAAATGATTTAACAAATGCAATTAGCAGAACTTCTTACGTCGATGCAGTCTCATATGTGAACAAGTTGATGTCAGGAAAGGCAGAATTGCTCTCAAAATAGATAGTTCTTATTGGGAATTTTATGTCGGAATTATCAGTGTCCTTAGTTTCAACACTTTTTTCACATTGATGCAAATAGTAGCCAGCCCTGAGCAGATGGAGCAGAACCTATAAACACCAATCAATCAATACCACCATCTATCATAACAAATTCCCAGAGAATGTCTAACACAATCAATTCAATATACTCACAGTTGAATCCTTCCCACCATTAAAGCTAAATGCAACTTCTTCAATTCTGGCAAGGAAATCATTTGAAGTCAATGATTGGGTATTATCAAGTTTTGCTTTTTAAGGTTAAATAATGCAAAAGATGCAAAATTTCCTAGGAACGATAAGAATTTCTCAGACCAGATGCTGCTTATCTGGTTATGTAAATCTTACCCATTACTCAAACACCCAAATCCTAGCAAACTAATCTATTTCCACTAAAATCAGAAATACAAGAACATAAAGAGAACTCACGAATAGAGAGTAAGTGCCCTTTGAATAATGTAGATGGCGTTATTGTATTTCGTTTTCAGCCTCCTGTCATCGCTTGCCTTGATAGCTTTGTCGATCTCCATCTAAATATCAAGATACGGAAAGAGGAGACAGGAGGAGAGAGGAATTGAAGAAGAGCTCTTCTGGGTTCTGAACTGTGAAATCTTACCCGTCAAACGGAGAGGTTGAAGAAGCACAGAGATAGGGATTGGATCGGATAAATGTAGATAGATTTTCTTATCAAGACCTTACTTGATTTATTAGGTTTTTTTTTTCAAATAAAATAAATTTGTAAAAATTGATTTATTTTGGTTAAATTAATATAATATGTTAAACAATAAATACAAATATACTTTTTTTAAAAACTGTTTTGACATAAAAAAAAAATAATAATAATTGCAAAGTCCTTAATAAACAAGATACATATTAAATAAATGAATTGAGTTGGGATTTGGGATGGATTTTGATTTTTTTTTCTTTTTTGAAATTTCTTTCCATATCTTTTATATTAAACTTTTTTTTTTAATAATCAAATCATTAAATTTATTAATTATTAAATTTTTAGAAGAAAGTTATTTTCTTTTTTAATAACTTTTTTATTAATATAGTAGGATGTAATGTTTTACTTTTCACCGCACACACATCTAAATTAATATTATATTTTCTTTAGTTTAAAATATTATTTTTAGTTGAATTGGAATTTCTATCTCAATATTTATAATCCGAATGAATAATGTTATCTTGTTACTTTCTAAAACCATATATTAATCCATTCTTAATAACAATAAATGAGATGAAATTATTGTTAAATTTGAAATTATTTATCTTATATTTATTAAAGAATTATTCTAATTAGTTTTTTCATTTTATCATACGTTAATTAATTTTAATGAGTTTTTGATTATTTCGAATATTTTTTAGAGTTGATTATCAACTTATGGGTTAGACAATTTTTATTGTCACTCATTATATTTGATAAAAGTTCTATTAACCTTTTTCGATTGGTTTGTTCGGCTTACCTTACTTACTCAATTTTATTGAATTCAAACGAGTTCGAATTTGAAGTTACCCTAAATAAATTTGAAAATGATTGAATCTTCTATTTTAAAATTTAGCTTTTGTAAATTTGTCTAATATTTAATGTCTAAATTCTTATTTAATTGTTTTATTCTAAATATTATTTTATACTATTTAAAAATTAACTTTTCATATGTAATTAGTTTAAATTAATGAAATTAATTCATTATAAAAGAAATAATCAATTAAATTATTAAAATAATTTTGTTTTATAAAATTTAAGTTTTAAATATAAAAATATTATATTAATTCAAATAACACTTATTTATTTAATAACTTTCTTAAAACCCTCTAAATAACCAACACCATATAAGACCTTGTAAAATATTGATAGAGACAACCGAGATTGTAACGAGAGCAAGATCATAAATTTGGCGTAAGCTACCACTTTCCATGAGAGAGTAATTAAAAAAATCATCTCTAAAATTCATTTTCCGCTCATTGTCGTCTAATCGTCTCCCTCTCTTAACTCTCTCCCGCAAAAATTGTCTCCAAACTCAAAAGCCTAGATTTATTCACTACGTGAAAAAGACTACAAATACTTTCACCGAAATGGTAGGTTTTCAACCGTACTTATACATAAGATTTTTTTTTTGTATAAATAACGTACTTCTTAAGGTTTCATGTTCATGAATACAACAAAGATAACGTCGTAGAAGATGAAGCATTGAACAAATCGTTCCTTGAACCCGAGATGTACCATTTTTATTACTTTTATAGTTTGGTTGGTAGATTTTAGTGTCTGTTGTTTAGTACTTTCTTTCTGTTAAAAAATATATATAGTTTTTTCAGTTAATGGTGACATGTGCAGCGCCTTATAAAATCATTGCAGACACTCATTTTTCACCCCCAATTTTTATAATTTATAAACAATATTTTTGAAATAATTGAATTTTCAAAAAAAAGTTGATTTTGGATTTCAATAATGTTAAGTGACAATTAGCCTAAGTTATGGAAACATAAGAGTTTTTGTCATATGTAATATACTTAAATGTGTTTTATTATGTAATCTCACCTTAAGTAATAAAATAACTTTTTTAAAAAAAAAACATTTTTTATATAATAACCAGATTTTGTTTACCTAATTCGTTTAATAAGGTTTTCTTAATGAATTGTTATGTTTAAGGGTTTTAATTAATCACCTTAGACATATAATAAAAAAAAATAATAAAGTTTTAACATAAAAAAAATTTAACTTAATTTTTCAAATTTTTATTTGTTAAATTTGTTATTTGTTTAATTAAATTAATTATGTTAATTTAATTAAGTTTTCATTAAATAAATATTTTTAGATACAAGACTCTATCACTTTTCAACCTAGGCTTTTCCCTCATTAAAAAAAGTTTGGTTTTAATGTTAATTAGATTTTGTTTATTAGATTAGGAACAAATAAGATTATTTCCTTTTAGAAAGGAATAATCATGTTATCTTTTTCCCTTTTAAATGTTTTTTATTTAATAAAAAATTTATAGGCAAATGGGGAGAAAGTGTGACAGGTCAACTCACAATTCGACCCAAATATTCATTCACTCTCACATATATTTCTATATTAACCACAACTCCGGACACTTTAAAAATTAAGTATCATTATATATATATATATATATATATATATATATATATATATATATATATATATATATATATATATATATATATATATATATTAGTTAAAAAGTTGAACTTATATTGTTAAAACGTTTTATCAAATTTGGTTTAAAATTTAAATATAAAGTCTTATTAGCCTAGTTGGTTAGAGGATTATACTTGTTTTTTTGTTAGATTGCAAGTTCAAAACATACCTATAGTATTTTTAATTTTATTTTTAACCGTTTTAAGTTTATGGACGGGTCAACCCACAATTCGACCCAAGTATCCATTTACTCTCACATATATATCCAAATTAACCACAGCTCTCGACTCGACAATCCGGACACTTTAAAAATTAAGCATCATTATATATACTAGCATGTAACCCGTGCATTTACACGAGTAATGATATAAAAACTGAGAAAAAAATTACGGTTAAAATGTGATAGCATTTTTAATTTCTCGCACATATATATCCAAATTAACCACAACTCTTGACCTGATAATTCAGACACTTTGAAAATTAAGCACCATTATATATATATATATATATATATATATATATATATATATATAGAGAGAGAGAGAGAGATAGATATAGACTAGTTAGTTAAAAATTTAAACTTATATTGTTAAAACGTACAACGTTCATCAAATTTGGTGTTGAATGTATTAATTTACTCTCACATATATATCCAAATTAACCACAACCCTCGACCTGACAATCCAAACACTATAAAAATTAAGCATCATTATATATACTAGCATGTAGTCCGTGCATTTACACGAGTAATGATATAAAAACAGAGAAAAATATTTACGGTTAAAATGAGATAGCATTTTTAATTTACTCTCATATATATATATATATATATATCCAAATTAACCACAACTCTCGACCCGACAATCTGGACACTTTAAAAATTATATATATATATATATATATATATATATATATATATTAGTTGGTTAAAAAGTTGAACTTAGATTGTTAAAACGTCATGTGTTCATAAAATATGGTGTTGAATTTAAAATATAAACTTTTATTAGGTTAGTTGATTAAAGGGTTATACTTATTTTGCTAGGTTGCAAATTCGAAACATACCTATAACATTTTTAATTTTATTTTTAACCGTTTTAAATTTATGGGAGGGTCAACCCACAATCCGACCCAAATATCCATTTACTCTCACATATATATCCAAATTAACCACAACTCTCGACCCGGCAATCCGGACACTTTTAAAATTAAGCATCATTATATATACTAGCATATGTAGCCAGTGCATTTACACGAGTAATGATATAAGAACCGAAAAAAAAATAACGGTTAAAATGTGATAGCATTTTTAATTACTTTCACATATATATTCAAATTAACCACAACTCTCGATCCGACAATTCGGACACTTTGAAAATTAAACATCATTATATATATATATATATATTAGTTAGTTAAAAAGTTAAACTTATATTGTTAAAACGTCTCGCTTTCATCAAATTTAGTGTTGAATGTATAAATTTACTCTCACATATATATTCAAATTAACCACAACCCTCGACTTGACAATCCGGGTATTTTAAAAATTAACCATCATCATATATACTAACATGTAGCCTGTGTATGTACACGAGTAATGATATAAAAACTGAGAAAAAAAATTCCGGTTAAAATGAGATAACATTTTTAATTTACTACATATATATCCAAATTAACCACAACTCTCGACTTGGCAATCCGGATACTTTAAAAATTAAGTATCATTATATATATATATATAAATATATATATATATATATTAGTTAGTTAAAAAGTTGAACATAGATTGTTAAAACGTTTTGCGTTCATAAAATTTGGTGTTGAATTTAAAATATAAAGTCTTATTAGCCTAATTAGTTAAAGGGTTGTAGATGTTTTGATAGGTTGCAAGTTCGAAACATACCTATAACATTTTTAATTTTAATTTTAACCGTTTTAAATTTATGGGCGGGTCAACCCATAATCCGACCCAAAAATCCATTTACTCTTACATATATATCCAAATTAACCACAGATCTCGACTCGGCAATCCGGACACTTTGAAAATTAAGCATCATTATATATATATGGGCTGTACTTGTTTTGTTAGGTTGCAAATTCAAAACATACCTATAACATTTTTATTTTTAACCGTTTTAAGTTTATGAGCAGGTCAACCCACAATCCGATCCAAATATCCATTTACTCTCACATATATATCCAAATTAACCACATCTCTCAACTCGGCAATCCGGACACTTTGAAAATTAAGCATCCTTATATATATATATATATATAGATTAGTTAGTTAAAAAGTTGAATTTATATTGTTAAAACGTTCCGCGTTCATCAAATTTGGTGTCGAATTTAAAATATAAAGTCTTATTAACCTATTTTGTTAAAGAGTTTTACTTATTTTGTTAGGTTGCAAGTTAAAAACATACCTATAGTATTTTTAATTTTTTTTTCCGTTTTAAGTTTATGGGCGGGTCAACCAACAATCCGACCCAAATATCCATTACTTTCACATATATATCCAAATTAACCACAGCTCTCCACCCGGAAATCCGAACACTTTAAAAATTAAGCATTATTATATATATTGATTAGTTAGTTATAAAGTTGAACTTATATTGTTAAAACATCCATTTATCAAATTTGGTGTTGAATTTAAAATATAAAATCTTATTAGCATAGTTGGTTAAAGGGTTATACTTGTTTTGCTAGGTTGCAAGTTCGAAACATACCTATAACATTTTTAATTTTATTTTTAACCGTTTTAAGTTTATGGGCGGGGCAACCCACAATCCAACCCAAATATTCATTTACTCTCACATATATATCTAAATTAAGCACAACTCACGACCTAGCAATCCAGACACTTTGAAAATTAAGTATCATTATATATATATATATGGGTTGTACTTGTTTTGTTAGGTTGCAAATTCAAAACATTCCTATCATATTTTTATTTTTAACCGTTTTAAGTTTATGGGCGGGTCAACCCACAATCCGATCCAAATATTCATTACTCTCACATATATATGCAAATTAACCATAACTCTCGACTCGACAATCCGAACACTTTAAAAATTAAGCATCATTATATATATATATATATATATATTAGTTAATTAAAAAGTTGAATTTATATTTTTAAAACGTCCCGCGTTCATCAAATTTGGTGTCGAATTTAAAATATAAAGTCTTATTAACCTATTTTGTTAAAGGGTTTTACTTATTTTGTTAGGTTGTAAGTTTGAAACATACCTATAGTATTTTTAATTTTATATTTAACGTTTTAAGTTTATGGGCGGGTCAACTAACAATCCGACTATAATATCCATTTACTCTCACATATATATCCAAATTAATCACAACTCTCCACCCGAAAATCCAGATACTTTAAAATTTAAGCATCATTATATATATATTGATTAGTTAGTTATAAAGTTTAACTTATATTGTTAAAACGTCCAGCGTTTATCAAATTTGGTATTGAATTTAAAATATAAAGTCTTATTAGTGTAGTTGGTTAAAGGTTTGTACTTGTTTTCTTAGATTGCAAGTTCGAAACATATCTATAAAATTTTTAATTTTATTTTTAACCGTTTTAAGTTTATGGGCGGGTCAACTCACAATATGACATAAATATCTATTTACTCTCACATATATATCCAAACTAACCACATCTCTCGACCCGACAATTTGGACACTTTGAAAATTAAGCATCATTATATATATATATATATATTAGTTAGTTAAAAAGTTGAATTTATAGTTTAAAACGTCTCGCATTCATCAAATTTGATACTATTGAATTTAAAATATAAAGTCTTATTAGCTTAGTTGATTAAAGTATTGTACTTGTTTTATAGGTTGCAAGTTCGAAACATACTTATAAAATTTTTAATTTTATTTTTAACCGTTTTAAGTTTATGGACGAGTCAACTCACAATCCGACCCAAATATTAATTTACTCTCACATATATATCCAAATTAACAACAGCTCTCGACCTGACAATCCGGACACTTTAAAAATTAAGCATCATATTATATATATATATATATATATATATATATATATTAGTTAAAAAGTTGAACTTATATTTTTAAAAGGTCATGCGTTTATCAAATTTGGTGTTAAATTTAAAATATAAAGTCTTATTAATCTAATTGGTTAAAGGGTTGTACTTGTTTTGTTAGATTGCAAGTTCGAAACATACCTATAGCATTTTTATGTTATTTTTAACCGTTATAAGTTTATGGGCGGGTCAACCCACAATCCGACCCAAATATCCATTTACTCTCACATATATATCCAAATTAACCACAGCTCTCGACCCGGTAATCCGGACACTTTGAAAATTAAGCATTATATATATCAGTTAGTTAAAAAATTAAACTTATATTGTTAAAACATCCCGCGTTCATCAAATTTGGTGTTGAATTTAAAAAATAATGTTTTATTCGCCTGTTGGTTAAATGGTTGTATTTGTTTTGTTATATTGCAAGTTCGAAACATACCTATAGCATTTTTAATTTTATTTTTAACCGTTTTAAATTTATGAACGGGTCAACCCACAATCCGACATAAATATCCATTTACTCTCACATATATATCTAAATTAACCATAGCTCTCGACTCGGTAATCCACACACTTTGAAAATTAAACATCATTATTTATATATAGATTAGTTAGTTAAAAAATTGAACTTATATTGTTAAAAATCGCGCGTTTATCAAATTTAGTGTTAAATTTAAAATATAAAGTCTTATTAGTTTAGTTGGTTAAAGGGTTATATTTATTTTGTTAGGTTGCAAGTTCGAAACATACCTATAATATTTTTGATTTTATTTTTAACCGTGTTAAGTTTATGGGCGGGTCAACCCAAAATCCGACCAAAATATCCATTTACTCTCACATATATATCCAAATTAACCACAACTCTCGACCCGACAATTCGGAAATTTTGAAAAATTAAGCATCATTATATATATATATATATATATATATATATATATATATATATATATATTATTACATTGATAAACATGATAATATTAATTTTGAGGTCTTATATCATAAAATGAGCATTTCTTATTTTGAAATTATCTAATTTGCGAATATATCTCATATATTAAGTGTGAAAATTTTGAACTAAAAGATGTTAACTATAAAAGTGTAGAAAATAAGAGTATTTCCACAAATGAGATTGATGGATATTAGTTATGCAGTAAGAAAAGATGAACTACTTTTAATTACAGAAACTAACTGTCAACGTGACATTACTTTTTATGAATAGTCAGAGCGATTTAGTCGTATATTTGTTATGCTCATAAAAACTATAGTACTTACAAGTCTTTGTGGTTTTGTCAAAAAAAGTATAACTATATAAAAACCTTTTAAATAAAATCAGGAGTTTATAATTTTATAAGATTCTATCTAATACTTTATTATAAAGTTTTCATCATATAAGCTTAATGGAATAAGGTGTACATGATAATATCATGTGTATAAGTATACTAAGGTTTAACTTTATAATTTATGTAAATATGAGAATGCCTATATATAGAGTTGTAATTTATAATATGAATAGATGTATTAAAATAAGTTTAAACATAATTTTAGTCTAAAATTAATATAAAAGTATTATTAAGATACTTAGATCTTTATATAGATAAAGATTAGAGACTATTATTTACTTTATTCATCCATTAATAAAATGGGAGATGACCCTTATGTGTCCTTTTTTCTGTTAATTCTTTCTTTTTATTTTCTTTTATTCTTTATCTCAAATCCCATATATTTTGTTTTTTTTATAATGGTATGAGAGCGAAGAGCCAAGTTCCGACTCTAGCAAAAGACAAAACACGGTGAAGAATATATTAGAGACGAAGAAATAATTCAAGGGAATATCAAAACAAAATATGGAAATTCTTTAGTAGAGAAGCCGCTAATTCAAGTCAAAGAAAGAATGGCACAATTGGCGGATGATCCTCTATACGTATATGCACACATCAATCCTGGTATGCCCACGACAATCCTGGTATGTCCATTGTCACTACTGGAAAAAAAAAACGGAATGATGGGTGCGCTTCGCAGGGTGAAGGTATGAAGAGAGCCACAGAGGAGATGTCTACCATCTGGACTCGTCACTATTAAATGAAAATAACTATATTAGTTGGAGTCGAAGTGTGCACATTGCACTCACAACTAAGTTCCTTACCTAGAATATATTGATGCTCAAGTTCGTTGACTTAAAGAGGATGCACTCGTTAGATCTTGGGTCTTGAATTATTTGATTACTCAGGATAAATAAAATTTTATACACATTGAGACTACAATAGAACTATGAGAAGGAATCAAGAATCCTTATCAAGTCAAGACCGAGCAATCATCCTTCCAACTTCAGAAAGAGATTAGTTCGATGAAGTAGGGACCATGAATTGTTAAATCTTATTATTCCAAGTTGAATCGATTATAGGATGATTGTAGAGCACTAAACCCACTATCAAGATGTGACTATAAGATTAGGGTTAATAACTGCGATATAATTTCAGAAGAAATTGAATAATATGAAGTTAAGAGGAGATTGAGTCCGTTTTTAACCAGTTAAATGATTTTTATGACTTTACGAGGAGTCAAATTCTTGCGTCTGAGTCAGTGTCGATCTTAATATAGCATATGTCTTTATTCTATTAGTCCAAAAGCTGAGGAATTAAGGAAAAGGAAATAGTCGAGAAAAGATCAGGACAAGATCAGGACAAGAAGTAAAACCACTAAAGGGGAAGCTCAGAAGAAACCTCTACTACAAATTTTGTCAAGGAAATTGACATTTGGAGGAGGGATGTTTCAAAATTATTGGTTATCCTAACTAATAGAAAGGAATAAAGATAGAAAAAAAAAAAACCAGATTAACATGTGCAGTCCCTCAACTATTTTGATGATGATCAAAAGAATAATAACTCTTAGTAAGAATATTATCAAGAAATCATCTCTATGTTGAGTGCTCAAATGAAGCAGAATAGCTCAATACTTCTTATTTTCCTGAATTTTGAATCGACTTGCCATTTGGGCTGGGCTAGGTAGTTTGGCCTGCCCAACAAAATAAAGTCATTAGTATAATAAGTTTTTTTTGTTTATTTATTATTATTATTATTTTTGTTTATTTATTTAATAATAAAAAAAATTTATTATTTTTTAATAATAATAATAATCATATTTTTATAAGGGTGTAATATTATTATATTTATTTATTTCTAGAAACTAATTTGATTTAATTTGTCATTTTTTCTTATAATTGATTTGATGTGTTATTCATTTTCTTATTTAGACTAAGTTGACATTTTATACATGTCATTATTGGATATAAATAAATATAATAAATATATATCTTTCTTAAAATGGATATATATAATATATATAAATATTTTGTTAATAATTTATTAATTGCCTTTTTTTGTGACGTCGTTTAATTTATAGGTTTCAACTAGACGAGAAGTAACGGAATTACACTTGTTTCTATAGTATATATTGACGGTAGACTTCATTTCTATCATACCCTAATTTTATTGAAAGTTCTTCTCGGCGCCGCAAAGAAAGAAAGTAGGTTCTTGATACAAAGAGATTAATAACACCAGTGATTACAAGAGGTCAATGAATCACATGGTTAGAATCGACTTATGTACATTTGATTAGTTTATTTTTATAATTTTATTGTCTAACTTCTCTTTTTTTTTGAAATCTTGAGGTGGGTATTTTCTGGATCAATACTGCCATTGACGTCATGGAATCATTGAATTTTTGTAGTTCATTTCAGAAAAGGGTGAATCAACTTCTAGTGAGTATTCTTCATTTTTCTTAATTTTTAAAACATAATTAATTCATAGTTTTTTCTAAAAATTGTTTTGTTTTAAATAATTGATTTTAAATTATATAGAGTTGATGTGTTTATCACAAATAAATACAGGTTGCATCTATTTAATATAAATGTATAATGAATAAGATTTGTTAATTAAAGAAATATTATGCTAGGCCAACTTGAGTTCTTGAAAAAAATCTGGTAGATGGTTCCAACTTTAATTTCTCACTGTTTATCAAAAAAATATTAGTTTTTGTAGTTTAATAATATCTTCATTAACACTCTTTTACTCTGTATATATAGGTATCAAATATTACAATTCCAAAGGACGGATAACAAAATTAGGGTTTCTTAGGATCGGTGACAAGAGATATATGAAGTGTTTCTTTCTTTTGGGATCATGTCCCATTTTATGACTTTCAATCTGTATGTATAAATTAGGGTTTTCTTTAGGACAGCTGCTAGAAAGATATGAAGGGTTTCTTTCTTTTGGGAGGGGTTGGTGGGTAGGTGGTCGTTTGAGCACGGGTTGACCCGGAATCAAATCAACCGGGCAGACGTAGAGTGTATGACATTTGCTTGTGGATGAAACTCACCCTTTGTACTTACAATTTTTATTTCTTTAAGTTTTTGTTTAAAGATATATGAAGGGTTCTAATCTATATTATATTTTAGTCCTTAGTTAACTTTAAATTTTACATTAATCCTATGACAGTTATTTCTTCCTCTATCACTAAACACAATCATTTTACACCAAATTAATAATCTCACTTCAATATAGTCTGAAAACAATTTCACATTCATATATCTATAAATCTCAATTTATTATACACAATTATTTATAATAAAATAAACAAAATATATATTAGATTCTAATAACATGATTTGTAAATTCCATAAATTATATAATTACCAAATATTATATATACCTACATGTCATATATAATATATGACCAAATGTTCTTAAAAAAAGTTATTGTTAATGGTCTAAAAAAAAGTTATTGTTAATGATCTAAAAAAAAAAAAAAAAAAAAAAGTTAAAACAGTGCAGATTTTGTGAGTATCAAAGTGACATGTTATCTTACATTTTTATTAAAAATAAGTACTTTTTCTTAACTAGTCAAATGATAAAGTTTTTTTTGATGAACAATAACTTGTCGGTATCAACGGTCAATCATGGAAATACGTCCACAAGTTTTGATTTAGCCGTGATAGCAATAGTTGCATCTATCATATCAACTGGATCAAGAGAAAGTCGAGAAATTATTTCACATATTTACACTCTATTCATTGATAAATCATGTTGCTAAATAGTTTTAGCAACTAATACAGCTAAATTCTCAAATAACTCTGTAAAAAATTCTCTCGTTGTGACATTTAAATCTTTCATATCATATGATTATATTTTTTTTACATTTCTTCCTTCTTCTACATCACTAGTTTTTTTAACTGATCCTTGATAGAGGTTCTTTTTCAATATTTTTCCATTACTGTGATTGTTTTTTTTAGGTCCTTCAATAAATTCTATAGTCTCTCTATCTTTTCCAAATACAATGCACTAGTGTACATAAAATAAAAGAGACGCGTGTCTCAGTCTGTGTATTAGGATCAATCCTACACTACAAAAATTTAAATACAATATTGACTAAAAATGATTACCTTTACATGTGACTCCTAAACAACAGCAACATCATAAGTAATACTTTTGTCTATATCCTTCTGTATAAATCCTGATAAAATATGCATTCGTTCAACGACATTGTATATTCTTTTCAAAACCTTAATTTTTGAGTCAATATGTGATGTAAGGCGTGTTGTGTTGGCTTTAACTATTGGATCTTCTAAAAACAACTATGAAGATATGAAACTCTGAAAAATAGATATTTGCTAAAGAGAAAAAGTCTTAAAAATCTTAAATGTTCTATATTAATCTTTACAAACAACCCTTATAAATGAGTAATTAGCCTAGAAACTCTAAATTACTTATACATATAGACTCAAATCCACCAATAATAAAATAAGCCTTAATTGCATAAAAGACAATATAGGCCAACAACTTTCAATTTTCTAACAATCAATGCTTAAACTCACAATTTCCCCCGTAAGCTTGATTTGGTTCCAGATTCTTCACGCCAAGCAGCTCTCGTATCTCCACGAATTTGACTTTTTGCTAGTGCCTTGGTGATAATGTTTGCACGTTGCTCTCTAATGCTTACAAAATCTACAACTATTTGTCGGTTCTCGATGCATTCACGGATGAAGTGGGACCGAGTGTCGATGTGTTTGCTACGTCCATGAAACATTGAGTTCTTCATTAATGTTATTGCGGACTTGTTGTCGACATAGAGGGTTACCGGCCTCGGCTCGCATCCGAGCACATCGCTCAACAAGTTTCTCAGCCAAAGTCCTTAGCACGACGCTGCAATAGATGCCATAAACTCCGCTTCACATGGAGATAAAATAACAGTTCGCTGCTTTTGAGATTGTCAGGTGATCAGATTCCCGTTGAGATAAAACATCATCCCTTTAGTACTCCCGTTGAGATAAAACATCATCCCTTTAGTACTTTTTTTGTCGTCTGTGTCACCGGCTAGGTCACTGTCAGTAATACCAACGATTTCTTCAACTTCTCATCCTCTTCTTAATTGAAATCAAATTCTTAAATTTGAAAATAAGAGTTTTAAGTAAACTTTTGGATAGATATATATTAAATAATGAGCCAAAAATTGCAAAGATTTTTGTCTCTTCATAAAAATATCTCTTTCTAAAATCAATTTATCCAACATATATAAATTTAATCTTTTCATAAACCAACTTATACGAACAGTCCAAAATGGGATTAACTCTCATGAAAGATGGCCATCCAGGTGAACTAGGGGAGAATTGTTCTTGGACAACCTACAGATGATTATTATATGTAAATTCAAAGAGCTCTATGGTTCCTTTATACAATGAATAGAATATAGTAACTGAAGGACTTAAGATCTCAGATATACTGCTGTAGGATCACCAGTTCGAACTCCAAGAAAAATGGCCTTGATCTAGAGACAATAGGAAATACCTGAATTCCTTAATAATTATATAAATAATAACTGAAAAGATAGATTATTTATAGCCTTACAAAAGTAAGAAATTAAGAATACTACTAACTTAGTGGTGTAACTTACCAAAGCAAAAAATAGGAATAACTACTAACTCATTACTAACTTTGTGGTGTAACTTACCCAAGCAAAAAAATAGGAATAACTACTAATCCACTACTAACTTAGTGGTGTTACTTACCAAAGCAAGAAATTAGGAACCACTACTAACACTAACGGTTTACATAGAAAAGCTAATTAAACATATACAGTCGATATGCTTTAGATTCTTCACTGACCCCAAGTAGAATACATTTGATACTCTTGTCATCCAGATTGATGCGCTTGCTGTCGGGAACATGAGCATGAGAAATGCAGCCAAACACTCGAAAGTGAGCAACTGATGGATTAACACCACTCCAAGCTTCTTCTAGTGTCTTATTCTTTACGGCACGCGTTGGACTTCTATTCTGGACATGAATAGCCTAATTCACAGTTTCTGCCCAAAACGTCTTTGAAATATGCTTCTCAATAAACAGGCTACGAACCATGTTCATTAGAGTTCGATTCTTTCTCTCTGCAACTCCATTTTGTTGTGGAGTATACGAAGCTGTCAGTTGTCTTTTTATACCATTGTCGCTGCAAAAGTTGTTAAACTCATGTAGGGTGAACTCCCCTCCACGGTCAGTACGAAGAACTTTGATAAACACACCATTCTTCTTCTCAACACGACTTTTAAAAAATTTAAAAATATTAAAAGCTTCTAAACAATTTAAAAATATTAAAAGATTTTGATTTTTGCGTGAATAAATATATCCATGTTTTGCGACTATAATCATCAATGAAAGTGATTATATACATCTTTCCACTGTTGGATATAGGGTTGATAGGTCCACATATGTCAGCATGCACAAGTTGTTGGATATAGGGTTGATAGGTAGCATGCACAAGTTGTTGGATATAGGGTTGATAGGTCCACATATGTCAGCATGCACAAGTTGAAGAACTTCAGTAGCTCTCCAACTTAGTGGTGTTACTTATCAAAGCAAGAAATTAGGAACCACTACTAACACTAACTTTTAACATAAAAAAGCTAATTAAACATAACTAATTCTAAAAAGGATATACTTTGATAAAAATGACTAACACTAACCACTTCAACACTTGATAGGCGTGGATTTCAGTAGACTTTCCAAGCCAGACTTAAAATCTTGACGGAGAGTATCAATTTGCAATCCATAACTGCTCGGTCATGTAATTTATAAATCATTGGGGAGAACATGCGAACGAATAAAAATGATTTAACAAATGCAATTTGCAGAACTTCTTACGTCGATGCAGTCTCATATGTGAACAAGTTGATGTCAGGAAAGGCAAAATTGCTCTCAAAATAGATAGTTCTTATTGGGACTTTTATGTCGGAATTATCAGTGTCCTTAGTTTCAATAATTGCAAAGTCCTTAATAAACAAGATACATATTAAATAAATGAAGTGAGTTGGGATTTGGGATGGATTTTGATTTTTTTTTCCTATTTGGAAATTCCTATCCATATATTTTGTATTATACTTTTTTTTCCCAATAATTAAAATCATTAAATTTATTAATTATTAAACTTTTTTAAAAAAAGTTATTTTGTTTTGTAATAATCTATATATATATATCTATATATATATATATATATATATATAATGATGCTTAATTTTTAAAGTGTCTGGATTGCCAAGTTGAGAGTTATGGTTAATTTGGATATATGTGAGAGTAAATGGATACTTGGGTCGGATTGTGGGTATATAATGATGCTTAATTTTTAAAGTGTTTGGATTGTCGGGTCGAGAGTTGTGGTTAATTTGGATATTTGTGAGAGTAAATGAATATTTGGGTCGGATTGTGGGTTGACCCGCCCATAAACTTAAAACGGTTAAAAATAAAATTAAAAATATTATAGGTATGGTTCGAACTTGCAACCTAACAAAATAAGTACAACCTTTTAACCAACTAGGGTAATAACACTTTATATTTTAAATTTAACCCAAAATTTGATAAACGTGTGACATTTTAACAATATAAGTTCAACTTTTTAACTAACTAATATATATATATATATATATAATGATGCTTAATTTTAAGAGTGTCCGGATTGCCGAGTCGAGAGCTGTGGTTAATTTGAATATATGTGAGAGTAAATGAATATTTGGGTCGGATTGTCGGTTGACCCGCCTATAAAAATTTTACCGTAATATTTTTTTCACGATTTTTTATATTATTATTCGTGCAAATGCACGGGATACATGCTAATTTTTTTTAATAGTATTTGAGTATGTCTTGATTATCTTTTAAACCCTCATATTTAAATCGAATTTTAAATATTATCACTTATAGGTGAGTCATTTCTACTGATCAATTGTTTTAATAATACTTTCTCAAGCATGTGTTTATCAATTCTTAATAATGAGATGAAGTTGTTAAATTTGAAATTGTTTTTATTTTGTTTAATAAAGAATTGTTATAACTAATCCTTTTATTTTATTCTATAATAATTTTAAAAAAAAATATGAGTTTTCATTATTTTGAATATTTTTTGGCGTTAATTATCGACCCACGAAGTATGAATAATTTTTACTAATCGCTCATAATATTTGATAAATGTCTTTTAACCCTCTTTGATTGGTTTGTCTGGCTTACCTTACTTCCTTACTCATTTTTATGAAATTCAACCTAGTTTGTATTTAAAGTTATCCTAAACAAATATTAAATTTCAAGATTATTGAATCTTCTACTTTAAAATTTAACTTTTGTAAATTTGCTTAATATTTAATGTTTAAATTCTCATTTAATTGTTTTGATTCTATAAATGTTATTTTATATTATTTAAAAATTAACTTTTCATATATAATTAGTTTAAATTAATGAAATTAATTCATTATAAAAGAAATAATCAACTAAATTATTAAAATAATTTTGTTTTATAAAATTTAAGTTTTAAATATAAAAAATATTATAATAATTCAAACAACTAAAATTCAAATAACACTTTTTATTTAATATTTTTTTAAAACCCCTAAATAACCAACGTCATATAAGACCGTGTAAAAAAAGAATTGATAGAGATAACGAGACGAGATTGTAACGAAAGTAAAATCATAAATCTGGCATAAGTTGTCACATTCCTATGAGAGATTAAAAAAAATCATCTTTAAATTTATTTTCCACTCAATTCGTCTCTCTCTCAACTCTCTCCGGCAAAAATCGCCTCCAAACCCAAAATCGTAGATTTATTCATTGCGAGAACTCAAAGACTACAAGTTTTCAATAGTAGTTGTATATAAAACTTTCTTTTGTATAGATAACAAACTTCATAAGGTTTCATGTTCAGGAATACAACAAAAGACAACGTCGTAAAAAAGATGAAGCATTTAACAAATCGTTCGTTGAACCCGAAATGTACCGTTTTTATTACTTTTATAGTTTGGTCGATAGATTTTAGTGTCCGTTGTTTAGCACTTTCTTTTTGTTTAAAAAATATTTAGCCTTTTCAGTTAACAATGCCATGTGCAACGCCTTATAAAATTATTGTAGACACTCATTTTTCACCTCCAAAATTTTATAGTTTATAAACAATTATTTTTTGAAATAATTGAATTTTCAAGAAAAGTTAATTTCGGATTTCAATAAATTAAGGTGACAATTAGCCTAAGTTATGAAAACATAAAGGTTTTTGTCAAACTTAATATACTTAAGATGTACAAACGGTTCCGGTTAAGTCTAGTTTTACCTTTTATTTTACAAATCGGTTAACCAACCAATATTAGTATCGATTTTACCGGTTTTGGAACCATTGGTTCCGGCCAGTACCGATCGGTTAACCGGTTTAACCGTAAACCGATAATTCAATTTTTTAAATTAAATATTAAATTTGTTAAATAATTTTTTTTTAAAATTTTTTGTTTGTGCTGTACTTTTATGTTATTCTCTATTTTATTTATATTATAATATATTATAATAATATTTCATAAATATATTTACAAATATTATATAATATATTATATAATATATTATATTATAATAATATTTCATAAATATATTTACAAATATTTTATAATATATTATATTATCCTTACAATATAATATATTTCAAAAGTATCTATTTTTAAACTAATAACCATATAAATTAGATTTTATTTAAAACAATTTTATACAAATTATAATTTAAAATTAAAAGAAAAATTAATATATATATATATTATTAAATATTATTTATAATATATCTAATATTTACAAAATAACTAATATAAATATATATGATTAAATTACCGGTTTACCAGTTAAACCGATAGAAAAATAGTTTAACCGAAAATCGAACCGTTTAACTGGTAAAAAACCGGTTAACCAGAACCGTTAGAACCGGTTAACCAATAAACCGGTAAGCTATCGGTTCAGTTGAGTTATCGGTTTTCCAGTTTTTTTGCACATCCCTATTTATCATGTAATATCACCTTAAGTAATAAAGTAAATATTTTAAAAGAGAAACATTTTTTTATATAATGACAAGATTTTGTTTATTTTTCTTAGATAATTCATTTAATATGGTTTTTCTTAATGGATTGTTATATGCAAGGATATGAAACTCTAGAAAATAGATATTTACTAAAGAGAAAAAAAATTTGAGAGTCTTAAGTGTTGTACTATCAACATTTACAAACAACCCTTATAAATGAGTATTTAGCTTAAAAACTCTAAATTACTTATACATACAAGCCCAAGCCCATTGATAATTAAATAAGCCATAATTGTATAAAAGACAATCAGGGTCTACAATTTTCAATTTTCTAACAATCAATGCTTAAACTCCCAATCTCCCCTATAAACTTGATTTGGTTCGAGATTCTTCATGCTACTCTCACACCTCTGCAAATTTGACTCTTGCTAGTGTCTTAATGAGAATGTATGTACGCTGAACTCTAGTGCCTACGAACTCTACAACGATCTGTCAGTTCTCGACGCATTCATGGATGAAGTGGAACCGAGTGTCGATGTGTTTGTTACGTCCATGAAACACTGAATTCTTCATTAATGATATTGCGGGCTTGTTGTCAACATAAAGGGTTACCGGTCTCGGCTCGTATCCGAGCACCTCGCTCAACAAGTTTCTCAGCCAAAATCCTTTACACGATGCTACAGTAGCTGCCATAAACCCTGCCTCACATGAAGATAAAGAAACAATTCGTTGCTTTTGAGATTGTCAGGTGATTAAATTCCCGTTGAGATAAAACACTATCCCTCTGGTGCTTTTTCTATCGTTTGTGTTACCGACTAGGTCGTTGTTAGTAAAACCAATGAGTTCTTCAACTTCTTGTCCACTTCTTAACTGAATCTCATAACTCGTCGTTCCCTTCACATAACGAAGATTATGTTTTACTGCCTATTGGTGTAGAGTGGTAGACTTCTCCATGTATCGACTCACTATTCCAACTACATAAGAGATATCAAGTTGAGTGTGTGTCAAGTACCCGAGACAACCGATGATACACCTATACTCCTTCGAATCCACTAAGATTCCTTCCACATTCTTTCCGAGTTGTAACTTTGTTTCCATAGAATACTTGCTCGAGTTGCAATTCTCCATTGCAAACTATTTCAACACCTTCTCTACATAAGCTTCCTTCTTCACCTCGATGTTATCTTTCTTCTGGTCCACCTCTATACCAAAATAGTACGAGAGTAGCCCGAGATCACTCATCTCAAACTCCTTCATCATCTGTTTTTTGAACTCATCAACACTTGTTAGGATCTAGGTCGCGGTTGGGGGACTGGGGTTGGTCGGTTATCGCGTTTTACTCAAAGAGGTGGTGATTAATCCGGTTAGAGATTAATACCGGGGTTTCAATACTACACAAACTGTCACAAACCCTTGAACAGAGTTCAAGCGCGGAAGTGGTTTGTTTCAGGTTGAAGCAGCACACACACATGATAGGCAGAACCGGATTTGGGTAGGATAGGTTTGGAGATTGTTGGGTCGGTTTTGTAACTCAGTAAGTCGGTTTAGGTAGTGTTGAATCGGTTATAGCGGTATAAGTAGGTTAGTACAGATCGGTTAGAATGTAGAACCGCCAAAAAGTAAATAACAAGACAAGTTTTTATGGATGTTCAGAGATAAAACTCCTACGTCACCCGTTCCTCTCGAAACCGCGAGAAGGATATTCACTAAGGAATACACAAACACAATCCGATTGAGACTTATTTCCTGCTCGATAACACCCGTACAATTTTAACCGAAATTGTAAATACACACTTGATCTCTTGATCTTAGAGAGATGAAACACAGTTTTTGACTTAGGTTGTAGAAGATTCTCAGAACTTGTGACCCACATTTATTCCTCTTCAGCTCCTCCTTTTATAGGTGAAATATGCCAACGGTCACATTTCATTTCCTTGAATTTGATTGGTTGAGCAGAGGTTCAGCGATTCAGACCTGGCGGTCAACTTTTCAGACCTGGCGGTCTAGTCTTCTAGTGTGTAGGTCAAACTAGCTAGGTTTGTCTTTTACTTAATATGGCAACTGTCGGTTGGACAGTTGCCTGTACCTGGAAGATTGCCTTTCTGATTTATCCTGGAGTGGAAAGATCTTGTAGGACGATCTTCTGCAACCTGCAGACTGTCTTCAGATTTGTATGAATATAACAATAGTAAAGTCTGTCCCTTTGATGTTATCTTCTGCAGATACCCAAAGTATCTGTTTGCACCGATTTGTAAGTTGTACTTAGTTTGATATTCTTGACTTCTTTCTCTAAGTAGTCTTCTCATCGGTTTGATTACTTGACCGGTTGGATTCTTGAGCGGTCAGATTCTTGACCGTTCCTGATAACTTCAGGTTTGTTCATTTGCTTCTTCTGGCCGGTTTGATATTCAACCTGATAACTTCAGGTTTGTTCATTTGCTTCTTCTGGCCGGTTTAATATTCAACCTGATAACTTCAGGTTTGTTCATTTGCTTCTTCTGGACGGTTTGATATTCAACCTGATAACTTCAGGTTTGTTCATTTGCTTCTTCTGGCCGGTTTGATATTCAACCTGATAACTTCAGGTTTTTTCATTTACTTCTTCTGGCCGGTTTGATATTCAACCTGATAACTTCAGGTTTGTTCATTTGCTTCTTTTGGCCGGTTTAATATTCAACCTGATAACTTCAGGTTTGTTCATTTGCTTCTTCTGGCCGGTTTGATATTCAACCTGATAACTTCAGGTTTTTTCATTTGCTTCTTCTGGCCGGTTTGATATTCAACCTGATAACTTCAGGTTTGTTCATTTGCTTCTTCTGGCCGGTTTAATATTCAACCTGATAACTTCAGATTTGTTCATTTGATTCTTCTGGCCGGTTTGATATTCAACCTGATAACTTCAAGTTTGTTCATTTGCTTCTTGTGGCCGGTTTAATATTCAACATGATAACTTCAGGTTTGTTCATTTGCTTCTTCTGGCCGGTTTGATATTCAACCTGATAACTTCAGGTTTGTTCATTTGCTTCTTCTGGCCGGTTTAATATTCAACCTGATAACTTCAGGTTTGTTCATTTGCTTCTTCTGGCCGGTTTGATATTCAACCTGATAACTTCAGGTTTGTTCATTTGACTCTTCTGGCCGGTTTGATATTCAACCTGATAACTTCAGGTTTTTTCATTTGCTTCTTCTGGCCGGTTTGATATTCATCCTGATAACTTCAGGTTTGTTCATTTGCTTCTTGTGGCCGGTTTAATATTCAACCTGATAACTTCAGGTTT
Source organism: Impatiens glandulifera (assembly GCF_907164915.1). Taxonomy (NCBI): domain Eukaryota; kingdom Viridiplantae; phylum Streptophyta; class Magnoliopsida; order Ericales; family Balsaminaceae; genus Impatiens; species Impatiens glandulifera. The sequence continues at coordinate 13,049,893 of NC_061869.1, read as the reverse complement.
GTTCATTTGCTTCTTCTGGCCGGTTTGATATTCAACCTGATAACTTCAGGTTTGTTCATTTGCTTCTTGTGGCCGGTTTGATATTCAACCTGATAACTTCAGGTTTGTTCATTTGCTTCTTCTGGCCGGTTTGATATTCAACCTGATAACTTCAGGTTTGTTCATTTGCTTATTCTGGCCAGTTTGATATTCAACCTGATAACTTCAGGTTTGTTCATTTGCTTCTTCTGGCCGGTTTGATAATCTGACCGGTTAGATTTCTTGACCGTTCTTTCGGTTTACAACTCAACCAGTCCTGAACTTGAACCTGTCCGGATTTCTGTACATAGGTTGAAACTGTCCGGATTTCTGCACATAGGTTGAACCTGTCCGGATTTTGAACTTCTTGACCGAACTCCGGTTGACCGAGCCGGTATACATTGTCGAGCCGATCTTGTCTATAGGTAAATTTCGGATTTTGCTCAACTTCCCTGAAATAGCAAAACTTTAAATATTATTTGTTGTCGGTGAGATTTGATCCCTGGCCACATGTGTGAGAGGCATGGGTGTTTACCACTACGCTACAGCACCTTCTTATTATATTTAAACCAATTAATATACTTGATATGACTTAACGGTTTATTTTCTAACAACACTCTTGACACTTGATCCTGTCACGATCAAGTCGTCGACGTATACACCAAAAATGAATACTTCTTCTCCATGGTTTCTCGTATACACATCTTGTTCTTGAGAACACTTCACGAAACTGAGACTCATCATTCTTTTCTTGAGGCAAGTGTTCCACGCAGATGGTCTTGTGACCGGTTGGTAAGTTTTGCTATCGGTGCAAAATTCTCCTTAAAATCAACGTCTTGCTTCTGCACATTGCCTTTTGCTACCAATCTCACTTTGTGCTTGAGGATGTTGCCTTCATTGTCTCTTTTTAACTTGAAAACTCACTTTAACCAGATGGTCTTGTGACCGGTTGGTAAGTCGACGAGTTCTCATATCTTATTCTTCCTGATAGACTCGAGCTCTTTCTTCATGGCCTCATTCCACGACTCTTCGACTACTATTTCGTGATATGGTGTTGGCTCGTCGGTGGTGAGCAACAACAACCCATTAAGATTCATCTCTACTAGTGGTGTCTCCGTTTAGACATCTCGTAGGATTCCGAACTCCACGGAATTTTGTACGAGCTTGTTGTTGTCGTTGCACCACTCCCACTTCTTCTCCTCCTCGAATACAACATCTCTACTCACATGGATTTTCCCGCAAGCTGAATTAGGAAACTTGTGCGCCTTGCTTCCGTCTTTGAACTTCACATTTCCGATAATTTTCTCGTCGAGCTCATTGAGCTTCTCTCGATGGTCCGTCATATGGTTGCTTGCTCAATTATCAAGGTACCACACATCGTTGTGATTACACTCATCGCCACTTGCGAGGAGTTTTTCCATGACTTTCTCTTCATTGAACAACACCACCTTTAGTTCCTCCTTGGACGATTATTGCATGAACTCTTCAAGTTTTGTCTTCTCGTCTCCTTTAGCAAACATTAATACTGGTTCCTCGTCATAGAAGTTAGTGAGGTTTACATCATCGTCTTCGGACAAAGCAATCGTCACTATCTTAGCAAACATTAATGTTGGCTCCTCGTCATAGAAGGTAATGAGGTTTGCCTCATCGTTAGACCTTTTGTTAGGGCACTCAGACGTGTAGTGCCTGTACTTTTGACAAGCGTAACACTTCATTATGTGCTTTTTTTTGCGGGACTTGGTGTCTTGTCGTCGAGATGAGCTTTCTCCACGACCTCGACCTCACCCTTTCCCACGACCTCGATTATCTCCACCGTTGTCGCTGTGACTCGACGATTCAGAAGAAAATCAGCTTCTCCGGTTTTCTTCATTTGTGGCATTCATTCATCATGCGTGAGCAATAGGTGATCCTCCTCTTGGTCTTCATAGCTGCGAATTCTCTCCTCGTGGACTTTGAGACGACCGACGATCTCCTCGACGGTCATATTCTTGAGGTCACCAAATTGCTCGATCGATGTAACGATCTAAATGTATGTTTGTGGTAAGGCTCTAGAGAACTTCTTGACGACAGAGATCTCATTCACCTTCTCTCCCAACGAGCGGATACCAGTCACGATGGATGTCAATTTCATGAAGAAATTATCCATTGATTCCCCATTCTTCATGCAAATCGCCTTGAATTGTGTCTTCAAGGTTTGCACTTTTGCCTCATTGACTCTCTCCAATCCAACATGAATTGTCTTTAGCGTCTCCCACGCTAGCTTGGCGGAATCCTTCTCAGCCGTCATGAGAAGGACGTCCTCAGGGAGTGCTTGATAGATGGCAGCGAGAGTCATTATATCCTTCCGTTTGTCGACCTCGTCGAGCATCACGACTTCCCACACTCCTTGTGCTTGTATGTTTACCCGCATCTTCACTGCCCACACCGAGTAGTTACTCTTCCTGAGTAACAAATAGGAGAACGTCACATTCCCTTCTCTTCCAATCTTCATTGTCGCCGCATCTCTGGTTGATCTTGTCGACGACGTGTTCTTCAACCTAACTCTGATACCAAAGGTTGACTTTGATTATTGGATCTTCTAAGAAGAGTTATGAAGATATGAAACTCTGGAAAATAAATATTTTATTAATGAAAAAAAAGTCTTGAGAGTCTTAAGTGTTATATTATCAACCTTTACAAACAATCCTTATAAATGAGTAATTAGTCTAAAAATCCTAAATTATTTATACATATTAATATAGAAATGATTAAGTGAGAGAATTTGGTGAGGGAATGACTTGCATAATCTTATTTGCTGAAAAAATCAAATAATTTCTCTCTTTTCTCTCTTTTCTCTCACTTTTACATTTTTCAACCAATGAAGGTGATGCCAAGTCATTCCCTCTCTCTATCACTCCTTTATTAATAATTAAATAAGTCCTAATAATATAAAAGACAATAAAAGTATACAACTTTCAATTTTCTAACCATTAATGTTTAAAATCACAATTACAAAAACATAAATAATGTGTTTCAAATTTGGGCCAATTAGTGTCCATCCATCTTCATGAAACTAAAATAGTAAAAACAAATCAGCCAACATCCTTTTTCTGTTTTTTTCCAATAATTACCCTGTTTTGTTGACTTTAAGTGAGTGAAGTCTAGCTTCTATTGAAAAGTAAAATAACTTTATTTTTTCCAATTGACATTTATATATATCAAAGAAAATTGAACAACCTCACATGGAAATTATGTCGGTCACTATTCGGTTCTGATAATTATGATAATTAGTGTGTTTTTCGGTTGTTTCAGTTACCCGAAAGAAATTCTGATAATTAAAAATATATTTTAAAAATATTATTTATTTGTATATTATTTAATATAGAGGGTTGGTTTTATTTTATTTAATATAATATTTTATAATTATTTTATTAAATAATTTTTAAAGCTTAATACTCCTAAATATTTTTTAATGTATAATTGAATAATTTAAAATATTTTAAAATATTAAAATTTTATTCAATTCAATCTATTTATGTTTAAAATATATGTAAAAACTAAAAATATATTAATAGTTTAAAATTAGTTAAACAATTAAAAAAATATTTAAAAAAATTGGGGACCTTCCAAACCAAACTTAAAATCTTGATGGATAGTAAAGATTTAACAATTACAATTTACAAGAACTTCTAAAAAAAGCATATATAGTTTCTAAATATTAGTAGTCTCATTCACCTTCATTCCATTTATGAATGGAAAATCATCTTAATAAATTTAATCCAATTTAAACTAAAAAGTTAAAAACTGTTTTTAAAACTCAAATAGATTTAAACCAATTCAAAATCATTCATTCAAATTAAGCTCAAACATCACATCTAACAACACATTTTTTTGACAAGATCAATCAACTCATTTAAACTAATTTCATCAATAGATCACATTCTCAATAATTTCAAAACAATTACATAAAAAATTATACTATACAAGACTAGTTTATAAGCTTCTAATCATCATGATTTGCTACTCCCATCATCTCCGTTCATTGACATTACTCTTTCCCTTTTGTCTTGCACTTCTGAAGTGTGAGATCTCACCCATTTCCTTTCTCATGCACATCCCAAGGGTGCTCTGATCCAATCAAAGTTCTTTGATGGAGAGTAGATATGTATGGCGTGCTTTTGTTAAATCTGCAACTAGAATACTACACACAATTCAAGCAGTAATATTATTGGAAGACATGATATGCCCGACAACCTTGTCTGCTCTTGTCATGCGTATATTTGTCCTAGACGCAGCTATTGACTATCACGAGAAACCCAAAGTTGTCCAACTTCGATCTTTTCCCATAAACACTTCCTATATAGCCCATCATACACATATACCGTATCACTTCTATTTACATTGTATATGAATTCTTCAATGACTCCGATTCTCTTTCCGCAATGAAAACTCTTTTGAATTGAAAGGCGAGGATAAATCTCAACTTTCATCACTTGATAGGAACTATGAGCAATGAAAAAGACAGATGAATCAGAAAAGAATTCGGGGAGAGAAATCTACATAGAAAATGAGAGTTTATATCGGACTGAGAGAGAAAATGGCGGATGGCGGCCGCTAAAGAGATATGGAGGTTTTCATTCTTTTGGGATCATGTCCCATTTATAACTTTCAATATGTAGGGTTTCTTTCTGTTGGGCCACAGGTTCGGATAGGCGCTCTCTTGGGTTGACCCGTATTACACGACCAAACTGTCTTTGGTCGAGGGGCCATTGTTTAAAGATATCTTTACTATATGTATAAAATTTATTTTAGTCCCTAGTTAACTATAAAATTTACAATTATATCAAATAATTTTAATAAGTTAATATTAACCTCAAATTTATAATAAAACACATTTTGAATTACATTATTTATATGTTATGTTCCACACTTTAAAACTAGGACAAATTATAGGTGGGACTATATTAATTAATTATAAAATGAATTAAGTTTGAAGTATGATATAGACCTTGTTTGATTTTGTTAGAAATATTTATATAATATATATTATTTTTTTCAATTATTTATCATTAAAGTAATCAATCAAATCAAAGTATCAAATTAATATTATTTTGGTTTTATAAAATTTAAATAAAAAATATTATAATAATGCAGTCAATTAAAAATAAATAACATGTCAAAACTCAAATATCAATAAGAATAATTAATTTAAATAAATTTTATATTTTCTTTATCCAAAATTTTATTTTTATTTTTTATAAATTTGTTAATTTATTTATTCATATAAAAATACAATAAAATTTTCTTTAATTAATTTTAATTTTTTTATTCATATCTACAATGATAATAAAAGATATTTTTAATTAAACCAAATATATTTTTGATAAACTTATAATCCACATTCCCGTAACTTTATTCAATTATAGAGATCTCAATGTATTTGCTAATTTTATTTGCTTTTCTATCGTCTTATAACTTTATTCAAATGGTTGATATTTGAATATTGTATTTATTATTGTAAAAATCTCTTCTAATTGTTTCTCCTAAAAACAATATTTTAGAATTTTAAATTTTAAAAGATACATTGTTGTTGCTTCTTCTTCCTCTTGTGAAAGAATAAGAAGAGGAAGACCTTCCTTTAACCCAGTTCAGATCTTCTGCTACCGATTGCCGTGTTCCCCTGTGGCGGACCAATCAGATTGCAGCATTATTAATTTAATAATAAATAAATCTGGGCAGGAGACGGAGGGAGGGAGAATCCGGAATCCGGGTTTAGGCCCGGGTTCACACAAGACGCCGTTAACGGAAGCGCCCGTTAACGCCAGGAAATAATATAATATTCAGATAATACCCAAATAAGATATCTTCGCTCCAGGCACCGTGTCAGAGGGAAGGGTGAGATGCGATGGGAGCGAAGATCTACACGCCCGTTGCCATGACCCTCATGTAAACCCCCCATACCCACCCATGAGAAGACCGCCTGCCGTTCATGAAAATACACTTACACATCTATGTAAAGACCAAAATGACAGGGATATTATATTTACGTTTATTAAATATTAATTTAATTTATTAAAAATCGAATGAAGCGATATAATATTCGCTTCAATTAATTCATTTATTTTTTTTCAAGGAATTTTTATTTAATTTTAGTATTTAATTTTTTTTTCCTCGAGACTCTCTAGAGCGAAGATATATTTGCTTCAATTAATTTTAATTAAAACCTCATGTAAACCCCCCAACCCACCCATGAGAAGACCGCCTGCCGTTCATGAAAATACACTTACACATCTATGTAAAGACCAAAATGACAGGGATATTATATTTACGTTTATTAAATATTAATTTAATTTATTAAACATCGAATGAAGCGATATAATATTCGCTTCAATTAATTCATTTATTTTTTTTCAAGGAATTTTTATTTAATTTTTAGTATTTAATTTTTTTTGCCTCGAGACTCTCTAGAGCGAAGATATATTTGCTTCAATTAATTTTAATTAAAACCTCATGTAAACCCCCCAACCCACCCATGAGAAGACCGCCTGCCTGCCATGGAAAGACAATTACCCGTCTATGTGAAGACCAAAATGACATGGATTTTATATTTCCATTTATTAAATATTAATTCAATTAATTGAAGATGACATGCAGCAAACGAACAAATCTTCGCCTCAATTCCTTGTCTATTTGATTATTATTAATTTTATATTTCCGTTTATTAATAAATGTTAATTCATTAATTTGAAATGACAATCAGTAAACGACCAAATATTCGCTTTAATTTTGTTTTTCGAGTAGACGATTGAAAGCGAAGATTTCTTTTTTTTCAAATATTTTTAGCCTGACGTTCATGTAAAACCACCTCCCCTCCAATGAGAAGCCAACTTGCCTGTCATGTAAATTCACTTACCCGTGCATTTACATTCCGCGAATAAATCTTCGCTTCGATGAATAGTTTTTATTTTCAATTTATTTTTTATTATTTTTTTAAGAAGTTACGATATCGAACGAATATTATTCGCTTCCATGACTAGTTGATATAATTTCAATTTCCCGCTACAAGCCGACCTCTCCCTCAATTTCATTTTCATAAGCAACTGTTCATATTCTTCTCTCTCTATCTCCCGGCGATAATCCAACACTGAACGTCGAAACCCTAGATATTTCGTTTATACTACAAGGATTTCTTCTGAACATGTCGGGTAACCAAGGCAACAACATGGAAGTGGATCATCCCATCGACTCCGAGAGGTCGTCTTGCAAGTTTTGTAGGAGCATAACCGAAACGAAACTGCACCCACTCCGGCATCCAACGTCAATCCCAGCACTAAACCAGAGAGGTTATGTTCATTCTTATTGTGTTTATACTAATTTTACACATGTTTATTCAATTTATTTGTTGAATACTGATTATGCTCTCCCACCCAAAATAATGACTTCGAGGTTAATACCTTTACATATGAACAGGAAGAGGAAGAGAAATCCGAAGACGAATAACTAAGTCGTCGATGACTGCTGAATCAGTTTTCAACAGTGCTTGTCGAACTTACTGTGCTGCTGAGGTATGATGAGATTTTACCACCACACTTTCCCCCTAAAAAAAACGAAATGTTATTCATACCTCCACTCCAACAGTCGATGAAGAGTTACCAGAAGCACCCCCAGAAACCACTAATATTTCTCCGTCTACTACCCCATTCGATGAAGAGTTTCCCCCCTCTCCCCAAAAAACCAAAACCCGCAAGAAACGTCCAGTGACATTTCTAACCAGATCATCACCTCATGGCCTCGCTCAACTCATTCCTCAATTGAGCGTAGAACAGAGGGAAGCCGTTAAGGAAATCGGGTTTGGTTCTCTTCTTACAATGGGCGTCTCCAAGTGCCTTGCTCATTTTTCCAAACATGTAATCCAATCTTTTGACCCGGATAAGAGTTCTCTGGTATTGGCCAACGGTGATGAGATCCGTATCGATGAAGATCTCGTACAGCTCGTGATGAACCTCCCTAGAGGCTCAATGAACGTAGTCGAGTCCGTTGGGTTGGACAAGACTAAGGACCCTGCTTATTTTAATTTCTTGAGGGATTGGAAGACCAGATGGACCGGGGAAGACTCCAAAGCTCCGAAACACTTTCTATGATCCCCAAGATATGAAGTATACACCAACGTGCAGACAACGATTTCAAAATAGACTTCGTTGTCTTTGTTGTCTCTAGTTTTTTATGTCCTGTTCAAAATTCACGAGCCAGGTAAACATGTATTCAAACCTCTTATATATCTAATTGTATTTTTGAATACTGACAAATGTATTTTTTTCATTTCAGGTTCAAAATTCTCAAATCCTTAATGGAGGTTGATAACATAAAGGAACTAAACTGGTGCCACTTTACACTTCAACGATTGATTGACAGTGTAAGAAGTTGGAAAGAAAAAGCAAGTAAAATAAAAATCCATATTTCGATGGACCTATAACCCTTTTATCGGTAAGTATTGTTGCCTCTCTTATATATGATTTATAGATATGTAATATTTTCTAACATGTCTCCCACTCCTTTACTCCAGATTTGCTACCTAGATGGTGTTTTTGTGGAAGGTGAACGTATCCCCTACGAAAGAAAATTTCCAATCATCTCCTGTTGGGATGACGTCAGCGTGTTGGAGTTTACCAACTTAGAAGGTCGTGCCGGTGGTTTTGGGCTTGGCAGGGCAAGGGCGCGCCTAGCAGTTAGACAACCCGAGAATCCAGTTGACTCGGTTGAAGTAAAAGAAGACGATAATGAGGTATGTGGAAACAATAAATTGACTCCCATTGTTCTTTATTATCCTGTTTTCAAGATTAATGAAGTATGTTTTTCATAATGTACAGTTGTTGACATCCAAAATCCTGCAAACTTTTAAAGATACAGCCCAACAGCTGAATTACCTATCAGGGGAGTTGGAGAAACGCAACATCGATCCGAAGCCCTTTTTTGAGGCCGGTTTCCTGAACCTCAGAGAGTCTGAAGGCTTCATGAAACACTTGAAGGTGGTGTTCGATGGTCCGGTTCATGTAGGCGTGGAAGATCCTACAAGGGAGGCACTTGTGGACACTTTACCGTGTGCGGGCTTGAAAGTCATTAGTCCCCGGGTTGATTACACATGTGAGACTGCATTGGAGGACCATGCAGACAATCCAACAACACGGGTTGAACAGAATGATTTAGAGGATGCAGTTATGCCCCATCAAGAAAATCGTTCAGATCAGGTAGAACCGAATGATCTCGATGATGCAGTTCTGCACAATGAAGATCAGTCACTCCCTGTTCAAACGAAAGATGTTGAGGATGTAGGTCATGACATTGACGATGAATCACTCCTTGTTGAACAGGAAGTTGTACAGGCTGCATTTCAGCCCATTCAAGCCCAGTCACCCCCTTTTCAACCGGACGAACCTGAGGGTGCAGTTATGACCCCTGATGAAAATCGTTCGGATCACGTGGAACCGAATGATCTCGATGATGCAGTTCTGCACACTGAAGATCAGTCACTCCCTGTTCAAACGAAAGATTTTGAGGATGCAGGTGTGGACATTGACGATGAATCACTCCTTGTTGAACTGGAAGATGTACAGGCTGCAGTTCAGCCCATTCAAGCGAAGTCACCCCCTTTTCAACCGGACGAACCTGAGGATACAGTTCTTCCCAACAAAGATGCCTCACCCCGTGTTGAACCAACTGATCATGATGGCGAAGTCAAGGAACCGGATGAGGTACCCCCAGTGCAGACACCCACTCTTGAAGACGATGATCAGGGTGAAGGCAAGCAACAGGTTGAGGAACCCAAATCTCATCATTTAGAACCGAATGATCATGGTGCAGGGAAGGAAAATGTCGAGGAACCCCAAGCTCAGTCTGTTGCACCAACTGATCAGGGTGAGGGCAAGCAACAGGTTGAGGCTTCTAAGGCGGTTGAATCTTCTGAAGATGAAGATGAAGGTGATGGGGGGGGGGCGCATCAACATTAAAGAATATCCTAAGAGGAAGATCTCAAAAATTCCTGTGCACCTTCGATCCCCTTACATGCAACAGGTGGCTGATATGTTGGACCACAAAATAACCAACAAGGAACAGAGATTAGCCGATTTTGTGTTTGATGAAGACCTCCCTGGATCGTAAGTTATTTCGCCTTGTTTTAGAAATTTTAAAAATGAAATTATTTAGTTATGGTCTTCTAAATGAATGTATTTTGCAGTGACGTTCTGTACGTAGGTGCACCTGGTAATATCACCCGGGAATTACTTCGTTCAATGAAAATGGGTCGCGAAATTTCGAGCGAAGTGATTGACGCTTGGTCCATAATTGTGCACTTCAAATGCCGTAGGTTGCCAAGGCATGAACCAAGAATAATTTGTTTCTCATCATGTTCACATGTAAGTGCATCTCTTTTTTTTTGCTATGTATTGTTTGATGTTCATGACTTTGATGCTCTGCCCTTATTTTGCAGGTTAATATGCAGCATGATGCCACGTTATTTTCCCAATCCATTGAAGAAGACATGAGAAACTACCAAGTCACAAAAGAAGACCTCATCTTCGCTGACGTGGTCTGTACATATCCCTCAATTCCAAGTAAATAATATGCAATAATGTATTAAATGTTTGTGTTCTTTTTGCAGATATTCCTACCCGTTGTCGTTTCCCGACATTTCTTCCTTGTTTGTGTGAATATTAAGGACTCCAAAATCGTTGTAATAGACAACTCCGGCCGTCCTCATGGAATGAAAATTTTGGACAAGTATGTCACTTTGAGTAAACAACTCGATTGTTTTGTGCAATTCTTGTTAAGTCAAGGCATGGACAGAATGGCTGCCAAGGTTAAAAAATACAGGATAACGGCACCAAAGCTGGACTGGCAAGACAAAACAAACAAGACAGACTGTGGTGTATACTTAATGAGACATATGGAAACATATAGAGGAACGGTGAAGAATTGGTCTATTGACATCAACGAAAATAATGTAAGTATAACACCATATCTAATTTTTAGTAGATGACATTGAACAATTTTAGATGTTCTTATACTTTCTCTTGTTCTTTTGAAGGCCGAAGAAGCTTTGAGTACGTTGAGGATTAAATATTTATACAGAATTCTTATGTCTGAGCACAATGTCAATAGTTTCAAGTTAAAGACTGCAATTAGATCAAGATATTAGGGATTTGTATGTCTTATACGGAATTATACTTGTACAGTAATTCTTATGTTTACACAGGTCAATTCACATTTTTTAATGTATGGATGTTTGATAGTGAATTATAACTTATAATGCAATTCAGATCTTAATGTATGTACTGCAATTCAGATGTTAATGTATGGAGTTATAATGTATTGATGTTTGATGTGTCTTCTTGTACCGATTTTTTTAAAATCATAAACGAGGACATTTTCTTAACTGTGTGTTTTAATATTCTTAAACGAAGATATATTGTCAACATCATGAAACTGAAAAACTTGCAACCGTAATATCTTCTTCACTGAAAAGTACGAAATTCTTAAACGAAGATATCTTCTTATGTTAATTTTTGGTGAAATCCATATTTTGGAAATCCGAGACGAAGATATCTTCTTCACTATATGTTTTTAAATTCATAAACGAAGATATCCTCGCAACTATACATTTTGTAAATCATAAACGAAGATATCTTCTTATGTTAATTTTTGGTGCAATCCATATTTTTAATATCCGAGACGAAGATGTCTTCTTCACTATATGTTTGCCAATTCATAAACGAAGATATCCTCGCAACATGTAATGCAACCACCTGTGGTATGTATTGATTTCAATACAAGAATGAAAACTCATTTATTAACTTCAACTACTGCTGTATCAAGATCATCACTCTCATACCTTCACTCTCACTCTCACTCTCACTTTACACTCTTACTCCTTCCCGAATCTCTATCTACCGTTGTCTTTCCTTAAGCGTAAAACTCATAAGATGGATGTAGAGATGGACCCAGACATGCTGGTTTTATCGCCGCAACAACTGGAGCGATACTTAAGTCTGATCAACGATGACCCTGTCCCTTTTAGTGTCTATCATGTAGATGAGATTCTTCCTCTAATACGAATAAACGTTAACGACGGACTGATGGCCCACATGCAAAGCAGATGGGATACGGACTCTCGTTCTTTTGTTATTGGGGAAATGCACATATGCCCGACGCTAGAGGACTTTGCTTCAATCCTTAGGTGTGGTACAAATGCACTCATGATCTTGCCTGTCCATCAAGATCCTCATATGGCCGTCCACATTTGCGACAGCTTCTATGGATGTACAATGCTTGATGCTCTCTTGTTTACCCTCCAACATGGATTTCTGAATATGACAAACATAGACGAGTACATTTGGCGTGTCCAGGGAGCTGAGAGGACCATCAGCCACACACAAAGCAAACTGATCATGCTTGTGGTTCTGGCTCATTTTTTTTTATGTCCGGCTGCAGGACGCCGGCCTTCGGAAAGGCTCCTGCGTGTAGTTCCTGCACTGATGGGAAACGCCCCAAACCTGGCTAGCCTGGTACTTGCTGAGACATTACTTGGTCTTAACGAATTTGTTCCCGAGGAAAACAACTATTCTCGCCGTGGATCACCTTTGGTTCTATACCTCTGGTTGTTAGACAAGTTGCATTGGTTGCCCCGTCCTTCAATTCCCTACACTTCCTTTGCCAATCTACAAGTGCAAAGGGTCAATGGACTCGTGCCTCCGAATTTTATTTCGGATATTCACCCAATTAGGTTCATTGTTCCGTGGTATCTGTTTGCTGAAATGATGTACGAGATGAGGGGTTCTCCATTCATCATTTTGTTGGGCCTTCAGGGAACTACCTCCTACTGCACAAGTGTCATATACAGACAATTTGGCCTACGGAATCCCCTACCTTCAAATGGAGACAATCCTCCGGAGGACTTCATGTTTACTCCTCAACATCTTTACTTAGAGTACGCATCAATAATTGAAAATTCTTTGACGGTTTTCATCCCCAACCGATGGATCAATGCTGTGAACGAAGCCATTCAGCTATACATTCCACCCGTCATCGAACATGAGGTCGTGTCGCTGACAGGACCGATAGACGAGTCATCCTCTCATGAATCAGACTAGAGCTTCATTTGTATTGTTGAACATCTCTATTTTTGGTTAATCTGTGCAGTACTTATGTAAACGGATTATGGAATGTTTTTGTGTATTCATCAATATTATGAAGTTATGTTTGATTATAGTCTGAAGTTATATTTTACATTATGTAGTTCGTTTATTCTGTAGTGATATAAATCGACTCATTGTCGTTAGCTTTGATTCATTCTTTGATTGCAATTTGGATGTCATGATCAATTCAAAGTATAATGTAAAACAACTGATCTGTTCATGTAAACCCCTTCGATTGATCAATCGATTGGTTGCTCGCTTCCTTACACCATATCTATCCAGTAAATCGAACGGACATTTCTTCGCCTGTAAAACCCTTAAAAACGAAGATGATGTCGCATCCAATCTTTGAAGTTACATATTATTGTTGACACTTTCATGTCATACTGTAATGAATTGGAAAACGAAGATTCATTCGCCTGTAAGTTTCTATATGAAACAAAACATTGTTACGAAACGACATAATATTCGCTTGATCTTCATATTTCAGGTCGACCACATTCAACGGAAATGTATTGAAAATATCTTTCATCATTCAAAAAAGAAAAGAAGATTGTTTTCGTATAAAACCCTATAAAGAAATCATTTCATATCTCTGGTTTACTGTATGTAGCCTGTAATGACATATCAAATCGGAACAGTGTGCCGTATTGTTGTCACATCAAAAAAATTAATAAATATTGTATTTTAATGAAGTTGCAAATTATGTTTTTTTTTCAATTTTTAAGCACATGACTTCATCTAATTATATTTGAAAAGAAGCGAACATATATTCGTGTGCAGAACTAATTTGAAGCGAATAAATATTCGCTTGAATGAAATGTAGGTTGACTTACATGTGAAACGCACAACCCCTACATGAGAATACCCTTTACACCTGATGTAAGTACACCAACGCTTGTATGTGAAGACCAAAATGATGAACGAATGTGGGAGGAAATTACACGCCGCGAATAAATCTTCGCTACAAACCATTTTCCAATTTCTTTCCGTTAATCACATATAATTTTTATTTATAATCATTACACATCGAATCGGACCAAAACTTACATTTCAAATTATGGCAATGATATGATAATACTCTATTATTTTTAACAATTTCGTTATTTTATTAATGTTTAATGACATTTGCATGAAAATATAAATAACAAATAAATATTATCATTCGACGTACAAATTTTCATTACAAGTTTCATAAACATTTCCCCGTTTCATAAACATTTGTACATTTTAACAATATTCATCTGCATCTCCAGCTTCAAGGCATCTCCATTGAAGCAACCACAGCGGATCTCTCACGCATAACTGGGGTCCTACACCTGTTGAGTTATCTCTTGAGATGTTTTCCATCCCAGGGAATCTCCCAAATGGTACATCCCAGGGAAGCAACCACAGCAGTGTACACGAATGATCTTCATTTGATCGGTAGTTTCTACTTGAGTTACCAAGCATTCGTGTACACTGAAGATGTTTTCCACCACTTGATCTTGATTGTACAAGTTTTCCATCACAGAGAATCTCCCAAATGATACATCCCAACAAACTATATGAAAAAAACACACACTCTCAACAAAAACGCTCAATAGATATTTCATGCTGCCGACGAAGATTGTTCATGTAATCCCTACATTTATAGCAAAAAGAAAATCTGTTCTCTTCATAAATTATTTAGATCTATTGATTCAGAAAAAGTAAATTTCCCGTGATGAAATATCAAATCCGAACAGTGTGTAGTCACTTTGTCACATCATGAAAAAGTAATTTCATTCACGAAAATGTAATAACACTTAATAATATTAAAAATAATACATTATTCAATATTGTCATTCACATTATATTATATAATAAATTATTTCAACATGAATAAACACATTTTCATGAATAATTATAAAATTATATTCAATATAATACGTAGGATGTGTTTGGTAGACAGTAGTACACTGTTATAATTATTTCAATATAATTATAAAAGTATATTTATCCCAATAGTAAAATTATAAGGGTGTTTGGTTGAACTGGTTTTATATGTATAGTAATTATTTAAATTTATTTGTAAAATTTTTTAATCTTATTCTTTTAATATTAACATTAATTCTTTTTATTAAGTTTTAATTAAAGTTTAATTATTAAGGTTTTATTATTTTTAATTTAAGTTTAATTATTTATAATATTTGTTAATCTTATTCTTTTAATATTAACATTAATCCTTTGTTTTGTCACATCGTGCAGAAATTAGATGTCATCATTGAAAAAGAGGTGTGTTTTTGTATAAAACCCTATAAAGAAATCATTTCATATCTATGGATTCAGTAAAAGTATTATGCATGTCATGACATGTCAAATCGGAACAGTGTGCAGTATTGTTGTCACATCACAAAAAGTAAGAAATATTATATTTTAATACAGTTTCCAATTGCACAACATTTTTCTATTTTTAAACACATGCAATCATCTAATTATACAAGAAAAGAAGCGAACATATATCCGTGTTCAGTGAAACTTGCAAATTATGAGAAACTAATCTGAAGCGAATAAATCTTCGCTTCAATGGATTCTAGGTTGACTTACATGTGAAACACACAACCCCTACATGAGAATACCCTTTACACCTGATGTAAGTACAACAAAGCTTGTATGTGAATACCTAAATTATGAATGAATGTGGGTGGCAAACACACTAACGCGAATAAATCTTCGCTACAAACCATTTCTCAATTTCTATCCCCTGGATCACATTTCATTTTTATTTATAATTCATTGCCGACATATTTTTGTACGTTACATCATATCTTAAACTAATCATTATACATCGAATCGGACCAGTCTTCATTATTTTAGATAGGGAACATCAATCATAATTTATATATTGTTAATTAAAAAGTTTAGGTGATGTTTGATCTTATCTTGTTAGTTGTTACCCTCATTATAGGAATCCAAAATTTATATTAAAAAATGCTGAAGACTACGGTCATAAATTAAAATATTACATTTACTATAATTAACATTATATGAAATATTAAATTATTCATACTTAACAAACCTTATATTTATTATAAAAAAATTTAATTGACAGCTCAATTAAAAAGGAAATTAGTACAATGAAGCGCCAAAAAAATTACCACATGTCAAGTCAACTGTCACAAAGTCTCAGACTTTGTGACGCCGGTCAGTGAATCGCTACCATCGAATCAAACGTCATTCCTTTAGATTGGATACGATCTGTTAGATTGGCAGATCGAAGATTTGTTCGCTTATTCAGCATTGTAGTTGTTTCTTTTCTGGGAATTTTTTTTCAAATAAGGTGAAACATGAAAGACATGTACTAAGCGAAGATATATTCGTACAGTGCGGAGTTCTGCACGAATACATCCTCGTCTATTGACGTATGTTACTTTTCATAATGCATAATTACCTTTCACACTACAAAAGCGAATATCGCTTCGACTCGTACGAAGTTCATGAGAAACTACTTATTCATGGTTGTGAAAACCGATACGGCCTCATGAAAATACATTCACACTAAGAGTGCACTTTGCATAGTAAAACTGTCAAACATCTGAAGCCCGAATTCGGCCGTAAGACACCCAGGTTATTCTACCATCTGACCTAGCGCTGTCGTCTCCGGCATTTCGACTACGAACCCATTTGTCTTCCGGTTAGTATCTTCGGCTCCAGCGAAAATGGTAAGAAGTATTTACGGTTGCATGCTTGTGTCTATTTCGTTTTCTTAGTTTAGGTCGTTTGAATCTAAATGTGACTTTAACATCTCAGAATCAGGATTCCGATATGCAAATAGTTCCATATACTGAATCCACGACTGAAGTGAACACACTAAGGTAATTACGCGAATGTTACAATTGTTAAAATTTGACTCTATTTGGATTAGGTAAGTAATCCAATTTGCTAATGATAATGTAGTGTTCAACAAAGGAAACGAAAACCCGATGCATCAGGCACGCCCACGACACCACTGGATATTCTGGCCAACGCGGCGAATGAAGCACTTAGTGAGAACCAGGTTCAGAAGAAAAGAAGAAGGACTCGTGACCCTGATGTCGATTTCAAGAGCAGAACCTCTCCATCGGGCCTTCATCACCTGATTAACAGGTTATCTGAAGAACAGAAGCAGGCTGTGAAGGACATCGGATTTGGTTCCCTTCTGTCACTTGGCATATCAAAATGCCCACTTCAATTCTCACGGTGCATTGTGAGTCTATTCAATCCCAGAAGGAGGAGCATCGTCCTACACAGTGGAGAGGAGATGCAGATTGATGAAGAGGATGTTCAATGTGTATTGAACATACCCAGAGGTGAATTAGTTGTGGCAGAGTGTTTAGGAAATCACACGGACGACAAGGTGTACAAGGAACATCTCACGGCGTGGAGAAGGAGATGGGGATTCGAGAACAGTGGAGGTCCTTCAACCTACCAAATGCCTGACAAAATTCTACAGAACACAGAAGGAGACAGTAACTTCAAGATGGACTTCGTGGTGTTTGTTGTATCCAGTTTTTTGTGGACATCCCAAAATCCACAGTGCAGGTAAACCCAAAGAACCTAGCATTAATTCTGTGATCTCATTTAGAACTTCAATATCAATTTACATGGCTTGAGTCACTACTTTTTTATTTTCAGATTCAAAGTACTGAAATCCCTCCAGGATGTATCTAAAATCAAAGACTACAACTGGTGCAAGTTCACGTTAGACGGGCTAGTCGACAGTGTTTATAAGTGGAAAGCAAAGAAGACATCCTATTTCCATGGACCATTAACCTTTCTTTTGGTGAGTGTAGAAATCTATTTGCTGGAGGTTGTCCATTCATAATTTTTTGATGACTTTGAACGTAACATATATTTGTTCATGCTAATGTATCAGTTGTGCTACTTGGACCGTGTGGTTGAGTTCAAGGTAAACAGTAAGATCTCAAGGAGTTTTCCTATTATAGGATGCTGGGACGAGAAGAAGATGTACGAAAGGGTTGATTATGAGGCTGCACAGGGAGGGTTTGGACATGGTAGGGTGGTTGCTCGCATAGCCATGCCGAATGAGCAACCACCGATGCAACAAAATGTGCAGCCAACACCACCACAAACTGGAGATGACCTTCCAACTGAGCATGCTCCAATTACACAAAACCTGGCGTCATGTTTGAGGAAGGTTGCTGCCGCTGCCGAAGAATTGGCACAAGGGGCTAAATATCTGAATGAGATGCACCAGATAAACGCCATGGAACTTGTACAGTCTGCGTTTGAGCCCTTGGCCACGGTGCTAAACTCCAATGCAATCCTGAGGGAAGGCTTACAGCGGAGTCTGGACCAAAACAAAAAGCAGCAGCCCAGAGGAAGTGGCATTAACCCCCACACGGAAGCCACCACCCAAGCGAAAGGCAACACCCTTCCTACCAACAACCATGCCAACACCAATCCAACGGCCCCATCGAACAAGAACACATTCACCCCCTCCACCGAAACGAAGACAAAAGCCAACCACCCACCAACGGCCCCATCCAACAAGAGCTCACTTTCTCCCAACATCCAAAAAAATATCAACGCAGACAACCAAGCCAAATCCAACACCCATCCTCTAAACACCCTAGACCACACACAACCCACCCTCACACCAACACCCCAATCCCACAAGAACCCCCTTCCACTCAAAACAGTTACCCAAACCCCAGCCCCACCCCCTCCAATGGCACAAGCCAACGCCAACCCCCTTCCTCAAATCATAACCACAACCACTCCAGTGGCACAAGCCAAAGCCAACCCCATTCCTCCACTCAAAACCACACCCCCTCCAATGTCACAAGCCAAGCCCAAAACAAACCCCATTCCTCCACTCAAAACCATACCCCCTCCAATGTCACAAGCCAAAGCAAACCCCATTCCTCCAATCATAACCACACCCACTCCAATGGCACAAGCCAAGCCCAAAACCAACCCCATTCCTCCACTCAAAACCACACCCCCTCCATTGGCACAAGACAAGCCTAAAGCAAACCCCATTCCTCCAATCATAACCACACCCACTCCAATGGCACAAGCCAAGCCCAAAACCAACCCCATTCCTCCACTCAAAACCACACCCCCTCCATTGGCACAAGACAAGCCTAAAGCAAACCCCATTCCTCCAATCATAACCACACCCACTCCAATGGCACAAGACAAGCCCAAAGCAAACCCCATTCCTCCACTCAAAACCACAACCCCTCCAATGGCACAAGCCCAAACCAAAGCCAACCCAATTACTCCCAAAACAGAAACCAACACGAACCCCAGCACTACAACCACCCCAGCCTTGCCTCCTACCCTAATTATCCAAAAAAATGAGGAAGCAGGACCTTCAAAGGCCTTAACTGTCCAAAGAAAAGCCCCACGAAATTTGAAAACTGATTGGTTAACCGATGTCATCAAAACCGAAACCAACAAAAACTCCCCTTCTTTGGCGATAGTTAAAAAGGAACCTGAAGAATGCATCTCCAGTCTACCACAGCCACTTCAAACCGCCTCGTCATTGGAGACAGTGAAGAATGAACCTGAAGAAGGCATCTCCAGTCTACTAACGCCATTTCACACCGCCTATTCTTTGGAGATAGTAATGAATGAACCGGAAGAAGGCATCTCCAGTGTACTACCGCCACTTCAAACTGGCTCTTCTCGTCCAAACATGCGAACGACAGAATGGGTTAAAACATTGGAATTGCCTACAGCTTTGAAAACACCACAATTCAATAAAATGTTTAGGGATGACAAGAAACTAACAAACTTTCAGAAGATTTTTGTGGGTTTCGTATTTGCTGGAGGACTTGATCCAAGGTAATGTTTGCTGCAAATGCTTAATTATTCATAAAAAATAGGAATTGCACACCATCTTGAAATATGTTTTGCTGTTTCCATGCAGTGAAATGTTATTTATTTCGGACACCTATGTCTACACGTGACGCGCGGGGACATGCTCACAATGGCTAATGAAACCTGGGTAGACAGTATGATTATTGATGTTTGGTCATACATTTTGCACAACCTTTGTAGGAAAATGTCAAATCTCGTTACAAGAAGATTTTCTACACAACCGTGCTCACCGTAAGTTGTACTAGCACTGTTATTTATCAATTATGTTATTCTTGTGAGACTAAAGACTGCTGTAAACAGATTTTTCGTGAAGGTGGGATAACTACGCGAGAAAAATTCAATGACAGGTTCTGTCTAGAAGGTCGTGCTTTCCAAATTTCAAAAAAGGACCTCTGGGAAGTGGACCTCGTAAGTACATCTTGGCTGTCATACCTTATAATATCATTTACCACTCAGTTCAAATCTAATCTTTTCTAATTCTATCCACAGTTGTTTTTCCCAATCATTGATGACAGACATTTCTACCTTGTTTGCTATAACTTCATACAAAGGCAATTTCAAGTAATTGATAACCGCGAGTCACCTATGCAATCGCCCTTTGAAAGAAGATATAAGAATGCACAAATCTTGGTATGACACTACCCTTAAAATTTAAAACAGTTCAATTTTGGAATTCTAGTAGCACTAAAATACATTACATAATGTTGTTTGTAATGATGTATCAGGATGACTACATTCAACAATATATGAACGACGTAGACCCCGTTCTTGCTAAAAGTATGGCGGTTTGGAAAAGACATGTCTGAAATTGCCATGGCAGGATTCAAAGAATTACACTGACTGCGGCATTTATTGCATGAGACACATGGAGACGTATGAAGGTGAGGTGAAGGGGTGGAAAACTGGCTTTGGAGTTAAAAGAAATGTAAGGAACCAAATAAGGACATGAGGATGGAATACTGTTGGCGTGTCATTGGCTCGGAGCTCAACAAGGCCAGGAGCGAGGTCTACAATTCCTGCCGTAAATGGATAAGTCAATGATTAGGAACTGTATACATATTGTGTAATTAAATTTTACAAATAATTTTAGTTCACATGAGTACAATAATGTACTCATAGACAGATGGGGTAATTAAACTATTCCTATAATTGTAATGATTTATTGTTACAATAAAGAATATGTTGTGTAATTTCAATTCTAAAAAATTGTTACTTCACATCCTCACACTTAGGAACGTGTTTACATGAAGTGTTTTTTTTATGAAATTTGATTTTCAAATACTTTGTTCAATTATGTGTTAAATGAATAAATTAAGTGAAATAAACATGAGCCGCATAAATATTCGCTTCAAACACCTTCTCTTCATAAAATATGTATGTGAAGCCTCTAATTTCATGAAAGAAATATGAAGAGAATAAATATCGCCTCTAATACATTTTGTCGATGAAGCGAATACATATTCGCCTCACGTTACTGATAATGTAAAGCCCACCATCTCATCCATGAGAAGCGGGATGACTTGTCATGTTCACTGCACTTACCACGACATGTAAATACCAGTTTCAACATAAAGATCAATTTCATCAGACAAGATGGTTAGGTTCAAGCGAAAACATCTTCGCCTCAGTATTATGTTTCATTTTCTCAATTTGCAACTAAAAGGATACTTAATATTAGTTGACTTGGGGCGAATAAATATTCGATTCATATAGGTGTTTGTAATTTTTTAGAAATGAATTAGTGTGGTCATTCATTTGGTATTTCATAAAACTTCGCATGCATACATTCGACCTTATACTTTGTTTCAAATCCAACGTACATACAATACTATATACATATCAGATTTCACATGAAACTGGAATTCGATAGTTGAGATGACAAAAGAACAGTGAACGGAGTATTGGCGTCCATGCTGAAACTTTCGTCCCATTGTTGAGGAGTTGAGAACTGAGGAGTTGTCGTTGGCATTGCAATTGATGGCTGGAAAGGAAGATCAAATTTATTTAAAAGTATGTTATTATATGAATATTAATAACACAATTATTAGTAAAGAAGGGTAAGTCAGCAATTTCATACCGGAATATGTGATTCACTAGTTATTCTTGTTGATTTTCGTTTTTCTTGAGTTCTTCTCCAGTCCACCTTTCCTTCTCTTACCCGACTTGTTGGCTTCTTAGTTTTCATTCCTTTTGCTTGCACAGGGGCACCCTCGGCCGAACGTGATAAACCGGTTGGTGGAGTTTGCATATTTAAACTCTCCTGCAATTTTTTATCCACAAACGTGCACTGGCTCAGCATGATTTCTTTGACATGATTGTAAGTGTCATCTCTTTCGGCTGCCTTGTTAAATAAATGCATGGACAACCCACACAAATCTCTGTATCTTATGTTATGAAGCTCACTCGGATCAACATTAGTACTGTCCACGGATTGGATCAGTTCCAAATATTCCATCTTTGGCTGTTCTTGTCCACCTCTTCAATATCAACGCCGGAGGAATCTTCAACACGTCAATCGTTGTGAAAATCTTTAGGATGTGAGCACACAAAATCCCTCCAAATTCAAATTACAGCAGCTACACTCGATATTCTTATCGTCATTCTTATGAACTGTAACTGTATGAGAGCATCTCCTAGTGTGGGGTGTTACCTTGTATTTTCTGTGTGTGTCAACATCCTCTAACATTTCAACACCACAATCATGCGACATAAACCATTGTTGTTCAAAGCACTTAAAGACCTCTGGGGTGTAAACTTTGCAGGCATCCTTTAAGATCAAAACTGGATAGTTAAGACTTGGTTGGCTGGTAATTGATTTGAAATCAGCCTTCAACACATCATATCTTCTTTCATCGAGTAGTCTTTCAAAGTGTTTGAAAAATTCTAAAAACTTGTGTTTGTAGGAGCAGTACCTTTTCAACATACTGTTCATACTCTCACTTCTCTGTGTTGTCGTCATATCAGCACAAAACATTTGTCGTCCATACACTAATGCCCACTTTCGCCTGATGCTAAACATGCGTTTCAACCAATCGTTGTTTTCAAGCCCGTAGTTTGTCAACATTTGATTCCAAGCTTCAACAAACTCTATCTCTTCTTCAAAATCATATATACACGAAGAAAAATCCTTAGAAAAATCTCTGAAATTATGGAACACCGAGCTAAGATGTATGGCTGCATTTTGAAATATGTGCCAAATACAGAGACGATGATTTGTTTCGGGCCATTGAGACGCCAAGGCCTTAGCCATGGCCGCGTCTTGATCTGTAAGAATGGTTTTTGGTTTTTTCCCATGCATAGCTTTGGTGAAAGTCTCAAACAACCAATCAAAAGTCATCGCAGTTTCATCGTATAATAGAGCTGCTCCAAAAAGAATTGATTGTTTGTGATGATTGACACCTACAAAAAGCGCAACTGGACGACCTTCATTATTCTTCTTGTATGTGGTGTCAAAACTGACCACGTCTCCGAAGTATGAATAATCGGACCGCATGTTGGAATCACACCAAAAAATATTCGTTATCAAATCGTCCGCATCAAGTTGAAAAGCATTATAAAAACCAGGATCATTGGATTGTTTGTTCTGCAAATACTCTAATACACCCCCTGTTTCCCCAAAATTACACTCTCTGGTTCTTTCCCGTGCGCAGGTAATTTTTGTAATCCTCAGGAAGAAAACCTAGATTCTCCCTTCCACCGATTTGTTTAGACATTAGAGCATGTGATGACTTAGGAGGAATTCCCACGTTAGTGGCCATCTCGATATGTAAGCCTGCAACTGCAGAAATATTCCTATGGCATCTATACAGGTGAGTTTTCTTTGGACTTGCAAGAGGATGACTATGATCACTAATAAAATTTACCACTTGGAACTTTCCATTGTCTGCACGCTTTATCCTCAATTTCGCTTCACAACAGAACCGAGTCACAGAACGTCTACGTTTCACATAGACATCACGTTTGTCCTTTCCCCGTTCACCCTGTGCACTACAACAAAAAACTCTATCCAGTATTTTACCCTCCTTGTCTACATGTTTTGAACTGCGCCCTTATACCAAATCCTATTAGTTTAGCGTATGCTAAGTAGAATACGTAGCCTTCTTCTTCACTCTCAAATTCTCTACCTAAAAGTGGAATTAAGTTGGATTCGATGTCCTCCAAAGGTTGGCCGTTTCCATCGAAATTCAATTGACGACGACAAGTAGCAGATTCGCTGTTCAGTTTGAACAAGTGGAAAATAAAGGTTTGTAGATTATAGGAAAATGAAAACAATATAAGCGAAGAAAGCTTCACTTCAACAGTATGAAGATTGTAATATTAGGCGAATATAGTTTCGCTTCATAAGATATTATCTCATAATATAGTAGTGAAGAGATCTTCGCTTACATGTGCACTACAAAATTTGGAGAATTTAAACAATGTTACCTTAAATCAATAATATCATTCTCGTCCATATCATTCTCGCTGATACGTATTCCTTCCTGATAATCAAAAAGAACAGAACATTTCATGTCGAGTATTCAAAAAACATAGAAAAGCTTGGGAAGAAAAGTAAAGGAGGTATAGATGACATTCAAAAACATACCATTTTATAATTTAGGAAGATGGATTGATATTATAATGAAGTCTCCGGCGAAGGAGAGGTCGATGGTAGACAATGTAGTATCACTCCGGCGAAGAAATGGTCGTACAGTAGAGAGAGAGAAGAGTACTTGTCTAAGCTAGCAGCATGGCTTGCTGCATGCAGCATTTAATGAAACGCAGGTGTTAGGTGGCGGTGAGGTGACTTGTTAAAAAAATTATTTCATTTAATAATTAAATGACAAAAATTATTATGAAATTAAATTAATAAATCAATCAATCAATCAGTAAGCGAAGATTTCTTCACATTATTATTTTGACAATTGTTTTACAAATATTATTTTGACAGTAGTTTTAAAAATATTAATTATTTATCAAATTTATACTTCAAGTTATACAGTATTTCTTAATGTTTCAAGATTTAGTTAAATATAAGGCTGATGTTTAAAAAACACAATTCTAAGAACAAAAAGAGAAATCTGAAATCAAATATAACATTAACAAACTTCAAGAATGAAAACTATTCAAATATTCAGTAACAAATTCAACCAACACATGTCTATTACAAAAACAAAGGCTGCAAATCACAAGCAGCATGGATTCTAGCAAGCTTGTGTGAGGAACACCAAACACATCCAAATATGTCTTCAGAGGATTCTCTGCCTCAAATACCCAAACAAGTT
Source organism: Impatiens glandulifera (assembly GCF_907164915.1). Classification (NCBI taxonomy): domain Eukaryota; kingdom Viridiplantae; phylum Streptophyta; class Magnoliopsida; order Ericales; family Balsaminaceae; genus Impatiens; species Impatiens glandulifera. The sequence goes on along the minus strand of NC_061869.1, from coordinate 13,024,593 downwards.
CATTAACATCGTGCCGAGACTTGTCGTATACAACTATAGTTTTGTCGTCCTCGGGCTCGACAAATGGATTCTCCATTTCTTTAGTTGTACCTCCTCCAGCAATTACAAACCCCATAAGATCAAGTTGTAAGCCGGGATGAATTCCCCTGCAAATATGAAGGTGTAACTGTCGAAGAGTTTGGGCAGCTGAAAGAAAATACAATACATTATTAGTAATCATGGACAATTGAATATCATATGGAGGAGTAGGAATAAGACAAAACTTACATTGTTCAAATACCGCATTCTGCCAGCTCTTGGACCGCCCACAGTCCCATGATTATCTCGCTGCACCTCGTATGGTTCCTCGTCCACGTAACAGTTAAATCTGATTGATGATTTTATCCCTGTATAAAAGCAATAGGTGTTTTTAGTTTCATATATGTGAAAATGAATATTGAGTTAACAGTAAAGGGTTAAGAATAACAGAGTCTCACAATCAATGGTAAGGACCCAACTCCGTTCAATATGCCCTTCAATACTTTGATAGTGCGACCGCATCCACCATTAGAATCGGTGGATGCTATGACGTGGGTAACACTCGTCTCGCCACCTCATTGACACCGTGGCACCACATGTGTTAGCATATTGTTGCATCAAGTGCTGTTTAAGAACAATCATAAATATTTCAGTTAAACAGGATGAAAACTTAAACAATATGGAAAAAAAAGGGAGAAATGTAACGAAGAGTACTATCTCTTCACTTGTTAATTGATTTGGGCATAAAATCCAGTCTTTGCCAAAGTTTTGGACGGATGCTGAGGCAGTTGCCTGCACGTGCATGAAAAAAAAAAACGGTCTTTGTGAGTATGTACTAGGGTTTCAGGGAAATAATATCACAAAACACAACACTAGGTAAGTTTTCCTAAATAACATTGATTTACAGTCAAGGTGACATTTTGAGAGTAGGGTTTCCTAAAGATTAAAGAGACAACAACATCACATAACAGAATCTATTGTAGTAGTTCCATAATCCTAAATATTAAAAGTTAATAGTCAGGAATACGTACCATTGTGGAGTCGTGAAGATGTGGATTCAGGTTCGGTCGACGGGGAGCCGGTTACGAATCGCCGTGAAAAGGAGGCAGGAAGAGAGAGAGATGAATCGGGCGGAAATGATAATAAAATAATCATATTAGGGGGTATATATATTCATGTAACCGGGGCGAACATGTCTTCTTTCGAAAAGCGACTATTCATTCCATGTAACATGACACAGGGACCAGGGGCGAATAAGTGTTCTCTCGAGAAGCGACTATTCAATCCATTTTACATGGAACATGGTCTAGCGAACAAATGTTCTTTTCCACCGAAAAAATTTTAAATAAATAAAAAAAAGTAATGAATTAATTGAAGCAAATACATCTTCGCTCATGAAGGTCTCCAGCCAAAAAAAATGAAATAAAAAAAATTATGAAAAAAAATCTAGCCGGTAATTGAGGCGAAGATTTGTTCGGTTGCTGCATGTCATCTTCAATTAATTGAATTAATATTTAATAAACGGAAATATAAAATCCTTGTCATTTGGGTCTTTACATAGACGGGGAAGTGTCTTTACATGGTAGTCAAGCGGTCTTCTCATGGGTGGGTAGGGGGGTTTTACATGATGTTTTTATTAGAATGAATTGAAGCAAATATATCTTCGCTCCAGAGAGTCTCGAGGCCAAAAAAATGAAAAAAAAAAAAATTGGAAAAAAAAACTAGCCGGTAATTGAGGCGAAGATTTGTTCGGTTGCTGCATGTCATAATAATTTAATTGAATTAATATTTAATAAACGGAAATATAAAATCCATGTCATTTTGGTCTTCACATAGACGGGGAAGTGTCTTTACATGGTAGTCAAGCGGTCTTCTCATGGGTGGGTAGGGGGGTTTTACATGATGTTTTATTAGAATGAATTGAAGCAAATATATCTTCGCTCCAGAGAGTCTCGAGGCAAAAAAAATGAAATAAAAAAAAATAGGAAAAAAAAACTAGCCGGGTAATTGAGGCGACGATTTGTTCGGTTGCTGCATGTCATAATAATTTAATTGAATTAATATTTAATAAACGGAAATATAAAATCCATGTCATTTGGTCTTCACATAAACGGGTAAGTGTCTTTACATGGTAGGCAAGCGGTCTTTACATGGGTGGGTAGGGGGGTTTACATGAGGTTTTATTAAAATTAATTGAAGCAAAATATATCTTCGCTCCAGAGAGTCTCGAGGCAAAAAAAAATGAAATAAAAAAAGTAAATAAAATTCCTAGAAATAAAAGATTGAATTACTTGAAGCGAATATTATACGCTGCTGTGTTATTTAATAAATTAAATTAATATTTAATAAACGTAAAGAAAATATGACTGTCAATTCGGTCTTTACATGGACGTGTTAAGTGTATTTTCATGAACGGCAGGCGTTCTTCTAATGGTTGGGTATGCGGGGTTACATGAGGGTCATGGCAACGGGCTGTAGATCCAGGAGCGCCCACACACGATATCTCTCATCTGGGTATTATATGAATATTATATTATTTCCTGGCGTTAACGGGCGCTTCCGGGTTAACGGCGGTCTTGTGTGAACCCGGCCTAAACCCGGATTCCGGATTCTCCCTCCCTCCGTCTCTCTGCCCAGATGATTTAGTATTAAATTAATAATGCTGCAAATCTGATTGGTCCCGCCACAGGGGAAAACACGGCAATCGTTAGCAGAAGATCTGAACTGATTGATAATGGCTCTTCCGAACCACACACCTTTTTTGAATATGGATTGAACCTATTCTTTTGTCTTAGGAGTGTACTTAGAAATTTTCATAAGGATCAATGAGTGTTATTTAATCTTTGGCAAGGTTCCAATCGTCCTCTAATTCATATTTACAGTTTAAATTTGATCATTTATATTTTAAATTGCATAAACTTGTATGTCTGCTGTTTATAATGTTTTTTGATTGAAAATTCATTCCTAAATGACTTATAAACTATCTAGATAGGATAGAACCGATCAATATTTCTAAATAAAAAATCCAAATTTGAATTTTAAAAATAAAAAAAACGGGTTTGTTATTCTTGAGTTAATTCGGTTGAATTACAGCCCAGAAAACTTTCCAACATGATTTTAAACATGTTGGGCAACTATTTGAATCATTTTTTATCAATCTCGATCATGTTAAATAAAAATCAAAATTTTCAAAATAATGAAAATTTTGATTTATTGAATTGGTCAAAACGAACAACTAGTGTTCTTGTTTTGATACCAATCAAGAATATGTGATATAAGGAAGCTATTAGATAGATCATTTCACTTTAAAACAATTTTAAAATCAAAACCCAAATATTGATCACAAACTGTTTTGAACATATTGATCATCGTCGAGGTCGATTGATACCTTGAGATGAATCAACATGTTTCTAGGAGCTTTGTGAGGCTACCCAAGATCTTGGATCAAATAATTAGAGCTAAAAAATCAATTTTAAAAATTGGATCCTTGTGTTCTAAAGGACCGAGGCTTGTTAACTTAGGACCGAAAGATCCGATAGAGGATCCTCGGTCTAGGCCGAGACCAAGGACCGGTGTTCTTGAGTTAAGACCGAGATTTAAGACCGATGTTCTTGACTTAGTAAAGAAAAATATGATCGAGGATTCTCACCTAGGACCGAGAGATCTGACAGGGACCGAGACTCCCAAGACTCACAATAGAGAAATTCAACTTGGGACCGAAACACTCAAGACCTAGGACCGATAATCTCAAGACCTAGGACCAAGAGGTCTAAACCTGGGACCAAGAATATCAGACCCAAAACCGAGAGCTTCCAAGTCCAGGACCGAGGAACTTAGCCTGGAGCTAGTTCAGGACCGAGAGGTTTATACACCTCAACCGAGTAACCTAGACCAAAGCTAGTCCAGGACCGATAACTTTCTACACCTGAACTGGTAAATCCAAGCCAATGACTGAGGCCTTAACACCCTAACCAAGGGACTCCGGTACACAGACCGAGAGATCCCAAGTCCAGACCAAGTGTCTTTAGACTCCGACCGATAAAAACAAACCCCAGCCTTAGGACTTCGGTCCTAAGGCTATTTGATTACCTTCCACTTTTCAAAATTTAAAATTATTTTTATAATTTTGGGACTCGTAATCATTTTCTAAAAATTACAAAATAATAGAAATATAATTTTAAATATTTTTTTAATATTTCTCCAAAAATATTACAACAAAGGCTCGTTTGGTGTTTATTTCTAAATCCTAATGTCTTTAAAAATGACTAACATTTTCAGGTATTTCTACCCTAGTTATCATCCGTAACAGGTATTAACATTTAAATATTGTTGTTTCAATATTTTAAATAATGTTAAAATCTAGAAGCCTAGACTAGAAAAATAATTTGTTAAAACTCAAAACGTTATACAACCGATTTTCAATAAGCCAACTTTTTAAGTAGATATCATATTTAAAACGGGTGCGAAGGACATAGCGCAAGCCTTTTTCGAGTATCTCCAAACTTCAAATCAAATGAAACTCTAGTGCAAATACGTTTGTACACATACACCTATTTATTAAATTTTCTAAAATCAATAGGTGAATTTGTCTTAAAATGAATAATCTTTCTTAAATTAATTATGTTTAATAAATTTAAATTAGAATTCATAAAAAAATTAAATCGTCATTTGATTACAATAAATCCACATATTATTAAAATTAAAATTAATTATTTTTATATAATTGAAACTACCAATAATACTATCAAAATCTTTCAAAAATAATATTTTATTTTTAAAAATATGTCTGACACGCAAACCAAGTTTGAAATCATCGAACCTCAAGTCACATTGTGCCCACATGCGAACATGCACCAACCACACAATGCGTACTGCAGGATTCTCGGGAGTTACCGTGTATTTTTTTTTGTTAAGTGACCAGACATAAGACAAATAATAATATTTATTGATAAAAAATGTTCATTATAATAATAATCTGAAAAAAAAAGTTGGTTTCTAAGTTCAAACTAAACTAGTCTAACTATAAATCTAGTTAAATTATTTTAACTTTTAAATAAGACTACTACTTTTTAAAACAAAATCATCATACTTTAGTTGTTTTTAAATAACATATTATTCAAAATATGTAAAATATTTAAATATATATTAAATTACTCATTTATATACCCACTCAAATAAAGAAATTCAATCATAATAATCTACAGTTGTATTTTTAATTAATGAATCTTTTGAAAAGTTATATGTATAAAAGATGAGAAGCAAACTAACAAAAAGAGAGAGAAAAAGAATAGTCAACTTGTAAAAATTAATTGAGGGAGGAGAGTAGAAAATTTCTCAAATTTTGAGGGGATTGAATAATTCCAATGTATTAAGGCATTTCGTTATAAAATCCATACCCGTTGTTTGTTTGTTTGAGTCATTGTCTGTCCTTTTCTTAGTAAAAAATAACACAAAATTATTGAATCTCAAATTGTTTTTTATATTTTAAAAAAGTTATTGAAATTAATTTTTCATCTGATTTTTTTACCGTCATCTTTCGATTATTTTATTTTAACGAATGTTTTACTATTTCAACTATATATGTAGTTGATTAATTATCATTTAGTTTGACATTTTTTGACGTTTTATTTTATCAACTCTTTGATTAATAATAATTTCAATCGTCATTCAAAATTTTTGATTTTACTAGTTTGTTCAATTTTTTATACTTTAACCTTCATTTTTAACCACTCAAATTAACTCATATTTGAAGTGTCTCTCAACAAAATTATATCAATGAATTTTCTCCGATAAAAATTTTAGTTTTTGTAAATTGTTTATTGGTAAGGAGTGTTATTTTGTATTATTTATTTATCATATATATTTATTTATTTATTTATTGAATTTTGTGAATATACCAAATGTTTAGTTATCTAACATGCTTTGAATATTTATAATTAATGTGTAGGAGATTGATATCTTGGTGGGCCATGGCCATTGATAATGGCTCTTCCGAACCACACCCTTTTTTGAATATGGATTGAACCTACTCTTTTGTCCTAGGAGTGTACTCACATTATTTAGATGGATGTTTCTCTTTGGATTTAGCCCACCTATTCCTCTCTCCCTCCCAAACTACTAAATTAAAAATTAATTAAAATACTGTATATTAAAATAAAAGACATTAAAATAAAATATTATACGATATAAATCAAAATTATTTTATATTCAAAATAGATAATAGTATTTATGGTAAAATTTATATAATTTATAATTTATTTAATTTTATAAATATAATATATATAATTAAAATAAAAAATTAACTTAAATATTATAAATTAAATTAAATTTTTTTCAATAAAATTTATAATAGAAGGTAGGTAAAACTTATTAAATAAAAAAAAGTCAAATAAAAATATCTTTTATTTTAATAAGTTAATTTAATTTATTTAATTTTGTTTTAATTTTTATACAATATATTTTATTTAAATATATAATGTATTTTTTGATAAAATATATATTTATTTTAATAAACTTTATGACACCTTAGATTTATTTTGTAATACATTCTATTTTAATTTATTTAATGTATTTTAATTTAATGTTTAATATAATATTTTTTGTTTTAGTGTATTTTATTTTAATACAAATATTTAAGTTAATTTTTATTTAATTATGTATAAATATATTTATTTATAAAAATAAATAATTTATGAATTTAATAAGTTTAGAATATAGTTTTTGAATGATTTTTTTAAATGTCAATAACCTTGATTTCTACTGTAATATATTTAATTTGATTTAATATATAATGTATAATATTTAAATTAATTTTTAATTTATTTTAACTGCTTAGAGATAATATGGGATAGTGAAAGAAAAGTTAAGTAGACGAGAAAATGAATGAAAAAAAGTGAGTAAGAACTCCTTCTCTTCAGATTTTTCTTTCAATTTTTTACATTTTATCTTATAATGTAAAATACATTATATTCTAAAATAGTTTCTATATTCCTAAATGTGAAAGAAGTACACATATAAGATATTATAAAATTTTAAATTATATAGACACTAAAATTCAACTCTCCCAATTTATAAAATTAAAATAATTATTTTTAATAAATATTATTCATAAATTTACAATAATTAAAATAAAAGTTAATAAAATAATTGTTTGAGATAAAATTTTGAATTCACTAATCACATATTATTTAAAAAAGTTAGGCCGAAATAAATTAAATAATTATTTAAAATAAAAGGTGTAACCATTAATTTCAAAAGAGTTAAATAAAACCCCAAATATACAAAAAAAAAAAATAAAATAAATAAATAGGTAAAAAATAAAAGAAAATTTGAATTCAAACTAGTCCTTAAAACTAAAAATAGACTATGATCTAGTGCAACTGAAACCAATAAAGAACGCTAGAGAAACCTTAACGGATTGCTGATAGAACGCTAAACGCGCGTAAAATGACGTTTATTTGGCCTTTTATTGTCCTCCTAATCGCGACGCCGCGAGAATAAGGATGAAGATCCGTCTTTGATTTTCCAACTTGTAACTCACCCGATAATCCACATTTTTTGCTAATTCAAAAGCTGAAATGATCACCCTACTTCAGTGATCATTTCTACAACTTCCATAGGGATGATTCATCCCTAGATCTTCAAGTGGGATCAAGAATAGCCAAAACGTCATTAAGGGCTTTTGGTTGATTCAATCCATTTGAAGCCTCCACCGATTAAGGGATGCTATAAATACATCCCCTAAGTCATTCTGAACTCACAGAATTCACTCTCCACCTTTAAATCGATGAAAATAAATCTGTCATTAAAGCTTGAAGTATTCAATTTTTTTGAATTTTTCTTTGAAGCCTTAAAGTTTGAATCTGAGCATCCTAAAAGTTTCACTAATGATCAAGGACTGTTCTCCAATATTTGGTAAGGTTCAATCACCCTCTACTTCATATTTACAATTTAAAATTTTGATATTTCAAATTGCGTAAACTTGTATGCTTGCTGTTTATAGTGTTTTATAGTTAGATATTGATCTTAGGATCATTTACGAACTTTCTAGATAGGTTAAAAATAATCAATAAACCTAAAAAATGAAATAAATTGAATTTTCAAAATCAAAAAATTGTATTTGTTGTTCTAGGACTACTCTTAAATCATAGTCCATAAAGCATCCCAACAAGATTGTAATCATGTTGACAACTTTTGAATCATGTTTTATCCATCCCGATCATGTTTGATCATAATCAAATAATTGAAATTTTTGAGTTTTTGATTTAGTCAAAACGAAAAGTCAGTATTCTTGTTTTGGTACCAATCAAGTATATGAGATATAAGAAAGTTATTGGATAACTCATTTCAACTCAAAACGGCCTTAGAATAAAAAAATTCAATTTTTGATCACAAACTATTTTGAACGATTTGATCATCATCCATGTTGATTGATACCTTGAGATGATGATCGACATTTTCTTGGGAGTTTTGTGAAGCTACCAAACCCCTTAGTTCAAAGAATACAAGTTTAAAAAACGAATTTAAAAACAATGAACTTTGGTGTTCTTGAGGACCGATACTTGTTAGCCTGAGACCGAGAGATCCAACTAAGGATCCTTGGTCCGGACCAAAACTTAGGACTGAGAGGTCCAATCGATGTTCTTAAGCTAGGACCAAGAGATTCGACCGAGGATTTTCATCTAGGACCGAGGATCTTCGAACTTAGGACCGATGAATTTAGCCCATAGCTAACCTAGGACCAATGGGTTTATTCACTTAGACCGACAAACTTAGCCTAGGGATATCCTAGGACTGATGGGTTTATACACCCAGACCGGTAATCTCAACTAAGGACCAAGAGTCCTTAACACCCAGTCCGAGGTGTTTAGACTATGTAACCCCCATGAAACCCCATAGCTTAGCACGTGTTGGTTGACACATGGCAATACGAGGGTCGGAGTGGCTCGAGGTTCGATAGTTTCAACATTGGTTTGCATGCCAGACATATTTTAAAATAAAACATTATTTTTAAAATATTTTGATAGTACCAAGAAACTTTTAAAATTAATTTTGTCAAAATAATTAATTTTATTCAAATTTTAATAATCTGGGGATTCGTTAGAATCAATTAACGATTTGATTTTTATGAAATTCGATTTAAATTAATTAAACATAATTAGTTTAAGAATTTATTTTTTATTTGAATACAAAATCGCCAATTGATTTTTAGAAAAATCTATAAAAAGATGTAAATGTACAAACGTATTTTACACTAAGTTTCGTTTGGTTCGAAGTTTGGTGATACTCGAGAAAGGGCTTTCACACTTCATTCTCCGTACTCTTTTTATAAACGGTCTCTACTTATAAAGTTGACTATTGAAAAATAAGTTGTATAACATTTGCGGATGATAACTAGGGTAGAAATACCTAAAGAATATTAGTAATTTTTAAAAGCATTAGTGTTTAGAAATAAACGCAAAACAAGCCCTTATTGAAATATTTTGTTGAAATATCCCAATAATATTTAAAATGAATTTTTAAATTTTTCTGGATTTTATAAACTGATTTAGAGTTCCGAATTTACAAAATTAATTTTGGATTTGAAAAGTAGAACCAAGAAAGCCTTAGGACCGGAGTCCTAAGGCTTGGTTTTGATTTTATCGGTCGAGGTCCGGAAACGCTTGGTCTAGGCTCAAGAACTCTCGGTCTGAGTACAGAAGTATCTTAGTCGAGGTGCTAAGGACCCTCGGTCCTTAGCTAATCTTACCGGTTTAGGTGTAAAAACTTATCGGTCCTAGACTAGCCTAAGGCTAGGTTTCTCGGTCGAGGTGTATAACCTCTCGGTTTGGGGCTAGCTCTAGGATAAGTTCCTCGGTCCTAGACTTGAGAGCTCACAGTCCCGGGTCTTGGATTCTCGGTGCCATGTTTGTATTTCTCGGTCGTGAGTCTTGGGAGTCTCGGTCCTAGGTTAGACATATCGGTCATAGGTCCAAATTTTATCGGTCTTAGGTGAAAATCCTCGGTCGGATTCCTCAGTCCTAGCTCAAGATCATCGTTCCTATGTCTTGGTCCTAACTCAAGAACACCGATCCTAGCTTATTTTTTGTCGGTCTTTGGTTCGGTCTGGACCGAGAATTCTCGGTCGGATCTCTGTACTAGGCTAACAAGCCTCGATCTTTAAGAACATAAATATTCAATAATTTTTAAATTCGTTTTTTAACTCTGATTTTTTATCTTAGTGTTTGGGTAGCTTCACAAAGCTCCCAGGAACATGTTGATCATCATCTTAAAGTATGGATTGACTAGTATGATGATCAATCAAATCAGTTTATGAAAAAAAATCAAAGTTTTGATTTTAAGGTTGTTTTAAAGTAAAATGAGCTATCCAATAGCTTTCTTATAAGACATATACTTGTTTGGTACGAAAAACAAGAGCAATGGGCTGTTCGTTTTGACCAATTAAAGAAATCAAAATTTTTATTTTATTTTAAAATTTTTGATTTTGATCAAACATGATCCAAATAGTTTTCCAACATCCTTACAATCATGTTGGGAAGTTTTTTGGATTGTGATTCGATTGAATTAACCCAAGAACAACAAAACCGTTTTTTGATTTTTGAAATTCAAATTTGGGTTTTTGTTATTTAGATCGATTGATCGATTCAATCATATTCATATAGTTTATAAATCATATAGGGATGAATTCTCAACCATAAAACATCATAAATAGAAGCATACAAACTTATGTAATTTGAAATATAAAAATTTCAAATTCAAACTGTAAATACGAATTAGAGGTTGATTGATACCTTACCAATAATTGGAGAACACTCCTTGATCCTTAGGGAAACTTTCTAGATGCACAGATCTAAGCTTGGATTTCTTAAATAGAAAATTCGAAAAATCCAAATCTTTGAAGCTTTAATGGCGGAATTTTATTTTTCTTCGATTTGAGACTTCTATGTTGGTAGGTTACCGTATGAATGAGTTGAAAAGAGTATTTAAACTCATCCTATGTCAGTTGGGGAAGCCTAATGGCCTGAATCATCCAAAAGTCATTAATGATTTTTGATTATTATTGGTTGCAATCACTGAAGTAGGGTGATTCATCCCTATTTTCGTAGTGGAGAATGATCACCATTGTAGGGTGATCATTCTGGATTTTGAACGGGTCAAAACCATCGACCAATGGTCGAGTTCCAAAAAGAAATATCAACACGACTGTTCATCCTTATATTCGTGGCGTCGCGTTGAAAAGAAGACCACAGCTAGAAACATCATCGTTTAGTACCTATTTTGGCGTTTCGTCCACGTTTCATCCTACGTCGTTGGCGTTTGGGTGTTTTCGGCTAACGGGGTTGACGTCCCATTAGTTGATTCAATGCTCCACGATGCACACTTCCTTCTGCTACAGCGGGCTACGCGGAGCGCTTTGTCGCATTGGATTGGATTTGAGCGTCCATCCGATGGATGCGGTTCCTACTACACTAAATTCAACTGTTTTCAGCTACTCCCGATGATAGATTTATTTATTTTATTAAAACCTTAAGGTTTTGTTTGAAATTGATTTTTCTTTCACATTTTTGGCTTAATTGTGATATTTCCAAATACACAAAATATTAAAATAAATATGGAAAATATTTTACCAATTTATTTTTATTTTTTTTGTATATTTTTAGGATTTAGATAAATAATTTCCTTTTAGATGAAATGGATACTACAATTCACAAAAATTATTTATTTTTGTCCTTCAATTTTTCTAAAATTATTTTGAAATATTATGGTACAACATTTATCATTTATCCCAAATTTATTTTTGATTTTGACTTTAACCCTTAATTAATTTGATTAATTAACACATTAATTAATTCTAATTAATTATTTTAAATAGGTGTTTAGCTATGGGGTTAATTATTTTAATCTTATTTATTTAAAAATAACTCAAAATAATTATTTCATTATTATAAATTAGAGTGTAGATTTTTAGTTCTTACAGACCCAAACCCATAAAAATGGACTCAAGGCATAAGACTCTGGTCCTAAGGCCTTTTTGGTTACACTTTTAAAAATACAAAATTATTTTTTTAATTTTGGGATCTTAAACAATTTCTAAAAATCCCGAAAAATTAGAAAATGATTTCAAAATATTTTTGGGAAATTTCTACAAAAACATATTTTGACTAAGGCTTGTTTGGTGTTTATTTCTAAACCTTAACAAATTTAAAAATAATTGATGTTCTTCAGGTATAATCCTCCTTAGTTATCATCAACAACAAGTATCAGCATTTAAATATTGTTGTTTCAATATTTTAAATAACGCTAAAATCTAGATGCATGACTAAGACCAGAAAAATAATTTGGTAAAAGAAAACTCTAATCAATACGTTTGTACACGTATGCCAACTAAAGGCAATTGGCGACTCTGTTTCAAAATAAATAATCTTTTAAATTAATTACATTTAATTAATTAAAACTAAGGATTTCTAAAAAATCAAATTGTGATTTGATTATTATAAATCCTCCGATTATTTAAAATTGAACTTCGTCATTAATTCTTTTTATTTAATTTTAAAAGATGTAAAGAATCATTTAAAAAAATTTAAATAATGTTTTAGTTTAAAAAAAATTATAATACGCAGACCGATGTTGAAATTCTCCATATTATACTTTTAAAAAAAAAACTAAATACAAAGTTTTTTTTTTTTTGAATTACAAATATCAAGCATTCCCTAACTGTATGACTTAAGTGAATTATTGAATTACCAAATAATATTGATGATGTTTGGATCAAAAATTAAAACGGAATTAGAATGTGATTGATATACGTAAGGAATGATAATGGACATGATTGATAGAAGATTGTTATTTGGTTTGGATTGATGAATTATTATTTATATTATTTATTTGTATATTAATTAATTTTTATATTTAATTTATAATTTATAGATTAATATATTTATATATTTTATTAATTTTGTTTATTTTGTTTCTATTATTACTTAATTAAAAAATATATAAATTAATTAATTAATCCAATATATCTATATATATTAAAAATAAATAAATAAGAGAAATAATTAGTTCCATGAAAAAAATATTAATAAGTTTTATATTTAATTTTTTATTCTTTATTTATATATATATTTATATATATATATATTAATTATTATTATTGTAGTTTGGATTTGTTTATATTATAAATTATAAAGTGGGTAAGTCCTAATAATTTACATTCTAATTTATAATATTAAAATAATTATTTTAAATTATTTTTAAATAAATAAAATTAAAATAATTAATTTTATAGTCAAAAACATATTTAAAACAGTTAATTAGGAATAATATTGTACTAATTAATCAAGGGTTATGGCCAAAATAAAGAATAAAATTATTTGAGATAAATGTTGTCCTCATAATATCTCAAAATAATTTTAGAAAAATTAAAGAATAAAATAAATAATTTTGATTAATTGTTATATCCATTTCATCTAAGAAGAATTATTTATTTAATCCTAAAAATATACAAAATATATTAAATAATTTGGTAAAATATTTGCCATATTTATTTTAATATTATGTGTATTTAAAAAAGATCAAAAATTAAAACTAGAAGGGTGAAAGAAAAATTAATTTCAAACAAACCATTAGATTTTAAAATAAAATAAATTCTTGATCGAGTGTAGCGGAACTGGGAAAATAAACAATAGTCGGAAACTAGGCCATCAGATGAGAGCTGACAACTCATCCAACGACCTAGATGCGCCCGCGTAGCCGGCTGTCACAGAGGGAACGCGTGCCCGCGCCACACCCTATGAACTAACTAGATGTTAGATCCGTTATCCCGAAAGCTAACGGAATGCCCAACCGTCAACGGACCTCGGACGGAACGCCAGGACGCGCATGAAACGACATCGTTTTGGCCTCCGATCTTCATCTTCATCGCGACCGCCGTCTGGATAAGCTTAGAATCATGTTGATTTTGATTTTTGGAACTCAACCATTAGTCCACAAAATTGACTAATTTAAAGCCCAGAATGATCACCCTATGATGGTGATCATGCCCCCTACGAGTATAGGCCTCACCACTACCTATTCCGACCAGTTGATTGAAGAACAACTAAAATTCTATTAATAGCTTTTGGCTGATTCAGCCCACTTGGCTCCTCCAACCGACCATGGGAAGTATAAATACACCCCCATGGATCATTCTGAAGCCAAAGAACTAACTCATACCCTTCAAAATAAATAAAATAAAAAATCTGCCATTAAAGCTTAAAGCTTTGAATTTTCGGTTTAAAGTATTAAAGCTTGAATCTGAGCATCTAGAAATTTTCATAAGGATCAAGGAGTGTTATTCAATCTTTGGCAAGGTTCCAATCACCCTCTCATTCATATTTACAGTTTGAATTTGATCATTTATATTTTAAATTGCATAAACTTTTATGTTTGCTGTTTATGATGTTTTTTGATTGAAAAATTCATTCCTAGATGATTTATAAACTATCTAGATAGGATAGAACCGATCAATATTTCTAAATAAAAAACCCAAATTTGAATTTTAAAAATAAAAAAAACGGGTTTGTTATTCTTGAGTTAATTCGGTTGAATTACAGCCCAGAAAACTTTCCAACATGATTTTAAACACGTTGGGCAACTATTTGAATCATTTCTGATCAATCTCGATCATGTATAATAAAAATCAAAATTTTCAAAATAAATGAAAATTTTGATTTATTGAATTGGTCAAAACGAACAACTAGTGTTCTTGTTTTGATACCAATCAAGAATATGTGATATAAGGAAGCTATTAGATAGATCATTTCACTTCAAAACAATTTTAAAATCAAAAACCAAAATATTGATCACAAACTGTTTTGAACATATTGATCATCGTCGAGGTCGATTGATACCTTGAGATGAATCAACATGTTTCTAGGAGCTTTGTGAAGCTACCCAAGATCTTGGATCAAATAATTAGAGCTAAAAAAGTATTTTAAAAATTGGATCCTTGTGTTCTTAAGGACCGAGGCTTGTTAACTTAGGACTGAAAGGTCCGATAGAGGATCCTCGGTCTTGGCCGAGACCAAGGACCGGTGTTCTTGAGTTAAGACCGAGATTTAGGACCGATGTTCTTGACTTAGTAAAGTGAAATATGATCGAGGATTCTCACCTAGGACCGAGAGATCTGACTGGGACCGAGATCCCAAGACTCACAATAGAGAAATTCAACCTAGGACCGAAACTCTCAAGACCTAGAATCGAGAATCTCGAGACCTAGGACCAAGAGGTCTAAACCTGGGACCGAGAATACATACCCAAACCGAGAGCTTCCAATCCAGGACCGAGGAACTTAGCCTAGAGCTAGTTCCGGACCGAGAGGTTTATACACCTCAACCGAGTAACCTAGACCAAAGCTAGTCCAGGACCGATAACTTTATACACCTAAACCGGTAAATCCAAGCCAATGAATGAGTCCTTAACACCCTAACCAAGGGACTCCGGTACACAGACCGAGAGATCCCAAGTCCAGACCAAGTGTCTCTAGACCCCGACCGATAAAAACAAACCCCAGCCTTAGGACTTCGGTCCTAAGGCCTATTTGATTCCACTTTTCAAAATTTAAATTATTTTTTAATTTTGGGACTCGTAATCATTTTCTAAAAATTACAAAATAATAGAAAACATAATTTAAATATTTTTTTAATATTTCTCCAAAAATATTACAACAAAGGCTCGTTTGGTGTTTATTTCTAAATCCTAATGTCTTTAAAAATGACTAACATTTTCAGGTATTTCTACCCTAGTTATCATCCGTAACAGGTATTAACATTTAAATATTGTTGTTTCAATATTTTAAATAATGTTAAAATCTAGAAGCATGACTAGGACTAGAAAAATAATTTGTTAAAACTCAAAACGTTATACAACCGATTTTCAATAAGTCAACTTTTTAAGTAGATATCATATTTAATACGGGTGCGAAGGACATAGCGCAAGCCTTTTCCGAGTATCTCCAAACTTCAAATCAAATGAAACTCTAGTGCAAATACGTTTGTACACATACACCTATTTATTAAATTCTCTAAAATCAATTGGTGAATTTGTCTTAAAATAAATAATCTTTCTTAAATTAATTGTTTAATAAATTTAAATTAGAATTCATAAAAAAATTAAATCGTCATTTGATTACAGTAAATCCACATATTATTAAAATTGAATAAAATTAATTATTTTTACATAATTGAAACTACCATACTATCTAAATCTTTCAAAAATAATTTTTTTTTAAAAATATGTCTAACACGCAAACCAAGTTTGAAATCATCGAACCTCAAGTCACATTGTGCCCACATGCGAACATGCACCAACCACACACGCAATGCGTACTGCAGGATTCTCGGGAGTTACCATGTATTTTTTTTTTTGTTAAGTGACCAGACATAAGACAAATAATAATATTTATTGATAAAAAATGTTCATTATAATAATAATCTGAAAAAAAAAGTTGGTTTCTAAGTTCAAACTAAACTAGTTAACTATAAATCTAGTTAAATTATTTAACTTTTAAATAAGACTACTACTTTTTAAAACAAAATCATCATACTTTTAGTTGTTTTTAAATAACATATTCAAAATATGTAAAATATTTAAATATATTAAATTACTCAATTTATATATACCCACTCAAATAAAGAAATTCAATCATAATAATCTACAGTTGTATTTTTAATTAATGAATCTTTTGAAAAGTTATATGTATAAAAAGATGAGAAGCAAACTAACAAAAGAGAGTAAGAAAAAGAATAGTCAACTTGTAAAAATTAATTGAGGGAGGAGAGTAGAAAATTTCTCAAATTTTGAGGGGATTGAATAATTCCAATGTACTAAGGCATTTCGTTATAAATCCATACCTGTTGTTTGTTTGTGTTGAGTAATTGTCTGTTCTTTTCTTAGTAAAAATAACACAAAATTATTGAATCTCAAATTGTTTTTTATATTTTAAAAAGAGTTATTGAAATTAATTTTCATCTGATTTTTTTACCGTCATCTTTCGATTATTTTTATTTTAACGAATGTTTTACTATTTCAACTATATATGTAGTTGAATAATTATCATTTAGTTTGACATTTTTTGACGTTTTATTTTATCAACTCTTTGATTAATAATAATTTCAATCGTCATTCAAAATTTTTGATTTTACTAGTTTGTTCAATTTTTTATACTTTAACCTTCATTGTTTAACCACTCAAATTAACTCAAATTAACTCATATTTAAAGTGTCTCTCAACAAAATTATATGATCAATGAATTTTCTCCGATAAAAATTTTAGTTTTTGTAAATTGTTTATTGGTAAGGAGTGTTATTTTGTATTATTTATTTATCATATATATATATATTTATTATTTATTGAATTTTGTGAATATACCAAATGTTTAGTTATCTAACATGCTTTGAATATTTATAATTAATGTGTAGGAGATTGATATCTTGGTGGGCCATGGCCATTGATAATGGCTCTTCCGAACCACACACCTTTTTTGAATATGGATTGAACCTACTCTTTTGTCCTAGGAGTGTACTCACATTATTTAGATGGATGTTTCTCTTTGGATTTAGCCCACCTATTCCTCTCTCCCTCCCAAACTACTAAATTAAAAATTAATTAAAATACTGTATATTAAAATAAAAGACATTAAAATAAAATATTATACGATATAAATCAAAATTATTTTATATTCAAAATAGATAATAGTATTTATGGTAAAATTTATATAATTTATAATTATATAATTTTATAAATATAATATATATAATTAAAATAAAAAATTAACTTAAATATTATAAATTAAATTAAAATTTTTTTAATAAAAATTATAATAGAAGGTAGGTAAAACTTATTAAATAAAAAAAGTCAAATAAAATATATTTTTTATTTTAATAAGTTAATTTAATTTATTTTATTTTATTTAATTTTTATACAATATATTTTATTTAAATATATAATGTATTTTTTGATAAAATATATATTTATTTTAATAAACTTTATGACACCTTAGATTTATTTTGTAATACATTCTATTTTAATTAGTATTTAATGTATTTTAATTTAATGTTTAATATAATATTTTTGTTTTAGTGTATTTTATTTTAATACAAATATTTAAGTTAACTTTTATTTAATTATGTATAAATATATATTATATTTATAAAAATAAATAATTTATGAATTTAATAAGTTTAGAATAGTTTTTGAATGATTTATTTTAAATATCAATAACCTTGATTTCTATTGTAATATATTTAATTTGATTTAATATATATGCATAATATTTAAATTAATTTTTAATTTATTTTAACTGCTTAGAGATAATATGGGATAGTGAAAGAAAAGTTAAGTAGACGAGAAAATGAATGAAAAAAGTTGGTAAGAACTCCTTCTCTTCAGATTTTTCTTTCAATTTTTTACA